>NC_086200.1:13772398-15029864 GCF_035770615.1 Melospiza melodia melodia | reverse complement strand
TTTTTTTCTCATTTTTGTCACTTCCTGTTCCCCTCCCCCCCTTTGGCTCCGCCCCCTCAGATCTCAGCCAATCGCTGCTCGAGCTGCTCCGCCAGGTGGGCGGGGCCGACCCCCAGCGCTTCCGGGTGGGCGTGGCCTCGCTGGACCCCGCCCACGCCGCCATCTTGTGCCGGATGTTGGATGACGTCACCGGCGGCCAATAAAAACGGAGGATGAGAAAAATGGGCGTGGCTTCTTCTTTTGGGGGGCGGGGCTTCAAAATTTCAAAATTTCCAAAAAATTTTTAAAAATTTCTTCCAATTTTAATGAATTTCTCAAGATTTTCTTAAATTTAGCAGAATTTCTGTTAAGAATTCCGTAAAATCACCCAAAAACGCAAAAAAATAATTATGTTGGAAATTAAATTAAAATCACCCGAAATTTGCATAAAATTTGCATTAAATTATAATATATTTAATGTAAAAACTGAAAGAATTTAATTGAAATTCCGGCCAAAGTTGGGATAATTTTTCCCCAAATTCCCCCCAAGAAATTGAAAATTTTTGCCAAAGAATTTAATAAAATATATCAAGAAATCTTAAAATTTCGCTCAAAATCCAAAAATTTTCACCCAAAACTTGCTCCAAACCACGGTTTTCACCCCAAATTCTCCAAATCCCCAAAAAATCTCAAAAATGCCTCCAAATCTCACCCAAATAATCTCAAAAATTGTGATTTTACCCAAAATTCTGCAAAATTTCTGAAAAAATTAAAATTTCGCCTCAAAATCTCTTTAAATTTCCTCAGAACTCCCAAAACGACCCAAAAATTGCAGAAATTTCCAAGTTCTATTAAAAATTTGCCCGGAAATCTGAAAAGAATTCCACATTTTGCAGAAATCAGGAAAAATTTCTTAAATTTCTCTAAGTTTTCTAAAAGCTCTCCAAAATCCCCAATTTTCCACCCAAAGTTCCTCAAATTTTCCACATTTTCACCCAAAATATCCCCAAGTTCATGACCTCAAAAAACCCCCAAAATTTACCCCAAATTCACCCCAAAATTACCCCTCAAAATCCGAATTTCACCCCAAAATGATCTCAAAAATATCCCAAATTTACTCAAAATTCACCCCCAAATCACCCCAAAACGCCCCAAAATATCCCAAATTACCCCAAAAAATTACCCCAAAATATCCCAAATTTACCCTCAAAAATCCCCCAAAAATTCCAAATTCACCCCAAAATTTTCTGTAAAATGACCCCCAAAATATCTCAAATTTACCTCAGAATCCACCCCAAAAAATCCCAATTTCACCCCAAAATTTACCCCAAAATGATCTCCAAGAACCCCAAATTCACCCCAAAATATCCCAACTTTAGCCTGAACTTCACCCCAAAATTACCCCCAAAAAATCCGAATTTCACCCCAAAATTCACCCCAAAATTATCCCCTAACATCCCAAGTTCATCCCAAAATTTACCCCAAAATATCCAAAATTTACCCCAGATTTACCCCAAAAACCCCAAAAATTACACCAAAATTTACCCCAAAATATCTGAAAATTAAACCCCAAAATTCATCCCAAAATATCCATAATTCACCCCAAAATTCACACCAAAAAATTCGAAATTTACCCCAAAAATCACCCCAAAATTACCCCCAAAACGCCCTAAAATATCCCAAATTCACCCCAAAATTTACCCCAAAATATCCCAAATTTACCCCCCAAAAGTCCCCAAAAAATCCCAAATTCACCCAAAATTTTCTGTAAAATGACCCCCAAAATATTTCAAATTTACCTCAGAATCCACCCCAAAAAATCCCAATTTTGCCCCAAAATTTACCCCAAAATGATCTCCAAAAATCCCAAATTTACCCCAAAATTCACCACCCAAAGCCCCCAAAATTACCCCAAAATGTCTCAAATTCACCCCAAAGTTACCCCAAAAATTCCAAAATTCACCCCAACATTCCCAAAATTTACCCAAATTCACCCCAAAATAGCTGAAAATTAAACCCCAAAATTCACCCCCAAAAATCCCAAAATTTACCCCAAATTTACCCCAAAAACCCCAAAAATTACACAAAAACTCATCCCAAATATCTAAAAAATTAACCCCAAAATTCACCCCAAAATATCCCAAATTCACCCCAAAATTCACCCCCAAATTATCTCCAAAAACCCCAAATTCACCCCAAAATTCACCCGAAAATATCCCAAAATTTACCCCAAAATTCACCCCAAAAAATCCCAAAATTCGTCCCCGAAATTCACCCCAAAATCCCCAAAACTTATCCCAAAATGTCTCAAATTCACCCCAAAACCCCCCAAAATTACCCAAAATTATCTCAAATTCACCCCAAAATTACCCCAAAAATCCCAAATCCACCCCAGAATTCACCCCAGAATTCACCCCCAAATCCCCAAAATTTTCACCAAAATTCACCCCAAAATATCTGAAAATTAAACCCCAAAATATGCCAAATTCACCCCAAAATTCACCCCAAAATCACCCCCAAAAATCCCAAATTCACCCCAAAATTTTCTGTAAAATGACCCCCAAAATATCTCAAATTCACCTCAGAATCCACCCCAAAAAATCCAAATTTCGCCCCAAAATTCACCCCAAAATGATCTCCAAAAACCCCAAATTCACCCCAAAATTCACCCCAAAATATCCCAACTTTAGCCTGAACTTCACCCCAAAATTACCCACAAAAAATCCGAATTTCACCCCAAAATTCACCCCAAAATATCCCAAATTCACCCCAAAATTCACCCCAAAATCACTCCCCAAAACGCCCTAAAAAATCCAAATTGACCCCAAAATTCACCCCAAAATATCCCAAATTTACCCTGAAATTCACCCCAAAATTACCCCAAAAAATCCGAATTTCACCCCAAAATTCACCCCCAAATTATTCTTCCAAAAATCCCAAATTCACCCCAAAATTCACCCGAAAATATCCCAAAATTTACCCCAAAATTCACCCCCAAAAATCCCAAATTCGTCCCCAAAATTCACCCCAAAATCCCCAAAACTTATCCCAAAATGTCTCAAATTCACCCCAAAACCCCCAAAATTACCCAAAATTATCTCAAATTCACCCCAAAATTACCGCAAAAATCCCAAAATCCACCCCAGAATTCACCCCCAAATCCCCAAAATTTCACCAAAATTCACCCAAAATATCTGAAAATTAAACCCCAAAATTCACCCCAAAATTCACCCCAAAATCACCCCCAAAACACCCTAAAATATCCCAAATTCACCCCAAAATATCCCAAATTTACCCCCAAAAATCCCCCAAAAATTCCAAATTCACCCCAAAATTTTCTGTAAAATGACCCCCAAATATCCCAAATTTACCTCAGAATCCACCCCAAAAAATCCCAAATTCACCCCAAAATTTACCCCAAAATGATCTCCAAAAACCCCAAATTCACCCCAAAATATCCCAACTTTAGCCTGAACTTCACCCCAAAATTACCCACAAAAAATCCGAATTTCACCCCAAAATTCACCCCAAAATTATCCCCTAACATCCAAGTTCATCCCAAAATTTACCCCAAAATATCCCAAAATTTACCCCAAATTTACCCCAAAAACCCCAAAATATCTGAAAATTAAACCCAAAATTCATCCCAAAATATCCATAATTCACCCCAAAATTCACACCAAAAAATTCGAAATTTACCCCAAAATTCACCCCAAAATTACCCCCAAAACGCCCTAAAATATCCCAAATTCACCCCAAAATTTACCCCAAAATATCCCAAATTTACCCCCAAAAGTCCCCAAAAAATCCCAAATTCACCCCAAAATTTTCTGTAAAATGACCCCCAAAATATCTCAAATTCACCTCAGAATCCACCCCAAAAAAATCCCAATTTCGCCCCAAAATTCACCCCCAAATTATCTCCAAAAACCCAAAATTCACCCCAAAATTCACCCCAAAATATCCCAACTTTAGGCCTGAACTTCACCCCAAAATTACCCCAAAAAATGCAAATTTCACCCCAAAATTCACCCCAAAATGATCCCCAAAATATCCCAAATTCACCCCAAAATATCCGAAATTCACCCCAAAATTCACCCCCAAAAATCCCCACATGGGGACATTGGGGACATTGGGGGACATTGGGGACATTGGGGACATTGGGGACATTGGGGACATTGGGGGGACATTGGGGGGACATTGGGGACATTGGGGACATTGGGGACATTGGGGACATTGGGGACATTGGGGACATTGGGGGGACATTGGGGGGACATTGGGGACATTGGGGACATTGGGGACATTGGGGACATTGGGGGGACATTGGGGGACATTGGGGGGACATTGGGGACATTGGGGACATTGGGGACATTGGGGACATTGGGGACATTGGGGACATTGGGGACATTGGGGGACATTGGGGACATTGGGGGGACATTGGGGGGACATTGGGGACATTGGGGGGACATTGGGGACATTGGGGACATTGGGGACATTGGGGACATTGGGGGGACATTGGGGACATTGGGGACATTGGGGACATTGGGGGGACATTGGGGGGACATTGGGGACATTGGGACATTGGGGACATTGGGGGGACATTGGGGACATTGGGGGACATTGGGGGGACATTGGGGGGACATTGGGGACATTGGGGGACATTGGGGACATTGGGGGGACATTGGGGGGACATTGGGGACATTGGGACATTGGGGACATTGGGGACATTGGGGACATTGGGGACATTGGGGACATTGGGGGGACATTGGGGGGACATTGGGGGGACATTGGGGACATTGGGGGGACATTGGGGGGACATTGGGGACATTGGGGACATTGGGGACATTGGGGACATTGGGGACATTGGGGACATTGGGGACATTGGGGGGACATTGGGGACATTGGGGACATTGGGGACATTGGGGACATTGGGGACATTGGGGGGACATTGGGGACATTGGGGACATTGGGGACATTGGGGGGACATTGGGGACATTGGGGACATTGGGGACATTGGGGACATTGGGGACATTGGGGGGACATTGGGGACATTGGGGACATTGGGGACATTGGGGACATTGGGGACATTGGGGGGACATTGGGGACATTGGGGACATTGGGGACATTGGGGGACATTGGGGACATTGGGGGGACATTGGGGACATTGGGGACATTGGGGACATTGGGGACATTGGGGACATTGGGGACATTGGGGACATTGGGGGGACATTGGGGACATTGGGGACATTGGGGGGACATTGGGGACATTGGGGGGACATTGGGGACATTGGGGACATTGGGGACATTGGGGACATTGGGGGGACATTGGGGACATTGGGGACATTGGGGACATTGGGGGGACATTGGGGACATTGGGGACATTGGGGGACATTGGGGACATTGGGGACATTGGGGGGACATTGGGGACATTGGGGGGACATTGGGGACATTGGGGACATTGGGGACATTGGGGACATTGGGGACATTGGGGACATTGGGGACATTGGGGGGACATTGGGGGGACATTGGGGGACATTGGGGGGACATTGGGGACATTGGGGGGACATTGGGGACATTGGGGACATTGGGGGGACATTGGGGACATTGGGGACATTGGGGACATTGGGGACATTGGGGGGACATTGGGGGGACATTGGGGACATTGGGGACATTGGGGACATTGGGGGGACATTGGGGGGACATTGGGGGGACATTGGGGACATTGGGGGGACATTGGGGACATTGGGGGGACATTGGGGACATTGGGGACATTGGGGGGACATTGGGGGGACATTGGGACATTGGGGACATTGGGGACATTGGGGGGACATTGGGGACATTGGGGACATTGGGGACATTGGGGGGACATTGGGACATTGGGGACATTGGGGACATTGGGGGGACATTGGGGACATTGGGACATTGGGGACATTGGGGACATTGGGGACATTGGGGACATTGGGGACATTGGGGGGACATTGGGGACATTGGGGACATTGGGGACATTGGGGACATTGGGGACATTGGGGACATTGGGGGACATTGGGGACATTGGGGACATTGGGGGACATTGGGGACATTGGGGACATTGGGGACATTGGGACATTGGGGGGACATTGGGGGGACATTGGGGGGACATTGGGGGGACATTGGGGACATTGGGGGGACATTGGGGACATTGGGGGGACATTGGGGACATTGGGGACATTGGGGACATTGGGGACATTGGGGGGACATTGGGGGGACATTGGGGGGACATTGGGGGGACATTGGGACATTGGGGGGACATTGGGGACATTGGGGACATTGGGGGGACATTGGGGACATTGGGGACATTGGGGACATTGGGGACATTGGGGACATTGGGGGGACATTGGGGACATTGGGGACATTGGGGACATTGGGGACATTGGGGGGACATTGGGGGGACATTGGTGACATTGGGGACATTGGGGACATTGGGGACATTGGGGACATTGGGGGGACATTGGGGACATTGGGGGGACATTGGGGGGACATTGGGGACATTGGGGACATTGGGGATATTGGGGGGACATTGGGGGGACATTGGGGACATTGGGGACATTGGGGACATTGGGGACATTGGGACATTGGGGGGACATTGGGGGGACATTGGGGGGACATTGGGGGGACATTGGGGACATTGGGGACATTGGGGACATTGGGGACATTGGGGACATTGGGGGGACATTGGGGACATTGGGACATTGGGGACATTGGGGGGACATTGGGGACATTGGGGACATTGGGGACATTGGGGACATTGGGGACATTGGGGACATTGGGGGGACATTGGGGACATTGGGGACATTGGGGACATTGGGGACATTGGGGACATTGGGGGGACATTGGGGGGACATTGGGGACATTGGGGACATTGGGGGGACATTGGGGACATTGGGGACATTGGGGGGACATTGGGGACATTGGGGGGACATTGGGGGGACATTGGGGACATTGGGGACATTGGGGGGACATTGGGGACATTGGGGACATTGGGGGGACATTGGGGACATTGGGGACATTGGGGGGACATTGGGGACATTGGGGACATTGGGGACATTGGGGACATTGGGGGGACATTGGGGACATTGGGGACATTGGGGGGACATTGGGGGGACATTGGGGGGACATTGGGGACATTGGGGACATTGGGGACATTGGGGACATTGGGGGGGACATTGGGGACATTGGGGACATTGGGGACATTGGGGACATTGGGGACATTGGGGACATTGGGGACATTGGGGGGACATTGGGGGGACATTGGGGGGGGACATTGGGGGGACATTGGGGACATTGGGGGGACATTGGGGACATTGGGGGGACATTGGGGACATTGGGGACATTGGGACATTGGGGACATTGGGGGGACATTGGGGGACATTGGGGGGACATTGGGGGGACATTGGGGACATTGGGGGGACATTGGGGACATTGGGGACATTGGGGGGACATTGGGGACATTGGGGACATTGGGGACATTGGGGACATTGGGGACATTGGGGGGGACATGGGGACATTGGGGACATTGGGGACATTGGGGACATTGGGGGACATTGGGGGGACATTGGTGACATTGGGGACATTGGGGACATTGGGGACATTGGGGACATTGGGGGGACATTGGGGACATTGGGGGGACATTGGGGGGACATTGGGGACATTGGGGACATTGGGGATATTGGGGGGACATTGGGGGGACATTGGGGACATTGGGGACATTGGGGACATTGGGGGACATTGGGGGGACATTGGGGACATTGGGGACATTGGGGGGACATTGGGGACATTGGGGACATTGGGGACATTGGGGACATTGGGGACATTGGGGGGACATTGGGGGGACATTGGTGACATTGGGGACATTGGGGACATTGGGGACATTGGGGACATTGGGGGGACATTGGGGGGACATTGGGGGGACATTGGGGGGACATTGGGGACATTGGGGACATTGGGGACATTGGGGACATTGGGGACATTGGGGGGACATTGGGGACATTGGGGACATTGGGGACATTGGGGGGACATTGGGGACATTGGGGACATTGGGGACATTGGGGACATTGGGGACATTGGGACATGGGGGGACATTGGGGACATTGGGGACATTGGGGACATTGGGGACATTGGGGACATTGGGGGGACATTGGGGGGACATTGGGGACATTGGGGACATTGGGGGGACATTGGGGACATTGGGGACATTGGGGGGACATTGGGGACATTGGGGGGACATTGGGGGACATTGGGGACATTGGGGACATTGGGGGGACATTGGGGACATTGGGGACATTGGGGGGACATTGGGGACATTGGGGACATTGGGGGGACATTGGGGACATTGGGGACATTGGGGGGACATTGGGGACATTGGGGACATTGGGGACATTGGGGACATTGGGGGACATTGGGGACATTGGGGACATTGGGGGGACATTGGGGGGACATTGGGGGGACATTGGGGACATTGGGGGGACATTGGGGACATTGGGGACATTGGGGGGACATTGGGGGGACATTGGGGACATTGGGGACATTGGGGACATTGGGGACATTGGGGGGACATTGGGGGGACATTGGGGGGACATTGGGGACATTGGGGGGACATTGGGGACATTGGGGACATTGGGGACATTGGGGACATTGGGGACATTGGGGGGACATTGGGGACATTGGGGACATTGGGGACATTGGGGACATTGGGGACATTGGGGGGACATTGGGGGGACATTGGGGGGACATTGGGGGGACATTGGGGACATTGGGGGACATTGGGGGGACATTGGGGGGACATTGGGGACATTGGGGACATTGGGGGGACATTGGGGACATTGGGGGGACATTGGGGACATTGGGGACATTGGGGGGACATTGGGGGACATTGGGGGGACATTGGGGGGACATTGGGGACATTGGGGGGACATTGGGGACATTGGGGACATTGGGGACATTGGGGACATTGGGGGACATTGGGGACATTGGGGACATTGGGGACATTGGGGGGACATTGGGGGGACATTGGGGGGACATTGGGGACATTGGGGACATTGGGGGGACATTGGGGGGACATTGGGGACATTGGGGGGACATTGGGACATTGGGGACATTGGGGACATTGGTGGGGGACATTGGTGGGGACATTGGGGACATCGCCCTTAAACCAGAAATCCAAAAATTTGGGATTATTCCACCCAAAATTTGGATTTTCAACCTAAAATCTGCCCAATTTGGGTCCCTATAAAAACCCATTAAAAATGGGATTATTCCACCCAAAATTGGGGCGTCCACCCCCAAATCCTCCAAATCCCCATTAAACCCAAAATCCCCAAAATTTGGGATTTTCCACCCAATTTTGGGGTCTCACCCAACTAAAAATACCCAAATTTGGGATTTCCAACCCAAAATCTGCCTAATTTGGGTCCCTATAAAAACCCATTAAAAATGGGATTATTCCACCCAATATTGGGGTGTTCACCCCCAAATCCCCACTAAACGAGAAACCCCAAAAATTTGGGATTTTCCACCCAAAATTCGGGGCCCGACCCACCCAGAAAACCCCAAAATTTGGGATTTCCACCTAAAATCTGCCTAATTTGGGTCCCTATAAAAACCCATTAAAAATGGGATTATTTAACCCAAAATCGGGGTGTCCACCCCAAATTCCCCTGAAACCACAAACACGAAAAATTGGGATTTTTCACCCAAAATTTGGGGTCTCTCCACCCAGAAAAATCCCAAATTTGGGGGTTTCCAACCCAAAATTTGCCCAGTTTGGGTCCCCAGAAAAAATTTCTCAATTTTGGGACTGTTCCGCTTAAAATTGGGCGTTCAAAATCGGGGTGTCCACCCCCAAATTCTACAAATCGCCCTTAAACCAGAAACCCCAAAAATTTGGGATTTTTCCACCCAATTTTGGGGTCCCACCCATCCAGAAAACCCCAAATTTGGGATTTTCAACCTAAAATCTGCCCAGTTTGTGTCCCTATAAAAAACCCATTAAAAATGGGATTATTCCACCCAAAATTGGGGTGTTCACCCCCAAATCCCCACTAAACCAGAAACCCCAAAAATTTGGGATTTTCCACCCAAAATTCGGGGCCTGACCCACCCAGAAAACCCCAAAATTTGGGATTTTCAACCAAAATCTGCCCTAAAATTTGGGTCCCTAAAAAATTTATCAATTCTGGGATTATTTGACCCCCAAAATAACCCGATTTTTTGCAGTTATCTCCCCCAAATTTTACCTTTTTTCCACAAATTTTCACCTTTTTTCCCAAAATTTTCACCTTTTTCCCAAAATTTTCGCCGTTTTCCCCCAAATTTTCACCTTTTTCCCAAAATTTTCACTTTTTTTCCCCAAATTTTCACCTTTTTCCCCAAATTTTCGCCGTTTTCCCCAAATCTTCACCTTTTTTCCCAAAATTTTCACCTTTTTCCCCAAATCTTCATCTTTTCCCCCAAATTTTCACGGTTTTCCCCCAAATTTTCGCCTTTTTTCCCCAAATTTTCACCGTTTTCCCCAAATTTTCACCTTTTTCCCCCAAATTTTCACCTTTTTTCCCCAAAATTTTCACATTTTTTCCTCAAATTTTCACCATTTTTTCCCCAAATTTTCACCTTTTCCCCAAATTTTCACATTTTTTCCCCAAATTTTCACCTTTTTTCCCAAAATTTTCACCGTTTTCCCCCAAATTTCCACCTTTTATCCCCAAATTTTCACCTTTTTCCCAAAATTTTCACCTTTTCCCCCAAATTTTCACCTTTTTTCCCAAATTTCCACCGTTTTCCCCCAAATTTTCACCGTTTTCCCCCAAATTTTCACCGTTTTTCCCCCAAATTTTCCCTTTTTTCCCCCAAATTTTCACCTTTTTTCCCAAATTTTCACCTTTTCCCCCAAATTTTCACCGTTTTCCCCAAATTTTCACTTTTTTCCCCAAATTTTCACCTTTTTTCCCCAAATTTTCGCCGTTTTTTCCCCAAATTTTCACCGTTTTTCCCCCAAAATTTCACCGTTTTCCCCAAATTTTCACTTTTCCCCAAAATTTTCACTTTTTTCCCCAAATTTTCACCTTTTTTCCCCAAATTTTCACAATTTTTCCCCAAATTTTCACCTTTTCCCCCCAAAATTTCGATTTTCGGGGTTCCCCAAATTTCGGGGCTCCCCCGTGGGCTCAGAGCTCAAATCTCCACCATCCCCACCCCAATTTTGGGCCATTTTTGGGGTTTTCTCCCCCAAATTTTCACGGCGCGCCCCCTCAATCAGCTGCAAAGACCCCAAAATAACCCCCAAAAATTAGGGGTTTGCCCCCCGAAATTTGGGTTTTCTATTCAAAATTAATCCTCAAAAATTGGGGATTTCTACTCGAAATTAATCCCTAAAATTTGGAAATTAATCCCCAAAAATTTGGGTTTTTCTATTCAAAATTAATCCCCAAAAATTGGGGATTTCTACTCAAAATTTATCCCCAAAAATTCGGAAATTAATGCCCAAAAATTGGGAATTTCCCACCCAAAAACTGGGAATTCCTACTCAAAATTAGTCCCCGAAAATTGGGAATTTCCCCCCCAAACCCATCCCCAAAAATTCGGAAATTATTCCCCAAAAATTGAGAATTTGACTCCCAAATTAATACCCCGAAATTGGGGATTTCTACTCAAAATTAATCCCCAAAAATTGGGAATTTCTACTCAAAATTAATCAACAAAAATTCAGAAATGAATCCCCAAAAATTGGCAATTCTGCCCCAAATTAATCCCCAAAAATTGGGAATTTCTACTCAAAATTCATCCCCAAAAATTCGGAATTAATCCCCAATTTAATGGCCAAAAAATTGGGGATTTTCCCCAAAATTCATCCCCAAAAATTCAGAATTTCATCCCAAAATAAATCCCACAAAAATTGGGAATTTCCCCATAAATTCATCCCCAAAAATTGGGAATTTCCCCCTAAAATTCATCCCCAAAAATTGGGAATTTTCAACCCAAAATTATCCCCAAAAATTGGGAATTTCTGCTCAAAATTTATCCCCAAAATTGGGAAATTTTCCCCAAATTAATCTCCAAAAATTCGGAAATTAATCCCCCAAAATTCGGAATTTTCAGCCCAAAAATTGGGAATTTCCCCCCCCAAACTCTCCCCAAAAATTTGGAAATTAATCCCCAAAAATTGAGAATTTGACTCCCAAATTAATACCCCGAAATTGGGGATTTCTACTCAAATTAATCCCCCAAAAATTGGGAATTTCCCCTCAAAATTAATCAACAAAAATTCAGAAATGAATCCCCAAAAATTGGCAATGTCTGCCCTAAATTAATCCCAAAAATTGGGAATTTCCCCATAAATTAATCCTCCAAAATTGGGAATTTCTACTCACAAATAATCCCCCCAAAATGGGGAATTTTCCCCTCAAATTAATCTCAAAAAATTGGGAATTTTCCCAAAATTAACCCCCAAAATTTCAGAAATTATTCCCCAAAAATCGGGAATTTCTACTCAAAATTTCCCCCCCCCCCAAAAATATTGGGAATTTCTATTCAAAATTAATCCCCAAAAAGTGGGAATTTTCACCCCAAAAATTGGGAATTTTCATTCCAAAATTAACCCCAAAATTGGGAATTTTCACCCCAAAAATTGGGATTTTTCCCACCAAAATTATCCCAAAAATTGGGAATTTCTACTCAAAAATTGGCAATTTTCCAGCAAAATTAATCCCAAAAATTCAGAAATGATTCCCCAAAATTGAAAATTTCTACGCAAAATTAATCCCAAAAATTGGGACTTTCCCCCCAAATTAACCCCAAAAATTGGGAATTCCTACTCAAATTCATCCCCCAAAATTTGGAATTTTCCCCCCAAAAATTGGGAATTTTCACCAAAACTTCATCCCCAGAAATTGGGAATTTTCACCAAAATTCATCCCCAAAAATTGGGAAATTAATCCCCAAAAATTAGGAATTTTCACCCAAATTCATCCCCAAAATTGGGAAATTTCACCAAAATTCATCCCAAAAATTGGGAATTTCTGCCCCCAAAATTGGGAATTTTCACCCAAATTCATCCCCAAAAATTGGGAATTTTCACCCCAAAAATTGGGAATTTTCAGCAAAATTCATGCCAAAAAATTGGGAAATTTCACCCCAAAAATTGGGAATTTTCACCCCAAAAATTGGGAATTTTCAGCAAAATTCATGCCAAAAAATTGGGAATTTCTGCCCCCAAAATTGGGAATTTTCACCAAAATTCATCCCCAAAAATTGGGAATTATTGCCCCCAAAATTGGGAATTTTCACCAAAATTCATCCCCGAAAATTGGGAATTTCTGCCCCCAAAATTGGGAATTTTCACCAAAATTCATCCCCAAAAATTGGGAATTTTCACCAAAATTCATCCCCAAAAATTTGGAAATTAATCCCCAAAAATTGGGAATTTTCACCAAAATTCATCACCAAAAATTGGGAATTTCTGCCCCCAAAATTGGGAATTTTCAGCAAAATTCATGCCAAAAAATTGGGAATTTCTGCCCCCAAAATTGGGAATTTTCACCAAAATTCATCCCCAAAAATTGGGAATTATTGCCCCCAAAATTGGGAATTTTCACCAAAATTCATCCCCGAAAATTGGAATTTCTGCCCCCAAAATTGGGAATTTTCACCAAAATTCATCCCCAAAAATTTGGAAATTAATCCCCAAAAATTGGGAATTTTCATCAAAATTCATCCCCAAAAATTGGGAATTTTCACCCCAAAATTGGGAATTTTCACCCAAATTCATCCCCAAAAATTGGGAATTTTCACCCAAATTCATCCCCAAAAATTGGGAATTTCTGCCCCCAAAATTGGGAATTTCACAAAATTCATCCCCAAAAATTGGGAATTTTCACCAAAATTCATCCCCAAAAATTGGGAATTTTCACCCCAAAAATTGGGAATTTTCACCAAAATTCATCCCCAAAAATTGGGAGTTTTCACCCCAAAAATTGGGAATTTTCACCAAAATTCATCCCCAAAAATTTGGAAATTAATCCCCAAAAATTGGGAATTTTCACCCAAATTCATCCCAAAATTGGGAATTTTCACCAAAATTCATCCCCAAAAATTGGGAATTTTCGCCCCAAAATTGGGAATTTTCACCAAAATTAATCCCCAAAAATTGGGAATTTTCACCCAAATTCATCCCCAAAAATTGGGAATTTTCCCCCCAAATTTGGGGTTTCCCCACCCCATTTTCCACCCCATTTTTTTCCCCATTTCTCCGCCATTTTCCACCCAAATTTTGCCCCATTTCCCCCCAAATTTCCCCAAATTTTTCCCCAAACCCGGGGTCCCCACAACCAGAACCCCCAAATTTTTCCCCCAAATTCCGGATTCCCCCCATTCATTCCTCCCCCATTTCCACCCCATTTTACCCCAAATTTTTCCCCCATTTCTCCGCCATTTTCCACCCAAATTTTTCCCTCATTTTACCCCAAATTTTTTCCCTCATTTTACCCCAATTTTTTCCCTCATTTCACCCCAAATGTTTCCCCTCATTTTACCCCAAATTTTTCCCTCATTTTACCCCAAATTTTTCCCTCATTTCACCCCAAATTTTTGCCTTATTTTACCACAATTTTTTCCCTCATTTTACCCCAAATTTCCCCTCATTTTACCCCAAATTTTTCCCTCATTTCCCGCCCAAATTTCCCCTCATTTTACCCCAAATTTTTCCCTCATTTTACCCCAATTTTTTCCCTCATTTCACCCCAAATTTTCCCCTCATTTTACCCCAAATTTTTCCCTCATTTCCCGCCCAAATTTCCCCTCATTTTACCCCAAATTTTTCCCTCATTTCCCCCCCAAATTTCCCCTCATTTTACCCCAAATTTTTCCCTCATTTCACCCCAATTTTTTCCCTCATTTTACCCCAAATTTTTCCCAATTTCACCCCAATTTTTTCCCTCATTTTACCCCAAATGTTTCCCCTCATTTTACCCCAAATTTTTTCCCTCATTTCCCGCCCAAATTTCCCCTCATTTTACCCCAATTTTTTCCCTCATTTTACCCCAATTTTTTCCCTCATTTTACCCCAAACTTTTCCCTCATTTTACCCCAAATTTCTCCCTCATTTCACCCCAATTTTTCCCTCATTTTACCCCAAATTTTTCCCTCATTTCACCCCAAATTTTTCCCTCATTTTACCCCAAATTTTTCCCCAATTTCGGGGGTCTCTCACCCCCAAATTTCGGGCTCCTTACCCGTTTAACCCCTTCGTGCCGCCGCCGCCCATCTCGGCCACGGCCCTGTGCTTGTCCTTGAGCAGCCCGGACCCCCCCATTTCCCGCCCAAATTTCCCCTCATTTTCCCCAAATTTTTCCCCAATTTCCCCCCAGATTTGGGGGTCCCCACAACCAGAACCCCCCAAATTTTGCCCCCATTTCCCCCACAAATTCGGGGTCTCCTCTCCCCATTTCTCCCCTCATTTCTCCCCTATTCCTCCCCCCAATTTTTCCCGCCATTTCTCCGCCATTTTCCACCCAAGTTTTTCCCTCATTTTCCCCCAAATTTCGGGGTACCCCACAGCGAATTTCACCCCAAATCCCCCAAAATTCGGGCTCCTTACCCGTTTAACCCCTTCCTGCCCGCCGCCGCCCATCTCGGCCACGGCCCTGTGCTTGTCCTTGAGCAGCCCAAACACCCCCATTTCCCCCCCAAATTTCCCCCATTTTACCCCAAATTTTTCCCTCATTTCACCCGCAAATTTTTCCCCAATTTCGGGGGTCTCTCACCCCAAAATTGGGGTCCTTACCTGTTTAACCCCTTCCTGCCCACCGCCGCCCATCTCGGCCACGGCCCTGTGCTTGTCCTTGAGCAGCCCGGACTCCCCCATTTCCGCCCAAATTCCCCCATTTTACCCAAATTTTTCCCTCATTTTACCCCAAATTTTTCCCTCATTTCACCCCGAATTTTTCCCCAATTTCGGGGGTCTCTCACACCCCAAATTTCGGGCTCCTTACCCGTTTAACCCCTTCGTGCCCGCCTCCGCCCATCTCAGCCACGGCCCTGTGCTTGTCCTTGAGCAGCCCGGACCCCCCCATTTCCCGCCCAAATTTCCCCTCATTTCACCCCCAAATTTTCCCCCATTTCCCCCCAAATTTGGGGGTCCCCACAACCAGAACCCCCCAAATTTTGCCCCCATTTCCCCAGAAATTCGGGGTCTCCTCTCCCCATTTCTCCCCTCATTTCTCCCCTATTCCCCCCCCAATTTTTCCCGCCATTTCTCCGCCATTTTCCACCCAAGTTTTTTCCCTCATTTTCCCCCAAATTTTTCCCTCATTTTACCCCAAATTTTTCCCTCATTTCACCCCAAATTTTTTCCCTCATTTCACCCCAAATTTTCCCCAATTTCGGGGGTCTCTCACCCCGGGAACCTTCGGGACCTTCCAGAGCACGGAGCAGCCCGACAGCGCCAACACCGCCTCGGCGAACGGGGCAGCCGGCCAGCACCCCGAAAAACGGGCCGGGCTCGGGGGGTTAAATGCGGGGGTTTGGGGTTAATTGGGGGGGTTCGGGGGAGTTAAATTGGGGGGGTTTGGGGTTAAATTCAGGGGAGTTAAAGTCGGGGGTTTCGGGGTTAAATTGGGGGGTTTCGGGGCGGTTAATCCGGCGGTTTCGGGGTGAAATGCGGGGGTTTTGGGGTTAAATTGGGGGGTTTCGGGGGAGTTAAATTGGGGGGTTTCGGGGTTAAATGCGGGGGTTTTGGGGGGGTTAAATCCGGCGGTTTCGGGGTTAAATGCGGGGGTTTCGGGGTTAAATTGGGGGTTTTGGGGTTAAATTGGGGGGTTTTGGAGTTAAATTCGGGGGTTTCGGGAGGGTTAATTTGGGGGGGTTAAATCCGGGGGTTTTGGGGTTAAATTGGGGGGTTTCGGGGGGGTTAAATGCGGGGGTTTCGGGGGAGTTAAATTGGGGGGTTTTGGGGTTAAATTCGGGGGTTTCGGGAGGGTTAAATTGGGGGGTTTTGGGGGGGTTAAATCCGGGTGTTTCGGGGTTAAATTCGGGGGTTTCGGGTTAAATTGGGGGGTTTCGGGAGGGTTAAATTGGGGGTTTTGGGATAAATGCGGCGGTTTCGGGTTAATTGCGGGGGTTTCGGGGTTAAATCCCGGGGTTTCGGGGTTAAATCTGGCGGTTTCGGGGTTAAATGCGGAGGTTTCAGGGTTAAATGCGGGGGTTTCGGTGTTAAATTGGGGGGTTTTGGGGTTAAATTGGGGGGGTTTTGGGGTTAAATCCGGGGATTTCGGGGTTAAATCCGGGGGTTTCGGGGTTAAATTGGGGGGTTTTGGGGTTAAATCCGGTGTTTCGGGGTTAAATCCGGGGGTTTCGGGAGGTTAAATTGGGGGGTTTGGGGGGGTTAAATCCGGGGGTTTTGGGGTTAAATTGGGGGGGTTCGGGGAGTTAAATTGGGGGTTTTGGGGATAAATTGGGGCGTTTCAGGAGGGTTAAATTCGGGGATTTCGGGAGGGTTAAATTGGGGGGTTTTGGGGGGGTAAAATCCGGGGGTTTTGGGGTTAAATTGGGGGATTTCGGGGGGGTTAAATTGGGGGGTTTGGGGTTAAATTGAGGGGGTTTCGGGTTAAATCCGGCGGTTTTGGGGTTAAATTCGGGGGTTTCGGGAGGGTTAAATTGGGGGGTTTTGGGGTTAGATTGGGGGGGTTTCGGGGTGAAATGCGGGGGTTTCGGGGTTAAATTGGGGGGTTTTGGGGTTAAAATGCGGGGGAGTTATATGCGGGGGTTTCGGGGGAGTTAAATTGGGGGGTTTTGGGGTAAATCCGTCGGTTTTGGGGTTAAATTGGGGGGTTTCGGGGTTAAATTGGGGGGTTTCGGGGTTAAATTGGGGGGTTTCGGGGTTAAATCCGGGGATTTCGGGGTTAAATTGGGGGGTTTCGGGAGGGTTAAATTGGGGGGTTACGGGGTGAAATGCGGGGGTTTCGGGGTTAAATTGGGGGTTTTTGGGGTGAAATCCGGCGGTTTTGGGGTTAAATGCGGGGTTTCGGGGTGAAATGCGGGGGTTTCGGGGGGTTCGGGGGTCCCGCGGGTTCGGGGGCGCAGAGCCGGACATGGTGCGGAGAGACCGGGGGAGGATATTGGGGGGTCCTCGGGGGGCATTTTGGGGGTCTTGGGGGTCTCTGTGAGGATTTTGGGGTCCCAGGGGGGTCCTTGGGGGGCATTTTGGGGGTCTTGGGGCGTCTCTGTGAGGATTTTGGGGTCCCAGGGGGGTCCTTGGGGGGGTTTTGGGGTCCCATTGGGATCCATGGGAGATTTTGGGTTTTTGGGGCGATTTTGGGTCAATTTTTGCCAATTTTGTGCCGATTTTTGCCCCTTTTTTCCCATTTTAGGGATTTTTAGATCATTTTGTGTCAATTTTGTCAATTTTGTGCCGATTTTTTTCCTTTTTTTCTGCTTTTGGGCGATTTTGTGTCAATTTTTGCCCATTTTGTGCCGATTTTCCCCCTTTTTTCCCATTTTAGGGATTTTTAGATCATTTTGTGTCAATTTTTGCCAATTTGGTGCCGATTTTTTCCCTTTAATTTCTGCTTTTGGGGCTTTTTAGCCGATTTTGTGTCAGTTTTTGTCAATTTTGTGCCGATTTTTGCCGATTTTTTCCCATTTTAGGGATTTTCAGACCATTTTGTGTCAATTTTTGCCAATTTTGTGCCGATTTTCCCCCTTTTTTTCCCACTTTAGGGATTTTTAGATCATTTTGTGTCAATTTTGTCCATTTTGTGCCGATTTTCCCTCTTTTTTTCCCATTTTAGGCATTTTTAGATCATTTTGTGTCAATTTTTGTCCATTTTGTGCCGATTTTCCCTCCTTTTTTCCCATTTTAGGCATTTTTTAGATCATTTTGTGTCAATTTTTGCCAATTTGTGCCGATTTTTGCCGCTTTTTTCCCATTTTAGGGATTTTTAGACCATTTTGTGTCAATTTTTGTCCATTTTGTGCCAATTTTTTTCCTTTTTTTCTGGTTTTGGGGCGATTTTGTGTCAATTTTTGCCAATTTGCTGCCGATTTTTTCCCGTTTTTTTCTGCTTTTGGGGCTTTTTAGCCAATTTATGTCAGTTTTTGTCAATTTTGTGCCGATTTTCCCCTTTTTTTCCCATTTTAGGGATTTTTAGATCATTTTGTGTCAATTTTTGTCCATTTTGTGTCGCTTTTTCCCCCCTTTTTTTCTGCTTTTGGGGCTTTTGGGGCGATTTTTTGTAAATTTTTGCCAATTTTGTGCCGATTTTTCCCCTTTTTTCCGATTTTGGGCCGATTTCTGTTGATCTGGGGTAATTTTAGCCAATTTTATGCCAATTTTTCCCGTTTTTGCGCTGATTTCCCCCCTTTTTTCTGGTTTTGGGGCAATTTCTGCTGATCTTGGGCAATTTAAGCCGATTTTATGTCAATTTTTGCCATTTTTGTGTCGATTTCCCCCCTTTTTTTTCCCTTTTAGGGGTTTTTGGATTATTTCGTGACCATTTGAGTCAATTTAGTGCCAATTTTCGCCCTTTTTTAAATTTCGGGGATTTAAAAATAATTTGGTGTCAATTTTTGCCACTTTTGTGCCGACTTTCCTCCTTTTTTCCTGATTTTGGGCAATTTAGGGCGATTTTGAGTAATTTTGCCGATTTAGTGCCGGTTTTTCCGATTTTGTGTATTTTGGGATGGTTTAGGGTGATTTTGTGTCAATTTTTGCCAATTTTGTGCCGATTTTTCCCCTTTTTTTTCCGGTTTTGGACAATTTCTGCTGATTTTGTGTAATTTCAGCCGATTTTATGCCAATTTTGTGCCTATTTTCGCCCTTTTTTCCATTTTAGGGATTTTTAGACAATTTAGTCCCGATTTTTGCTCTTTTCTTCCCGTTTTAGGGATTTTTAGATGATTTTGAACCAATTTTGTGCCGAGTTTTCCCCTTTTTTCCGATTTTGGGCCGATTTCTGCTGATTTTGTGTAATTTCAGCCGATTTTATGCCAATTTTTGCCAATTTTTTGCCGATTTTCCCCTTTTTTTTCCCCGTTTTGGGCCGATTTCCGCTGATTTTGGGTAATTTGTGTAATTTCAGCCGATTTTGTGCCGATTTTGGCCCTTTTTGCCCCAATCCCGCGGTCCCGGGGCCGTTTTGGGTCTTACCCGGGGGGCGGGGCCACAGCGCGGGCGCTGATTGGCTGCCGCCGCTGATTGGCTGCCGCCGCTGATTGGCTGCCGCCGCTGATTGGTTGCCCCCGCTGATTGGCTGCCGCCGCTGATTGGCTGCCGCCGCTGATTGGCTGCCACGCCCACCCAAAAAAAAAAATTAAAAATTCGAAAAAACCCAAAAATAAACCCGGAAGTGTTTGAGGGGGGGGGAGGGGAAATGGGGGAGGGGAAATTGGGGAAAAATGGGGGAAAATTGGGAAAAATGAGATTTGGGGTCATTGGGGGGACATTGGGGACAATGAGGAAAAAATGGGAAAAATGGGGGAAAAATGGAGAAAAATTGGGGAAAATTGGAAAAATGAGATTTGGGGACACGGGGGGGGACATTGAGGGGACATGGGGGGATTGAAGAAAAATTGGGAAAATTGGGAAAAATGAGATTTGGGGACAATGAGAAGGAAATGGAAAAATTGGGGGAAAAATTGGGGAATATTAGAAAAATGAGATTTGGGGAAATTTGGGGGGAAATTTAGAAAAATGAGATTTGGGACATTGGGGGGACATTGGGGACAATGAGAAAAAAATGGGGAAAATTGGGGGGAAAATGGAGAAAAATTGGGGAAAATTAAAAAAAAAAAAGAAATTTGGGGACAGTGGGGGGAAAATGGGGGGAAAAATGGGGAAATGGGAGAAAATTGGAAAAGTTGGGGGAAAATTGGTAAAAAATGGGAAAAATGAGATTTGGGGACATTGGGGGGAAATGGGGGAAATTGGGGAAAATGAGATTGGGGACATTGGGGACAATGGGGGAAAATTAGGGAAAATTTGGGAAAAATTTGGGGGAAAATTGGTAAAAAATGGGAAAAATGATATTTGGGTACATTGGGGAGATTGGGGGAAAATTGGGGAAAATTTGGGGAAAAATTTGGGGAAAATTGGTAAAAAATGGGAAAAATGAGTTTTGGGGACATTGGGGACGAAATGGGGAAAAATGGGGAAAATTGGGGAAATGAGATTTGGGGACATTGGGGGAAAATTGGGAAAAATGTTGGAAAAAATGGGGGAAAATTGGAAAAAAATGGGAAAAATGAGATTTGGGGACATTTGGGAAAATGGGGGAAAATTGGGGAAAAATTTGGGGACATTGGGGGAAAATTAGGGAAAATTAGGGAAAAATTTGGGGGAAAATTGGTAAAAAATTGGAAAAATGAGATTTGGGGACATTGGGGAAAAATGGGGAAAATGGAGAAAATTGGGAAAATGAGATTTGGGGACATTGGGGAAAATTGGGAAAAATGTTGGAAAAAATTGGGGGAAAATTGGAAAAAATTCGAAAAATGAGATTTGGGGACATTGGGGGAAAATGGGGGAAAATTGGGAAAAAAGAGATTTGGGGACAATGGGGACAATGAGAAAAAAATGGGGAAAATTGGGGGAAAATGGAGAAAAATTGGGGAAAATTTAGAAAAATGAGATTTGGGGACATTGGGGTAAAATGGGAGAAAATTGGGAAAAATTGGGGGAAATTTAGAAAAATGAGATCTGGGGACATTGGGGGAAAATTGGGAAAAGTTGGGGGAAAATTGGTAAAAAATGGGAAAAATGAGATTTGGGGACATTTGGGGAAAATGGGGGAAAATTGGAGAAAAATTTGGGGACATTGGGGGAAAATTAGGGAAAATTTGGGAAAAATTTGGGGGAAAATTGGTAAAAAATGGGGAAAATGAGATTTAGGGACATTGGGGGAAAATTGGGAAAAATGGGGAAAATTGGGAAAATGAGATTTGGGGACATTGGGGGAAAATTGGGAAAAATGTTGGAAAAAATTGGGGGAAAATTGGAAAAAATTCGAAAAATGAGATTTGGGGACATTGGGGGAAAATGGGGGAAAATTGGGAAAAAAGAGATTTGGGGACATTGGGGACAATGGGGGAAAATTAGGGAAAATTTGGGAAAAATTTGGGGGAAAATTGGTAAAAAATGGGAAAAATGAGTTTTGGGGACATTGGGGACGAAATGGGGAAAAATGGGGAAAATTGGGGAAAATGAGATTTGGGGACATTGGGGACAAATTGGGGAAAATGTTGGAAAAAATTGGGGGAAAATTGGAAAAAATTTGAAAAATGAGATTTGGGGACATTGGGGGAAAATGGGGGAAAATTGGGAAAAAAGAGATTTGGGGACAATGAGAAAAAAATGGGGAAAATTGGGGGGAAAAATGGAGAAAAATTGGGGAAAATTAAAAAAAATGAGATTTGGGGACATTGGGGTAAAATGGGAGAAAATTGGGAAAAATTGGGGGAAATTTAGAAAAATGAGATCTGGGGACATTGGGGGAAATGGGGGAAAATTGGGAAAAGTTGGGGGAAAACTGAGGAAAAATCGGGGAAAATTTAGAAAATGAGATTTGGGGACATTGGGGGAAAATTGGGGAAAATTTGGGAAAAAATTGGAGGAAAATTGGTAAAAAATGGGAAAAATGAGATTTGGGGACATTTGGGGAAAATGGGGGAAAATTGGGGAAAAATTTGGGGACATTGGGGGAAAATTAGGGAAAATTTGGGAAAAATTTGGAGGGAAATTGGTAAAAAATGTGAAAAATGAGATTTGGGGACATTGGGGACGAAATGGGGAAAAATGGGGAAAATTGGGGAAAATGAGATTTGGGGACATTGGGGACAAATTGGGGAAAATGTTGGAAAAAATTGGGGGAAAATTGGAAAAAATTCGAAAAAATGAGATTTGGGGACATTGGGGGAAAATGGGGGAAAATTGGGGAAAATGAGATTTGGGGACATTGGGGACAATGGGGGAAAATTAGGGAAAATTTGGGAAAAATTTGGGGAAAAATTGGTAAAAAATGGGAAAAATGATATTTGGGTACATTGGGGACATTGGGGGAAAAATTGGGGAAAATTTGGGGAAAAATTGGGGACAAATTGGTAAAAAATGGGAAAAATGAGTTTTGGGGACATTGGGGACGAAATGGGGAAAAATGGGGAAAATTGGGGAAAATGAGATTTGGGGACATTGGGGGAAAATTGGGGAAAATTTGGGAAAAAATTGGAGGAAAATTGGTAAAAAATGGGAAAAATGAGATTTGGGGACATTGGGGGAAAATGGGGGAAAATTGGGGAAAAATTTGGGGACATTGGGGGAAAATTAGGGAAAATTTGGGAAAAATTTGGGGGAAAATTGGTAAAAAATGGGAAAAATGAGATTTGGGGACATTGGGGACGAAATGGGGAAAAATGGGGAAAATTGGGGAAAATGAGATTTGGGGACATTGGGGACAAATTGGGGAAAATGTTGGAAAAAATTGGGGAAAATTGGAAAAAATTCGAAAAATGAGATTTGGGGACATTGGGGGAAAATGGGGGAAAATTGGGAAAAAGAGATTTGGGGACAATGAGAAAAAAATGGGGAAAATTGGGGGGAAAAATGGAGAAAAATTGGGGAAAATTAAAAAAAAAGAGATTTGGGGACAGTGGGGGGAAAATGGGAGAAAATTGGGAAAAATTGGGGGAAATTTAGAAAAATGAGATCTGGGGACATTGGGGGAAAATGGGGGAAAATTGGGAAAAGTTGGGGGAAAATTGAGAAAAATCGGGGAAAATTAGAAAATGAGATTTGGGGACATTGGGGGAAAAATGGGGAAAATTTGGGAAAAAATTGGAGGAAAATTGGTAAAAAATGGGAAAAATGAGATTTGGGGACATTGGGGAAAAATGGGGAAAATGGGGAAAATTGGGAAAAATGAGATTTGGGGACATTGGGGGAAAATGGGGGAAAATTGGGAAAAAAGAGATTTGGGGATATTGGGGACAATGAGAAAAAAATGGGGAAAATTGGGGGAAAATGGAGAAAAATTGGGGAAAATTTAGAAAAATGAGATTTGGGGACATTGGGGGAAAAATTGGGGAAAAATGGGAAAAATGAGATTTGGGGACATTGGGGACAATGAGAAAAAAATGGGAAAAATTGGGGGAAAATGGAGAAAAATTGGGGAAAATTTAGAAAAATGAGATTTGGGGACATTGGGGTAAAATGGGAGAAAATTGGGAAAATTGGGGGAAATTTAGAAAAATGAGATCTGGGGACATTGGGGGAAAATGGGGGAAAATTGGGAAAAGTTGGGGGAAAATTGAGAAAAATCGGGGAAAATTTAGAAAATGAGATTTGGGGACATTGGGGGAAAAATGGGAAAAAATGGGGAAAAATGGAGAAAATTGGGGAAAATGAGATTTGGGGACATTGGGGAAAAATTGGGGAAATTTTGGGAAAAAATTGGAGGAAAATTGGTAAAAAATGGGAAAAATGAGATTTGGGGACATTTGGGGAAAATGGGGGAAAATTGGGGAAAAATTTGGAGACATTGGGGGAAAATTAGGGAAAATTTGGGAAAAATTTGGGGGAAAATTGCTAAAAAATGGGAAAAATGATATTTGGGGACAGTGGGGGAAAAATTGGGGAAAATTTGGGGAAAAATTGGGGGAAAATTGGTAAAAAATGGGAAAAATGAGTTTTGGGGACATTGGGGACGAAATGGGGAAAAATGGGGAAAATTGGGGAAAATGAGATTTGGGGACATTGGGGACAAATTGGGGAAAATGTTGGAAAAAATTGGGGGAAAATTGGAAAAAATTCGAAAAATGAGATTTGGGGACATTGGGGGAAAATGGGGGAAAATTGGGAAAAAGAGATTTGGGGATATTGGGGACAATGAGAAAAAAATGGGGAAAATTGGGGAAAATGGAGAAAAATTGGGAAAATTTAGAAAAATGAGATTTGGGGACATTGGGGGAAAATTGGGGGAAAAATGGGAAAAATGAGATTTGGGGACGTTGAAGAAAAAAATGGGGAAAATTTGTGAAAAAATTGGGGGAAAATTGGTAAAAATGGGAAAATTGGGGAAAATTGGGGGAAATGAGATTTGAGGACATTGGGATCATTGGGGAAAAATGGGGGGAAATTGGGAAAAAAGAGATTTGGGGACATTGGGGGGACATTGGGGAAATTTGGGGGCAAATTGGGAAAAATGAGATTGGGGGGATTGGGGGAAAATTTGGGAAAATGAGATTTGGGGCCATTGCGGACATTGGGGGAAAATGGGGGGAAATTTGGAAAAATGAGATTTGGGGACATTGGGGACATTGGGGGAAAATGGGGGGAAATTGGGAAAAATGAGATTTGGGGACCTTGGGGACACTGGGGACATTCCAAGGCACTCCCTGAGCTGCTTGGTTTCCCTTTATCTCAGGCACTGTCTGAGCCGGTTTGTTTATTTATTTGTATTTACTATTGTTAGATATTAAATATGTTACTATATGTGTTTTTAAACATATTATATTGTATTGTATTATGTTATATTGTATTATGTTATATTGTATTATATTATATTATGTTATATTGTATTATGTTATATTGTATTATATTATATTATATTATATTATATTATATTATATTATATTATATTATATTATATTATATTATATTATATTATATTATATTATATTATATTATATTATATTATATTATATTACATGATATGATATGATATGATATGATATTATATTATATTATATTATATTATATTATATTATATTGTATTATATTATATTGCATTATATTATATTGTATTATATTATATTATATTGTATTGTATTATATTATGGTATATTATATTATATCATATCATATCATATTATATTATATTATATTATACTACATTATATTATATTATATTATATTATATTATATTATATTATATTATATTATATTATATTATATTACATTACATTACATTACATTACATTACATTACATTACATTACATTACATTATATTATATCATATTATATTATAATACAATTTATTACATTATATTACATTATATTTTAATTTTAATTTTTTTTATGCTGGGGATCGGTGACCCTGCCCTACAATTCTGTCCTTCCCCAGCAAAACTCGATTTTATTTCTGTTTTTCTTCAGATTCCAAATTCCAAATTCCGTCCTGGGGCTGTGACTGCTCTGCAAACACAAACCCAACAAACAGAGTTTGGTTTTTATTTATTTTTATTTCATTTCATGTTTTAATCCATTTATATTGCATTATATTATATTATATTATATTATATTATATTATATTATATTATATTATATTATATTATATTATATTATATTATATTATATTATATTATATTATATTATATTACATTACATTACATTACATTACATTATATTATACTATACTATATTATATTATACTATATTACATTACATTATATAGTATTATATTTTATTATTTTATATTTTATTTATTTTATTTTATTTATTATTTTATATTTCATTTTATTTTTACAACTATTTTATTTTATTTTATTTTATCTTATTTCATTTCATATCATTTCATTTCATTTTTATTTTATTTTATTTTATGTTGTTTTATTTCATTTGTTTTATTTTATTTTATGTTATTTTATTTCATTATTTTATTTTATTTTATTTTATTTTATTTTATTTTATTTTATTTTATTTTATTTTATTTTATTTTATTTTATTTTATTTTATTTTATTCTGTCCTTCCCCAGCAAAACTCGATTTTATTTCTGTTTTTCTCCAGATTCCAAATTCCAAATTCCGTCCTGGGGCTGTGACTGCTCTGCAAACACAAAAATCCAAAAACAGATTTGGGCTCTGCAAACACAAACCCAACAAACAGATTTGGGCTCTGCAAACACAAACCCAACAAACAGAGTTTGGTTTTATTTATTTTTATTGCATTTCATGTTTTAATCCATTTATATTGCATTATATTATATTACATTACATTACATTATATTACATTACGTTACATTATATTACATTATATTATATTATATTATATTATATTATATTATATTATATTATATTATATTATATTATATTATATTATATTATATTATATTATATTATATTATATTATATTATATTATATTATACTATATTACATTACATTATATAGTATTACATTTTATTATTTTATATTTTATTTATTTTATTTTATTTATTATTTTTATTTCATTTTATTTTTAATACTATTTTATTTTATTTTATTTTATCTTATTTCATTTCATTTCATATCATTTCATTTCATTTTTATTTTATTTTATTTTATTTTATTTTATTTCATTTCATTTCATTTCATTTTTATTTTATTTTATTTTATTTCATTTTATTTTATTTTATTTTATGTTATTTTATTTCATTTGTTTTATTTTATTTTATTTTATTTTACTTTATTTTATTTTATTTTATGTTATTTTATTTTATTTTATTTCATTTCATTTCATTTCATTTTTATTTTATTTTATTTTATTTCATTTCATTTTTATTTTATTTTATTTTATGTTATTTTATTTCATTTGTTTTATTTTATTTTATTTTATTTTACTTTATTTTATTTTATTTTATGTTATTTTATTTTATTTCATTTCATTTTTATTTTATTTTATTTTATTTCATTTCATTTAATTTCATTTTTATTTTATTTTATTTTATTTTATTTTATTTTATTTTATTTTATTTTATTTTATTTTATTTTATGTTATGTTATGTTATGTTATGTTATTTCATTATTTTATTTTATTTTATTTATTTTATTTTATTTTATTCTATTTTATTCTGTCCTTCCCCAGCAAAACTCGATTTTATTTCTGTTTTTCTCCAGATTCCAAATTCCAGATTCCGTCCTGGGGCTGTGACTGCTCTGCAAACACAAAAATCCAAAAAACAGATTTGGGCTCTGCAAACACAAAAATCCAAAAAAAAAGAGTTTGGTTTTCTGGGCATTTCTGGCCCCGAGCAAAGGGCAAACCCAGCCCAGGGAGGAGAGGCTGGGAGAAAATCAATCAATCGATAAAATCAATCGAAATCAATCAATCAATCGACAAAATCAATCAATCGATAAATTAAATCGAACAACAAAATCAATCAATTGATAAAATAAATCAATCGATAAATTAAATCAAACAATAAAGTCAATCCAGCAATAAAATCAATTGATAAAATCAATCGAAATCAATCAATCAATCGAGAAAATCAATCAATCGATAAATTAAATCGAACAATAAAATCAATCAATTGATAAAATTAATCAATCGATAAAATCAATCGAAATAAATCAATCAGTCGATAAAATCAATCAATCGATAAATTAAATCAAACAATAAAATCAATCAATCGATAAAATAAATCAATCGATACATTAAATCGAACAATAAAATCAATCAATTGATAAAATAAATCAATCGATAAATTAAATCGAACAATAAAGTCAATCCAGCAATAAAATCAATCGATAAAATCAATCGATAAAATCAATCGAAATCAATCAATCAATCGACAAAATCAATCAATCGATACATTAGATCGAACAATAAAATCAATCCAGCAATAAAATCAATCGATAAAATCAATTGAAATCAATCAATCAATCGAGAAAATCAATCAATCGATAAATTAAATCGAACAATAAAATCAATCAATTGATAAAATCAATCAATCAATAAATTAAATCGAACAATAAAATCAATCCAGCAATAAAATCAATCGATAAAATCAATCGAAATCAATCAATCAATCGATAAAATCAATCAATCGATACATTAAATCGAACAATAAAATCAATCGATAAAATCAATCGAAATCAATCAATCAAAATAAATCAATCAATCGATAAAATCAATCAATCGATACATCAAATCAAACAAAATCAATCCAGCAGTAAAATCAATCGAAATAAATCAATCGATAAAATCAATCGAAATAAATCAATCAATCGATAAAATCAATCAATCGATAAATTAAATCGAACAATAAAATCAATCCAGCAATAAAATCAATCGATAAAATCAATCGAAATCAATCAATCAATCGATAAAATCAATCGAAATCAATCAATCAATCGAGAAAATCAATCAATCGATAAATTAAATCGAACAATAAAATCAATCAATTGATAAAATAAATCAATCGATAAAATCAATCAAAATAAATCAATCAATTGATAAAATCAATCAATCGATACATCAAATCAAACAAAATCAATCCAGCAGTAAAATCAATCGAAATAAATCAATCAGTCGATAAAATCAATCAATCGATAAATTAAATCGAACAATAAAATCAATTGATAAAATAAATCAATCGATAAAATCAATCGAAATCAATCAATCAATCGAGAAAATCAATCAATCGATAAATTAAATCGAACAACAAAATCAATCAATTGATAAAATAAATCAATCGATAAATTAAATCGAACAATAAAATCAATCAATTGATAAAATAAATCAATCGATAAAATCAATCGAAATCAATCAATCAATCGATAAAATCAATCAATCGATAAATTAAATCGAACAATAAAATCAATCCAGCAATAAAATCAATCGATAAAATCAATCGAAATCAATCAATCAATTGATAAAATCAATCAATCGATACATTAAATCGAACAACAAAATCAATCAATTGATAAAATAAATCAATCGATAAATTAAATCGAACAATAAAATCAATCAATTGATAAAATCAATCAATAGATAAATTAAATTGAACAACAAAATCAATTGATAAAATAAATCAATCGATAAATTAAATCGAACAATAAAATCAATTGATAAAATCAATCAAAATAATTCAATCGATAAAACCAATCAATCGATACATTAAATCGAACAACAAAATCAATCAATTGATAAAATCAATCAATCGATAAATTAAATCGAACAACAAAATCAATCAATTGATAAAATCAATCAATCGATAAATTAAATCGAACAATAAAATCAATCCAGCAATAAAATCAATTGATAAAATCAATCGATAAATTAAATCGAACAATAAATTCAATCAATTGATAAAATAAATCAATCGATAAAATCAATCGAAATCAATCAATCAGTCGATAAAATCAATCAGTCGATAAATTAAATCGAACAACAAAATCAATCCAGCAATAAAATCAATCGAAATAAATCAATCAGTCGATAAAATCAATCAATCGATAAATTAAATCGAACAATAAAATCAATCGAGAAAATCAATCAATCGATAAATTAAATCGAACAACAAAATCAATCAATTGATAAAATAAATCAATCGATAAATTAAATCGAACAATAAAGTCAATCCAGCAATAAAATCAATCGATAAAATCAATCGAAATCAATCAATCAATCGATAAAATCAATCAATCGATACATTAAATCAAACAATAAAATCAATCAATTGATAAATCATTCGATACATTAAATCGAACAATAAAATCAATCAATTGATAAAATAAATCAATCGATACATTAAATCGAACAATAAAATCAATCCAGCAATAAAATCAATCGATAAAATCAATCGAAATCAATCAATCAATCGATAAAATCAATCAATCGATAAATTAAATCGAACAACAAAATCAATCAATTGATAAAATAAATCAATCGATAAATTAAATCGAACAATAAAGTTAATCCAGCAATAAAATCAATTGATAAAATCAATCGAAATCAATCAATCAATCGATAAAACCAATCAATCGATACATTAAATCGAACAATACAATCAATCAATTGATAAATCAATCGATACATTAGATCGAACAATAAAATCAATCCAGCAATAAAATCAATCGATAAAATCAATCAAAATAAATCAATCAATCGATAAAATCAATCAAAATCAATCAATCAATTGATAAAATCAATCAATCGATAAAATCAATCGAAATCAATCAATCAATCGATAAAATCAATCAATCGATACATTAAATCGAACAACAAAATCAATCAATTGATAAAATAAATCAATCGATAAATTAAATCGAACAATAAAATCAATCCAGCAATAAAATCAATCGATAAAATCAATCGAAATCAATCAATCAATCGATAAAATCAATCAATCGATACATTAAATCGAACAATAAAATCAATCGATAAAATCAATCGAAATCAATCAATCAAAATAAATCAATCAATCGATAAAATCAATCAATCGATACATCAAATCAAACAAAATCAATCCAGCAGTAAAATCAATCAAAATAAATCAATCGAAATAAATCAATCAGTCGATAAAATCAATCAATCGATACATTAAATCGAACAATAAAATCAATCCAGCAATAAAATCAATCGATAAAATCAATCGAAATCAATCAATCAATCGATAAAATCAATCGATAAAATCAATCGAAATAAATCAATCAATCGATAAAATCAATCGAAATAAATCAATCAATCGATAAAATCAATCAATCGATACATTAGATCGAACAATAAAATCAATCCAGGAATAAAATCAATCGATAAAATCAATCAAAAAAATCAATCAATCGATAAAATCAATCAATCGATACATTAGATCGAACAATAAAATCAATCCAGCAATAAAATCAATCGAAATAAATCAATCAAAATAATTCAATCAATCGATAAAATCAATCAATCGATAAATTAAATCGAACAATAAAATCAATCCAGCAATAAAATCAATTGATAAAATCAATCGAAATCAATCAATCAATCGATAAAATCAATCAATCGATACATTAAATCGAACAATAAAATCAATCAATTGATAAAATAAATCAATCGATACATTAAATCGAACAATAAAATCAATCCAGCAATAAAATCAATCGATAAAATCAATCGAAATCAATCAATCAATCGATAAAATCAATCAATCGATACATCAAATCAAACAAAATCAATCCAGCAGTAAAATCAATCGAAATAAATCAATCAAAATAAATCAATCAGTCGATAAAATCAATCAATCGATACATCAAATCGAACAATAAAATCAATCCAGCAATAAAATCAATCGATAAAATCAATCGAAATAAATCAATCAATCGATAAAATCAATCGAAATCAATCAATCAATTGATAAAATCAATCAATCGATACATTAGATCGAACAATAAAATCAATCCAGGAATAAAATCAATCGATAAAATCAATCAAAAAAATCAATCAATCGATAAAATCAATCAATCGATACATTAAATCGAACAACAAAATCAATCAATTAATAAAATAAATCAATAGATAAATTAAATCGAACAATAAAATCAATCAATTGATAAAATCAATCAATAGATAAATTAAATCGAACAACAAAATCAATTGATAAAATGAATCAATCGATACATTAAATCGAACAATAAAATCAATCCAGCAATAAAATCAATCGAAATCAATCAATCAGTCAATAAAATCAATCAATTGATACATTAAATCAAACAATAAAATCAATCAATCGATAAATTAAATCGAACAATAAAATCAATCGATAAAATCAATCAATCGATAAAACCAATCAATCGATAAATAAATTGAACAATAAAATCAGTCCAAACAATAAAATCAATCGAACAATAAAATCAATCGAAATAAACAAATCAAACACTAAAATAAATCAATAAAATCAATCAAACAATAATTTAAATCAATCGATAAGTTGAATCGAACAATAAAATCAATCACACAATAAAATCAATCAATAAATTGAATCGAACAATAAAGTCAATCCAACAATAAAATCAATCGAACAATAAAATAAATCAAACAATAAAATAAATCCATTAAATAAATCAAACAATAAAATAAATCAGTCAATAAATTAAATTGAGCAATAAAATCAATCCATACAATAAAATCAATCGAGCAATAAAATCAATTGAAATAAATAAATCAAACAATAAAATAAATCGATAAATTAAATTGAACAATAAAATGCATCAATCGATAAATTAAATCGAACAATAAAATCAATCGAGCAATAAAATCAATCGAGCAATAAAATCAATCGAAATAAATAAATCGAACAATAAAATCAATCGATCGATAAATGAAATCGAGCAATAAAATCAATCCAACAATAAAATCAATTGAACAATAAAATAAATAAATTAATTAATTAATTAAATCGAACAAAAAATTAAATTAAGCAATAAAATCCATCAAGCAATAAAATAAATCAATTGATAAATTAAATCGAACCAAAAATTCAATCAAACAATAAAATCAATCGATAAATCAATAAAATCAATCGAGCAATAAATTAAATCAAACAATAAATTCAGTCAAGCAATAAAATCAATCAATCGATAAATTAAATCCAACAATAAAATCAATCCAACAATAAAATCAATTGAGCAATAAAATCAATCGAAATAAATAAATCAAACAATAAAATAAATCGATTAAATAAATCAAATAATAAAATAAATCAGTCGATAAATTGAATCGAACAATAAAATCAATCCAAACAATAAAATCAATCGAAAAATAAAATCAATCGAGCAATAAAATCAATCAATCGATAAATTAAATCCAACAATAAAATCAATCCAACAATAAAATCAATCCAAGCAATAAAATCAATCGGAAAATAAAATCAATCGAGCAATAGAATCAATCGAGCAATAAAATCAATCAAGCCATAAAATCAATCAATCAATAAATCCAACAATAAAATCAATTGAGCAATAACATCAATCGAAATAAATAAATCAAACAATAAAATAATCAATTAAATCAATCAAATAATAAAACAAATCAGTCGATAAATTGAATCGAACAATAAAATCAATCCAAACAATAAAATCAATCGAAAAATAAAATCAATCGAACAATAAAATCAATCAAGCAATAAAATCAATCGAACAATAAAATCAATCGAGCGATAACATCAATCAAAATAAATCAATCGAGCAATAAATTCAATCGAAATAAATAAATCAAACTATGAAATAAATCAATAAAATCAATCAATCAATAATTTCAATTAATCGATAAATTAAATCGAGCAATAAAATCAATCCATCAATAAAACAAATCAATAAATCCAACAATCAAATCAATCAATGAATCAATAAAATCAATCTATCAATCAAACCAATCAATCAATCAATAAAATCAATCCAACAATCAAACCAATCAATCAATCAATCAATAAAATCAATCCATCAATCAACCAATCAATCAATCAATCAATCAAATCAATCCATCAATCAGCCAATCAATCAATCAATCAAATCAATCCATCAATCAAACCAATCAATCAAAGCAATCAATCAATCAATAAAATCAATCCATCAATCAAACCAATCAATCAAATCACTCCACCAATCAAACCAATCAATCAATCAATCAAATCAATCCATCAATCAGCCAATCAATCAATCAATCAATAAAATCACTCCACCAATCAAACCAATCAATCAATCAATCAAATCAATCCATCAATCAGCCAATCAATCAATCAATCAATAAAATCACTCCACCAATCAAACCAATCAATCAATCAATCAATCAAACAGAACAATTCGGGGCCGGACCCCCCCCGGCGGGGCCCCTCCGCCCCTCCCCCCCCCTCCATGATCTCATCGCTGTTGATGGAGAAAATTCCAAAATTCCCAAATTCCCGAACTCCCGAAATTCCCAAATTCCCAAATTCCCGAACTCCCAAATTCCCGAATTCCCAAATTCCCAAATTCCCAAATTCCCAAATTCCCGAATTTCCAAATTCCCGAACTCCCAAATTCCCGAATTCCCAAATTCCAAAATTCCCAAATTCCCAAATTCCCAAATTCCAAAATTCCCAAATTCCCGAACTCCCAAATTCCAAAATTCCCAAATTCCCAAATTCCAAAATTCCCCCCAGTCCCTCCCAGTTCCCTCCCAGTCCCTCCCAGTCCCTCCCAGTTCCCTCCCAGTCCATCCCAGTTCCCCCAGTCCCTCCCAGTTCCCTCCCAGTCCATCCCAGTCCCTCCCAGTTCCCTCCCAGTTCCCCCCCGCCCCCTCCCAGTTCCCCCCAGTCCCTCCCAGTCCCTCCCAGTCCCTCCCAGTTCCCCCCAGTCCCTCCCAGTCCCCCCAGTCCATCCCAGTCCCTCCCAGTCCCTCCCAGTCCATCCCAGTCCCTCCCAGTCCCTCCCAGTCCCTCCCAGTCCCTCCCAGTCCATCCCAGTCCCTCCCAGTCCCTCCCAGTCCCTCCCAGTCCCTCCCAGTCCCTCCCAGTCCCTCCCAGTCCCTCCCAGTCCCTCCCAGTCCATCCCAGTCCCTCCCAGTCCCTCCCAGTCCATCCCAGTCCCTCCCAGTCCCTCCCAGTTCCCCCCGCTGTTGTTGCGGCTGCCGGCGCTGTGAGTCACGGGCACGCCCGCACTGGGAGCGCTGGGAGCGCTGGGATGAGCCAAACTGGTGTTACTGGGAGCACTGGGAGCGCTGGGATGTGTTACTGGGAGCACTGGGAGCACTGGGAGCGCTGGGATGTGTTACTGGGAGCACTGGGATGAGCCAAACTGGTGTTACTGGGAGCACTGGGATGTGTCACTGGTGTCACTGGGATGTGTCACTGGTGTTACTGGGAGCGCTGGGATGTGTCACTGGGAGCACTGGGATGTGTCACTGGTGTTACTGGGAGCGCTGGGATGTGTCACTGGTGTCACTGGGAGCACTGGGATGTGTCACTGGTGTTACTGGGAGCACTGGGATGTGTCACTGGTGTCACTGGGAGCACTGGGATGTGTCACTGGGAGCACTGGGAGCGCTGGGATGTGTTACTGGTGTCACTGGGATCGCTGGGATGTGTTACTGGTGTCACTGGGATCGCTGGGATGTGTTACTGGTGTCACTGGGAGCACTGGGATGTGTCACTGGTGTCACTGGGAGCGCTGTGCTGTGTCACTGGTGTTACTGGTGTCACTGTGCTGTGTCACTGGTGTCACTGGGAGCGCTGGGATGTGTCACTGTGCTGTGTCACTGGTGTCACTGTGCTGTGTCACTGGTGTCACTGGGATGTGTCACTGGTGTCACTGGTGTCACTGGGAGCACTGGGATGTGTCACTGGTGTCACTGGGAGCGCTGGGATGTGTCACTGGTGTCACTGGGAGCACTGGGATGTGTCACTGGTGTCACTGGTGTCACTGTGCAGTGTCACTGGTGTCACTGGGAGCGCTGTGCTGTGTCACTGGTGTCACTGGTGTCACTGGTGTTACTGGTGTCACTGGGAGCACTGGGGTGTGTCACTGTGCTGTGTCACTGGTGTCACTGGTGTCACTGTGCAGTGTCACTGGTGTCACTGGTGTCACTGTGCTGTGTCACTGGTGTCACTGGGATGTGTGTCACTGGTGTCACTGGTGTCACTGGTGTCACTGTGCTGTGTCACTGGTGTCACTGGTGTCACTGTGCTGTGTTACTGGGAGCACTGGGATGTGTCACTGGTGTCACTGGTGTCACTGTGCTGTGTCACTGGTGTCACTGGGAGCGCTGTGATGTGTCACTGGTGTCACTGTGCTGTGTCACTGGTGTCACTGGTGTCACTGTGCAGTGTCACTGGTGTCACTGGGATGTGTCACTGGTGTCACTGGTGTCACTGTGCAGTGTCACTGGTGTCACTGTGCTGTGTCACTGGTGTCACTGTGCAGTGTCACTGGTGTCACTGGTGTCACTGGTGTTACTGGTGTCACTGTGCAGTGTCACTGGTGTCACTGGGGTGAATGGTGAAGGGATAATTTAATTAGAGTGTGAGACACAGGGTTTAGGATTTCTGTACAGGGGGGTCTAAAGAAGTAAGATGGAGGAATTGGGGCGTGTCCTGTCCTTCTTCTTCTTTTTCTTGGCCTCCATCTTCTGTGGTGATGGTGGCACTTTGGGATTGGTCATTACTAGAAGTTCACCGGTTAATAAGAGTAGAAGGTATTGGAGAAAAATTATAAATATTGTACACGTAACTTCGGGTATAAAGATAAGTGACCGCCCCGGGGGCTCTCAGTGTGCTCATGGCTGGCTTGCTGTGCAAACCTCTGTTGGGCTGAAAGAAAATCTTTTAGATAAACAATTAATAAACACTGAGACCGAAACAAGATCAGAAGTCTCTCCTCGTCCTTTGAAGCGCCGGGCTGTCCAAAGCCACCCTGGGCCTTTCCAGGCCACCTGAACAGCCGAGAAACCGACAGCTTCAGGCGATGGTGAGGAGAAAAAGGAGAGGATTCTGCGGGAGGGTTTGATGTGCAGAGGTTCATTCCATGGTTACAGAGGTCTGAACGTGAGGAGCTGCTCCAACAGAACCAGGACCGCATGGTCTGATCACCTTTTAACTCAGGGACAGGGGAGGGGAGGTACAGGTGAGCACCAACCAGGTGAGAGGGGCGGGGTCTCAGGGGAGGGACAGGTGAGCACCAAGCAGGTGAGAGGGGCAGGGTCTCAGGGGAAGGTGACACCAGGGAGGGGAGGGACAGGTGAGCCACCAACCAGGTGAGAGGGGCAGGGTCTCAGGGGAAGGTGACACCAGGGAGGGGAGGGACAGGTGAGCCACCAACCAGGTGAGAGGGGCAGGGTCTCAGGGGAGGGACAGGTGAGCACCAAGCAGGTGAGAGGGGCAGGGTCTCAGGGGAGGGACAGGTGAGCACCAACCAGGTGAGAGGGGCAGGGTCTCAGGGGAGGGACAGGTGAGCACCAACCAGGTGGGAGGGGCAGGGTCTCAGGGGAAGGTGACACCAGGGAGGGGAGGGACAGGTGAGCCACCAACCAGGTGAGAGGGGCGGGGTCTCAGGGGAAGGTGACACCAGGGAGGGGAGGGACAGGTGAGCACCAAGCAGGTGAGAGGGGCAGGGTCTCAGGGGAGGGACAGGTGAGCACCAACCAGGTGAGAGGGGCAGGGTCTCAGGGGGGGATGACACCAGGGAGGGGAGGGACAGGTGAGCACCAACCAGATGGGAGGGGCGGGGTCTCAGGGGAGGGACAGGTGAGCACCAACCAGGTGAGAGGGGCAGGGTCTCAGGGGAGGGACAGGTGAGCACCAACCAGGTGAGAGGGGCGGGGTCTCAGGGGGGGATGACACCAGGGAGGGGAGGGACAGGTGAGCACCAACCCGGTGAGAAGGGCAAGGTCTCAGGGGAAGGTGACACCAGGGAGGGGAGGGACAGGTGAGCACCAACCAGGTGAGAGGGGCGGGGTCTCAGGGGAAGGTGACACCAGGGAGGGGAGGGACAGGTGAGCCACCAAGCAGGTGAGAGGGGCAGGGTCTCAGGGGAGGGACAGGTGAGCACCAAGCAGGTGAGAGGGGCAGGGTCTCAGGGGAGGGACAGGTGAGCACCAACCAGGTGAGAGGGGCGGGGTCTCAGGGGAGGGACAGGTGAGCACCAACCAGGTGAGAGGGGCAGGGTCTCAGGGGAAGGTGACACCAGGGAGGGGAGGGACAGGTGAGCACCAACCAGGTGAGAGGGGCGGGGTCTCAGGGGGGGATGACACCAGGGATGGGAGGGACAGGTGAGCCACCAACCAGGTGAGAGGGGCAGGGTCTCAGGGGAGGGACAGGTGAGCCACCAACCAGGTGAGAGGGGCAGGGTCTCAGGGGAAGGTGACACCAGGGAGGGGAGGGACAGGTGAGCACCAACCAGGTGAGAGGGGCGGGGTCTCAGGGGAGGGACAGGTGAGCACCAACCAGGTGAGAGGGGCAGGGTCTCAGGGGAGGGACAGGTGAGCCACCAACCAGGTGAGAGGGGCGGGGTCTCAGGGGAAGGTGACACCAGGGAGGGGAGGGACAGGTGAGCACCAACCCGGTGAGAGGGGCAGGGTCTCAGGGGAGGGACAGGTGAGCCACCAACCAGGTGAGAGGGGCAGGGTCTCAGGGGAAGGTGACACCAGGGATGGGAGGGACAGGTGAGCACCAAGCAGGTGAGAGGGGCAGGGTCTCAGGGGAAGGTGACACCAGGGAGGGGAGGGACAGGTGAGCCACCAGCCAGGTGAGAGGGGCAGGGTCTCAGGGGAGGGACAGGTGAGCACCAACCAGGTGAGAGGGGCAGGGTCTCAGGGGAGGGACAGGTGAGCACCAAGCAGGTGAGAGGGGCAGGGTCTCAGGGGAGGGACAGGTGAGCACCAAGCAGGTGAGAGGGGCAGGGTCTCAGGGGGGGATGACACCAGGGAGGGGAGGGACAGGTGAGCCACCAAGCAGGTGAGAGGGGCGGGGTCTCAGGGGAAGGTGACACCAGGGAGGGGAGGGACAGGTGAGCCACCAACCAGGTGAGAGGGGCGGGGTCTCAGGGGAAGATGACACCCAGACAGGCCAATGACCCCTGGGCACAGGGGCATCCTTTGAACGTGACCAACCACACGACGCCTTGCTGGAACGTTCAGCCTGATTGACAGGACTCACTCAGCACGGGGGCAAGGGGGAAGGGAGAGAGGCACGGGCACACCTGGGGGGATGACCTGGAAGGCCAAAATGGGACATTACAGCACACCACAACACACCAGCTGAGCTGACACCTGGGGTTTGTTCTCCACAACACCGGACCTCTGCAAACCACACAGTGCCCATTGTGTGAGAAAGGGAACTGTAAGTCCAGCCGCCTCAGTGTCCTGCCAGCTCAGCCAGGCCCACTGGAACGTTGGGGTCCACGACCACCAGGGACCACCAGAGAGAACCCCCAGGACAGAAGAACGCATGAGTAAAGGGGAGGGGAAATGTGTTAATTATTTTGAGGAAATGATTATCCATATGTGTGTTTAGTCTAAGACAATCAATGAATGTGTGTGCAACGTACAGAAAATAAACAGAAACTTTCCTGCGCTCAGCATGCACGGCTTTGGGAGGAACTATCCCCCGTGCATCCTGCTGAATAAATAATGCTGCTTCTTAACGCTACATTGGGGTTAAGGAGATTTCTGTTTTAGTGACATTTTGGTAACACTCCCACTGCCAAGGAAAGCTCTGTCTGCTGCTGTCAACAAACAGAGAAGGGCTGGTGGCAGATGTGGGGCTCGGAGGCTGCCTGGGGCACAGTGACCATGAAATAACCAAGTTTTTGATGTTCTGTGAAAGAAGGAGGGGCAGCAACAAAACTTCTACACTGGAATTAGGAAGGGCAGACTTCGGCCTGTTTAGGATGCTGATTTTGGGAGTACCGAATCAGGCACTGATTTTTTTTAAGAGAAACAGCCCTTAAATTAAAAGGGGTCCAGGAAGGATGGACACATTTCAAGACAGTAATCTTAAGGGGGAAGGAGCAGCTCGTCCTAGTGTGGCAAAAGATGAGCTAGTGAGGAAAATGACTGGCCTGGCTGGCCGTGGAGATTTTGTGGGAACTCAGGGGAAAAAAGAGAGAGCATCAACTTTGGATAGAAGGTCAGGCAACTTAGGAAATGTTTAAGGATCTTGCTAGGTCGTGCAGAAAGAAAAGCTGAGAGGTGAAAGATCAATTAGAGCCTAACCTGGCTACTTTTGTGCAAAATAGTAGTAAATGTTTCTACAAATAAATTTTTAGCAAAATACGGGATAAAGAGAACCTCTACTCTTTTTTTTGACACAGTGTAGAATATAGTCACTAAAGATAAGGAGAGGCTGAGCTGCTTAATACCTTGTATGTCTCAATGTTCAATATTAGGACAGGCTGTCCTCAGGACAAGTGCTCTGCTGAGCTGGTGGATGGGCACAGGGAGCAGAACAGCCCCTGGAATCCAGGAGGAAGCAGCTGCTGACCTGCTGAGCCACTCAGATGCTCCCAGGTGTGTGGGATCAGATGGGATCCATCCCAGGGCGATGAAGGAGCTGTGGATGAGCTCCCCAAGCTGCTCTCCATCAATTACCATCAGTGCTGGCTCAGCAGGGAGGGCCCAGAGGGCTGGAGGTGCCAGTGTGAGCCCATCCCCAAGAAGGGCTGGAAGGAGGAGCTGGGGAGGCCTGTCAGCCTGCCCTGGGTGCCCAGCAAGGTTATGGAACAGATCACCCTGAGTGCCATCAAAGGGCACCCACAGGATGGCCGAGGGGTCAGAGCCAGCCAGCGCGATTTTAGGGGTGGCAGGTCCTGCCTGGCCAACCTGGTCTCCTTTGATGACCTGGTGACTCACCTGTGGATGCAGGACAGTCTGTGGATACTGTGTTCCTGGACTTCAAAGCCTTTAAAACCAGGAGCCACAGAATGTCGGTTTCTGGGCTGTTCAGGTGGCCTGGAAAGGCCCGGGGTGGCCTTGGACAGCCCGGCGCTTCAAAGGACGAGGAGAGACTTCTGATCTTTTCTCAGTCTCGGTGTTTATTAATTGTTTATCTAAAAGATTTTCTTTCAGCCCAACAGAGGTTTGCACAGCAGCCAGCCATGAGCACACTGAGAGCCCCCGGGGCGGTCACTTATCTTTATACCCGAAGTTACGTGTACAATATTTATAATTTTTCTCCAATACCTTCTACCCTTATTAACCGGTGCACTTCTAGTAATGACCAATCCCAAAGTGCCAGCATCACCACAGAAGATGGAGGCCAAGAAAAAGAAGAAGAAGGACAGGACACGCCCCAATTCCTCCATCTTACTTCTTTAGACCCCCCTGTACAGAAATCCTAAACCCTGTGTCTCACACTCTAACTTATCCCTTCACCATTCACCCCAGCGAAATCCTCCCAGTCCTCATACAGGTGTCATCTCCTGTGTAGGATCAATGTCCAGCCACCAGACACTTCTGGCAACATTCCAGGACTCCCGAGCCCCCCAAGGGTGGTCTCGGCCGCTCTGCACCTCCATCCTGAGGTGCTGAGATCCCACAAAGGAAGGTAAATCAGCCGGGTATGAGGGTTCTTCCTAAGGAAAAAGCTGTGAAAGCTGCCATGTCGTGGCACTTTTGCACTCCTTTTTGGACGCCTTTCACAGCTCCAGTGTGCCTGGAGGTCTGGGCTTCCTGATTTTAAAAATCCTAGCCCTAGGCCTAACCCCAACCCTAAGACGAGAAAGGCAAATCAGCCCGGAATTAGGGATGTCCCCAAGGAAAAAGCTGTGGAGGCAGGCATGTTGTGGTGCTTTTGCTCTCTTCTTGGGTAGTCCTTCGCAGCTGCTGTGTTCTTGGAACTCAGGGCTTTCTGGATAAAAGAACACTAACCCTAGGCGTAACTCAACCCTTAAGCCTAGGAAGGAAAACCAGCCTATGGTTGGGCATGGTCTCATGGAAATAGCAGTGGAGGCAGCCAAGTTGTGTCACTTTTGCGCTGCCCTTGGGATGCCTTTGACAGCTGCAGTGTGCCTGGAGCACAGGGCTTCCTGGTTTTAAAAGTCCTAGGCCCAAGCCTAACAGTAACCCTAGGAAGGTAAATCAGCCGGGTATTGGGGTTCTTCCTAAGGAAAAAGCTGTGAAAGCTGCCATGTTGTGGCACTTCTGTGCTCCCTTTGGGATGCCTTTCGCAGCTGCAATAAGCCTGGAACTCAGGGCTTCCTGGTTAAAAAAACCCTATCCCTAGGGTGAACCTCACCCTAGCCCTAGGCAGATAAATCAGCCTCGGTATAGGGATGGAGCCAAGGAAAAAGCGCTGTGAAAGCAGGCATGTTGTGGCACTTTTGCACTCCCTTTGGGATGCCTTTCGCAGCTGCAGTAAGCCTGGAACTCAGGGCTTCCTGTTTAAAAAAATCCTAGCCCTAGGCTGAACCCCAACCCTAACCCTAGTCAGATACATCAGCCTAGGTCTAGGGATGGTGCCAAGGAAAAAGCGCTGTGAAAGCAGGCATGTTGTGGCACTTTTGAGCTCCCCTTGGGATGACTTTCGCAGCTCCAGTGGGCCTGGAGATTAGGGCTTCTTCATTATAAAAATCAAAATCCTACGACTATCCCTAAGGCTAACCCTAGGAAGAAAAATCAGGCTTGGATTAGGCATGTTCCCTAGGAAAAAGCTGTGGAGGCAGCCATGATGTGGCACTTTTGCACTCCCTTTGGAATGTGTTTCACAGTTCCAGTGTGCCTGGAGCTCTGGGCTTCCTAGTTTTACAAATCCTAGCCCTAGACCAAAACCCAACCGTAAGATGACAAAGGAAAATCAGCCAGGAATAAGGGATGCTCCCAAGGAAAAAGCTGTGGAGGCAGCCATGTTGTGGTATTTTTGCGCTCTTCTTGGGTAGTCATTCCCAGCTGCTGTGTTCTTGGAACTCAGGGCTTTCTGGTTAAAAACCACTAACCCTAGGCGTAACTCAAACCTTAACCCTAGGAAGGTAAATCAGCCTATGGTTCGGGAGGGTCTCATGGAAATAGCAGCGGAGGCAGCCAAGTTGTGGCACTTTTGCGCTGTCCTAGAGATGCTTTTCACAGCTGCAGTGTGCCTGGAGCTCAGGGCTTCCTAGTTTTAAAAATCCTAGCCATAGGCCTAAATCCACCACTAACCCTTGGGAGGTAAATCAGCCTGGTGTTAGGGTTCTTCCCAAGGAAAAAGCTGTGAAAGCTGCCATGTTGTGGCACTTTTGCACTCCATTTGAGATGCCTTTGGCAGCTGCATTAAGCCTGGAACTCAGGGCTTCCTGATTTTAAAAATCCTAGCCCTAGGCCTAAAACCAACCCTAAGACTCAAAGCCAAATCAGCCAGGAATTAGGGATGTTAAAAGGAAAAAGCTGTGGAGGCAGGCATGTTGTGGTACTTTTGCGCTCTTCTTGAGTAGTCCATTGCAGCTGCTGTGTTCTTGGAACTCAGGGCTTTCTGGTTAAAAAACTACTAAAAATCCAGTATGTCTGGCAGGGAGAAACTCTGCCAGCACAGAAAACATGTCTCATCGTGTTCCAGAAGTTGCAGAGAGGTCTGCCAAGTGTTTGGATGGAAGAAAAGAAAAGATGTACAAAACGGCTTCCAATCGAATGTTCATGTGATTGGAAAAGTCAGGAGAGTGGTAACGTACTGTTTTCTATCAGTTGGCAAGCTGCGCACACAATCCCAGTGTTGTACAGCTTCCTTCTTCACCTTTCCGAAGGTGCCGCTCTCTCCAGCTCTCGGATACAAAGAAGCGCCTTCTTCGCGCAAAGACGATTGTGCCGGTCACGGTGCTCTCCTTAGCGCGGCTTCTGCCGAAAGAGGGCCATTAGCGGCGCTTGGCTGCGGGGAGCAACGTACCTTCATCTTTAGGGTCTTTTGTGGTCTACATCTAAGCAGAAAGCTTTTCCACTATGTCTAGTCGGGAAAAACGTTGCCAGCACAGAAAACATTTCCCATCGTGTTCTAGACTTTGCACGGAGGTCTGCCGAGTGTTTGGCAGGGAGAAAAGAAAAGTTATCCAAAACACCTTCCAATCGAATGTTCATGTGATTGGAAAAGTCGGGAGAGTGGTACGGTACTGTTTTCTATCAGTTGGCAAGCTGCGCACACAATCCCAGTGTTGTACAGCTTCCTTCTTCACCTTTCCGAAGCTGCCGCTCTCGCTGGCTCCCAGAGGCGAAGAAGCGGCTTCTTCCCGCAAAGACGATTGTGCCGCTCACAGTGCTCTCCAGATCTCAGCTTCTGCCGAAAGACGCCCGGGAGCGGCGCTTAGCTCCAGAGAGCATCGTACCTTCGTCTTTAGCGTCTTTTGTAGTCTACATCTTAGCAGAAAGTTTTTCCACTATGTCTGGCTAGGAAAAACTGTGCCAGTACAGAAAACCACACCCATCGTGTTCTAGAAGTTGCAGAGTTGTCACTTTTGCGCTCTCCTTGGGAAGTCTTTCGCAGCTGCAGTGGGCCGGGAGCTCAGAGCTTACTCATTTATAAAACCCTTTCCCTATCCAGCACTGGTGGCAGGTAAATCAGCCTAGGTATAGGGATGTTCCTAAGGAAAAAGAGGTGGAGGCAGCCATGTTGCACCACTTTTGCTCTCCCCTGGGGATGCCTTTCGCAGCTCTGCAGTGCGCCTGCAGCTCAGGGCTTCCTAGTTTTAAAAATCCTAGCCCTAGGCCTAAGCCCACCTCTAACCCTAGGGAGGGAAATCAGCCTGGTATTAGGGTTCCTCCCAAGGAAAAAGCTGTGAAAGCAGCCATGTGTGGCACTTTTGCGCTCCCTTTGGGATGCCTTTGGCAGCTGCAGTAAGCCTGGAACTCAGGGCTTCCTGGTTAAAAAAACCCTAGCCCTCGGGTGAACCCTAACCCTAAACATAGGCAGATAAATCAGCCTAGGTATAGGGATGGTGCCAAGGAAAAAGCGCTGTGAAAGCAGGCATGTTGTTGCACTTTTGAGCTCCCCTTGGGATGTCTATCGCAGCTGCAGTGTGCCTTGAGATCAGGGCTTCTTCATTATAAAAATCATAATCCTACGACTATCCCTAAGGCTAACCCTAGGAAGGTAAATCAGGCTGGGATTAGTGATGTTCCCAAGGAAAAAGCCCTGGAGGGAGCAAGTTGAGGCAATTTTGCGCTGCCCTAGGGAAGTCTTTCGCAGCTGCAGTGGGCCGGGAGCTCAGAGCTTACTCATTTAAAAAACCCTTTCCCTATCCTGCACTGGAGGCAGGTAAATCAGACTAGGTATAGGGATGTTGCCAAGGAAAAAGAGGTGGAGGCAGCCATGTTGCACCACTTTTGCTCTCCCCTGGGGATGCCTTTCGCAGCTCTGCAGTGTTCCTGGAGCTCAGGGCCTCTTGCTTTAAAAACCCTATCTCTAACCCTAACTGGAGGCATGTAAATAAGCCTAGGGGTAGGCATGGTCCCAGGGAAAAAGCTGTGGAGGCAGGCATGTTGTGGTACTTTTGCGCTCCTCTTGGGTAGTCCTTGGTAGCTGCTGTGTTCTTGGAACTCAGGGCTTTCTGGTTTAAAAACCACTAAAAATCCACTAGTTCTGGCAGGGAGAAACTCTGCCAGCACAGAAAACATCTCCCATCGTGTTCTAGAGTTTGCACGGAGATCTGCCAAGTGTTTGGCAGGGAGAAAAGGAAAGTTGTCCAAAACAGCTTCCAATCGAATGTTCGTGTGATTGGAAAAGTCAGGAGAGTGGTAAGGTACTGTTTTCTATCAGTTGGCAAGCTGCGCACACAATCCCAGTGTCGTACAGCTTCCTTCTTCACCTTTCCGAAGCTACCGCTCTCTCCGGCTCCTGGAGGGGAAGAAGCGGCTTCTTCGCGCAAAGACGATTGTGCCGCTCACAGTGCTCTCCTTAGCGCGGCTTCTGCCGAAAGACGCCCGGGAGCGACCCTTAGCTCCAGAGAGCACCGTACCTTCCCATTCTATTTTTAGGCTCGACAAACGAAATGGTATACTTGCAGCAGTAGGGCGGGACATTGAACTGGACTTTCTCCTTTTAGAGAGAAGCTAATGGAAAAGTTTCACCGGAATCAGAGCAGGCTGTAAAAGAAGAAAAGTGTCATGAAAATAAGCCAGCCTTATCCTCTTAGTCTTGCTTGTTGTGATTGGCCAAGAATGAAATGTGTCAACTCTGTGTTTTTGGGTTTCACATCAGTAACAGGTACTTCAGCTGCTGTACTTCTCTCCTAAAGTTAAGAACAGAATCCAAGGAATTGTGATTCCATGGTCTCAATTCACTCTATGGTGCCGAAAAAGGAGTGGAAGGTGCACGGGTCAATTAACTTGAATGGCCTATGTAAATCAGCGGCCACTGATTTCCTGAAGGCTTCAACAGGTTAGTTGCCTATGTTTTTCTTGGAATTGTTTTAACCTTTGGTCATGTTTTTCTTGCGATTCTTTTACCCTTTCCCCATTAGTTCAGCCTTTGCTCTCAAGCCTTTGCTGACATTTCCAATATCTCGGTAGCCTGGAAAAGTGTTGTCTTTATTGATCACATCATTATTCCCTTCCAAGGGTTGTTTGCCTCAAGTCTCAGTTTGGCTGGTTTTCTGCTAGTTGATTGTCAGAGGGCAGCAGGTGTTTTGTAAGAGCAAGTACACAATCCCATAGCTTGCTTTTCTTTGGATTTGGCCTGTCTAGAAAATGGAATGACTGAACATCTCTGAGAGGCTTTTCTCTCCTCATTAGGTTTCACTGGAAGGGCAGATGCAAATGGTCTACCTGAAGTCTTGGCACAGAAGAAAGTAGTGGTTTGCTGCTGCATAGAGCTAGAAGCTTACAAAAGGAAGGCCTTGGGCTGAGGCCCATTACTTTGGCTAAGTAGAAAAGGACTGTGGGAAGGTGAGGCAGCTGAATTAGAGGTAGATCAACAAGTTCTAGAACCATCGTGTGTTCACAGCGTGGCGCATGGTGGTTGGTTGAATTGTGTTTGTTATGGCTTAAAGCTATGGAACTGAGAAAGGCCTAAGTGTTTCAAAAGCCTGGTTTTTGTAAGAAAGCAGCTCTCCTTTGCGTCTGCCTGGAGACTCTGCATCACCACGGACCCTCACTGCCAGTTTGCCAAGGAGATGATCAGTAGGAATGTTGCAGAGCTGCTGTGTGCATCTGAATGGAATGGCAGAGAGCGAAGCGCTGGACATTTCTGGCTTTAGTACAATGCTGCTGCATTGGTGCCAGTTTAGTTGGTTTTCCATCAGTGGCCTTTCTGTCTAGAAGTACACTGCCCAGAGTATTTGATGCCATTTCCTTCCTGTTGTTTTCATACCTTCCTTCAGTTGAAAGGATGATACAACCTTTCCATTTTGAAGATCCCTGTTAGGAAACACTATGCCAGAGGAGTCATCGCTCCCTTTTCTTCTGCCTCCTTTGCCATTTTCAGAGACTCATTTCAAATTTCTGCTCATGTCAAGAAGAATACTGAGACTACTTAGCAGGGTTGACGCTCTCAGCTGCTTTCTTTCCTCTTTCATACTGCTTCATACTGGATGTGACTTCAAGGCCTCGTTTTGTCATCTGCATTTTGCCGTGATCCAAAGCTTCCAGGCCTGTGATTCCAGGCCTGTGAACACAAAAAGAACTCTTAGTCTTTTGCAAGAACTACCCCTAGGAGGATTTGTGTTCACTTTGATCTCTACAGTGTTTCAGAAAAAAGGAGATTGTACTCTCTTCTTGTGTACTCTCTTCTTGTGCTCTCATTTCCCTCTCTCCGCCTTGCATGCCCTAGTTAATCTACTGGCGTGACTCATTTGGCATCATCTCACGGTGCAAATTCTGCATAGTTTCATGTCCTTACAAATGCCAGTTGACAAGGAGCCTATCTAACCATTCAAGGGGCAAAGAATTGCAGGGCTGGCCAGTTCAGGTGCTGAAACTGTAAGTCATGCCATATCAAAGTGACAGAGCAAATCAGTTGATCTAGGACTTTCAGCTGGACACCTCTGAGAATAGCAGCTTGTCAGCAATGACACAGCCATCTTCCTCGCTGTATTCCAGAAAGAGGAAAGGGATACCTTCAACGGTTAATATGTTTGGCATGAGAAAACAGCAAGAAATGTACCGCAAAATACTTGAGTCAGATCAAGTGCGTTTCTCTAGTGAGAATTTTGCTCTTGTTCTTTCTTGTCTGTGCCTTTACTTTTCACAGAAGACAGGGGAGCATTTCATTATTACTGTTCTTTTGTTTTCTCTTGTTGGCCTCCCTCTTTCCACCTGCAATTAACAAATTTGCCTTTCTTTACTGGCTTCTCTTTCTTTACTTCTACAAGTTGACATGAGGTCATCCAACCTTACCATCAATGTTCTCAGACAGTGGAGAGAAGTAGAAGGTACAGCTAAATGGATAAAAGAAACCCACAAAAATAGACAGGTTTTTACAGTCTTCTGTGAGAACATTAGGACACAAGATGTCTTTGAACTGAGTAATGCTCTATTGATTTAACTTTTAGTCCACTCTATTATTATTACTATTATTACATGTGTTTGGCCTTTAGTACAGAGCCTTGGAACTAATGCAGGCCAATACTTTGGCTAATTTTGTTTTATTTCTAGTGAGGACTTTGTTTCTTAAGGAATAGTCCAGAGAAAGAGCGTCCATGGTACAGTTACGGGTCATAAATTTCTGGTACAGTTTGTGCTGGTAATACATCTAGGAAAGAAAGGTTTGACATCTTGTTTGACTTTCAAATGGAACCATGATTTGAAAAACCTAAGAGTTGCGGTTCCCCCCCCACCCCACACCCCAAGTACTTCTCTTTGCACTGTTACTCAGGAATTACACATAAAAGCCCACCCTGTAAAATACGTTGCAGATACTTTGCAATAAGTGCAGCTTAGCAGCTAGAGATGATAACGTGGGTTAAATAACATTGCTTCTGCAGTGATGGAAACTCTGTCTACGCAGACATACTCAACAAAGGTTACGATGGCTTAGCTCCTGGGCTCAAGTGAACGTGCATTTTAGAACTTCCCAAGAAGGTGAATTCAACCTCCTTCATTGCTCTCTGCTGGAGTCCCAAGAGAATTTCAGTCTGCTTTTTGTCATTTACAGCTGTCACTGCCTAGCTCTTGAACATGAGACTCCCTCATGACTGATGAAAGTTGTCTACTTAAGAGTGGGTGAAAGACATGCTCTTGCTCTAGAAGGAGATGAGAAGGTTTCTGCAGTCTTTGTCATCTCTACTGCTTGTGATTTCTATACAAAACCAGCGGGAAGTTTTCTGAAGGCAGTCCAGAAGCTGGCAATATGGACAGCTTACAGCCGAACACTTGCTGCAGTGCAACCATGGTGACACCAGAAAGGACTTCAAAAATTTAAAAGGGCAAACAAAGCAGTTGGAAGGAAAAGAACATGAACCATTATTCCATTTTTCTAATCTATCTTTCTTTCAATCATCATTTTCGTGCAGTTTCGCGGCTTGCGTTGCTATCCCTCCAAAGGAATCTGAGACAGAGTAAGCTTTTGAATGGAGTAGAGGTGAGAAACGCAGGCCAAGTTGCCTTTTTTGCCATCAAATACCAGTTACGCTTGAACTACCCTTTGCTTAAGGTGCTTAGCTTACACTAAGAATTGATTAGCACATTTTGATGGGAGCAAATTTTACTGTCATGACTGAGTAAATTTTGCTGTCGTCTGAATAGCAATGTTTGTGTCAAAATAGTATTTTGTCTCCTGTATCTGCAGCAGGCAAGCCTTTTGCTGTCAGCAGTGTTGCTTAACCTTTCATGTCATATCCCTCTTCACATCCATCCTCTGCTTAAGGCTTATTAATCTACTTTAGAATTGGCACGTGGAATAAGACTACTTTTCATTTTTGAAAGCTAATGTCATTTGACCTACTTACAGCAAATAATTCATTAATTGCAAGTCCCCAGCTAGCATCTTTTTGGCATATTCTAAACTTCTAAAGAAGTAACAAAAGCACTCTCCAATACTTGACTTTAATATCACAGTGGGAACGCTGGTCTTGTTTCCAATAAACAATCATGGGTATGGTAAAACAAAAGGAGGGGTTAGAGTTTTCTCTGTTAACCTATAGTGAGCTTGGATTTTGCAATATGCATGAAGTTAATTAACACTGTTATATAAAATGGCTAATTTAATCAATAAATTTGAGTCAATGCTGATCAACGACAAGGTGGATAGGCTTCCCTTCGCTTTCAACACAGTGCCAAGTCGGGCTGGTTTGATAGTACCAAGTGGCTGCTGCAATCTGCCATCCAGAAGCGGGGCAGGTGAGTTTTGTTTGCAAGGGAAAGGGGCCGTGGTTTGTGTTTGGGGGCCTGTGGAATGGAGTGGCCGGCTGGCTCCTGAAAATCCACGATACGCAGCATGGCTCCTAGACCCAAGGTGGCACCAGTGCCAAGTCGGGCTGGTTTGATAGTACCAAGTGGCTGCTGCAATCTGCCATCCAGAAGCGGGGCAGGTGAGTTTTGTTTGCCAGGGAAAAGGGCCGAGGTTTGTGTCTGGGAGCCTATAGCCTGGAGTGGCCGGCTGGCTCCTGAAAATCTACGATACGCAGGATGGTTCCCAGACCCAAGGTGGCTCCAGTGCCAAGTTGGGCTGGTTTGATAGTACCAAGTGGCTCCTGCAATCTGCCATCCAGAAGAGGGGCAGCTGAATTTTGTTTGCAAGGGAAAAGGGCTGTTGATTATGTTTGAGGGCCTGGGGCTGGAAGAGGCCGGCTGGCCCCTGAAAATCCACGATACGCAGGACGGTTCCCAGACCCAAGGTGGCACCAGTGCCAAGTCAGGCTGGTTTGACAGTAAGAGGTGGCTCCTGCAATCTGCCATCCAGAAGAGGGGCAGGTGAGTTTTGTTTGCCAGGGAAACGGGCGGAAGTTTGCGTCTGGGGGCCTATGGCTGGGAGTGACCGGCTGGCTCCTGAAAATCCACGATACGCAGGACGGTTCCCAGACCCAAGATGGCACCAGTGCCAAATTGGGCTGGTTTTATAGTACCAAGTGGCTCCTGCAATCTGCCATCCAGAAGAGGGGCAGGTGAGTTTTGTTTGCCAGAGAAAAGGGCTGTGGTTTGTGTTTGGGGGCCTGTGGCTGGGAGTGACCGGCTGGCTCCTGAAAATCCACGATACGCAGGATGGTTCCCAGACCCAAGGCGGCACCAGTGCCAAGTCGGGCTGGTTTGATAGTACCAAGTGGCTCCTGCAATCTGCCATGATCACATGAAGAAATACTTTCTGGTGTCTGTACTGGCCCATATGCTCTTTCTTCTCTCCCTCAACTTCTCCATCACCTCTCATCTGTTTCACATGCACTATCTTCAAGGTCCACAGGCTACTTTTCACAGAATCTTCAGGCCTGATGCAGTAAGATCGATGAATAAAACAGAGCTGGGATCTATTTTCCAGTTTGGATAAAATGCATTCTGCACACAAATCCAAGGAGAAGGTGCTGCCCGATGCCCAGAAAAACTTTCACTACTGCTAGTGTTCTACGTCAACCGCAACTTAGTCTGAAAGAAAAGCTTTTTCTCTGAGAGCATCTGAGAGGTTTGCATGAAGCACTGATATCTGACATATGCAATTTTGAATTGGAGAGGAAAAAGAAAATGGCAAGAAGTTTTTAATTTTAGTGGTTTCAATTTTAATTTCCGTGCACTTTTTCAAAACTTGTCAGCTCAAATGCCCATCTACATCTTTTAGTCATCTGTAAGTCAGTATTCATATAAAATGTGCTTCAAATCAAAAGAATTTCAAATTTGCACTCCAAGTTTCTATGCCTAGACTTATGATTTCCTACACATATTAGATGAAAGGAAGGCCTTTTTTACTGAGGGAGTGCTGGAACACTGGAACAGGTTGCCCAGAGAAGTTGTGGATGTCCCATGCCTGAAAGTATTCAAGGTCAGCTTGGACGGGACTTGGAGCAGCAACAAAGGAGAAGCTTGATGGTAGAGAAACAAAGTTGGACTATAGAAGAAACTCGGATTGAAGTATAGGAGCAAGTTTTCTCTCAGCTCTTGGGGTAAATTCAAAGTTGTACAAAATGACATTTATCTGTGATATTCACTACTGTAACAGAAAGGTTCATGAAAACTGTACAGAAGATAGCAAATTTCAAAAGAGATAAGAATTACAGCATAAAATCCACGGGATGGGTTACAACATGAGACACTCTCTAAGAGAAAATCTCTGTGTTTCAGCACTTCATCATGGTAAGATTTCATGAAGTGCCAAAGAAGGCGGCAAAATATCATTCGGGACATTATTGACTGGAATTCAGCCTGGCCATTAGTAGGAACTGGCTTTGAACACATCATGTAGATACACCACACACACTTTCCCTTCACTGAAAAATGACTGTTTACAACGAATAAGCAATTGACGATCACAATTGATTGAAAGCATCTTAAACATGTCAAGTATTTCATTGTAGATGATCTGTGATCCAAATGCTTCTTCCACCTTAGAGAGGGACAGAACAATTCTTCCATATCATGATGGTTTAAAATTGTATCAACCAATGTTTTCTGCTGAAAAGATATCATCTATTTTTTTCTATTTTTGGAAGAAAATATTCCTAGACATACAACAGGTGAGAACTAAGTAATTTTAAAGAAACAAATGAAATGAAAGTATTCTGTAAATAGAATTAAATGAAAAGCTGTGTTTTAAATAGGAGCTAAATATTAAACAGAATTTTTGTACCAGGCATTTGAATTACTGCACCAGCTCTTTTGCCCATAAAGAGAGCATTTCAGTCTTTTCCTGCCTGCTGCCCCTTTGGAGACAGCTGTGGCCCTAGGATTTGCGTCTGAGGGAGAGCTCCATCCTTGGACCTCCTGATCTTTCCCAAGTGGCCAAATGGGGATGCACCAGCAGCACTGCTGGGAAGGTGCTGGCTCAGTGGCTGTTTGTTGAGACTGTGCCCCCCATATCAGCTTTATGTGTGTGTGTGGGGGGGGGGGTGCTCTGGTGGCTGTGGTTACACACTCACTGGCCTTGGCAGAGCACAAGTCGGAACCTTTGAAGGTTCCAGCTGCTGTGAGGCGCAGGAGGCAGAGCTGGTGCTAGGCACAGTGTGGTACTGTGCTGAGGGAAAGGTGAAAACAGTTAATAATCCACCCTCAGCTAATCACTGAGGGCTGATGGGAGGCACAGGCTTGGTGGAGTTGCTCAGACACTGCGGCTCCGCCGTGCAAAGCAGCATGGCTGAGCTGGTTGTTGGTCAGGTAAGGGCTCAAATATATTTCCTGCAACTTGCTCCAGCACAGTTCAGCCTGGAAAAAAGGCGTTTTTCCAAGTGTAGGGGAGTCAAGCTCCAATAAATGTCAGCTGAGCCCTGGTGCTTGCTCCCCTGCATGAAGCCTCAGTGAGGCACCAGGGCCTCCTGTCAGCAGGAGGGGAAGGGAGATCAGAGTTGTTGGAAGAATACATGACTGAAGGCTGAGCACAGGGTTGGTGGTGCTTTGCGTGGCTCTTGCATGACATCCAGGCTGGGTGTTGCAGTGTGAGCTAACCTTTTGTTTTGCATCAGGCTTTATGCCAGAGCCAGCCCCAGGCTGCACATTTTCACCCAAATCCATTTTTGTTGTTGCAAGACTGCTATACCTGCCACTGGGTTTCAACCAGTGTTACCAGCAACACAGGTCTGTTGGTGTGAGTGAAACACCCACACAAGCTCTTTACAGCTTCAGCACAAATTGCAATACAGGAAAGAGGCCTTCTCCTCACAGCCCCAACAGATAAGGCTGAGTAAGAATCCCAAGCCAGGACAAACTTCTCTGCCATCCCTAACCCATGCCACACATAGATTGAGGGATAGGAGTTTGCAACAACTGGAAACTGCCCTTGACCCACTGCTTTACCTGGAGAGGATGCAGCTGTTCCAGCTGAGGGTTCCCACACGGGCACAATGGCTGGTCATGGTTCGGAGACGTTTCTGCTGCTCAACGTCCCATAGCTTATAGGGGCCTGAGTAAATATATGTATTGCAGTAAAAGATCTCTGTATTGTATAAGTGACCCTGCCCTGATTCTAGTTATTGTAAATGGGCTGCAGCTGCACTGTCCTTGATTGGGCAGTAGCCTGTGGAGGTAGCTGGGATAAAATGGGGTGAGGCATTCAGGGAGGGCTGTAGAGGAGCCCTGGCTGAGAAGGAACAACAGCACTGCTGTGAAGAGCTGCTGTGAGAAAACCACCCAGAAGGTATGAGACCCTAGAAATATTATATACAACAATGTAAATGCAACAATAGCTGGAGAGGCAAAGTAAAAAGTTCTTCAGAAGAAACCTAATCTTGTTTCTATGCCCTAGGAACCTCACTGCACAGGCTCTGGCATTCAGCTTTCTCAGTAAGGGAACAGAGAAAATGTGTATCTCATGACTATAGCACAGAAGGTAACGCTGCTTATCAGAAAACGCCCAAATCAAACCCTGCCTTGCACACTGGGCAGTTCCACCCCACACCAGGGAAGACAAGTCAGGTGCATGGCATCCTTCCTCTGCCAGCCAAGGTTTTGTTCCCAGGCCCCACAGTTCTGTCAATCCCTTGAAAACACCTCTAGTTTTACTCCTGCATTCACCTGAATCTCAGCACTACTTGGGCCAACAGCAAGGTAGTCTCCTTCTTTAATCCATGATGCAGAGGAAATGTAAACATCTGGATGCTCCATCTGCAGCAGGGGGATAATCTCCCTAGTAGCGTGATTCCACAGATAAACAGTGTCATCCAGAACCACTGCCAGGAAGTTCTGGGAGCTCCAGTCTATGAGATTCAGTTCTACACTTTGAAAGAGCAATGCAGGTCACACCATGATGGCTAGAGAGCCCTGCCCTTCACCCGTGCTGCTGCAGCAGGTGTGGGTGCACACGTGCACACACACACGTGCAGGTGAGGGGCAGCCTTCTGAGTGTCACTATGCCCAGCTGCTGGGGCCAGGTACCCTGCTCCAAGGCACCTACACTGTGCCCTAGACCACTGTGCCTGTAAGGCCACACAGGGACACTCCAGAAGTGGTCTGTGCTAGCCTGGGTACACCAAATAATACAGACAGCCCAGTTACCCTGTCCTAGGAACAGCAATCCAGTGCAGAATGTTCTGGATGCCCAGCACTCAACCCTGTAGCCTACTTACAGTAGTCGTTGAATATCTCTGGTGCATCCAAGACCCGTTCTGGCTTTGAGGGAATATATCTGCTCTTCTTCCTGCTCAATCCAGGTGCCATTTTCTGACTGTAGAGCACTTTCAGGTTATTCTGATAGTCTGTGTGCAGGGGAACAGGTTTGTTAACCTGAGTTAGTTTCCTCCCAGCTGAGTGCTGCTCACCCAACTAGGAATCCCTTGGAGTGAAAATAAAGTCCTAAGAGAAACACTCACAAGCCTGCAGTGCACTAAAATCACTGGCAGAATGAACTGCTGAACAGGGGTGAGCTACAATTTCCTCATTCATGGAAACAAATTTAACAAACACTTGGGTTTTTGAATCCCATTATATTTAGTTGCAGTTTAAGCTAGAAAGTGCACAGCAGAGGCTTTGATGCTCTTACAGACTTCATGAATGTTTGGAACCTGCAGTACCGGTAACTGTCACCGACATCTTTCCATAAAAGTCCTTTCTTTAGGATTTTTCCCCCTTCTGAGAAGCTGTGGCCTCAGCAACAAAAGGTAAACAATGGTTATCTGCTGCTGGGGAATGCAACAGGTGGATGCGTGATCAGTCTTGGGTGAATGTTTGGATTTACTGACCACTCACAGCGGAGCTGGGTCTCACCCTCTGCTGAGAAACAGCCCTTTGTTTATTCATTCTTTTCCTATTCTTAGCTTAGCTAGCTTCTGAGAACTTTCCTTCTATTTCTTTTAGTATAGTAATAATGTAATATATATCATAAAATATTAAATCAAGCCTTCTGAACATGAGGTCAAGATTCTCATCTCTCTCTCCACCCTGAAGACCCTTGCAAGCCCTGTAACAGGTGACCAACTGGCAGTCATAGCAACTCTCCTAAATAAATTCACTGTAACTGTTATGCCCTCCCTCGACCTCAGGAACCTTAAGAAAGGAGACTCCAGCCTGTACAGCTCTCAGAAACCAGTTGATTTCTCCTGTGACCACACACAGAGCCTCTGTGTTGCTGTTCCCCTGACCTGATCCCTCCTGCTGATTCAGCTCACACGGAGCCTGTATCATACCTTCTGGAGCATTCTGTGGTTTTCCTCTGAGGTGGAGGATCTTTGCCTCTTCCACATCAAAACCATTCAGATTCACTGCCCAGGCTTTCTGTTGCTCCTACAGAGACAAATCACCCTCAGTGCAATGCATTTAAAACAATTCCCACACTACAATTTAAACAGACATCTAAGTCCCCTTCTCATAGAATCTGAAGATGTTTGACTGTGCTGCAAGGGTCAGTCACACAGAGGCAGGTCAAAGCAGTTTTCCTCAGACTTTCATACATTGTCCTGCTCACATTTTCAAACAATGGCAAATTCAGTGTCATTGCCAGAGGGAAAAGCCACAGCCACAAAGCGACCAAATGCTTCACAAACAGATTTCAGAACACAGTGTAAAACATTCCAGAAGTGTTCCCTGTGGAGACCTTGTCCTAGAATAGCTACCACCAGCAGTTTCACTTTGCATAGGCTTACAGCTTTGTGTTTTTGTTGCCTGCTACATTTTAAAGCCTCGTTAGTCAAAAGCTAAATTTTGCTACCAGAAGAAGCATAGGCTTCGAGTGCATGGCAGTCTCTACAGCTTCAGTCTCATCCTAGGCTCCTGAAGCCCAGAGCTGCAAGTAGTGATGGCTGGGACTTGTCAGTGCCGTGTGCCCCCTTGATAGAACCTATTGTTCACTGCTCTGTAAAGGGGCAGGAAGGAGTAGCAGTTATTGAAGTAATTGTAACTTAGCAACATGCTCACCTTCTTGGTAGGGGAATCCTCAGCAGGGTCATTCTCTTTGGTTAGGAGGAAATTTGCCATCTCCATCTGCATAGTGCTGCATTTGGGAATGTAGCGATCCCCCCCAGCCTTTGTGGGGTGCTTTGAATTTTGGATCCAGATTTACCTGCATTCACATATGAAAATATTGTCTTACAGCTATTTAACAGCCTGTATTTGAGCTTTCACGGGAGCAAACCCAACACTCTTCCACATCACACCCACCAGACAAGTAGGACTCTGAGGTCTCATGCCACCCAGTCCCAACTAACTTATATTTTCCTCCCTGCCACCAAGTTGGTTAGGGACTGTGTGGTGCAACTCCTTGGGTCTAGTGCAACAATTCCAGAGTCCAGAGATAAGGGGAAGATACAAAAACGCTCACAGGATGTAAAGCTGTCAGCTGACAGTCCTGCCCACACTCGTCCTAGCATACAGCTGTGCCAGCAAGGCTCAGCTGGGCGAACAGCAGCTCGCCAGCCCCAGTGCTCAGAGCTCTGCCCCTCATGCTGGCAAGGAGGTGGGTGGCTGTCAGGAGCACAGCCCACCTCCTCCTGCCTGAGCAGCAGCCGGTAGGGCAGCGTGGCAGGGAGCCCAGGGCCCCATGGCTACGGACAAGCAGCCTGGGCCAGGCTCCCGCACTCAACCTCTGCCGCCGGTGGCCGGCGCTCACCGGGTGTCTTGGACGGCGTCTTGCTGGGGCTGTGGGAGCGACATGCCGGCTTTATGGGGGACACGCCGACGGGGCTGGGCCCGGGGCCGCTCTCCTTGGCCTTGCGCTGCCATGGCGCAGGCGGCGCATTCGGGATCAGCGTGTCCAGCTTCAGCAGCCCGTGCAGGTCCGCCTCCAACAGGAACTGCGCCGTGGTCCTGCGGGCGGGCAGGGTGAGCCGTGCCCACCGGCCGGGCTGAGCCTACTCCGACAGCCCCGCCGGCCTCCCCACCACCGGACCGTGCAAGCGCTCCAGCTGCTCCTCCCCACTAAGGGACACCCCCACTCTCCCCAGCCGCTCCTCAGGACACCCCATCATCCGATACGCCCTCCCTCTGCTTCTCGGGGGTCCTTGATCAGGCAGCACCCCTTCCAGCCGCTCTTTGGGGCTTCTTCCGATAAGCAACATTCTCCCTTCCCCTGCCTTTCAAGGGCAATCTCGTCCCTGCTCTTTCTCCTCCCCACCGAGCTTTGCCTCTGCCCAGTGCCCCTGGGGCTGCTCTTGGCCAGGCAGCCTCAGTGGGAGCCAGCACTGGCTGCAGCCCCAGCGGGCCCCCCCAGGACAGGGCCCAGCAATTAGGAGGCCAATGAAAGCTCTGGGCAGCAGCAGAACCCTCAGCAGAGTTCTTTGGACAATCAAGGACCGGCCACCCCTACACTGCAACCTCACTGGGAATGTTTTCTGTCTGACGTAGACTTTCAAAAGAAGCTGTTTGAGGGAAAGGTGAACTAAACACTCACCCTTTTCTCTTCCAGCAAGTCCAACTTCGGACAGAGCATAAGATGAAGATCAGCTCCAAGACAAGCAGGCCTGCCAGTAACCCTAGCCAGAAGCCTGTTCCCTGATAGAAACCCCTTCCAAGGCCCTTCTGGGAATCAGGAACATGTGCTGTGGTTCCAGCTGCACCTGTGGGAGCAATGGGGAGTGTCAGCCCGTGCTGTGCTGCACTGCTGAGCTGGCAGCACGGTGGATGCAGGCAGGACGTTCTCCATTTCCCCAGAGCTGGGGCCTGCAGGCACCTTGCTGCCCCTTGGCACAGGCTGTGCCACCCAACAAAGCCCAGCAGGCCGGGAGGAGAGCCCGGGCGCAGCAGGAAGCTGAGAGAAGGCCCTGCTCTAGAACGGAGGGAGTTCCACCAGAAGCAAACAAAGATGGTAATTTGAAGACATTCCCACTGTGCTCAAAATTTGTCTGAGAAAATTAAGACGTGAGCTTGTCATAAATCCCAGGAAATATCTGGGAAAAGGTTTTATGTATGTTGGTTGTGACTAGGTACAAAGCTCCTGTGGGAAAAGAGCCTCTGCAGCAGGCTGGCTGGCTGAAGGGGTCTTACTTCTTCCTAGAATAAAGATTACCACTGAAATGCAATTTTATTTTTTATTGTATAAGGGGAAAATATTTTCCAGACCTCTAAAACCAGTTTCAAAAATACAGATGTGTTGTGGAAAAAGGAATGAAACATATAAGGATTTCTCTACACAAGAGATATTTCTAAATATTTTTAAAAATGAAAAGTGAAGACAAAATGAGGTCATTTTTTTGGATTCTAAAACTACTTTAAAAAATCTTTAAGTACTATAGGAATTGGGAAGAAATATTTGGGGGTGTCTGTCTACAGAAAAAATATTTTGAAATATTTCTACAAATTTCTAATATCTAAAAGTGAAAAATTAAGAAAATGGGGTTGCTTTTTCTCGGGAGCCCCATGCTGCTGCCTGCCCACTGGGCTCCCCCAGCCCTCGGGACCCCGCCGCTGGTCACAGCAGCCCCTGCCTGGCTCCTGCCTGCCCACACCGTGGGCATCCACGGCTGCTCCTGGCCATGGAGCTCAGCCAGTGGTGCTGCCGGCCGGGCTTTGCTGCTGCTGCCACCCAAACACTGGGGTGACGGCACCTTCCCTTTAGTGCAACTAAAGAAAGGGCCATCACCTAGCCTGGCAGAGAGCGGGGATAACTTCAGTGTTGTTTAGAGGGCAGGCCCAGGGGGCTCAGGGGCAGAGGAAGGGACATGTTGGACTCAGGAGGGGCAGGAGGGTGCTGGGCTGCTCCTGGGGTCTATAGAAGAAGTCGGGACAGGACAGAGGAGGATTAAAAAGGAGATGGAAGTAGCTTGGGGATATACATGGGGAGAGGAGGTGGCAGTGGGATATCCAGGAGAATAGGAGATTTCCTTGTCGATGGCTGTTCTGCAGTCTTCTTCTCAGAACTCATGACAGGGCTGCCCAGGCCCTTCTAACTGCTGGAGGAGCTGCTCCTGCTGTTTGGGTGTGACATGCAGCCACCATCTTAAAACTCCTGTCCAGAGGTGGAACTGTGGAAAGAAGAGGTGGCTGGGGCCCCAGCTGCCAGTGGCACACAGGGAGCCTCCTGCACAGCTGGCCCAGAGCTGGCAAGGCTCCCCAGCACGGCTGGAGCTGCTGGCACAGCTTGGCCCAGCTGCACAGCTGTCCCTCAAGGCCCCGGCCCGCAGGGCACGGCTCTGGGCAGGCTCCCTGGCCAGGAGCGGGCCCCAGAGCGCCTCTGCCTTTCAAGGGCAATCTCGTCCCTGCTCTTTCTCCTCCCCACCGTGCTTTGCCTCTGCCCAGTGCCCCTGGGGCTGCTCTTGGCCAGGCAGCCTCAGTGGGAGCCAGCACTGGCTGCAGCCCCAGCGGGCCCCCCCAGGACAGGGCCCAGCATTTAGGAGGCCAATGAAAGCTCTGGGCAGCAGCAGAACCCTCAGCAGAGTTCTTCGGACAATCAAGGACCGGCCACCCCTACACTGCAACCTCACTGGGAATGTTTTCTGTCTGATGTAGACTTTCAAAAGAAGCTGTTTGAGGGAAAGGTGAACTAAACACTCACCCTTTTCTCTTCCAGCAAGTCCAACTTCGGACAGAGCATAAGATGAAGATCAGCTCCAAGACAAGCAGGCCTGCCAGTAACCCTAGCCAGAAGCCTGTTCCCTGATAGAAACCCCTTCCAAGGCCCTTCTGGGAATCAGGAACATGTGCTGTGGTTCCAGCTGCACCTGTGGGAGCGATGGGGATCGTCAGCCCGTGCTGTGCTGCACTGCTCAGCTGGCAGCACGGTGGATGCGGGCAGGACATTCTCCGTTTCCCCCAGAGCTGGGGCCTGCAGGGACCTTGCCACCCCGTGGCACAGGCTGTGCCACCCAACAAAGCCCAGCAGGCCGGGAGGAGAGCCCGGGGGCAGCGCAGCTTTTTGGGCAGTCACTGCTTGGAGGGACACGGGCCACACCCATCCCTGAGCAGCCCCTGCCAGCCCTGGCCCTCCCTGCCCCGTGACAGCTCCCCCCGCCCCAGGGCACAGAGTCAGGCCCTGTCAGGACCCAGTGCAGCCCCTGCCCAGTAAGGAGCCAAGGCTGGCTCTGGCCCTGGGCTCGCGGCAGGGCTCCCGCTCGGGGCTGCTCCTGTGCCTTGGGCCTCTGGGCACTCAGGGCCAGCTCCAGAGCAGCTGCAGCGGGAGGGACGTTGGTGCACGAGTCCCCTTTTCCCAGGGCTCTGAACGAGCTCCAAAGGCACCTCCAGCTTTGCCGGGCTGTGCAAGGGAGGCCCTGGTAGAAGAAGAAGAGCTGCAGCCACACAGCTCTGCCAATGGCTGAGCCCTGCTGAGCCTGGCACAGCAATTACCTTCTGTGCCTGTGCCCATGCCTGTGTTTGGCTCGGACTTCCTTCCTGCAGCAGGGGCTGCCAATCGGCCTCTGCTTTGTTGGGGAAACACCTCCTTCTGTCCTAACTTCTGGCCCATCACTTGAGAAACAAAAAGTACACCTTAAAAGATGGACCTCCATTCTCCATTTCTTTAATGGCATGTTCAGAACGTCATGCTTATGCAAAATCGGATAAAATCAACAAATCATCTGGGCTTTTTCAGCTGGGCCATGGCCCACCGTCCTTCAAACACCTGCCAGTGCTGAGCAGAAGTTGTGAGTGGATCGTGCAGGGTGAGGGCACACACATGCATGGCTCTGTCCTGGCACCTGCAGCGATGCCCCCCTGGCCGAGCTTTGGGCTCTGAGCTGGCAGGTCTCACAGGGGAAAGGCCTTGGCGTACCCTCACCATCTCCCAGAGGCTCAATCCTGAACATGGGCTGGGAAGCCAGATCACCTTGAGCAACAGGCTCAGCTGCAAAGAAAGGCAGGACACAACAGCTCCAATGGCACTGCTGAAGATTCTCCTTCAGGCCCGAGTGGCAGTGAGGGCATCTGGGTGATTGGTGCCCTCCAAGGCACTCCCTTGGCTCTGCCTTCCACTCAGGAGCAGGGCCAGGGGGACCTCGTGCCTGCAGTGGCCCAACACTGGGATGGAAGGAGCCCCTTGCGGGGCAGTCGGGGCAGAAAGGACTCCCTGGAGCAGCCAGCAGCTTGAAACCCAGCCCCAGGCAGGGCCAGGGCTTAGCAGTGGCAGCAGAAGCAGCTCGGGCTCCCTGGGGGCTGCAAAGGAGCTGAGAAAGGCTCAGCCCCCAAGGCACAGCCCTGGGCCCAGCCCCTTCCCTCTCTGCTCTTCTCTGTGGCTGCACAGAGCACACAGAAGGACACAGTGGCATTGCACACGGGAGGAGGATGGACAGCTAAATGCCCCTTCCTCCCACTGCCAGTGATCCTGTGGGATCCCTCAGGGCTCCAGAAGGGAGCAGGGTAAGGTTTCCAGAACTGATCTACCTTCAGTGAAATTTAAGGGAACTGGCTCATGGTAAGCTCTTGGCATACTGACACAGATTATTCTGTCAGGAAAGGTACATTCAGAACATGCCTCCAACATCTGACAAGGTCTTCAAAGCACCATTCACCAGCATTTCCAAGTAATCCAAGTCATGATCCCAGTCGAGGAGGGATCACAGATGCTACAGAACCATTTCCATGGTGTGTTGGGATCCCCTTCTCCCTTGGGGAATTGGGGACTGCAAGGGGGTGGGGTAAGGCTGTGGGAGCCTGTGGCTCCTGGTCACTCTGTACGCTCTTTGCAGGTCCTGTGCAACATGCCTGGAGGGGCAGCTGGAGCAGCCCAGGGCCCTGGGGCTCTCTCCCTGCAACACAGGAAACCCTCACTAAATGCTTGGGGAAATCTGCAGTGCCACAGCTGTCACTCCCAACCTCCGTCCCTCCCTCCTGCTTGCCCACCTGCCCATGGAACAGCTCCCACATCACATGGGCACATAGCCAGGCCCTCTCAGGACACACTGGAGCCTTGCTCTCCCCCTCTGCCCTTTCCCCACCACGGGCACCCCGTGCAGCCGCTCCCAGGTTTCGGGACATGTCTCCCACGGAGGGAGCCCAGCAGGACAGCTCAGTACCCGAGTGCCCTGAGCCTGCTCGGGACAATTCCTCTGGGCTGTGCCCATCTTATCCGGGCTGTGCCCGCAGTGCCAAGCAGCAGAGAGGGCAGCTCAAGCCTCAGCAGGGCTCAGGCCCAGAAGCAGAGCAACTACCTCCTGTGGCTGTGTCTGGCATCGCCTCCCTTCCTGCAGGAAATGCCACCTTCAATAGAGCCCCTCTGTCCATCCCTTGAGAAAGGAAGAGGCACAGCTGGATCAGATGGAATCATTGCACATCCAGGAGGTGGCCTGTTCAGGAGGCAATACTTGTCCAAAACATGGATAAGGATCAGGAAAATTGATCTTGGAAGGGCATTAAACCAAGAAACAAGTACTTCAAAACCCCTGGAGGTGGCTGCCATGGTGAGTTCCCTGAGGTGTCAAAGGCCAAGCCACACCCATGGCTGCTTTCCCTGAGGTGTCACAGCTGCAGCCCCAGCCCCATGGCCGGGTTTCCTGAGGGCTGGCAGTCCCAGTCTCGCTCCATGGCTGGTTTCCTGAGGTGTCACAGCCCCAGTCCCACTCCATGGCCGGTTTCCCTGAGGGCTGACACCCCCAGTCCCACTCCATGGCCAGTTTCCCTGAGGTGTCACAGTCCCAGTCCCACTCCATGGCCAGTTTCCCTGAGGTGTCTCAGCCCCAGTCCCGCTCCATTGCCAGTTTCCCTGAGGGCTGACAGCCCCAGTCCCGCTCCATGGCCAGTTTCCCTGAGGTGTCTCAGCCCCAGCCCCGCTCCATGGCCAGTTTCCCTGAGGGCTGACAGCCCCAGTCCCGCTCCGTGTCCGGTTTCCCTGAGGTGTCACAGCCCCAGCCTCGCTCCATGGCCGGGTTTCCTGGTCACTTTGAGGTGCTGTTCCTCTCTCTCTGTGGAGAAAGTAGAGGCCAAGGAGCTTGCAGAGCAAGCCCAGAGCCACGAGGGCTCTACTGCCTGCTCAGCCCTGTGTGAGCTCTGCTCCTTCATGCCTTCTCCTCCCATTGTCAGGTCGCACTGACACTCGGCCTGAGCCCAGTGTTCCCTTTTGGGGCCAAGGGAAATCTCTGCTCCTGCCTCTGGCACAGGGTGCTCTGCCAGCAGGTCAGGGAAGGAGACAGCCCTGGAGAGAGGCATGAGCAGTGGAGGAAAGCCAACATCACTGCAGTCTTGCAAAAGGGCACCAAGAAAGAGCCAGGAAACTGCAGGGCCATCAGCCTCAGCTCCATCCCCAGAAAGGTGACAGAACAGCTCCTCTTGGATGCCATCTCTAAGCCTGTGGAATAACAGGAATGGAAACCATGCCTGACCAATCCCATAGCCACCTGTGCTGCAGTGACTGGCTGGGCTTGTGAGGGGAGAGCAGTGGTTGTTGCCAGCTGGGACTTCAGCAAGGCTTTGTCCCTGCCTCCCATAACAGGCCCCTGAGGCAGCTCAGGGACAGTGGGGCAGAGAAGTGGACAGGGGAGCTCCAAACTCAGGTAGCTGTGAGCTCAGGGCGCCGTGCTGGGCCCAGCCTTGTTTGCCTTATTCCCCAGTGACCTGGCAGAAGGGACAGAGTGTTCCCTCAGTGTTTGCTGATGGGACAGAATTGGGAGCAGGGCCTGAGGCACCACAAGGCTCTGCTGCCCTTCAGTGAGACCTGGAGAGGCTCGAGAGTTGGGCAGAGAGGAACCTAATGAAGTTGCACTGGGAAAAGCCTCTAGAAGAGCTTCAGGCTTTGTAATTACCAGGCAACAGAAGTGTTTTAGTATAGTGGAGTCTATAACGTTGTCTTGTAATGTCCAGTCAGGGAAACCACTGCGTCTCTGTATGTCATAGGACCAGTCACTTGTATGTATGTCAAGAAAGTCTTTGGGAGAAACATGAATGAATTCAGAAACTTCCCCTGATATTATTTTGGATTTTCACGATTTTCTGGAATGCTGGGTGAAGTGTAAGGATGCCAAAAGGAAAGCGAAAGCAAACCAATAAATCTTTAAAAACTCAGAAGCCTCTCCTGTCTGTTCCTTGAAGAAGTTGCCAAACAATGTCACTTTTGCAATCCTTTGAAAGATCTTATAGGAAAAAGCATTGGCCAAAAGTGCTGCCCTGTGTTTCTGAACAGCAACATGCATTTTGTGTTGATGCAAGGTTTGTACCAGGGTTTGGGGTTTTTGTGTGTGCTTTGAATGTGAGTCTTTGCAGGACTATTAATAATTAGACCATGTACTGAAGAGAACATGTTACTGCGTTGTGCTGTTCAGTGCTGAAGAGGGTTGAGACAGAGCAGGTAGCTCTGTGTCTGTGTGTAATTGCATGAGCAGCACGGGAGCAGTGCCCAGGGCCTGGAGAAGCAAACGGGTTCCCGGTGCTGAGGACAAGGTGTCCAGAGCTCGGGATTGTCCGGCCAAGCTCTTCTGGCTCCTTGTGCTTCGAGACCTAGCCGGGAGCCCTGCAGAGCCCCGGGTGCAGCTTCCTAACTTCCCCCCTCTTCCTCTGCCTCCTCCCTGCCTCCAGGGTAAAGGCGCTCCCTGGCATTGCACTGGCTGTGCCTCCCTCCTAGAGCAGTGAAGGGATCGTTTCCCAGCCAAGGTGGCTCTCCCATGGAGACAGGAAAATGGGCAAACTCCTGCTGCCCCAGCATCAGGCAGGTGCAGTGTGTCCTTGCCTGTCAGTCCCTGCCCTGCTTCCCAGAGATGCCACTGATTGTTCCACAAGTCATGGATCTGCATTTCCAGGAGCATGTTTACAAAGACACGAAAGAGAAAAATTGACAAGAATTGTTCGTGCTTCTCTTCCTAATTTTTTCCAATGTATTTTCTAGTAGGAAAGCATGGACCAAACTGGCAAAGTTCCTATAATGTAGGAAAAGCATCCTCCTGTATTTGACTTGAGTTGAGGACAGTTGCAAGCTCTCCTGTCAAATGTACACAGAAAATTCTCAGTGAATTTTCTGTCTTTCTGCTGAGTCAGTATAAAAGATGACGCTTCTCAGAAGCTTAATACTAATTTTTCCATTTATATGGAAAGTCAAAGTTGTTAGTTCATATGATGGCAGGATAACGGAGGCAGCTGTGGTGGTGTCCAGGTTTATCTCCTGTACCCAATGGTGATCAGCAGCAGCATCAAATCAGGTTCATCTTAGTTTTCTGCAGACAGGTCTTGATGAAAACATCAGTTCACCTAGAGCAGGGTTTGAATCCCTGTAGTGCAGCTGACTCCGCACGGGCTCTCTGGGCCACCGCCTGCCAGGGGCAGGAGCAGAAATTTCCCTTGGCCGGGGCCGGAGCCCTAGTGTGGCAGTGCCTGAACAGCACCTCCCTGCCCAAGTGAGGCCCAGCTGGGCCAGGGGGAAGCTCCTGGGACAGCCGTGCCCGCAATGGCCCCTGCTCTGCAAGGCCTCCAGCGCTGCCCATCAGCCAGGCAGGGACAGAGCAGCCTTGGGGCCGATGCTGCTGCAGGCTCAGAGCCCCGCACAGCTGCTCATGCCCGGTGCCATTGGCTCTGTCCCCTGCAGCCTGCATGCTGTGTCGCCGTGCTGAGGCTGACCCGGACATATGCGGTGACAAACTGCAGAAGGGTGGGCTCTGTGCCCACGTGTTCTGCATGGTGAGTGGCTCCGGGCGCTCCCTCCACCTTTGCAATGGGCAGCTCCTCCCGCCCCCTCCTCATCAGCTTCTCCCCTTGGCTGCAGTTCTTTGCCACTCTACTATTTCGGCAAGAGACGGACCGCGGGGGACTCATGGACTTTCTCCCTCGAGATCTCCTAATTGCAGTGCGGCGGGCGGCACAGAAGGTGAGAGCCTGACAAGAGCAGGGAGATTTGTGCCTGGCGAGGTTTGCCAGAGCTTAGCCCAGACTGCAGGAAAGAAAGGCCGGCCCAGCAGTCGGGACAAAGTCTGGCTCCCAGCAGCTCTGGCACAGAGGCCCTGGCACAGCAGCCTCCCTCCTCCAGCTGGCGGCTCTGTGGGCTGGGAGCCGGCAGCGGCCACGTCCTGCGCCCTGCCCTTAGCCCTGGGGCTGCCTGGGGAGGCCTCGAGGCTGCTGCTGCTGCTGCTGATGCAGCTGCTTGGCTCTTTCCAGCGCTGCTGCGTCTGCGGCCAGAGCGGGGCAACCATCATGTGCTGCAGGGAGAACTGTGACAGATGGTTCCACTTGCCCTGTACCAAGGAGGGCGGCTGTGTCAATCTATACGTTACTCCGTTCAGGTACCTCATCTCTCTTTATGGCCACCCCTGGGGAATGATCCAGCATTTCTCACTTTCCCCATCCCTTTGCCCCCAGCTCTTTCTGCCCTGAGCACCGTCCAGAGCAGGAGGTGGATGCGACTCCTGAGCCGGACACCGTTTGCCCCATCTGCATGGAACCTGTGGAGGACAGAAAGACCTTCACAACATTGGTGTGCCCAGCGTGCAAAAAGGCCTGGTTCCACAGGGACTGCATCCAGGTAGGAGCCCTCCCCTGAGCCCTGGGGCACAGCAGGTGCTCAGCAGCAGCAGCAGCAGCAGCAGCAGGGCCTCGCTCACCCTGCCTGTGTTTGCCCTGCAGGGACAGGCCTTGCGCGCTGGTGCTTTCTATTTCCAGTGCCCCCTGTGCAGAGACAGTGGGGAATTCCCTGTTGAAATGTTCATCTTGGGGATCCGAGTCCCCTTCAGGTTGGTGTCCTTCTGCCTGGCCCACCAGCCAGGAGGGTGCAAGTGCTGTGCTGTGCCAGGCCCTGCCCCAGGAGCCCTGGCCCTGCCCTGTCCTGTGAGTCTGGGCTTCAGCTTCACCCCCAACTTGGAAAAGCGCTGGAGAAAGAGCTGGGACACCCTGGACCTCTGTGAGGGAGAACAGAAGAAATTCATCATCTCTTCCTTTCTCCATCAGACAGCCAACGTGGGAGGACAACGATGCCTTCGCAGATCTAGGAGCGAGGCACGGCCAATGCAATGCCAGGGATTGCCTTTACCCTGGGGGCAGGGAGGAGGCAGAGGAACAGGGGTAAGTTGGGAAGCTGCACCTGGGGCTCTGCAGGGAACCTGTGTCTCGACAAGGGCTCAAAGCAGGAAGAAGCAGAAGCGCTTGGCTAGACAACCACGTGCTGGTACACTTTTTGTTCTCAGTGCTATGAGCTTGTTTGCCTCCCCAGGCCCTGGCAATTGCTCCTGTGCTCCTCCTGTGCTGCTGAGGGCACCCACAGGCGCTGCTCTGGCCTGAGGAACAGCACACAGAGATGGGAGTGTGACAGCTGTGCTGGGCTCGGAACATGTATGAGTCAAAGTCCCCGGTGTCCCTGGGCTAGGGCAGTGCCCAGGCCGGGCTTGGCAGAGCGCAGCATCCACTGCTGGAGGGCTGGAGGCACTGCTCTGGCCTGGCCTGGCCGGGGCCTGGGTGATCTTTGACATTCCTGCTTGCCCTTACAGCCTCCAGGGATGAGACAGAGCTCAATGGCCCCAGGCCGGCCAGACAGTCAGGACTACAATCTGCTCGTGGCTGGTCAGAATCTGAGGCCATCAGCCCCAGCTCCCACAGCCCTGTGCCATTGGTGCTGGTTTCCCCACCTCCATCTCCAGAGATGGGCAGCCACAGCAGGCCCCAACACACAGCATGGCAGCAGGCGCTGCCATCTTCCTCACTGGACACCAGCAGCATCAGCAGATCAAGGGCAACACGCAGCACGTCCCCTGACCCTGAGGACAGGGTCCATTCCAGACGTGCTGGGCCCAGCCGCAGGCGAAGCTCCTCTCGCCGGCAAAGTCGCGCCCAGAGTCCACCTGTCCGGTCCAGGAGTCGCCGTGACAGGAACAGTAGGACAGGGCCAAGGGCTGAGAGGCCCAAGCAAAGGGAGACACCATCACGGACATCCCCCAGACGCAGGTGCTCCCGCCAGCAAGGTCGTGCCCAGAGTCCACCTGTCCGCTCCAGGAGTTGCCATGACAGGAGCAGTGGGACAGGGCCAAGGGCTGAGAGGCCCAGGCGAAGGGAGACATGGTCAGGGCCATCCCCCAGACTCAGGTGCTCCCGCCAGCAAGGCTGGGCCCGGAGTCCACCTGTCCGCTCCAGGAGCTGCTGTGACAGGAGCAGTGGGACAGGGACAAGGGCTGAGAGGCCCAGGCAAAGGGAGACATGGTCAGGGCCATCCCCCAGACGCAGGTGCTCCCACCAGCAAGGCTGGGCCCGGAGTCCACCTGTCCGCTCCAGGAGCTGCTGTGACAGGAGCAGTGGGACAGGGACAAGGGCTGAGAGGCCCAGGCGAAGGGAGACATGGTCAGGGCCATCCCCCAGACGCAGGTGCTCCCGCCAGCAAGGTCGTGCCCAGAGTCCACCTGTCCGCTCCAGGAGTCGCCGCGGCAGCAGCAGTGGCACAGGGACAAGGGCTGAGAGGCCCAGGCGAAGGGAGACATGGTCAGGGCCATCCCCCAGACGCAGGCGCTCCCGCCAGCAAGGCTGGGCCCAGAGTCCACCTGTCCGCTCCAGGAGCTGCTGTGACAGGAGCAGTGGGACAGGGACAAGGGCTGAGAGGCCCAGGCGAAGGGAGACATGGTCAGGGCCATCCCCCAGACGCAGGCGCTCCCGCCAGCAAGGCTGGGCCCAGAGTCCACCTGTCCGCTCCAGGAGTCGCCGCGGCAGCAGCAGTGGGACAGGGACAAGGGCTGAGAGGCCCAGGCGAAGGGAGACATGGTCAGGGCCATTCCCCAGACGCAGCCGCTCCCGCCAGCAGCGCCGGGCCTCGACTCAAACTGTGCGGTCCAGGAGTTGCCAGGACAGGAGCAGGAGGACAGCAGCGAGTGCTGAGAGGCCCAGGCGTAGGGGGACATGGTCGGGGACATCCCGCAGGAGCAGCCGCTCCCACCAGCGACGTCGGACCTCAACTGGGACCTCCAACAGCAGCACGTAGCGCCGTCATCTTTTCTTTCTAGGCCGTGTGTTCCTTGCCAGAAGTGAAGGTGAGAACGGTCAGTGCAGGGACCCTGAGATGTGCAGCTCTGTGGGCAAACCCTATTAGCTCTTGATGTTTCTACTGGCAGGAAGAAGTCTGGGCTAAATACCTTGATTTCTGTGTAACTGTGTATTCAGTGAAAAGTCACTTAAGGATGTGGCTAATTAAAAAGGACTCTTGTTCCTGCCTTTAGACTTCAACCTCAGGTGTTTCCCCACTGCTTACCCTTGATAATGAAGCACTCCTTAATGGGCTTGGATATGCTTAGGGAGACATTCAGAGCAAGGTGGCTCTTAGGGAAGCTGTGTCCGAAAAGGACGTGTGCTGTGTTGCTATCCTTGAACAATCTCATTTCAGTAAAGCCAAAAAAAGAAGAAAGAGATGAGACACTGCCTCACTGTCTGAAGACAACTCCTACACCATTGCTGCGGATTTGAAAGAGGCCTTTCAAAGAACAAACCAGAATAGACGGTATTTCCTCCGTCTATTCTGGTTTATTCTTTGAAAGACCTTCAAAGAGCAAACCAGACTGAGGAAATACCCTGGGACAAAGAGGATGCACAGGACTCTGCCCCAGATGACCATTTGGGACCTTTGCCTGAGGATGATGCAGCTCAGGAGACGAGTTACTTCAAGTTTTCTTTCTTTGGAGGCACAGAGGAGTTGGGCATCAAAGAAGGTAACAGCAGAACCCTTCTAACAGTGCCATTGCTAAGGAAGAGCTTCTGGCAGGCACTGTAGGGCAATATGGTGTAAAAAAGGTCAGGATGCAGGGGATTTTCAGCAACAGAAGTCAGTAATTAGGCAGAAGCATTTTGATCTTCATTTCTGCTTGCTAGGGTTGTGGTAGATTATTGAGAGGTGCCTCATGCTTGCATCTCAGGAATTCTGAAAGGCATGCTTTGAGAAGGCATTGGGGGTTTTTGCTGAGTGGTGAAAAAGCTTGTTCTCATGCCCTGAATTCCTCAAACAGGGAAAAAGGTGACACACCAGTCATATCAAGTTTCATAGGAACTCACAAGGCTTTTAAGGAAATGTGCGTTAATGTAGAGGGAGGAGCAAAGTCCGAGAGCTGGCCCCAAGATCCATGAACATTCTGTTTGTTACTGGATTCTACTCTTGGACCTTTAGAAAAAGGAAATGGAATGACACATGATCATTGGGGTGTCCTAACCTTAGATAAAATGAGGCCGTCTGAAATGAAGATGAAACAACATTAACTCAAGTCCCAGTCATGTAGGAGAGAAAAGAAACCCCGTGAAGTTACCCAAAATATTAAAAAACCCAACGCAACAGCACAAAGCAATGAGCCCCCCAGACTTGTGCTGAACTGAAAAGGTATTCAGTGTCTTCTGAATGCAATGAGAAATGTTTAAGAATACATAAGGGATCCCTGGAACAAAGTGGAAAATACAAAGTGGAGCAGAAATGTAGCTTAGAAAATCTGGCAGGGTCAGATTCTGTCCTTCCTAAATCTCTCTTCTCCACTGTAAGTATTTCACGTGAAAGGAGGAATTCTTCCTGATGATTAGAGGAATAATCTGGTTTTGGCTTTTTTTCTCTATTGGTGCTGTCATTGCAGAGCCTCACGCGCTTGGGACAATAAAGCCAGTAAAAGCCACATGGCAAGAGGACATGGACATGTTTCCAGGACAGCAGTTCTGAGGGTGACGATGAGCCTGAGATGTCAGAAATTGAACAGGACCAAGAAATGCAAGTTCCATTTCTCTTTGTTGTCTACTTGGCTGTAGTAGTTGGATGCTGTGGGAATATTAATAGCAGCATTCAGGGAATGGGAAACTGACATTGCACACCTCTGAGCAATGAAAGTCATCTTAGAAAACCGTTTGTGCTGCACAGAGTCAAAACTCCCAGCAACCCATTGGATGTGAATGTGAATATGGAAAGAAAGAGCAGAGCACAGGAAATTAACTGGGTCATTTTGGTTTGACCAACTCCAAACTGAGTTTGGCCAAAAGCCAAAGACACAGTCAGTTTTCTCTTTAAAAGAGGATTTGGAAAATAAAAAGATTTATTTGGTTTCTAGGGAATAAAGCTTTTCAATGTATGGCATTTCTCTGAAGCACTACAGGATTAACTTGTGTTCATGAAATTTGATAGTACAATTTAGGATGCTCAAATCCCTTTGTCCTTTTCTAGGTTTCTTTCTTTACCATGCACAGGAAGTGCTAGAGTTTTTTTTTTTGTTCTCCAAAGATGATGAACGCCTAAGAGGTATGATAGAATTTCTTTACGGTCTTTTATATTTTTTTTTCCTTTTAAGCCCTTCCTGTAATTCAGTGAGGAGGGAAAAATGCTGCCTAGTTATCAAAGTTTTCTAGTCAAAATTTGCCACCCTCACTTGTGATCCAAGTTGTGGTAGAATCCCGTGAGAAAGTCCTGGCAAAATAAAGGTCAACCAGATTTTCTGGCTTTCTTTTCTTTCAGACAATTACCGAATAGGAATCTGGACTTTTAGAGTTTACCAAAAACTTAGTCACTTGACAGCTTATGTAGACATTTCGGATCCTTTCGGGTATTTAAATCATCTTTATCTTTTTCCTCTCTTTCTGGTGTTACCATTAGAAATGAGGAGTGTTCTTGTCAGCCACATATGTCCCTGTGGTTCTTTGTTCTAATGAATCTGGGGTTTTGCTTCTGAATCCAGTGAATTTTGTATTTAGAAACAAAGAAAACAACATCCAAAGGAAACATGCACAGTCCCCAAAACCTGCACAGGCCACCAAAACAATTGCTGGCTAGATTTTGTAGAATAGAGTCTTAAGCTTAAAGGATGTGCCTTCCATGAGACTGATTCCATAACTCTGCTGAAATGCACTGCTGTGTTCACACAGTTACCAGCCTGCAATCTTCCAGGCAGCCTGATTTACAGGGTGTGTTGAAATGGAGAGCTCAGGCCTCAGCAGGCCTCAGTTCTGGGGGAAGATGTGGGGTGCTGGTGCTGAGCTTCTAATGCAACAGCTGCAATTTCACTGCAATTCAGATTGCAGCATGTTGAGGAAAAGTGCTGCTGCCTTTGATTGTTCTTAGCACACCAGGCTGCAGTAGGGAACATTTCTGCTGGAGCCAAGGCGTGGTGGGGGCAGGAGAACAGGAAGGATGTGAAGAATTGATTTCTGATTTTAGTGCTGTGGTGGTCAAGATTGTTAGAAGTAGCAGCACATTCACAAGTGTTTAAGGCTATTAATTGGATGTTTCTTTTGTGCAGAGGGTCCAAGTTATTTTGTAGATTAGTAGAAGTCAGTGAAGAAAAAGAGGGTTAGGAAGACAGACGTAGATTATTGCTTGAGGTAAGTATGGAACATCTGTTCCCTGGTAAGTCTAGGTGAAAACTGAGCATGGGGAGGGATTGCAGGTATGAATGTGCATGTAAAATTAAGTCAGGACCTCGAGAAGAGCTTTAAATTTGTGATGAACAGGGAAGAGAAGTTTTTTAGTGTAGCGGTGTGTATAACATCCTGTTGTGTGGTCCAGTCAGGTAAACCACTACATCTTTGTGTGTTACAGGAGCAGCTACTTAAGTGTATGTAAGGATAGTGAATGTAGAGACTTCTCCTCATAGTGGATTCAAGAACTTCTCTTTAGAATTTGTTAGATTTTCATTATTTTCTGGAACGCCAAAGGAAGCATTAGGATACCCTATAGGAAGTGCAAGCAAACCAATAAAGTTTTTACTGATTAGAAGCGAATCACGTTTGTTCCTTGAAGGAGTTGCCAAACAAGGTTACTTTCAAAATGCTTTCAAAGGTCTAACAGGGATCAATATCAGCAAACCCTGTTAGGTCGTGTTTGGGAGCTGGGGCTGAGGCTCTCGTGCCCTGGGGAGCCATGGGAAGGCCCCAGGCCTGAGTGTGCGGCCAGGCCGGGGCCATTGAGCTGCAGCCCATCCCTGGTGGATGCAAGGGCAAGCAGGAATGCCAAGGGACCCCAGGGCCGGGCCAGGCCAGGCCAGAGCAGTGCCCCCAGCCCTCCAGGAGCGGACGGGCTCTGCCAAGCCCAGGGCCGGGCCAGGCCAGGCCAGAGCAGTGCCCCCAGCCCTCCAGGAGCGGACGGGCTCTGCCAAGCCCAGCCTGGGCACTGCCCCCAGCCCAGGGACAGGCGGGTGCTTTGCCCAAGGGCTGGGCCCAGAGCAGCAGAGCTGTCACAGCCCCAGCTGGTTCTGGTCTGCGTGCGGCCCAAGCAGGGCCCGTGGGTGCCCTGGGCAGTGCAGGAGCAGCACAGGAACAGTTGCCAGGGCCAGGGGAGGCACAGGGCTCAGCCTCTGCACGGTGACACAGCATGCAGGCTGCAGGGGACAGAGCCAATGGCACCGGGCATGAGCAGCTGTGCGGGGCTCTGAGCCTGCAGCAGCATCGGCCCCAAGGCTGCTCTGTCCCTGCCTGGCTGATGGGCAGCGCTGGAGGCCTTGCAGAGCAGGGGCCATTGCGGGCACGGCTGTCCCAGGAGCTGCCCCCTGGTCCAGCTGGGCCCCACTTGGGCAGGAAGGAGGCTCCCAGCCCTGGCATGGCCGAGCAGCTCCTGCCTCCCCCTGCCTCTGTTCTGATCCCCACGCTGCCTGCTGCCACAAGAGCCCCTGGGCCAGGCTGTCACAGGGCTGCTTTGCCCTCACTTGGCGCCCTGGCACCAGCGCCGTCCTGCTTGCTGCCAGACATCGCAACTGTAAGCAGATAGTCCCTTTCCAGGAATGACGCAGTCACCTCCAGGTGCTGATCCTCTCTTTCTGTGGGATAAACAAGAGCTTGGGGCGCTGCCATGGCAGGGCTTCCCTCAGCTGTCGGCACTTCCAGCCCGGCTCTGCCAGGGGCTCTGGCAGTGCCACGGCGCACGGCAGCTCTGGCATGGCAGCTCTGCACTGCAGCCTCCGCCAGCAGCCAGATCTGCGGGCTGGGACTCCGCAGCGGCCGCACGCTTCTCCCAGAGCCCGAGCAGCGGCGGCTCGCTCCCAACACCGAGCCGGGAAGGCGCCGAGGTACAGCGCGGGCTCGGCTCTAGGCACGAACCGCCCCGCCCCTCACACCCGCCCGCCCCTTCCCGCCCTCTGGCCCCGCCGCGCGGCGCCCGCGCTGTCGAGGCGACTCTTGCCCACAAGGAGGCGCCCTGAGCCCTGCAATGGCGCCGCGAACCTTCTGGCGCTCTGGAAGGCGCGGGCCTGGACCTGGTGCAAGCTGGGCCCTACGTCCCATTTCCTGAAGAAACGTGTCATGCCTGGGCTGTCCGCACTTCCAAGCCTGATCAACAGGAAGAGACATTTAACCTGTGACACACATAGCAGCCTACAAGCTCGAAGTGATGGCCAGGTATTAGAAAAGCAAAGTAGTTGTTGCTAGAATTGTCTTTAAGACTCAGGGCTGGGCCCGTTTCACTGATCTCAGACCCAGAGGGAGGTTGACAAAGCTTGGGAAGAAGGATGCCCATTGATAGTGGACACAAAGGATGCAGAATTTAGGGGCCATAAGGACATCTGCTAGAACTGCCAAGTTAAGGAAAACAGTCCTAAAGTTGTCTCAGCAAACATGCTGAGCTGAGCACCAGCTGGGTAAAAAAGAGTGTGATGTTTGGAGGCAATGGGACTTTGGCACCCAAATTATCCTGGGCCTGGCCATGGGATGGTTCTGGTCACCAGAACACATGAAAAGACAGCATAATGCAAGCACTGGGCATTGTGCTTCATAGAACCCAGACAAAAAAGCTGGGAAGACTCTGCTGGATTCTTGTGTGGTATCTACCCCTTCTGTTCCTTCTTCTTCTCAAAATATATTGTAAGCCTGATTAAAAAACTTACTTAGAGCCATGGTCAGTGCCATATTCTGAAAACTTACAGCTGACTTACAGGTTTAGTATCTCACAGAGCAGGTTTGAGGCCCTGGAATTGGAGGGACAGACAAGTGATGAAGTGGGCAAAAGTCCTTCTGGAATAGAGGAGCACCTAGGGCAGGTCAGGCAACACCATGCATGGTGACCACCTCTGTTCCAAGGAAAGGCAGGGTCCCTTCAGGCCTTCCTAAAAGCATCCCAAGGGAAGGTTTCCATCTCCCCTGCCCTCTTTCCTTGACTTTAGCTGAATCTTTCTCTCACTGAAAGACAGGAAGCTCAAGTGTGTTAGGAGAATACTGTGAGCATTGGCAGCGGTGAACAGTCAGTGTGAAAAACGCCAATCACTTGTTTTTAAAATGTTAAAAAGTTTCATAGTAATAAAATAGTTATAAAAATAGTAACACAATTAGAGTAATAACAATTTGGATAAATTGAATTAAGACAATATGAGACAATAAAAACAAAGAGTTACGGATGTCCGGGTACCTTTTTCTGGGCATCAGGAGCCTGAAAAAGGACACCCATTAACAAAGGATTAACCCTTAAGAACAATAGCCTGTTACATATTCATATACTTCATACATGATGCATAAATTCCATTCAAATACAGGATTCTGTCTGGTCATTGTCAACTTCTTTCCTTCTAATCCTAACAGTGCCTCCAAGGTGAGAAGAAGTTCATTTTTTCTGATAAGAAGGCAATAAATTCCCTTTCTCTGAAAGATTTAGATGTCCTGTGGCTGCTATCTCGCTGCAAGCCCTTTCTGTTCAACAAAGCATCTTACATAGCATAGTTTCTATTTTTATAACCTAAAACTATATTTAACACAGTGCTTAAGAAAATTAATACAGCATTGCTTTCTCACACAACACATATATTATTCATTTTAATATTTGCGAAAAGCCAATCATAAAATACATGCATTTTTCACAATCCCCACTCTTATTCTTTGTAAATCATTTGGCTTGAGCAATATTTTTTTTCTACTTATATCTTCTGGACTATGCTGGTAAAATAAAACACGGGATTACACAAGAAAGAAATATAAAAACAGTTGTAACACAAATGAAAGATCTTAATTTCTTCTAATACATTACCCCACCAGCTAGATTTTAACATTGTTTTCTAATTTTTGGACTGGTACCTGGGTTGTTATATGCGTATATATTTTTCTTTTTGATTTCTTTTGCTTTTGCTAGAATGACTTTTCTGTGGTCATCAATTTTCAACGATCTGATATATTGAACTTTCCACAAACACCCCCTTCTTTGGCCAATAAACAGTCTAAAGCGAGCCTTTCTGATACCCTACAGTTTTTGTTTGGCTTAGCTGACTTAATGTTAACTCTAATGCCTGGGCAGCCTTATTTGCTATCATTTCTGTAACTGCTTGGAGTCTTGTAATACAATTCAACAGATAATTTGGAGTCAATACAGAGTTAGATTGCTGTGCTGGTTTTACCTTTTCCTTTATTATTTGGGGTTTTTTTTCCAAATCTTGAACCGCATCTTCAAGATTAAATTTAAAACAAATCCATCTCTCTCCTTTTGGACATTCAGTTCTAAATCTATTGCCACTTTTTCTTAAGTTTCTTGTAATCTAATAATTTACTCTCTTTTGCCTACAAGTTCTTAATTTGGATGGGTTATAACAGTGGCTGTTGACATAGGTGTGTGTAATAAAGGAGGAACTTTGGTTTCTTTCTATGTGATGCTTTCTGTAGCATTTGTGACACAATCCTGCTGGTATCCCGAAAGGGAAAAGACAACAAATGAGTGCCAGAAACAGGAATAACAGAGGTCCAGTATGGCTTATACTCCCACCTCCCATGCCTGTGAGGTTGCAACCCACAGCAGGTTTATTTGATCTTCTTGGTGGTGAAATACAGAGGCCAATCTGGTCTTGCCCTCTATTTTCTTGTCACTTTCTCTTAACTAATTGCTAGGCAAATTGTTTTTGACACTCTTTAACTGTGGTCTCTGACTGTTCCTCAGGTATCTCTCATTTAACAGGCACTAATAATTCCCATCCACAAAACCAAGTCAGTACTTTAACACTTTTTGCAATAAGAGCATAAATTTTGCGAATCACAACACTAATTACTCTTACAATTTAAGCATTTACTTATAACCCACCTAGCATGTCCAGTATTGGAATGAATCAAGTAAAGTTTACTAATGGAAATAGTAATTCCCCTTCTCCCTTGTACAATTCTAGGGCTAAGGTCAGAATACAAAAACGTTCTTGATCTTTCTATCTGAGGTATTCCTCCCCCAAGGAGATGTTTTATTCAGGCAGTGCTCAAATCCAGTGATATAAGCATTATCTTATTTCTTAATTCAGTGTTATTCTTTGTACATTTCTTGGATCATTTGGGTTTTCTCAAACCATTACCACTCAGTCCCCATTGGAAAGTCAGTTCAGTATCACCCGGTTTAAATATGATAGTCCGTTCCTCAAGTTTCTTCACAAGTCCTTTGATTCTGCTGGCATGAATTCACTCTCTTTCCGTGATTTTGGTTGTTGCTTCAGTAGTACCTGGAAAGGACTTCTTAATAGCATAGATAATAAAAGAAAGATAATACTGCATTAACTTTTACGATTCGCTTTCCTTCTAAACTTTCTGGGTTTAGCTAAAAGCTTTCTCTACAGCAGCCTCTTCTTCAGGAAAAAAGCCTTCTCGTTAACGGCAAACAAAACACACAAAAGAAAAAAAAACCAAAAAACTTCTTACTTAAGAAAAACAAACCGCTTTGTGAGGTTTGGAGAGTCAGCACTCTCTGCTTTGATTTTATCTTTTAGTGCTAGTCCCCCCTGCCCCTCTTTTCACAGCCCTGCTGTCAGTGCTGTTCTTGGCCCTTCCCCCGGTGCGGCCCCTTGGCCGCAGGGCCGGGGCAGGGGAGAGCAGCCCCGGGCATGGGGACCCTGGGGCTGCCCTGGGTCTCTTTTGCCCTCTCCCTCTCTCTCTCTCTCTCTCTCTCTCCCCTTCTCTCTCTCGGCCTACTTCCAGGCTGACGCTGCCATCCTGGGCTCGGCACCCCGACAGTCTGGGAGCCCCCCGGCAGCTCTGCCCCGGAGCCAGCCCGCTCCTGGCCGCAAACCTGTGTCCTCTGCTGCCAGCCCCGCCCGGGGCACCTCCATGGATCGGTCCGTGCCGCAGCCCCTGAGACCCCGCCGATCGCAGGGAGCGCTCAGACACCTCCCAGCCTTGACAACCCCAAACCTGGCGTGCCCAGGTGCTCCTGACATTCTTTCTCTTTCTCTCGTCAACTTATGCTCTTTTCTCTTCAAGGAGGGCCCGTTCTGCTAAGGCTTTTCTGGACCCCAGTGTGGCATTGAATAACCTCTTAACAACCGTGTGTTAAGATACTTCTCTGCCTTTCATGCAAAAAACTTGCATTCACACTTCTGCTCTGTTCTAGCACCAAGATGTCATCACTTCACATTCTAACATCTCAGAGTTTCCTAACTACTTCTCTACTTCAACTTCTCTCTTTCTCCTCTCTCAGTTGTAACCCTTATGGGGTCGATATTTATTCTTCCCCTATTTCTTTCTCCAGCCCAAACTTCTTTGTTGATTTTTTTTTTCTTCATCCTCTTGGCTTAATTTCAAAACTCTAGCTGTCATTTTCTTATTTTCTGATATAACTCTTACTCTTAATTGCACTTGTAAGACTCTTCCCAATAAATTGCTACCTGCCCCTGGGACCAATAACACATCTCCCACCGAAATTTTAGTTTCTTCCCTCAATTACCACATCTTTAATGACCAGAAATGTAAAACTTCCTCTTTTTGCCCCTGTTACTTTCACTATATGTTTGCTCACACTATACCCTTTTGTAATGTTTAACAGGCAGGTTTTCTCTGCCCCTGTGTCTATAACAAATTCCAATTCTTCTTCTTGGGGACCACTTTTAAAGTTATCACAGGCTCCTGATGGTATTTGTTCCCCCCCAAAAAAATTAAAGCCTATGACTTTTTTTTTTTTTTTTTAATGGGCCCATTTCTTTAAAGATTTTCAGATCTTCTGCTTACTTAGGACCATTTTCCTTTTTCTCTAAAGTTTGTTTATCTATTTAGTTGGAGTTTTTTCTTTCCCCTCTAAAAGCTGTCTCTCAAAAATCTTTTGTTTTCACATTTCGCCTTTGATATGCTGTCTCATTTATTCTCTTGGTTATGTAATTACAATAACTGTTCATGTGTTTACTCCCCTCCTCATTATTTTAACCCCATTCAGGAGGTACAGTTGGCATTTTGTCTTCTCTGGGGGTCCCTGCAGATTATCTTTTTCTTAAGCTTTTATTTCAGTTGCTCTGATTAATTGCTTTTCTTCCTGAGAAAAATATTATTTTCATTACCAACCACATCTGTTCTCAAGTATACATGTTTGGACCTAAAAGTTGGTCTAATTGTTCAGCTATGCCTATGGGATTCTCCAAATATCTCTTTTATTTATTTCTTAAAATTTCAGACCTCAGACAAAGTCAAAGAAGCATTTACAAACTGATCCATCACCCCCCTTTGAGAACCTCTCTTAATGGAAATAGACCAATCTCTTTATCCCATTCTTTTTGGATTTTTATCTTCTACAGCCTTTCTCACGTATTTTTAGGAAGAATCAGGAGAGGGCTTTCTTCTAACTGATATTTTAGTGTTTCAATAAAGTGATTCCTTTAGAGAGTTTCCTTAAGCAGCCGGAGCTGTGGTTACCAAGGGAATGGAGCTCAGGGCAGGACGGGGAGGCTCGGCACAGCTCAGGGTCTGGGGGCTCCAGAGGCGGGGTCTGCAGCCGGGATGGCCCGAGGGGATCGGCACAGCTCAGGGTCTGGGGGCTCCAAAGGTGGGGTCTGCAGCCGGGATGGCCCGAGGGGATCGGCACAGCTCAGGGTCTGGGGGCTCCAGAGGCGGGGTCTGCAGCCGGGATGGCCCGAGGGGATCGGCACAGCTCAGGGTCTGGGGGCTCCAGAGGCGGGGTCTGTGGCTGGGATCGCCCGAGGGGATCGGCACAGCTCAGGGTCTGGGGGCTCCAAAGGCGGGGTCTGTGGCTGGGATGGCCCGAGGGGATCGGCACAGCTCAGGGTCTGGGGGCTCCAAAGGCGGGGTCTGCAGCCGGGATGGCCCGAGGGGATCGGCACAGCTCAGGGTCTGGGGGCTCCAAAGGCGGGGTCTGTGGCTGGGATCGCCCGAGGGGCTGTTCCTGTGCAGACCGAGCTGGAGCGGGGATCGCCCTCACTCGGCTCACGGGGGCTGATCCGGCAGAGACAAAGCCGGGACTGACCCCGGCTGCAGCGGCGGGAGCCGACAGAGTCAGGGCAGCCGGGGATGGGACAGACGGGACCCCCTCGGTGCGATCAGCGCGGTAACCACGGTGCACACGGCAGGACAGACCCCCACCCCCGGCAAGAACGCGGGCCAGGCGGCCGGACCGGGACAGACGGACCGGGACAGACGGACCGGGACAGACGGACTGTGCCGGAGCCGGCACAGGGGCTGGGAGGGCTGGTGCGAACGAGTGGGGGAACGAACGGGAATGGATGAGGTAATTTGTTCTCAGCTCTATACTTTCCCCGTTTTGCTTTTTGGATGCTTTGAAATGGTCGACGAGCTAACTGACGACCTTCTCATATTGTTTTTCTCATCACCCTTTTATTTATCTTTTGGCAAATTATACATGTTTCAGGTACTTGTTTTTTTACTCTAAAAGTCTCAATGCACCCATAGTTCTTTTTAAAAAATGATCACACCTAGCCTGTGTATCCCACCGGGCTTTTTGATACACGTCCTCTGCTATTCCCTCGTAAGCGTTTTATTATCTAATTGTCTTCCATATCAAGATGTTTCTATTTCCCCGATTTATCTTGTTCGCCACAATCTTGTTTTAATTCCCCCCCCCTTTTTTTTTCTTCATTTGGAGTTAATATTAACTCTTTCAGCTCTATTTTCTGCTGCATCTTTAGCTTCTTGATCTGCCAATTATTTATTTTATTTCTTCTTATTTCTAGGTCTTTACCTTTTGGTGTCCTTTAATATGTACTATTGCTATCTCTCTTAGGTAATTGTAATGCCTCTAAAACCTCGGAAATAAGTTTCTCATGTACTAATCTTTTTCTTCTTTAATTAAGCAATCTCCCTTTTAAAATTTTTCTTAAGGTATGTGCTACTCTAAAGGCATACCTTGAATCAATATATAACTCTTTTGTGTTAAATTTTCTAATGCTGTTTTTAAGTATATAATTCACAAGTTTGCATGTTTTTTCTCATCAACTTCTGCATACCCTGTATTTTGCAATGAGTTGTATTTCTGTTTGTTAACATAACTCCCAAAGTGCTGTCTTGGGGTATTTCTGTTGGTATTTTTTTCTGCTTTTCTTTTCCTGTATCCACCTTACTGAATTTCTGTCTCATTTTTCAGTTTTCTATCTATTCGTCCCCTGCTTCTGTTTTTCACTTTTTACTAACAACTTAAATACCACTTTTCTTTCAACTACTTACACCCAAAAAACCCCCTTTTTCTCACACTGCTTTTCAATACAATCCAACTCCCTCCAAGGAGATACGGTAAGGCTTAAAATGCACAATCGACATTACCTATACTTTCATTCGTCTACATTCACTCACTTTTATTTCTCATTCACTTTCACACATTCCTTCACACTCTCAAGACACAGAGTGGATCCTTATTGCTAGAAAATCACAGGTCCTTGTGGCCCCCTCTTTCGCTTTGGGGTTTACCTCCAGGTCTCAGTGTCACCAGGCCCCCTAGAAGGGCCCTGACTCTGGCTGCCTCTGGTGCCCGTTCCCCTGTGAGGCTGTCTGCGTGTCTTTCACACTCTTCAGCTACGGCCCCTCACACGCCCAGGGAACGCTAGCTTGGTTCGCAGGTCACTCGCTCCTCTTGGGCCCAGAAGCCCCCACCCAGCCGGGAGCTGCAGCCTGGTGTGCAGGTCACTCGCTCTTTCCACACCTCCCCCTTCCCACCTGCCCAGGAAGTTGAGGCTGGCTCTGTGTGTGTCTCACTCTCACACACCACAAAACAACAATAAGGTACCTTTTACTTTCACATCGCCTATTACAAGTTTAGGTGTTACTGGCCAGTCCCGGTGCTATTGGATATCCCTCAACCCAGCTGTGTTATCCAACCCCAAATGCTCTTGGGCAATTTTTCCCTCAATCCTGTCGTGTTGTCCAACCCCAGATGCTCTCGGGTAATTTTCCTTCAATCCAGCTGTGTTGTTCAACCTCAGATGCTCTTGGGCATTTTCTGTCCCTCAACCTAGCGGTGTGGTACAACTACAGATGCTCTTTGGCATTTAATTTGTTCTGCTGTGTTGTCCAACCCTGGATGTTCTTGGGCATTTTTTTATCCCCCAATCTAGCTGTGTTGTCCCACCCTGAGTGTTCTCGGGCATATCCTCACTCGGACAGAATTCTGCTCAACCCTGCTCTTGGATGCTCTTGGAATATAAATCCCTCAACCCAGCAGGTTTTAGGAGCCCCTCCTGTCCTGTTTCCTAGTGGATTGGGCTAGGAAACCTTGCTCCCCACCACCGAGGGGTCCAACCCCTCCCTGAGACCCAGTCCCAGTCACCCCCGGGGATTCTTTCACTCTCTTATGAGTCGCTTTGTCTCTTTACTGGCCGCTTTTCCAGCGAAAAGTCGGAAACGCAGCGTGGGAGACTCCGCACTCACTTGGCAGGTCTGGGACAACCAGCCCGCCTCTCATTCACACACATTCATCCCCCCGTACCTGCCCCCCGAGAAATACTTACCAATCCTTTTTCCTTCCCGGGTTCTTCGTGCGCACTACTACTCTTAGGGGGCAAATTACAGCAGTTGTAGGGACCCTTTTCCCGTTCTCTTTGTTTTATTGTCTCCTTTTGTCCACAGATCGTAACCTGCGTCTGTCGGTCACTTCAGGGGAAGCAGAGCGAGGCTGCCAAAGAGGGCAGGGCGCGCCTTCCCCACTCTGACTCTCCCAAAGCACCGGCAGCGAGGAGTTAGTAACCATCCTCTGCTACCAAATTGTGAAAAACGCCAATCACTTGTTTTTAAAATTTTTACAGTTTAATAGTAATAAGATGGTTATATAGTAACACAATTAGAGTAATAACAATTTGGACAAATTGAATTAAGACAATATGAGACAATAAAAACAAAGAGTTATGGACGTCCAGGTACCTTTTTCTGGGCATCACGGGCCCAAAAAAGGACCCCTGGTAACAAAGGATTAACCCTTAAAAACAACAGCCCGTTGCATATTCATACACTTCATACATGATGCATAAATTCCATTCAAACACAGGATTCTGTCTGACCAGTGTCAACTTCTTCCCTCTAATCCTAATAGCACCTCCAAGGTGGGAAGAAGTTTGTTTCTTCCGATAAGAAGGCCATAAATTCTTTTTCTCTGAAAGATCTAGGTGTCCTGTGGCTGCAAGTTATCTCGCTGCAAGTCCTTTCTTTTAAACAAAGCATCTTACATAGCATAGTTCTATTTTAACAATTTTTATAACCTAAAACTATATTTAACACAGTACTTAAGAAAATTAATACAGCATTGCTTTCTAATACAACACATATAATATTCATTTTAATATTTGTGAAAAGCCAATCATAAAATACATGCATTTTTCACACCCCATTCCTGGACATCAGGGCTCTCTGCTCCCCTTTTCCCGGCCATCCCATGGCTCCCAGCCTCCAGACTGGCCATTGGCTTGACCCTGGGATGCCCTGGAATGCCTTGGTCCCCCATTCCTGCCTTTCCCAGTCCCCAGCCCCAGCTGTGTGCAAAACCAGAGACCCCCTGAACTCCTCGTTCTCGAACATCCCTGCTGTCCCCACCCTTGTCCCCCCTTTTTGGGAAACCCTGGACTCCCCTTTCCTGGGCTCAAGGACCCCCTGGAACTCCCTTCTACCTCTCCACGTCCCTGCCCCTGTCTCCTGTCCCTCAGCTGTCCCCTGTCCCTCGGCTCTGTGGGGCCCAGGGTGGCAGCAGGAGCCAGGGCAGCCCTGGGGGAGAACAACCCTGAGCCCCAGCCGGGCCAGTTCCCCCAGTTCCCCCCAGGTCACTCCCAGCATGGGCCCTGTGGCTCCCAGTCACCCCCAGGATGGTCCCAGTCACTTCCAGTTACACTCAGTGTGATCCCAGTATCATCCCAGTCACTCCCAGTATGATCCCAGGTGTTCCCATTCAGCCCTACTATAGTTCCAGACACTCCCAGTATGGTTCCAGTCCTTCCCAGTATGATTCCAGGATGAACCCAGTCACTCTCAGTACAGTGCCATTTGCCCCCAGTATGGTCCCAGTCACTCCAAGTCACCCAGTAGGATTCCAGTCACGCCCAGTAGGATTCCAGTCAATCCCAGATACTCCCAGTATTATTCCAGTGACTTCCTTTATGGTTCTTTTGTGATTCCAGTCACTCCTGGTCTCTCCCAGTACACCCCAGTTGTCCCTAATGTGTTTCCACTCACTCCCAGTTGCTCCCAGTAGCTTCCGGTATGATTCCATTTGCTCACAGCCACTCCCAGTCACCTCCAGCATGATTCCTGTCATTTCCTGTATATCCCAGTTGCCCCAACATGGTCCCAATTGCCCTCAGCCTGCCCCTAGTCACTTCCAGTATGATTCCAGAAGGATCCCAGTCACCCTCAGTGTGGTGCCAGTTGTTCCCAGTATGATCCCATTGGTCCCCAGCATGTCCCCATTTCCTCCCAGTGTGATCCCAGTTGCCTCTAGCACAGACCCAGTCCCTCCCAGTATGATCCTACTCTGATGCCATGATGATCCCAGTTGCTCCCAGCTTGGTCCTAGCTGCTCCCAGTTGCTCCCAGTCTGATCCCAGTTGTTCCCAGTGGCCCCTGTGTTATGTTTGGGAATGGGAGGAAATGTAGGGAAGTGATGCAAAGTTTTTTGTGTATCTGACAGTCTGTTGAGCTGCTGAAAAGCTAGACACGCTTTTGTGAAACACACATGGTAAAGACCAAAAAATTCAGAAACTTTTCTTTTCTTTGTTGGTCGGCAGGGAGGTGCTGGGTTTCGGTTTGGGCTTCAGCTCTGTGTCTGGGCTGGGCTGGGCCGTCTTGCTGCAGGCTGGGCTTCTTCTCTATTTCCTGGGCTGCTTGCTGGCTTCTCTCTCCATGGGCTCTGGTTTGGCCGGGCTGGGCTTCAGCAGCTGCCGGGCAAGGAGACAGGGGAGGCTGCGGAGCTTTAGCCAGAGCAGGGCTGGCTGTGGCTGCGAAGATCTCGCTGTCAGGCTGCTGCTTCTTCTTCTTCTTAGCCTGGCTGAGACCAGAGACTTCTGTGGCTGGTGTAGAAAACTAAACACTAACTACAAAGCTGATCTGAACACAACTGAGCCACAGCTTTCTGTTAGTAGTTATTGGTGGGTTAGGTAGGCTTCAGGCGTGATGTTAACTTTTTCAGTGCTTCAGTCTTCTTCTGAGTGAGAGAAAAGAACAACATGCACGTATATTAAAAACAAGATGAAGATATTAATGGTAATAAAGAAGAAGGTAAGTAAGTCCCAGATGGGAGGGGGAGAAGATGCTTTGTTTTTAGAGCTGAAATCCTCTTGTAAGCTATAAAGAAAAGACTCTTTTCCCTTATAACACATAAAACTATAAGGAAATGAAAGTGTTTGAATTGATATTAGGTGAAGGCTTCTATGTTAAAGTAAGCAGATGTTGAAATAGCTGTAATCTCATGAGAAGTTTGCACAAAGAAAGAGCACAGTCTTGTGCTTCTAAAAATGAAGATCTGTGCTCCCAGAGATGAAGATGATTTTAGAGATAGATAATGAGAACTTTTGCCTTTGAACAGCTCATCTTTAAAACAATACCCCATCAATCAACATAGCCCGTCTCCAAGCTGTGGGAAGGTTTGTAGAAATAAGAAAGATTTTACGATAGCAAGGGCCCCCTGGCAGTTGTTACTCATGACAAAATTGAGAACCACGAGAAAACTGTTTTTTTCCTTTTGTAGAAAAGTCTCCATAACTTTATCAAGAGGGACTTCTCTCCCTAAGTGAACTAAAAAAAGACTCTTTGAGAGGTAGTAAACTGACTAGAAATCTTCAGTTTAGTTTCTTTACATTGTCAGTGAGAAAGAAAAACTTGTGGGGAGAAGTATTCTAAAAAGTTTGCTTTGATTCTTACTACCTTTTTTTTTCTTTTTACTTACTATTATTAAAATTTTTCTTTCTACCCTTTTAAAGTTTTGAGCCTGCTTTACCTTTCTCCTAATCCTATCTCACAACCAAAAATAAGTGTATTAGTAATTAACCAACACCAAACCCACCACATTCTTTAGTGCATTAGCCAAAAAAAATCTCAAAATTAAAGAGATCTTATATTAGCAAACCAAAACCACGACACCCTAGCACAGACCCAGTCACTCCCAGTATGACCCCGGTAGGAATCCACTGTGATCCCAGTCTTCCCAGTTGCCCCCAATGTAGACTCAGTGACTCCAGTCACTCTCAGTGTGTTCCCAGTCATCCCCAGTATGGTTGCAGTCACTCCCAGTATATCCCAGTGGGTCCCACTATGATCCCTTTTGCCCCAGTTCTGGCCCTGCTGAGTCCCAGTGTGCTCTGATCCTGCTCCCAGTGGGTCCCAGTGCTGGGCACGGTGAATCCCAGGGTGTCCTGGTGTATCCTGGAGTATCCTGGTGTGTCTTGGTATGTCCCGGTGTATCCCAGTATATCCCAGTGTGTCCCAGTGTATCCCAGTGTGTCCCGGTGTATCCCAGTGTATCCCAGTTTATCCCGGTGTATCCCAGTGTATCCTGCCTGGTGTATCCCGGTGTCCCAGTCCATCCCAGCCTGTCCCAGTCCATCCCGGTCCGTTCCCTTCACTGGGAGTGACTGGGATCATACTGGTGGAAAGTGGAATCTTACTGGGCCAAGTGGATGTGGGACTGGGAATGACTGTGAGTGTGCTGAAGGCAACTGGGATATACTGGGAGTGCCTGTAACCATGCTGGGGGTGTCTGGGAACACACTGAGAGTCCCAGCAGGTCCAAGGACACCGTGGTGGCACTATGGAACCTCATGGAACCAAGGGGATCATTGTGGCACCCCTGGAGCCCATGGAACCGAGGGGCCTTGGTGACACAGCGGGGCTTCATGGAACCCAGAGACCATTATGGTTCTGTGGTGCCTGATGGAACCATGGAGACCATTGGGACCCTTCAGGGCCTGGTGTCACCAAGGGGGCATTATGGCACCTCAGGGACACATGGAAGCAAGGGACCATTGGGTCTCATGGAACTGAGGGAACGTGGAACAGGCCTGGCTGGCTTGGCCTCCCAGGGGCCACCGGACAGCTTTGGCTGATGTTGGAATGTCAAAGGCTGCCTTTCATCAGCTCCTGGGGCACTGCGGCTCTGTGCTTTCCTTGCTAGGAAAGGAACTGTCAATCTCTTCTAATTACTCATGGCCAGAACTGGGATTTCAACTCCAAATTTTTCCCATAGGAATATTGCCAGGACAAGTGTGGCAGGCAATGTTTTCAGGAGAGTCACCTCCCATCTGTCCCCAAAACACTGGGGAAGGCTCCGTGCTTTCCTCCCTATGAGAAAGAACTGTCCTACTTCTCCAGGCATGCATGGCTGAGATTGGTCTTCCACCTCCAGAATTCCCTAAATCCAAAGACTGCTCCCAAAAAAAATCTGCCATTCCTGACAAGTCTGGCTGGCCTTGGCCTAGTGAGACTCTCACCTGCCTTCCAAACACTGAGGCTCTGTGCTTTCCTTCCTATGGAACAAAACTGTCCTTCTCAGCCAGGTGCCCATGGCCACAACTGGGATTTCACTTCCAGCATTCCCTGTTGTGACAGACTGGAGGAGATTGTTGGCTCTAAACATTTTGTGTGGGGGGGAGGAAGGGGCAGGTCCAGCCTTGCCCTGCCCTGGAGCCCCAATCCCCCCAGAGCCTCTATCCCAGCCCAGCAGTGGCTGCCAGTCCCTGGCACAGCACAGGCAATGCTCCACAGCCACCTCTGCAGCCCCAGCCCAGCTCCTGAGGGACCAAATGAGCCCAAGGCCCACCTGGGGGAAGGGCCCAGAGAGACCAAGGGGTATTGAAGACTGACCACAAGGCAAGCACACATCTTGACCCTAGCTCCTAGTTGTAATTTCTATCTGAACACTGCTGGAATCCAGCAGTTGGTAACTCTGTGTGTGCTCCTCTGTATCTTTTCAGCCAACAAAGCCAAGGGAAGGCACAGTTCCATCAAATGCAAAAGTCATTCCTCTGCTGGATATTAAATCCACTTTCCACAGCAGACAGCCTCAGAGAAATGGAAAGCACCTTCTGTGCCCAGCACAGATCCCAAGGTCCTCCCAAACCCTCCCTGCCCCAATTCTGCCCAGATTTGCTCTTTGCACACACGAGTCACACACTGAAGTCAGGAGCTCCCTCCATGCCCAGAGGGAGGAAAAGAGAGAAAGGGGATGAAGAGCTCTCCTGTGCAGAGCCAAGGTCCAAGTGCTCTGGGATGTCCCAGCAGCATCTGACATGTCCACCATCCCCCAGAGATTTCCGCACAGGAACAGTTTTAGACAAAGGCAAAAGAAAAGGCAATTCTGTGAGATATAAACACAATTAAGATGTTGACTAATATGATATTTATTTCAGCTTCAGAAAGATTGGGCAATTCCCTGAAGCTCAAAGCATGAAACCAGTCAGCTGAAGGGCACTTGAATGACCAGAAAGCACCGGGAGGATTGCTGAGGATTTTTTGGAGGACAATGGACATATGCAACATGTTCACAATCCAGCCTTCATAGAACCTGAGTGAGGTCACCATGCCCTTGAAGGACACAAAAGGAGAACACGCTCAGCAGCAGACGGTTCAGGATGCAAAGGCAGACAAGAAAACCACAGCGAGATGCATGAAGAAGAAAGACTAACTAAAATTAACTGAAATATCAAAATGCGTGCGTAAAAAGGATTTAACCAATCATGTATCAGCTTGAGGGGTGAACAATAGAGAACAATATAAATATGGCTTGCTTTTTGTAATAAATTGGTTTCCCTTATCATATTAATCATGGTGTGATGTCCCATTAATGATCCTCTGCACCTAGGGACCAGAAATGCATGCAAGCCTCCACCCCAAGAGACATTATGAATTCAAAAAACATGGCCATTAACTGCTTTATACCAACACAGAGTAATGGCAACCAAAATGCAGTCAGAACAGGGTTTTTTCCACTCTCTCTCAAGCCCCACACGTTGGGCACCAAATTTTGTCCTGGTTTAGGGCAAATTTGGGAGAAAACCTCCAAAGGGGCTCCTCCAGAAAGCAAACGCACATTGCCCCTCCCCACAACTGGGTCAGGAAGGATTCCCTGGAGAGAAGTGGAAAGAACCTGTTTATTTAACAGGCAAAGCACCCCCAGCACACAAAATGAACAATACCAGGTGACAACACTCTTTCACCACTCTGAAAAAGATGACAAATTCAGAAAGTCTCTCTTGGGAGTGGTCGCTCTGTTATCAGTCCCTCTGGTGCTGGGGCAGCTGCTGCAGCCACAAGGTGCAAACTCTCAGTGTTTCCCAGGTCCCAGTCCGGAGCAGGTTTGAGTGGTTCCAAAAAAGAGAAAGGAAAAACAGTCCAGGGAAAAATTCGGAGTGCTTAGCCAAACTAAGTAATGAGCAGAAACAAAAGCAAGAGCAAAGCCAAAAGCCAAGCAAAAAGCAAAAGCAGCACCATGTACTGCCCTGTCTCTGTGTCCCGCCAGCCGTGGGGGAGCGGCTGATAACAAAACCAAAACAAAACTTCGCTCTTCAGAGCCAGTCTTGAAGGCACAGAACATAATATCCAGCATAAACAGAACACATGGATGGGGATACAGGCATCATAACGTCACCATAGGACAGTCCTGCACCCAAAATTCTGTCCTGCACCCACTGCTGCATCCTGAGTCCTGTCCTGCACCCCGAGCCCCGTCCTGTACCCAAATTCTGTACTGTCCCATACCCCAAACTCAAAGCTGCCCCCAAACCCCAACCCCACCCCTCATTTATCACCACATTCCTGTTCCACACCTTCTCTTCAACTCCTCCCCCTCTCCCACCCCTGTCCCACCCCCAAATTTATCCCATGTCCCTGATCCCCTCCCTGTTCCCTCCCCAACCCAGCCCTTCCCCGCAGGCCAAGTGGGCGGCAGCAGCAGTGGCAGCTGGTGGGGGCCGGTGGAGTTGGAGGAGCTGCAGCCCCTGAGCCTCCTCACCCTGGACACGCTCCAGAAGTGCATCTTCAGCTATGAGACCCACGGCCAGGAGTGATTGACACCTGTCCCCACTGATCATCTGTAAGAGACACTCTGAGGTTTCCCTCAGCTGCCTCACGACCGCTGTGACGGAGACTGAAGCCCCCTCCCAAGGGCTGAGACTGAGACCCCTATGACTCTAACACAGGGGGCTGGCCGAACTGAAGCCAGATGTTTGCCAAGTGTTGCCTGCAGGTGTGCTCCCTGGACCAAGAAAACAATTGGTCTCACTCACTGCTGAGAACATGGACTGTCTGTAAACTTACCTGTTCCCTCTCGGTGGTTTCAATAGACTTACCTGCTCCCCCCCTTGGTGGAGGACTATAACAGAACCAAGACTTTGAGATTCTCCCTGACGTGACAAGACGGATCTATTGGCTGGACCACGCGGGTTTCATCTCTCCACTGGCAGCTATTCCTCCCCTCTTTCTCTCTCTCTCTCTCTCTCTCCTTTATTCTCCTTTCTAATCCTTCCATCACATCTGCTGTGGGCACTCAACAAGAGGTGCATTTGTTTTGATTAATACCAAAATCCCCTTCCGTGTTGCTTTTGCACTCAGATCAGTTAACAAACCATCATGACCCTCGCTTGTACGAGCGGATCATGACACCATCCTGGTGGCCCTACCATTGTCCCTGCTGGCCATCCTGGTGGCTGTGCTGGCTCTGCCATGGTCCCCACTGGCCATCCTGTCCAATCACTGTCCCTGCTGGCCATTCTGGTGGCCCCAATGGTCCTGCTATCATCCATGCTGGTGGCCACAGTGTCCCCACATCGTCCCTGGTACAGGCAGCCCAGCGAGTACATCCTGCTGCTCACCAAGGTGGGGCTGGGGTGGTGGCCATGGGGCATGAAAGTGGTCAAGAGAGTGGTGGTGGCCATGGAAGGATTGACCATAGAGGCCAGTAGGATGCTGGTGGCCATGGGAGGCTTGGACATAGACTGGTGGCTACAGGGGAACAGTGGTGGCCATGGGCAGCATTGACCATAGAGCTGGTGGCCAGTGGGATGGTGGTGCCATAGGGTGGTGGCCATGGATGGGATTTGGCCCCAGGTGGCCCACAGACTGGTGGCCCCAGTGGCCCGTGGCTCATCTTGCCTCTGCAGGCCGAGAATGGCCGCACCCTGTCGGACGAGGACATCGCGGCTGAGGCTGACACCTTCATGTTTGAGGGCGAGCACGAGCTCCCAGGTGCCACTGGGGAGGAGCCACTCCAGTGTCCCCTCACTCACCCAGTGTCCCCACAGGCCATGACACCACGGCCAGTGGCCTGGCATGGCTCTTCTACAACCTGGCTGGCCATCCTGAGCACCAGGAGCGATGCCGCCAGCAGGTACAGGAGCTCCTGGCTGGCCGGGACACTGCAGACATTGAATGGTGAGATGTCCCCAGGGCCACCCCGGTCATGTGGCTTGGGGACACGATGCCAGCCCCGCTTGTCCCCAGGGACGACCTGTCCCAGCTGCCCTTCACCACCATGTGCATCAAGGAGAGCCTGCGGCTGCACCCTCCTGTCACTGCTGTGTCCTGGCGCTGCACCGAGGACATCCCCCTGTGTGATGGCCGTGTCATCCCCAAGGGTATGGCATGGCCAGGGTGTCCCCAGTGTCACCACCCATCCTCATCTGCTGTCCCTAAAGTGGCCATTCCCATCCCACCAGGGGTCATCTGCCTGATGAGCATCTATGGGACCCACCACAACCCAGACCTCTGGCCCAAGCGTGAGGTAGGGCCACCCTATGAGGTGTCCCTGTCACCATGGTGGTGACAGCTGTGTCCCCTCGGTGTGACTGTGTTGGTGTCACCCCAGGTGTTCAGTCCTCTGAGGTTCAGTCTGGAAAACAGCAAGGAACGGTCCCCGTCGTCCTTCATCCCCTTCTCTGCTGGCCCCAGGTATGTGCTGGAGTGGGGACAGGAGTGTCCCCAAATGTCACCCCTGTCCCTGGCTGGGTTCACAGTGGGGTGACAATGGGGAGGAGCAGGGAATAAATGGCAGCATGAAAGGGACAGTATCATGGTGGTGGTGGGGATGTGTTGTCCTTGGCCATGGGACACCCCATGGCATGGACATGTCAACCCATGGACTTGTCTCTAGGCCACTTGTGTCACCATCCATGGCCATGTCCCCCATTTCCTCATCCATGGCCATAGAGCCCCATGTCACCATCTCTATCTGTGACACCCCCCATGCCCAATATCGCCATCCACAGCCATGTCCTTGTCCCCATCCCCACCACATCCCCACCCAGGTCCTTGTCCCCATCCCCACCACATCCCCACCCAGGTCCTTGTCCCCATCCCCACCATATCCCCACCCACGTCCTTGTCCCCATCCCTACCATGTCCCCACCCAAGTCCCACAATGTCACCATCCACGTCTTAGTTGAATGTCTTTATATTTACCCCAACGTTGGGTGAAGGATAATGAAAAATGAAAGAAAATAAAGGCCAAAATAAAAGCATTTATGTGTCCATGCTGGCTGAGTATCCGTGTGCCTGGGCGGGTAGAAAGGACCTTTTCTAGAAAGATTTCCACTCCATTGTCTCCAAAATCCTGGGTTTTGCCCCAGTCAATCACCATTTGGCTGCGGAAGATGCTGGTGGGCCAGAGAGAATTAGAATCATGGAATGATTCAGGTTGGAAAAGACCTCCAACACCATTTGGAATTCTGGATGCCACTCGAAGCAATGACTGGATACAAAAGGTGAGACTGTTTTGGGGTCGAAAGTAAAAAACTGTGCTGTCCACTATGAAATTCTGATGTCTGTTTGCATCCCAATGGATTTTTCTCTGGCCGTGTCCAAGTGCCCAAGGAGAGCCAGGAAGATGTGGGGACCACCAGCCAGGTGTCTTCCCAACATGGATCACCAGGATCATGGATGACCAAGTCTCCGCCCAGCGAGGGTCACTGTGGACCATCCAGTGGGGGTCCCCAATGGGGGATGGAGTTGAAGCAGCACTCAAAGCTCTTCCTGTCACTGTAGCACACAAAACAACACGAGCGCACACACTGCTGCTCTCAAGGGGAAGAAAAGGGAAGTTTATTTCCTGACTCCAACATTTACAGTTTTCTAAAAGCGACCATGGATTGGAGGGTGAAAGTGCCACCTCTCCAATGACACTGGACAAACTAACAGTCCATCATATTTTTCTTCTTCTATAAAAGAATGCCAAACAAGAAGTTATTTACAGAAAGTGTTAGAGAAAGTTTGCTACAAGAATGTAAACATTAGAAGGCTCAGAAAATCTTTAAAAATCAAGGCAACACTCTTCCTGCACACAGGGCACTTGTTGGGCATCCCTTACTGCTGCCTCCCTTGGTGTTGGGTCACAGCAGAGTTCTGGGAGAAGTTCTTCCCACACTTGGGACACTGTCAGGGCCTCTCCCCAGTGTGGATCCACTGGTGGGTGACGAGAGTGCAGTTTTTCTAAAAGCCCTTCCTGCAGTCAGGGCAGCAGAAGGGCCTCTATTCTGTGTGAATCTGCTGATGCTTGAGGAGACGGTATCGGCTCTGAAACCTCTCCCCACACTCAGAACACTCATAGGATCTCTCCCCAGTGTGGATTCTCTGGTGGGCAATCAGCCTAGAGTTCTGCCTGAAGCATTTCCCACATTCCCCACACCTGTAAGGCCTCTCCCTGGTGTGGATCGTCTGGTGCAGAATCAGCCTAGTGCTCTGACTGAAGCTTTTCCCACATTCCCCACACCTGTAAGGCCTCTCCCCAGTGTGGATCCTCTGGTGGACACTCAGGCCGGAGGGGTCGATGAAGCTTTTCCCACATTCCCTGCACTTATAGGGCCTCTCCCCAGTGTGGATCCTCTGGTGGGCATTCAGATGGCAGCTCTGCCTAAAGCTTTTCCCACATTCCCTGCACTTGTAGGGCCTCTCCCCAGTGTGGATCCTCTGGTGCAGAATCAGGCTGGAGTTCTCAATGAAGCTCTTCCCACACTCTGAGCACGTGTAGGGGCACTCCCCAGTGTGCATTGTCTGGTGGATGATCAGGCGGGAGCTGTCACGGAAGCCCTTCCCACACTCCCCACACACAAAGGGTCGTATCCCAGTGTGGATCATCTGGTGGAGTTTCAAGCTGGAGCTCCTCCTGAAGCCCTTCCCACATTCTCCACATTTATAGGGCCGTTCATTGGTGTGGATCCTCTGGTGGGCGATCAGGTTGGAGTTGATCCTGAAGCTCTTCCCACATTCCCCACACTTGTGGGGCCGTTCATTGGTGTGGGTCCTCTGGTGGACAATCAGGTGGGAGCTGATCCTGAAGCTCTTCCCACATTCCCTACACTCATAGGGCCGTTCCCCGGTGTAGGTCCTCTGGTGGATGAGCAGGTGGTCGCTCCTGCCGAAACTCTTCCCACATTCCAAGCACTGGTGGGGCTTCTTGCCATCATCAAGCTGCTGATGGACCACCACTTCAGCGCTCTGGCCAGATCTCTGGCTGCCTTCCAGGCACAGGCTGAGTCTCTCCTCCTCGGAGCACCCTGGGCTGGGTTTGCAGCCCCTCCTCTTGAGGGATCTCCAGGGCTTTTCCTCCCCAGTGGATTCCTGTGCCCTGGAGCCGCTCAAAATGGCCTCTTCCACCAGGTTCTGCTGTGAGGATTTGTCCTCCCTGGTCTCCATCCTCAGCTCCTTCCCTGGGGGAGGAAGAACAAGGAGAGGCTGGGATTTGCCTCTGTGCCACAGGGAAGGGGAAGGAGATCCCCCCAGTGCATCCCTGGCTGGACAGCATCAGCAGTGGGGCTGTGCTGCAGCTGGGGCCATGCTGGGCTGGGAGACGGAGCAGGACAGAGGGGAAAAGGGGCACTGACTTCCTTCTCACCTGCCTCAGTGCCCTGGGGCATCTTCCTCTTCCTCACAGCCTTCTCCATCCAGATGAGGTTTGGGAATGGGAAATCCTGATTTGGGGGAAAAACAAGATGTGAGTGCATTGCCTTCGGAGGTCCCACTGGCCAAGTCCATCTCTAGAAGTCACCGGACATCTAGTGGCCAGAAATACCTCCAAAAATCAAGGAGTCCAAAAACCTCTCCCAGGAGTTCCCTGTTTCCAGTGTCCTCACTTTGGGCTTATGGGGGTCCCTCTTCTCAGAGCTGCTGGGGGGGCTGTGGGGCCTGGGCATTCCCCCTCTCCCGGGTCCTGCTTACACAGGCTGAGGGTCTTTTGGGGGTCCCAGGGGTGAAATTATGATGCTTGTATCCCCATTTGTCTGAAATAAGCTTTGCACCTTTAACACTGGTTCTGAGAGCAGAGAGGGAGGAAGAAGAAGCACGGAGTTTGTTTTCAGAACCTCTCTCACTCCTCCACATTCCTGCTCCTCTCTTGTCTGCAGATGGACAGACAGCGGGACAGAGCCCTCCTTTGCTGTTAGTCAGTTTGAGCTAGCAGAGGAAGAGAAGCTCCCTGGACTGTGGTTTTTGGTTTATCCTTTTCTTTGGACCTGTCTAAACCTGCTCTGGATTGAACACCCAGAAGAGCACCAGGTGCTCACACCTGTGCCCCACCGGGGCTGGGCCACGGCATTTCCAGCACCAGAGATACTGATAAGAGACTGATAAGAGACTGAGCAAGCCATGCTACAGCTCACGGAGGGACTTTGTGAGTTTGTCATCTCTTTTGGAGCAGCAAGAGATTTTATTGTTTAATACTGTTCATTTTTGGGGCTGGTGAGTGCTTTGCCTGTTCAATAAACAGTTTTTTCCACTTCTCTCAAAGAAAATACTTTTCCAGAACCAGCTGGAGGAGGGGCCACTTGACTTTGCTCTTCTACAGGAAACACCTTTAGAGTTTTTCCTCCCAAAATTGCCCTAAGCCAGGACATTGGCTTTGAAGGTCCCACTGGCCAAGTCCATCTCTAGAAGTCACTGAGTGTCTGGTGGCCAGAAATACCTCCAAAAATCAAGAATTCCAAAAACCTCTCCCAGGAGTGCCCCGTTTCCAGTGTCCTTATTTTGGGCTTATGGGGGTCCCTCTTCTCCCAGCTGATGGGGGGCCTGTGGGTCCTGGGCATTCCCCCTCTCCCGGGTCCTGCTCAGGCATGCTGAGGGGGTTTTGGGGGTCCCAGGGCTCACCCTCCCCTGATTCTGTGGAAATTGTTTTTGTGACACGTGCCAATTGGGAATGGAATCAGCAAATGCTTCTATCTGCTGTGTCCAAAACAAGACACAAAGAAAGGTTTTGAAACTTTCTGACCAAATAGACAAATAAAGCATCAAAATCAAAGAAGTATAGTAGAGCAAAAGAGATGAGGCAGCAAGACGACTGATGCTTAGAATAAAATAGAGGAAGTTGGGGTAAAGCTAAGAGATATTGTAACAAAGCAATTAAAAGCTTATGTATAATAAAAAGCTTGATGCACTTGACAAATCATGTAGCAGACACCAGTGCAAGGCCTCCCTCCAGACAATCACAAGAAGGATAGCAATCAATGACCACCTAGAAATATTGTGAAATTACTGCTCCCAGCTTATTGATATTTGCTAATTTGGACTAACCAAGCATATTGGAAAATGCTTTGTAGGCTTAAAAACAGTATATATAATTTACTGAACTGTGTGTGCTATGAGTGGAGCAGTGACTCCCCAGCCACCCAGCGCTGCGTGCTTGCTTTAAAATAAAAGGTATAGAAGTAAAATTCACATTCGCTATTGAAATTTTACATCAGGTGTTCCAGGGTCCCCTTTCTCCAGCATCCCCCCACTCTAGGCACTCAGCGCTTCCCCTGCTCCCCTTTGCACTCCTGAGAGATCCAAAAGTACCCCCTTCATCAAATAAATTAAAAATACCTCTCTCAGCGACACCAAAATATATTTGGGACTCAACTCCTGTGAAAAACGTCAATCACTTGTTTTTAAAATTTTAAAAGTTTAATAGTAATAAAATGGTTCTAAAAACAGTAATACAATTAGAGTAATAATAATTTGGACAATTTGAATTAGGACAATACGAGACAACAAATACAAAGAATTATGGATGTCCGGGTACCTTTTTCTGGGCAGCACGAGCCGGAAAAAGGGCACCGGTTAACAAAGATTAACCCTTAAAAACAATAACCCGTTGCACATTCATACACCTCATACATGATGCATAAATTCCATTCAAACACAGGATTCTGTCTGGCCATCATCAACTTCTTCCTTCTAATCCTAACAGCCCCTTTGAGGCGGGAAGAAGTTCGTTTCTTCTGGTAAGAGAGCAAAAAATTCTTTTTTCTGAAAGATTCAGGTGTCCTGTGGCTGCTATCTGATGCGAGTGCCTCATTCCTTCCTTTAAAAAAACCTCACTGACATAGTTCTTCTTTTAACTACAAAAGTTACCTTTTAATTACAAGACTACATTTATTATTAAACTGTTAATACAGCACTACTAATCAATACACCAAAATACATATGGTAAATGTGAAAATGCCTGTATTTTATGATTGGCTTTTCGCAAATATTAAATGAATATTATATGTGTTGTGTTAGAAAGTAATGCTGTATTAATTCTCTTAAGTACCATGTTAAATATAGTTTTAGGTTATAAAAATTGTTAAAATAGAAACGATGCCACGTAGGATACTTTTTTAAAGAAAGGACTTCCAGCGAGATAGCAGCCACAGGACACCTGAATCTTTCAGAGAAAAATAATTTATTGCTCTCTTACCAGAAGAAACGAACTTCTTCCTGCCTCGAAGGTGCTGTTAGGATTCAGAGGAAGAAGCTGACACTGACCAGACAGAATCCTGTGTTTGAATGGAATTTATGCATCATGTATGAAGTGCATGAATATGCAATGGGCTATTGTTTTTAAGGGTTAATCTTTGTTAGCGGGGGTCCTTTTTCGGGCTCATGCTGCCCAGAAAAAGGTACCCAGAGGTCCGTAACTCTTTGTATTTGTTGTCTTGTATTGTCCTAATTCAAATTGTCCAAATTATTATTACTCTAATTGTATTACTGTTTTTAGAACCATTTTATTACTACTAAACTTTTACAATTTTTCACACACCATAAGCACACGTACCTTTGCTTAAAACAATGCTTGCTTATTTCGAATACAATACCTGCTTGTAAGCCTTAAAACACAACACACAGAGCTCCATTCTTAAGCTTTAGCCTTCCTAATATCTTGCTTGTCGACGGAAGGGAACCAGGACATCAATTTGATCATCACAGGCTCAATTTTATTGATCAGTACGGCGGGTTAAATACAGTTAATAATGAGCTTCATACATATTGCAAAAGTTGAGCTCAGGATTGGTCAGTTACATATCAGCACCTACGCCTACTTCTACATTCCTATGGTTCTACTTTTGATACTTTCTACATATTCTTAGGATATATTCAGGACTAATCTCAACTCCCTATCCTCATGTTGCAGCAAGGTCACTGCTGACTCTTCCTTTCAGCTTGCTGACTGCTGTCTTTTCTCCTTCAGCTTAACCAGTGGCATTATGTCAGTATGGCCTTTCTCAGCTAACCAATTATTAATAATACTCTCCACATTTCCCCCGTCTTCTTCTTGAGCAAGGAGATTAGTTTGCCATGTTTTTGCTATTGTACGGCTGACCATGTTTTGAATACAGTTAAAGATACAAGGCAAAATAAGCAAAAACAGTAAAATTACACTCAGCAGTCCTATAGCATAGATCACAAGGTTCCTCAGCCACGGTCCGAGTCCCAGGCCTTTAAGCCATTCGTCAATTCCTAAACCGTCTTCTTCCTTAAGTTTGTGAAGTCCCTGTTGTAATTCTTTTATCTTAGTGTGAATGGACACTGAATGATCAGACAGATTCATGCAACACATTCCCTCGAACTCTTCACATCCACGTCCTTGTGCTAAGAGCAAAAAATCTACAGCAGCTCTATTTTGCAAAACAGCATGGTTAACACTTTGCACATCTGCAGTTAACATGTCTAGAATTTGTGATGTCTTGTTCAGCTCATCCCTTGCCCAGCATCCTAATTGTTTTGCTAAATTCATGGCTTTATTGGCAGATCCTCCTGGTAAGATAGTTGAAACCACCACCTGTTTGAATGTGCCCCAAAACCGTGGATCTCCTATCTTGCTGCAGTCTAAGTCATGTATGCTACGTTTTCTCCTGTTTGAATTTTGACTCCGCTGCATTAGCAAGGACACATTAGGATGAAACAGTGACAATTTTCCCAAAAAACAGGGTCCACCCTGTGGTTTAGCTGGTATACCATTCCATGCCCTGTCTCCACAAATCAAAAATATTCCTGTGGCTAATTTCATTGGTGCTGTGATATTTGTGCCGTTACATTGACTGTAATGCTGTGGAGAGAATTCACTCACATTCAGGGATGAATCTAGGGTGGCCCATGTTTCTTTAGGTTGGTTTAAATTCTGAGCACCCAAAAGTTTGAAGCTAAACCATCCACCAGCTGTAGTGTTAGATATGCTGGCATTTGTACTTCCAAAAAGATCCAATTCTTCAGGAGGAGAATGCAAAGAGGTGTTAAGTGATTGGATTAGTAAGCATTGACGATAGCCATCACTCTGACCTGCAGTATACCCTTGTTGCACCGGCAATGTGATGTCTGACATGTTAGACATACATAAGGTTTGATTGTTTATCAAACTGCAAAATTCTCCAGGAGACCACACCGGAAGTCCCACCAGGCATGTTCGAAATGGGTTAGTGACTCCTCCAAGACTAAGACAAAGTGATGATTGGTTAGTTTGATTAGCAAGTGTTACCCATAAATTTTCCCTTGGTTGACTAAAGTGTGTTACTCCTACTGCTTCACTTGCTACAGCATTGAGCAGTATTACAAAAACAAACCTCATTTTTCTTTCTGCTTGCTTTGCTTCTCCTTTTCTTCCTTCTGCTTACGTTGTTTTTTCTTTCTTCGCTGTCTTTTCCCTGGTTTGCTAGATTGTCTATTGTAAGGCTGAGTCAATTCTTGAATATACTGATCTAATTCTAAATCAGCATCCTTGCTCACAGGTATAGCATGAGGTAAGTTTGAAGGCAAATCAGCTTTGCAGCGAGCTGCTATGATGCGTGAGGCTTTAGTAATTTCAAATATTCTAAGGTTTTCCTGTAACTTCCACCTAAGATATGCTATAATCACTTGTTCTGCACTCTCAAAGAGCTGTAATCCTGTCCGTCCTGGCAGGCCAGTACTTTGTTCAAGAGCTCTAACCCAGATATGATTTCGAATCCACTTTCCAAAACAAGATGTACACCATAAATATCCCAATGACCTCTGTGGATACCAATAAACCTGATTACAATCTGCACAATGCAAAGCTACCCATGCATAGCATTTATCTTTATCCTTTTTGCAAACATAACAAGGAAGCGAATGTAAGTAAGGACCAGTATAAAATTCTGGTTCTTCAATCCAAAGCAACTAATTCAATGGTGGTGATCTCAAAGCCTCTTCAGCTTTTTTACTATATGAGGCTAACAGCTCAAGGTCTTTCTTTAACACAAGGTGTATCTTATTTCGTAATCGTAGTTCTTGTTCGTTATCCTCCTCAACAACTATATCCTCCCGAGGGTCCCACAACAGTAAAATTGTTCTAATCATAGAAAATTAATTAGCAATCACTGATACCCCTATTCAAATGAGACCGTTCCCTTTTTTGCCTTCTTTTTCTTATCAGTCTTCAATCTTGCTGCTCCTAATTTCACTGGTCCTGTCCCTTTCAAACTTAATTTTTGCAACTTATCAATGCAGCAATCTAATGCTCTATCAGGATCCTCTTGGAAGGGTCCTACAACTGAATGCTGTGTTAAAGGCACTAATTTCCTACACCTTATAGAAACTATACATGATTTACTTTGAACCTTAATTCTATTTACAATACATTGTATTTCCCATCGATAATAAGCAAGAACCTTCTGTTCAGGAGACTCATAAAGATTTAAAGCTATATATGCGTTTTGCCCCGTTTGTCTCCTTAATTCATCTTGCCAGCTTTTTCCCCACGTATGCTCGTGTTCACAAGTATGACACCACAAATCCCGTAATAATGATTGTTCTATCCAAAAAGTTCTTTTACAACCCCCACAACGTAGAGCTATCCAGGCAGCACAATGTGGATTGTGACAGTCAAGGCAATGTAGTTTCGCTGGATCTGTTAAGTGAAAAGTTGATAATGAGTCAATGAAACCAATCAACTCCTGGACCGTCCGGTAGTGACGTGTCAGTGCTCTGTCCACCGCTTCCGAGTACCCCTTCAATTGTAACAGTAGTGGTTGTAGGACTAGAAGCAGTTTCTTCCCCAGCCGCTCCTTGTCCTCCTCTGTAAGGCAATCCACCAGAGGCTGCATCAAAAACAGGTTTAGTCCACTTAGCAGGCACCCACAAAGGCCCTGTAGGTGAGGAAACACAAAGATACCCCCGACCCCAATATAATACTTTTGCAGGTTTTTCCCATAATCCTGTACTTGGGTTCTTATACTTAACCCAGACCTCTGTTTCCTTAGTATTTTCCTGACCTGACCTTGGATGATGTTTCATTGCAGGGGGGGTATCATCTTCCCCAAAAATGCATAAATGGTTAATCACATACAAAACCTTAGCCAAACATGCTTGTGGATCTGTCAAATCTTGATGTTTTTCAATATACTGCTTAAGGGTACCGTTTGCTCTTTCCACTATTGCCTGTCCAGTAGAAGAGTGTGGAATACCTGTCACGTGCTTAACAGACCACTGATTCAAAAATTTCCGGACCCTAGCACTTACATAACCTCGACCATTATCTGTTTTGATACTCTTTGGAACTCCCATAACAGCGAAACAACTTAACAGATGTCTGATAACCTGTATAGCTTTCTGTCCTGCCTGAGCCGTAGCCCATATGTAATGACTATATGTATCTATGGTGACGTGCACATGCTTGACTTTACCGAATCCATCTATGTGTGTAACATCCATTTGCCATATCTCATTTATTTTTAAACCTCGAGGATTAACCCCGATGCCCAGACCTATCCCACCATTATGATAACTACATGTTGGACATGCTCTGACAATGGCCTTGGCTTCTGACAAACTCAGCTCAAAGTGTTTTGCTAAACCTCTTGCATTTTGATGATATCTACTATGTGCTTCTCTGGCCAATGTGTGCTTGTCAATAGGACAAGAATTATCAATGGGTAGGGTAACCAATTTATCTGCACGTTCATTCCCTTCTCCTAAACCTTCAGACCACTTATGGCTCCTAATATGAATCACAGAATATGCTGCCTTTCTTTCTCGTAAAGCCTTCCTTAACTGTATCAGTAACTCATACAATCGTTTATTATTCACTTCCTTAATTGCTGCTTCCTCTATTCATTTGACTACTCCTGCAACATACATAGAGTCTGTGACCACATTTAAAGGCTCCTGTAAGTTGGACACCGCCCATACTACTGCTAACAATTCCAAAGTTTGTAAGCTATCTGCAGGGTCTGCTGTGAGGAGTTGATGCTTCCATTGTCCTTTTTCTTGCCAGGTAACAGCAGCACGCCTTGATTTCTTTCCTGCATCTGTAAAAACTGTAATAGCTCCTTCTATGGGGTTTTCTTCTCTCAAAGGTCAAGTAATCCAGTTCCATTCTGTCATCCATTGCAAAAGTCTGGGCACTAATTTACTAGTCTCTACTTTAGCAGGTGACATCAATAATGCTTCTTGTAAATTCTTTGAATTTATCAAGTACCAGTCCAAGGTTTCTTTTTCCATAGGTAATCTAATAGTAGCAGGTCCTCTACCATCCACTTCAAGAATTCTGAGACGCCCCTTTTTGATTAATGCAGCCAATTGTTCAATTTTTGAAGATATTGTTTTCTTATGCTGTAGTGGTGGTGACAACCATTCCAACACCCGTATCTCCCCCGTTTTCTTTTGCAACTGAGAGAGCACCAAGCAAGTGGCAAGGGCTATTCCAGATAGTAAGGTCAATGGGGTGGTCGAGTTGTCGACGAGACACATACCCTTGCTGTACACAGTTACTAATTTGCTGCAAGGCAAGATGATGCTCCTTTGTCGGATGTACAGGAGTAGTAGGGTCCACACCTTTTAACAAAGGTCGTAGGGCTTCTAATAAGTGATTTGGTATTCCCACAATAGGCTTCAGCCACTGTAAGTCTCCCAGCAACTTCTGTGCATCATGTAGAGTTTTAATGTCCAATTGTAATTCCAGTTTTTGTGGTATCACTATTTGATCTGTCAAAGTCCATCCCAAATATTTCCAGGGCTTTGTAGTCTGAATTTTCTCTGCAGCAATAACAAGTGAATATGCAGCAAGAGTATTTTTAATGGTGTTAATCTGTAAAGAGGAGAATGGCTGTTGCTGTGCAAACAAAATATCGTCCATGTAATCATATATTATAGTTGCTGGCCATTTACGACGTAGTGGCTGTAATGCTGCATCAACATAAAGCTGACATAAAGTGGGGGAGTTGCGCATGCCCTGCGGAAGAGATGTCCATTCAAATCTTTTATCTGGTTCCCCACGATTTATTGCTGGTAAAGTAAAAGCAAATCTCTTCATGTCATCAGGATGCAGGCCAATAGTGAAAAAACAATCCTTTAGGTCAATAATTAAAAGTGGCCAGTGTTCTGGAATCATAGCTGGATTTGGAAGACCAGGCTGTAAGGCCCCCATTGGTTCCATTTGGTCATTTACAGCCCTCAAATCATGTATCAAACGATATTTCCCTGATTTCTTTTTGATTACAAAAATAGGTGTATTCCAAGGGCTTGTGGACAGTCACAGGTGTCCCTTTGTATATTGTTCCTGTACCAATTCATGGGCATGCATAAGACTCTCCCCTTTGAATGGCCATTGCTTAACCATCACCGGTGTATCCGTTTTCCAGGTGAGTGGAATGGGGAAAGTCCAAGCAATGGCAATTACCCCAAAGGGTGCTGATTAGTTAACACCACTCCCAATTGTGTTAAAATGTCCCTTCCAATTAAGCAGGAAACTGTAGGAGGCAGTTGAACAATTGAAAACACAGCAGATATTTGTTGATTTTCAATGCACACAGACAAAGACGGCGACCTGCTTGCCAATGTAAATCCTCCCACTCCTGTGAGCATGTTTGATGAGGGAAATAGAGGCCAATGTTGTGGCCATGCTTCTGGAGAAATGATGCTAGTATCTGCTCCTGTATCCAATAATCCATAAAGGGTTATGCTTTGATGCCCATAGGTAATTTCAACCTTTTGTTTTGGTCTATTTTGTAAATCCACAGTTAAAAGTGTAACACCAGTAGAGCCAAAACCTTTTTCATCCCGTGCTTGCCCAGTAAATGATTGTATTCCCGATGTCATTTGTGACAGTGGTACCAATTGTGCAATGCGTTGTCCTTTTGTAATTTTAATCGGAGGATAAAGGGTGTAAGGCATAATTTGTATTTCCCCTGTAAAGTCCGCATCGATAACACCAGGCAAAACAAATAATCCCAACATAGTTATAGAGGAACGTCCCAGCAATAATGCTCCACATGTTTGTCCATTTAATATAAGAGGGCCCTTTATTCCAGTGGGTATCCTCTCAGGCTGGTTTGTCATTAGTGTGACGTCTACTGCTGCTGATAAGTCCAAGCCGAGGCTCCGTGTTGTTGCGGGTTGCAGACAGGAGGTAGCAGCGATGTCACGGCAGTAACTTGTGTCTGTCCCTCATTGCCGCATCGGTAACACTTGATGAATGGTCTCGAGCCTCTTTACGTGACTGCCAGTGAGCCGCTTTGGAGAGGAGCAGGAGCAGCTAACACCCGATTTTGAGTAGACTATGCTTTTGCAACCCTAATCCTAATTCCTTTAAGGCTTCTGCTATAAATGGCTGTGAAGCTGTTGGCATTAATGCCATTCGCTCTAATGCTTCCTCAATAGTCCAATTTGCCCCTAAAGTAGCTAACACTCTTTGGGTTGCTGGATTGCTATTTTGCAAAGCACACCTGCTTCAATAGCGCCCTGCAACACCAGCCCGATCTATAGCAGTAGCTGTTCTATCGATAAAATTTCCAAATGATTCTTCTCTACCTTGTTTAATACCCATATAAGCCGGTAACCCTCCTGGCTCTTTAACCATATCTATTGCAGCACGCACTAACCACATAGACTCTGTAAGTTTATCAGCTCCCAATATCATCTGTGCCTCTGTACGTAAAAATGCCTCTAAGCCCATCAGCTCCTCTACTGTCACCCCATGTAATGGGTCATGTGCATTAAACAATAACTGCTGATGCTGAGTAAATATCAACCAAACTATTCCTCTTAAATCATTAGGACATAAAACCTGAGTATTAAAAAGATAATCTAACATTTGCTTAACAGGTTCACTTTTTACTCCAAACTGAATAACCGTAGAACGTAGCTGAGTTAACAGCTTCCAATCTAAGGGAGTATATTCTGCTATATTATGCGTAAGGTTCCCCTGTGCATCATATTGTGGTGTGTATGTGACCGGACATGCAAGACTAGAAGCTATTTCCACCGCCTCACCATCCCCCATTTGCATTACTTCCTTTGCCAAAGCAGCCCAAGCTTCCCTCCTCTGTTTAGCCATCTCCCCCCATGGATCACGGTGTGCCCCTGGGATGGGATCTGGCTCTTTAAGGGTGCTATGCTGCTGGTGCTTCGGTGCAGACACCGAGGTTTCGCGCGGGGGGGGGCAGTGAAGCAGAGGCTGGCTCGTGCGGGGGAAGCGGGAGCCCGCCCTCCCCCGCTGGAGCTGACAGTGAAACCGGAGCCGACTCAAGCGGAGCCGGCCTGCGGGGGGCAATCCGCCCCCCCGCTGGAGCCGGCTCGGGCGGGGGAGGTGACCCCTCCACCGAAGCTGTAACCTGAGCCGGCTCACTGAGGGGAAGCGGCGGAGGCAAGGCTGGCGGCGGAGGCGAAGCTGGCTTGCCCCTACCCCCACCATCCGACCTGCCTGAAGCTGGCGGCGGAGGCGAAGCTGGCTTGCCCCTACCCCCACCATCCGACCCGCCTGAAGCTGGTGGCGGAGGCAAAGCTGGCTTGCTCCTACCCCCACCATCCGACTCGCCCTCCCCCTCTGACAGGAAAGGTGCAGACGGTTCCACTGCGCCTATAGAGAAATCCTCCACACCACTTTGCTGGGGACTCTTAGGCATAAGTACCTTAGTTACAGAAGGTGCCAGGGGATCATCTTCACGACCATACCCTATATTCCTCTTATGAGCTTCTGTTGCCCTTTCTGCTGCCTTTCTCTCAGAGACCTGCTGAAGTAACGTGTTATACACCACCCGCCATAACTTCCCGAATTTCTTTGCTGACTTATCATCATCTAGTACTGTATCCCACAATATTTCCCCAAACTTTCTCCACTCTGATAACTCATGAACTGTATGAGGATTAGAAAAGATACCCTTAGCATGGCCATAAGCTAATAACCCTGGTAACTCCTTTTTTAAATCTATCCCTTTTATCCCACGCCGCTCTAAATAGGCGGTAAATAAATCATATGCCGCTTGCCTATCCATACCTATTAATCAGCGCGCGCTGTTGCAGCTCTCCAGGCTCCGGCGGACACGTATTGGCTTAAGTCACAGTTGTGAACCTTAAGGGTGCTTCAAATTCCGGCACCGTCCTGGCTGCTGGGACCCAAACCTAACTTCCGGACCGTGGCGTAATCCCTTTTTCTTTTAATCCGAGAAAAAGGGCAGAGATTCGGTTATGCCCGCATTCTCCACCATTTGTCGACGGAAGGGAACCAGGACATCATTTTGATCATCACAGGCTCAATTTTATTGATCAGTACGGCGGGTTAAATACAGTTAATAATGAGCTTCATACATATTGCAAAAGTTGAGCTCAGGATTGGTCAGCTTACATATCAGCACCTACGCCTACTTCTACATTCCTATGGTTCTACTTTTGATACTTTCTACATATTCTTAGGATGTATTCAGGACTAATCTCAACTCCCTATCCTCATGTTGCAGCAAGGTCGCTGCTGACTCTTCCTTTCAGCTTGCTGACTGCTGACATTTCTCCTTCAGTTTAACCAACGGCATTATATCAGTGTGGCCTTTCTCAGCTAACCAATTATTAATAATGCTCTCCACACGCTGTGAAAGCAGGCATGTTGTTGCACTTTTGAGCTCCCCTTGGGATGTCTATCGCAGCTGCAGTGTGCCTTGAGATCAGGGCTTCTTCATTATAAAAATCATAATCCTACGACTATCCCTAAGGCTAACCCTAGGAAGGTAAATCAGGCTGGGATTAGGGATGTTCCCAAGGAAAAAGCCCTGGAGGGAGCAAGTTGAGGCAATTTTGCGCTGCCCTAGGGAATTCTTTCGCAGCTGCAGTGGGCCTGGAGCTCAGAGCTTACTCATTTGAAAAACCCTTTCCCTATCCTGCACTGGAGGCAGGTAAATCAGACTAGGTATAGGGATGTTGCCAAGGAAAAAGAGGTGGAGGCAGCCATGTTGCACCACTTTTGCTCTCCCCTTGGGATGACTTTCGCAGCTCTGCAGTGTTCCTGGAGCTCAGGGCCTCTTGCTTTAAAAACCCTATCTCTAACCCTAACTGGAGGCATGTAAATAAGCCTAGGGGTAGGCATGGTCCCAGGGAAAAAGCTGTGGAGGCAGGCATGTTGTGGTACTTTTGCGCTCCTCTTGGGTAGTCCTTGGCAGCTGCTGTGTTCTTGGAACTCAGGGCTTTCTGGTTTAAAAACCACTAAAAATCCCCTAGTTCTGGCAGGGAGAAATTCTGCCAGCACAGAAAACATCTCCCATCGTGTTCTAGAGTTTGCACGGAGATCTGCCAAGTGTTTGGCAGGGAGAAAAGGAAAGTTGTCCAAAACAGCTTCCAATAGAATGTTCATGTGATTGGAAAAGTCAGGAGAGTGGTAAGGTACTGTTTTCTATCAGTTGGCAAGCTGCGCACACAATCCCAGTGTTGTACAGCTTCCTTCTTCACCTTTCCGAAGCTGCCGCTCTCTCCGGCTCCTGGAGGGGAAGAAGCGGCTTCTTCGCGCAAAGACGATGGTGCCGCTCACAGTGCTCTCCAGATCTCAGCTTCTGCCGAAAGACGCCCGGGAGCGGCGCTTAGCTCCAGAGAGCATCGTACCTTCGTCTTTAGCGTCTTTTGTAGTCTACATCTTAGCAGAAAGTTTTTCCACTATGTCTGGCTAGGAAAAACTGTGCCAGTACAGAAAACCACACCCATCGTGTTCTAGAAGTTGCAGAGTTGTCACTTTTGCGCTCTCCTTGGGAAGTCTTTCGCAGCTGCAGTGGGCCGGGAGCTCAGAGCTTACTCATTTAAAAAACCCTTTCCCTATCCAGCACTGGTGGCAGGTAAATCAGCCTAGGTATAGGGATGTTCCTAAGGAAAAAGAGGTGGAGGCAGCCATGTTGCACCACTTTTGCTCTCCCCTGGGGATGCCTTTCGCAGCTCTGCAGTGCGCCTGCAGCTCAGGGCTTCCTAGTTTTAAAAATCCTAGCCCTAGGCCTAAGCCCACCTCTAACCCTAGGGAGGGAAATCAGCCTGGTATTAGGGTTCCTCCCAAGGAAAAAGCTGTGAAAGCTGCCATGTTGTGGCACTTCTGTGCTCCCTTTGGGATGCCTTTGGCAGCTGCAGTAAGCCTGGAACTCAGGGCTTCCTGGTTAAAAAACCCTAGCCCTCGGGTGAACCCTAACCCTAAACATAGGCAGATAAATCAGCCTAGGTATAGGGATGGTGCCAAGGAAAAAGCGCTGTGAAAGCAGGCATGTTGTTGCACTTTTGAGCTCCCCTTGGGATGTCTATCGCAGCTGCAGTGTGCCTTGAGATCAGGGCTTCTTCATTATAAAAATCATAATCCTACGACTATCCCTAAGGCTAACCCTAGGAAGGTAAATCAGGCTGGGATTAGTGATGTTCCCAAGGAAAAAGCCCTGGAGGGAGCAAGTTGAGGCAATTTTGCGCTGCCCTAGGGAAGTCTTTCGCAGCTGCAGTGGGCCTGGAGCTCAGAGCTTACTCATTTAAAAAACCCTTTCCCTATCCTGCACTGGAGGCAGGTAAATCAGACTAGGTATAGGGATGTTGCCAAGGAAAAAGAGGTGGAGGCAGTCATGTTGCACCACTTTTGCTCTCCCCTTGGGATGACTTTCGCAGCTCTGCAGTGTTCCTGGAGCTCAGGGCCTCTTGCTTTAAAAACCCTATCTCTAACCCTAACTGGAGGCATGTAAATAAGCCTAGGGGTAGGCATGGTCCCAGGGAAAAAGCTGTGGAGGCAGTCATGTTGTGGTACTTTTGCGCTCCTCTTGGGTAGTCCTTGGCAGCTGCTGTGTTCTTGGAACTCAGGGCTTTCTGGTTTAAAAACCACTGAAAATCCACTAGTTCTGGCAGGGAGAAACTCTGCCAGCACAGAAAACATCTCCCATCGTGTTCTAGAGTTTGCACGGAGATCTGCCAAGTGTTTGGCAGGGAGAAAAGGAAAGTTGTCCAAAACAGCTTCCAATCGAATGTTCATGTGATTGGAAAAGTCAGGAGAGTGGTAAGGTACTGTTTTCTATCAGTTGGCAAGCTGCGCACACAATCCCAGTGTCGTACAGCTTCCTTCTTCACCTTTCCGAAGCTGCCGCTCTCTCCGGCTCCCGGAGGGGAAGAAGCGGCTTCTTCGCGCAAAGACGATTGTGCCGCTCACAGTGCTCTCCTTAGCGCGGCTTCTGCCGAAAGATGCCCGGGAGCGACCCTTAGCTCCGGAGTGCTCCGTACCTTCCCATTCAATTTTTAGGCTCGACAAACGAAATGGTATACTTGCAGCAGTAGGGCGGGACATTGAACTGGACTTTCTCCTTTTAGAGAGAAGCTAATGGAAAAGTTTCACCGGAATCAGAGCAGGCTGTAAAAGAAGAAAAGTGTCATGAAAATAAGCCAGCCTTATCCTCTTAGTCTTGCTTGTTGTGATTGGCCAAGAATGAAATGTGTCAACTCTGTGTTTTTGGGTTTCACATCAGTAACAGGTACTTCAGCTGCTGTACTTCTCTCCTAAAGTTAAGAACAGAATCCAAGGAATTGTGATTCCATGGTCTCAATTCACCCTATGGTGCCGAAAAAGGAGTGGAAGGTGCACGGGTCAATTAACTTGAATGGCCTATGTAAATCAGCGGCCACTGATTTCCTGAAGGCTTCAACAGGTTAGTTGCCTATGTTTTTCTTGGAATTGTTTTAACCTTTGGTCATGTTTTTCTTGCGATTCTTTTACCCTTTCCCCATTAGTTCAGCCTTTGCTCTCAAGCCTTTGCTGACATTTCCAATATCTCGGTAGCCTGGAAAAGTGTTGTCTTTATTGATCACATCATTATTCCCTTCCAAGGGTTGTTTGCCTCAAGTCTCAGTTTGGCTGGTTTTCTGCTAGTTGATTGTCAGAGGGCAGCAGGTGTTTTGTAAGAGCAAGTACACAATCCCATAGCTTGCTTTTCTTTGGATTTGGCCTGTCTAGAAAATGGAATGACTGAACATCTCTGAGAGGCTTTTCTCTCCCCATGAGGTTTCACTGGAAGGGCAGATGCAAATGGTCTACCTGAAGTCTTGGCACAGAAGAAAGTAGTGGTTTGCTGCTGCATAGAGCTAGAAGCTTACAAAAGGAAGGCCTTGGGCTGAGGCCCATTACTTTGGCTAAGTAGAAAAGGACTGTGGGAAGGTGAGGCAGCTGAATTCGAGGTAGATCAACAAGTTCTAGAACCATCGTGTGTTCACAGCGTGGTGCATGGTGGTTGGTTGAATTGTGTTTGTTATGGCTTAAAGCTATGGAACTGAGAAAGGCCTAAGTGTTTCAAAAGCCTGGTTTTTGTAAGAAAGCAGCTCTCCTTTGCGTCTGCCTGGAGACTCTGCATCACCACGGACCCTCACTGCCAGTTTGCCAAGGAGATGATCAGTAGGAATGTTGCAGAGCTGCTGTGTGCATCTGAATGGAATGGCAGAGAGCGAAGCGCTGGACATTTCTGGCTTTAGTTACAATGCTGCTGCATTGGTGCCAGTTGAGTTGGTTTTCCATCAGTGGCCTTTCTGTCTAGAAGTACACTGCCCAGAGTATTTGATGCCATTTCCTTCCTGTTGTTTTCATACCTTCCTTCAGTTGAAAGGATGATACAACCTTTCCATTTTGAAGATCCCTGTTAGGAAACACTATGCCAGAGGAGTCATCGCTCCCTTTTCTTCTGCCTCCTTTGCCATTTTCAGAGACTCATTTCAAATTTCTGCTCATGTCAAGAAGAATACTGAGACTACTTAGCAGGGTTGACGCTCTCAGCTGCTTTCTTTCCTCTTTCATACTGCTTCATACTGGATGTGACTTCAAGGCCTCGTTTTGTCATCTGCATTTTGCCGTGATCCAAAGCTTCCAGGCCTGTGATTCCAGGCCTGTGAACACAAAAAGAACTCTTAGTCTTTTGCAAGAACTACCCCTAGGAGGATTTGTGTTCACTTTGATCTCTACAGTGTTTCAGAAAAAAGGAGATTGTACTCTCTTCTTGTGTACTCTCTTCTTGTGCTCTCATTTCCCTCTCTCTGCCTTGCATGCCCTAGTTAATCTACCGGCGTGACTCATTTGGCATCATCTCACGGTGCAAATTCTGCATAGTTTCATGTCCTTACAAATGCCAGTTGCCAAGGAGCCTATCTAACCATTCAAGGGGCAAAGAATTGCAGGGCTGGCCAGTTCAGGTGCTGAAACTGTAAGTCATGCCATATCAAAGTGACAGAGCAAATCAATTGATCTAGGACTTTCAGCTGGACACCTCTGAGAATAGCAGCTTGTCAGCAATGACACAGCCATCTTCCTAGCTGTATTCCAGAAAGAGGAAAGGGATACCTTCAACGGTTAATATGTTTGGCATGAGAAAACAGCAAGAAATGTACCGCAAAATACTTGAGTCAGATCAAGTGCGTTTCTCTAGTGAGAATTTTGCTCTTGTTCTTTCTTGTCTGTGCCTTTACTTTTCACAGAAGACAGGGGAGCATTTCATTATTACTGTTCTTTTGTTTTCTCTTGTTGGCCTCCCTCTTTCCACCTGCAATTAACAAATTTGCCTTTCTTTACTGGCTTCTCTTTCTTTACTTCTACAAGTTGACATGAGGTCATCCAACCTTACCATCAATGTTCTCAGACAGTGGAGAGAAGTAGAAGGTACAGCTAAATGGATAAAAGAAACCCACAAAAATAGACAGGTTTTTACAGTCTTCTGTGAGAACATTAGGACACAAGATGTCTTTGAACTGAGTAATGCTCTATTGATTTAACTTTTAGTCCACTCTATTATTATTACTATTATTACATGTGTTTGGCCTTTAGTACAGAGCCTTGGAACTAATCCAGGCCAATACTTTGGCTAATTTTGTTTTATTTCTAGTGAGGACTTTGTTTCTTAAGGAATAGTCCAGAGAAAGAGCGTCCATGGTACAGTTACGGGTCATAAATTTCTGGTACAGTTTGTGCTGGTAATACATCTAGGAAAGAAAGGTTTGACATCTTGTTTGACTTTCAAATGGAACCATGATTTGAAAAACCTAAGAGTTGCGGTTCCCCCCCCACCCCACACCCCAAGTACTTCTCTTTGCACTGTTACTCAGGAATTACACATAAAAGCCCACCCTGTAAAATACGTTGCAGATACTTTGCAATAAGTGCAGCTTAGCAGCTAGAGATGATAACGTGGGTTAAATAACATTGCTTCTGCAGTGATGGAAACTCTGTCTACGCAGACATACTCAACAAAGGTTACGATGGCTTAGCTCCTGGGCTCAAGTGAACGTGCATTTTAGAACTTCCCAAGAAGGTGAATTCAACCTCCTTCATTGCTCTCTGCTGGAGTCCCAAGAGAATTTCAGTCTGCTTTTTGTCATTTACAGCTGTCACTGCCTAGCTCTTGAACATGAGACTCCCTCATGACTGATGAAAGTTGTCTACTTAAGAGTGGGTGAAAGACATGCTCTTGCTCTAGAAGGAGATGAGAAGGTTTCTGCAGTCTTTGTCATCTCTACTGCTTGTGATTTCTATACAAAACCAGCGGGAAGTTTTCTGAAGGCAGTCCAGAAGCTGGCAATATGGACAGCTTACAGCCGAACACTTGCTGCAGTGCAACCATGGTGACACCAGAAAGGACTTCAAAAATTTAAAAGGGCAAACAAAGCAGTTGGAAGGAAAAGAACATGAACCATTATTCCATTTTTCTAATCTATCTTTCTTTCAATCATCATTTTCGTGCAGTTTCGCGGCTTGCGTTGGTATCCCTCCGAAGGAATCTGAGACAGAGTAAGCTTTTGAATGGAGTAGAGGTGAGAAACGCAGGCCAAGTTGCCTTTTTTGCCATCAAATACCAGTTACGCTTGAACTACCCTTTGCTTAAGGTGCTTAGCTTACACTAAGAATTGATTAGCACATTTTGATGTGAGCAAATTTTACTGTCATGACTGAGTAAATTTTGCTGTCGTCTGAATAGCAATGTTTGTGTCAAAATAGTATTTTGTCTCCTGTATCTGCAGCAGGTAAGCCTTTTGCTGTCAGCAGTGTTGCTTAACCTTTCATGTCATATCCCTCTTCACATCCATCTTCTGCTTAAGGCTTATTAATCTACTTTAGAATTGGCACGTGGAATAAGACTACTTTTCATTTTTGAAAGCTAATGTCATTTGACCTACTTACAGCAAATAATTCATTAATTGCAAGTCCCCAGCTAGCATCTTTTTGGCATATTCTAAACTTCTAAAGAAGTAACAAAAGCACTCTCCAATACTTGACTTTAATATCACAGTGGGAACGCTGGTCTTGTTTCCAATAAACAATCATGGGTATGGTAAAACAAAAGGAGGGGTTAGAGTTTTCTCTGTTAACCTATAGTGAGCTTGGATTTTGCAATATGCATGAAGTTAATTAACACTGTTATATAAAATGGCTAATTTAATCAATAAATTGGAGTCAATGCTGATCAACGACAAGGTGGATAGGCTTCCCTTCGCTTTCAACACAGTGCCAAGTCGGGCTGGTTTGATAGTACCAAGTGGCTGCTGCAATCTGCCATCCAGAAGCGGGGCAGGTGAGTTTTGTTTGCAAGGGAAAGGGGCTGTGGTTTTTGTTTGGGGGCCTGTGGATTGGAGTGGCCGGCTGGCTCCTGAAAATCCACGATACGCAGCATGGCTCCTAGACCCAAGGTGGCACCAGTGCCAAGTCGGGCTGGTTTGATAGTACCAAGTGGCTCCAGCAATCTGCCATCCAGAAGCGGGGCAGGTGAGTTTTGTTTGCCAGGGAAAAGGGCCGAGGTTTGTGTCTGGGAGCCTATAGCCTGGAGTGGCCAGCTGGCTCCTGAAAATCTACGATACGCAGGATGGTTCCCAAACCCAAGGTGGCTCCAGTGCCAAGTTGGGCTGGTTTGATAGTACCAAGTGGCTCCTGCAATCTGCCATCCAGAAGAGGGGCAGCTGAATTTTGTTTGCAAGGGAAAAGGGCTGTTGATTATGTTTGAGGGCCTGGGGCTGGAAGAGGCCGGCTGGCCCCTGAAAATCCACGATACGCAGGACGGTTCCCAGACCCAAGGTGGCACCAGTGCCAAGTCAGGCTGGTTTGACAGTAAGAGGTGGCTCCTGCAATCTGCCATCCAGAAGAGGGGCAGGTGAGTTTTGTTTGCCAGGGAAACGGGTGGAAGTTTGCGTCTGGGGGCCTATGGCTGGGAGTGGCCAGCTGGCTCCTGAAAATCCACGATACGCAGGACGGTTCCCAGACCCAAGATGGCACCAGTGCCAAATTGGGCTGGTTTTATAGTACCAAGTGGCTCCTGCAATCTGCCATCCAGAAGAGGGGCAGGTGAGTTTTGTTTGCCAGAGAAAAGGGCCGTGGTTTGTGTTTGGGGGCCTGTGGCTGGGAGTGACCGGCTGGCTCCTGAAAATCCACGATACGCAGGATGGTTCCCAGACCCAAGGTGGCACCAGTGCCAAGTCGGGCTGGTTTGATAGTACCAAGTGGCTCCTGCAATCTCCCATGATCACATGAAGAAATACTTTCTGGTGTCTGTACTGGCCCATATGCTCTTTCTTCTCTCCCTCAACTTCTCCATCACCTCTCATCTGTTTCACATGCACTATCTTCAAGGTCCACAGGCTACTTTTCACAGAATCTTCAGGCCTGATGCAGTAAGATCGATGAATAAAACAGAGCTGGGATCTATTTTCCAGTTTGGATAAAATGCATTCTGCACACAAATCCAAGGAGAAGGTGCTGCCCGATGCCCAGAAAAACTTTCACTACTGCTAGTGTTCTACGTCAACCGCAACTTAGTCTGAAAGAAAAGCTTTTTCTCTGAGAGCATCTGAGAGGTTTGCATGAAGCACTGATATCTGACATATGCAATTTTGAATTGGAGAGGAAAAAGAAAATGGCAAGAAGTTTTTAATTTTAGTGGTTTCAATTTTAATTTCCGTGCACTTTTTCAAAACTTGTCAGCTCAAATGCCCATCTACATCTTTTAGTCATCTGTAAGTCAGTATTCATATAAAATGTGCTTCAAATCAAAAGAATTTCAAATTTGCACTCCAAGTTTCTATGCCTAGATTTATGATTTCCTACACATATTAGATGAAAGGAAGGCCTTTTTTACTGAGGGAGTGCTGGAACACTGGAACAGGTTGCCCAGAGAAGTTGTGGATGTCCCATGCCTGAAAGTATTCAAGGTCAGCTTGGACGGGACTTGGAGCAGCAACAAAGGAGAAGCTTGATGGTAGAGAAACAAAGTTGGACTATAGAAGAAACTCGGATTGAAGTATAGGAGCAAGTTTTCTCTCAGCTCTTGGGGTAAATTCAAAGTTGTACAAAATGACATTTATCTGTGATATTCACGACTGTAACAGAAAGGTTCATGAAAACTGTACAGAAGATAGCAAATTTCAAAAGAGATAAGAATTACAGCATAAAATCCACGGGATGGGTTACAACATGAGACACTCTCTAAGAGAAAATCTCTGTGTTTCAGCACTTCATCATGGTAAGATTTCATGAAGTGCCAAAGAAGGCGGCAAAATATCATTCGGGACATTATGGACTGGAATTCAGCCTGGCCATTAGTAGGAACTGGCTTTGAACACATCATGTAGATATACCACACACACTTTCCCTTCACTGAAAAATGACTGTTTACAACGAATAAGCAATTGACGATCACAATTGATTGAAAGCATCTTAAACATGTCAAGTATTTCATTGTAGATGATCTGTGATCCAAATGCTTCTTCCACCTTAGAGAGGGACAGAACAATTCTTCCATATCATGATGGTTTAAAATTGTATCAACCAATGTTTTCTGCTGAAAAGATATCATCTATTTTTTTCTATTTTTGGAAGAAAATATTCCTAGACATACAACAGGTGAGAACTAAGTAATTTTAAAGAAACAAATGAAATGAAAGTATTCTGTAAATAGAATTAAATGAAAAGCTGTGTTTTAAATAGGAGCTAAATATTAAACAGAATTTTTGTACCAGGCATTTGAATTACTGCACCAGCTCTTTTGCCCATAAAGAGAGCATTTCAGTCTTTTCCTGCCTGCTTCCCCTTTGGAGACAGCTGTGGCCCTAGGATTTGCGTCTGAGGGAGAGCTCCATCCTTGGACCTCCTGATCTTTCCCAAGTGGCCAAATGGGGATGCACCAGCAGCACTGCTGGGAAGGTGCTGGCTCAGTGGCTGTTTTTTGAGACTGTGCCCCCCATATCAGCTTTATGTGTGTGTGTGGGGGGGGGGGGTGCTCTGGTGGCTGTGGTTACACACTCACTGGCCTTGGCAGAGCACAAGTCGGAACCTTTGAAGGTTCCAGCTGCTGTGAGGCGCAGGAGGCAGAGCTGGTGCTAGGCACAGTGTGGTACTGTGCTGAGGGAAAGGTGAAAACAGTTAATAATCCACCCTCAGCTAATCACTGAGGGCTGATGGGAGGCACAGGCTTGGTGGAGTGGCTCAGACACTGCGGCTCCGCCGTGCAAAGCAGCGTGGCTGAGCTGGTTGTTGGTCAGGTAAGGGCTCAAATATATTTCCTGCAACTTGCTCCAGCACAGTTCAGCCTGGAAAAAAGGCATTTTTCCAAGTGTAGGGGAGTCAAGCTCCAATAAATGTCAGCTGAGCCCTGGTGCTTGCTCCCCTGCATGAAGCCTCAGTGAGGCACCAGGGCCTCCTGTCAGCAGGAGGGGAAGGGAGATCAGAGTTGTTGGAAGAATACATGACTGAAGGCTGAGCACAGGGTTGGTGGTGCTTTGCGTGGCTCTTGCATGACATCCAGGCTGGGTGTTGCAGTGTGAGCTAACCTTTTGTTTTGCATCAGGCTTTATGCCAGAGCCAGCCCCAGGCTGCACATTTTCACCCAAATCCATTTTTGTTGTTGCAAGACTGCTATACCTGCCACTGGGTTTCAACCAGTGTTACCAGCAACACAGGTCTGTTGGTGTGAGTGAAACACCCACACAAGCTCTTTACAGCTTCAGCACAAATTGCAATACAGGAAAGAGGCCTTCTCCTCACAGCCCCAACAGATAAGGCTGAGTAAGAATCCCAAGCCAGGACAAACTTCTCTGCCATCCCTAACCCATGCCACACATAGATTGAGGGATAGGAGTTTGCAACAACTGGAAACTGCCCTTGACCCACTGCTTTACCTGGAGAGGATGCAGCTGTTCCAGCTGAGGGTTCCCACACGGGCACAATGGCTGGTCATGGTTCGGAGACGTTTCTGCTGCTCAACGTCCCATAGCTTATAGGGGCCTGAGTAAATATATGTATTGCAGTAAAAGATCTCTGTATTGTATAAGTGACCCTGCCCTGATTCTAGTTATTGTAAATGGGCTGCAGCTGCACTGTCCTTGATTGGGCAGTAGCCTGTGGAGGTGGCTGGGATAAAATGGGGTGGGGCATTCAGGGAGGGCTGTAGAGGAGCCCTGGCTGAGAAGGAACAACAGCACTGCTGTGAAGAGCTGCTGCGAGAAAACCACCCAGAAGGTATGAGACCCTAGAAATATGATATACAACAATATAAATGCAACAATAGCTGGAGAGGCAAAGTAAAAAGTTCTTCAGAAGAAACCAAATCCTGTTTCTATGCCCTAGGAACCTCACTGCACAGGCTCTGGCATTCAGCTTTCTCAGTAAGGGAACAGAGAAAATATGTATCTCATGACTATAGCACAGAAGGTAACGCTGCTTATCAGAAAACGCCCAAATCAAACCCTGCCTTGCACACTGGGCAGTTCCACCCCACACCAGGGAAGACAAGTCAGGTGCATGGCATCCTTCCTCTGCCAGCCAAGGTTTTGTCCCCAGGCCCCACAGTTCTGTCAATCCCTTGAAAACACCTCTGGTTTTACTCCTGCATTCACCTGAATCTCAGCACTACTTGTGCCAACAGCAAGGTAGTCTCCTTCTTTAATCCATGATGCAGAGGAAATGTAAACATCTGGATGCTCCGTCTGCAGCAGGGGGATAATCTCCCTAGTAGTGTGATTCCACAGATAAACAGTGTCATCCAGAGCCACTGCCAGGAAGTTCTGGGAGCTCCAGTCTATGACATTCAGTTCTACAATTTGAAAGAGCAATGCAGGTCACACCATGATGGCTAGAGAGCCCTGCCCTTCACCCGTGCTGCTGCAGCAGGTGTGGGTGCACACGTGCACACACACACGTGCAGGTGAGGGGCAGCCTTCTGAGTGTCACTATGCCCAGCTGCTGGGGCCAGGTACCCTGCTCCAAGGCATCTACACTGTGCCCTAGACCACTGTGCCTGTAAGGCCACACAGGGACACTCCAGAAGTGGTCTGTGCTAGCCTGGGTACACAAAATAATACAGACAGCCCAGTTACCCTGTCCTAGGAACAGCAATCCAGTGCAGAATGTTCTGGATGCCCAGCACTCAACCCTGTAGCCTACTTACAGTAGTCGTTGAATATCTCTGGTGCATCCAAGACCCGTTCTGGCTTTGAGGGAATATATCTGCTCTTCTTCCTGCTCAATCCAGGTGCCATTTTCTGACTGTAGAGCACTTTCAGGTTATTCTGATAGTCTGTGTGCAGGGGAACAGGTTTGTTAACCTGAGTTAGTTTCCTCCCAGCTGAGTGCTGCTCACCCAACTAGGAATCCCTTGGAGTGAAAATAAAGTCCTAAGAGAAACACTCACAAGCCTGCAGTGCACTAAAATCACTGGCAGAATGAACTGCTGAGCAGGGGTGAGCTACAATTTCCTCATTCATGGAAACAAATTTAACAAACACTTGGGTTTTTGAATCCCATTATATTTAGTTGCAGTTTAAGCTAGAAAGTGCACAGCAGAGGCTTTGATGCTCTTACAGACTTCATGAACGTTTGGAACCTGCAGTACCGGTAACTGTCACCGACATCTTTCCATAAAAATCCTTTCTTTAGGATTTTTCCCCCTTCTGAGAAGCTGTGGCCTCAGCAACAAAAGGTAAACAATGGTTATCTGCTGCTGGGGAATGCAACAGGTGGATGCGTGATCAGTCTTGGGTGAATGTTTGGATTTACTGACCACTCACAGCGGAGCTGGGTCTCACCCTCTGCTGAGAAACAGCCCTTTGTTTATTCATTCTTTTCCTATTCTTAGCTTAGCTAGCTTCTGAGAACTTTCCTTCTATTTCTTTTAGTATAGTAATAATGTAATATATATCATAAAATATTAAATCAAGCCTTCTGAACATGAGGTCAAGATTCTCATCTCTCTCTCCACCCTGAAGACCCTTGCAAGCCCTGTAACAGGTGACCAACTGGCAGTCATAGCAACTCTCCTAAATAAATTCACTTTAACTGTTATGCCCTCCCTCGACCTCAGGAACCTTAAGAAAGGAGACTCCAGCCTGTACAGCTCTCAGAAACCAGTTGATTTCTCCTGTGACCACACACAGAGCCTCTGTGTTGCTGTTCCCCTGACCTGATCCCTCCTGCTGATTCAGCTCACACGGAGCCTGTATCACACCTTCTGGAGCATTCTGTGGTTTTCCGCTGAGGTGGAGGATCTTTGCCTCTTCCACATCAAAACCATTCAGATTCACTGCCCAGGCTTTCTGTTGCTCCTACAGAGACAAATCACCCTCAGTGCAATGCATTTAAAACAATTCCCACACTACAATTTAAACAGACATCTAAGTCCCCTTCTCTTAGAATCTGAAGATGTTTGACTGTGCTGCAAGGGTCAGTCACACAGAGGCAGGTCAAAGCAGTTTTCCTCAGACTTTCATACATTGTCCTGCTCACATTTTCAAACAATGGCAAATTCAGTGTCATTGCCAGAGGGAAAAGCCACAGCCACAAAGCGACCAAATGCTTCACAAACAGATTTCAGAACACAGTGTAAAACATTCCAGAAGTGTTCCCTGTGGAGACCTTGTCCTAGAATAGCTACCACCAGCAGTTTCACTTTGCATAGGCTTACAGCTTTGTGTTTTTGTTGCCTGCTACATTTTAAAGCCTCGTTAGTCAAAAGCTAAATTTTTCTACCAGAAGCAGCATAGGCTTCGAGTGCATGGCAGTCTCTACAGCTTCAGTCTCATCCTAGGCTCCCGAAGCCCAGAGCTGCAAGTAGTGATGGCTGGGACTTGTCAGTGCCGTGTGCCCCCTTGATAGAACCTATTGTTCACTGCTCTGTAAAGGGGCAGGAAGGCGTAGCAGTTATTGAAGTAATTGTAACTTAGCAACATGCTCACCTTCTTGGTAGGGGAATCCTCAGCAGGGTCATTCTCTTTGGTTAGGAGGAAATTTGCCATCTCCATCTGCATAGTGCTGCGTTTGGGAATGTAGCGATCCCCCCCAGCCTTTGTGGGGGTGCTTTGAATTTTGGATCCAGATTTACCTGCATTCACATATGAAAATATTGTCTTACAGCTATTTAACAGCCTGTATTAGAGCTTTCACGGGAGCAAACCCAACACTCTTCCACATCACACCCACCAGACAAGTAGGACTCTGAGGTCTCATGCCACCCAGTCCCAACTAACTTATATTTTCCTCCCTGCCACCAAGTTGGTTAGGGACTGTGTGGTGCAACTCCTTGGGTCTAGTGCAACAATTCCAGAGTCCAGAGATAAGGGGAAGATACAAAAACGCTCACAGGATGTAAAGCTGTCAGCTGACAGTCCTGCCCACACTTGTCCTAGCATCCAGCTGTGCCAGCAAGGCTCAGCTGGGCGAACAGCAGCTCGCCAGCCCCAGTGCTCAGAGCTCTGCCCCTCATGCTGGCAAGGAGGTGGGTGGCTGTCAGGAGCACAGCCCACCTCCTCCTGCCTGAGCAGCAGCCGGTAGGGCAGCGTGGCAGGGAGCCCAGGGCCCCATGGCTACGGACAAGCAGCCTGGGCCAGGCTCCCGCACTCAACCTCTGCCACCGGTGGCCGGCGCTCACCGGGTGTCTTGGACGGCGTCTTGCTGGGGCTGTGGGAGCGACATGCCGGCTTTATGGGGGACACGCCGACAGGGCTGGGCCCGGGGCCGCTCTCCTTGGCCTTGCGCTGCCATGGCGCAGGCGGCGCGTTCGGGATCAGCGTGTCCAGCTTCAGCAGCCCGTGCAGGTCCGCCTCCAACAGGAACTGCGCCGTGGTCCTGCGGGCGGGCGGGGTGAGCCGTGCCCACCGGCCGGGCTGAGCCTACTCCGACTGCCCCGCCGGCCTCCCCACCACCGGACCGTGCAAGCGCTCCAGCTGCTCCTCCCCACTAAGGGACACCCCCACTCTCCCCAGCCGCTCCTCGGGACACCCCATCAGCCGATACGCCCTCCCTCCGCTTCTCGGGGGTCCTTGATCAGGCAGCACCCCTTCCAGCCGCTCTTTGGGGCTTCTTCCAATAAGCAACATTCTCCCTTCCCCTGCCTTTCAAGGGCAATCTCGTCCCTGCTCTTTCTCCTCCCCACCGTGCTTTGCCTCTGCCCAGTGCCCCTGGGGCTGCTCTGGGCCAGGCAGCCTCAGTGGGAGCCAGCACTTGCTGCAGCCCCAGCGGGCCCCCAGGACAAGGCCCAGCATTTAGGAGGCCAATGAAAGCTCTGGGCAGCAGCAGAACCCTCAGCAGAGTTCTTCGGACAATCAAGGACTGGCCACCCCTACACTGCAACCTCACTGGGAATGTTTTCTGTCTGACGTAGACTTTCAAAAGAAGCTGTTTGAGGGAAAGGTGAACTAAACACTCACCCTTTTCTCTTCCAGCAAGTCCAACTTCAGACAGAGCATAAGATGAAGATCAGCTCCAAGACAAGCAGGCCTGCCAGTAACCCTAGCCAGAAGCCTGTTCCCTGACAGAAACCCCTTCCAAGGCCCTTCTGGGAATCAGGAACATGTGCTGTGGTTCCAGCTGCACCTGTGGGAGCGATGGGGAGCGTCAGCCCGTGCTGTGCTGCACTGCTGAGCTGGCAGCACGGTGGATGCGGGCAGGACATTCTCCGTTTCCCCCAGAGCTGGGGCCTGCAGGGACCTTGCCACCCCGTGGCACAGGCTGTGCCACCCAACAAAGCCCAGCAGGCCGAGAGGAGAGCCCGGGGGCAGCGCAGCTTTTTGGGCAGTCGCTGCTTGGAGGGACACGGGCCACAGCCATCCCTGAGCAGCCCCTGCCAGCCCTGGCCCTCCCTGCCCCGTGACAGCTCCCCCCAGCCCCAGGGCACAGAGTCAGGCCCTGTCAGGACCCAGTGCAGCCCCTGCCCAGTCGGGAGCCAAGGGTGGCTCTGGCCCTGGGCTCGCGGCAGGGCTCCTGCTCGGGGCTGCTCCTGTGCCTTGGGCCTCTGGGCACTCAGGGCCAGCTCCGGAGCAGCTGCAGTGGGAGGGACGTTGGTGCACGAGTCCCCTTTCCCCGGGCTGTGAACGAGCTCCAAAGGCACCTCCAGCTTTGCCGGGCTGTGCAAGGGAGGCCCTGGTAGAAGAAGAAGAGCTGCAGCCACACAGCTCTGCCAATGGCTGAGCCCTGCTGAGCCTGGCACAGCAATTACCTTCTGTGCCTGTGCCCATGCCTGTGTTTGGCTCGGACTTCCTTCCTGCAGCAGGGGCTGCCAATCGGCCTCTGCTTTGTTGGGGAAACACCTCCTTCTGTCCTAACTTTTGGCCCATCACTTGAGAAACAAAAAGTACACCTTAAAAGATGGAGAAATTCTCCATTTCTTTAATGGCATGTTCAGAACGTCATGCTTATGCAAAATCGGATAAAACCAACAAATCATCTGGGCTTTTTCAGCTGGGCCATGGCCCACCGTCCTTCAAACACCTGCCAGTGCTGAGCAGAAGTTGTGAGTGGATTGTGCAGGGTGAGGGCACACACATGCATGGCTCTGTCCTGGCACCTGCAGCGATGCCCCCCTGGCCGAGCTTTGGGCTCTGAGCTGGCAGGTCTCACAGGGGAAAGGCCTTGGCGTACCCTCACCATCTCCCAGAGGCTCAATCCTGAACATGGGCTGGGAAGCCAGATCACCTTTAGCAACAGGCTCAGCTGCAAAGAAAGGCAGGACACAACAGCTCCAATGGCACTGCTGAAGATTCTCCTTCAGGCCCGAGTGGCAGTGAGGGCACCTGGGTGATTGGTGCCCTCCAAGGCATTCCCTTGGCTCTGCCTTCCACTCAGGAGCAGGGCCAGGGGGACCTCGTGCCTGCAGTGGCCCCACACTGGGATGGAAGGAGCCCCTTGCGGGGCAGTCGGGGCAGAAAGGACTCCCTGGAGCAGCCAGCAGCTTGAAACCCAGCCCCAGGCAGGGCCAGGGCTTAGCAGTGGCAGCAGAAGCAGCTCGGGCTCCCTGGGGGCTGCAAAGGAGCTGAGAAAGGCTCAGCCCTGGGGCACAGCCCTGGGCCCAGCCCCTTCCCTCTCTGCTCTTCTCTGTGGCTGCACAGAGCACACAGAAGGACACAGTGGCATTGCACACGGGAGGAGGATGGACAGCTAAATGCCCCTTCCTCCCACTGACAGTGATCCTGTGGGATCCCTCAGGGCTCCAGAAGGGAGCAGGGTAAGGTTTCCAGAACTGATCTACCTTCAGTGAAATTTAAGGGAACTGGCTCATGGTAAGCTCTTGGCATACTGACACAGATTATTCTGTCAGGAAAGGTACATTCAGAACATGCCTCCAACATCTGACAAGGTCTTCAAAGCACCATTCACCAGCATTTCCAAGTAATCCAAGTCATGATCCCAGTCGAGGAGGGATCACAGATGCTACAGAACCATTTCCATGGTGTGTTGGGATCCCCTTCTCCCTTGGGGAATTGGGGACTGCAAGGGGGTGGGGTAAGGCTGTGGGAGCCTGTGGCTCCTGGTCACTCTCCACGCTCTGTCGACGGAAGGGAACCAGGACATCAATTTGATCATCACAGGCTCAATTTTATTGATCAGTACGGCGGGTTAAATACAGTTAATAATGAGCTTCATACATATTGCAAAAGTTGAGCTCAGGATTGGTCAGCTTGCATATCAGCACCTACGCCTACTTCTACATTCCTATGGTTCTACTTTTGATACTTTCTACATATTCTTAGGATATATTCAGGACTAATCTCAACTCCCTATCCTCATGTTGCAGCAAGGTCACTGCTGACTTTTCCTTTCAGCTTGCTGACTGCTGACTTTTCTCCTGCAGTTTAACCAGTGGCATTATATCAGTGTGGCCTTTCTCAGCTAACCAATTATTAATAATGCTCTCCACATTTCCCCCGTTTTCTTCTTGTGCAAGGAGATTAGTTTGCCATGTTTTTGCTATTGTACGGCTGACCATGTTTTGGATACAGTTAAAGATACAAGGCAAAATAAGCAAAAACAGTAAAATTACACCCAGCAATCCTATAGCATAGATCACAAGGTTCCTCAGCCACGGTCCGAGTCCCAGGCCTTTAAGCCATTCGTCAATTCCTAAACCATCTTCTTCCTTAAGTTTGTGAAGTCCCTGTTGTAACTCTTTTATCTTAGTGTGAATGGACACTGAATGATCAGACAGATTCATGCAACACATTCCCTCGAACTCTTCACATCCATGCCCTTGTGCTAAGAGCAAAAAATCTACAGCAGCTCTATTTTGCAAAACAGCATGGTTAACACTTTGCACATCTGCAGTTAGCATGTCTAGAATTTGTGATGTCTTGTTCAGCTCATTCTTTGCCCAGCATCCTAATTGTTTTGCTAAATTCATGGCTTTATTGGCAGATCCTCCTGGTAAGATAGTTGAAACTACCACCTGCTTGAATGTGCCCCAAAATCGTGGATCTCCTATCTTGCTGCAGTCTAAGTCATGTATGCTACGTTTTCTCCTGTTTGAATTTTGACTCAGCTGCATTAGCAAGGACACATTAGGATGAAACAGTGACAATTTTCCCAAAAAACAGGGTCCACCTTGTGGTTTAGCTGGTATACCATTCCATGCCCTGTCTCCACAAATCAAAAATATTCCTGTGGCTAATTTCATTGGTGCTGTGATATTTGTGCCGTTACATTGACTGTAATGCTGTGGAGAGAATTCACTCACATTCAGGGATGAATCTAGGGTGGCCCATGTTTCTTTAGGTTGGTTTAAATTCTGAGCACCCAAAAGTTTGAAGCTAAACCATCCACCAGCTGTAGTGTTAGATATGCTGGCATTTGTACTTCCAAAAAGATCCAATTCTTCAGGAGGAGAATGCAAAGAGGTGTTAAGTGATTGGATTAGTAAGCATTGACGATAGCCATCACTCTGACCTGCAGTATACCCCTGTTGCACTGGCAATGTGATGTTTGACATGTTAGACATACATAAGGTTTGACTGTTTATCAAACTGCAAAATTCTCCAGGAGACCACACCGGAAGTCCCACCAGGCATGTTCGAAATGGGTTAGTGACTCCTCCAAGACTAAGACAAAGTGATGATTGGTTAGTTTGATTAGCAAGCGTTACCCATAAATTTTCCCTTGGTTGACTAAAGTGTGTTACTCCTACTGCTTCACTTGCTACAGCATTGAGCAGTATTACAAAAACAAACCTCATTTTTCTTTCTGCTTACTTTGTTTTTTCTTTTCTTCCCTCTGCTTACATTGTTTTTTCTTTCTTCACTGTCTTTTCCCTGGTTTGCTAGATTGTCTATTGTAAGGCTGAGTCAATTTTTGAATACACTGATCTAATTCTAAATCAGCATCCTTGCTCACAAGTATAGCACGAGGTAAGTTTGAAGGCAAATCAGCTTTGCAGCGAGCTGCTATGATGCGTGAGGCTTTAGTAATTTCAAATATTCTAAGGTTTTCCTGTAACTTCCACCTAAGATATGCTATAACCACTTGTTCTGCCCTCTCAAAGAGCTGTAATCCTGTCCGTCCTGGCAGGCCAGTACTTTGTTCAAGAGCTCTAACCCAGATATGATTTCGAATCCACTTTCCAAAACAAGATGTACACCATAAATATCCCAATGACTTCTGTGAATACCAATAAACCTGATTACAATCTGCACAATGCAAAGCTACCCATGCATAGCATTTATCTTTATCCTTTTTGCAAACATAACAAGGAAGCGAATGTAAGTAAGGACCAGTATAAAATTGTGTATCTTCAACCCAAAGCAACCAATTCAATGGTGGTGATCGCAAAGCCTCTTCAGCCTTTTTACTATATGAGGCTAACAGCTCAAGGTCTTTCTTTAACACAAGGTGTATCTTATTTCGTAATCGTAGTTCTTGTTCGTTATCCTCCTCAACAACTATATCCTCCCGAGGGTCCCACAACAGTAAAATTGTTCTAATCATAGAAAATTAATTAGCAATCACTGATACCCCTATTCAAATGAGACCGTTCCCCTTTTTGCCTTCTTTTTCTTATCTGTCTTCAATCTTGCTGCTCCTAATTTCACTGGTCCTGCCACTTTCAAACTTAATTTTTGCAACTTATCAACGCAGCAATCTAATGCTCTATCAGGATCCCCTTGGAAGGGTCCTACAACTGAATGCTGTGTTAAAGGCACTAATTTCCTACACCTTATAGAAACTATACGTGATTTACTTTGAACCTTAATTCTATTTACAATACATTGTATTTCCCATCGATAATAAGCAAGAACCTTCTGTTCAGGAGACTCATAAAGATTTAAAGCTATATATGCGTTTTGCCCCGTTTGTCTCCTTAATTTATCTTGCCAGCTTTTACCCCACGTGTGCTCGTGTTCACAAGTATGACACCACAAATCCCGTAATAATGATTGTTCTATCCAAAAAGTTCTTTTACAACCCCCACAACGTAGAGCTATCCAGGCAGCACAATGTGGATTGTGACAGTCAAGGCAATGTAGTTTCGCTGGATCTGTTAAGTGAAAAGTTGATATTGAGTCAATGAAACCAATCAACTCCTGGGCCGTCCGGTAGTGACGTGTCAGTGCTCTGTCCACCGCTTCCGAGTACCCCTTCAATTGTAACAGTAGTGGTTGTAGGACTAGAAGCAGTTTCTTCCCCAGTCGCTCCCTGTCCTCCTCCGTAAGGCGACTCACCAGAGGCTGCATCAAAAACAGGTTTAGTCCACTTAGCAGGCACCCACAAAGGCCCTGTAGGTGAGGAAACACAAAGATACCCCCGACCCCAATATAATACTTTTGCAGGTTTTTCCCATAATCCTGAACTTGGGTTCTTATACTTAACCCAGACCTCTGTTTCCTTAGTATTTTCCTGACCTGACCTTGGACGATGTTTCATTGCAGGGGGGGTATCATCTTCCCCAAAAATGCATAAATGATTAATCACATACAAAACCTTAGCCAAACATGCTTGTGGATCTGTCAAATCTTGATGTTTTTCAATATACTGCTTAAGGGTACCGTTTGCTCTTTCCACTATTGCCTGTCCAGTAGAAGAGTGTGGAATACCTGTCACGTGCTTAACAGACCACTGATTCAAAAATTTCCGGACCCTAGCACTTACATAACCTCGACCATTATCTGTTTTGATACTTTTTGGAACTCCCATAACAGCGAAACAACTTAACAGATGTCTGATAACCTGTATAGCTTTCTGTCCTGCCTGAGCCGTAGCCCATATGTAATGACTATATGTGTCTATGGTGACGTGCACATGCTTGACTTTACCGAATCTAGCTACGTGTGTAACATCCATTTGCCATATCTCATTTATTTTTAAACCTCGAGGATTAACCCCGATGCCTAGACCTATCCCACCATTATGATAACTACATGTTGGACATGCTCTGACAATGGCCTTGGCTTCTGACAAACTCAGCTCAAAGTGTTTTGCTAAACCTCTTGCATTTTGATGATATCTACTATGTGCTTCTCTGGCCAATGTGTGCTTGTCAATAGGACAAGAATTATCAATGGGTAGGGTAACCAATTTATCTGCACGTTCATTCCCTTCTCCTAAACCTTCAGACCACTTATGGCTCCTAATATGAATCACAGAATATGCTGCCTTTCTTTCTCGTAAAGCCTTCCTTAACTGTATCAGTAACTCATACAATCGTTTATTATTCACTTCCTTAATTGCTGCTTCCTCTATTCGTTTGACTACTCCTGCAACATACATAGAGTCTGTGACCACATTTAAAGGCTCCTGTAAGTTGGACACCGCCCATACTACTGCTAACAATTCCAAAGTTTGTAAGCTATCTGCAGGGTCTGCTGTGAGGAGTTGATGCTTCCATTGTCCTTTTTCTTGCCAGGTAACAGCAGCACGCCTTGATTTCTTTCCTGCATCTGTAAAAACTGTAATAGCTCCTTCTATGGGGTTTTCTTCTCTCAAAGGTCGAGTGATCCAGTTCCATTCTGTCATCCATTGCAAAACTCTAGGCACTAATTTACTAGTCTCTACTTTAGCAGGTGACATCAATAATGCTTCTTGTAAATTCTTTGAATTTATCAAGTACCAGTCCAAGGTTTCTTTTTCCATAGGTAATCTAATAGTAGCAGGTTCTCTACCATCCACTTCAAGAATTCTGAGACGCCCCTTTTTGATTAATGCAGCCAATTGTTCAATTTTTGAAGATATTGTTTTCTTATGCTGTAGTGGTGGTGACAACCATTCCAACACCCGTATCTCCCCCGTTTTCTTTTGCAACTGAGAGAGAGCACCAAGCAAGTGGCAAGGGCTATTCCAGATAGTAAGGTCAATGGGGTGGTCGAGTTGTCGACGAGACACATACCCTTGCTGTACACAGTTACTAATTTGCTGCAAGGCAAGACGATGCTCCTTTGTCAGGTGTACAGGAGTAGTAGGGTCCACACCTTTTAACAAAGGCCGTAGGGCTTCTAATAAGTGATTTGGTATTCCCACAATAGGCTTCAGCCACTGTAAGTCTCCCAGCAACTTCTGTGCATCATGTAGAGTTTTAATGTCCAATTGTAATTCCAATTTTGTGGTATCACTATTTGATCCGTCAAAGTCCATTCCAAATATTTCCAGGGCTTTGTAGTCTGAATTTTCTCTGCAGCAATAACAAGTGAATATGCAGCAAGAGTATTTTTAATGGTGTTAATCTGTAAAGAGGAGAATGGCTGTTGCTGTGCAAACAAAATATCGTCCATGTAATGATATATTATAGTTGCTGGCCATTTACGACGTAGTGGCTGTAATGCTGCATCAACATAAAGCTGACATAAAGTGGGAGAGTTGCGCATGCCCTGCGGAAGAGATGTCCATTCAAATCTTTTATCTGGTTCCCCACGATTTATTGCTGGTAAAGTAAAAGCAAATCTCTTCATGTCATCAGGATGCAGGCCAATAGTGAAAAAACAATCCTTTAGGTCAATAATTAAAAGTGGCCAGTGTTCTGGAATCATAGCTGGATTTGGAAGACCAGGCTGTAAGGCCCCCATTGGTTCCATTTGGTCATTTACAGCCCTCAAATCATGTATCAAACGATATTTCCCTGATTTCTTTTTGATTACAAAAATAGGTGTATTCCAAGGGCTTGTGGACAGTCGCAGGTGTCCCTTTGTATATTGTTCCTGTACCAATTCATGGGCATGCATAAGACTCTCCCCTTTTAATGGCCATTGCTTAACCATCACCGGTGTATCCGTTTTCCAGGTGAGTGGAATGGGGAAAGTCCAAGCAATGGCAATTACCCCAAAGGGTGCTGATTAGTTAACACCACTCCCAATTGTGTTAAAATGTCCCTTCCAATTAAGCAGGAAACTGTAGGAGGCAGTTGAACAATTGAAAACACAGCAGATATTTGTTGATTTTCAATGCACACAGACAAAGACGGCGACCTGCTTGCCAATGTAAATCCTCCCACTCCTGTGAGCATGTTTGATGAGGGAAATAGAGGCCAATGTTGTGGCCAGGCTTCTGGAGAAATGATGCTAGTATCTGCTCCTGTATCCAATAATCCATAAAGGGTTATGCTTTGATGCCCATAGGTAATTTCAACCTTTTGTTTTGGTCTATTTTGTAAATCCACAGTTAAAAGGGTAACACCAGTAGAGCCAAAACCTTTTTCATCCCGTGCTTGCCCAGTAAATGATTATATTCCCGATGTCATTTGTGACAGTGGTACCAATTGTGCAATGCGTTGTCCTTTTGTAATTTTAATCGGAGGATAAAGGGTGTAAGCCATAATTTGTATTTCCCCTGTAAAGTCCGCATCGATAACACCAGGCAAAACAAATAATCCCAACATAGTTATAGAGGAACGTCCCAGCAATAATGCTCCACATGTTTGTCCATTTAATATAAGAGGGCCCTTTATTCCAGTGGGTATCCTCTCAGGCTGGTTTGTCATTAGTGTGACGTCTACTGCTGCTGATAAGTCCAAGCCGAGGCTCCGTGTTGTTGCAGGTTGCAGACAGGAGGTAGCAGCGATGTCACGGCAGTAACTTGTGTCTGTCCCTCATTGCCGCATTGGTAACACTTGATGAATGGTCTCGAGCCTCTTTACGTGACTGCCAGTGAGCCGCTTTGGAGAGGAGCAAGAGCAGCTAACACCTGATTTTGAGTAGACTATGCTTTTGCAACCCTAATCCTAATTCCTTTAAGGCTTCTGCTATAAATGCCTGTGAAGCTGTTGGCATTAATGCCATTCGCTCTAATGCTTCCTCAATAGTCCAGTTTGCCCCTAAAGTAGCTAACACTCTTTGGGTTGCTGGATTGCTATTTTGCAAAGCACACCTGCTTCAATAGCGCCCTGCAACACCAGCCCGATCTATAGCAGTAGCTGTTCTATCGATAAAATTTCCAAATGATTCTTCTCTACCTTGTTTAATACCCATATAAGCCGGTAACCCTCCTGGCTCTTTAACCATATCTATTGCAGCACGCACTAACCACATAGACTCTGTAAGTTTATCAGCTCCCGATATCATCTGTGCCTCTGTACGTAAAAATGCCCCTAAGCCCATCATCTCCTCTACTGTCACCCCATGTAATGGGTCATGTGCATTAAACAATAACTGCTGATGCTGAGTAAATATCAACCGAACTATTCCTCTTAAATCATTAGGACATAAAACCTGAGTATTAAAAAGATAATCTAACATTTGCTTAACAGGTTCACTTTTTACTCCAAACTGACTAACCGTAGAACGTAGCTGAGTTAACAGCTTCCAATCTAAGGGAGTATATTCTGCTATATTATGCGTAAGGTTCCCCTGTGCATCATATTGTGGTGTGTATGTGACCGGACATGCAAGACTAGAAGCTATTTCCACCGCCTCACCATCCCCCATTTGCATTACTTCCTTTGCCAAAGCAGCCCAAGCTTCCCTCCTCTGTTTAGCCATCTCCCCCCATGGATTACGGTGTGCCCCTGGGATGGGATCTGGCCCTTTAAGGGTGCTATGCTGCTGGCGCTTTGGTACAGACCCCGAACTTTCGCACAGGGAAGGCAGTGGAGCAGAGGCTGGCTCGCGCGGGGGAAGCGGCCCCCCCGCTGGAGCTGACAGTGAAACCGGAGCCGGCTCACCCAGGGGAAGTGGCGGAGGCAAAGCTGGCGGCGGAGGCGAAGTTGGCTTGCTCCAACCCCCACCATCCGACCCGCCTGAAGCTCGTGGCGGAGGCAAAGCTGGCTTGCTCTTACCCCCACCATCCGACTCGCCCTCCCCCTCTGACAGGAAAGGTGCAGACAGTTCCACTGCGCCTATAGGAAAATCCTCCACACCACTTTGCTGGGGACTCTTAGGCATAAGTACCTTAGTTACAGAAGGTGCCAGGGGATCATCTTCACGACCATACCCTATATTCCTCTTATGAGCTTCTGTTGCCCTTTCTGCTGCCTTTCTCTCAGAGACCTGCTGAAGTAACGTGTTACACACCACCCGCCATAACTTCCCGAATTTCTTTGCTGACTTATCATCGTCTAGCACTGTATCCCACAATATTTCCCCAAACTTCCTCCACTCTGCTAGCTCATGAACTGTATGAGGATTAGAAAAGATACCCTTAGCATGGCCATAAGCTAATAACTCTGGTAGCTCCTTTTTTAAATCTATTCCTTTTATCCCACGCCGCTCTAAATAGGCGGTAAATAAATCATATGCCGCTTGCCTATCCATACCTATTAATCAGCGCGCGCTGTTGCAGCTCTCCAGGCTCCGGCGGACACGTATTGGCTTAAGTCACAGTTGTGAACGTTAAGGGTGCTTCAAATTCCGGCACCGTCCCAGCTGCAATGACCCAAACCCAACTTCCCCGACCGTGGCGTAATCCCTTTTTCTTTTAATCCGAGAAAAAGGGCAGAGATTCGGTTATGCCCGCATTCTCCACCATTTGTCGGCGGAAGGGAACCAGGACATCAGTTTGATCATCACAGGCTCGATTTTATTGATCAGTACGGCGGGTTAAATACAGTTCATAATGAGCTTCATACATATTGCAAAAGTTGAGCTCAGGATTGGTCAGCTTACATATCAGCACCTATGCCTACTTCTACATTCCTATGGTTCTACTTTTGATACTTTCTACATATTCTTAGGATATATTCAGGACTAATCTCAACTCCCTATCCTCATGTTGCAGCAAGGTCACTGCTGACTCTTCCTTTCAGCTTGCTGACTGCTGACTTTTCTCCTTCAGCTTAACCAGTGGCATTATATCAGTGTGGCCTTTCTCAGCTAACCAATTATTAATAATACTCTCCACACCTGTAGCCTACTTACAGTAGTCGTTGAATATCTCTGGTGCATCCAAGACCCGTTCTGGCTTTGAGGGAATATATCTGCTCTTCTTCCTGCTCAATCCAGGTGCCATTTTCTGACTGTAGAGCACTTTCAGGTTATTCTGATAGTCTGTGTGCAGGGGAACAGGTTTGTTAACCTGAGTTAGTTTCCTCCCAGCTGAGTGCTGCTCACCCAACTAGGAATCACTTGGAGTGAAAATAAAGTCCTAAGAAAAACACTCACAAGCCTGCAGTGCACTAAAATCACTGGCAGAATGAACTGCTGAGCAGGGGTGAGCTACAATTTCCTCATTCATGGAAACAAATTTAACAAATACTTGGGTTTTTGAATCCCATTATATTTAGTTGCAGTTTAAGCTAGAAAGTGCACAGCAGAGGCTTTGATGCTCTTACAGACTTCATGAACGTTTGGAACCTGCAGTACCGGTAACTGTCACCGACATCTTTCCATAAAAATCCTTTCTTTAGGATTTTTCCCCCTTCTGAGAAGCTGTGGCCTCAGCAACAAAAGGTAAACAATGGTTATCTGCTGCTGGGGAATGCAACAGGTGGATGCATGATCAGTCTTGGGTGAATGTTTGGATTTACTGATCACTCACAGCGGAGCTGGGTCTCACCCTCTGCTGAGACACAGCCCTTTGTTTATTCATTCTTTTCCTATTCTTAGCTTAGCTAGCTTCTGAGAACTTTCCTTCTATTTCTTTTAGTATAGTAATAATGTAATATATATCATAAAATATTAAATCAAGCCTTCTGAACATGAGGTCAAGATTCTCATCTCTCTCTCCACCCTGAAGACCCTTGCAAGCCCTGTAACAGGTGACCAACTGGCAGTCATAGCAACTCTCCTAAATAAATTCACTTTAACTGTTATGCCCTCCCTCGACCTCAGGAACCTTAAGAAAGGAGACTCCAGCCTGTACAGCTCTCAGAAACCAGTTGATTTCTCCTGTGACCACACACAGAGCCTCTGTGTTGCTGTTCCCCTGACCTGATCCCTCCTGCTGATTCAGCTCACACGGAGCCTGTATCATACCTTCTGGAGCATTCTGTGGTTTTCCTCTGAGGTGGAGGATCTTTGCCTCTTCCACATCAAAACCATTCAGATTCACTGCCCAGGCTTTCTGTTGCTCCTACAGAGACAAATCACCCTCAGTGCAATGCATTTAAAACAATTCCCACACTACAATTTAAACAGACATCTAAGTCCCCTTCTCTTAGAATCTGAAGATGTTTGACTGTGCTGCAAGGGTCAGTCACACAGAGGCAGGTCAAAGCAGTTTTCCTCAGACTTTCATACATTGTCCTGCTCACATTTTCAAACAATGGCAAATTCAGTGTCATTGCCAGAGGGAAAAGCCACAGCCACAAAGCGACCAAATGCTTCACAAACAGATTTCAGAACACAGTGTAAAACATTCCAGAAGTGTTCCCTGTGGAGACCTTGTCCTAGAATAGCTACCACCAGCAGTTTCACTTTGCATAGGCTTACAGCTTTGTGTTTTTGTTGCCTGCTACATTTTAAAGCCTCGTTAGTCAAAAGCTAAATTTTGCTACCAGAAGCAGCATAGGCTTCGAGTGCATGGCAGTCTCTACAGCTTCAGTCTCATCCTAGGCTCCTGAAGCCCAGAGCTGCAAGTAGTGATGGCTGGGACTTGTCAGTGCCGTGTGCCCCCTTGATAGAACCTATTGTTCACTGCTCTGTAAGGGGCAGGAAGGAGTAGCAGTTATTGAAGTAATTGTAACTTAGCAACATGCTCACCTTCTTGGTAGGGGAATCCTCAGCAGGGTCATTCTCTTTGGTTAGGAGGAAATTTGCCATCTCCATCTGCATAGTGCTGCGTTTGGGAATGTAGCGATCCCCCCCGGCCTTTGTGGGGGTGCTTTGAATTTTGGATCCAGATTTACCTGCATTCACATATGAAAATATTGTCTTGCAGCTATTTAACAGCCTGTATTAGAGCTTTCACGGGAGCAAACCCAACACTCTTCCACATCACACCCACCAGACAAGTAGGACTCTGAGGTCTCATGCCACCCAGTCCCAACTAACTTATATTTTCCTCCCTGCCACCAAGTTGGTTAGGGACTGTGTGGTGCAACTCCTTGGGTCTAGTGCAACAATTCCAGAGTCCAGAGATAAGGGGAAGATACAAAAACGCTCACAGGATGTAAAGCTGTCAGCTGACAGTCCTGCCCACACTTGTCCTAGCATCCAGCTGTGACAGCAAGGCTCAGCTGGGCGAACAGCAGCTCGCCAGCCCCAGTGCTCAGAGCTCTGCCCCTCATGCTGGCAAGGAGGTGGGTGGCTGTCAGGAGCACAGCCCACCTCCTCCTGCCTGAGCAGCAGCCGGTAGGGCAGCGTGGCAGGGAGCCCAGAGCCCCATGGCTACGGACAAGCAGCCTCGGCCAGGCTCCCGCACTCAACCTCTGCCGCCGGTGGCCGGCGCTCACCGGGTGTCTTGGACGGCGTCTTGCTGGGGCTGTGGGAGCGACATGCCGGCTTTATGGGGGACACGCCAACGGGGCTGGGCCCGGGGCCGCTCTCCTTGGCCTTGCGCTGCCATGGCGCAGGCGGCGCGTTCGGGATCAGCGTGTCCAGCTTCAGCAGCCCGTGCAGGTCCGCCTCCAACAGGAACTGCGCCGTGGTCCTGCGGGCGGACAGGGTGAGCCGTGCCCACCGGCCGGGCTGAGCCTACTCCGACTGCCCCGCCGGCCTCCCCACCACCGGACCGTGCAAGCGCTCCGGCTGCTCCTCCCCACTAAGGGACACCCCCACTCTCCCCAGCCGCTCCTCGGGACACCCCATCAGCCGATACGCCCTCCCTCCGCTTCTCGGGGGTCCTTGATCAGGCAGCACCCCTTCCAGCCGCTCTTTGGGGCTTCTTCCGATAAGCAACATTCTCCCTTCCCCTGCCTTTCAAGGGCAATCTCGTCCCTGCTCTTTCTCCTCCCCACCGTGCTTTGCCTCTGCCCTGTGCCCCTGGGGCTGCTCTTGGCCAGGCAGCCTCAGTGGGAGCCAGCACTGGCTGCAGCCCCAGCGGGCCCCCCCAGGACAGGGCCCAGCAATTAGGAGGCCAATGAAAGCTCTGGGCAGCAGCAGAACCCTCAGCAGAGTTCTTTGGACAATCAAGGACTGGCCACCCCTACACTGCAACCTCACTGGGAATGTTTTCTGTCTGACGTAGACTTTCAAAAGAAGCTGTTTGAGGGAAAGGTGAACTAAACACTCACCCTTTTCTCTTCCAGCAAGTCAAACTTCGGACAGAGCATAAGATGAAGATCAGCTCCAAGACAAGCAGGCCTGCCAGTAACCCTAGCCAGAAGCCTGTTCCCTGACAGAAACCCCTTCCAAGGCCCTTCTGGGAATCAGGAACATGTGCTGTGGTTCCAGCTGCACCTGTGGGGGCGATGGGGAGCGTCAGCCCCTGCTGTGCTGCACTGCTGAGCTGGCAGCACGGTGGATGCGGGCAGGACATTCTCCGCTTCCTCCAGAGCTGGGGCCTGCAGGGAGCTTGCCACCCCGTGGCACAGGCTGTGCCACCCAACAAAGCCCAGCAGGCCGAGAGGAGAGCCCGGGGGCAGCGCAGCTTTTTGGGCAGTCGCTGCTTGGAGGGACACGGGCCACAGCCATCCCTGAGCAGCCCCTGCCAGCCCTGGCCCTCCCTGCCCTGTGACAGCTCCCCCCGCCCCAGGGCACAGAGTCAGGCCCTGTCAGGACCCAGTGCAGCCCCTGCCCAGTCAGGAGCCAAGGCTGGCTCGGGCCCTGGGCTCGCGGCAGGGCTCCCGCTCGGGGCTGCTCCTGTGCCTTGGGCCTCTGGGCACTCAGGGCCAGCTCCAGAGCAGCTGCAGCGGGAGGGACGTTGGTGCACGAGTCCCCTTTTCCCAGGGCTCTGAACGAGCTCCAAAGGCACCTCCAGCTTTGCCGGGCTGTGCAAGGGAGGCCCTGGTAGAAGAAGAAGAGCTGCAGCCACACAGCTCTGCCAATGGCTGAGCCCGGCTGAGCCTGGCACAGCAATTACCTTCTGTGCCTGTGCCCATGCCTGTGTTTGGCTTGGACTTCCTTCCTGCAGCAGGGGCTGCCAATCGGCCTCTGCTTTGTTGGGGAAACACCTCCTTCTGTCCTTACTTTTGGCCCATCACTTGAGAAACAAAAAGTACACCTTAAAAGATGGAGAAATTCTCCATTTCTTTAATGGCATGTTCAGAACGTCATGCTTATGCAAAATTGGATAAAATCAACAAATCATCTGGGCTTTTTCAGCTGGGCCATGGCCCACCGTCCAAACACCTGCCAGTGCTGAGCAGAAGTTGTGAGTGGATCGTGCAGGGTGAGGGCACACACATGCATGGCTCTGTCCTGGCACCTGCAGCGATGCCCCCCTGGCCGAGCTTTGGGCTCTGAGCTGGCAGGTCTCACAGGGGAAAGGCCTTGGCGTACCCTCACCCTCTCCCAGAGGCTCAATCCTGAACATGGGCTGGGAAGCCAGATCACCTTTAGCAACAGGCTCAGCTGCAAAGAAAGGCAGGACACAACAGCTCCAATGGCACTGCTGAAGATTCTCCTTCAGGCCCGAGTGGCAGTGAGGGCATCTGGGTGATTGGTGCCCTCCAAGGCACTCCCTTGGCTCTGCCTTCCACTCAGGAGTAGGGCCAGGGGGACCTCGTGCCTGCAGTGGCCCCACACTGGGATGGAAGGAGCCCCTTGTGGGGCAGTCGGGGCAGAAAGGACTCCCTGGAGCAGCCAGCAGCTTGAAACCCAGCCCCAGGCAGGGCCAGGGCTTAGCAGTGGCAGCAGAAGCAGCTCGGGCTCCCTGGGGGCTGCAAAGGAGCTGAGAAAGGCTCAGCCCCCAGGCACAGCCCTGGGCCCAGCCCCTTCCCTCTCTGCTCTTCTCTGTGGCTGCACAGAGCACACAGAAGGACACAGTGCCATTGCACACGGGAGGAGGATGGACAGCTAAATGCCCCTTCCTCCCACTGCCAGTGATCCTGTGGGATCCCTCAGGGCTCCAGAAGGGAGCAGGGTAAGGTTTCCAGAACTGATCTACCTTCAGTGAAATTTAAGGGAACTGGCTCATGGTAAGCTCTTGGCATACTGACACAGATTATTCTGTCAGGAAAGGTACATTCAGAACATGCCTCCAACATCTGACAAGGTCTTCAAAGCACCATTCACCAGCATTTCCAAGTAATCCAAGTCATGATCCCAGTCGAGGAGGGATCACAGATGCTACAGAACCATTTCCATGGTGTGTTGGGATCCCCTTCTCCCTTGGGGAATTGGGGACTGCAAGGGGGTGGGGTAAGGCTGTGGGAGCCTGTGGCTCCTGGTCACTCTGTACGCTCTTTGCAGGTCCTGTGCAACATGCCTGGAGGGGCAGCTGGAGCAGCCCAGGGCCCTGGGGCTCTCTCCCTGCCACACAGGAAACCCTCACTAAATGCTTGGGGAAATCTGCAGTGCCACAGCTGTCACTCCCAACCTCCGTCCCTCCCTCCTGCTTGCCCACCTGCCCATGGAACAGCTCCCACAGCCCACGGGCACATAGCCAGGCCCTCTCAGGACACACTGGAGCCTTGCTCTCCCCCTCTGCCCTTTCCCCACCACGGGCACCCTGTGCAGCCGCTCCCAGGTTTCGGGACGTGTCTCCCACGGAGGGAGCCCAGCAGGACAGCTCAGTACCCGAGTGCCCTGAGCCTGCTCGGGACAATTCCTCTGGGCTGTGCCCATCTTATCCGGGCTGTGCCCGCAGTGCCAAGCAGCAGAGAGGGCAGCTCAAGCCTCAGCAGGGCTCAGGCCCAGAAGCAGAGCAACTACCTCCTGTGGCTGTGTCTGGCATCGCCTCCCTTCCTGCAGGAAATGCCACCTTCAATAGAGCCCCTCTGTCCATCCCTTGAGAAAGGAAGAGGCACAGCTGGATCAGATGGAATCATTGCACATCCAGGAGGTGGCCTGTTCAGGAGGCAATACTTGTCCAAAACATGGATAAGGATCAGGAAAATTGATCTTGGAAGGGCATTAAACCAAGAAACAAGTACTTCAAAACCCCTGGAGGTGGCTGCCATGGTGAGTTCCCTGAGGTGTCAAAGGCCAAGCCACACCCATGGCTGCTTTCCCTGAGGTGTCACAGCTGCAGCCCCAGCCCCATGGCCGGGTATCCTGAGGGCTGGCAGTCCCAGTCTCGCTCCATGGCCGGTTTCCTGAGGTGTCACGGCCCCAGTCCCACTCCATGGCTGGTTTCCCTGAGGGCTGACAGCCCCAGCCCCACTCCATGGCCAGTTTCCCTGAGGTGTCACAGTCCCAGTCCCGCTCCATGGCCGGTTTCCTGAGGTGTCACAGCCCCAGTCCCGCTCCATGGCCGCTTTCCCTGAGGTGTCTCAGCCCCAGCCCCGCTCCATTGCCAGTTTCCCTGAGGGCTGACAGCCCCAGTCCCGCTCCATTGCCAGTTTCCCTGAGGGCTGACAGCCCCAGCCCCACTCCATTGCCAGTTTCCCTGAGGGCTGACAGCCCCAGTCCCGCTCCGTGTCCGGTTTCCCTGAGGTGTCAGAGCCCCAGCCTCGCTCCATGGCCGGGTTTCCTGGTCGCTTTGAGGTGCTGTTCCTCTCTCTCTGTGGAGAAAGTAGAGGCCAAGGAGCTTGCAGAGCAAGCCCAGAGCCACGAGGGCTCTACTGCCTGCTCAGCCCTGAGTGAGCTCTGCTCCTTCATGCCTTCTCCTCCCGTTGTCAGGTCACACTGACACTCGGCCTGAGCCCAGTGTTCCCTTTTGGGGCCAAGGGAAATCTCTGCTCCTGCCTCTGGCACAGGGTGCTCTGCCAGCAGGTCAGGGAAGGAGACAGCCCTGGAGAGAGGCATGAGCAGTGGAGGAAAGCCAACATCACTGCAGTCTTGCAAAAGGGCACCAAGAAAGAGCCAGGAAACTGCAGGGCCATCAGCCTCAGCTCCATCCCCAGAAAGGTGACAGAACAGCTCCTCTTGGATGCCATCTCTAAGCCTGTGGAATAACAGGAATGGAAACCATGCTTGACCAATCCCATAGCCACCTGTGCTGCAGTGACTGGCTGGGCTTGTGAGGGGAGAGCAGTGGTTGTTGCCAGCTGGGACTTCAGCAAGGCTTTGTCCCTGCCTCCCATAACAGGCCCCTGAGGCAGCTCAGGGACAGTGGGGCAGAGAAGTGGACAGGGGAGCTCCAAACTCAGGTAGCTGTGAGCTCAGGGCGCCATGCTGGGCCCAGCCTTGTTTGCCTTATTCCCCAGTGACCTGGCAGAAGGGACAGAGTGTTCCCTCAGTGTTTGCTGATGGGACAGAATTGGGAGCAGGGCCTGAGGCACCACAAGGCTCTGCTGCCCTTCAGTGAGACCTGGAGAGGCTCGAGAGTTGGGCAGAGAGGAACCTAATGAAGTTGCACTGGGAAAAGCCTCTAGAAGAGCTTCAGGCTTTGTAATTACCAGGCAACAGAAGTGTTTTAGTATAGTGGAGTCTATAACGTTGTCTTGTAATGTCCAGTCAGGGAAACTACTGCGTCTCTGTATGTCATAGGACCAGTCACTTGTATGTATGTCAAGAAAGTCTTTGGGAGAAACATGAATGGATTCAGAAACTTCCCCTGATATTATTTTGGATTTTCACGATTTTCTGGAATGCTGGGTGAAGTGTAAGGATGCCAAAAGGAAAGTGAAAGCAAACCAATAAATCTTTAAAAACTCAGAAGCCTCTCCTGTCTGTTCCTTGAAGAAGTTGCCAAACAATGTCACTTTTGCAATCCTTTGAAAGATCTTATAGGAAAAAGCATTGGCCAAAAGTGCTGCCCTGTGTTTCTGAACAGCAACATGCATTTTGCGTTGATGCAAGGTTTGTACCAGGGTTTGGGGTTTTTGTGTGTGCTTTGAATGTGAGTCTTTGCAGGACTATTAATAATTAGACCATGTACTGAAGAGAACATGTTACTGTGTTGTGCTGTTCAGTGCTGAAGAGGGTTGAGACAGAGCAGGTAGCTCTGTGTCTGTGTGTAATTGCATGAGCAGCACGGGAGCAGTGCCCAGGGCCTGGAGAAGCAAACGGGTTCCCGGTGCTGAGGACAAGGTGTCCAGAGCTCGGGATTGTCCGGCCAAGCTCTTCTGGCTCCTTGTGCTTCGAGACCTAGCCGGGAGCCCTGCAGAGCCCCGGGTGCAGCTTCCTAACTTCCCCCCTCTTCCTCTGCCTCCTCCCTGCCTCCAGGGTAAAGGCGCTCCCTGGCATTGCACTGGCTGTGCCTCCCTCCTAGACCAGTGAAGGGATCGTTTCCCAGCCAAGGTGGCTCTCCCATGGAGACAGGAAAATGGGCAAACTCCTGCTGCCCCAGCATCAGGCAGGTGCAGTGTGTCCTTGCCTGTCAGTCCCTGCCCTGCTTCCCAGAGATGCCACTGATTGTTCCACAAGTCATGGATCTGCATTTCCAGGAGCATGTTTGCAAAGACACGAAAGAGAAAAATTGACAAGAATTGTTTGTGCTTCTCTTCCTAATTTTTTCCAATGTATTTTCTAGTAGGAAAGCATGGACCAAACTGGCAAAGTTCCTATAATGTAGGAAAAGCATCCTCCTGTATTTGACTTGAGTTGAGGACAGTTGCAAGCTCTCCTGTCAAATGTACACAGAAAATTCTCAGTGAATTTTCTGTCTTTCTGCTGAGTCACTATAAAAGATGACGCTTCTCAGAAGCTTAATACTAATTTTTCCATTTATATGGAAAGTCAAAGTTGTTAGTTCATATGATGGCAGGATAACGGAGGCAGCTGTGGTGGTGTCCAGGTTTATCTCCTGTACCCAATGGTGATCAGCAGCAGCATCAAATCAGGTTCATCTTAGTTTTCTGCAGACAGGTCTTGATGAAAACATCAGTTCACCTAGAGCAGGGTTTGAATCCCTGTAGTGCAGCTGACTCCGCACGGGCTCTCTGGGCCACCGCCTGCCAGGGGCAGAAATTTCCCTTGGCCGGGGCCGGAGCCCTAGTGTGGCAGTGCCTGAACAGCACCTCCCTGCCTACAGTGCCACCCTGGATGGCTGCCCCAGGGCCTGGCATTTGACCCTGCACTTGCTGCAGGAGTCCTGGCCCTGCTTCCACCCTGAGCAAACGCTCGGACCATTTTAGAAGCTCGGTGCCCAAGGGGGCCGCCACAAGTGGTTGCCAGGGACCTGGGGCCATGGCTGCCCCGATTTTGGGTACACGGTGCTGATGTCAGAGTGGCAATTGTGACCTGTGCCACCAAGGCCACAAAAGGGAACGCGGGGCTCAAGCCGAGTGTCAGTGCGACCTGACAACGGGAGGAGAAGGTAGGGCGGGGATGTGGCTGCCCAGGGACCAGAGGGGCCCCACACCTCGGGGCTCTGGGCCTGTGCTGCAGGCTCACCTGCCTCTCCCTTCCCAAAATCACAGAATCAGCAGAGGAACAGCCAGAGGACACTGCAGTGTTACTCAAGGCGACGACGGGAGGAGAAACAGACAGGAGCAGGGCTCACGCAGGGCTGAGCAGGGAGTAGAGCCTCGTGGTTCTGGGCCTGTTCTGCAAACTCCCCCCCCCCCCTTCTTTCTCCCATAGACAGAGAGGAACGGCACCTCGAAGTGACCACGTCCTTCGAGGAGATAGACTCAGCGTAGACAGCCGCCATGTCTGACAGAAAGCAGGAGGGTCCTGGTGCCAGGGAGCCAGGTGAAGGCAAAGCAGCTCTCTGATAGCTTGGCCCAGGGGCTCTTGTGGTAGCAGGCAGCGTGGGGATCAGAACAGAGGCAGCGGGAGGCAGGAGCTGCTCGGCCATGCCAGGGCTGGGAGCCTCCTTCCTGCCCAAGTGGGGCCCAGCTGGGCCAGGGGGCAGCTCCTGGGACAGCCGTGCCCGCAATGGCCCCTGCTCTGCAAGGCCTCCAGCGCTGCCCATCAGCCAGGCAGGGACAGAGCAGCCTTGGGGCCGATGCTGCTGCAGGCTCAGAGCCCCGCACAGCTGCTCATGCCCGGTGCCATTGGCTCTGTCCCCTGCAGCCTGCATGCTGTGTCGCCGTGCCGAGGCTGACCCGGACATGTGCGGTGACAAACTGCAGAAGGGTGGGCTCTGTGCCCACGTGTTCTGCATGGTGAGTGGCTCCGGGCGCTCCCTCCACCTTTGCAATGGGCAGCTCCTCCCGCCCCCTCCTCATCAGCTTCTCCCCTTGGCTGCAGTTCTTCGCCACTCTACTATTTCAGCAAGAGACGGACCGCGGGGGACTCATGGACTTTCTCCCTCGAGATCTCCTAATTGCAGTGCGGCGGGCGGCACAGAAGGTGAGAGCCTGACAAGAGCAGGGAGATTTGTGCCTGGCGAGGTTTGCCAGAGCTTAGCCCAGACTGCAGGAAAGAAAGGCCGGCCCAACAGTCGGGACAAAGTCTGGCTCCCAGCAGCTCTGGCACAGAGGCCCTGGCACAGCAGCCTCCCTCCTCCAGCTGGCGGCTCTGTGGGCTGGGAGCCGGCAGCGGCCACGTCCTGCGCCCTGCCCTTAGCCCTGGGGCTGCCTGGGGAGGCCTCGAGGCTGCTGCTGCTGCTGCTGCTGCTGCTGATGCAGCTGCTTGGCTCTTTCCAGCGCTGCTGCGTCTGCGGCCAGAGCGGGGCAACCATCATGTGCTGCAGGGAGAACTGTGACAGATGGTTCCACTTGCCCTGTACCAAGGAGGGCGGCTGTGTCAATCTATACGTTACTCCGTTCAGGTACCTCATCTCTCTTTATGGCCACCCCTGGGGAATGATCCAGCATTTCTCACTTTCCCCATCCCTTTGCCCCCAGCTCTTTCTGCCCTGAGCACCGTCCAGAGCAGGAGGTGGATGTGACTCCTGAGCCGGACACCGTTTGCCTCATCTGCATGGAACCTGTGGAGGACAGAAAGACCTTCACAACATTGGTGTGCCCAGCGTGCAAAAAGGCCTGGTTCCACAGGGACTGCATCCAGGTAGGAGCCCTCCCCTGAGCCCTGGGGCACAGCAGGTGCTCAGCAGCAGCAGCAGCAGCAGCAGGGCCTCGCTCACCCTGCCTGTGTTTGCCCTGCAGGGACAGGCCTTGCGCGCTGGTGCTTTCTATTTCCAGTGCCCCCTGTGCAGAGACAGTGGGGAATTCCCTGTTGAAATGTTCATCTTGGGGATCCGAGTCCCCTTCAGGTTGGTGTCCTTCTGCCTGGCCCACCAGCCAGGAGGGTGCAAGTGCTGTGCTGTGCCAGGCCCTGCCCCAGGAGCCCTGGCCCTGCCCTGTCCTGTGAGTCTGGGCTTCAGCTTCACCCCCAACTTGGAAAAGTGCTGGAGAAAGAGCTGGGACACCCTGGACCTCCGTGAGGGAGAGCAGCAGAAATTCATCATCTCTTCCTTTCTCCATCAGACAGCCAACGTGGGAGGACAACGATGCCTTCGCGGATCTAGGAGTGAGGCACGGCCAATGCAATGCCAGGGAGTGCCTTTACCCTGGGGGCAGGGAGGAGGCAGAGGAACAGGGGTAAGTTGGGAAGCTGCACCTGGGGCTCTGCAGGGAACCTGTGTCTCGACAAGGGCTCAAAGCAGGAAGAAGCAGAAGCGCTTGGCTAGACAACCACGTGCTGGTACACTTTTTGTTCTCAGTGCTATGAGCTTGTTTGCCTCCCCAGGCCCTGGCAATTGCTCCTGTGCTCCTCCTGTGCTGCTGAGGGCACCCACAGGCGCTGCTCTGGCCTGAGGAACAGCACACAGAGATGGGAGTGTGACAGCTGTGCTGGGCTTGGAACATGTATGAGTCAAAGTCCCCGGTGTCCCTGGGCTAGGGGAGTGCCCAGGCTGGGCTTGGCAGAGCGCAGCATCCACTGCTGGAGGGCTGGGGGCACTGCTCTGGCCTGGCTTGGCCGGGGCCTGGGTGATCTTTGACATTCCTGCTTGCCCTTACAGCCTCCAGGGATGAGACAGAGCTCAATGGCCCCAGGCCGGCCAGACAGTCAGGACTACAATCTGCTCGTGGCTGGTCAGAATCTGAGGCCATCAGCCCCAGCTCCCACAGCCCTGTGCCATTGGTGCTGGTTTCCCCACCTCCATCTCCAGAGATGGGCAGCCACAGCAGGCCCCAACACGCAGCATGGCAGCAGGCGCTGCCATCTTCCTCACTGGACACCAGCAGCATCAGCAGATCAAGGGCAACACGCAGCACGTCCCCTGACCCTGAGGACAGGGTCCATTCCAGACATGCTGGGCCCAGCCGCAGGCGAAGCTCCTCTCGCCGGCAAAGTCGCGCCCAGAGTCCACCTGTCCGGTCCAGGAGTCACCGTGACAGGAACAGTAGGACAGGGCCAAGGGCTGAGAGGCCCAAGCAAAGGGAGACACCATCACGGACATCCCCCAGACGCAGGTGCTCCCGCCAGCAAGGTCGTGCCCAGAGTCCACCTGTCCGCTCCAGGAGTTGCCATGACAGGAACAGAGGGACAGGGCCAAGGGCTGAGAGGCCCAGGCGAAGGGAGACATGGTCAGGGCCATCCCGCAGACGCAGGCGCTCCCGCCAGCAAGGCTGGGCCCGGAGTCCACCTGTCCGCTCCAGGAGCTGCTGTGACAGGAGCAGTGGGACAGGGACAAGGGCTGAGAGGCCCAGGCGAAGGGAGACATGGTCAGGGCCATCCCCCAGACGCAGGCGCTCAAGCCAGCAAGGCTGGGCCCGGAGTCCACCTGTCCGCTCCAGGAGCTGCTGTGACAGGAGCAGTGGGACAGGGACAAGGGCTGAGAGGCCCAGGCGAAGGGAGACATGGTCCGGGCCATCCCCCAGACGCAGCCGCTCCCGCCAGCAAGGCTGGGCCCAGAGTCCACCTGTCCGCTCCAGGAGTCGCCGCGGCAGCAGCAGTGGCACAGGGACAAGGGCTGAGAGGCCCAGGCGAAGGGAGACATGGTCAGGGCCATCCCCCAGACGCAGCCGCTCCCGCCAGCAGCGCCGGGCCTCGACTCAAACTGTGCGGTCCAGGAGTCGCCAGGACAGGAGCCGGAGGACAGCAGCGAGTGCTGAGAGGCCCAGGCGTAGGGGGACAGGGTCGGGGACATCGCGCAGGAGCAGCCGCTCCCACCAGCGACGTCGGACCTCAACTGGGACCTCCAACAGCAGCACGTAGCGCCGTCATCTTTTCTTTCTAGGCCGTGTGTTCCTTGCCAGAAGTGAAGGTGAGAACGGTCAGTGCAGGGACCCTGAGATGTGCAGCTCTGTGGGCAAACCCTATTAGCTCTTGATGTTTCTACTGGCAGGAAGAAGTCTGGGCTAAATACCTTGATTTCTGTGTAACTGTGTATTCAGTGAAAAGTCACTTAAGGATGTGGCTAATTAAAAAGGACTCTTGTTCCGGCCTTTAGACTTCAACCTCAGATGTTTCCCCACTGCTTACCCTTGATAATGAACCACTCCTTAATGGGCTTGGATATGCTTAGGGAGACATTCAGAGCAAGGTGGCTCTTAGGGAAGCTGTGTCCGAACAGGACGTGTGCTGTGTTGCTATCCTTGAACAATCTCATTTCAGTAAAGCCAAAAAAAGAAGAAAGAGATGAGACACTGCCTCACTGTCTGAAGACAACTCCTACACCATTGCTGCGGATTTGAAAGAGGCCTTTCAAAGAACAAACCAGAATAGACGGTATTTCCTCCGTCTATTCTGGTTTATTCTTTGAAAGACCTTCAAAGAGCAAACCAGACTGAGGAAATACCCTGGGACAAAGAGGATGCACAGGACTCTGCCCCAGATGACCATTTGGGACCTTTGCCTGAGGATGATGCAGCTCAGGAGACGAGTTACTTCAAGTTTTCTTTCTTTGGAGGCACAGAGGAGTTGGGCATCAAAGAAGGTAACAGCAGAACCCTTCTAACAGTGCCATTGCTAAGGAAGAGCTTCTGGCAGGCACTGTAGGGCAATATGGTGTAAAAAAGGTCAGGATGCAGGGGATTTTCAGCAACAGAAGTCAGTAATTAGGCAGAAGCATTTTGATCTTCATTTCTGCTTGCTAGGGTTGTGGTAGATTATTGAGAGGTGCCTCATGCTTGCACCTCAGGAATTCTGAAAGGCATGCTTTGAGAAGGCATTGGGGGTTTTTGCTGAGTGGTGAAAAAGCTTGTTCTCATGCCCTGAATTCCTCAAACAGGGAAAAAGGTGACACACCAGTCATATCAAGTTTCATAGGAACTCACAAGGCTTTTAAGGAAATGTGCGTTAATGTAGAGGGAGGAGCAAAGTCCGAGAGCTGGCCCCAAGATCCATGAACATTCTGTTTGTTACTGAATTCTACTCTTGGACCTTTAGAAAAAGGAAATGGAATGACACATGATCATTGGGGTGTCCTAACCTTAGATAAAACGAGGCCGTCTGAAATGAAGATGAAACAACATTAACTCAAGTCCCAGTCATGTAGGAGAGAAAAGAAACCCCGTGAAGTTACCCAAAATATTAAAAAACCCAACGCAACAGCACAAAGCAATGAGCCCCCCAGACTTGCGCTGAACTGAAAAGGTATTCAGTGTCTTCTGAATGCAATGAGAAATGTTTAAGAATACATAAGGGATCCCTGGAACAAAGTGGAAAATACAAAGTGGAGCAGAAATGTAGCTTAGAAAATCTGGCAGGGTCAGATTCTGTCCTTCCTAAATCTCTCTTCTCCACTGTAAGTCTTTCACGTGAAAGGAGGAATTCTTCCTGATGATTAGAGGAATAATCTGGTTTTGGCTTTTTTTCTCTATTGGTGCTGTCATTGCAGAGCCTCACGCGCTTGGGACAATAAAGCCAGTAAAAGCCACATGGCAAGAGGATCCACATTTCCAGGACTGCAGTTCTGAGGGTGACGATGAGCCTGAGATGTCAGAAATTGAACAGGACCAAGAAATGCAAGTTGCATTTCTCTTTGTTGTCTACTTGGCTGTAGTAGTTGGATGCTGTGGGAATATTAATAGCAGCACTCAGGGAATGGGAAACTGACATTGCACACCTCTGAGCAATGAAAGTCATCTTAGAAAACCGTTTGTGCTGCACAGAGTCAAAACTCCCAGCAACCCATTGGATGTGAATGTGAATATGGAAAGAAAGAGCAGAGCACAGGAAATTAACTGGGTCATTTTGGTTTGACCAACTCCAAACTGAGTTTGGCCAAAAGCCAAAGACACAGTCAGTTTTCTCTTTAAAAGAGGATTTGGAAAATAAAAAGATTTATTTGGTTTCTAGGGAATAAAGCTTTTCAATGTATGGCATTTCTCTGAAGCACTACAGGATTAACTTGTGTTCATGAAATTTGATAGTACAATTTAGGATGCTCAAATCCCTTTGTCCTTTTCTAGGTTTCTTTCTTTACCATGCACAGGAAGTGCTAGAGGTTTTTTTTTTTATTCTCCAAAGATGATGAACGCCTAAGAGGTATGATAGAATTTCTTTACGCTCTTTTATATTTTTTTTCCTTTTAAACCCTTCCTGTAATTCAGTGAGGAGGAAAAAATGCTGCCTAGTTATCAAAGTTTTCTAGTCAAAATTTGCCACCCTCACTTGTGATCCAAGTTGTGGTAGAATCCCGTGAGAAAGTCCTGGCAAAATAAAGGTCAACCAGATTTTCTGGCTTTCTTTTCTTTCAGACAATTACCGAATAGGAATCTGGACTTTTAGAGTTTACCAAAATCTTAGTCACTTGACAGCTTATGTAGACATTTCGGATCCTTTCGGGTATTTAAATCATCTTTATCTTTTTCCTCTCTTTCTGGTGTTACCATTAGAAATGAGGAGTGTTCTTGTCAGCCACATATGTCCCCGTGGTTCTTTGTTCTAATGAATCTGGGGTTTCGCTTCTGAATCCAGTGAATTTTGTATTTAGAAACAAAGAAAACAACATCCAAAGGAAACATGCACAGTCCCCAAAACCTGCACAGGCCACCAAAACAATTGCTGGCTAGATTTTGTAGAATAGAGTCTTAAGCTTAAAGGATGTGCCTTCCATGAGACTGATTCCATAACTCTGCTGAAATGCACTGCTGTGTTCACACAGTTACCAGCCTGCAATCTTCCAGGCAGCCTGATTTACAGGGTGTGTTGAAATGGAGAGCTCAGGCCTCAGCAGGCCTCAGTTCTGGGGGAAGATGTGGGGTGCTGGTGCTGAGCTTCTAATGCAACAGCTGCAATTTCACTGCAATTCAGATTGCAGCATGTTGAGGAAAAGTGCTGCTGCCTTTGATTGTTCTTAGCACACCAGGCTGCAGTAGGGAACATTTCTGCTGGAGCCAAGGCGTGGTGGGGGCAGGAGAACAGGAAGGATGTGAAGAATTGATTTCTGATTTTAGTGCTGTGGTGGTCAAGATTGTTAGAAGTAGCAGCACATTCACAAGTGTTTAAGGCTATTAATTGGATGTTTCTTTTGTGCAGAGGGTCCAAGTTATTTTGTAGATTAGTAGAAGTCAGTGAAGAAAAAAAGGGTTAGGAAGACAGACGTAGATTATTGCTTGAGGTAAGTATGGAACATCTGTTCCCTGGTAAGTCTAGGTGAAAACTGAGCATGGGGAGGGATTGCAGGTATGAATGTGCATGTAAAATTAAGTCAGGACCTCGAGAAGAGCTTTAAATTTGTGATGAACAGGGAAGAGAAGTTTTTTAGTGTAGTGGTGTGTATAACATCCTGTTGTGTGGTCCAGTCAGGTAAACCACTACATCTTTGTGTGTTACAGGAGCAGCTACTTAAGTGTATGTAAGGATAGTGAATGTAGAGACTTCTCCTCATAGTGGATTCAAGAACTTCTCTTTAGAATTTGTTAGATTTTCATTATTTTCTGGAACGCCAAAGGAAGCATTAGGATACCCTATAGGAAGTGCAAGCAAACCAATAAAGTTTTTACTGATTAGAAGCGAATCACGTTTGTTCCTTGAAGGAGTTGCCAAACAAGGTTACTTTCAAAATGCTTTCAAAGGTCTAACAGGGATCAATATCAGCAAACCCTGTTAGGCCGTGTTTGGGAGCTGGGGCTGAGGCTCTCGTGCCCTGGGGAGCCATGGGAAGGCTCCAGGCCTGAGTGTGCGGCCAGGCCGGGGCCATTGAGCTGCAGCCCATCCCTGGTGGATGCAAGGGCAAGCAGGAATGCCAAGGGACCCCAGGGCCGGGCCAGGCCAGGCCAGAGCAGTGCCCCCAGCCCTCCAGGAGCGGACGGGCTCTGCCAAGCCCAGCCTGGGCACTGCCCCCAGCCCAGGGACAGGTGGGTGCTTTGCCCAAGGGCTGGGCCCAGAGCAGCAGAGCTGTCACAGCCCCAGCTGGTTCTGGTCTGCGTGCGGCCCAAGCAGGGCCCGTGGGTGCCCTGGGCAGTGCAGGAGCAGCACAGGAGCAGTTGCCAGGGCCAGGGGAGGCACAGGGCTCAGCCTCTGCACGGTGACACAGCATGCAGGCTGCAGGGGACAGAGCCAATGGCACCGGGCATGAGCAGCTGTGCGGGGCTCTGAGCCTGCAGCAGCATCGGCCCCAAGGCTGCTCTGTCCCTGCCTGGCTGATGGGCAGCGCTGGAGGCCTTGCAGAGCAGGGGCCATTGTGGGCACGGCTGTCCCAGGAGCTGCCCCCTGGCCCAGCTGGGCCCCACTTGGGCAGGAAGGAGGCTCCCAGCCCTGGCATGGCCGAGCAGCTCCTGCCTCCCCCTGCCTCTGTTCTGATCCCCACGCTGCCTGCTGCCACAAGAGCCCCTGGGCCAGGCTGTCACAGGGCTGCTTTGCCCTCACTTGGCTCCCTGGCACCAGCACCGTCCTGCTTGCTGCCAGACATCGCAACTGTAAGCAGATAGTCCCTTTCCAGGAATGACGCAGTCACCTCCAGGTGCTGATCCTCTCTTTCTGTGGGATAAACAAGAGCTTGGGGCGCTGCTATGGCAGGGCTTCCCTCAGCTGTTGGCACTTCCAGCCCGGCTCTGCCAGGGGCTCTGGCAGTGCCACGGCGCACGGCAGCTCTGGCATGGCAGCTCTGCACTGCAGCCTCGGCCAGCAGCCAGATCTGCGGGCTGGGACTCCGCAGCGGCCGCACGCTTCTCCCAGAGCCCGAGCAGCGGCGGCTCGCTCCCAACACCGAGCCGGGAAGGCGCCGAGGCCCAGCGCGGGCTCGGCTCTCGGCACAAACCGCCCCGCCCCTCACACCCGCCCGCCCTTTCCCGCCCTCTGGCCCCGCCGCGCGGCGCCCGCGCTGTCGAGGCGACTCTTGCCCACAAGGAGGCGCCCTGAGCCCTGCAATGGCGCCGCGAACCTTCTGGCACTCTGGAAGGCGCGGGCCTGGACCTGTTGCAAGCTGGGCCCTACGTCCCATTTCCTGAAGAAAACATATCCTGTCATGCCTGGGCTGTCCGCACTTCCAAGCCTGATCAACAGGAAGAGACATTTAACCTGTGACACACATAGCAGCCTACAAGCTCGAAGTGATGGCCAGGTATTAGAAAAGCAAAGTAGTTGTTGCTAGAATTGTCTTTAAGACTCAGGGCTGGGCCCGTTTCACTGATCTCAGACCCAGAGGGAGGTTGACAAAGCTTGGGAAGAAGGATGCCCATTGATAGTGGACACAAAGGATGCAGAATTTAGGGGCCATAAGGACATCTGCTAGAACTGCCAAGTTAAGGAAAACAGTCCTAAAGTTGTCTCAGCAAATATGCTGAGCTGAGCACCAGCTGGGTAAAAAAGAGTGTGATGTTTGCAGGCAATGGGACTTTGGCACCCAAATTATCCTGGGCCTGGCCATGGGATGGTTCTGGTCACCAGAACACATGAAAAGACAGCATAATGCAAGCACTGGGCATTGTGCTTCATAGAACCCAGACAAAAAAGCTGGGAAGACTCTGCTGGATTCTTGTGTGGTATCTACCCCTTCTGTTCCTTCTTCTTCTCAAAATATATTGTAAGCCTGATTAAAAAAACTTACTTAGAGCCATGGTCAGTGCCATATTCTGAAAACTTACAGCTGACTTACAGGTTTAGTATCTCACAGAGCAGGTTTGAGGCCCTGGAATTGGAGGGACAGACAAGTGATGAAGTGGGCAAAAGTCCTTCTGGAATAGAGGAGCACCTAGGGCAGGTCAGGCAACACCATGCATGGTGACCACCTCTGTTCCAAGGAAAGGCAGGGTCCCTTCAGGCCTTCCTAAAAGCATCCCAAGGGAAGGTTTCCATCTCCCCTGCCCTCTTTCCTTGACTTTAGCTGAATCTTTCTCTCACTGAAAGACAGGAAGCTCAAGTGTGTTAGGAGAATACTGTGAGCATTGGCAGCGGTGAACAGTCAGTGTGAAAAACGCCAATCACTTGTTTTTAAAATGTTAAAAAGTTTCATAGTAATAAAATAGTTATAAAAATAGTAACACAATTAGAGTAATAACAATTTGGATAAATTGAATTAAGACAATATGAGACAATAAAAACAAAGAGTTACGGATGTCCGGGTACCTTTTTCTGGGCATCAGGAGCCTGAAAAAGGACACCCATTAACAAAGGATTAACCCTTAAGAACAATAGCCTGTTGCATATTCATATACTTCATACATGATGCATAAATTCCATTCAAATACAGGATTCTGTCTGGTCATTGTCAACTTCTTTCCTTCTAATCCTAACAGTGCCTCCAAGGTGAGAAGAAGTTCATTTTTTCTGATAAGAAGGCAAGAAATTCCCTTTCTCTGAAAGATTTAGATGTCCTGTGGCTGCTATCTCGCTGCAAGCCCTTTCTGTTAAACAAAGCATCTTACATAGCATAGTTTCTATTTTTATAACCTAAAACTATATTTAACACAGTGCTTAAGAAAATTAATACAGCATTGCTTTCTAACACAACACATATAATATTCATTTTAATATTTGCGAAAAGCCAATCATAAAATACATGCATTTTTCACAATCCCCACTCTTATTCTTTGTAAATCATTTGGCTTGAGCAATATTTTTTTTCTACTTATATCTTCTGGACTATGCTGGTAAAATAAAACACGGGATTACACAAGAAAGAAATATAAAAACAGTTGTAACACAAATGAAAGATCTTAATTTCTTCTAATACATTACCCCACCAGCTAGATTTTAACATTGTTTTCTAATTTTTGGACTGGTACCTGGGTTGTTATATGCGTATATATTTTTCTTTTTGATTTCTTTTGCTTTTGCTAGAATGACTTTTCTGTGGTCATCAATTTTCAACGATCTGATATATTGAACTTTCCACAAACACCCCCTTCTTTGGCCAATAAATAGTCTAAAGCGAACCTTTCTGATACCCTACAGTTTTTGTTTGGCTTAGCTGACTTAATGTTAACTCTAATGCCTGGGCAGCCTTATTTGCTATCATTTCTATAACTGCTTGGAGTCTTGTAATACAATTCAACAGATAATTTGGAGTCAATACAGAGTTAGATTGCTGTGCTGGTTTTACCTTTTCCTTTATTATTTGGGGTTTTTTTTCCAAATCTTGAACCGCATCTTCAAGATTAAATTTAAAACAAATCCATCTCTCTCCTTTTGGACATTCAGTTCTAAATCTATTGCCACTTTTTCTTAAGTTTCTTGTAATCTAATAATTTACTCTGTTTTGCCTACAAGTTCTTAATTTGGCTGGGTTATAACAGTGGCTGTTGACATAGGTGTGTGTAATAAAGGAGGAACTTTGGTTTCTTTCTATGTGATGCTTTCTGTAGCATTTGTGACACAATCCTGCTGGTATCCCGAAAGGGAAAAGACAACAAGTGAGTGCCAGAAACAGGAATAACAGAGGTCCAGTATGGCTTATACTCCCACCTCCCATGCCTGTGAGGTTGCAACCCACAGCAGGTTTATTTGATCTTCTTGGTGGTGAAATACAGAGGCCAATCTGGTCTTGCCCTCTATTTTCTTGTCACTTTCTCTTAACTAATTGCTAGGCAAATTGTTTTTGACACTCTTTAACTGTGGTCTCTGACTGTTCCTCAGGTATCATTTAACAGGCACTAATAATTCCCATCCACAAAACCAAGTCAGTACTTTAACACTTTTTGCAATAAGAACATAAATTTTGCGAATCACAACACTAATTACTCTTACAATTTAAGCATTTACTTATAACCCACCTAGCATGTCCAGTATTGGAATGAATCAAGTAAAGTTTACTAATGGAAATAGTAATTCCCCTTCTCCCTTGTACAATTCTAGGGCTAAGGTCAGAATACAAAAACGTTCTTGATCTTTCTATCTGAGGTATTCCTCCCCCAAGGAGATGTTTTATTCAGGCAGTGCTCAAATCCAGTGATATAAGCATTATCTTATTTCTTAATTCAGTGTTATTCTTTGTACATTTCTTGGATCATTTGGGTTTTCTCAAACCATTACCACTCAGTCCCCATTGGAAAGTCAGTTCAGTATCACCCGGTTTAAATATGATAGTCCGTTCCTCAAGTTTCTTCACAAGTCCTTTGATTCTGCTGGCATGAACTCACTCTCTTTCCGTGATTTTGATTGTTGCTTCAGTAGTACCTGGAAAGGACTTCTTAATAGCATAGATAATAAAAGAAAGATAATACTGCATTAACTTTTACGATTCGCTTTCCTTCTAAACTTTCTGGGTTTAGCTAAAAGCTTTCTCTACAGCAGCCTCTTCTTCAGGAAAAAAGCCTTCTCGTTAACGGCAAACAAAACACACAAAAGAAAAAAAAAAAAAAAACAAAAAACCTCTTACTTAATAAAAACAAACCGCATTGTGAGGTTTGGAGAGTCAGCAATCTCTGCTTTGATTTTATCTTTTAGTGCTAGTCCCCCCTGCCCCTCTTTTCACAGCCCTGCTGTCAGTGCTGTTCTTGGCCCTTCCCCCGGTGCGGCCCCTTGGCCGCAGGGCCGGGGCCGGGGAGAGCAGCCCCGGGCATGGGGACCCTGGGGGCTGCCCTGGGTCTCTTTTGCCCTCTCCCTCTCTCTCTCTCTCTCTCCCCTTCTCTCTCTCGGCCTACTTCCAGGCTGACGCTGCCATCCTGGGCTCGGCGCCCCGACAGTCTGGGAGCCCCCCGGCAGCTCTGCCCCGGAGCCAGCCCGCTCCTGGCCGCAAACCTGTGTCCTCTGCTGCCAGCCCCGCCCGGGGCACCTCCATGGATCGGTCCCTGCCGCAGCCCCCGAGACCCCGCCGATCGCAGGGAGCGCTCAGACACCTCCCAGCCTTGACAACCCCAAACCTGGCGTGCCCAGGTGCTCCTGACATTCTTTCTCTTTCTCTCGTCAACTTAGCCTCTTTTCTCTTCAAGGAGGGCCCGTTCTGCTAAGGCTTTTCCGGACCCCAGTGTGGCATTGAATAACCTCTTAACAACCGTGTGTTAAGATACTTCTCTGCCTTTCATGCAAAAAACTTGCATTCACACTTCTGCTCTCTTCTAGCACCAAGATGTCATCACTTCACATTCTAACATCTCAGAGTTTCCTAACTACTTCTCTACTTCAACTTCTCTCTTTCTCCTCTCTCAGTTGTAACCCTTATGGGGTCGATATTTATTCTTCCCCTATTTCTTTCTCCAGCCCAAACTTCTTTGTTGATTTTTTTTTCTTCATCCTCTTGGCTTAATTTCAAAACTCTAGCTGTCATTTTCTTATTTTCTGATATAACTCTTACTCTTAATTGCACTTGTAAGACTCTTCCCAATAAATTGCTACCTGCCCCTGGGACCAATAACACATCTCCCACCTAAATTTTAGTTTCTTCCCTCAATTACCACATCTTTAATGACCAGAAATGTAAAACTTCCTCTTTTTGCCCCTGTTACTTTCACTATATGTTTGCTCACACTATAACCTTTTGGAACGTTTAACAGGCAGGTTTTCTCTGCCCCTGTGTCTATAACAAATTCCAATTCTTCTTCTTGGGGACCACTTTTAAAGTTATCACAGGCTCCTGATGGTATTTGTTCCCCCCCAAAAAAATTAAAGCCTATGACTTTTTTTTTTTTTTTTTTAATGGGCCCATTTCTTTAAAGATTTTCAGATCTTCTGCTTACTTAGGACCATTTTCCTTTTTCTCTAAAGTTTGTTTATCTATTTAGTTGGAGTTTTTTCTTTCCCCTCTAAAAGCTGTCTCTCAAAAATCTTTTGTTTTCACATTTCGCCTTTGATATGCTGTCTCATTTATTCTCTTGGTTATGTAATTACAATAACTGTTCATGTGTTTACTCCCCTCCTCATTATTTTAACCCCATTCAGGAGGTACAGTTGGCATTTTGTCTTCTCTGGGGGTCCCTGCAGATTATCTTTTTCTTAAGCTTTTATTTCAGTTGCTCTGATTAATTGCTTTTCTTCCTGAGAAAAATATTATTTTCATTACCAACCACATCTGTTCTCAAGTATACATGTTTGGACCTAAAAGTTGGTCTAATTGTTCAGCTATGCCTATGGGATTCTCCAAATATCTCTTTTATTTATTTCTTAAAATTTCAGACCTCAGACAAAGTCAAAGAAGCATTTACAAACTCTGATCCATCACCCCCCTTTGAGAACCTCTCTTAATGGAAATAGACCAATCTCTTTATCCCATTCTTTTTGGATTTTTATCTTCTACAGCCTTTCTCACGTATTTTTAGGAAGAATCAGGAGAGGGCTTTCTTCTAACTGATTTTTTAGTGTTTCAATAAAGTGATTCCTTTAGAGAGTTTCCTTAAGCAGCCGGAGCTGTGGTTACCAAGGGAATGGAGCTCAGGGCAGGACGGGGAGGCTCGGCACAGCTCAGGGTCTGGGGGCTCCAGAGGCGGGGTCTGTGATTGGGATGGCCCGAGGGGATCGGCACAGCTCAGGGTCTGGGGGCTCCAGAGGCGGGGTCTGCAGCCGGGATGGGCCGAGGGGATCGGCACAGCTCAGGGTCTGGGGGCTCCAGAGGCGGGGTCTGTGGCTGGGATGGCCCGAGGGGATCGGCACAGCTCAGGGTCTGGGGGCTCCAGAGGCGGGGTCTGTGGCTGGGATGGCCCGAGGGGATCGGCACAGCTCAGGGTCTGGGGGCTCCAGAGGCGGGGTCTGCAGCCGGGATGGCCCGAGGGGATCGGCACAGCTCAGGGTCTGGGGGCTCCAAAGGCGGGGTCTGCAGCCGGGATGGCCCGAGGGGATCGGCACAGCTCAGGGTCTGGGGGCTCCAGAGGCGGGGTCTGCAGCCGGGATGGCCCGAGGGGATCGGCACAGCTCAGGGTCTGGGGGCTCCAGAGGCGGGGTCTGTGGCTGGGATCGCCCGAGGGGATCGGCACAGCTCAGGGTCTGGGGGCTCCAGAGGCGGGGTCTGCAGCCGGGATGGCCCGAGGGGATCGGCCCAGCTCAGGGTCTGGGGGCTCCAGAGGCGGGGTCTGTGGCTGGGATGGCCCGAGGGGATCGGCACAGCTCAGGGTCTGGGGGCTCCAGAGGCGGGGTCTGTGGCTGGGATGGCCCGAGGGGATCGGCACAGCTCAGGGTCTGGGGGCTCCAGAGGCGGGGTCTGTGGCTGGGATCGCCCGAGGGGCTGTTCCTGTGCAGACCGAGCTGGAGCGGGGATCGCCCTCACTCGGCTCACCGTGGCTGATCCGGCAGAGACAAAGCCGGGACTGACCCCGGCTGCAGCGGCGGGAGCCGACAGAGTCAGGGCAGCCGGGGATGGGACAGACGGGACCCCCTCGGTGCGATCAGCGCGGTAACCACGGTGCACACGGCAGGACAGACCCCCACCCCCGGCAAGAACGCGGGCCAGGCGGCCGGACCGGGACAGACGGACCGGGACAGACGGACCGGGACAGACGGACTGTGCCGGAGCCGGCACAGGGGCTGGGAGGGCTGGTGCGAACGAGTGGGGGAACGAACGGGAATGGATGAGGTAATTTGTTCTCAGCTCTATACTTTCCCCGTTTTGCTTTTTGGATGCTTTGAAATGGTCGACGAGCTAACTGACGACCTTCTCATATTGTTTTTCTCATCACCCTTTTATTTATCTTTTGGCAAATTATACATGTTTCAGGTACTTGTTTTTTTACTCTAAAAGTCTCAATGCACCCATAGTTCTTTTAAAAAAATGATCACACCTAGCCTGTGTATCCCACCGGGCTTTTTGATACACGTCCTCTGCTATTCCCTCGTAAGCGTTTTATTATCTAATTGTCTTCCATATCAAGATGTTTCTATTTCCCCGATTTATCTTGTTCGCCACAATCTTGTTTTAATTCCCCCCCCCTTTTTTTTTCTTCATTTGGAGTTAATATTAACTCTTTCAGCTCTATTTTCTGCTGCATCTTTAGCTTCTTGATCTGCCAGTTATTTATTTTATTTCTTCTTATTTCTAGGTCTTTACCTTTTGGTGTCCTTTAATATGTACTATTGCTATCTCTCTTAGGTAATTGTAATGCCTCTAAAACCTCGGAAATAAGTTTCTCATGTACTAATCTTTTTCTTCTTTAATTAAGCAATCTCCCTTTTAAAATTTTTCTTAAGGTATGTGCTACTCTAAAGGCATACCTTGAATCAATATATAACTCTTTTGTGTTAAATTTTCTAATGCTGTTTTTAAGTATATAATTCACAAGTTTGCATGTTCTTTCTCATCAACTTCTGCATACCCTGTATTTTGCAATGAGTTGTATTTCTGTTTGTTAACATAACTCCCAAAGTGCTGTCTTGGGGTATTTCTGTTGGTATTTTTTTTCTGCTTTTCTTTTCCTGTATCCACCTTACTGAATTTCTGTCTCATTTTTCAGTTTTCTATCTATTCGTCCCCTGCTTCTGTTTTTCACTTTTTACTAACAACTTAAATACCACTTTTCTTTCAACTACTTACACCCAAAAAACCTCCTTTTTCTCACACTGCTTTTCAATACAATCCAACTCCCTCCAAGGAGATACGGTAAGGCTTAAAATGCACAATCGACATTACCTATACTTTCATTCGTCTACATTCACTCACTTTTATTTCTCATTCACTTTCACACATTCCTTCACACTCTCAAGACACAGAGTGGATCCTTATTGCTAGAAAATCACAGGTCCTTGTGGCCCCCTCTTTCGCTTTGGGGTTTACCTCCAGGTCTCAGTGTCACCAGGCCCCCTAGAAGGGCCCTGACTCTGGCTGCCTCTGGTGCCCGTTCCCCTGTGAGGCTGTCTGCGTGTCTTTCACACTCTTCAGCTACGGCCCCTCACACGCCCAGGGAACGCTAGCTTGGTTCGCAGGTCACTCGCTCCTCTTGGGCCCAGAAGCCCCCACCCAGCCGGGAGCTGCAGCCTGGTGTGCAGGTCACTCGCTCTTTCCACACCTCCCCCTTCCCACCTGCCCAGGAAGCTGAGGCTGGCTCTGTGTGTGTCTCACTCTCACACACCACAAAACAACAATAAGGTACCTTTTACTTTCACATCGCCTATTACAAGTTTAGGTGTTACTGGCCAGTCCCGGTGCTATTGGATATCCCTCAACCCAGCTGTGTTATCCAACCCCAAATGCTCTTGGGCAATTTTTCCCTCAATCCTGTCGTGTTGTCCAACCCCAGATGCTCTCGGGTAATTTTCCTTCAATCCAGCTGTGTTGTTCAACCTCAGATGCTCTTGGGCATTTTCTGTCCCTCAACCCAGCGGTGTGGTACAACTACAGATGCTCTTTGGCATTTAATTTGTTCTGCTGTGTTGTCCAACCCTGGATGTTCTTGGGCATTTTTTTATCCCCCAATCTAGCTGTGTTGTCCCACCCTGAGTGTTCTCGGGCATATCCTCACTCGGACAGAATTCTGCTCAACCCTGCTCTTGGATGCTCTTGGAATATAAATCCCTCAACCCAGCAGGTTTTAGGAGCCCCTCCTGTCCTGTTTCCTAGTGGATTGGGCTAGGAAACCTTGCTCCCCACCACCGAGGGGTCCAACCCCTCCCTGAGACCCAGTCCCAGTCACCCCCGGGGATTCTTTCACTCTCTTATGAGTCGCTTTGTCTCTTTACTGGCCGCTTTTCCAGCGAAAAGTCGGAAACGCAGCGTGGGAGACTCCGCACTCACTTGGCAGGTCTGGGACAACCAGCCCGCCTCTCATTCACACACATTCATCCCCCCGTACCTGCCCCCCGAGAAATACTTACCAATCCTTTTTCCTTCCCGGGTTCTTCGTGCGCACTACTACTCTTAGGGGGCAAATTACAGCAGTTGTAGGAACCCTTTTCCCGTTCTCTTTGTTTTATTGTCTCCTTTTGTCCACAGATCGTAACCTGCGTCTGTCGGTCACTTCAGGGGAAGCAGAGCGAGGCTGCCAAAGAGGGCAGGGCGCGCCTTCCCCACTCTGACTCTCCCAAAGCACCGGCAGCGAGGAGTTAGTAACCATCCTCTGCTACCAAATTGTGAAAAACGCCAATCACTTGTTTTTAAAATTTTTACAGTTTAATAGTAATAAGATGGTTATATAGTAACACAATTAGAGTAATAACAATTTGGACAAATTGAATTAAGACAATATGAGACAATAAAAACAAAGAGTTATGGACGTCCAGGTACCTTTTTCTGGGCATCACGGGCCCAAAAAAGGACCCCTGGTAACAAAGGATTAACCCTTAAAAACAACAGCCCGTTGCATATTCATACACTTCATACATGATGCATAAATTCCATTCAAACACAGGATTCTGTCTGACCAGTGTCAACTTCTTCCCTCTAATCCTAATAGCACCTCCAAGGTGGGAAGAAGTTTGTTTCTTCTGATAAGAAGGCCGTAAATTCTTTTTCTCTGAAAGATCTAGGTGTCCTGTGGCTGCAAGTTATCTCGCTGCAAGTGTCCTTTCTTTTAAACAAAGCATCTTACATAGCATAGTTCTATTTTAACAATTTTTATAACCTAAAACTATATTTAACACAGTACTTAAGAAAATTAATACAGCATTGCTTTCTAATACAACACATATAATATTCATTTTAATATTTGTGAAAAGCCAATCATAAAATACATGCATTTTTCACACCCCATTCCTGGACATCAGGGCTCTCTGCTCCCCTTTTCCCGGCCATCCCATGGCTCCCAGCCTCCAGACTGGCCATTGGCTTGACCCTGGGATGCCCTGGAATGCCTTGGTCCCTCATTCCTGCCTTTCCCAGCCCCCAGCCCCAGCTGTGTGCAAAACCAGAGACCCCCTGAACTCCTCGTTCTCGAACATCCCTGGTGTCCCCACGCTTGTCCCCCCTTTTTGGGAAACCCTGGACTCCCCTTTCCTGGGCTCAAGGACCCCCTGGAACTCCCTTCTACCTCTCCACGTCCCTGCCCCTGTCTCCTGTCCCTCAGCTGTCCCCTGTCTCTCGGCTCTGTGGGGCCCAGGGTGGCAGCAGGAGCCAGGGCAGCCCTGGGGGAGAACAACCCTGAGCCCCAGCCGGGCCAGTTCCCCCAGTTCCCCCCAGGTCACTCCCAGCATGGGCCCTGTGGCTCCCAGTCACCCCCAGGATGGTCCCAGTCACTTCCAGTTACACTCAGTGTGATCCCAGTATCATCCCAGTCACTCCCAGTATGATCCCAGGTGTTCCCATTCAGCCCTACTATAGTTCCAGACACTCCCAGTATGGTTCCAGTCCTTCCCAGTATGATTCCAGGATGAACCCAGTCACTCTCAGTACAGTGCCATTTGCCCCCAGTATGGTCCCAGTCACTCCAAGTCACCCAGTAGGATTCCAGTCAATCCCAGATACTCCCAGTATTATTCCAGTGACTTCCTTTATGGTTCTTTTGTGATTCCAGTCACTCCTGGTCTCTCCCAGTACATCCCAGTTGTCCCTAATGTGTTTCCACTCACTCCCAGTTGCTCCCAGTAGCTTCCGGTATGATTCCATTTGCTCACAGCCACTCCCAGTCACCTCCAGCATGATTCCTGTCATTTCCTGTATATCCCAGTTGCCCCAACATGGTCCCAATTGCCCTCAGCCTGCCCCTAGTCACTTCCAGTATGATTCCAGAAGGATCCCAGTCACCCTCAGTGTGGTGCCAGTTGTTCCCAGTATGATCCCATTGGTCCCCAGCATGTCCCCATTTCCTCCCAGTGTGATCCCAGTTGCCTCTAGCACAGACCCAGTCCCTCCCAGTATGATCCTACTCTGATGCCATGATGATCCCAGTTGCTCCCAGCTTGGTCCTAGCTGCTCCCAGTTGCTCCCAGTCTGATCCCAGTTGTTCCCAGTGGCCCCTGTGTTATGTTTGGGAATGGGAGGAAATGCAGGGAAGTGATGCAAAGTTTTTTGTGTATCTGACAGTCTGTTGAGCTGCTGAAAAGCTAGACACGCTTTTGTGAAACACACATGGTAAAGACCAAAAAATTCAGAAACTTTTCTTTTCTTTGTTGGTCGGCAGGGAGGTGCTGGGTTTCGGTTTGGGCTTCAGCTCTGTGTCTGGGCTGGGCTGGGCCGTCTTGCTGCAGGCTGGGCTTCTTTTCTATTTCCTGGGCTGCTTGCTGGCTTCTCTCTCCATGGGCTCTGGTTTGGCCGGGCTGGGCTTCAGCAGCTGCCGGGCAAGGAGACAGGGGAGGCTGCGGAGCTTTAGCCAGAGCAGGGCTGGCTGTGGCTGCGAAGATCTCGCTGTCAGGCTGCTGCTTCTTCTTCTTCTTAGCCTGGCTGAGACCAGAGACTTCTGTGGCTGGTGTAGAAAACTAAACACTAACTACAAAGCTGATCTGAACACAACTGAGCCACAGCTTTCTGTTAGTAGTTATTGGTGGGTTAGGTAGGCTTCAGGCGTGATGTTAACTTTTTCAGTGCTTCAGTCTTCTTCTGAGTGAGAGAAAAGAACAACATGCACGTATATTAAAAACAAGATGGAGATATTAAAGGTAATAAAGAAGAAGGTAAGTAAGTCCCAGATGGGAGGGGGAGAAGATGCTTTGTTTTTAGAGCTGAAATCCTCTTGTAAGCTATAAAGAAAAGACTCTTTTCCCTTATAACACATAAAACTATAAGGAAATGAAAGTGTTTGAATTGATATTAGGTAAAGGCTTCTATGTTAAAGTAAGCAGATGTTGAAATAGCTGTAATCTCATGAGAAGTTTGCACAAAGAAAGAGCACAGTCTTGTGCTTCTAAAAATGAAGATCTGTGCTCTCAGAGATGAAGATGATTTTAGAGATAGATAATGAGAACTTTTGCCTTTTTCCTCAGGCTTCTCTCCTCAGGAGCTATCAGTGCTCTCCTGGGAACTCGTCGTAGATTGGAGCTGCCCTCTTGGCTCTTCAGCTCTTGAGCTTCAGCTTTTCAGGGCTGATCCCCTCCCGAAAGGGTTGGCGGGGAGTAGCCCACGCAGCGAACGCCACTTGTCGGTTTCTCGGCTGTTTAGGTGGCCTGGAAAGGCCCAAAGTGGCCTTGGACAGCCCGGCGCTTCAAAGGACGAGGAGAGACTTCTGATCTTGTTTCGGTCTCAGTGTTTATTAATTGTTTATCTAAAAGATTTTCTTTCAGCCCAACAGAGGTTTGCACAGCAAGCCAGCAATGAGCACACTGAGAGCCCCCGGGGCGGTCACTTATCTTTATACCCGAAGTTACGTGTACAATATTTATAATTTTTCTCCAATACCTTCTACCCTTATTAACCGGTGAACTTCTAGTAATGACCAATCCCAAAGTGCCAACATCACCACAGAAGATGGAGGCCAAGAAAAAGAAGAAGAAGGACAGGACACGCCCCAATTCCTCCATCTTACTTCTTTAGACCCCCCTGTACAGAAATCCTAAACCCTGTGTCTCACACTCTAATTAAATTATCCCTTCACCATTCACCCCAGTGAAATCCTCCCAGTCCTCATACAGGTGTCATCTCCTGTGTAGGATCAATGTCCAGCCACCAGACACTTCTGGCAACATTCCAGGACTCCCGAGCCCCCCAAGGGTGTTCTTGGCCACTCTGCACCTCCATCCTGAGGTGCTGAGATCCCACAAAGGAAGGTAAATCAGCCGGGTATGAGGGTTCTTCCTAAGGAAAAAGCTGTGAAAGCTGCCATGTCGTGGCACTTTTGCACTCCTTTTTGGACGCCTTTCACAGCTCCAGTGTGCCTGGAGGTCTGGGCTTCCTGATTTTAAAAATCCTAGCCCTAGGCCTAACCCCAACCCTAAGACGAGAAAGGCAAATCAGCCCGGAATTAGGGATATCCCCAAGGAAAAAGCTGTGGAGGCAGGCATGTTGTGGTGCTTTTGCTCTCTTCTTGGGTAGTCCTTCGCAGCTGCTGTGTTCTTGGAACTCAGGGCTTTCTGGTTAAAAAACACTAACCCTAGGCGTAACTCAACCCTTAAGCCTAGGAAGGAAAATCAGCCTATGATTCGGGATGGTCTCATGGAAATAGCAGTGGAGGCAGCCAAGTTGTGTCACTTTTGCGCTGTCCTAGGGATGCCTTTGACAGCTGCAGTGTGCCTGGAGCACAGGGCTTCCTGGTTTTAAAAGTCCTAGGCCTAAGCCTAACAGTAACCCTAGGAAGGTAAATCAGCCGGGTATTGGGGTTCTTCCTAAGGAAAAAGCTGTGAAAGCTGCCATGTTGTGGCACTTCTGTGCTCCCTTTGGGATGCCTTTGGCAGCTGCAATAAGCCTGGAACTCAGGGCTTCCTGGTTAAAAAAACCCTATCCCTAGGGTGAACCTCACCCTAGCCCTAGGCAGATAAATCAGCCTCGGTATAGGGATGGAGCCAAGGAAAAAGCGCTGTGAAAGCAGGCATGTTGTGGCACTTTTGCACTCCCTTTGGGATGCCTTTCGCAGCTGCAGTAAGCCTGGAACTCAGGGCTTCCTGTTTAAAAAAATCCTAGCCCTAGGCTGAACCCCAACCCTAACCCTAGTCAGATACATCAGCCTAGGTCTAGGGATGGTGCCAAGGAAAAAGCGCTGTGAAAGCAGGCATGTTGTGGCACTTTTGAGCTCCCCTTGGGATGACTTTCGCAGCTCCAGTGGGCCTGGAGATTAGGGCTTCTTCATTATAAAAATCAAAATCCTACGACTATCCCTAAGGCTAACCCTAGGAAGAAAAATCAGGCTTGGATTAGGCATGTTCCCTAGGAAAAAGCTGTGCAGGTAGCCATGATGTGGCACTTTTGCACTCCCTTTGGAATGTGTTTCACAGTTCCAGTGTGCCTGGAGCTCTGGGCTTCCTAGTTTTACAAATCCTAGCCCTAGACCAAAACCCAACCGTAAGATGAGAAAGGAAAATCAGCCAGGAATAAGGGATGCTCCCAAGGAAAAAGCTGTGGAGACAGCCATGTTGTGGTATTTTTGCGCTCTTCTTGGGTAGTCATTCCCAGCTGCTGTGTTCTTGGAACTCAGGGCTTTCTGGTTAAAAACCACTAACCCTAGGCGTAACTCAAACCTTAACCCTAGGAAGGTAAATCAGCCTATGGTTCGGGAGGGTCTCATGGAAATAGCAGCGGAGGCAGCCAAGTTGTGGCACTTTTGCGCTGTCCTAGGGATGCTTTTCACAGCTGCAGTGTGCCTGGAGCTCAGGGCTTCCTAGTTTTAAAAATCCGAGCCCTAGGCCTAAATCCACCACTAACCCTTGGGAGGTAAATCAGCCTGGTGTTAGGGTTCTTCCCAAGGAAAAAGCTGTGAAAGCTGCCATGTTGTGGCACTTTTGCACTCCATTTGGGATGCCTTTGGCAGCTGCATTAAGCCTGGAACTCAGGGCTTCCTGATTTTAAAAATCCTAGCCCTAGGCCTAAAACCAACCCTAAGACTCAAAGCCAAATCAGCCAGGAATTAGGGATGTTAAAAGGAAAAAGCTGTGGAGGCAGGCATGTTGTGGTACTTTTGCGCTCTTCTTGAGTAGTCCATTGCAGCTGCTTTGTTCTTGGAACTCAGGGCTTTCTGGTTAAAAAACTACTAAAAATCCAGTATGTCTGGCAGGGAGAAACTCTGCCAGCACAGAAAACATGTCTCATCGTGTTCCAGAAGTTGCAGAGAGGTCTGCCAAGTGTTTGGATGGAAGAAAAGAAAAGATGTACAAAACGGCTTCCAATTGAATGTTCATGTGATTGGAAAAGTCAGGAGAGTGGTAACGTACTGTTTTCTATCAGTTCGCAAGCAGCGCACACAATCCCAGTGTTGTACAGCTTCCTTCTTCACCTTTCCGAAGGTGCCGCTCTCTCCAGCTCTCGGATACAAAGAAGCGCCTTCTTCGCGCAAAGACGATTGTGCCGCTCACAGTGCTCTCCTTAGCGCGGCTTCTGCCGAAAGACGCCCGGGAGCGACCCTTAGCTCCGAGAGCACCGTACCTTCGTCTTTAGGGTCTTTTGTGGTATACATCTAAGCAGAAAGCTTTTCCACTATGTCTAGTCGGGAAAAACGTTGCCAGCACAGAAAACATTTCCCATCGTGTTCTAGACTTTGCACGGAGGTCTGCCGAGTGTTTGGCAGGGAGAAAAGAAAAGTTATCCAAAACACCTTCCAATTGAATGTTCATGTGATTGGAAAAGTCAGGAGAGTGGTAAGGTACTGTTTTCTATCAGTTGGCAAGCTGCGCACACAATCCCAGTGTCGTACAGCTTCCTTCTTCACCTTTCCGAAGCTGCCGCTCTCGCTGGCTCCCAGAGGCGAAGAAGCGGCTTCTTCGCGCAAAGACGATTGTGCCGCTCACAGTGCTCTCCAGATCTCAGCTTCTGCCCAAAGACGCCCGGGAGCGGCGCTTAGCTCCAGAGAGCATCGTACCTTCGTCTTTAGCGTCTTTTGTAGTCTACATCTTAGCAGAAAGTTTTTCCACTATGTCTGGCTAGGAAAAACTGTGCCAGTACAGAAAACCACACCCATCGTGTTCTAGAAGTTGCAGAGTTGTCACTTTTGCGCTCTCCTTGGGAAGTCTTTCGCAGCTGCAGTGGGCCGGGAGCTCAGAGCTTACTCATTTAAAAAACCCTTTCCCTATCCAGCACTGGTGGCAGGTAAATCAGCCTAGGTATAGGGATGTTCCTAAGGAAAAAGAGGTGGAGGCAGCCATGTTGCACCACTTTTGCTCTCCCCTGGGGATGCCTTTCGCAGCTCTGCAGTGCACCTGCAGCTCAGGGCTTCCTAGTTTTAAAAATCCTAGCCCTAGGCCTAAGCCCACCTCTAACCCTAGGGAGGGAAATCAGCCTGGTGTTAGGGTTCCTCCCAAGGAAAAAGCTGTGAAAGCAGCCATGTGTGGCACTTTTGCGCTCCCTTTGGGATGCCTTTGGCAGCTGCAGTAAGCCTGGAACTCAGGGCTTCCTGGTTAAAAAAACCCTAGCCCTCGGGTGAACCCTAACCCTAAACATAGGCAGATAAATCAGCCTAGGTCTAGGGATGGTGCCAAGGAAAAAGCGCTGTGAAAGCAGGCATGTTGTTGCACTTTTGAGCTCCCCTTGGGATGTCTATCGCAGCTGCAGTGTGCCTTGAGATCAGGGCTTCTTCATTATAAAAATCATAATCCTACGACTATCCCTAAGGCTAACCCTAGGAAGGTAAATCAGGCTGGGATTAGGGATGTTCCCAAGGAAAAAGCCCTGGAGGGAGCAAGTTGAGGCAATTTTGCGCTGCCCTAGGGAAGTCTTTCGCAGCTGCAGTGGGCCTGGAGCTCAGAGCTTACTCATTTAAAAAACCCTTTCCCTATCCCGCACTGGAGGCAGGTAAATCAGCCTAGGTATAGGGATGTTGCCAAGGAAAAAGAGGTGGAGGCAGCCATGTTGCACCACTTTTGCTCTCCCCTTGGGATGACTTTCGCAGCTCTGCAGTGTTCCTGGAGCTCAGGGCCTCTTGCTTTAAAAACCCTATCTCTAACCCTAACTGGAGGCATGTAAATAAGCCTAGGGGTAGGCATGGTCCCAGGGAAAAAGCTGTGGAGGCAGGCATGTTGTGGTACCTTTGCGCTCCTCTTGGGTAGTCCTTGGCAGCTGCTGTGTTCTTGGAACTCAGGGCTTTCTGGTTTAAAAACCACTAAAAATCCACTAGTTCTGGCAGGGAGAAACTCTGCCAGCACAGAAAACATTTCCCATCGTGTTCTAGAGTTTGCACGGAGATCTGCCAAGTGTTTGGCAGGGAGAAAAGGAAAGTTGTCCAAAACAGCTTCCAATCGAATGTTCATGTGATTGGAAAAGTCGGGAGAGTGGTACGGTACTGTTTTCTATCAGTTGGCAAGCTGCGCACACAATCCCAGTGTTGTACAGCTTCCTTCTTCACCTTTCCGAAGCTGCCGCTCTCTCCGGCTCCTGGAGGGGAAGAAGCGGCTTCTTCGCGCAAAGACGATTGTGCCGCTCACAGTGCTCTCCTTAGCGCGGCTTCTGCCAAAAGACGCCCGGGAGCGGCTCTTAGCTCCGGAGAGCACCGTACCTTCCCATTCTATTTTTAGGCTCGACAAACGAAATGGTATACTTGCAGCAGTAGGGCGGGACATTGAACTGGACTTTCTCCTTTTAGAGAGAAGCTAATGGAAAAGTTTCACCGGAATCAGAGCAGGCTGTAAAAGAAGAAAAGTGTCATGAAAATAAGCCAGCCTTATCCTCTTAGTCTTGCTTGTTGTGATTGGCCAAGAATGAAATGTGTCAACTCTGTGTTTTTGGGTTTCACATCAGTAACAGGTACTTCAGCTGCTGTACTTCTCTCCTAAAGTTAAGAACAGAATCCAAGGAATTGTGATTCCATGGTCTCAATTCACCCTATGGTGCCGAAAAAGGAGTGGAAGGTGCACGGGTCAATTAACTTGAATGGCCTATGTAAATCAGCGGCCACTGATTTCCTGAAGGCTTCAACAGGTTAGTTGCCTATGTTTTTCTTGGAATTGTTTTAACCTTTGGTCATGTTTTTCTTGCGATTCTTTTACCCTTTCCCCATTAGTTCAGCCTTTGCTCTCAAGCCTTTGCTGACATTTCCAATATCTCGGTAGCCTGGAAAAGTGTTGTCTTTATTGATCACATCATTATTCCCTTCCAAGGGTTGTTTGCCTCAAGTCTCAGTTTGGCTGGTTTTCTGCTAGTTGATTGTCAGAGGGCAGCAGGTGTTTTGTAAGAGCAAGTACACAATCCCATAGCTTGCTTTTCTTTGGATTTGGCCTGTCTAGAAAATGGAATGACTGAACATCTCTGAGAGGCTTTTCTCTCCTCATTAGGTTTCACTGGAAGGGCAGATGCAAATGGTCTACCTGAAGTCTTGGCACAGAAGAAAGTAGTGGTTTGCTGCTGCATAGAGCTAGAAGCTTACAAAAGGAAGGCCTTGGGCTGAGGCCCATTACTTTGGCTAAGTAGAAAAGGACTGTGGGAAGGTGAGGCAGCTGAATTCGAGGTAGATCAACAAGTTCTAGAACCATCGTGTGTTCACAGCGTGGTGCATGGTGGTTGGTTGAATTGTGTTTGTTATGGCTTAAAGCTATGGAACTGAGAAAGGCTAAGTGTTTCAAAAGCCTGGTTTTTGTAAGAAAGCAGCTCTCCTTTGCGTCTGCCTGGAGACTCTGCATCACCACGGACCCTCACTGCCAGTTTGCCAAGGAGATGATCAGTAGGAATGTTGCAGAGCTGCTGTGTGCATCTGAATGGAATGGCAGAGAGCGAAGCGCTGGACATTTCTGGCTTTAGTACAATGCTGCTGCATTGGTGCCAGTTGAGTTGGTTTTCCATCAGTGGCCTTTCTGTCTAGAAGTACACTGCCCAGAGTATTTGATGCCATTTCCTTCCTGTTGTTTTCATACCTTCCTTCAGTTGAAAGGATGATACAACCTTTCCATTTTGAAGATCCCTGTTAGGAAACACTATGCCAGAGGAGTCATCACTCCCTTTTCTTCTGCCTCCTTTGCCATTTTCAGAGACTCATTTCAAATTTCTGCTCATGTCAAGAAGAATACTGAGACTACTTAGCAGGGTTGACGCTCTCAGCTGCTTTCTTTCCTCTTTCATACTGCTTCATACTGGATGTGACTTCAAGGCCTCGTTTTGTCATCTGCATTTTGCCGTGATCCAAAGCTTCCAGGCCTGTGATTCCAGGCCTGTGAACACAAAAAGAACTCTTAGTCTTTTGCAAGAACTACCCCTAGGAGGATTTGTGTTCACTTTGATCTCTACAGTGTTTCAGAAAAAAGGAGATTGTACTCACTTCTTGTGTACTCTCTTCTTGTGCTCTCATTTCCCTCTCTCTGCCTTGCATGCCCTAGTTAATCTACCGGCGTGACTCATTTGGCATCATCTCACGGTGCAAATTCTGCATAGTTTCATGTCCTTACAAATTCCAGTTGCCAAGGAGCCTATCTAACCATTCAAGGGGCAAAGAATTGCAGGGCTGGCCAGTTCAGGTGCTGAAACTGTAAGTCATGCCGTATCAAAGTGACAGAGCAAATCAATTGATCTAGGACTTTCAGCTGGACACCTCTGAGAATAGCAGCTTGTCAGCAATGACACAGCCATCTTCCTCGCTGTATTCCAGAAAGAGGAAAGGGATACCTTCAACGGTTAATATGTTTGGCATGAGAAAACAGCAAGAAATGTACCGCAAAATACTTGAGTCAGATCAAGTGCGTTTCTCTAGTGAGAATTTTGCTCTTGTTCTTTCTTGTCTGTGCCTTTACTTTTCACAGAAGACAGGGGAGCATTTCATTATTACTGTTCTTTTGTTTTCTCTTGTTGGCCTCCCTCTTTCCACCTGCAATTAACAAATTTGCCTTTCTTTACTGGCTTCTCTTTCTTTACTTCTACAAGTTGACATGAGGTCATCCAACCTTACCATCAATGTTCTCAGACAGTGGAGGGAAGTAGAAGGTACAGCTAAATGGATAAAAGAAACCCACAAAAATAGACAGGTTTTTACAGTCTTCTGTGAGAACATTAGGACACAAGATATCTTTGAACTGAGTAATGCTCTATTGATTTAACTTTTAGTCCACTCTATTATTATTACTATTATTACATGTGTTTGGCCTTTAGTACAGAGCCTTGGAACTAATCCAGGCCAATACTTTGGCTAATTTTGTTTGATTTCTAGTGAGGACTTTGTTTCTTAAGGAATAGTCCAGAGAAAGAGCGTCCATGGTACAGTTACGGGTCATAAATTTCTGGTACAGTTTGTGCTGGTAATACATCTAGGAAAGAAAGGTTTGACATCTTGTTTGACTTTCAAATGGAACCATGATTTGAAAAACCTAAGAGTTGCAGTTCCCCCCCCACCCCACACCCCAAGTACTTCTCTTTGCACTGTTACTCAGGAATTACACATAAAAGCCCACCCTGTAAAATACGTTGCAGATACTTTGCAATAAGTGCAGCTTAGCAGCTAGAGATGATAACGTGGGTTAAATAACATTGCTTCTGCAGTGATGGAAACTCTGTCTACGCAGACATACTCAACAAAGGTTACGATGGCTTAGCTCCTGTGCTCAAGTGAACGTGCATTTTAGAACTTCCCAAGAAGGTGAATTCAACCTCCTTCATTGCTCTCTGCTGGAGTCCCAAGAGAATTTCAGTCTGCTTTTTGTCAGTTACAGCTGTCACTGCCTAGCTCTTGAACATGAGACTCCCTCATGACTGATGAAAATTGTCTACTTAAGAGTGGGTGAAAGACATGGTCTTGCTCTAGAAGGAGATGAGAAGGTTTCTGCAGTCTTTGTCATCTCTACTGCTTGTGATTTCTATACAAAACCAGCGGGAAGTTTTCTGAAGGCAGTCCAGAAGCTGGCAATATGGACAGCTTACAGCCGAACACTTGCTGCAGTGCAACCATGGTGACACCAGAAAGGACTTCAAAAATTTAAAAGGGCAAACAAAGCAGTTGGAAGGAAAAGAACATGAACCATTATTCCATTTTTCTAATCTATCTTTCTTTCAATCATCATTTTCGTGCAGTTTCGCGGCTTGCGTTGCTATCCCTCCAAAGGAATCTGAGACAGAGTAAGCTTTTGAATGGAGTAGAGGTGAGAAACGCAGGCCAAGTTGCCTTTTTTGCCATCAAATACCAGTTACGCTTGAACTACCCTTTGCTTAAGGTGCTTAGCTTACACTAAGAATTGATTAGCACATTTTGATGTGAGCAAATTTTACTGTCATGACTGAGTAAATTTTGCTGTCACTCAGAATTTTACTGTCGTCTGAATAGCAATGTTTGTGTCAAAATAGTATTTTGTCTCCTGTATCTGCAGCAGGTAAGCCTTTTGCTGTCAGCAGTGTTGCTTAACCTTTCATGTCATATCCCTCTTCACATCCATCTTCTGCTTAAGGCTTATTAATCTACTTTAGAATTGGCACGTGGAATAAGACTACTTTTCATTTTTGAAAGCTAATGTCATTTGACCTACTTACAGCAAATAATTCATTAATTGCAAGTCCCCAGCTAGCATCTTTTTGGCATATTCTAAACTTCTAAAGAAGTAACAAAAGCACTCTCCAATACTTGACTTTAATATCACAGTGGGAACGCTGGTCTTGTTTCCAATAAACAATCATGGGTATGGTAAAACAAAAGGAGGGGTTAGAGTTTTCTCTGTTAACCTATAGTGAGCTTGGATTTTGCAATATGCATGAAGTTAATTAACACTGTTATATAAAATGGCTAATTTAATCAATAAATTGGAGTCAATGCTGATCAACGACAAGGTGGATAGGCTTCCCTTCGCTTTCAACACAGTGCCAAGTCGGGCTGGTTTGATAGTACCAAGTGGCTGCTGCAATCTGCCATCCAGAAGCGGGGCAGGTGAGTTTTGTTTGCAAGGGAAAGGGGCTGTGGTTTTTGTTTGGGGGCCTGTGGATTGGAGTGGCCGGCTGGCTCCTGAAAATCCACGATACGCAGCATGGCTCCTAGACCCAAGGTGGCACCAGTGCCAAGTCGGGCTGGTTTGATAGTACCAAGTGGCTCCAGCAATCTGCCATCCAGAAGCGGGGCAGGTGAGTTTTGTTTGCCAGGGAAAAGGGCCGAGGTTTGTGTCTGGGAGCCTATAGCCTGGAGTGGCCAGCTGGCTCCTGAAAATCTACGATACGCAGGATGGTTCCCAGACCCAAGGTGGCTCCAGTGCCAAGTTGGGCTGGTTTGATAGTACCAAGTGGCTCCTGCAATCTGCCATCCAGAAGAGGGGCAGCTGAATTTTGTTTGCAAGGGAAAAGGGCTGTTGATTATGTTTGAGGGCCTGGGGCTGGAAGAGGCCGGCTGGCCCCTGAAAATCCACGATACGCAGGACGGTTCCCAGACCCAAGGTGGCACCAGTGCCAAGTCAGGCTGGTTTGGCTGTAAGAGGTGGCTCCTGCAATCTGCCATCCAGAAGAGGGGCAGGTGAGTTTTGTTTGCCAGGGAAACGGGCGGAAGTTTGCGTCTGGGGGCCTATGGCTGGGACTGGCCGGCTGGCTCCTGAAAATCCACGATACGCAGGACGGTTCCCAGACCCAAGATGGCACCAGTGCCAAGTTGGGCTGGTTTGATAGTACCAAGTGGCTCCTGCAATCTGCCATCCAGAAGAGGGGCAGCTGAATTTTGTTTGCCAGGGAAAAGGGCTGTTGATTATGTTTGAGGGCCTGGGGCTGGAAGAGGCCGGCTGGCCCCTGAAAATCCAAGATACGCAGGATGGTTCCCAGACCCAAGGTGGCACCAGTGCCAAGTCAGGCTGGTTTGACAGTAAGAGGTGGCTCCTGCAATCTGCCATCCAGAAGCGGGGCAGGTGAGTTTTGTTTGCCAGAGAAAAGGGCCGTGGTTTGTGTTTGGGGGCCTGTGGCTGGGAGTGACCGGCTGGCTCCTGAAAATCCACGATACGCAGGATGGTTCCCAGACCCAAGGCGGCACCAGTGCCAAGTCGGGCTGGTTTGATAGTACCAAGTGGCTCCTGCAATCTCCCATGATCACATGAAGAAATACTTTCTGGTGTGTGTACTGGCCCATATGCTCTTTCTTCTCTCCCTCAACTTCTCCATCACCTCTCATCTGTTTCACATGCGCTATCTTCAAGGTCCACAGGCTACTTTTCACAGAATCTTCAGGCCTGATGCAGTAAGATTGATGAATAAAACAGAGCTGGGATCTATTTTCCAGTTTGGATAAAATGCATTCTGCACACAAATCCAAGGAGAAGGTGCTGCCCGATGCCCAGAAAAACTTTCACTACTGCTAGTGTTCTACGTCAACCACAACTTAGTCTGAAAGAAAAGCTTTTTCTCTGAGAGCATCTGAGAGGTTTGCATGAAGCACTGATATCTGACATATGCAATTTTGAATTGGAGAGGAAAAAGAAAATGGCAAGAAGTTTTTAATTTTAGTGGTTTCAATTTTAATTTCCGTGCACTTTTTCAAAACTTGTCAGCTCAAATGCCCATCTACATCTTTTAGTCATCTGTAAGTCAGTATTCATATAAAATGTGCTTCAAATCAAAAGAATTTCAAATTTGCACTCCAAGTTTCTATGCCTAGATTTATGATTTCCTACACATATTAGATGAAAGGAAGGCCTTTTTTACTGAGGGAGTGCTGGAACACTGGAACAGGTTGCCCAGAGAAGTTGTGGATGTCCCATGCCTGAAAGTATTCAAGGTCAGCTTGGACGGGACTTGGAGCAGCAACAAAGGAGAAGCTTGACGGTAGAGAAACAAAGTTGGACTATAGAAGAAACTGGGACTGAAGTATAGGAGCAAGTTTTCTCTCAGCTCTTGGGGTAAATTCAAAGTTGTACAAAATGACATTTATCTGTGATATTCACGACTGTAACAGAAAGGTTCATGAAAACTGTACAGAAGATAGCAAATTTTAAAAGAGATAAGAATTACAGCATAAAATCCACGGGATGGGTTACAACATGAGACACTCTCTAAGAGAAAATCTCTGTGTTTCAGCACTTCATCATGGTAAGATTTCATGAAGTGCCAAAGAAGGCGGCAAAATATCATTCGGGACATTATTGACTGGAATTCAGCCTGGCCATTAGTAGGAACTGGCTTTGAACACATCATGTAGATATACCACACACACTTTCCCTTCACTGAAAAATGACTGTTTACAACAAATAAGCAATTGACGATCACAATTGATTGAAAGCATCTTAAACATGTCAAGTATTTCATTGTAGATGATCTGTGATCCAAATGCTTCTTCCACCTTAGAGAGGGACAGAACAATTCTTCCATATCATGATGGTTTAAAATTGTATCAACCAATGTTTTCTGCTGAAAAGATATCATCTATTTTTTTCTATTTTTGGAAGAAAATATTCCTAGACATACAACAGGTGAGAACTAAGTAATTTTAAAGAAACAAATGAAATGAAAGTATTCTGTAAATAGAATTAAATGAAAAGCTGTGTTTTAAATAGGAGCTAAATATTAAACAGAATTTTTGTACCAGGCATTTGAATTACTGCACCAGCTCTTTTGCCCATAAAGAGAGCATTTCAGTCTTTTCCTGCCTGCTGCCCCTTTGGAGACAGCTGTGGCCCTAGGATTTGCGTCTGAGGGAGAGCTCCATCCTTGGACCTCCTGATCTTTCCCAAGTGGCCAAATGGGGATGCACCAGCAGCACTGCTGGGAAGGTGCTGGCTCAGTGGCTGTTTTTTGAGACTGTGCCCCCCATATCAGCTTTATGTGTGTGTGTGGGGGGGGGGGGTGCTCTGGTGGCTGTGGTTACACACTCACTGGCCTTGGCAGAGCACAAGTCGGAACCTTTGAAGGTTCCAGCTGCTGTGAGGCGCAGGAGGCAGAGCTGGTGCTAGGCACAGTGTGGTACTGTGCTGAGGGAAAGGTGAATACAGTTAATAATCCACCCTCAGCTAATCACTGAGGGCTGATGGGAGGCACAGGCTTGGTGGAGTTGCTCAGACACTGCGGCTCCGCCGTGCAAAGCAGCGTGGCTGAGCTGGTTGTTGGTCAGGTAAGGGCTCAAATATATTTCCTGCAACTTGCTCCAGCACAATTCAGCCTGGAAAAAAGGCATTTTTCCAAGTGTAGGGGAGTCAAGCTCCAATAAATGTCAGCTGAGCCCTGGTGCTTGCTCCCCTGCATGAAGCCTCAGTGAGGCACCAGGGCCTCCTGTCAGCAGGAGGGGAAGGGAGATCAGAGTTGTTGGAAGAATACATGACTGAAGGCTGAGCACAGGGTTGGTGGTGCTTTGCGTGGCTCTTGCATGACATCCAGGCTGGGTGTTGCAGTGTGAGCTAACCTTTTGTTTTGCATCAGGCTTTATGCCAGAGCCAGCCCCAGGCTGCACATTTTCACCCAAATCCATTTTTGTTGTTGCAAGACTGCTATACCTGCCACTGGGTTTCAACCAGTGTTACCAGCAACACAGGTCTGTTGGTGTGAGTGAAACACCCACACAAGCTCTTTACAGCTTCAGCACAAATTGCAATACAGGAAAGAGGCCTTCTCCTCACAGCCCCAACAGATAAGGCTGAGTAAGAATCCCAAGCCAGGACAAACTTCTCTGCCATCCCTAACCCATGCCACACATAGATTGAGGGATAGGAGTTTGCAACAACTGGAAACTGCCCTTGACCCACTGCTTTACCTGGAGAGGATGCAGCTGTTCCAGCTGAGGGTTCCCACACGGGCACAATGGCTGGTCATGGTTCGGAGACGTTTCTGCTGCTCAACGTCCCATAGCTTATAGGGGCCTGAGTAAATATATGTATTGCAGTAAAAGATCTCTGTATTGTATAAGTGACCCTGCCCTGATTCTAGTTATTGTAAATGGGCTGCAGCTGCAATGTCCTTGATTGGGCAGTAGCCTGTGGAGGTAGCTGGGATAAAAGGGGGTGGGGCATTCAGGGAGGGCTGTAGAGGAGCCCTGGCTGAGAAGGAACAACAGCACTGCTGTGAAGAGCTGCTGTGAGAAAACCACCCAGAAGGTATGAGACCCTAGGAGTATTATATACAACAATGTAAATGCAACAATAGCTGGAGAGGCAAAGTAAAAAGTTCTTCAGAAGAAACCAAATCCTGTTTCTATGCCCTAGGAACCTCACTGCACAGGCTCTGGCATTCAGCTTTCTCAGTAAGGGAACAGAGAAAATATGTATCTCATGACTCTAGCACAGAAGGTAACGCTGCTTATCAGAAAACGCCCAAATCAAACCCTGCCTTGCACACTGGGCAGTTCCACCCCACACCAGGGAAGACAAGTCAGGTGCATGGCATCCTTCCTCTGCCAGCCAAGGTTTTGTCCCCAGGCCCCACAGTTCTGTCAATCCCTTGAAAACACCTCTAGTTTTACTCCTGCATTCACCTGAATCTCAGCACTACTTGTGCCAACAGCAAGGTAGTCTCCTTCTTTAATCCATGATGCAGAGGAAATGTAAACATCTGGATGCTCCGTCTGCAGCAGGGGGATAATCTCCCTAGTAGCGTGATTCCACAGATAAACAGTGTCATCCAGAACCACTGCCAGGAAGTTCTGGGAGCTCCAGTCTATGAGATTCAGATCTACAATTTGAAAGAGCAATGCAGGTCACACCATGATGGCTAGAGAGCCCTGCCCTTCACCCGTGCTGCTGCAGCAGGTGTGGGTGCACACGTGCACACACACACGTGCAGGTGAGGGGCAGCCTTCTGAGTGTCACTATGCCCAGCTGCTGGGGCCAGGTACCCTGCTCCAAGGCATCTACACTGTGCCCTAGACCACTGTGCCTGTAAGGCCACACAGGGACACTCCAGAAGTGGTCTGTGCTAGCCTGGGTACACCAAATAATACAGACAGCCCAGTTACCCTGTCCTAGGAACAGCAATCCAGTGCAGAATGTTCTGGATGCCCAGCACTCAACCCTGTAGCCTACTTACAGTAGTCGTTGAATATCTCTGGTGCATCCAAGACCCGTTCTGGCTTTGAGGGAATATATCTGCTCTTCTTCCTGCTGAATCCAGGTGCCATTTTCAGACTGTAGAGCACTTTCAGGTTATTCTGATAGTCTGTGTGCAGGGGAACAGGTTTGTTAACCTGAGTTAGTTTCCTCCCAGCTGAGTGCTGCTCACCCAACTAGGAATCCCTTGGAGTGAAAATAAAGTCCTAAGAGAAACACTCACAAGCCTGCAGTGCACTAAAATCACTGGCAGAATGAACTGCTGAGCAGGGGTGAGCTACAATTTCCTCATTCATGGAAACAAATTTAACAAACATTTGGGTTTTTGAATCCCATTATATTTAGTTGCAGTTTAAGCTAGAAAGTGCACAGCAGAGGCTTTGATGCTCTTACAGACTTCATGAACGTTTGGAACCTGCAGTACCGGTAACTGTCACCGACATCTTTCCATAAAAATCCTTTCTTTAGGATTTTTCCCCCTTCTGAGAAGCTGTGGCCTCAGCAACAAAAGGTAAACAATGGTTATCTGCTGCTGGGGAATGCAACAGGTGGATGCATGATCAGTCTTGGGTGAATGTTTGGATTTACTGACCACTCACAGCGGAGCTGGGTCTCACCCTCTGCTGAGAAACAGCCCTTTGTTTATTCATTCTTTTCCTATTCTTAGCTTAGCTAGCTTCTGAGAACTTCCCTTCTATTTCTTTTAGTATAGTAATAATGTAATATATATCATAAAATATTAAATCAAGCCTTCTGAACATGAGGTCAAGATTCTCATCTCTCTCTCCACCCTGAAGACCCTTGCAAGCCCTGTAACAGGTGACCAACTGGCAGTCATAGCAACTCTCCTAAATAAATTCACTTTAACTGTTATGCCCTCCCTCGACCTCAGGAACCTTAAGAAAGGAGACTCCAGCCTGTACAGCTCTCAGAAACCAGTTGATTTCTCCTGTGACCACACACAGAGCCTCTGTGTTGCTGTTCCCCTGACCTGATCCCTCCTGCTGATTCAGCTCACACGGAGCCTGTATCATACCTTGTGGAGCATTCTGTGGTTTTCCTCTGAGGTGGAGGATCTTTGCCTCTTCCACATCAAAACCATTCAGATTCACTGCCCAGGCTTTCTGTTGCTCCTACAGAGACAAAACACCCTCAGTGCAATGCATTTAAAACAATTCCCACACTACAATTTAAACAGACATCTAAGTCCCCTTCTCTTAGAATCTGAAGATGTTTGACTGTGCTGCAAGGGTCAGTCACACAGAGGCAGGTCAAAGCAGTTTTCCTCAGACTTTCATACATTGTCCTGCTCACATTTTCAAACAATGGCAAATTCAGTGTCATTGCCAGAGGGAAAAGCCACAGCCACAAAGCGACCAAATGCTTCACAAACAGATTTCAGAACACAGTGTAAAACATTCCAGAAGTGTTCCCTGTGGAGACCTTGTCCTAGAATAGCTACCACCAGCAGTTTCACTTTGCATAGGCTTACAGCTTTGTGTTTTTGTTGCCTGCTACATTTTAAAGCCTCGTTAGTCAAAAGCTAAATTTTGCTACCAGAAGCAGCATAGGCTTAGAGTGCATGGCAGTCTCTACAGCTTCAGTCTCATCCTAGGCTCCTGAAGCCCAGAGCTGCAAGTAGTGATGGCTGGGACTTGTCAGTGCCGTGTGCCCCCTTGATAGAACCTATTGTTCACTGCTCTGTAAAGGGGCAGGAAGGAGTAGCAGTTATTGAAGTAATTGTAACTTAGCAACATGCTCACCTTCTTGGTAGGGGAATCCTCAGCAGGGTCATTCTCTTTGGTTAGGAGGAAATTTGCCATCTCCATCTGCATAGTGCTGCGTTTGGGAATGTAGCGATCCCCCCCGGCCTTTGTGGGGGTGCTTTGAATTTTGGATCCAGATTTACCTGCATTCACATATGAAAATATTGTCTTACAGCTATTTAACAGCCTGTATTCGAGCTTTCACGGGAGCAAACCCAACACTCTTCCACATCACACCCACCAGACAAGTAGGACTCCAAGGTCTCATGCCACACAGTCACAACTAACTTATATTTTCCTCCCTGCCACCAAGTTGGTTAGGGACTGTGTGGTGCAACTCCTTGGGTCTAGTGCAACAATTCCAGAGTCCAGAGATAAGGGGAAGATACAAAAATGCTCACAGGATGTAAAGCTGTCAGCTGACAGTCCTGCCCACACTTGTCCTAGCATCCAGCTGTGCCAGCAAGGCTCAGCTGGCCGAACAGCAGCTCGCCAGCCCCAGTGCTCAGAGCTCTGCCCCTCATGCTGGCAAGGAGGTGGGTGGCTGTCAGGAGCACAGCCCACCTCCTCCTGCCTGAGCAGCAGCCGGTAGGGCAGCGTGGCAGGGAGCCCAGAGCCCCGTGGCTACGGACAAGCAGCCTGGGCCAGGCTCCCGCACTCAACCTCTGCCGCCGGTGGCCGGCGCTCACCGGGTGTCTTGGACGGCGTCTTGCTGGGGCTGTGGGAGCGACATGCCGGCTTTATGGGGGACACGCCGACGGGGCTGGGCCCGGGGCCGCTCTCCTTGGCCTTGCGCTGCCATGGCGCAGGCGGCGCGTTCGGGATCAGCGTGTCCAGCTTCAGCAGCCCGTGCAGGTCCGCCTCCAACAGGAACTGCGCCGTGGTCCTGCGGGCGGGCAGGGTGAGCCGTGCCCACCGGCCGGGCTGAGCCTACTCCGACTGCCCCGCCGGCCTCCCCACCACCGGACCGTGCAAGCGCTCCAGCTGCTCCTCCCCACTAAGGGACACCCCCACTCTCCCCAGCCGCTCCTCGGGACACCCCATCAGCCGATACGCTCTCCCTCCGCTCCTCGGGGGTCCTTGATCAGGCAGCACCCCTTCCAGCCGCTCTTTGGGGCTTCTTCCGATAAGCAACATTCTCCCTTCCCCTGCCTTTCAAGGGCAATCTCGTCCCTGCTCTTTCTCCTCCCCACCGTGCCTTGCCTCTGCCCAGTGCCCCTGGGGCTGCTCTTGGCCAGGCAGCCTCAGTGGGAGCCAGCACTGGCTGCAGCCCCAGCGGGCCCCCCAGGACAGGGCCCAGCAATTAGGAGGCCAATGAAAGCTCTGGGCAGCAGCAGAACCCTCAGCAGAGTTCTTTGGACAATCAAGGACTGGCCACCCCTACACTGCAACCTCACTGGGAATGTTTTCTGTCTGACGTAGACTTTCAAAAGAAGCTGTTTGAGGGAAAGGTGAACTAAACACTCACCCTTTTCTCTTCCAGCAAGTCCAACTTCGGACAGAGCATAAGATGAAGATCAGCTCCAAGACAAGCAGGCCTGCCAGTAACCCTAGCCAGAAGCCTGTTCCCTGACAGAAACCCCTTCCAAGGCCCTTCTGGGAATCAGGAACATGTGCTGTGGTTCCAGCTGCACCTGTGGGAGCGATGGGGATCGTCAGCCCGTGCTGTGCTGCACTGCTCAGCTGGCAGCACGGTGGATGCGGGCAGGACATTCTCCGCTTCCCCCAGAGCTGGGGTCTGCAGGGACCTTGCCACCCCGTGGCACAGGCTGTGCCACCCAACAAAGCCCAGCAGGCCGGGAGGAGAGCCCGGGGGCAGCGCAGCTTTTTGGGCAGTCGCTGCTTGGAGGGACACGGGCCACAGCCATCCCTGAGCAGCCCCTGCCAGCCCTGGCCCTCCCTGCCCCGTGACAGCTCCCCCCGCCCCAGGGCACAGAGTCAGGCCCTGTCAGGACCCAGTGCAGCCCCTGCCCAGTCGGGAACCAAGGCTGGCTCTGGCCCTGGGCTCGCGGCAGGGCTCCTGCTCGGGGCTGCTCCTGTGCCTTGGGCCTCTGGGCACTCAGGGCCAGCTCCAGAGCAGCTGCAGCGGGAGGGACGTTGGTGCACGAGTCCCCTTTTCCCAGGGCTGTGAACGAGCTCCAAAGGCACCTCCAGCTTTGCCGGGCTGTGCAAGGGAGGCCCTGGTAGAAGAAGAAGAGCTGCAGCCACACAGCTCTGCCAATGGCTGAGCCCTGCTGAGCCTGGCACAGCAATTACCTTCTGTGCCTGTGCCCATGCCTGTGTTTGGCTTGGACTTCCTTCCTGCAGCAGGGGCTGCCAATCGGCCTCTGCTTTGTTGGGGAAACACCTCCTTCTGTCCTAACTTTTGGCCCATCACTTGAGAAACAAAAAGTACACCTTAAAAGATGGAGAAATTCTCCATTTCTTTAATGGCATGTTCAGAACGTCATGCTTATGCAAAATCGGATAAAATCAACAAATCATCTGGGCTTTTTCAGCTGGGCCATGGCCCACCGTCCTTCAAACACCTGCCAGTGCTGAGCAGAAGTTGTGAGTGGATCGTGCAGGGTGAGGGCACACACATGCATGGCTCTGTCCTGGCACCTGCAGCGATGCCCCCCTGGCCGAGCTTTGGGCTCTGAGCTGGCAGGTCTCACAGGGGAAAGGCCTTGGCGTACCCTCACCATCTCCCAGAGGCTCAATCCTGAACATGGGCTGGGAAGCCAGATCACCTTTAGCAACAGGCTCAGCTGCAAAGAAAGGCAGGACACAACAGCTCCAATGGCACTGCTGAAGATTCTCCTTCAGGCCCGAGTGGCAGTGAGGGCATCTGGGTGATTGGTGCCCTCCAAAGCACTCCCTTGGCTCTGCCTTCCACTCAGGAGCAGGGCCAGGGGGACCTCGTGCCTGCAGTGGCCCCACACTGGGATGGAAGGAGCCCCTTGCGGGGCAGTCGGGGCAGAAAGGACTCCCTGGAGCAGCCAGCAGCTTGAAACCCAGCCCCAGGCAGGGCCAGGGCTTAGCAGTGGCAGCAGAAGCAGCTCGGGCTCCCTGGGGGCTGCAAAGGAGATGAGAAAGGCTCAGCCCTGGGGCACAGCCCTGGGCCCAGCCCCTTCCCTCTCTGCTCTTCTCTGTGGCTGCACAGAGCACACAGAAGGACACAGCGGCATTGCACACGGGAGGAGGATGGACAGCTAAATGCCCCTTCCTCCCACTGACAGTGATCCTGTGGGATCCCTCAGGGCTCCAGAAGGGAGCAGGGTAAGGTTTCCAGAACTGATCTACCTTCAGTGAAATTTAAGGGAACTGGCTCATGGTAAGCTCTTGGCATACCGACACAGATTATTCTGTCAGGAAAGGTACATTCAGAACATGCCTCCAACATCTGACAAGGTCTTCAAAGCACCATTCACCAGCATTTCCAAGTAATCCAAGTCATGATCCCAGTCGAGAAGGGAGCACAGATGCTACAGAACCATTTCCATGGTGTGTTGGGATCCCCTTCTCCCTTGGGGAATTGGGGACTGCAAGGGGGTGGGGTAAGGCTGTGGGAGCCTGTGGCTCCTGGTCACTCTGTACGCTCTTTGCAGGTCCTGTGCAACATGCCTGGAGGGGCAGCTGGAGCAGCCCAGGGCCCTGGGGCTCTCTCCCTGCCACACAGGAAACCCTCACTAAATGCTTGGGGAAATCTGCAGTGCCACAGCTGTCACTCCCAACCTCCGTCCCTCCCTCCTGCTTGCCCACCTGCCCATGGAACAGCTCCCACAGCCCACGGGCACATAGCCAGGCCCTCTCAGGACACACTGGAGCCTTGCTCTCCTCCTCTGCCCTTTCCCCACCACGGGCACCCTGTGCAGCCGCTCCCAGGTTTCGGGACATGTCTCCCACGGAGGGAGCCCAGCAGGACAGCTCAGTACCCGAGTGCCCTGAGCCTGCTCGGGACAATTCCTCTGGGCTGTGCCCATCTTATCCGGGCTGTGCCCGCAGTGCCAAGCAGCAGAGAGGGCAGCTCAAGCCTCAGCAGGGCTCAGGCCCAGAAGCACAGCAACTACCTCCTGTGGCTGTGTCTGGCATCGCCTCCCTTCCTGCAGGAAATGCCACCTTCAATAGAGCCCCTCTGTCCATCCCTTGAGAAAGGAAGAGGCACAGCTGGATCAGATGGAATCATTGCACATCCAGGAGGTGGCCTGTTCAGGAGGCAATACTTGTCCAAAACATGGATAAGGATCAGGAAAATTGATCTTGGAAGGGCATTAAACCAAGAAACAAGTACTTCAAAACCCCTGGAGGTGGCTGCCATGGTGAGTTCCCTGAGGTGTCAAAGGCCAAGCCACACCCATGGCTGCTTTCCCTGAGGTGTCACAGCTGCAGCCCCAGCCCCATGGCCGGGTTTCCTGAGGGCTGGCAGTCCCAGTCTCGCTCCATGGCTGGTTTCCTGAGGTGTCACAGCCCCAGTCCCACTCCATGGCTGGTTTCCCTGAGGTGTCACAGTCCCAGCCCCACTCCATGGCCAGTTTCCCTGAGGTGTCACAGTCCCAGTTCCGCTCCATGGCCGGTTTCCTGAGGTGTCACAGCCCCAGTCCCGCTCCATGGCCGCTTTCCCTGAGGTGTCTCAGCCCCAGCCCCGCTCCATTGCCAATTTCCCTGAGGGCTGACAGCCCCAGTCCCGCTCCATTGCCAGTTTCCCTGAGGTGTCACAGCCCCAGCGTCGCTCCATGGCCGGGTTTCCTGGTCGCTTTGAGGTGCTGTTCCTCTCTCTCTGTGGAGAAAGTAGAGGCCAAGGAGCTTGCAGAGCAAGCCCAGAGCCACGAGGGCTCTACTGCCTGCTCAGCCCTGAGTGAGCTCTGCTCCTTCATGCCTTCTCCTCCCGTTGTCAGGTCGCACTGACACTCGGCCTGAGCCCAGTGTTCCCTTTTGGGGCCAAGGGAAATCTCTGCTCCTGCCTCTGGCACAGGGTGCTCTGCCAGCAGGTCAGGGAAGGAGACAGCCCTGGAGAGAGGCATGAGCAGTGGAGGAAAGCCAACATCACTGCAGTCTTGCAAAAGGGCACCAAGAAAGAGCCAGGAAACTGCAGGGCCATCAGCCTCAGCTCCATCCCCAGAAAGGTGACAGAACAGCTCCTCTTGGATGCCATCTCTAAGCCTGTGGAATAACAGGAATGGAAACCATGCTTGACCAATCCCATAGCCACCTGTGCTGCAGTGACTGGCTGGGCTTGTGAGGGGAGAGCAGTGGTTGTTGCCAGCTGGGACTTCAGCAAGGCTTTGTCCCTGCCTCCCATAACAGGCCCCTGAGGCAGCTCAGGGACAGTGGGGCAGAGAAGTGGACAGGGGAGCTCCAAACTCAGGTAGCTGTGAGCTCAGGGCGCCGTGCTGGGCCCAGCCTTGTTTGCCTTATTCCCCAGTGACCTGGCAGAAGGGACAGAGTGTTCCCTCAGTGTTTGCTGATGGGACAGAATTGGGAGCAGGGCCTGAGGCACCACAAGGCTCTGCTGCCCTTCAGTGAGACCTGGAGAGGCTCGAGAGTTGGGCAGAGAGGAACCTAATGAAGTTGCACTGGGAAAAGCCTCTAGAAGAGCTTCAGGCTTTGTAATTACCAGGCAACAGAAGTGTTTTAGTATAGTGGAGTCTATAACGTTGTCTTGTAATGTCCAGTCAGGGAAACCACTGCGTCTCTGTATGTCATAGGACCAGTCACTTGTATGTATGTCAAGAAAGTCTTTGGGAGAAACATGAATGAATTCAGAAACTTCCCCTGATATTATTTTGGATTTTCACGATTTTCTGGAATGCTGGGTGAAGTGTAAGGATGCCAAAAGGAAAGTGAAAGCAAACCAATAAATCTTTAAAAACTCAGAAGCCTCTCCTGTCTGTTCCTTGAAGAAGTTGCCAAACAATGTCACTTTTGCAATCCTTTGAAAGATCTTATAGGAAAAAGCATTGGCCAAAAGTGCTGCCCTGTGTTTCTGAACAGCAACATGCATTTTGTGTTGATGCAAGGTTTGTACCAGGGTTTGGGGTTTTTGTGTGTGCTTTGAATGTGAGTCTTTGCAGGACTATTAATAATTAGACCATGTACTGAAGAGAACATGTTACTGTGTTGTGCTGTTCAGTGCTGAAGAGGGTTGAGACAGAGCAGGTAGCTCTGTGTCTGTGTGTAATTGCATGAGCAGCACGGGAGCAGTGCCCAGGGCCTGGAGAAGCAAACGGGTTCCCGGTGCTGAGGACAAGGTGTCCAGAGCTCGGGATTGTCCGGCCAAGCTCTTCTGGCTCCTTGTGCTTCGAGACCTAGCCGGGAGCCCTGCAGAGCCCCGGGTGCAGCTTCCTAACTTCCCCCCTCTTCCTCTGCCTCCTCCCTGCCTCCAGGGTAAAGGCGCTCCCTGGCATTGCACTGGCTGTGCCTCCCTCCTAGAGCAGTGAAGGGATCGTTTCCCAGCCAAGGTGGCTCTCCCATGGAGACAGGAAAATGGGCAAACTCCTGCTGCCCCAGCATTAGGCAGGTGCAGTGTGTCCTTGCCTGTCAGTCCCTGCCCTGCTTCCCAGAGATGCCACTGATTGTTCCACAAGTCATGGATCTGCATTTCCAGGAGCATGTTTGCAAAGATACGAAAGAGAAAAATTGACAAGAATTGTTTGTGCTTCTCTTCCTAATTTTTTCCAATGTATTTTCTAGTAGGAAAGCATGGACCAAACTGGCAAAGTTCCTATAATGTAGGAAAAGCATCCTCCTGTATTTGACTTGAGTTGAGGACAGTTGCAAGCTCTCCTGTCAAATGTACACAGAAAATTCTCAGTGAATTTTCTGTCTTTCTGCTGAGTCAGTATAAAAGATGACGCTTCTCAGAAGCTTAATACTAATTTTTCCATTTATATGGAAAGTCAAAGTTGTTAGTTCATATGATGGCAGGATAACGGAGGCAGCTGTGGTGGTGTCCAGGTTTATCTCCTGTACCCAATGGTGATCAGCAGCAGCATCAAATCAGGTTCATCTTAGTTTTCTGCAGACAGGTCTTGATGAAAACATCAGTTCACCTAGAGCAGGGTTTGAATCCCTGTAGTGCAGCTGACTCCGCACGGGCTCTCTGGGCCACCGCCTGCCAGGGGCAGGAGCAGAAATTTCCCTTGGCCGGGGCCGGAGCCCTAGTGTGGCAGTGCCTGAACAGCACCTCCCTGCCTACAGTGCCACCCTGGATGGCTGCCCCAGGGCCTGGCATTTGACTCTGCACTTGCTGCCGGATTCCCGGCCGTGCTTCCACCCTGAGCAAACGCTCGGACCATTTTAGAAGCTCGGTGCCCAAGGGGGCCGCCACAAGTGGTTGCCAGGGACCTGGGGCCATGGCTGCCCCGATTTTGGGTACACGGTGCTGATGTCAGAGTGGCCATTGTGACCTGTGCCACCAAGGCCACAAAAGGGAACGCGGGGCTCAAGCCGAGTGTCAGTGCGACCTGACAACGGGAGGAGAAGGTAGGGCGGGGATGTGGCTGCCCAGGGACCAGAGGGGCCCCACACCTCGGGGCTCTGGGCCTGTGCTGCAGGCTCACCTGGCTCTCCCTTCCCAAAATCACAGAATCAGCAGAGGAACAGCCAGAGGACACTGCAGTGTTACTCAAGGCGACGACGGGAGGAGAAACAGACAGGAGCAGGGCTCACGCAGGGCTGAGCAGGGAGTAGAGCCTCGTGGTTCTGGGCCTGTTCTGCAAACTCCCCCCCTCCCCTTCTTTCTCCCATAGACAGAGAGGAACGGCACCTCGAAGTGACCACGTCCTTCGAGGAGATAGACTCAGCGTAGACAGCCGCCATGTCTGACAGAAAGCAGGAGGGTCCTGGTGCCAGGGAGCCAGGTGAAGGCAAAGCAGCTCTCTGATAGCTTGGCCCAGGGGCTCTTGTGGTAGCAGGCAGCGTGGGGATCAGAACAGAGGCAGGGGGAGGCAGGAGCTGCTCGGCCATGCCAGGGCTGGGAGCCTCCTTCCTGCCCAAGTGGGGCCTAGCTGGGCCAGGGGGCAGCTCCTGGGACAGCCGTGCCCGCAATGGCCCCTGCTCTGCAAGGCCTCCAGCGCTGCCCATCAGCCAGGCAGGGACAGAGCAGCCTTGGGGCCGATGCTGCTGCAGGCTCAGAGCCCCGCACAGCTGCTCATGCCCGGTGCCATTGGCTCTGTCCCCTGCAGCCTGCATGCTGTGTCGCCGTGCCGAGGCTGACCCGGACATATGCGGTGACAAACTGCAGAAGGGTGGGCTCTGTGCCCACGTGTTCTGCATGGTGAGTGGCTCCGGGCGCTCCCTCCACCTTTGCAATGGGCAGCTCCTCCCGCCCCCTCCTCATCAGCTTCTCCCCTTGGCTGCAGTTCTTCGCCACTCTACTATTTCAGCAAGAGACGGACCGCGGGGGACTCATGAACTTTCTCCCTCGAGATCTCCTAATTGCAGTGCGGCGGGCGGCACAGAAGGTGAGAGCCTGACAAGAGCAGGGAGATTTGTGCCTGGCGAGGTTTGCCAGAGCTTAGCCCAGACTGCAGGAAAGAAAGGCCGGCCCAACAGTCGGGACAAAGTCTGGCTCCCAGCAGCTCTGGCACAGAGGCCCTGGCACAGCAGCTTCCCTCCTCCAGCTGGCGGCTCTGTGGGCTGGGAGCCGGCAGCGGCCACGTCCTGCGCCCTGCCCTTAGCCCTGGGGCTGCCTGGGGAGGCCTCGAGGCTGCTGCTGCTGCTGCTGCTGCTGATGCAGCTGCTTGGCTCTTTCCAGCGCTGCTGCGTCTGCGGCCAGAGCGGGGCAACCATCATGTGCTGCAGGGAGAACTGTGACAGATGGTTCCACTTGCCCTGTACCAAGGAGGGCGGCTGTGTCAATCTATACGTTACTCCGTTCAGGTACCTCATCTCTCTTTATGGCCACCCCTGGGGAATGATCCAGCATTTCTCACTTTCCCCATCCCTTTGCCCCCAGCTCTTTCTGCCCTGAGCACCGTCCAGAGCAGGAGGTGGATGTGACTCCTGAGCCGGACACCGTTTGCCTCATCTGCATGGAACCTGTGGAGGACAGAAAGACCTTCACAACATTGGTGTGCCCAGCGTGCAAAAAGGCCTGGTTCCACAGGGACTGCATCCAGGTAGGAGCCCTCCCCTGAGCCCTGGGGCACAGCAGGTGCTCAGCAGCAGCAGCAGCAGCAGCAGCAGCAGGGCCTCGCTCACCCTGCCTGTGTTTGCCCTGCAGGGACAGGCCTTGCGCGCTGGTGCTTTCTATTTCCAGTGCCCCCTGTGCAGAGACAGTGGGGAATTCCCTGTTGAAATGTTCATCTTGGGGATCCGAGTCCCCTTCAGGTTGGTGTCCTTCTGCCTGGCCCACCAGCCAGGAGGGTGCAAGTGCTGTGCTGTGCCAGGCCCTGCCCCAGGAGCCCTGGCCCTGCCCTGTCCTGTGAGTCTGGGCTTCAGCTTCACCCCCAACTTGGAAAAGTGCTGGAGAAAGAGCTGGGACACCCTGGACCTCCGTGAGGGAGAGCAGCAGAAATTCATCATCTCTTCCTTTCTCCATCAGACAGCCAACGTGGGAGGACAACGATGCCTTCGCAGATCTAGGAGTGAGGCACGGCCAATGCAATGCCAGGGATTGCCTTTACCCTGGGGGCAGGGAGGAGGCAGAGGAACAGGGGTAAGTTGGGAAGCTGCACCTGGGGCTCTGCAGGGAACCTGTGTCTCGACAAGGGCTCAAAGCAGGAAGAAGCAGAAGCGCTTGGCTAGACAACCACGTGCTGGTACACTTTTTGTTCTCAGTGCTATGAGCTTGTTTGCCTCCCCAGGCCCTGGCAATTGCTCCTGTACTCCTCCTGTGCTGCTGAGGGCACCCACAGGCGCTGCTCTGGCCTGAGGAACAGCACACAGAGATGGGAGTGTGACAGCTGTGCTGGGCTCGGAACATGTATGAGTCAAAGTCCCCGGTGTCCCTGGGCTAGGGCAGTGCCCAGGCCGGGCTTGGCAGAGCGCAGCATCCACTGCTGGAGGGCTGGGGGCACTGCTCTGGCCTGGCTTGGCCGGGGCCTGGGTGATCTTTGACATTCCTGCTTGCCCTTACAGCCTCCAGGGATGAGACAGAGCTCAATGGCCCCAGGCCGGCCAGACAGTCAGGACTACAATCTGCTCGTGGCTGGTCAGAATCTGAGGCCATCAGCCCCAGCTCCCACAGCCCTGTGCCATTGGTGCTGGTTTCCCCACCTCCATCTCCAGAGATGGGCAGCCACAGCAGGCCCCAACACGGAGCATGGCAGCAGGCGCTGCCATCTTCCTCACTGGACACCAGCAGCATCAGCAGATCAAGGGCAACACGCAGCACGTCCCCTGACCCTGAGGACAGGGTCCATTCCAGACATGCTGGGCCCAGCCGCAGGCGAAGCTCCTCTCGCCGGCAAAGTCGCGCCCAGAGTCCACCTGTCCGGTCCAGGAGTCACCGTGACAGGAACAGTAGGACAGGGCCAAGGGCTGAGAGGCCCAAGCAAAGGGAGACACCATCACGGACATCCCCCAGACGCAGGTGCTCCCGCCAGCAAGGTCGTGCCCAGAGTCCACCTGTCCGCTCCAGGAGTTGCCATGACAGGAACAGAGGGACAGGGCCAAGGGCTGAGAGGCCCAGGCGAAGGGAGACATGGTCAGGGCCATCCCCCAGACGCAGGCGCTCCCGCCAGCAAGGCTGGGCCCGGAGTCCACCTGTCCGCTCCAGGAGCTGCTGTGACAGGAGCAGTGGGACAGGGACAAGGGCTGAGAGGCCCAGGCGAAGGGAGACATGGTCAGGGCCATCCCCCAGACGCAGGCGCTCAAGCCAGCAAGGCTGGGCCAGGAGTCCACCTGTTCGCTCCAGGAGCTGCTGTGACAGGAGCAGTGGGACAGGGACAAGGGCTGAGAGGCCCAGGCGAAGGGAGACATGGTCCGGGCCATCCCCCAGACGCAGCCGCTCCCGCCAGCAAGGCTGGGCCCAGAGTCCACCTGTCTGCTCCAGGAGTCGCCGCGGCAGCAGCAGTGGCACAGGGACAAGGGCTGAGAGGCCCAGGCGAAGGGAGACATGGTCAGGGCCATCCCCCAGACGCAGCCGCTCCCGCCAGCAGCGCCGGGCCTCGACTCAAACTGTGCGGTCCAGGAGTCGCCAGGACAGGAGCAGGAGGACAGCAGCGAGTGCTGAGAGGCCCAGGCGTAGGGGGACATGGTCGGGGACATCCCGCAGGAGCAGCCGCTCCCACCAGCGACGTCGGACCTCAACTGGGACCTCCAACAGCAGCACGTAGCGCCGTCATCTTTTCTTTCTAGGCCGTGTGTTCCTTGCCAGAAGTGAAGGTGAGAACGGTCAGTGCAGGGACCCTGAGATGTGCAGCTCTGTGGGCAAACCCTATTAGCTCTTGATGTTTCTACTGGCAGGAAGAAGTCTGGGCTAAATACCTTGATTTCTGTGTAACTGTGTATTCAGTGAAAAGTCACTTAAGGATGTGGCTAATTAAAAAGGACTCTTGTTCCGGCCTTTAGACTTCAACCTCAGATGTTTCCCCACTGCTTACCCTTGATAATGAACCACTCCTTAATGGGCTTGGATATGCTTAGGGAGACATTCAGAGCAAGGTGGCTCTTAGGGAAGCTGTGTCCGAACAGGACGTGTGCTGTGTTGCTATCCTTGAACAATCTCATTTCAGTAAAGCCAAAAAAAGAAGAAAGAGATGAGACACTGCCTCACTGTCTGAAGACAACTCCTACACCATTGCTGCGGATTTGAAAGAGGCCTTTCAAAGAACAAACCAGAATAGACGGTATTTCCTCCGTCTATTCTGGTTTATTCTTTGAAAGACCTTCAAAGAGCAAACCAGACTGAGGAAATACCCTGGGACAAAGAGGATGCACAGGACTCTGCCCCAGATGACCATTTGGGACCTTTGCCTGAGGATGATGCAGCTCAGGAGACGAGTTACTTCAAGTTTTCTTTCTTTGGAGGCACAGAGGAGTTGGGCATCAAAGAAGGTAACAGCAGAACCCTTCTAACAGTGCCATTGCTAAGGAAGAGCTTCTGGCAGGCACTGTAGGGCAATATGGTGTAATAAAGGTCAGGATGCAGGGGATTTTCAGCAACAGAAGTCAGTAATTAGGCAGAAGCATTTTGATCTTCATTTCTGCTTGCTAGGGTTGTGATTATTGAGAGGTGCCTCATGCTTGCATCTCAGGAATTCTGAAAGGCATGCTTTGAGAAGGCATTGGGGGTTTTTGCTGAGTGGTGAAAAAGCTTGTTCTCATGCCCTGAATTCCTCAAACAGGGAAAAAGGTGACACACCAGTCATATCAAGTTTCATAGGAACTCACAAGGCTTTTAAGGAAATGTGCGTTAATGTAGAGGGAGGAGCAAAGTCCGAGAGCTGGCCCCAAGATCCATGAACATTCTGTTTGTTACTGAATTCTACTCTTGGACCTTTAGAAAAAGGAAATGGAATGACACATGATCATTGGGGTGTCCTAACCTTAGATAAAATGAGGCCATCTGAAATGAAGATGAAACAACATTAACTCAAGTCCCAGTCATGTAGGAGAGAAAAGAAACCCCGTGAAGTTACCCAAAATATTAAAAAACCCAACGCAACAGCACAAAGCAATGAGCCCCCCAGACTTGCGCTGAACTGAAAAGGTATTCAGTGTCTTCTGAATGCAATGAGAAATGTTTAAGAATACATAAGGGCTCCCTGGAACAAAGTGGAAAATACAAAGTGGAGCAGAAATGTAGCTTAGAAAATCTGGCAGGGTCAGATTCTGTCCTTCCTAAATCTCTCTTCTCCACTGTAAGTATTTCACGTGAAAGGAGGAATTCTTCCTGATGATTAGAGGAATAATCTGGTTTTGGCTTTTTTTCTCTATTGGTGCTGTCATTGCAGAGCCTCACGCGCTTGGGACAATAAAGCCAGTAAAAGCCACATGGCAAGAGGATCCACGTTTCCAGGACAGCAGTTCTGAGGGTGACGATGAGCCTGAGATGTCAGAAATTGAACAGGACCAAGAAATGCAAGTTCCATTTCTCTTTGTTGTCTACTTGGCTGTAGTAGTTGGATGCTGTGGGAATATTAATAGCAGCACTCAGGGAATGGGAAACTGACATTGCACACCTCTGAGCAATGAAAGTCATCTTAGAAAACCGTTTGTGCTGCACAGAGTCAAAACTCCCAGCAACCCATTGGATGTGAATGGGAATATGGAAAGAAAGAGCAGAGCACAGGAAATTAACTGGGTCATTTTGGTTTGACCAACTCCAAACTGAGTTTGGCCAAAAGCCAAAGACACAGTCAGTTTTCTCTTTAAAAGAGGATTTGGAAAATAAAAAGATTTATTTGGTTTCTAGGGAATAAAGCTTTTCAATGTATGGCATTTCTCTGAAGCACTACAGGATTAACTTGTGTTCATGAAATTTGATAGTACAATTTAGGATGCTCAAATCCCTTTGTCCTTTTCTAGGTTTCTTTCTTTACCATGCACAGGAAGTGCTACAGTTTTTTTTTTTTGTTCTCCAAAGATGATGAACGCCTAAGAGGTATGATAGAATTTCTTTACGCTCTTTTATATTTTTTTTTCCTTTTAAACCCTTCCTGTAATTCAGTGAGGAGGAAAAAATGCTGCCTAGTTATCAAAGTTTTCTAGTCAAAATTTGCCACCCTCACTTGTGATCCAAGTTGTGGTAGAATCCCTTGAGAAAGTCCTGGCAAAATAAAGGTCAACCAGATTTTCTGGCTTTCTTTTCTTTCAGACAATTACCGAATAGGAATCTGGACTTTTAGAGTTTACCAAAAACTTAGTCACTTGACAGCTTATGTAGACATTTCGGATCCTTTCGGGTATTTAAATCATCTTTATCTTTTTCCTCTCTTTCTGGTGTTACCATTAGAAATGAGGAGTGTTCTTGTCAGCCACATATGTCCCTGTGGTTCTTTGTTCTAATGAATCTGGGGTTTTGCTTCTGAATCCAGTGAATTTTGTATTTAGAAACAAAGAAAACAACATCCAAAGGAAACATGCACAGTCCCCAAAACCTGCACAGGCCACCAAAACAATTGCTGGCTAGATTTTGTAGAATAGAGTCTTAAGCTTAAAGGATGTGCCTTCCATGAGACTGATTCCATAACTCTGCTGAAATGCACTGCTGTGTTCACACAGTTACCAGCCTGCAATCTTCCAGGCAGCCTGATTTACAGGGTGTGTTGAAATGGAGAGCTCAGGCCTCAGCAGGCCTCAGTTCTGGGGGAAGATGTGGGGTGCTGGTGCTGAGCTTCTAATGCAACAGCTGCAATTTCACTGCAATTCAGATTGCAGCATGTTGAGGAAAAGTGCTGCTGCCTTTGATTGTTCTTAGCACACCAGGCTGCAGTAGGGAACATTTCTGCTGGAGCCAAGGCGTGGTGGGGGCAGGAGAACAGGAAGGATGTGAAGAATTGATTTCTGATTTTAGTGCTGTGGTGGTCAAGATTGTTAGAAGTAGCAGCACAATCACAAGTGTTTAAGGCTATTAATTGGATGTTTCTTTTGTGCAGAGGGTCCAAGTTATTTTGTAGATTAGTAGAAGTCAGTGAAGAAAAAGAGGGTTAGGAAGACAGACGTAGATTATTGCTTGAGGTGAGTATGGAACATCTGTTCCCTGGTAAGTCTAGGTGAAAACTGAGCATGGGGAGAGATTGCAGGTATGAATGTGCATGTAAAATTAAGCCAGGACCTCGAGAAGAGCTTTAAATTTGTGATGAACAGGGAAGAGAAGTTTTTTAGTGTAGCGGTGTGTATAACATCCTGTTGTGTGGTCCAGTCAGGTAAACCACTACATCTTTGTGTGTTACAGGAGCAGCTACTTAAGTGTATGTAAGGATAGTGAATGTAGAGACTTCTCCTCATAGTGGATTCAAGAACTTCTCTTTAGAATTTGTTAGATTTTCATTATTTTCTGGAACGCCAAAGGAAGCATTAGGATACCCTATAGGAAGTGCAAGCAAACCAATAAAGTTTTTACTGATTAGAAGCGAATCACGTTTGTTCCTTGAAGGAGTTGCCAAACAAGGTTACTTTCAACATGCTTTCAAAGGTCTAACAGGGATCAATATCAGCAAACCCTGTTAGGTCGTGTTTGGGAGCTGGGGCTGAGGCTCTCGTGCCCTGGGGAGCCATGGGAAGGCTCCAGGCCTGAGTGTGCGGCCAGGCCGGGGCCATTGAGCTGCAGCCCATCCCTGGTGGATGCAAGGGCAAGCAGGAATGCCAAGGGACCCCAGGGCCGGGCCAGGCCAGGCCAGAGCAGTGCCCCCAGCCCTCCAGGAGCGGACGGGCTCTGCCAAGCCCAGCCTGGGCACTGCCCCCAGCCCAGGGACAGGCGGGTGCTTTGCCCAAGGGCTGGGCCCAGAGCAGCAGAGCTGTCACAGCCCCAGCTGGTTCTGGTCTGCGTGCGGCCCAAGCAGGGCCCGTGGGTGCCCTGGGCAGTGCAGGAGCAGCACAGGAACAGTTGCCAGGGCCAGGGGAGGCACAGGGCTCAGCCTCTGCACGGTGACACAGCATGCAGGCTGCAGGGGACAGAGCCAATGGCACCGGGCATGAGCAGCTGTGCGGGGCTCTGAGCCTGCAGCAGCATCGGCCCCAAGGCTGCTCTGTCCCTGCCTGGCTGATGGGCAGCGCTGGAGGCCTTGCAGAGCAGGGGCCATTGCGGGCACGGCTGTCCCAGGAGCTGCCCCCTGGCCCAGCTGGGCCCCACTTGGGCAGGAAGGAGGCTCCCAGCCCTGGCATGGCCGAGCAGCTCCTGCCTCCCCCTGCCTCTGTTCTGATCCCCACGCTGCCTGCTGCCACAAGAGCCCCTGGGCCAGGCTGTCACAGGGCTGCTTTGCCCTCACTTGGCGCTCTGGCACCAGCGCTGTCCTGCTTGCTGCCAGACATCGCAACTGTAAGCAGATAGTCCCTTTCCAGGAATGACGCAGTCACCTCCAGGTGCTGATCCTCTCTTTCTGTGGGATAAACAAGAGCTTGGGGCGCTGCCATGGCAGGGCTTCCCTCAGCTGTCGGCACTTCCAGCCCGGCTCTGCCAGGGGCTCTGGCAGTGCCACGGCGCACGGCAGCTCTGGCATGGCAGCTCTGCACTGCAGCCTCCGCCAGCAGCCAGATCTGCGGGCTGGGACTCCGCAGCGGCCGCACGCTTCTCCCAGAGCCCGAGCAGCGGCGGCTCGCTCCCAACACCGAGCCGGGAAGGCGCCGAGGTACAGCGCGGGCTCGGCTCTAGGCACGAACCGCCCCGCCCCTCACACCCGCCCGCCCTTTCCCGGCCTCTGGCCCCGCCGCGCGGCGCCCGCGCTGTCGAGGCGACTCTTGCCCACAAGGAGGCGCCCTGAGCCCTGCAATGGCGCCGCGAACCTTCTGGCGCTCTGGAAGGCGCGGGCCTGGACCTGTTGCAAGCTGGGCCCTACGTCCCATTTCCTGAAGAAAACATATCCTGTCATGCCTGGGCTGTCCGCACTTCCAAGCCTGATCAACAGGAAGAGACATTTAACCTGTGACACACATAGCAGCCTACAAGCTCGAAGTGATGGCCAGGTATTAGAAAAGCAAAGTAGTTGTTGCTAGAATTGTCTTTAAGACTCAGGGCTGGGCCCGTTTCACTGATCTCAGACCCAGAGGGAGGTTGACAAAGCTTGGGAAGAAGGATGCCATTGATAGTGGACACAAAGGATGCAGAATTTAGGGGCCATAAGGACATCTGCTAGAACTGCCAAGTTAAGGAAAACAGTCCTAAAGTTGTCTCAGCAAATATGCTGAGCTGAGCACCAGCTGGCTAAAAAAGAGTGTGATGTTTGCAGGCAATGGGACTTTGGCACCCAAATTATCCTGGGCCTGGCCATGGGATGGTTCTGGTCACCAGAACACATGAAAAGACAGCATAATGCAAGCACTGGGCATTGTGCTTCATAGAACCCAGACAAAAAAGCTGGGAAGACTCTGCTGGATTCTTGTGTGGTATCTACCCCTTCTGTTCCTTCTTCTTCTCAAAATATATTGTAAGCCTGATTAAAAAACTTACTTAGAGCCATGGTCAGTGCCATATTCTGAAAACTTACAGCTGACTTACAGGTTTAGTATCTCACAGAGCAGGTTTGAGGCCCTGGAATTGGAGGGACAGACAAGTGATGAAGTGGGCAAAAGTCCTTCTGGAATAGAGGAGCACCTAGGGCAGGTCAGGCAACACCATGCATGGTGACCACCTCTGTTCCAAGGAAAGGCAGGGTCCCTTCAGGCCTTCCTAAAAGCATCCCAAGGGAAGGTTTCCATCTCCCCTGCCCTCTTTCCTTGACTTTAGCTGAATCTTTCTCTCACTGAAAGACAGGAAGCTCAAGTGTGTTAGGAGAATACTGTGAGCATTGGCAGCGGTGAACAGTCAGTGTGAAAAACGCCAATCACTTGTTTTTAAAATTTTAAAAAGTTTCATAGTAATAAAATAGTTATAAAAATAGTAACACAATTAGAGTAATAACAATTTGGATAAATTGAATTAAGACAATATGAGACAATAAAAACAAAGAGTTACGGATGTCCGGGTACCTTTTTCTGGGCATCAGGAGCCTGAAAAAGGACACCCATTAACAAAGGATTAACCCTTAAGAACAATAGCCTGTTACATATTCATATACTTCATACATGATGCATAAATTCCATTCAAATACAGGATTCTGTCTGGTCATTGTCAACTTCTTTCCTTCTAATCCTAACAGTGCCTCCAAGGTGAGAAGAAGTTCATTTTTTCTGATAAGAAGGCAATAAATTCCCTTTCTCTGAAAGATTTAGATGTCCTGTGGCTGCTATCTCGCTGCAAGCCCTTTCTGTTAAACAAAGCATCTTACATAGCATAGTTTCTATTTTTATAACCTAAAACTATATTTAACACAGTGCTTAAGAAAATTAATACAGCATTGCTTTCTCACACAACACATATAATATTCATTTTAATATTTGCGAAAAGCCAATCATAAAATACATGCATTTTTCACAATCCCCACTCTTATTCTTTGTAAATCATTTGGCTTGAGCAATATTTTTTTTCTACTTATATCTTCTGGACTATGCTGGTAAAATAAAACACGGGATTACACAAGAAAGAAATATAAAAACAGTTGTAACACAAATGAAAGGTCTTAATTTCTTCTAATACATTACCCCACCAGCTAGATTTTAACATTGTTTTCTAATTTTTGGACTGGTACCTGGGTTGTTATATGCGTATATATTTTTCTTTTTGATTTCTTTTGCTTTTGCTAGAATGACTTTTCTGTGGTCATCAATTTTCAACGATCTGATATATTGAACTTTCCACAAACACCCCCTTCTTTGGCCAATAAATAGTCTAAAGCGAACCTTTCTGATACCCTACAGTTTTTGTTTGGCTTAGCTGACTTAATGTTAACTCTAATGCCTGGGCAGCCTTATTTGCTATCATTTCTATAACTGCTTGGAGTCTTGTAATACAATTCAACAGATAATTTGGAGTCAATACAGAGTTAGATTGCTGTGCTGGTTTTACCTTTTCCTTTATTATTTGGGGTTTTTTTTCCAAATCTTGAACCGCATCTTCAAGATTAAATTTAAAACAAATCCATCTCTCTCCTTTTGGACATTCAGTTCTAAATCTATTGCCACTTTTTCTTAAGTTTCTTGTAATCTAATAATTTACTCTGTTTTGCCTACAAGTTCTTAATTTGGATGGGTTATAACAGTGGCTGTTGACATAGGTGTGTGTAATAAAGGAGGAACTTTGGTTTCTTTCTATGTGATGCTTTCTGTAGCATTTGTGACACAATCCTGCTGGTATCCCGAAAGGGAAAAGACAGCAAGTGAGTGCCAGAAACAGGAATAACAGAGGTCCAGTATGGCTTATACTGCCACCTCCCATGCCTGTGAGGTTGCAACCCACAGCAGGTTTATTTGATCTTCTTGGTGGTGAAATACAGAGGCCAATCTGGTCTTGCCCTCTATTTTCTTGTCACTTTCTCTTAACTAATTGCTAGGCAAATTGTTTTTGACACTCTTTAACTGTGGTCTCTGACTGTTCCTCAGGTAGCTCTCATTTAACAGGCACTAATAATTCCCATCCACAAAACCAAGTCAGTACTTTAACACTTTTTGCAATAAGAGCATAAATTTTGTGAATCACAACACTAATTACTCTTACAATTTAAGCATTTACTTATAACCCACCTAGCATGTCCAGTATTGGAATGAATCAAGTAAAGTTTACTAATGGAAATAGTAATTCCCCTTCTCCCTTGTACAATTCTAGGGCTAAGGTCAGAATACAAAAACGTTCTTGATCTTTCTATCTGAGGTATTCCTCCCCCAAGGAGATGTTTTATTCAGGCAGTGCTCAAATCCAGTGATATAAGCATTATCTTATTTCTTAATTCAGTGTTATTCTTTGTACATTTCTTGGATCATTTGGGTTTTCTCAAACCATTACCACTCAGTCCCCATTGGAAAGTCAGTTCAGTATCACCCGGTTTAAATATGATAGTCCGTTCCTCAAGTTTCTTCACAAGTCCTTTGATTCTGCTGGCATGAATTCACTCTCTTTCCGTGATTTTGATTGTTGCTTCAGTAGTACCTGGAAAGGACTTCTTAATAGCATAGATAATAAAAGAAAGATAATACTGCATTAACTTTTACGATTCGCTTTCCTTCTAAACTTTCTGGGTTTAGCTAAAAGCTTTCTCTACAGCAGCCTCTTCTTCAGGAAAAAAGCCTTCTCGTTAACGGCAAACAAAACACACAAAAGAAAAAAAACCAAAAAACTTCTTACTTAAGAAAAACAAACCGCTTTGTGAGGTTTGGAGAGTCAGCAATCTCTGCTTTGATTTTATCTTTTAGTGCTAGTCCCCCCTGCCCCTCTTTTCACAGCCCTGCTGTCAGTGCTGTTCTTGGCCCTTCCCCCGGTGCGGCCCCTTGGCTGCAGGGCCGGGGCAGGGGAGAGCAGCCCCGGGCATGGGGACCCTGGGGGCTGCCCTGGGTCTCTTTTGCCCTCTCCCTCTCTCTCTCCCTCTCTCTCTCTCTCCCCTTCTCTCTCTCGGCCTACTTCCAGGCTGACGCTGCCATCCTGGGCTCGGCACCCCGACAGTCTGGGAGCCCCCCGGCAGCTCTGCCCCGGAGCCAGCCCGCTCCTGGCCGCAAACCTGTGTCCTCTGCTGCCAGCCCCGCCCGGGGCACCTCCATGGATCGGTCTCTGCCGCGGCCCCCGAGACCCCGCCGATCGCAGGGAGCGCTCAGACACCTCCCAGCCTTGACAACCCCAAACCTGGCGTGCCCAGGTGCTCCTGACATTCTTTCTCTTTCTCTCGTCAACTTATCCTCTTTTCTCTTCAAGGAGGGCCCGTTCTGCTAAGGCTTTTCCGGACCCCAGTGTGGCATTGAATAACCTCTTAACAACCATGTGTTAAGATACTTCTCTGCCTTTCATGCAAAAAACTTGCATTCACACTTCTGCTCTCTTCTAGCACCAAGATGTCATCACTTCACATTCTAACATCTCAGAGTTTCCTAACTACTTCTCTACTTCAACTTCTCTCTTTCTCCTCTCTCAGTTGTAACCCTTATGGGGTCGATATTTATTCTTCCCCTATTTCTTTCTCCAGCCCAAACTTCTTTGTTGATTTTTTTTTCTTCATCCTCTTGGCTTAATTTCAAAACTCTAGCTGTCATTTTCTTATTTTCTGATATAACTCTTACTCTTAATTGCACTTGTAAGACTCTTCCCAATAAATTGCTACCTGCCCCTGGGACCAATAACACATCTCCCACCTAAATTTTAGTTTCTTCCCTCAATTACCACATCTTTAATGACCAGAAATGTAAAACTTCCTCTTTTTGCCCCTGTTACTTTCACTATATGTTTGCTCACACTATACCCTTTTGGAACGTTTAACAGGCAGGTTTTCTCTGCCCCTGTGTCTATAACAAATTCCAATTCTTCTTCTTGGGGACCCACTTTTAAAGTTATCACAGGCTCCTGATGGTGTTTGTTCCCCCCAAAAAAAATTAAAGCCTATGACTTTTTTTTTTTTTTTATGGGCCCATTTCTTTAAAGATTTTCAGATCTTCTGCTTACTTAGGACCATTTTCCTTTTTCTCTAAAGTTTGTTTATCTATTTAGTTGGAGTTTTTTCTTTCCCCTCTAAAAGCTGTCTCTCAAAAATCTTTTGTTTTCACATTTCGCCTTTGATATGCGGTCTCATTTATTCTCTTGGTTATGTAATTACAATAACTGTTCATGTGTTTACTCCCCTCCTCATTATTTTAACCCGAATCAGGAGGTACAGTTGGCATTTTGTCTTCTCTGGGGGTCCCTGCAGATTATCTTTTTCTTAAGCTTTTATTTCAGTTGCTCTGATTAATTGCTTTTCTTCCTGAGAAAAATATTATTTTCATTACCAACCACATCTGTTCTCAAGTATACATGTTTGGACCTAAAAGTTGGTCTAATTGTTCAGCTATGCCTATGGGATTCTCCAAATATCTCTTTTATTTATTTCTTAAAATTTCAGACCTCAGACAAAGTCAAAGAAGCATTTACAAACTCTGATCCATCACCCCCCTTTGAGAACCTCTCTTAATGGAAATAGACCAATCTCTTTATCCCATTCTTTTTGGATTTTTATCTTCTACAGCCTTTCTCACGTATTTTTAGGAAGAATCAGGAGAGGGCTTTCTTCTAACTGATTTTTTAGTGTTTCAATAAAGTGATTCCTTTAGAGAGTTTCCTTAAGCAGCCGGAGCTGTGGTTACCAAGGGAATGGAGCTCAGGGCAGGACGGGGAGGCTCGGCACAGCTCAGGGTCTGGGGGCTCCAGAGGCGGGGTCTGTGGCTGGGATGGCCCGAGGGGATCGGCACAGCTCAGGGTCTGGGGGCTCCAGAGGCGGGGTCTGTGGCTGGGATCGCCCGAGGGGCTGTTCCTGTGCAGACCGAGCTGGAGCGGGGATCGCCCTCACTCGGCTCACGGTGGCTGATCCGGCAGAGACAAAGCCGGGACTGACCCCGGCTGCAGCGGCGGGAGCCGACAGAGTCAGGGCAGCCGGGGATGGGACAGACGGGACCCCCTCGGTGCGATCAGCGCGGTGACCACGGTGCACACGGCAGGACAGACCCCCACCCCCGGCAAGAACGCGGGCCAGGCGGCCGGACCGGGACAGACGGACCGGGACAGACGGACCGGGACAGACGGACTGTGCCGGAGCCGGCACAGGGGCTGGGAGGGCTGGTGCGAACGAGTCGGGGAACGAACGGGAATGGATGAGGTAATTTGTTCTCAGCTCTATACTTTCCCCGTTTTGCTTTTTGGATGCTTTGAAATGGTCGACGAGCTAACTGACGACCTTCTCATATTGTTTTTCTCATCACACTTTTATTTATCTTTTGGCAAATTATACATGTTTCAGGTACTTGTTTTTTACTCTAAAGGTCTCAATGCACCCATAGTTCTTTTAAAAAAATGATCACACCTAGCCTGTGTATCCCACCGGGCTTTTTGATACACGTCCTCTGCTATTCCCTCGTAAGCGTTTTATTATCTAATTGTCTTCCATATCAAGATGTTTCTATTTCCCCGATTTATCTTGTTCGCCACAATCTTGTTTTAATCCCCCCCCTTTTTTTTTCTTCATTTGGAGTTAATATTAACTCTTTCAGCTCTATTTTCTGCTGCATCTTTAGCTTCTTGATCTGCCAGTTATTTATTTTATTTCTTCTTATTTCTAGGTCTTTACCTTTTGGTGTCCTTTAATATGTACTATTGCTATCTCTCTTAGGTAATTGTAATGCCTCTAAAACCTCGGAAATAAGTTTCTCATGTACTAATCTTTTTCTTCTTTAATTAAGCAATCTCCCTTTTAAAATTTTTCTTAAGGTATGTGCTACTCTAAAGGCATACCTTGAATCAATATATAACTCTTTTGTGTTAAATTTTCTAATGCTGTTTTTAAGTATATAATTCACAAGTTTGCATGTTTTTTCTCATCAGCTTCTGCATACCCTGTATTTTGCAATGAGTTGTATTTCTGTTTGTTAACATAACTCCCAAAGTGCTGTCTTGGGGTATTTCTGTTGGTATTTTTTTTCTGCTTTTCTTTTCCTGTATCCACCTTACTGAATTTCTGTCTCATTTTTCAGTTTTCTATCTATTCGTCCCCTGCTTCTGTTTTTCACTTTTTACTAACAACTTAAATACCACTTTTCTTTCAACTACTTACACCCAAAAAAACCCCTTTTTCTCACACTGCTTTTCAATACAATCCAACTCCCTCCAAGGAGATACGGTAAGGCTTAAAATGCACAATCGACATTACCTATACTTTCATTCGTCTACATTCACTCACTTTTATTTCTCATTCACTTTCACACATTCCTTCACACTCTCAAGACACAGAGTGGATCCTTATTGCTAGGAAATCACAGGTCCTTGTGGCCCCCTCTTTCGCTTTGGGGTTTACCTCCAGGTCTCAGTGTCACCAGGCCCCCTAGAAGGGCCCTGACTCTGGCTGCCTCTGGTGCCCGTTCCCCTGTGAGGCTGTCTGCGTGTCTTTCACACTCTTCAGCTACGGCCCCTCACACGCCCAGGGAACGCTAGCTTGGTTCGCAGGTCACTCGCTCCTCTTGGGCCCAGAAGCCCCCACCCAGCCGGGAGCTGCAGCCTGGTGTGCAGGTCACTCGCTCTTTCCACACCTCCCCCTTCCCACCTGCCCAGGAAGTTGAGGCTGGCTCTGTGTGTGTGTCACTCTCACACACCACAAAACAACAATAAGGTACCTTTTACTTTCACATCGCCTATTACAAGTTTAGGTGTTACTGGCCAGTCCCGGTGCTATTGGATATCCCTCAACCCAGCTGTGTTATCCAACCCCAAATGCTCTTGGGCAATTTTTCCCTCAATCCTGTCGTGTTGTCCAACCCCAGATGCTCTCGGGTAATTTTCCTTCAATCCAGCTGTGTTGTTCAACCTCAGATGCTCTTGGGCATTTTCTGTCCCTCAACCCAGCGGTGTGGTACAACTACAGATGCTCTTTGGCATTTAATTTGTTCTGCTGTGTTGTCCAACCCTGGATGTACTTGGGCATTTTTTTATCCCCCAATCTAGCTGTGTTGTCCCACCCTGAGTGTTCTCGGGCATATCCTCACTCGGACAGAATTCTGCTCAACCCTGCTCTTGGATGCTCTTGGAATATAAATCCCTCAACCCAGCAGGTTTTAGGAGCCCCTCCTGTCCTGTTTCCTAGTGGATTGGGCTAGGAAACCTTGCTCCCCACCACCGAGGGGTCCAACCCCTCCCTGAGACCCAGTCCCAGTCACCCCCGGGGATTCTTTCACTCTCTTATGAGTCGCTTTGTCTCTTTACTGGCCGCTTTTCCAGCGCAAAGTCGGAAACGCAGCGTGGGAGACTCCGCACTCACTTGGCAGGTCTGGGACAACCAGCCCGCCTCTCATTCACACACATTCATCCCCCCGTACCTGCCCCCCGAGAAATACTTACCAATCCTTTTTCCTTCCCGGGTTCTTCGTGCGCACTACTACTCTTAGGGGGCAAATTACAGCAGTTGTAGGGACCCTTTTCCCGTTCTCTTTGTTTTATTGTCTCCTTTTGTCCACAGATCGTAACCTGCGTCTGTCGGTCACTTCAGGGGAAGCAGAGCGAGGCTGCCGAAGAGGGCAGGGCGCGCCTTCCCCACTCTGACTCTCCCAAAGCACCGGCAGCGAGGAGTTAGTAACCATCCTCTGCTACCAAATTGTGAAAAACGCCAATCACTTGTTTTTAAAATTTTTACAGTTTAATAGTAATAAGATGGTTATATAGTAACACAATTAGAGTAATAACAATTTGGACAAATTGAATTAAGACAATATGAGACAATAAAAACAAAGAGTTATGGACGTCCAGGTACCTTTTTCTGGGCATCACGGGCCCAAAAAAGGACCCCTGGTAACAAAGGATTAACCCTTAAAAACAACAGCCCGTTGCATATTCATACACTTCATACATGATGCATAAATTCCATTCAAACACAGGATTCTGTCTGACCAGTGTCAACTTCTTCCCTCTAATCCTAATAGCACCTCCAAGGTGGGAAGAAGTTTGTTTCTTCTGATAAGAAGGCCGTAAATTCTTTTTCTCTGAAAGATCTAGGTGTCCTGTGGCTGCAAGTTATCTCGCTGCAAGTGTCCTTTCTTTTAAACAAAGCATCTTACATAGCATAGTTCTATTTTAACAATTTTTATAACCTAAAACTATATTTAACACAGTACTTAAGAAAATTAATACAGCATTGCTTTCTAATACAACACATATAATATTCATTTTAATATTTGTGAAAAGCCAATCATAAAATACATGCATTTTTCACACCCCATTCCTGGACATCAGGGCTCTCTGCTCCCCTTTTCCCGGCCATCCCATGGCTCCCAGCCTCCAGACTGGCCATTGGCTTGACCCTGGGATGCCCTGGAATGCCTTGGTCCCTCATTCCTGCCTTTCCCAGCCCCCAGCCCCAGCTGTGTGCAAAACCAGAGACCCCCTGAACTCCTCGTTCTCGAACATCCCTGGTGTCCCCACCCTTGTCCCCCCTTTTTGGGAAACCCTGGACTCCCCTTTCCTGGGCTCAAGGACCCCCTGGAACTCCCTTCTACCTCTCCACGTCCCTGCCCCTGTCTCCTGTCCCTCAGCTGTCCCCTGTCCCTCGGCTCTGTGGGGCCCAGGGTGGCAGCAGGAGCCAGGGCAGCCCTGGGGGAGAACAACCCTGAGCCCCAGCCGGGCCAGTTCCCCCAGTTCCCCCCAGGTCACTCCCAGCATGGGCCCTGTGGCTCCCAGTCACCCCCAGGATGGTCCCAGTCACTTCCAGTTACACTCAGTGTGATCCCAGTATCATCCCAGTCACTCCCAGTATGATCCCAGGTGTTCCCATTCAGCCCTACTATAGTTCCAGACACTCCCAGTATGGTTCCAGTCCTTCCCAGTATGATTCCAGGATGAACCCAGTCACTCTCAGTACAGTGCCATTTGCCCCCAGTATGGTCCCAGTCACTCCAAGTCACCCAGTAGGATTCCAGTCACGCCCAGTAGGATTCCAGTCAATCCCAGATACTCCCAGTATTATTCCAGTGACTTCCTTTATGGTTCTTTTGTGATTCCAGTCACTCCTGGTCTCTCCCAGTACATCCCAGTTGTCCCTAATGTGTTTCCACTCACTCCCAGTTGCTCCCAGTAGCTTCCGGTATGATTCCATTTGCTCACAGCCACTCCCAGTCACCTCCAGCATGATTCCTGTCATTTCCTGTATATCCCAGTTGCCCCAACATGGTCCCAATTGCCCTCAGCCTGCCCCTAGTCACTTCCAGTATGATTCCAGAAGGATCCCAGTCACCCTCAGTGTGGTGCCAGTTGCTCCCAGTATGATCCCATTGGTCCCCAGCATGTCCCCATTTCCTCCCAGTGTGATCCCAGTTGCCTCTAGCACAGACCCAGTCCCTCCCAGTATGATCCTACTCTGATGCCATGATGATCCCAGTTGCTCCCAGCTTGGTCCTAGCTGCTCCCAGTTGCTCCCAGTCTGATCCCAGTTGTTCCCAGTGGCCCCTGTGTTACGTTTGGGAATGGGAGGAAATGTAGGGAAGTGATGCAAAGTTTTTTGTGTATCTGACAGTCTGTTGAGCTGCTGAAAAGCTAGACACGCTTTTGTGAAACACACATGGTAAAGACCAAAAAATTCAGAAACTTTTCTTTTCTTTGTTGGTCGGCAGGGAGGTGCTGGGTTTCGGTTTGGGCTTCAGCTCTGTGTCTGGGCTGGGCTGGGCCGTCTTGCTGCAGGCTGGGCTTCTTTTCTATTTCCTGGGCTGCTTGCTGGCTTCTCTCTCCATGGGCTCTGGTTTGGCCGGGCTGGGCTTCAGCAGCTGCTGGGCAAGGAGACAGGGGAGGCTGCGGAGCTTTAGCCAGAGCAGGGCTGGCTGTGGCTGCGAAGATCTCGCTGTCAGGCTGCTGCTTCTTCTTCTTCTTAGCCTGGCTGAGACCAGAGACTTCTGTGGCTGGTGTAGAAAACTAAACACTAACTACAAAGCTGATCTGAACACAACTGAGCCACAGCTTTCTGTTAGTAGTTATTGGTGGGTTAGGTAGGCTTCAGGCGTGATGTTAACTTCAGTCTTCTTCTGAGTGAGAGAAAAGAACAACATGCAAGTATATTAAAAACAAGATGAAGATATTAAAGGTAATAAAGAAGAAGGTAAGTAAGTCCCAGATGGGAGGGGGAGAAGATGCTTTGTTTTTAGAGCTGAAATCCTCTTGTAAGCTATAAAGAAAAGACTCTTTTCCCTTATAACACATAAAACTATAAGGAAATGAAAGTGTTTGAATTGATATTAGGTAAAGGCTTCTATGTTAAAGTAAGCAGATGTTGAAATAGCTGTAATCTCATGAGAAGTTTGCACAAAGAAAGAGCACAGTCTTGTGCTTCTAAAAATGAAGATCTGTGCTCCCAGAGATGAAGATGATTTTAGAGATAGATAATGAGAACTTTTGCCTTTGAACAGCTCATCTTTAAAACAATACCCCATCAATCAACATAGCCCGTCTCCAAGCTGTGGGAAGGTTTGTAGAAATAAGAAAGATTTTACGATAGCAAGGTTCCCCTGGCAGTTGTTATTCATGACAAAATTGAGAACCACGAGAAAACTGTTTTTTTCCTTTTGTAGAAAAGTCTCCATAACTTTATCAAGAGGGACTTCTCTCCCTAAGTGAACTAAAAAAAGACTCTTTGAGAGGTAGTAAACTGACTAGAAATCTTAAGTTTAGTTTCTTTACATTGTCAGTGAGAAAGAAAAAGTTGTGGGGAGAAGTATTCTAAAAAGTTTGCTTTGATTCTTACTACCTTTTTTTTTTTTCTTTTTACTTACTATTATTAAAATTTTTCTTTCTACCCTTTTAAAGTTTTGAGCCTGCTTTACCTTTCTCCTAATCCTATCTCACAACCAAAAATAAGTGTATTAGTAATTAACCAACACCAAACCCACCACATTCTTTAGTGCATTAGCCAAAAAAAATCTCAAAATTAAAGAGATCTTATATTAGCAAACCAAAACCACGACACCCTAGCACAGACCCAGTCACTCCCAGTATGACCCCGGTAGGAATCCACTGTGATCCCAGTCTTCCCAGTTGCCCCCAATGTAGACTCAGTGACTCCAGTCACTCTCAGTGTGTTCCCAGTCATCCCCAGTATGGTTGCAGTCACTCCCAGTATATCCCAGTGGGTCCCACTGTGATCCCTTTTGCCCCAGTTCTGGCCCTGCTGAGTCCCAGTGTGCTCTGATCCTGCTCCCAGTGGGTCCCAGTGCTGGGCACGGTGAATCCCAGGGTGTCCTGGTGTATCCTGGAGTATCCTGGTGTGTCTTGGTATGTCCCGGTGTATCCCAGTATATCCCAGTGTGTCCCAGTGTATCCCAGTGTGTCCCAGTGTATCCTGCCTGGTGTATCCCGGTGTCCCAGTCCATCCCAGCCTGTCCCAGTCCATCCCGGTCCGTTCCCTTCACTGGGAGTGACTGGGATCATACTGGTGGAAAGTGGAATCTTACTGGGCCAAGTGGATGTGACTGGGAATGACTGTGAGTATGCTGAAGGCAACTGGGATATACTGGGAGTGTCTGTAACCATGCTGGGGGTGTCTGGGAACACACTGAGAGTCCCAGCAGGTCCAAGGACACCGTGGTGGCACTATGGAACCTCATGGAACCAAGGGGATCATTGTGGCACCCCTGGAGCCCATGGAACCAAGGGGCCTTGGTGACACAGCGGGGCTTCATGGACTCAGAGACCATTATGGTTCTGTGGGGCCTGATGGAACCATGGAGACCATTGGGACCCTTCAGGGCCTGGTGTCACCAAGGGGGCATTATGGCACCTCAGGGACACATGGAAGCAAGGGACCATTGGGTCTCATGGAACTGAGGGAACATGGAACAGGCCTGGCTGGCTTGGCCTCCCAGGGGCCACTGGACAGCTCTGGCTGATGTTGGAATGTCAAAGGCTGCCTTTCGTCAGCTCCTGGAGCACTGCGGCTCTGTGCTTTCCTTGCTAGGAAAGGAACTGTCAATCTCTTCTAATTACTCATGGCCAGAACTGGGATTTCAACTCCAAATTTTTCCCATAGGAATATTGCCAGGACAAGTGTGGCAGGCAATGTTTTCAGGAGAGTCACCTCCCATCTGTCCCCAAAACACTGGGGAAGGCTCCGTGCTTTCCTCCCTATGAGAAAGAACTGTCCTACTTCTCCAGGCATGCATGGCTGAGATTGGTCTTCCACCTCCAGAATTCCCTAAATCCAAAGACTGCTCCCAAAAAAAATCTGCCATTCCTGACAAGTCTGGCTGGCCTTGGCCTAGTGAGACTCTCACCTGCCTTCCAAACACTGAGGCTCTGTGCTTTCCTTCCTATGGAACAAAACTGTCCTTCTCAGCCAGGTGCCCATGGCCACAACTGGGATTTCACTTCCAGCATTCCCTGTTGTGACAGACTGGAGGAGATTGTTGGCTCTAAACATTTTGTGTGGGGGGGAGGAAGGGGCAGGTCCAGCCTTGCCCTGCCCTGGAGCCCCAATCCCCCCAGAGCCTCTATCCCAGCCCAGCAGTGGCTGCCAGTCCCTGGCACAGCACAGGCAATGCTCCACAGCCACCTCTGCAGCCCCAGCCCAGCTCCTGAGGGACCAAATGAGCCCAAGGCCCACCTGGGGGAAGGGCCCAGAGAGACCAAGGGGTATTGAAGGCTGACCACAAGGCAAGCACACATCTTGACCCTGCCTCCTGTTGGAATTTCTATCTGAACACTGCTGGAATCCAGGAGTTGGTAACTCTGTGTGTGCTCCTCTGTATCTTTTCAGCCAACAAAGCCAAGGGAAGGCACAGTTCCATCAAATGCAAAAGTCATTTCTCTGCTGGATATTAAATCCACTTTCCACAGCAGACAGCCTCAGAGAAATGGAAAGCACCTTCTGTGCCCAGCACAGATCCCAAGGTCCCCCCAAACCCTCCCTGCCCCAATTTTGCCCAGATTTGCTCTTTGCACACACGAGTCACACACTGAAGTCAGGAGCTCCCTCCATGCCCAGAGGGAGGAAAAGAGAGAAAGGGGATGAAGAGCTCTCCTGTGCAGAGCCAAGGTCCAAGTGCTCTGGGATGTCCCAGCAGCATCTGACATGTCCACCATCCCCCAGAGATTTCCACACAGGAACAGTTTTAAACAAAGGCAAAAGAAAAGGCAATTCTGTGAGATATAAACACAATTAAGATGTTGACTAATATGATATTTATTTCAGCTTCAGAAAGATTGGGCAATTCCCTGAAGCTCAAAGCATGAAACCAGTCAGCTGAAGGGCACTTGAATGACCAGAAAGCACCGGGAGGAGTGCTGAGGGTTTTTTGGAGGACAATGGACATATGTAACATGTTCACAATCCAGCCTTCATAGAACCTGAGTGAGGTCACCATGCCCTTGAAGGACACAAAAGAAGGAGAACACGCTCAGCAGCAGACGGTTCAGGATGCAAAGGCAGACAAGAAAACCACAGCGAGATGCATGAAGAAGAAAGACTAACTAAAATTAACTGAAATATCAAAATGCGTGCGTAAAAAGGATTTAACCAATCATGTGTCGACGGAAGGGAACCAGGACATCAGTTTGATCATCACAGGCTCAATTTTATTGATCAGTATGGCGGGTTAAATACAGTTAATAATGAGCTTCATACATATTGCAAAAGTTGAGCTCAGGATTGGTCAGCTTGCATATCAGCACCTACGCCTACTTCTACATTCCTATGGTTCTACTTTTGATACTTTCTACATATTCTTAGGATGTATTCAGGACTAATCTCAACTCCCTATCCTCATGTTGCAGCAAGGTCACTGCTGACTCTTCCTTTCAGCTTGCTGACTGCTGACTTTTCTCCTTCCGCTTAACCAGTGGCATTATATCAGTGTGGCCTTTCTCAGCTAACCAATTATTAATAATGCTCTCCACATTTCCCCCGTTTTCTTCTTGAGCAAGGAGATTAGTTTGCCATGTTTTTGCTATTGTATGGCTGACCATGTTTTGGATACAGTTAAAGATACAAGGCAAAATAATCAAAACCAGTAAAATTACACCCAGAAATCCAATAGCATAGATCACAAGGTTCCTCAGCCACGGTCCGAGTCCCAGGCCTTTAAGCCATTCGTCAATTCCTAAACCGTCTTCTTCCTTAAGTTTGTGAAGTCCCTGTTGTAATTCTTTTATCTTAGTGTGAATGGACACTGAATGATCAGACAGATTAATGCAACACATTCCCTCGAACTCTTCACATCCATGCCCTTGTGCTAAGAGCAAAAAATCTACAGCAGCTCTATTTTGCAAAACAGCATGGTTAACACTTTGCACATCTGCAGTTAACATGTCTAGAATTTGTGATGTCTTGTTCAGCTCATCCCTTGCCCAGCATCCCAATTGTTTTGCTAAATTCATGGCTTTATTGGCAGATCCTCCTGGTAAGATAGTTGAAACTACCACCTGTTTGAATGTGCCCCAAAACCGTGGATCTCCTATCTTGCTGCAGTCTAAGTCATGTATGCTACATTTTCTCCTGTTTGAATTTTGACTCAGCTGCATTAGCAAGGACACATTAGGATGAAACAGTGACAATTTTCCCAAAAAACAGGGTCCACCCTGTGGTTTAGCTGGTATACCATTCCATGCCCTGTCTCCACAAATCAAAAATATTCCTGTGGGTAATTTCATTGGTGCTGTGATATTTGTGCCGTTACATTGACTGTAATGCTGTGGAGAGAATTCACTCACATTCAGGGATGAATCTAGGGTGGCCCATGTTTCTTTAGGTTGGTTTAAATTCTGAGCACCCAAAAGTTTGAAGCTAAACCATCCACCAGCTGTAGTGTTAGATATGCTGGCATTTGTACTTCCAAAAAGATCCAATTCTTCAGGAGGAGAATGCAAAGAGGTGTTAAGTGATTGGATTAGTAAGCATTGACGATAGCCATCACTCTGACCTGCAGTATACCCTTGTTGCACCGGCAATGTGATGTTTGACATGTTAGACATACATAAGGTTTGATTGTTTATCAAACTGCAAAATTCTCCAGGAGACCACACCGGAAGTCCCACCAGGCATGTTCGAAATGGGTTAGTGACTCCTCCAAGACTAAGACAAAGTGATGATTGGTTAGTTTGATTAGCAAGCGTTACCCATAAATTTTCCCTTGGTTGACTAAAGTGTGTTACTCCTACTGCTTCACTTGCTACAGCATTGAGCAGTATTACAAAAACAAACCTCATTTTTCTTTCTGCTTGCTTTGCTTCTCCTTTTCTTCCTTCTGCTTACGTTGTTTTTGTTTTTTTTTTTTTTTCTTCGCTGTCTTTTCCCTGGTTTGCTAGATTGTCTATTGTAAGGCTGAGTCAATTCTTGAATATACTGATCTAATTCTAAATCAGCATCCTTGCTCACAAGTATAGCACGAGGTAAGTTTGAAGGCAAATCAGCTTTGCAGCGAGCTGCTATGATGCGTGAGGCTTTAGTAATTTCAAATATTCTAAGGTTTTCCTGTAACTTCCACCTAAGATATGCTATAACCACTTGTTCTGCACTCTCAAAGAGCTGTAATCCTGTCCGTCCTGGCAGGCCAGTACTTTGTTCAAGAGCTCTAACCCAGATATGATTTCGAATCCACTTTCCAAAACAAGATGTACACCATAAATATCCTAATGACTTCTGTGAATACCAATAAACCTGATTACAATCTGCACAATGCAAAGCTACCCATGCATAGCATTTATCTTTATCCTTTTTGCAAACATAACAAGGAAGCGAATGTAAGTAAGGACCAGTATAAAATTGTGTATCTTCAACCCAAAGCAACCAATTCAATGGTGGTGATCGCAAAGCCTCTTCAGCCTTTTTACTATATGAGGCTAACAGCTCAAGGTCTTTCTTTAACACAAGGTGTATCTTATTTCGTAATCGTAGTTCTTGTTCGTTATCCTCCTCAACAACTATATCCTCCCGAGGGTCCCACAACAGTAAAATTGCTCTAATCATAGAAAATTAATTAGCAATCACTGATACCCCTATTCAAATGGGACCGTTCCCTTTTTTGCCTTCTTTTTCTTATCAGTCTTCAATCTTGCTGCTCCTAATTTCACTGGTCCTGTCCCTTTCCAACTTAATTTTTGCAACTTATCAATGCAGCAATCTAATGCTCTATCAGGATCCCCTTGGAAGGGTCCTACAACTGAATGCTGTGTTAAAGGCACTAATTTCCTACACCTTATAGAAACTATACATGATTTACTTTGAACCTTAATTCTATTTACAATACATTGTATTTCCCATGGATAATAAGCAAGAACCTTCTGTTCAGGAGACTCATAAAGATTTAAAGCTATATATGCGTTTTGCCCCGTTTGTCTCCTTAATTCATCTTGCCAGCTTTTTCCCCACGTATGCTCGTGTTCACAAGTATGACACCACAAATCCCGTAATAATGATTGTTCTATCCAAAAAGTTCTTTTACAACCCCCACAACGTAGAGCTATCCAGGCAGCACAATGTGGATTGTGACAGTCAAGGCAATGTAGTTTCGCTGGATCTGTTAAGTGAAAAGTTGATAATGAGTCAATGAAACCAATCAACTCCTGGGCCGTCCAGTAGTGACGTGTCAGTGCTCTGTCCACCGCTTCCGAGTACCCCTTCAATTGTAACAGTAGTGGTTGTAGGACTAGAAGCAGTTTCTTCCCCAGTCGCTCCTTGTCCTCCTCCGTAAGGCGATCCACCAGAGGCTGCATCAAAAACAGGTTTAGTCCACTTAGCAGGCACCCACAAAGGCCCTGTAGGTGAGGAAACACAAAGATACCCCCGACCCCAATATAATACTTTTGCAGGTTTTTCCCATAATCCTGAACTTGGGTTCTTATACTTAACCCAGACCTCTGTTTCCTTAGTATTTTCCTGACCTGACCTTGGATGATGTTTCATTGCAGGGGGGGTATCATCTTCCCCAAAAATGCATAAATGATTAATCACATACAAAACCTTAGCCAAACATGCTTGTGGATCTGCCAAATCTTGATGTTTTTCAATATACTGCTTAAGGGTACCGTTTGCTCTTTCCACTATTGCCTGTCCAGTAGAAGAGTGTGGAATACCTGTCACGTGCTTAACAGACCACTGATTCAAAAATTTCCGGACCCTAGCACTTACATAACCTCGACCATTATCTGTTTTGATACTTTTTGGAACTCCCATAACAGCGAAACAACTTAACAGATGTCTGATAACCTGTATAGCTTTCTGTCCTGCCTGAGCCGTAGCCCATATGTAATGAATATATGTGTCCATGGTGACGTGCACATGCTTGACTTTACCGAATCTAGCTACGTGTGTAACATCCATTTGCCATATCTCATTTATTTTTAAACCTCGAGGATTAACCCCGATGCCTAGACCTATCCCACCATTATGATAACTACATGTTGGACATGCTCTGACAATGGCCTTGGCTTGTGACAAACTCAGCTCAAAGTGTTTTGCTAAACCTCTTGCATTTTGATGATATCTACTATGTGCTTCTCTGGCCAATGTGTGCTTGTCAATAGGACAAGAATTATCAATGGGTAGGGTAACCAATTTATCTGCACGTTCATTCCCTTCTCCTAAACCTTCAGACCACTTATGGCTCCTAATATGAATCACAGAATATGCTGCCTTTCTTTCTCGTAAAGCCTTCCTTAACTGTATCAGTAACTCATACAATCGTTTATTATTCACTTCCTTAATTGCTGCTTCCTCTATTCGTTTGACTACTCCTGCAACATACATAGAGTCTGTGACCACATTTAAAGGCTCCTGTAAGTTTGACACCGCCCATACTACTGCTAACAATTCCAAAGTTTGTAAGCTATCTGCAGGGTCTGCTGTGAGGAGTTGATGCTTCCATTGTCCTTTTTCTTGCCAGGTAACAGCAGCACGCCTTGATTTCTTTCCTGCATCTGTAAAAGCTGTAATAGCTCCTTCTATGGGGTTTTCTTCTCTCAAAGGTCGAGTAATCCAGTTCCATTCTGTCATCCATTGCAAAACTCTAGGCACTAATTTACTAGTCTCTACTTTAGCAGGTGACATCAATAATGCTTCTTGTAAATTCTTTGAATTTATCAAGTACTAGTCCAAGGTTTCTTTTTCCATAGGCAATCTAATAGTAGCAGGTTCTCTACCATCCACTTCAAGAATTCTGAGACGCCCCTTTTTGATTAATGCAGCCAATTGTTCAATTTTTGAAGATATTGTTTTCTTATGCTGTAGTGGTGGTGACAACCATTCCAACACCCGTATCTCCCCCGTTTTCTTTTGCAACTGAGAGAGCACCAAGCAAGTGGCAAGGGCTATTCCAGATAGTAAGGTCAATGGGGTGGTCGAGTTGTCGACGAGACACATACCCTTGCTGTACACAGTTACTAATTTGCTGCAAGGCAAGATGATGCTCCTTTGTCGGGTGTACAGGAGTAGTAAGGTCCACACCTTTTAACAAAGGTCGTAGGGCTTCTAATAAGTGATTTGGTATTCCCACAATAGGCTTCAGCCACTGTAAGTCTCCCAGCAACTTCTGTGCATCATGTAGAGTTTTAATGTCCAATTGTAATTCCAGTTTTTGTGGTATCACTATTTGATCTGTCAAAGTCCATCCCAAATATTTCCAGGGCTTTGTAGTCTGAATTTTCTCTGCAGCAATAACAAGTGAATATGCAGCAAGAGTATTTTTAATGGTGTTAATCTGTAAAGAGGAGAATGGCTGTTGCTGTGCAAACAAAATATCGTCCATGTAATGATATATTATAGTTGCTGGCCATTTACGACGTAGTGGCTGTAATGCTGCATCAACATAAAGCTGACATAAAGTGGGAGAGTTGCGCATGCCCTGCGGAAGAGATGTCCATTCAAATCTTTTATCTGGTTCCCTACGATTTATTGCTGGTAAAGTAAAAGCAAATCTCTTCATGTCATCAGGATGCAGGCCAATAGTGAAAAAACAATCCTTTAGGTCAATAATTAAAAGTGGCCAGTGTTCTGGAATCATAGCTGGATTTGGAAGACCAGGCTGTAAGGCCCCCATTGGTTCCATTTGGTCATTTACAGCCCTCAAATCATGTATCAAACAATATTTCCCTGATTTCTTTTTGATTACAAAAATAGGTGTATTCCAAGGGCTTGTGGACAGTCGCAGGTGTCCCTTTGTATATTGTTCCTGTACCAATTCATGGGCATGGATAAGACTCTCCCCTTTTAATGGCCATTGCTTAACCATCACCGGTGTATCCGTTTTCCAGGTGAGTGGAATGGGGAAAGTCCAAGCAATGGCAATTACCCCAAAGGGTGCTGATTAGTTAACACCACTCCCAATTGTGTTAAAATGTCCCTTCCAATTAAGCAGGAAACTGTAGGAGGCAGTTGAACAATTGAAAACACAGCAGATATTTGTTGATTTTCAATGCACACAGACAAAGACGGCGACCTGCTTGCCAATGTAAATCCTCCCACTCCTGTGAGCATGTTTGATGAGGGAAATAGAGGCCAATGTTGTGGCCAGGCTTCTGGAGAAATGATGCTAGTATCTGCTCCTGTATCCAATAATCCATAAAGGGTTATGCTTTGATGCCCATAGGTAATTTCAACCTTTTGTTTTGGTCTATTTTGTAAATCCACAGTTAAAAGTGTAACACCAGTAGAGCCAAAACCTTTTTCATCCCGTGCTTGCCCAGTAAATGATTGTATTCCCAATGTCATTTGTGACAGTGGTACCAATTGTGCAATGCGTTGTCCTTTTGTAATTTTAATCGGAGGATAAAGGGTGTAAGCCATAATTTGTATTTCCCCTGTAAAGTCCGCATCGATAACACCAGGCAAAACAAATAATCCCAACATAGTTATAGAGGAACGTCCCAGCAATAATGCTCCACATGTTTGTCCATTTAATATAAGAGGGCCCTTTATTCCAGTGGGTATCCTCTCAGGCCGGTTCGTCATTAGTGTGACGTCTACTGCTGCTGATAAGTCCAAGCCGAGGCTCCGTGTTGTTGCGGGTTGCAGACAGGAGGTAGCAGCGATGTCACGGCAGTAACTTGTGTCTGTCCCTCATTGCCGCATTGGTAACACTTGATGAATGGTCTCGAGCCTCTTTACGTGACTGCCAGTGAGCCGCTTTGGAGAGGAGCAGGAGCAGCTAACACCCGATTTTGAGTAGACTATGCTTTTGCAACCCTAATCCTAATTCCTTTAAGGCTTCTGCTATAAATGCCTGTGAAGCTGTTGGCATTAATGCCATTCGCTCTAATGCTTCCTCAATAGTCCAATTTGCCCCTAAAGTAGCTAACACTCTTTGGGTTGCTGGATTGCTATTTTGCAAAGCACACCTGCTTCAATAGCGCCCTGCAACACCAGCCCGATCTATAGCAGTAGCTGTTCTATCGATAAAATTTCCAAATGATTCTTCTCTACCTTGTTTAATACCCATATAAGCCGGTAACCCTCCTGGCTCTTTAACCATATCTATTGCAGCACGCACTAACCACATAGACTCTGTAAGTTTATCAGCTCCCAATATCATCTGTGCCTCTGTACGTAAAAATGCCTCTAAGCCCATCAGCTCCTCTACTGTCACCCCATGTAATGGGTCATGTGCATTAAACAATAACTGCTGATGCTGAGTAAATATCAACCGAACTATTCCTCTTAAATCATTAGGACATAAAACCTGAGTATTAAAAAGATAATCTAACATTTGCTTAACAGGTTCACTTTTTACTCCAAACTGACTAACCGTAGAACGTAGCTGAGTTAACAGCTTCCAATCTAAGGGAGTATATTCTGCTATATTATGCGTAAGGTTCCCCTGTGCATCATATTGTGGTTTGTATGTGACAGGACATGCAAGACTAGAAGCTATTTCCACCGCCTCACCATCCCCCATTTGCATTACTTCCTTTGCCAAAGCAGCCCAAGCTTCCCTCCTCTGTTTAGCCATCTCCCCCCATGGATCACGGTGTGCCCCTGGGATGGGATCTGGCCCTTTAAGGGTGCTATGCTGGTGGCGCTTCGGTGCAGACACCGAGGTTTCGCGCGGGGGGGCAGTGAAGCAGGGGCTGGCTCGTGCGGGGGAAGCGGGAGCCCCCCCTCCCCCGCTGGAGCTGACAGTGAAACCGGAGCCGACTCAAGCGGAGCAAGCCTGCGGGGGGCAATCCGCCCCCCCGCTGGAGCCGGCTCGTGCAGGGGAGGTGACCCCCCCGCCGAAGCTGTAACCTGAGCCGGCTCACTGAGGGGAAGCGGCGGAGGCAAGGCTGGCGGCGGAGGCGAAGCTGGCTTGCCCCTACCCCCACCATCCGACCCGCCTGAAGCTGGTGGCGGAGGCAAAGCTGGCTTGCTCCTACCCCCACCATCCGACTCGCCCTCCCCCTCTGACAGGAAAGGTGCAGACGGTTCCACTGCGCCTATAGAGAAATCCTCCACACCACTTTGCTGGGGACTCTTAGGCATAAGTACCTTAGTTACAGAGGGTGCCAGGGGATCATCTTCACGACCATACCCTATATTCCTCTTATGAGCTTCTGTTGCCCTTTCTGCTGCCTTTCTCTCAGAGACCTGCTGAAGTAACGTGTTATACACCACCCGCCATAACTTCCCGAATTTCTTTGCTGACTTATCATCATCTAGTACTGTATCCCACAATATTTCCCCAAACTTTCTCCACTCTGATAACTCATGAACTGTATGAGGATTAGAAAAGATACCCTTAGCATGGCCATAAGCTAATAACCCTGGTAACTCCTTTTTTAAATCTATCCCTTTTATCCCACGCCGCTCTAAATAGGCAGTAAATAAATAATATGCCGCTTGCCTATCCATACCTATTAATCAGCGCGCGCTGTTGCAGCTCTCCAGGCTCCGGCGGACACGTATTGGCTTAAGTCACAGTTGTGAACGTTAAGGGTGCTTCAAATTCCGGCACCGTCCCGGCTGCTGGGACCCAAACCTAACTTCCGGACCGTGGCGTAATCCCTTTTTCTTTTAATCCGAGAAAAAGGGCAGAGATTCGGTTATGCCCGCATTCTCCACCATTTGTCGACGGAAGGGAACCAGGACATCATTTTGATCATCACAGGCTCAATTTTATTGATCAGTACGGCGGGTTAAATACAGTTAATAATGAGCTTCATACATATTGCAAAAGTTGAGCTCAGGATTGGTCAGCTTACATATCAGCACCTACGCCTACTTCTACATTCCTATGGTTCTACTTTTGATACTTTCTACATATTCTTAGGATGTATTCAGGACTAATCTCAACTCCCTATCCTCATGTTGCAGCAAGGTCGCTGCTGACTCTTCCTTTCAGCTTGCTGACTGCTGACATTTCTCCTTCAGTTTAACCAGCGGCATTATATCAGTGTGGCCTTTCTCAGCTAACCAATTATTAATAATGCTCTCCACACGCTGTGAAAGCAGGCATGTTGTTGCACTTTTGAGCTCCCCTTGGGATGTCTATCGCAGCTGCAGTGTGCCTTGAGATCAGGGCTTCTTCATTATAAAAATCATAATCCTACGACTATCCCTAAGGCTAACCCTAGGAAGGTAAATCAGGCTGGGATTAGGGATGTTCCCAAGGAAAAAGCCCTGGAGGGAGCAAGTTGAGGCAATTTTGCGCTGCCCTAGGGAAGTCTTTCGCAGCTGCAGTGGGCCTGGAGCTCAGAGCTTACTCATTTAAAAAACCCTTTCCCTATCCCGCACTGGAGGCAGGTAAATCAGACTAGGTATAGGGATGTTGCCAAGGAAAAAGAGGTGGAGGCAGCCATGTTGCACCACTTTTGCTCTCCCCTTGGGATGACTTTCGCAGCTCTGCAGTCTTCCTGGAGCTCAGGGCCTCTTGCTTTAAAAACCCTATCTCTAACCCTAACTGGAGGCATGTAAATAAGTCTAGGGGTAGGCATGGTCCCAGGGAAAAAGCTGTGGAGGCAGGCATGTTGTGGTACTTTTGCGCTACTCTTGGGTAGTCCTTGGCAGCTGCTGTGTTCTTGGAACTCAGGGCTTTCTGGTTTAAAAACCACTAAAAATCCACTAGTTCTGGCAGGGAGAAACTCTGCCAGCACAGAAAACATCTCCCATCGTGTTCTAGAGTTTGCACGGAGATCTGCCAAGTGTTTGGCAGGGAGAAAAGGAAAGTTGTCCAAAACAGCTTCCAATCGAATGTTCATGTGATTGGAAAAGTCAGGAGAGTGGTAAGGTACTGTTTTCTATCAGTTGGCAAGCTGCGCACACAATCCCAGTGTCGTACAGCTTCCTTCTTCACCTTTCCGAAGCTGCCGCTCTCGCCGGCTCCCGGAGGGGAAGAAGCGCCTTCTTCGCGCAAAGACGATTGTGCCGCTCACAGTGCTCTCCTTAGCGCGGCTTCTGCCGAAAGACGCCCGGGAGCGACCCTTAGCTCCAGAGAGCACCGTACCTTCCCATTCTATTTTTAGGCTCGACAAACGAAATGGTATACTTGCAGCAGTAGGGCGGGACATTGAACTGGACTTTCTCCTTTTAGAGAGAAGCTAATGGAAAAGTTTCACCGGAATCAGAGCAGGCTGTAAAAGAAGAAAAGTGTCATGAAAATAAGCCAGCCTTATCCTCTTAGTCTTGCTTGTTGTGATTGGCCAAGAATGAAATGTGTCAACTCTGTGTTTTTGGGTTTCACATCAGTAACAGGTACTTCAGCTGCTGTACTTCTCTCCTAAAGTTAAGAACAGAATCCAAGGAATTGTGATTCCATGGTCTCAATTCACCCTATGGTGCCGAAAAAGGAGTGGAAGGTGCACGGGTCAATTAACTTGAATGGCCTATGTAAATCAGCGGCCACTGATTTCCTGAAGGCTTCAACAGGTTAGTTGCCTATGTTTTTCTTGGAATTGTTTTAACCTTTGGTCATGTTTTTCTTGCGATTCTTTTACCCTTTCCCCATTAGTTCAGCCTTTGCTCTCAAGCCTTTGCTGACATTTCCAATATCTCGGTAGCCTGGAAAAGTGTTGTCTTTATTGATCACATCATTATTCCCTTCCAAGGGTTGTTTGCCTCAAGTCTCAGTTTGGCTGGTTTTCTGCTAGTTGATTGTCAGAGGGCAGCAGGTGTTTTGTAAGAGCAAGTACACAATCCCATCGCTTGCTTTTCTTTGGATTTGGCCTGTCTAGAAAATGGAATGACTGAACATCTCTGAGAGGCTTTTCTCTCCTCATTAGGTTTCACTGGAAGGGCAGATGCAAATGGTCTACCTGAAGTCTTGGCACAGAAGAAAGTAGTGGTTTGCTGCTGCATAGAGCTAGAAGCTTACAAAAGGAAGGCCTTGGGCTGAGGCCCATTACTTTGGCTAAGTAGAAAAGGACTGTGGGAAGGTGAGGCAGCTGAATTCGAGGTAGATCAACAAGTTCTAGAACCATCGTGTGTTCACAGCGTGGTGCATGGTGGTTGGTTGAATTGTGTTTGTTATGGCTTAAAGCTATGGAACTGAGAAAGGCCTAAGTGTTTCAAAAGCCTGGTTTTTGTAAGAAAGCAGCTCTCCTTTGCGTCTGCCTGGAGACTCTGCATCACCACGGACCCTCACTGCCAGTTTGCCAAGGAGATGATCAGTAGGAATGTTGCAGAGCTGCTGTGTGCATCTGAATGGAATGGCAGAGAGCGAAGCGCTGGACATTTCTGGCTTTAGTTACAATGCTGCTGCATTGGTGCCAGTTTAGTTGGTTTTCCATCAGTGGCCTTTTTGTCTAGAAGTACACTGTCCAGAGTATTTGATGCCATTTCCTTCCTGTTGTTTTCATACCTTCCTTCAGTTGAAAGGATGATACAACCTTTCCATTTTGAAGATCCCTGTTAGGAAACACTATGCCAGAGGAGTCATCGCTCCCTTTTCTTCTGCCTCCTTTGCCATTTTCAGAGACTCATTTCAAATTTCTGCTCATGTCAAGAAGAATACTGAGACTACTTAGCAGGGTTGACGCTCTCAGCTGCTTTCTTTCCTCTTTCATACTGCTTCATACTGGATGTGACTTCAAGGCCTCGTTTTGTCATCTGCATTTTGCCGTGATCCAAAGCTTCCAGGCCTGTGATTCCAGGCCTGTGAACACAAAAAGAACTCTTAGTCTTTTGCAAGAACTACCCCTAGGAGGATTTGTGTTCACTTTGATCTCTACAGTGTTTCAGAAAAAAGGAGATTGTACTCTCTTCTTGTGTACTCTCTTCTTGTGCTCTCATTTCCCTCTCTCCGCCTTGCATGTCCTAGTTAATCTACCGGCGTGACTCATTTGGCATCATCTCACGGTGCAAATTCTGCATAGTTTCATGTCCTTACAAATGCCAGTTGCCAAGGAGCCTATCTAACCATTCAAGGGGCAAAGAATTGCAGGGCTGGCCAGTTCAGGTGCTGAAACTGTAAGTCATGCCATATCAAAGTGACAGAGCAAATCAATTGATCTAGGACTTTCAGCTGGACACCTCTGAGAATAGCAGCTTGTCAGCAATGACACAGCCATCTTCCTAGCTGTATTCCAGAAAGAGGAAAGGGATACCTTCAACGGTTAATATGTTTGGCATGAGAAAACAGCAAGAAATGTACCGCAAAATACTTGAGTCAGATCAAGTGCGTTTCTCTAGTGAGAATTTTGCTCTTGTTCTTTCTTGTCTGTGCCTTTACTTTTCACAGAAGACAGGGGAGCATTTCATTATTACTGTTCTTTTGTTTTCTCTTGTTGGCCTCCCTCTTTCCACCTGCAATTAACAAATTTGCCTTTCTTTACTGGCTTCTCTTTCTTTACTTCTACAAGTTGACATGAGGTCATCCAACCTTACCATCAATGTTCTCAGACAGTGGAGAGAAGTAGAAGGTACAGCTAAATGGATAAAAGAAACCCACAAAAATAGACAGGTTTTTACAGTCTTCTGTGAGAACATTAGGACACAAGATGTCTTTGAACTGAGTAATGCTCTATTGATTTAACTTTTAGTCCACTCTATTATTATTACTATTATTACATGTGTTTGGCCTTTAGTACAGAGCCTTGGAACTAATGCAGGCCAATACTTTGGCTAATTTTGTTTTATTTCTAGTGAGGACTTTGTTTCTTAAGGAATAGTCCAGAGAAAGAGCGTCCATGGTACAGTTACGGGTCATAAATTTCTGGTACAGTTTGTGCTGGTAATACATCTAGGAAAGAAAGGTTTGACATCTTGTTTGACTTTCAAATGGAACCATGATTTGAAAAACCTAAGAGTTGCGGTTCCCCCCCCACCCCACATCCCAAGTACTTCTCTTTGCACTGTTACTCAGGAATTACACATAAAAGCCCACCCTGTAAAATACGTTGCAGATACTTTGCAATAAGTGCAGCTTAGCAGCTAGAGATGATAACGTGGGTTAAATAACATTGCTTCTGCAGTGATGGAAACTCTGTCTACGCAGACATACTCAACAAAGGTTACGATGGCTTAGCTCCTGGGCTCAAGTGAACGTGCATTTTAGAACTTCCCAAGAAGGTGAATTCAACCTCCTTCATTGCTCTCTGCTGGAGTCCCAAGAGAATTTCAGTCTGCTTTTTGTCATTTACAGCTGTCACTGCCTAGCTCTTGAACATGAGACTCCCTCATGACTGATGAAAGTTGTCTAGTTAAGAGTGGGTGAAAGACATGCTCTTGCTCTAGAAGGAGATGAGAAGGTTTCTGCAGTCTTTGTCATCTCTACTGCTTGTGATTTCTATACAAAACCAGCGGGAAGTTTTCTGAAGGCAGTCCAGAAGCTGGCAATATGGACAGCTTACAGCCGAACACTTGCTGCAGTGCAACCATGGTGACACCAGAAAGGACTTCAAAAATTTAAAAGGGCAAACAAAGCAGTTGGAAGGAAAAGAACATGAACCATTATTCCATTTTTCTAATCTATCTTTCTTTCAATCATCATTTTCGTGCAGTTTCGCGGCTTGCGTTGCTATCCCTCCAAAGGAATCTGAGACAGAGTAAGCTTTTGAATGGAGTAGAGGTGAGAAACGCAGGCCAAGTTGCCTTTTTTGCCATCAAATACCAGTTACGCTTGAACTACCCTTTGCTTAAGGTGCTTAGCTTACACTAAGAATTGATTAGCACATTTTGATGGGAGCAAATTTTACTGTCATGACTGAGTAAATTTTGCTGTCGTCTGAATAGCAATGTTTGTGTCAAAATAGTATTTTGTCTCCTGTATCTGCAGCAGGTAAGCCTTTTGCTGTCAGCAGTGTTGCTTAACCTTTCATGTCATATCCCTCTTCACATCCATCTTCTGCTTAAGGCTTATTAATCTACTTTAGAATTGGCACGTGGAATAAGACTACTTTTCATTTTTGAAAGCTAATGTCATTTGACCTACTTACAGCAAATAATTCATTAATTGCAAGTCCCCAGCTAGCATCTTTTTGGCATATTCTAAACTTCTAAAGAAGTAACAAAAGCACTCTCCAATACTTGACTTTAATATCACAGTGGGAACGCTGGTCTTGTTTCCAATAAACAATCATGGGTATGGTAAAACAAAAGGAGGGGTTAGAGTTTTCTCTGTTAACCTATAGTGAGCTTGGATTTTGCAATATGCATGAAGTTAATTAACACTGTTATATAAAATGGCTAATTTAATCAATAAATTGGAGTCAATGCTGATCAACGACAAGGTGGATAGGCTTCCCTTCGCTTTCAACACAGTGCCAAGTCAGGCTGGTTTTATAGTACCAAGTGGCTCCTGCAATCTGCCATCCAGAAGTGGGGCAGGTGAGTTTTGTTTGCCAGGGAAAAGGGCCGAGGTTTGTGTCTGGGAGCCTATAGCCTGGAGTGGCCAGCTGGCTCCTGAAAATCTACGATACGCAGGATGGTTCCCAGACCCAAGGTGGCTCCAGTGCCAAGTTGGGCTGGTTTGATAGTACCAAGTGGCTCCTGCAATCTGCCATCCAGAAGAGGGGCAGCTGAATTTTGTTTGCCAGGGAAAAGGGCTGTTGATTATGTTTGAGGGCCTGGGGCTGGAAGAGGCCGGCTGGCCCCTGAAAATCCACGATACGCAGGATGGTTCCCAGACCCAAGGTGGCACCAGTGCCAAGTCAGGCTGGTTTGACAGTAAGAGGTGGCTCCTGCAATCTGCCATCCAGAAGAGGGGCAGGTGAGTTTTGTTTGCCAGGGAAACGGGCGGAAGTTTGCGTCTGGGGGCCTATGGCTGGGAGTGGCCGGCTGGCTCCTGAAAATCCATGATACGCAGGACGGTTCCCAGACCCAAGATGGCACCAGTGCCAAATTGGGCTGGTTTTATAGTACCAAGTGGCTCCTGCAATCTGCCATCCAGAAGAGGGGCAGGTGAGTTTTGTTTGCCAGAGAAAAGGGCCGTGGTTTGTGTTTGGGGGCCTGTGGCTGGGAGTGACCGGCTGGCTCCTGAAAATCCACGATACGCAGGATGGTTCCCAGACCCAACGCGGCACCAGTGCCAAGTCGGGCTGGTTTGATAGTACCAAGTGGCTCCTGCAATCTCCCATGATCACATGAAGAAATACTTTCTGGTGTCTGTACTGGCCCATATGCTCTTTCTTCTCTCCCTCAACTTCTCCATCACCTCTCATCTGTTTCACATGCACTATCTTCAAGGTCCACAGGCTACTTTTCACAGAATCTTCAGGCCTGATGCAGTAAGATCGATGAATAAAACAGAGCTGGGATCTATTTTCCAGTTTGGATAAAATGCATTCTGCACACAAATCCAAGGAGAAAGTGCTGCACGATGCCCAGAAAAACTTTCACTACTGCTAGTGTTCTACGTCAACCGAAACTTAGTCTGAAAGAAAAGCTTTTTCTCTGAGAGCATCTGAGAGGTTTGCATGAAGCACTGATATCTGACATATGCCATTTTGAATTGGAGAGGAAAAAGAAAATGGCAAGAAGTTTTTAATTTTAGTGGTTTCAATTTTAATTTCCGTGCACTTTTTCAAAACTTGTCAGCTCAGATGCCCATCTACATCTTTTAGTCATCTGTAAGTCAGTATTCATATAAAATGTGCTTCAAATCAAAAGAATTTCAAATTTGCACTCCAAGTTTCTATGCCTAGATTTATGATTTCCTACACATATTAGATGAAAGGAAGGCCTTTTTTACTGTGGGAGTGCTGGAACACTGGAACAGGTTGCCCAGAGAAGTTGTGGGTGTCCCATGCCTGAAAGTATTCAAGGTCAGCTTGGACGGGGCTTGGAGCAGCAACAAAGGAGAAGCTTGATGGTAGAGAAACAAAGTTGGACTATAGAAGAAAGTCGGACTGAATTACAGGAGCAAGTTTTCTCTCAGCTCTTGGGGTAAATTCAAAGTTGTACAAAATGACATTTATCTGTGATATTCACTACTGTAACTGAAAGGTTCATGAAAACTGTACAGAAGATAGCAAATTTTAAAAGAGATAAGAATTACAGCATAAAATCCACGGGATGGGTTACAACATGAGACACTCTCTAAGAGAAAATCTCTGTGTTTCAGCACTTCATCATGGTAAGATTTCATGAAGTGCCAAAGAAGGCGGCAAAATATCATTCGGGACATTATGGACTGGAATTCAGCCTGGCCATTAGTAGGAACTGGCTTTGAACACATCATGTAGATATACCACACACACTTTCCCTTCACTGAAAAATTACTGTTTACAACGAATAAGCAATTGACGATCACAATTGATTGAAAGCATCTTAAACATGTCAAGTATTTCATTGTAGATGATCTGTGATCCAAATGCTTCTTCCACCTTAGAGAGGGACAGAACAATTCTTCCATATCATGATGGTTTAAAATTGTATCAACCAATGTTTTCTGCTGAAAAGATATCATCTATTTTTTTCTATTTTTGGAAGAAAATATTCCTAGACATACAACAGGTGAGAACTAAGTAATTTTAAAGAAACAAATGAAATGAAAGTATTCTGTAAATAGAATTAAATGAAAAGCTGTGTTTTAAATAGGAGCTAAATATTAAACAGAATTTTTGTACCAGGCATTTGAATTACTGCACCAGCTCTTTTGCCCATAAAGAGAGCATTTCAGTCTTTTCCTGCCTGCTGCCCCTTTGGAGACAGCTGTGGCCCTAGGATTTGCATCTGAGGGAGAGCTCCATCCTTGGACCTCCTGATCTTTCCCAAGTGGCCAAATGGGGATGCACCAGCAGCACTGCTGGGAAGGTGCTGGCTCAGTGGCTGTTTTTTGAGACTGTGCCCCCCATATCAGCTTTATGTGTGTGTGTGTGGGGGGGGGGGTGCTCTGGTGGCTGTGGTTACACACTCACTGGCCTTGGCAGAGCACAAGTCGGAACCTTTGAAGGTTCCAGCTGCTGTGAGGCGCAGGAGGCAGAGCTGGTGCTAGGCACAGTGTGGTACTGTGCTGAGGGAAAGGTGAAAACAGTTAATAATCCACCCTCAGCTAATCACTGAGGGCTGATGGGAGGCACAGGCTTGGTGGAGTTGCTCAGACACAGCGGCTCCGCCGTGCAAAGCAGCGTGGCTGAGCTGGTTGTTGGTCAGGTAAGGGCTCAAATATATTTCCTGCAACTTGCTCCAGCACAGTTCAGCCTGGAAAAAAGGCGTTTTTCCAAGTGTAGGGGAGTCAAGCTCCAATAAATGTCAGCTGAGCCCTGGTGCTTGCTCCCCTGCATGAAGCCTCAGTGAGGCACCAGGGCCTCCTGTCAGCAGGAGGGGAAGGGAGATCAGAGTTGTTGGAAGAATACATGACTGAAGGCTGAGCACAGGGTTGGTGGTGCTTTGCGTGGCTCTTGCATGACATCCAGGCTGGGTGTTGCAGTGTGAGCTACCCTTTTGTTTTGCATCAGGCTTTATGCCAGAGCCAGCCCCAGGCTGCACATTTTCACCCAAATCCATTTTTGTTGTTGCAAGACTGCTATACCTGCCACTGGGTTTCAACCAGTGTTACCAGCAACACAGGTCTGTTGGTGTGAGTGAAACACCCACACAAGCTCTTTACAGCTTCAGCACAAATTGCAATACAGGAAAGAGGCCTTCTCCTCACAGCCCCAACAGATAAGGCTGAGTAAGAATCCCAAGCCAGGACAAACTTCTCTGCCATCCCTAACCCATGCCACACATAGATTGAGGGATAGGAGTTTGCAACAACTGGAAACTGCCCTTGACCCACTGCTTTACCTGGAGAGGATGCAGCTGTTCCAGCCGAGGGTTCCCACATGGGCGCAATGGCTGGTCATGGTTCGGAGACGTTTCTGCTGCTCAACGTCCCATAGCTTATAGGGGCCTGAGTAAATATATGTATTGCAGTAAAAGATCTCTGTATTGTATAAGTGACCCTGCCCTGATTCTAGTTATTGTAAATGGGCTGCAGCTGCACTGTCCTTGATTGGGCAGTAGCCTGTGGAGGTGGCTGGGATAAAAGGGGGTGGGGCATTCAGGGAGGGCTGTAGAGGAGCCCTGGCTGAGAAGGAACAACAGCACTGCTGTGAAGAGCTGCTGTGAGAAAACCACCCAGAAGGTATGAGACCCTAGAAATATGATATACAACAATGTAAATGCAACAATAGCTGGAGAGGCAAAGTAAAAAGTTCTTCAGAAGAAACCAAATCCTGTTTCTATGCCCTAGGAACCTCACTGCACAGGCTCTGGCATTCAGCTTTCTCAGTAAGGGAACAGAGAAAATATGTATCTCATGACTATAGCACAGAAGGTAACGCTGCTTATCAGAAAACGCCCAAATCAAACCCTGCCTTGCACACTGGGCAGTTCCACCCCACACCAGGGAAGACAAGTCAGGTGCATGGCATCCTTCCTCTGCCAGCCAAGGTTTTGTCCCCAGGCCCCACAGTTCTGTCAATCCCTTGAAAACACCTCTAGTTTTACTCCTGCATTCACCTGAATCTCAGCACTACTTGTGCCAACAGCAAGGTAGTCTCCTTCTTTAATCCATGATGCAGAGGAAATGTAAACATCTGGATGCTCCGTCTGCAGCAGGGGGATAATCTCCCTAGTAGCGTGATTCCACAGATAAACAGTGTCATCCAGAACCACTGCCAGGAAGTTCTGGGAGCTCCAGTCTATGACATTCAGTTCTACAATTTGAAAGAGCAATGCAGGTCACACCATGATGGCTAGAGAGCCCTGCCCTTCACCCGTGCTGCTGCAGCAGGTGTGGGTGCACACGTGCACACACACACGTGCAGGTGAGGGGCAGCCTTCTGAGTGTCACTATGCCCAGCTGCTGGGGCCAGGTACCCTGCTCCAAGGCATCTACACTGTGCCCTAGACCACTGTGCCTGTAAGGCCACACAGGGACACTCCAGAAGTGGTCTGTGCTAGCCTGGGTACACAAAATAATACAGACAGCCCAGTTACCCAGTCCTAGGAACAGCAATCCAGTGCAGAATGTTCTGGGTGCCCAGCACTCAACCCTGTAGCCTACTTACAGTAGTCGTTGAATATCTCTGGTGCATCCAAGACCCGTTCTGGCTTTGAGGGAATATATCTGCTCTTCTTCCTGCTCAATCCAGGTGCCATTTTCTGACTGTAGAGCACTTTCAGGTTATTCTGATAGTCTGTGTGCAGGGGAACAGGTTTGTTAACCTGAGTTAGTTTCCTCCCAGCTGAGTGCTGCTCACCCAACTAGGAATCCCTTGGAGTGAAAATAAAGTCCTAAGAGAAACACTCACAAGCCTGCAGTGCACTAAAATCACTGGCAGAATGAACTGCTGAGCAGGGGTGAGCTACAATTTCCTCATTCATGGAAACAAATTTAACAAACACTTGGGTTTTTGAATCCCATTATATTTAGTTGCAGTTTAAGCTAGAAAGTGCACAGCAGAGGCTTTGATGCTCTTACAGACTTCATGAACGTTTGGAACCTGCAGTACCGGTAACTGTCACCGACATCTTTCCATAAAAATCCTTTCTTTAGGATTTTTCCCCCTTCTGAGAAGCTGTGGCCTCAGCAACAAAAGGTAAACAATGGTTATCTGCTGCTGGGGAATGCAACAGGTGGATGCGTGATCAGTCTTGGGTGAATGTTTGGATTTACTGACCACTCACAGCGGAGCTGGGTCTCACCCTCTGCTGAGAAACAGCCCTTTGTTTATTCATTCTTTTCCTATTCTTAGCTTAGCTAGCTTCTGAGAACTTTCCTTCTATTTCTTTTAGTATAGTAATAATGTAATATATATCATAAAATATTAAATCAAGCCTTCTGAACATGAGGTCAAGATTCTCATCTCTCTCTCCACCCTGAAGACCCTTGCAAGCCCTGTAACAGGTGACCAACTGGCAGTCATAGCAACTCTCCTAAATAAATTCACTTTAACTGTTATGCCCTCCCTCGACCTCAGGAACCTTAAGAAAGGAGACTCCAGCCTGTACAGCTCTCAGAAACCAGTTGATTTCTCCTGTGACCACACACAGAGCCTCTGTGTTGCTGTTCCCCTGACCTGATCCCTCCTGCTGATTCAGCTCACACGGAGCCTGTATCATACCTTCTGGAGCATTCTGTGGTTTTCCTCTGAGGTGGAGGATCTTTGCCTCTTCCACATCAAAACCATTCAGATTCACTGCCCAGGCTTTCTGTTGCTCCTACAGAGACAAATCACCCTCAGTGCAATGCATTTAAAACAATTCCCACACTACAATTTAAACAGACATCTAAGTCCCCTTCTCTTAGAATCTGAAGATGTTTGACTGTGCTGCAAGGGTCAGTCACACAGAGGCAGGTCAAAGCAGTTTTCCTCAGACTTTCATACATTGTCCTGCTCACATTTTCAAACAATGGCAAATTCAGTGTCATTGCCAGAGGGAAAAGCCACAGCCACAAAGCGACCAAATGCTTCATAAACAGATTTCAGAACACAGTGTAAAACATTCCAGAAGTGTTCCCTGTGGAGACCTTGTCCTAGAATAGCTACCACCAGCAGTTTCATTTTGCATAGGCTTACAGCTTTGTGTTTTTGTTGCCTGCTACATTTTAAAGCCTCGTTAGTCAAAAGCTAAATTTTGCTACCAGAAGCAGCATAGGCTTCGAGTGCATGGCAGTCTCTACAGCTTCAGTCTCATCCTAGGCTCCTGAAGCCCAGAGCTGCAAGTAGTGATGGCTGGGACTTGTCAGTGCCGTGTGCCCCCTTGATAGAAGCTATTGTTCACTGCTCTGTAAAGGGGCAGGAAGGCGTAGCAGTTATTGAAGTAATTGTAACTTAGCAACATGCTCACCTTCTTGGTAGGGGAATCCTCAGCAGGGTCATTCTCTTTGGTTAGGAGGAAATTTGCCATCTCCATCTGCATAGTGCTGCGTTTGGGAATATAGCAATCCCCCCCAGCCTTTGCTGGGGTGCTTTGAATTTTGGATCCAGATTTACCTGCATTCACATATGAAAATATTGTCTTACAGCTATTTAACAGCCTGTATTAGAGCTTTCACGGGAGCAAACCCAACACACTTGCACATCACACCCACCAGACAAGTAGGACTCTGAGGTCTCATGCCACCCAGTCCCAACTAACTTATATTTTCCTCCCTGCCACCAAGTTGGTTAGGGACTGTGTGGTGCAACTCCTTGGGTCTAGTGCAACAATTCCAGAGTCCAGAGATAAGGGGAAGATACAAAAAACGCTCACAGGATGTAAAGCTGTCAGCTGACAGTCCTGCCCACACTCGTCCTAGCATACAGCTGTGCCAGCAAGGCTCAGCTGGCCGAACAGCAGCTGGCCAGCCCCAGTGCTCAGAGCTCTGCCCCTCATGCTGGCAAGGAGGTGGGTGGCTGTCAGGAGCACAGCCCACCTCCTCCTGCCTGAGCAGCAGCCGGTAGGGCAGCGTGGCAGGGAGCCCAGGGCCCCATGGCTACGGACAAGCAGCCTGGGCCAGGCTCCCGCACTCAACCTCTGCCGCCGGTGGCCGGCGCTCACCGGGTGTCTTGGACGGCGTCTTGCTGGGGCTGTGGGAGCGACATGCCGGCTTTATGGGGGACACGCCAACGGGGCTGGGCCCGGGGCCGCTCTCCTTGGCCTTGCGCTGCCATGGCGCAGGCGGCGCGTTCGGCATCAGCGTGTCCAGCTTCAGCAGCCCGTGCAGGTCCGCTTCGAACAGGAACTGCGCCGTGGTCCTGCGGGCGGGCAGGGTGAGCCGTGCCCACCGGCCAGGCTGAGCCTACTCCGACTGCCCCGCCGGCCTCCCCACCACCGGACCGTGCAAGCGCTCCGGCTGCTCCTCCCCACTAAGGGACACCCCCACTCTCCCCAGCCGCTCCTCGGGACACCCCATCAGCCGATACGCCCTCCCTCCGCTTCTCGGGGGTCCTTGATCAGGCAGCACCCCTTCCAGCCGCTCTTTGGGGCTTCTTCCAATAAGCAACATTCTCCCTTCCCCTGCCTTTCAAGGGCAATCTCGTCCCTGCTCTTTCTCCTCCCCACCGTGCTTTGCCTCTGCCCAGTGCCCCTGGGGCTGCTCTTGGCCAGGCAGCCTCAGTGGGAGCCAGCACTGGCTGCAGCCCCAGTGGGCCCCCCCAGGACAAGGCCCAGCATTGAGGAGGCCAATGAAAGCTCTGGGCAGCAGCAGAACCCTCAGCAGAGTTCTTTGGACAATCAAGGACTGGCCACCCCTACACTGCAACCTCACTGGGAATGTTTTCTGTCTGATGTAGACTTTCAAAAGAAGCTGTTTGAGGGAAAGGTGAACTAAACACTCACCCTTTTCTCTTCCAGCAAGTCCAACTTCGGACAGAGCATAAGATGAAGATCAGCTCCAAGACAAGCAGGCCTGCCAGTAACCCTAGCCAGAAGCCTGTTCCCTGACAGAAACCCTTTCCAAGGCCCTTCTGGGAATCAGGAACATGTGCTGTGGTTCCAGCTGCACCTGTGGGAGCGATGGGGATCGTCAGCCCGTGCTGTGCTGCACTGCTGAGCTGGCAGCACGGTGGATGCGGGCAGGACATTCTCCGTTTCCCCCAGAGCTGGGGCCTGCAGGCACCTTGCCACCCCGTGGCACAGGCTGTGCCACCCAACAAAGCCCAGCAGGCCGAGAGGAGAGCCCGGGGCAGCGCAGCTTTTTGGGCAGTCGCTGCTTGGAGGGACACGGGCCACACCCATCCCTGAGCAGCCCCTGCCAGCCCTGGCCCTCCCTGCCCCGTGACAGCTCCCCCCGCCCCAGGGCACAGAGTCAGGCCCTGTCAGGACCCAGTGCAGCCCCTGCCCAGTCAGGAGCCAAGGCTGGCTCTGGCCCTGGGCTCGCGGCAGGGCTCCCGCTCGGGGCTGCTCCTGTGCCTTGGGCCTCTGGGCACTCAGGGCCAGCTCCAGAGCAGCTGCAGCGGGAGGGACGTTGGTGCACGAGTCCCCTTTTCCCAGGGCTCTGAACGAGCTCCAAAGGCACCTCCAGCTTTGCCGGGCTGTGCAAGGGAGGCCCTGGTAGAAGAAGAAGAGCTGCAGCCACACAGCTCTGCCAATGGCTGAGCCCTGCTGAGCCTGGCACAGCAATTACCTTCTGTGCCTGTGCCCATGCCTGTGTTTGGCTTGGACTTCCTTCCTGCAGCAGGGGCTGCCAATCGGCCTCTGCTTTGTTGGGGAAACACCTCCTTCTGTCCTAACTTTTGGCCCATCACTTGAGAAACAAAAAGTACACCTTAAAAGATGGAGAAATTCTCCATTTCTTTAATGGCATGTTCAGAACGTCATGCTTATGCAAAATCGGATAAAATCAACAAATCATCTGGGCTTTTTCAGCTGGGCCATGGCCCACCGTCCTTCAAACACCTGCCAGTGCTGAGCAGAAGTTGTGAGTGGATCGTGCAGGGTGAGGGCACACACATGCATGGCTCTGTCCTGGCACCTGCAGCGATGCCCCCCTGGCCGAGCTTTGGGCTCTGAGCTGGCAGGTCTCACAGGGGAAAGGCCTTGGCATACCCTCACCATCTCCCAGAGGCTCAATCCTGAACATGGGCTGGGAAGCCAGATCACCTTTAGCAACAGGCTCAGCTGCAAAGAAAGGCAGGACACAACAGCTCCAATGGCACTGCTAAAGATTCTCCTTCAGGCCCGAGTGGCAGTGAGGGCATCTGGGTGATTGGTGCCCTCCAAGGCACTCCCTTGGCTCTGCCTTCCACTCAGGAGCAGGGCCAGGGGGACCTCGTGCCTGCAGTGGCCCCACACTGGGATGGAAGGAGCCCCTTGCGGGGCAGTCGGGGCAGAAAGGACTCCCTGGAGCAGCCAGCAGCTTGAAACCCAGCCCCAGGCAGGGCCAGGGCTTAGCAGTGGCAGCAGAAGCAGCTCGGGCTCCCTGGGGGCTGCAAAGGAGCTGAGAAAGGCTCAGCCCCCAGGCACAGCCCTGGGCCCAGCCCCTTCCCTCTCTGCTCTTCTCTGTGGCTGCACAGAGCACACAGAAGGACACAGTGGCATTGCACACGGGAGGAGGATGGACAGCTAAATGCCCCTTCCTCCCACTGACAGCGATCATGTGGGATCCCTCAGGGCTCCAGAAGGGAGCAGGGTAAGGTTTCCAGAACTGATCTACCTTCAGTGAAATTTAAGGGAACTGGCTCATGGTAAGCTCTTGGCATACTGACACAGATTATTCTGTCAGGAAAGGTACATTCAGAACATGCCTCCAACATCTGACAAGGTCTTCAAAGCACCATTCACCAGCATTTCCAAGTAATCCAAGTCATGATCCCAGTCGAGGAGGGATCACAGATGCTACAGAACCATTTCCATGGTGTGTTGGGATCCCCTTCTCCCTTGGGGAATTGGGGACTGCAAGGGGGTGGGGTAAGGCTGCGGGAGCCTGTGGCTCCTGGTCACTCTGTACGCTCTTTGCAGGTCCTGTGCAACATGCCTGGAGGGGCAGCTGGAGCAGCCCAGAGCCCTGGGGCTCTCTCCCTGCCACACAGGAAACCCTCACTAAATGCTTGGGGAAATTTGCAGTGCCACAGCTGTCACTCCCAACCTCCGTCCCTCCCTCCTGCCCGCCCACCTGCCCATGGAACAGCTCCCACATCACATGGGCACATAGCCAGGCCCTCTCAGGACACACTGGAGCCTTGCTCTCCCCCTCTGCCCTTTCCCCACCACGGGCACCCTGTGCAGCCGCTCCCAGGTTTCGGGACATGTCTCCCACGGAGGGAGCCCAGCAGGACAGCTCAGTACCCGAGTGCCCTGAGCCTGCTCGGGACAATTCCTCTGGGCTGTGCCCATCTTATCCAGGCTGTGCCCGCAGTGCCAAGCAGCAGAGAGGGCAGCTCAAGCCTCAGCAGGGCTCAGGCCCAGAAGCAGAGCAACTACCTCCTGTGGCTGTGTCTGGCATCGCCTCCCTTCCTGCAGGAAATGCCACCTTCAATAGAGCCCCTCTGTCCATCCCTTGAGAAAGGAAGAGGCACAGCTGGATCAGATGGAATCATTGCACATCCAGGAGGTGGCCTGTTCAGGAGGCAATACTTGTCCAAAACATGGATAAGCATCAGGAAAATTGATCTTGGAAGGGCATTAAACCAAGAAACAAGTACTTCAAAACCCCTGGAGGTGGCTGCCATGGTGAGTTCCCTGAGGTGTCAAAGGCCAAGCCACACCCATGGCTGCTTTCCCTGAGGTGTCACAGCTGCAGCCCCAGCCCCATGGCCGGGTTTCCTGAGGGCTGGCAGTCCCAGTCTCGCTCCATGGCCGGTTTCCTGAGGGCTGGCAGTCCCAGTCTCGCTCCATGGCCAGTTTCCCTGAGGTGTCACAGCCCCAGTCCCGCTCCATGGCCAGTTTCCCTGAGGTGTCTCAGCCCCAGCCCCGCTCCATGGCCAGTTTCCCTGAGGTGTCACAGCCCCAGTCCCGCTCCATGGCCGGTTTCCCATAGGGCTGACAGCCCCAGTCCCGCTCCGTGTCCGGTTTCCCTGAGGTGTCACAGCCCCAGCCTCGCTCCATGGCCGGGTTTCCTGAGGTGTCACAGCCCCAGTCCCGCTCCATGGCCGGTTTCCTGAGGTGTCACAGCCCCAGCCCCGCTCCATGGCCGGTTTCCCTGAGGTGTCTCAGCCCCAGTCCCGCTCCATGGCCGGTTTCCCTGAGGGCTGACAGCCCCAGTCCCGCTCCGTGTCCGGTTTCCCTGAGGTGTCACAGCCCCAGCCTCGCTCCATGGCCGGGTTTCCTGGTCGCTTTGAGGTGCTGTTCCTCTCTCTCTGTGGAGAAAGTAGAGGCCAAGGAGCTTGCAGAGCAAGCCCAGAGCCACGAGGGCTCTACTGCCTGCTCAGCCCTGTGTGAGCTCTGCTCCTTCATGCCTTCTCCTCCCGTTGTCAGGTCGCACTGACACTCGGCCTGAGCCCAGTGTTCCCTTTTGGGGCCAAGGGAAATCTCTGCTCCTGCCTCTGGCACAGGGTGCTCTGCCAGCAGGTCAGGGAAGGAGACAGCCCTGGAGAGAGGCATGAGCAGTGGAGGAAAGCCAACATCACTGCAGTCTTGCAAAAGGGCACCAAGAAAGAGCCAGGAAACTGCAGGGCCATCAGCCTCAGCTCCATCCCCAGAAAGGTGACAGAACAGCTCCTCTTGGATGCCATCTCTAAGCCTGTGGAATAACAGGAATGGAAACCATGCTTGACCAATCCCATAGCCACCTGTGCTGCAGTGACTGGCTGGGCTTGTGAGGGGAGAGCAGTGGTTGTTGCCAGCTGGGACTTCAGCAAGGCTTTGTCCCTGCCTCCCATAACAGGCCCCTGAGGCAGCTCAGGGACAGTGGGGCAGAGAAGTGGACAGGGGAGCTCCAAACTCAGGTAGCTGTGAGCTCAGGGCGCCGTGCTGGGCCCAGCCTTGTTTGCCTTATTCCCCAGTGACCTGGCAGAAGGGACAGAGTGTTCCCTCAGTGTTTGCTGATGGGACAGAATTGGGAGCAGGGCCTGAGGCACCACAAGGCTCTGCTGCCCTTCAGTGAGACCTGGAGAGGCTCGAGAGTTGGGCAGAGAGGAACCTAATGAAGTTGCACTGGGAAAAGCCTCTAGAAGAGCTTCAGGCTTTGTAATTACCAGGCAACAGAAGTGTTTTAGTATAGTGGAGTCTATAACGTTGTCTTGTAATGTCCAGTCAGGGAAACCACTGCGTCTCTGTATGTCATAGGACCAGTCACTTGTATGTATGTCAAGAAAGTCTTTGGGAGAAACATGAATGAATTCAGAAACTTCCCCTGATATTATTTTGGATGTTCACGATTTTCTGGAATGCTGGGTGAAGTGTAAGGATGCCAAAAGGAAAGTGAAAGCAAACCAATAAATCTTTAAAAACTCAGAAGCCTCTCCTGTCTGTTCCTTGAAGAAGTTGCCAAACAATGTCACTTTTGCAATCCTTTGAAAGATCTTATAGGAAAAAGCATTGGCCAAAAGTGCTGCCCTGTGTTTCTGAACAGCAACATGCATTTTGTGTTGATGCAAGGTTTGTACCAGGGTTTGGGGTTTTTGTGTGTGCTTTGAATGTGAGTCTTTGCAGGACTATTAATAATTAGACCATGTACTGAAGAGAACATGTTACTGTGTTGTGCTGTTCAGTGCTGAAGAGGGTTGAGACAGAGCAGGTAGCTCTGTGTCTGTGTGTAATTGCATGAGCAGCACGGGAGCAGTGCCCAGGGCCTGGAGAAGCAAACGGGTTCCCGGTGCTGAGGACAAGGTGTCCAGAGCTCGGGATTGTCCGGCCAAGCTCTTCTGGCTCCTTGTGCTTCGAGACCTAGCCGGGAGCCCTGCAGAGCCCCGGGTGCAGCTTCCTAACTTCCCCCCTCTTCCTCTGCCTCCTCCCTGCCTCCAGGGTAAAGGCACTCCCTGGCATTGCACTGGCTGTGCCTCCCTCCTAGAGCAGTGAAGGGATCGTTTCCCAGCCAAGGTGGCTCTGCCATGGAGACAGGAAAATGGGCAAACTCCTGCTGCCCCAGCATCAGGCAGGTGCAGTGTGTCCTTGCCTGTCAGTCCCTGCCCTGCTTCCCAGAGATGCCACTGATTGTTCCACAAGTCATGGATCTGCATTTCCAGGAGCATGTTTGCAAAGACACGAAAGAGAAAAATTGACAAGAATTGTTTGTGCTTCTCTTCCTAATTTTTTCCAATGTATTTTCTAGTAGGAAAGCATGGACCAAACTGGCAAAGTTCCTATAATGTAGGAAAAGCATCCTCCTGTATTTGACTTGAGTTGAGGACAGTTGCAAGCTCTCCTGTCAAAGGTACACAGAAAATTCTCAGTGAATTTTCTGTCTTTCTGCTGAGTCAGTATAAAAGATGACACTTCTCAGAAGCTTAATACTAATTTTTCCATTTATATGGAAAGTCAAAGTTGTTAGTTCATATGATGGCAGGATAACGGAGGCAGCTGTGGTGGTGTCCAGGTTTATCTCCTGTACCCAATGGTGATCAGCAGCAGCATCAAATCAGGTTCATCTTAGTTTTCTGCAGACAGGTCTTGATGAAAACATCAGTTCACCTAGAGCAGGGTTTGAATCCCTGTAGTGCAGCTGACTCCGCACGGGCTCTCTGGGCCACCGCCTGCCAGGGGCAGGAGCAGAAATTTCCCTTGGCCGGGGCCGGAGCCCTAGTGTGGCAGTGCCTGAACAGCACCTCCCTGCCTACAGTGCCACCCTGGATGGCTGCCCCAGGGCCTGGCATTTGACCCTGCACTTGCTGCAGGAGTCCTGGCCCTGCTTCCACCCTGAGCAAACGCTCGGACCATTTTAGAAGCTCGGTGCCCAATGGGGCCGCCACAAGTGGTTGCCAGGGACCTGGGGCCATGGCTGCCCCGATTTTGGGTACACGGTGCTGATGTCAGAGTGGCCATTGTGACCTGTGCCACCAAGGCCACAAAAGGGAACGCAGGGCTCAAGCCGAGTGTCAGTGCGACCTGACAACGGGAGGAGAAGGTAGGGCGGGGATGTGGCTGCCCAGGGACCAGAGGGGCCCCACACCTCGGGGCTCTGGGCCTGTGCTGCAGGCTCACCCGCCTCTCCCTTCCCAAAATCACAGAATCAGCAGAGGAACAGCCAGAGGACACTGCAGTGTTACTCAAGGCGACGACGGGAGGAGAAACAGACAGGAGCAGGGCTCACGCAGGGCTGAGCAGGGAGTAGAGCCTCGTGGTTCTGGGCCTGTTCTGCAAACTCCCCCCCCCCCCCTTCTTTCTCCCATAGACAGAGAGGAACAGCACCTCGAAGTGACCACGTCCCTCGAGGAGATAGACTCAGCGTAGACAGCCGCCATGTCTGACAGAAAGCAGGAGGGTCCTGGTGCCAGGGAGCCAGGTGAAGGCAAAGCAGCTCTCTGATAGCTTGGCCCAGGGGCTCTTGTGGTAGCAGGCAGCGTGGGGATCAGAACAGAGGCAGCGGGAGGCAGGAGCTGCTCGGCCATGCCAGGGCTGGGAGCCTCCTTCCTGCCCAAGTGGGGCCTAGCTGGGCCAGGGGGCAGCTCCTGGGACAGCCGTGCCCGCAATGGCCCCTGCTCTGCAAGGCCTCCAGCGCTGCCCATCAGCCAGGCAGGGACAGAGCAGCCTTGGGGCCGATGCTGCTGCAGGCTCAGAGCCCCGCACAGCTGCTCATGCCCGGTGCCATTGGCTCTGTCCCCTGCAGCCTGCATGCTGTGTCGCTGTGCCGAGGCTGACCCGGACATGTGCGGTGACAAACTGCAGAAGGGTAGGCTCTGTGCCCACGTGTTCTGCATGGTGAGTGGCTCCGGGCGCTCCCTCCACCTTTGCAATGGGCAGCTCCTCCCGCCCCCTCCTCATCAGCTTCTCCCCTTGGCTGCAGTTCTTCGCCACTCTACTATTTCAGCAAGAGACGGACCGCGGGGGACTCATGAACTTTCTCCCTCGAGATCTCCTAATTGCAGTGCGGCGGGCGGCACAGAAGGTGAGAGCCTGACAAGAGCAGGGAGATTTGTGCCTGGCGAGGTTTGCCAGAGCTTAGCCCAGACTGCAGGAAAGAAAGGCCGGCCCAACAGTCGGGACAAAGTCTGGCTCCCAGCAGCTCTGGCACAGAGGCCCTGGCACAGCAGCCTCCCTCCTCCAGCTGGCGGCTCTGTGGGCTGGGAGCCGGCAGCGGCCACGTCCTGCGCCCTGCCCTTAGCCCTGGGGCTGCCTGGGGAGGCCTCGAGGCTGCTGCTGCTGCTGCTGCTGCTGATGCAGCTGCTTGGCTCTTTCCAGCGCTGCTGCGTCTGCGGCCAGAGCGGGGCAACCATCATGTGCTGCAGGGAGAACTGTGACAGATGGTTCCACTTGCCCTGTACCAAGGAGGGCGGCTGTGTCAATCTATACGTTACTCCGTTCAGGTACCTCATCTCTCTTTATGGCCACCCCTGGGGAATGATCCAGCATTTCTCACTTTCCCCATCCCTTTGCCCCCAGCTCTTTCTGCCCTGAGCACCGTCCAGAGCAGGAGGTGGATGTGACTCCTGAGCCGGACACCGTTTGCCTCATCTGCATGGAACCTGTGGAGGACAGAAAGACCTTCACAACATTGGTGTGCCCAGCGTGCAAAAAGGCCTGGTTCCACAGGGACTGCATCCAGGTAGGAGCCCTCCCCTGAGCCCTGGGGCACAGCAGGTGCTCAGCAGCAGCAGCAGCAGGGCCTCGCTCACCCTGCCTGTGTTTGCCCTGCAGGGACAGGCCTTGCGCGCTGGTGCTTTCTATTTCCAGTGCCCCCTGTGCAGAGACAGTGGGGAATTCCCTGTTGAAATGTTCATCTTGGGGATCCGAGTCCCCTTCAGGTTGGTGTCCTTCTGCCTGGCCCACCAGCCAGGAGGGTGCAAGTGCTGTGCTGTGCCAGGCCCTGCCCCAGGAGCCCTGGCCCTGCCCTGTCCTGTGAGTCTGGGCTTCAGCTTCACCCCCAACTTGGAAAAGCGCTGGAGAAAGAGCTGGGACACCCTGGACCTCCGTGAGGGAGAGCAGCAGAAATTCATCATCTCTTCCTTTCTCCATCAGACAGCCAACGTGGGAGGACAACGATGCCTTCGCAGATCTAGGAGTGAGGCACGGCCAATGCAATGCCAGGGATTGCCTTTACCCTGGGGGCAGGGAGGAGGCAGAGGAACAGGGGTAAGTTGGGAAGCTGCACCTGGGGCTCTGCAGGGAACCTGTGTCTCGACAAGGGCTCAAAGCAGGAAGAAGCAGAAGCGCTTGGCTAGACAACCACGTGCTGGTACACTTTTTGTTCTCAGTGCTATGAGCTTGTTTGCCTCCCCAGGCCCTGGCAATTGCTCCTGTGCTCCTCCTGTGCTGCTGAGGGCACCCACAGGCGCTGCTCTGGCCTGAGGAACAGCACACAGAGATGGGAGTGTGACAGCTGTGCTGGGCTCGGAACATGTATGAGTCAAAGTCCCCGGTGTCCCTGGGCTAGGGGAGTGCCCAGGCCGGGCTTGGCAGAGCGCAGCATCCACTGCTGGAGGGCTGGAGGCACTGCTCTGGCCTGGCTTGGCCGGGGCCTGGGTGATCTTTGACATTCCTGCTTGCCCTTACAGCCTCCAGGGATGAGACAGAGCTCAATGGCCCCAGGCCGGCCAGACAGTCAGGACTACAATCTGCTCGTGGCTGGTCAGAATCTGAGGCCATCAGCCCCAGCTCCCACAGCCCTGTGCCATTGGTGCTGGTTTCCCCACCTCCATCTCCAGAGATGGGCAGCCACAGCAGGCCCCAACACGGAGCATGGCAGCAGGCGCTGCCATCTTCCTCACTGGACACCAGCAGCATCAGCAGATCAAGGGCAACACGCAGCATGTCCCCTGACCCTGAGGACAGGGTCCATTCCAGACATGCTGGGCCCAGCCGCAGGCGAAGCTCCTCTCGCCGGCAAAGTCGCGCCCAGAGTCCACCTGTCCGGTCCAGGAGTCACCGTGACAGGAACAGTAGGACAGGGCCAAGGGCTGAGAGGCCCAAGCAAAGGGAGACACCATCACGGACATCCCCCAGACGCAGGTGCTCCCGCCAGCAAGGTCGTGCCCAGAGTCCACCTGTCCGCTCCAGGAGTTGCCATGACAGGAACAGAGGGACAGGGCCAAGGGCTGAGAGGCCCAGGCGAAGGGAGACATGGTCAGGGCCATCCCCCAGACGCAGGCGCTCCCGCCAGCAAGGCTGGGCCCGGAGTCCACCTGTCCGCTCCAGGAGCTGCTGTGACAGGAGCAGTGGGACAGGGACAAGGGCTGAGAGGCCCAGGCGAAGGGAGACATGGTCCGGGCCATCCCCCAGACGCAGCCGCTCCCGCCAGCAAGGCTGGGCCCAGAGTCCACCTGTCCGCTCCAGGAGTCGCCGCGGCAGCAGCAGTGGCACAGGGACAAGGGCTGAGAGGCCCAGGCGAAGGGAGACATGGTCAGGGCCATTCCCCAGACGCAGCCGCTCCCGCCAGCAGCGCCGGGCCTCGACTCAAACTGTGCGGTCCAGGAGTCGCCAGGACAGGAGCAGGAGGACAGCAGCGAGTGCTGAGAGGCCCAGGCGTAGGGGGACATGGTCGGGGACATCCCGCAGGAGCAGCCGCTCCCACCAGCGACGTCGGACCTCAACTGGGACCTCCAACAGCAGCACGTAGCGCCGTCATCTTTTCTTTCTAGGCCGTGTGTTCCTTGCCAGAAGTGAAGGTGAGAACGGTCAGTGCAGGGACCCTGAGATGTGCAGCTCTGTGGGCAAACCCTATTAGCTCTTGATGTTTCTACTGGCAGGAAGAAGTCTGGGCTAAATACCTTGATTTCTGTGTAACTGTGTATTCAGTGAAAAGTCACTTAAGGATGTGGCTAATTAAAAAGGACTCTTGTTCCGGCCTTTAGACTTCAACCTCAGATGTTTCCCCACTGCTTACCCTTGATAATGAACCACTCCTTAATGGGCTTGGATATGCTTAGGGAGACATTCAGAGCAAGGTGGCTCTTAGGGAAGCTGTGTCCGAAAAGGACGTGTGCTGTGTTGCTATCCTTGAACAATCTCATTTCAGTAAAGCCATAAAAAGAAGAAAGAGATGAGACACTGCCTCACTGTCTGAAGACAACTCCTACACCATTGCTGCGGATTTGAAAGAGGCCTTTCAAAGAACAAACCAGAATAGACGGTATTTCCTCCGTCTATTCTGGTTTATTCTTTGAAAGACCTTCAAAGAGCAAACCAGACTGAGGAAATACCCTGGGACAAAGAGGATGCACAGGACTCTGCCCCAGATGACCATTTGGGACCTTTGCCTGAGGATGATGCAGCTCAGGAGACGAGTTACTTCAAGTTTTCTTTCTTTGGAGGCACAGAGGAGTTGGGCATCAAAGAAGGTAACAGCAGAACCCTTCTAACAGTGCCATTGCTAAGGAAGAGCTTCTGGCAGGCACTGTAGGGCAATATGGTGTAATAAAGGTCAGGATGCAGGGGATTTTCAGCAACAGAAGTCAGTAATTAGGCAGAAGCATTTTGATCTTCATTTCTGCTTGCTAGGGTTGTGATTATTGAGAGGTGCCTCATGCTTGCATCCCAGGAATTCTGAAAGGCATGCTTTGAGAAGGCATTGGGGGTTTTTGCTGAGTGGTGAAAAAGCTTGTTCTCATGCCCTGAATTCCTCAAACAGGGAAAAAGGTGACACACCAGTCATATCAAGTTTCATAGGAACTCACAAGGCTTTTAAGGAAATGTGCGTTAATGTAGAGGGAGGAGCAAAGTCCGAGAGCTGGCCCCAAGATCCATGAACATTCTGTTTGTTACTGAATTCTACTCTTGGACCTTTAGAAAAAGGAAATGGAATGACACATGATCATTGGGGTGTCCTAACCTTAGATAAAACGAGGCCGTCTGAAATGAAGATGAAACAACATTAACTCAAGTCCCAGTCATGTAGGAGAGAAAAGAAACCCCGTGAAGTTACCCAAAATATTAAAAAACCCAACGCAACAGCACAAAGCAATGAGCCCCCCAGACTTGCGCTGAACTGAAAAGGTATTCAGTGTCTTCTGAATGCAATGAGAAATGTTTAAGAATACATAAGGGATCCCTGGAACAAAGTGGAAAATACAAAGTGGAGCAGAAATGTAGCTTAGAAAATCTGGCAGGGTCAGATTCTGTCCTTCCTAAATCTCTCTTCTCCACTGTAAGTATTTCACGTGAAAGGAGGAATTCTTCCTGATGATTAGAGGAATAATCTGGTTTTGGCTTTTTTTCTCTTTTGGTGCTGTCATTGCAGAGCCTCACGCGCTTGGGACAATAAAGCCAGTAAAAGCCACATGGCAAGAGGATCCACGTTTCCAGGACAGCAGTTCTGAGGGTGACGATGAGCCTGAGATGTCAGAAATTGAACAGGACCAAGAAATGCAAGTTCCATTTCTCTTTGTTGTCTACTTGGCTGTAGTAGTTGGATGCTGTGGGAATATTAATAGCAGCACTCAGGGAATGGGAAACTGACATTGCACACCTCTGAGCAATGAAAGTCATCTTAGAAAACCGTTTGTGCTGCACAGAGTCAAAACTCCCAGCAACCCATTGGATGTGAATGTGAATATGGAAAGAAAGAGCAGAGCACAGGAAATTAACTGGGTCATTTTGGTTTGACCAACTCCAAACTGAGTTTGGCCAAAAGCCAAAGACACAGTCAGTTTTCTCTTTAAAAGAGGATTTGGAAAATAAAAAGATTTATTTGGTTTCTAGGGAATAAAGCTTTTCAATGTATGGCATTTCTCTGAAGCACTACAGGATTAACTTGTGTTCATGAAATTTGATAGTACAATTTAGGATGCTCAAATCCCTTTGTCCTTTTCTAGGTTTCTTTCTTTACCATGCACAGGAAGTGCTAGAGTTTTTTTTTTTTTGTTCTCCAAAGATGATGAACGCCTAAGAGGTATGATAGAATTTCTTTACGCTCTTTTATATTTTTTTTTCCTTTTAAACCCTTCCTGTAATTCAGTGAGGAGGAAAAAATGCTGCCTAGTTATCAAAGTTTTCTAGTCAAAATTTGCCACCCTCACTTGTGATCCAAGTTGTGGTAGAATCCCGTGAGAAAGTCCTGGCAAAATAAAGGTCAACCAGATTTTCTGGCTTTCTTTTCTTTCAGACAATTACCGAATAGGAATCTGGACTTTTAGAGTTTACCAAAAACTTAGTCCCTTGACAGCTTATGTAGACATTTCGGATCCTTTCGGGTATTTAAATCATCTTTATCTTTTTCCTCTCTTTCTGGTGTTACTATTAGAAATGAGGAGTGTTCTTGTCAGCCACATATGTCCCTGTGGTTCTTTGTTCTAATGAAGCTGGGGTTTCGCTTCTGAATCCAGTGAATTTTGTATTTAGAAACAAAGAAAACAACATCCAAAGGAAACATGCACAGTCCCCAAAACCTGCACAGGCCACCAAAACAATTGCTGGCTAGATTTTGTAGAATAGAGTCTTAAGCTTAAAGGATGTGCCTTCCATGAGACTGATTCCATAACTCTGCTGAAATGCACTGCTGTGTTCACACAGTTACCAGCCTGCAATCTTCCAGGCAGCCTGATTTACAGGGTGTGTTGAAATGGAGAGCTCAGGCCTCAGCAGGCCTCAGTTCTGGGGGAAGATGTGGGGTGCTGGTGCTGAGCTTCTAATGCAACAGCTGCAATTTCACTGCAATTCAGATTGCAGCATGTTGAGGAAAAGTGCTGCTGCCTTTGATTGTTCTTAGCACACCAGGCTGCAGTAGGGAACATTTCTGCTGGAGCCAAGGCGTGGTGGGGGCAGGAGAACAGGAAGGATGTGAAGAATTGATTTCTGATTTTAGTGCTGTGGTGGTCAAGATTGTTAGAAGTAGCAGCACATTCACAAGTGTTTAAGGCTATTAATTGGATGTTTCTTTTGTGCAGAGGGTCCAAGTTATTTTGTAGATTAGTAGAAGTCAGTGAAGAAAAAGAGGGTTAGGAAGACAGACGTAGATTATTGCTTGAGGTAAGTATGGAACATCTGTTCCCTGGTAAGTCTAGGTGAAAACTGAGCATGGGGAGGGATTGCAGGTATGAATGTGCATGTAAAATTAAGTCAGGACCTCGAGAAGAGCTTTAAATTTGTGATGAACAGGGAAGAGAAGTTTTTTAGTGTAGCGGTGTGTATAACATCCTGTTGTGTGGTCCAGTCAGGTAAACCACTACATCTTTGTGTGTTACAGGAGCAGCTACTTAAGTGTATGTAAGGATAGTGAATGTAGAGACTTCTCCTCATAGTGGATTCAAGAACTTCTCTTTAGAATTTGTTAGATTTTCATTATTTTCTGGAACGCCAAAGGAAGCATTAGGATACCCTATAGGAAGTGCAAGCAAACCAATAAAATTTTTACTGATTAGAAGCGAATCACGTTTGTTCCTTGAAGGAGTTGCCAAACAAGGTTACTTTCAACATGCTTTCAAAGGTCTAACAGGGATCAATATCAGCAAACCCTGTTAGGTCGTGTTTGGGAGCTGGGGCTGAGGCTCTCGTGCCCTGGGGAGCCATGGGAAGGCTCCAGGCCTGAGTGTGCGGCCAGGCCAGGGCCATTGAGCTGCAGCCCATCCCTGGTGGATGCAAGGGCAAGCAGGAATGCCAAGGGACCCCAGGGCCGGGCCAGGCCAGGCCAGAGCAGTGCCCCCAGCCCTCCAGGAGCGGACGGGCTCTGCCAAGCCCAGCCTGGGCACTGCCCCCAGCCCAGGGACAGGCGGGTGCTTTGCCCAAGGGCTGGGCCCAGAGCAGCAGAGCTGTCACAGCCCCAGCTGGTTCTGGTCTGCGTGCGGCCCAAGCAGGGCCCGTGGGTGCCCTGGGCAGTGCAGGAGCAGCACAGGAACAGTTGCCAGGGCCAGGGGAGGCACAGGGCTCAGCCTCTGCACGGTGACACAGCATGCAGGCTGCAGGGGACAGAGCCAATGGCACCGGGCATGAGCAGCTGTGCGGGGCTCTGAGCCTGCAGCAGCATCGGCCCCAAGGCTGCTCTGTCCCTGCCTGGCTGATGGGCAGCGCTGGAGGCCTTGCAGAGCAGGGGCCATTGCGGGCACGGCTGTCCCAGGAGCTGCCCCCTGGCCCAGCTGGGCCCCACTTGGGCAGGAAGGAGGCTCCCAGCCCTGGCATGGCCGAGCAGCTCCTGCCTCCCGCTGCCTCTGTTCTGATCCCCACGCTGCCTGCTGCCACAAGAGCCCCTGGGCCAGGCTGTCACAGGGCTGCTTTGCCCTCACTTGGCGCCCTGGCACCAGCGCCATCCTGCTTGCTGCCAGACATCGCAACTGTAAGCAGATAGTCCCTTTCCAGGAATGACGCAGTCACCTCCAGGTGCTGATCCTCTCTTTCTGTGGGATAAACAAGAGCTTGGGGCGCTGCCATGGCAGGGCTTCCCTCAGCTGTCGGCACTTCCAGCCCGGCTCTGCCAGGGGCTCTGGCAGTGCCACGGCGCACGGCGGCTCTGGCATGGCAGCTCTGCACTGCAGCCTCGGCCAGCAGCCAGATCTGCGGGCTGGGACTCCGCAGCGGCCGCACGCTTCTCCCAGAGCCCGAGCAGCGGCGGCTCGCTCCCAACACCGAGCCGGGAAGGCGCCGAGGTACAGCGCGGGCTCGGCTCTAGGCACGAACCGCCCCGCCCCTCACACCCGCCCGCCCTTTCCTGCCCTCTGGCCCCGCCGCGCGGCGCCCGCGCTGTCGAGGCCACTCTTGCCCACAAGGAGGCGCCCTGAGCCCTGCAATGGCGCCGCGAACCTTCTGGCGCTCTGGAAGGCGCGGGCCTGGACCTGTTGCAAGCTGGGCCCTACGTCCCATTTCCTGAAGAAAACATATCCTGTCATGCCTGGGCTGTCCGCACTTCCAAGCCTGATCAACAGGAAGAGACATTTAACCTGTGACACACATAGCAGCCTACAAGCTCGAAGTGATGGCCAGGTATTAGAAAAGCAAAGTAGTTGTTGCTAGAATTGTCTTTAAGACTCAGGGCTGGGCCCGTTTCACTGATCTCAGACCCAGAGGGAGGTTGACAAAGCTTGGGAAGAAGGATGCCCATTGATAGTGGACACAAAGGATGCAGAATTTAGGGGCCATAAGGACATCTGCTAGAACTGCCAAGTTAAGGAAAACAGTCCTAAAGTTGTCTCAGCAAATATGCTGAGCTGAGCACCAGCTGGGTAAAAAAGAGTGTGATGTTTGCAGGCAATGGGACTTTGGCACCCAAATTATCCTGGGCCTGGCCATGGGATGGTTCTGGTCACCAGAACACATGAAAAGACAGCATAATGCAAGCACTGGGCATTGTGCTTCATAGAACCCAGACAAAAAAGCTGGGAAGACTCTGCTGGATTCTTGTGTGGTATCTACCCCTTCTGTTCCTTCTTCTTCTCAAAATATATTGTAAGCCTGATTAAAAAAACTTACTTAGAGCCATGGTCAGTGCCATATTCTGAAAACTTACAGCTGACTTACAGGTTTAGTATCTCACAGAGCAGGTTTGAGGCCCTGGAATTGGAGGGACAGACAAGTGATGAAGTGGGCAAAAGTCCTTCTGGAATAGAGGAGCACCTAGGGCAGGTCAGGCAACACCATGCATGGTGACCACCTCTGTTCCAAGGAAAGGCAGGGTCCCTTCAGGCCTTCCTAAAAGCATCCCAAGGGAAGGTTTCCATCTCCCCTGCCCTCTTTCCTTGACTTTAGCTGAATCTTTCTCTCACTGAAAGACAGGAAGCTCAAGTGTGTTAGGAGAATACTGTGAGCATTGGCAGCGGTGAACAGTCAGTGTGAAAAACGCCAATCACTTGTTTTTAAAATTTTAAAAAGTTTCATAGTAATAAAATAGTTATAAAAATAGTAACACAATTAGAGTAATAACAATTTGGATAAATTGAATTAAGACAATATGAGACAATAAAAACAAAGAGTTACGGATGTCCGGGTACCTTTTTCTGGGCATCAGGAGCCTGAAAAAGGACACCCATTAACAAAGGATTAACCCTTAAGAACAATAGCCTGTTGCATATTCATATACTTCATACATGATGCATAAATTCCATTCAAATACAGGATTCTGTCTGGTCATTGTCAACTTCTTTCCTTCTAATCCTAACAGTGCCTCCAAGGTGAGAAGAAGTTCATTTTTTCTGATAAGAAGGCAAGAAATTCCCTTTCTCTGAAAGATTTAGATGTCCTGTGGCTGCTATCTCGCTGCAAGCCCTTTCTGTTAAACAAAGCATCTTACATAGCATAGTTTCTATTTTTATAACCTAAAACTATATTTAACACAGTGCTTAAGAAAATTAATACAGCATTGCTTTCTAACACAACACATATAATATTCATTTTAATATTTGCGAAAAGCCAATCATAAAATACATGCATTTTTCACAATCCCCACTCTTATTCTTTGTAAATCATTTGGCTTGAGCAATATTTTTTTTCTACTTATATCTTCTGGACTATGCTGGTAAAATAAAACACGGGATTACACAAGAAAGAAATATAAAAACAGTTGTAACACAAATGAAAGATCTTAATTTCTTCTAATACATTACCCCACCAGCTAGATTTTAACATTGTTTTCTAATTTTTGGACTGGTACCTGGGTTGTTATATGCGTATATATTTTTCTTTTTGATTTCTTTTGCTTTTGCTAGAATGACTTTTCTGTGGTCATCAATTTTCAACGATCTGATATATTGAACTTTCCACAAACACCCCCTTCTTTGGCCAATAAATAGTCTAAAGCGAACCTTTCTGATACCCTACAGTTTTTGTTTGGCTTAGCTGACTTAATGTTAACTCTAATGCCTGGGCAGCCTTATTTGCTATCATTTCTATAACTGCTTGGAGTCTTGTAATACAATTCAACAGATAATTTGGAGTCAATACAGAGTTAGATTGCTGTGCTGGTTTTACCTTTTCCTTTATTATTTGGGGTTTTTTTTCCAAATCTTGAACCGCATCTTCAAGATTAAATTTAAAACAAATCCATCTCTCTCCTTTTGGACATTCAGTTCTAAATCTATTGCCACTTTTTCTTAAGTTTCTTGTAATCTAATAATTTACTCTGTTTTGCCTACAAGTTCTTAATTTGGATGGGTTATAACAGTGGCTGTTGACATAGGTGTGTGTAATAAAGGAGGAACTTTGGTTTCTTTCTATGTGATGCTTTCTGTAGCATTTGTGACACAATCCTGCTGGTATCCCGAAAGGGAAAAGACAACAAATGAGTGCCAGAAACAGGAATAACAGAGGTCCAGTATGGCTTATACTCCCACCTCCCATGCCTGTGAGGTTGCAACCCACAGCAGGTTTATTTGATCTTCTTGGTGGTGAAATACAGAGGCCAATCTGGTCTTGCCCTCTATTTTTTTGTCACTTTCTCTTAACTAATTGCTAGGCAAATTGTTTTTGACACTCTTTAACTGTGGTCTCTGACTGTTCCTCAGGTATCTCTCATTTAACAGGCACTAATAATTCCCATCCACAAAACCAAGTCAGTACTTTAACACTTTTTACAATAAGAACATAAATTTTGCGAATCACAACACTAATTACTCTTACAATTTAGGCATTTACTTATAACCCACCTAGCATGTCCAGTATTGGAATGAATCAAGTAAAGTTTACTAATGGAAATAGTAATTCCCCTTCTCCCTTGTACAATTCTAGGGCTAAGGTCAGAATACAAAAACGTTCTTGATCTTTCTATCTGAGGTATTCCTCCCCCAAGGAGATGTTTTATTCAGGCAGTGCTCAAATCCAGTGATATAAGCATTATCTTATTTCTTAATTCAGTGTTATTCTTTGTACATTTCTTGGATCATTTGGGTTTTCTCAAACCATTACCACTCAGTCCCCATTGGAAAGTCAGTTCAGTATCACCCAGTTTAAATATGATAGTCCGTTCCTCAAGTTTCTTCACAAGTCCTTTGATTCTGCTGGCATGAATTCACTCTCTTTCCGTGATTTTGATTGTTGCTTCAGTAGTACCTGGAAAGGACTTCTTAATAGCATAGATAATAAAAGAAAGATAATACTGCATTAACTTTTACGATTCGCTTTCCTTCTAAACTTTCTGGGTTTAGCTAAAAGCTTTCTCTACAGCAGCCTCTTCTTCAGGAAAAAAGCCTTCTCGTTAACGGCAAACAAAACACACAAAAGAAAAAAAAACCAAAAAACTTCTTACTTAAGAAAAACAAACCGCTTTGTGAGGTTTGGAGAGTCAGCAATCTCTGCTTTGATTTTATCTTTTAGTGCTAGTCCCCCCTGCCCCTCTTTTCACAGCCCTGCTGTCAGTGCTGTTCTTGGCCCTTCCCCCGGTGCGGCCCCTTGGCTGCAGGGCCGGGGCAGGGGAGAGCAGCCCCGGGCATGGGGACCCTGGGGGCTGCCCTGGGTCTCTTTTGCCCTCTCCCTCTCTCTCTCTCTCTCTCTCTCTCTCCCCCCTTCTCTCTCTCGGCCTACTTCCAGGCTGACGCTGCCATCCTGGGCTCGGCACCCCGACAGTCTGGGAGCCCCCCGGCAGCTCTGCCCCGGAGCCAGCCCGCTCCTGGCCGCAAACCTGTGTCCTCTGCTGCCAGCCCCGCCCGGGGCACCTCCATGGATCGGTCCCTGCCGCGGCCCCCGAGACCCCGCCGATCGCAGGGAGCGCTCAGACACCTCCCAGCCTTGACAACCCCAAACCTGGCGTGCCCAGGTGCTCCTGACATTCTTTCTCTTTCTCTCGTCAACTTAGCCTCTTTTCTCTTCAAGGAGGGCCCGTTCTGCTAAGGCTTTTCCGGACCCCAGTGTGGCATTGAATAACCTCTTAACAACCGTGTGTTAAGATACTTCTCTGCCTTTCATGCAAAAAACTTGCATTCACACTTCTGCTCTCTTCTAGCACCAAGATGTCATCACTTCACATTCTAACATCTCAGAGTTTCCTAACTACTTCTCTACTTCAACTTCTCTCTTTCTCCTCTCTCAGTTGTAACCCTTATGGGGTCGATATTTATTCTTCCCCTATTTCTTTCTCCAGCCCAAACTTCTTTGTTGATTTTTTTTTCTTCATCCTCTTGGCTTAATTTCAAAACTCTAGCTGTCATTTTCTTATTTTCTGATATAACTCTTACTCTTAATTGCACTTGTAAGACTCTTCCCAATAAATTGCTACCTGCCCCTGGGACCAATAACACATCTCCCACCTAAATTTTAGTTTCTTCCCTCAATTACCACATCTTTAATGACCAGAAATGTAAAACTTCCTCTTTTTGCCCCTGTTACTTTCACTATATGTTTGCTCACACTATAACCTTTTGGAACGTTTAACAGGCAGGTTTTCTCTGCCCCTGTGTCTATAACAAATTCCAATTCTTCTTCTTGGGGACCCACTTTTAAAGTTATCACAGGCTCCTGATGGTATTTGTTCCCCCCCAAAAAAATTAAAGCCTATGACTTTTTTTTTTTTTTTTTAATGGGCCCATTTCTTTAAAGATTTTCAGATCTTCTGCTTACTTAGGACCATTTTCCTTTTTCTCTAAAGTTTGTTTATCTATTTAGTTGGAGTTTTTTCTTTCCCCTCTAAAAGCTGTCTCTCAAAAATCTTTTGTTTTCACATTTCGCCTTTGATATGCTGTCTCATTTATTCTCTTGGTTATGTAATTACAATAACTGTTCATGTGTTTACTCCCCTCCTCATTATTTTAACCCCATTCAGGAGGTACAGTTGGCATTTTGTCTTCTCTGGGGGTCCCTGCAGATTATCTTTTTCTTAAGCTTTTATTTCAGTTGCTCTGATTAATTGCTTTTCTTCCTGAGAAAAATATTATTTTCATTACCAACCACATCTGTTCTCAAGTATACATGTTTGGACCTAAAAGTTGGTCTAATTGTTCAGCTATGCCTATGGGATTCTCCAAATATCTCTTTTATTTATTTCTTAAAATTTCAGACCTCAGACAAAGTCAAAGAAGCATTTACAAACTCTGATCCATCACCCCCCTTTGAGAACCTCTCTTAATGGAAATAGACCAATCTCTTTATCCCATTCTTTTTGGATTTTTATCTTCTACAGCCTTTCTCACGTATTTTTAGGAAGAATCAGGAGAGGGCTTTCTTCTAACTGATTTTTTAGTGTTTCAATAAAGTGATTCCTTTAGAGAGTTTCCTTAAGCAGCCGGAGCTGTGGTTACCAAGGGAATGGAGCTCAGGGCAGGACGGGGAGGCTCGGCACAGCTCAGGGTCTGGGGGCTCCAGAGGCGGGGTCTGTGGTTGGGATGGCCCGAGGGGCTCGGCACAGCTCAGGGTCTGGGGGCTCCAAAGGCGGGGTCTGTGGCTGGGATGGCCCGAAGGGATCGGCACAGCTCAGGGTCTGGGGGCTCCAGAGGCGGGGTCTGCAGCCGGGATGGCCCGAGGGGATCGGCCCAGCTCAGGGTCTGGGGGCTCCAAAGGCGGGGTCTGTGGCTGGGATCGCCCGAGGGGATCGGCCCAGCTCAGGGTCTGGGGGCTCCAGAGGCGGGGTCTGTGGTTGGGATCGCCCGAGGGGATCGGCCCAGCTCAGGGTCTGGGGGCTCCAGAGGCGGGGTCTGTGGTTGGGATCGCCCGAGGGGATCGGCACAGCTCAGGGTCTGGGGGCTCCAAAGGCGGGGTCTGCAGCTGGGATGGCCCGAGGGGATCGGCACAGCTCAGGGTCTGGGGGCTCCAAAGGCGGGGTCTGTGGCTGGGATGGCCCGAGGGGCTCGGCACAGCTCAGGGTCTGGGGGCTCCAGAGGCGGGGTCTGTGGCTGGGATGGCCCGAGGGGATCGGCACAGCTCAGGGTCTGGGGGCTCCAAAGGCGGGGTCTGTGGCTGGGATCGCCCGAGGGGCTGTTCCTGTGCAGACCGAGCTGGAGCGGGGATCGCCCTCACTCGGCTCACGGTGGCTGATCCGGCAGAGACAAAGCCGGGACTGACCCCGGCTGCAGCGGCGGGAGCCGACAGAGTCAGGGCAGCCGGGGATGGGACAGACGGGACCCCCTCGGTGCGATCAGCGCGGTAACCGCGGTGCACACGGCAGGACAGACCCCCACCCCCGGCAAGAACGCGGGCCAGGCGGCCGGACCGGGACAGACGGACCGGGACAGACGGACCGGGACAGACGGACTGTGCCGGAGCCGGCACAGGGGCTGGGAGGGCTGGTGCGAACGAGTCGGGGAACGAACGGGAATGGATGAGGTAATTTGTTCTCAGCTCTATACTTTCCCCGTTTTGCTTTTTGGATGCTTTGAAATGGTCGACGAGCTAACTGACGACCTTCTCATATTGTTTTTCTCATCACCCTTTTATTTATCTTTTGGCAAATTATACATGTTTCAGGTACTTGTTTTTTTACTCTAAAAGTCTCAATGCACCCATAGTTCTTTTAAAAAAATGATCACACCTAGCCTGTGTATCCCACCGGGCTTTTTGATACACATCCTCTGCTATTCCCTCGTAAGCGTTTTATTATCTAATTGTCTTCCATATCAAGATGTTTCTATTTCCCCGATTTATCTTGTTCGCCACAATCTTGTTTTAATTCCCCCCCCCTTTTTTTTTCTTCTTTTGGAGTTAATATTAACTCTTTCAGCTCTATTTTCTGCTGCATCTTTAGCTTCTTGATCTGCCAATTATTTATTTTATTTCTTCTTATTTCTAGGTCTTTACCTTTTGGTGTCCTTTAATACGTACTATTGCTATCTCTCTTAGGTAATTGTAATGCCTCTAAAACCTCGAAAATAAGTTTCTCATGTACTAATCTTTTTCTTCTTTAATTAAGCAATCTCCCTTTTAAAATTTTTCTTAAGGTATGTGCTACTCTAAAGGCATACCTTGAATCAATGTATAACTCTTTTGTGTTAAATTTTCTAATGCTGTTTTTAAGTATATAATTCACAAGTTTGCATGTTTTTTCTCATCAACTTCTGCATACCCTGTATTTTGCAATGAGTTGTATTTCTGTTTGTTAACATAACTCCTAAAGTGCTGTCTTGGGGTATTTCTGTTGGTATTTTTTTTCTGCTTTTCTTTTCCTGTATCCACCTTACTGAATTTCTGTCTCATTTTTCAGTTTTCTATCTATTCGTCCCCTGCTTCTGTTTTTCACTTTTTACTAACAACTTAAATACCACTTTTCTTTCAACTACTTACACCCAAAAAAACCCCTTTTTCTCACACTGCTTTTCAATACAATCCAACTCCCTCCAAGGAGATATGGTAAGGCTTAAAATGCACAATCGACATTACCTATACTTTCATTCATCTACATTCACTCACTTTTATTTCTCATTCACTTTCACACATTCCTTCACACTCTCAAGACACAAAGGGGATCCTTATTGCTAGGAAATCACAGGTCCTTGTGGCCCCCTCTTTCGCTTTGGGGTTTACCTCCAGGTCTCAGTGTCACCAGGCCCCCTAGAAGGGCCCTGACTCTGGCTGCCTCTGGTGCCCGTTCCCCTGTGAGGCTGTCTGCGTGTCTTTCACACTCTTCAGCTACGGCCCCTCACACGCCCAGGGAACGCTAGCTTGGTTCGCAGGTCACTCGCTCCTCTTGGGCCCAGAAGCCCCCACCCAGCCGGGAGCTGCAGCCTGGTGTGCAGGTCACTCGCTCTTTCCACACCTCCCCCTTCCCACCTGCCCAGGAAGTTGAGGCTGGCTCTGTGTGTGTGTCACTCTCACACACCACAAAACAACACTAAGGTACCTTTTACTTTCACATCGCCTATTACAAGTTTAGGTGTTACTGGCCAGTCCCGGTGCCATTGGATATCCCTCAACCCAGCTGTGTTATCCAACCCCAAATGCTCTTGGGCAATTTTTCCCTCAATCCTGTCGTGTTGTCCAACCCCAGATGCTCTCGGGTAATTTTCCTTCAATCCAGCTGTGTTGTTCAACCTCAGATGCTCTTGGGCATTTTCTGTCCCTCAACCCAGCGGTGTGGTACAACTACAGATGCTCTTTGGCATTTCATTTGTTCTGCTGTGTTGTCCAACCCTGGATGTTCTTGGGCATTTTTTTATCCCCCAATCTAGCTGTGTTGTCCCACCCTGAGTGTTCTCGGGCATATCCTCACTCGGACAGAATTCTGCTCAACCCTGCTCTTGGATGCTCTTGGAATATAAATCCCTCAACCCAGCAGGTTTTAGGAGCCCCTCCTGTCCTGTTTCCTAGTGGATTGGGCTAGGAAACCTTGCTCCCCACCACCGAGGGGTCCAACCCCTCCCTGAGACCCAGTCCCAGTCACCCCCGGGGATTCTTTCACTCTCTTATGAGTCGCTTTGTCTCTTTACTGGCCGCTTTTCCAGCGCAAAGTCGGAAACGCAGCGTGGGAGACTCCGCACTCACTTGGCAGGTCTGGGACAACCAGCCCGCCTCTCATTCACACACATTCATCCCCCCGTACCTGCCCCCCGAGAAATACTTACCAATCCTTTTTCCTTCCCGGGTTCTTCGTGCGCACTACTACTCTTAGGGGGCAAATTACAGCAGTTGTAGGGACCCTTTTCCCGTTCTCTTTGTTTTATTGTCTCCTTTTGTCCACAGATCGTAACCTGCGTCTGTCGGTCACTTCAGGGGAAGCAGAGCGAGGCTGCCAAAGAGGGCAGGGCGCGCCTTCCCCACTCTGACTCTCCCAAAGCACCGGCAGCGAGGAGTTAGTAACATCCTCTGCTACCAAATTGTGAAAAACGCCAATCACTTGTTTTTAAAATTTTTAAAGTTTAATAGTAATAAGATGGTTATATAGTAACACAATTAGAGTAATAACAATTTGGACAAATTGAATTAAGACAATATGAGACAATAAAAACAAAGAGTTATGGACGTCCAGGTACCTTTTTCTGGGCATCACGGGCCCAAAAAAGGACCCCTGGTAACAAAGGATTAACCCTTAAAAACAACAGCCCGTTGCATATTCATACACTTCATACATGATGCATAAATTCCATTCAAACACAGGATTCTGTCTGACCAGTGTCAACTTCTTCCCTCTAATCCTAATAGCACCTCCAAGGTGGGAAGAAGTTTGTTTCTTCTGATAAGAAGGCCATAAATTCTTTTTCTCTGAAAGATCTAGGTGTCCTGTGGCTGCAAGTTATCTCGCTGCAAGTCCTTTCTTTTAAACAAAGCATCTTACATAGCATAGTTCTATTTTAACAATTTTTATAACCTAAAACTATATTTAACACAGTACTTAAGAAAATTAATACAGCATTGCTTTCTAATACAACACATATAATATTCATTTTAATATTTGTGAAAAGCCAATCATAAAATACATGCATTTTTCACACCCCATTCCTGGACATCAGGGCTCTCTGCTCCCCTTTTCCCGGCCATCCCATGGCTCCCAGCCTCCAGACTGGCCATTGGCTTGACCCTGGGATGCCCTGGAATGCCTTGGTCCCCCATTCCTGCCTTTCCCAGTCCCCAGCCCCAGCTGTGTGCAAAACCAGAGACCCCCTGAACTCCTCGTTCTTGAACATCCCTGCTGTCCCCACCCTTGTCCCCCCTTTTTGGGAAACCCTGGACTCCCCTTTCCTGGGCTCAAGGACCCCCTGGAACTCCCTTCTACCTCTCCACGTCCCTGCCCCTGTCTCCTGTCCCTCAGCTGTCCCCTGTCCCTCGGCTCTGTGGGGCCCAGGGTGGCAGCAGGAGCCAGGGCAGCCCTGGGGGAGAACAACCCTGAGCCCCAGCCGGGCCAGTTCCCCCAGTTCCCCCCAGGTCACTCCCAGCATGGGCCCTGTGGCTCCCAGTCACCCCCAGGATGGTCCCAGTCACTTCCAGTTACACTCAGTGTGATCCCAGTATCATCCCAGTCACTCCCAGTATGATCCCAGGTGTTCCCATTCCGCCCTACTATAGTTCCAGACACTCCCAGTATGGTTCCAGTCCTTCCCAGTATGATTCCAGGATGAACCCAGTCACTCTCAGTACAGTGCCATTTGCCCCCAGTATGGTCCCAGTCACTCCAAGTCACCCAGTAGGATTCCAGTCACGCCCAGTAGGATTCCAGTCAATCCCAGATACTCCCAGTATTATTCCAGTGACTTCCTTTATGGTTCTTTTGTGATTCCAGTCACTCCTGGTCTCTCCCAGTACATCCCAGTTGTCCCTAATGTGTTTCCACTCACTCCCAGTTGCTCCCAGTAGCTTCCGGTATGATTCCATTTGCTCACAGCCACTCCCAGTCACCTCCAGCATGATTCCTGTCATTTCCTGTATATCCCAGTTGCCCCAACATGGTCCCAATTGCCCTCAGCCTGCCCCTAGTCACTTCCAGTATGATTCCAGAAGGATCCCAGTCACCCTCAGTGTGGTGCCAGTTGCTCCCAGTATGATCCCATTGGTCCCCAGCATGTCCCCATTTCCTCCCAGTGTGATCCCAGTTGCCTCTAGCACAGACCCAGTCCCTCCCAGTATGATCCTACTCTGATGCCATGATGATCCCAGTTGCTCCCAGCTTGGTCCTAGCTGCTCCCAGTTGCTCCCAGTCTGATCCTAGTTGTTCCCAGTGGCCCCTGTGTTATGTTTGGGAATGGGAGGAAATGTAGGGAAGTGATGCAAAGTTTTTTGTGTATCTGACAGTCTGTTGAGCTGCTGAAAAGCTAGACACGCTTTTGTGAAACACACATGGTAAAGATGAAAAAATTCAGAAACTTTTCTTTTCTTTGTTGGTCGGCAGGGAGGTGCTGGGTTTCGGTTTGGGCTTCAGCTCTGTGTCTGGGCTGGGCTGGGCCGTCTTGCTGCAGGCTGGGCTTCTTTTCTATTTCCTGGGCTGCTTGCTGGCTTCTCTCTCCATGGGCTCTGGTTTGGCCGGGCTGGGCTTCAGCAGCTGCCGGGCAAGGAGACAGGGGAGGCTGCGGAGCTTTAGCCAGAGCAGGGCTGGCTGCGGCTGCGAAGATCTCGCTGTCAGGCTGCTGCTTCTTCTTCTTCTTAGCCTGGCTGAGACCAGAGACTTCTGTGGCTGGCGTAGAAAACTAAACACTAACTACAAAGCTGATCTGAACACAACTGAGCCACAGCTTTCTGTTAGTAGTTATTGGTGGGTTAGGTAGGCTTCAGGCGTGATGTTAACTTTTTCAGTGCTTCAGTCTTCTTCTGAGTGAGAGAAAAGAACAACATGCACGTATATTAAAAACAAGATGAAGATATTAAAGGTAATAAAGAAGAAGGTAAGTAAGGCCCAGATGGGAGGGGGAGAAGATGCTTTGTTTTTAGAGCTGAAATCCTCTTGTAAGCTATAAAGAAAAGACTCTTTTCCCTTATAACACATAAAACTATAAGGAAATGAAAGTGTTTGAATTGATATTAGGTAAAGGCTTCTATGTTAAAGTAAGCAGATGTTGAAATAGCTGTAATCTCATGAGAAGTTTGCACAAAGAAAGAGCACAGTCTTGTGCTTCTAAAAATGAAGATCTGTGCTCCCAGAGATGAAGATGATTTTAGAGATAGATAATGAGAACTTTTGCCTTTGAACAGCTCATCTTTAAAACAATACCCCATCAATCAACATAGCCCGTCTCCAAGCTGTGGGAAGGTTTGTAGAAATAAGAAAGATTTTACGATAGCAAGGTTCCCCTGGCAGTTGTTATTCATGACAAAATTGAGAACCACGAGAAAACTGTTTTTTTCCTTTTGTAGAAAAGTCTCCATAACTTTATCAAGAGGGACTTCTCTCCCTAAGTGAACTAAAAAAAGACTCTTTGAGAGGTAGTAAACTGACTAGAAATCTTAAGTTTAGTTTCTTTACATTGTCAGTGAGAAAGAAAAAGTTGTGGGGAGAAGTATTCTAAAAAGTTTGCTTTGATTCTTACTACCTTTTTTTTTCTTTTTACTTACTATTATTAAAATTTTTCTTTCTACCCTTTTAAAGTTTTGAGCCTGCTTTACCTTTCTCCTAATCCTATCTCACAACCAAAAATAAGTGTATTAGTAATTAACCAACACCAAACCCACCACATTCTTTAGTGCATTAGCCAAAAAAATCTCAAAATTAAAGAGATCTTATATTAGCAAACCAAAACCACGACACCCTAGCACAGACCCAGTCACTCCCAGTATGACCCCGGTAGGAATCCACTGTGATCCCAGTCTTCCCAGTTGCCCCCAATGTAGACTCAGTGACTCCAGTCACTCTCAGTGTGTTCCCAGTCATCCCCAGTATGGTTGCAGTCACTCCCAGTATATCCCAGTGGGTCCCACTGTGATCCCTTTTGCCCCAGTTCTGGCCCTGCTGAGTCCCAGTGTGCTCTGATCCTGCTCCCAGTGGGTCCCAGTGCTGGGCACGGTGAATCCCAGGGTGTCCTGGTGTATCCTGGAGTATCCTGGTGTGTCTTGGTATGTCCCGGTGTATCCCAGTATATCCCAGTGTGTCCCAGTGTATCCCAGTGTGTCCCAGTGTATCCCAGTGTATCCCAGTTTATCCTGGTGTATCCCAGTGTATCCTGCCTGGTGTATCCCGGTGTCCCAGTCCATCCCAGCCTGTCCCAGTCCATCCCGGTCCGTTCCCTTCACTGGGAGTGACTGGGATCATACTGGTGGAAAGTGGAATCTTACTGGGCCAAGTGGATGTGACTGGGAATGACTGTGAGTATGCTGAAGGCAACTGGGATATACTGGGAGCGTCTGTAACCATGCTGGGGGTGTCTGGGAACACACTGAGAGTCCCAGCAGGTCCAAGGACACCGTGGTGGCACTATGGAACCTCATGGAACCAAGGGGATCATTGTGGCACCCCTGGAGCCCATGGAACCAAGGGGCCTTGGTGACACAGCGGGGCTTCATGGACTCAGAGACCATTATGGTTCTGTGGGGCCTGATGGAACCATGGAGACCATTGGGACCCTTCAGGGCCTCGTGTCACCAAGGGGGCATTATGGCACCTCAGGGACACATGGAAGCAAGGGACCATTGGGTCTCATGGAACTGAGGGAACGTGGAACAGGCCTGGCTGGCTTGGCCTCCCAGGGGCCACCGGACAGCTCTGGCTGATGTTGGAATGTCAAAGGCTGCCTTTCATCAGCTCCTGGAGCACTGCGGCTCTGTGCTTTCCTTGCTAGGAAAGGAACTGTCAATCTCTTCTAATTACTCATGGCCAGAACTGGGATTTCAACTCCAAATTTTTCCCATAGGAATATTGCCAGGACAAGTGTGGCAGGCAATGTTTTCAGGAAAGTCACCTCCCATCTGTCCCCAAAACACTGGGGAAGGCTCCGTGCTTTCCTCCCTATGAGAAAGAACTGTCCTACTTCTCCAGGCATGCATGGCTGAGATTGGTCTTCCACCTCCAGAATTCCCTAAATCCAAAGACTGCTCCCAAAAAAAATCTGCCATTCCTGACAAGTCTGGCTGGCCTTGGCCTAGCGAGACTCTCACCTGCCTTCCAAACACTGAGGCTCTGTGCTTTCCTTCCTATGGAACAAAACTGTCCTTCTCAGCCAGGTGCCCATGGCCACAACTGGGATTTCACTTCCAGCATTCCCTGTTGTGACAGACTGGAGGAGATTGTTGGCTCTAAACATTTTGTGTGGGGGGGAGGAAGGGGCAGGTCCAGCCTTGCCCTGCCCTGGAGCCCCAATCCCCCCAGAGCCTCTATCCCAGCCCAGCAGTGGCTGTCAGTCCCTGGCACAGCACAGGCAATGCTCCACAGCCACCTCTGCAGCCCCAGCCCAGCTCCTGAGGGACCAAATGAGCCCAAGGCCCACCTGGGGGAAGGGCCCAGAGAGACCAAGGGATATTGAAGACTGACCACAAGGCAAGCACACATCTTGACCCTGCCTCCTGTTGTAATTTCTATCTGAACACTGCTGGAATCCAGCAGTTGGTAACTCTGTGTGTGCTCCTCTGTATCTTTTCAGCCAACAAAGCCAAGGGAAGGCACAGTTCCATCAAATGCAAAAGTCATTCCTCTGCTGGATATTAAATCCACTTTCCACAGCAGACAGCCTCAGAGCAATGGAAAGCACCTTCTGTGCCCAGCACAGAGCCCAAGGTCCCCCCAAACCCTCCCTGCCCCAATTCTGCCCAGATTTGCTCTTTGCACACACGAGTCACACACTGAAGTCAGGAGCTCCCTCCATGCCCAGAGGGAGGAAAAGAGAGAAAGGGGATGAAGAGCTCTCCTGTGCAGAGCCAAGGTCCAAGTGCTCTGGGATGTCCCAGCAGCATCTGACATGTCCACCATCCCCCAGAGATTTCCGCACAGGAACAGTTTTAGACAAAGGCAAAAGAAAAGGCAATTCTGTGAGATATAAACACAATTAAGATGTTGACTAATATGATATTTATTTCAGCTTCAGAAAGATTGGGCAATTCCCTGAAGCTCAAAGCATGAAACCAGTCAGCTGAAGGGCACTTGAATGACCAGAAAGCACCGGGAGGAGTGCTGAGGGTTTTTTGGAGGACAATGGACATATGCAACATGTTCACAATCCAGCCTTCATAGAACCTGAGTGAGGTCACCATGCCCTTGAAGGACACAAAAGAAGGAGAACACGCTCAGCAGCAGACGGTTCAGGATGCAAAGGCAGACAAGAAAACCACAGCGAGATGCATGAAGAAGAAAGACTAACTAAAATTAACTGAAATATCAAAATGCGTGCGTAAAAAGGATTTAACCAATCATGTATCAGCTTGAGGGGTGAACAATAGAGAACAGTATAAATATGGCTTGCTTTTTGTAATAAATTGGTTTCCCTTATCATATTAATCATGGTGTGATGTCCCGTTAATGATCCTCTGCACCTAGGGACCAGAAATGCATGCAAGCCTCCACCCCAAGAGACATTATGAATTCAAAAAACATGGCCATTAACTGCTTTATACCAACACAGAGTAATGGCAACCAAAATGCAGTCAGAACAGGGTTTTTTCCACTCTCTCTCAAGCCCCACACGTTGGGCACCAAATTTTGTCCTGGTTTAGGGCAAATTTGGGAGAAAACCTCCAAAGGGGCTCCTCCAGAAAGCAAACGCACATTGCCCCTCCCCACAACTGGGTCAGGAAGGATTCCCTGGAGAGAAGTGGAAAGAACCTGTTTATTTAACAGGCAAAGCACCCCCAGCACACAAAATGAACAATACCAGGTGACAACACTCTTTCACCACTCTGAAAAAGATGACAAATTCAGAAAGTCTCTCTTGGGAGTGGTCGCTCTGTTATCAGTCCCTCCGGTGCTGGGGCAGCTGCTGCAGCCACAAGGTGCAAACTCTCAGTGTTTCCCAGGTCCCAGTCCGGAGCAGGTTTGAGTGGTTCCAAAAAAGAGAAAGGAAAAACAGTCCAGGGAAAAATTCGGAGTGCTTAGCTAAACTAAGTAATGAGCAGAAACAAAAGCAAGAGCAAAGCAAAAAGCCAAGCAAAAAGCAAAAGCAGCACCATGTACTGCCCTGTCTCTGTGTCCCGCCAGCCGTGGGGGAGCGGCTGATAACAAAACCAAAACAAAACTTCGCTCTTCAGAGCCAGTCTTGAAGGCACAGAACATAATATCCAGCATAAACAGAACACATGGATGGGGATACAAGCATCATAACGTCACCATAGGACAGTCCTGCACCCAAAATTCTGTCCTGCACCCACTGCTGCATCCTGAGTCCTGTCCTGCACCCCGAGCCCCGTCCTGTACCCAAATTCTGTACTGTCCCATACCCCAAACTCAAAGCTGCCCCCAAACCCCAACCCCACCCCTCATTTATCACCACATTCCTGTTCCACACCTTCTCTTCAACTCCTCCCCCTCTCCCACCCCTGTCCCACCCCCAAATTTATCCCATGTCCCTGATCCCCTCCCTGTTCCCTCCCCAACCCAGCCCTTCCCCGCAGGCCAAGTGGGCGGCAGCAGCAGTGGCAGCTGGTGGGGGCCGGTGGAGTTGGAGGTGCTGCAGCCCCTGAGCCTCCTCACCCTGGACACGCTCCAGAAGTGCATCTTCAGCTATGAGACCCACGGCCAGGAGTGATTGACACCTGTCCCCACTGATCATCTATAAGAGACACTCTGAGGTTTCCCTCAGCTGCCTCACGACCACTGTGACGGAGACTGAAGCCCCCTCCCAAGGGCTGAGACTGAGACCCCTATGACTCTAACACAGGGGGCTGGCCGAACTGAAGCCAGATGTTTGCCAAGTGTTGCCTGCAGGTGTGTTCCCTGGACCAAGAAAACAATTGGTCTCACTGTGGAGAGTTTAGTTCAGGCATGGCTTGAAGAAAAAGGCCATGAAGCCATGAAATTGAGAGAAAAGTAACAGGTAGCTGTGAAGCAGTTCCCAGCCTGACTTCTATAAACAATTAGACTCTTTCAGGCATCATTGTATAAACAATAAAGTTCTCAGGCAGTCTTCTCATAACAAGTGTAACACTCTCTCTGGGAAAAGATGGCACCCTGAGAACAGATGTGGAAGTTTTGGGAACCGTTCGTATCACAGTGAGAACACTGGTTTTGTTTTGTGTAAACAATCAACGGTGTAGTAAAACAAAAGGTGTGGTTAGAGTTTTCTCTGTTAGCCTATCATAAACCTGTATTTTGGAATATGCATGAAGTTCGTTAACACTATTATTTAAGCTGACTGATCGATCAATAAATCGAGTTCGATGCATCACAGGATGGTCGTTCTCCCCTCATTTCAACAAATGGTGACCCCGACGTGATAGTGGACACGACGATCGCGACCACCACGGGGATTGCAAACACCACGAGAAGTGAGGACCGGTTCAGGCTCCGAAGCAGCGGGAGCGGCAAATAAGCGCGAAACCAAAGCGGAGGAAAAAAAGCTGCCGATACACGCCGTGCCCTGGCGACCATATAGATGGGACCAGCTGATACGCTTGGCCGATGCCTGGAAATCGCTGCTAGGTAAAAGTGCGCACTTAAAAAGAGGTATGGAAAGGCAAGCCACATATGAACTTTTTATTACTTTTTTGCAAAAAAGGCAAATTAAGGGAATAGATTTACAGAAGGAATTGCAAGGTCTTTTGGCTTATGGTCTGGAACGGGGAGTCTTTGTGAATCCCCACACGATTCACGAGTTGTCTGAGTGGCGTAAATTTGGTGATATATTATGGCAGGCTACGTTAGACGATGATAAAACTGCTAGGAAAATGGGTAAATTATGGCGGGTCATTAACACCGAACTGTTGCAGTTTCAGGCGGAAAAGAGGGCTGCCCATCAGGCTACTGCCGCTCACGATCGTAATAAAGAATACGATCGAGACAGGGAGTTTGATAAAGAGTCAGGGACCCCTCTCGGCCCCGCAATGAGGACGGTTTTATTACCAGCCTCGCCACCTCCCTCGGCAAGCCCGGCTGCGAGCCAGGCTGCGAGCCAGGTTGCGAGCCAGGTTCCGAGCCAGGTTCCTGCGAACCAGGTTCCGAGCCAGGCTGTGAGCCCGGCTACAAGCCAGGTTCCGAGCCAAGCTCCACAGGCCGCTTTACTACCCGCCGCGCCGCTTCCAGCGCCGCTTCCACCGCCTCCTTTAGCCGCGCCGCTTCCAGCGCCGCTTCCACCGCCTCCTTTAACAATCCAGCCCCCCCTAACGAGCCAAGCTCCGCAGGGTGCTCCGCAGGGTGCTTTATTGCCCGCTTTGCCGCAGGCTATCCGTAGCACTTCTGAGCCTCCCGTATCGCTCGCATCGCAGCAGCCAGAGCCAAAAACGTGTGTTCCGTTTTCGAAAAGTAATCAGAGCCCTGGGTTGGAAAACGATCAAGCGGCGATGATTGCACGGGAAAGACGGGATGCGTGGGCAGCTCTGGCCAAAGATGCAGTGGAAAAGGGAGACCAGGAGTTGATTAGCTTAGCGAGTGAACTGGCTTGTGCGGTTATTTTCACCCCTCAGGCTGGTGGAGGCATGCAAGCGACAATTAGTGTTTTAGACTGGAAGATGTTATCTCAGTTGCGAGCCACTGTCAGTCAGTTTGGCTTTAAAAGCGAACCAGCCAAGCAAATGCTGGACTATATTTTTGACACCAGTATTCTTCTTATTAATGATTGTCGTGGCATAGTCAAATTAATCTTTACCCAACATCAGCAATTGCTTTTTAACGCCCATTGGCAAGCTTTAGTAAATGAGTGCGTGGCAGTACAAAGACAGCAGGGTGACCCCCTCCATGGCGTCACTGTTAATGAGCTTATGGGTCTGGGACCTTTCCTTTGCACTGAGGCGCAAGCTTTAATAGGTCAGGAGAAGTGCCGGGAGGCAATGAGGTTAGTCAGACTCGCAATAGAAAGGGTAAAGGAACCAGGAGGGATACCAGTATATATGGGAATTAAGCAAGGTAGAGAGGAATCATTTGGCGCTTTTATTGATAGAGCTGCAGCTGCAATTGAGAGAGCTGGAGTAGCCGAATTTATGCGCGGGGCCCTTCTCAAGCAGTGTGCGATCCAAAATTGTAATTCTGCCACTAGAAACATACTTAATACCTTAGGAGCAAATTGGATTATTGAGGAGGCATTGGAGAGGATGGCTCTTGTGCCAACCGGGCAGCAGGCTTTAGTGGTAGACACAATTAAACAGCTAGGAGTAGGGTTGCAAGAACAGGCAAAGTCTTCTCAGAGTCGGGTTTTAGCCGCGCTTGCACCTCTTCAAGCGTCAGCCGCATTTGCAGCATCAAGTAAAAAGGGCCGCATAAAATGTTTTCGCTGCGGAGGCTTTGGACATACGCGCCAGGAGTGCCAGGCTACTGGAGTCTGGTGCCAGAAATGCCGTATGGATAATCATCATACAAGCGCTTGTAAGCGGAGGTCGGGAAACTTCTCCAGGAGTGCGTATTCCCGCAGCAGCCGCGCCCAGACACAAGTTGCCGCTGCAGAGATAACACCCCCCCACGCTTTCAACCCTCCACAGCAGGGAGCCTCCAACCCGCCGCAGCAGGCAGTCTCCAACCCGCCGCAGCCGGGAGTCTCCAACCCGCCACAGCAGGGAGCCTCGGCATGGACCTGGCAGCCGCAGTAGACGTAACGCTGATGACTCCGCACCCGCAAAAAGTCCCTACGGGGGTTGAAGGACCTATTAGTATACAAAACAAAGCCATGGGTGCGCTACTATTTGGGAGATCTTCCGCATCTATGTTAGGACTGTTTGTTTTACCTGGCGTTATTGACGCGGATTACACGGGAGAAATTATGGTCATGGTTTATACTCCTTTTCCTCCTCTCCAAATTAACAAAGGACAAAGAATTGCTCAGCTGGTACTGCTTGAGCAAATGACGAAAGGAATACAACCCATAAAAACTCAAGAGAGGAGAGATAGCGCTTTTGGTTCTACAGGAGGACTTACTTTGTTAACTTTAAATCTTACCGAGAGACCGAAGAAAAAAGTTGAGATAGAATATAACGGACAGAAAAGGTCATTTTCAGGTCTGCTGGATACTGGAGCAGATTCCAGCATTATTAGTCCTAGCTGCTGGCCTCATCACTGGCCCTTGCAGCCGGCAGCCACTGCCGTATCCAGGGTAGGAGGATTTACCTTGGCAAGCCGTTCGCCCCACCTTCAAGTTCACATCGACGGCAAGCAGCTGACGGCGACTTTCTCAGTGGTGCAGTTACCACCTACTGTTCAATGCCTTATAGGCCGGGACATTATGGCTCAGCTAGGGGTTGTTCTAACAAATGAACACCCTTTGGAGTAAAAGCCATTGCTTGGACTTTCCCAATTCCCATCACCTGGGTCGATGACACCCCGGTATGGGTTAAGCAATGGCCTTTGAAAGGGGAAAGTTTACAACACGCACATCAGCTCGTTTCAGAACAGTTTCAACAGGGACATTTGCGTTTGTCTACCAGCCCCTGGAATACTCCAATTTTTGTAATCAAAAAGAAATCAGGGAAATACAGACTGCTCCATGACTTGCGTGCTGTCAATGATCAGATGGAACCTATGGGTTCATTACAACCTGGATTACCTAACCCAGCCATGATCCCGATGGATTGGCCTTTGCTGATTATTGATCTCAAGCACTGCTTTTTTACTATTGCCCTTCACCCGCAGGATATGCGACGATTTGCATTCACATTGCCCGCGATTAACAAAGAAGCACCCGATCAGAGGTTTGAATGGACGGTTCTTCCGCAGGGCATGCGCAACAGCCCCACCTTGTGTCAGCTTTATGTAAGTGCAGCTTTGCAACCTCTCAGAAAGCAATGGCCTAATACAGTGATATATCATTACATGGATGATGTATTGTTTGCTCAACCGATGCCTTTCACACAACAACAAGTCCAGGAAATAAGAACAACACTGGCACAATATTCTTTAGTAGTAGCTCCTGAGAAAATTCAAACAACTGCTCCCTGGAAATATCTGGGATGGTCTATGACAGCACAAATTGTTAAACCTCAAAAGCTGCAATTAAAAACAAAAATAACTACCTTAAATGAAGCTCAGAGATTCTTAGGTGATTTACAGTGGTTAAAACCAATGGTGGGGATACCTAATGAACTGCTTGATGAGCTGCGTCCACTGTTAAAAGGAACTGATCCAGCTCATCCAGTGTGCATCACTGATAAGCAACAGCAGGCCATTCAGCAAATTATGGACTGTGTTATGCATGGACATGTTCATCGAAGGGATCCAGAAGTACCCATAGATCTGACCATCTGGAAAGGCCCACAATATCTTTTGGGAGCACTTACACAATGTAAAAAAGAAACAGGGGAAACACGGATATTAGAATGGATCTCCCCCCCACTACAGCAAAGCAAGACTCTTCTTCAAAAAATTGAAATGTTAGCAAATTTGATAAAGAAGGGCAGAGAAAGGATGTTGCAGGTAGCTGGGTCAGAACCAGCTGCCATCAAGATTCCAATGAAGAAGGATACCTTGGACTGGTATTTGACTAATTCAGAGGAAATGCAGGAAGCCCTTTTGGGTGCATGTTGCCCTATTGAAACACACCAGCTTCGACCAGCATCTATTCAATGGATAGGGGACTGGGACTGGATAACTCGTCCAAAGCGAGAGAATTCTCCTACCTCAGGTGCTATTACTGCATTTACAGACGCTGGCAGGAAATCAAGAACTGCTGCAATAACCTGGCAAGAAAAGGGAGTATGGAAGCATCATATTCTGCAAGCAGAAGCAGTGGACAGCCTACAAACCATGGAACTGTTAGCAGTGGTATGGGCAATGGTACAATTTAAGGAACCTTTGAATGTTGTTACAGACTCTCTGTATGTAGCAGGAGTTGTAGCAAGAATTGAAGATGCTTCCATAAAAGAGGTGCAAAATCAAAGACTATATGAACTACTATTGCAGGTAAAAAGAGCTACAAGATCCAGGGAACATGCTTATGCTATAATACATATTAGAAGTCATAAATGGAAGGTTGGTTTAGGTGAAGGAAATGATAGGGCAGATAGATTGGTTACTATTACCCAAAGTACACCTCTGTCAAGTCACCAATTGGCTCGAGAAGCTCACTCAATGTTTCACCAGAATGCAAAAGGCTTAAGCAGAGAATTTAAAATAACACTCTCAGAAGCTAAAGCCATTGTGAGGGCTTGCCCTATTTGTAGTCACCATAATGGGGGAAGTGGTTTAGGCCTAGGAGTAAATCCACGAGGCCTGCAAACAAATGAATTGTGGCAAATGGACGTTACACATGTCCCTAGTTTTGGCAACCTAAAGTATGTACATGTGTCCGTTGATACTTATAGCAAATATATATGGGCAACAGCTCAGTCAGGAGAAAAAGCTATACATGTAGAAAGACATCTGTACAGTTGCTTTGCAGTGATGGGTACACCAAAAAGAATTAAAACAGATAATAGTTCTGCCTATACTAGTCATAGAATAGGGAAATTCTTTAGAAATTGGGGAATTGAACATGTTACAGGTATACCTAATTCCCCAACAGGGCAGGCCATCATTGAAAGGGCACATGGTACCTTAAAGAAGTATTTAGCCAAACAGGAAGAGGTGACTGACCCCCACTCCAGATTACTAAAAAGCTTATTTGTGATCAATCATTTGTGTGTGTTTGGTGATGTAGGGCAGCCCCCAGCAGAACTACACTATAAGCCACCAGAAACTGGTGAGCAGGAAAAAGAGGTATGGGTAAAATACCGAGACCCCAAGACAGGGCTATGGAAGGATCCTGCTAAGGTCCTGTTCTGGGGAAGGGGATATGTTTGTATTTCCACCCCTACAGGAGCATTGTGGGTACCTGCCAAGTGGACTAAACCTGTTCTTGATGCAGCGCCTGGTGGATCAACTCACAGAAGAGGACAAGGACCGTCTGGAGAAGAAGCTGTTCCTGATCCTGAGACCACTACTGCTTCAACTGAAGGGACACTCGAAGGCGATCGACAGGGCCATAACACGCCATTGCCGGACAACCAGGGAACTGATTGACATTATTGAATCATTATCATCTTTCCATATAAAAGGACCGGCAAAAGAGAACTGCCTTGAATGTCACAGCCCACATTGTGCTGCTTGGGTTGCACTGTGTTGTGGGGGTTGTGACAGGACTTTTTGGGTGGATCAGTTGTCACTTTTTCATTTATGGTGTAATACCTGTAATTATGAACATAACTGGGAACATAATTGGGAGTGGGCATTACGGAATGAAACAGGACTAAACACTGCCTCAGCTTTAGATCTTTATGAGTCACATGAGCAGAAAATCTTGGCTTATTATCGGTGGGAGGTACAGTGTATTTTGAAAAGGGTTAAAGCTCAAAGTGCATCATATATTACCTCTGTAAGGTGTAGAAAACTGGTGCCTTTAACACAACATTCCATTGTAGGGCCTATAAAAGGAGATCCCAATCAGGCATTAGACAACTGCATTAGAAGGTTACAAAGGTGTGGTCTTCGGGCCTCGGGAACAGTAAGGTTAAAAACTGATAAGAAGAAGAAGGTCAAAGTAAAACCAGAAAAATGAGGTTTCCTTTTATTTTATTACTTGGTGTAGTGGTAGCTGAAGAATTAAAAGTAACACATTTTAGTCAATCTAGAGATAATGTATGGTTAACACTTGCTAGGCAGATTAATCAGTCATCGCTTTGTCTCAGCATTGGAGGAGTTACTAACCCCTTTCGAACATGTTTGGTAGGACTTCCAGTATGGTCTCCTCAAGAATTCTGCAGTTTTATTAATAACCGTGCCTTATGTATGCGCAGTATGGTAAATATCAAATTGCCTAAAGGGTATACTGCCAGTCAGAGTGACGGCTACCGTCAATGCCTGTTAATTCAATCACTTAATATTCCTTTGCATTCCCCACCTGAGGAGTTGGAGCTTTTCGGGAGTGCAAATGCTAGCATGACCAGCACTTCCAACGGTGGGTGGTTCAGCTTTGATTATTCTAATCCTCAAAAGATGAATCCACATACACAAACGTGGGCTACCCTGGATTCAGCCCTAAAGCCAAACATAGTGTCTAAACAACTCTACAATCATTGTAAAGGCTCTAGTATCATAACACCTAAGAAATTACCTATGGGTATATTTCTAATTTGCGGAGATAGAGCCTGGAATGGCATACCTGCCCAGCCTCAGGGTGGACCTTGTTATTTAGGCAAGTTATCTTTATTCCACCCTAATATATCTGTGCTAATGCAATTAAGCCATAAGATAAGCAGGCAAAAGCGTAGCTTACATAATTTAGACTGTAGTCAAATAGGAGATCCGTGGTTCTGGAGTAAATTTAAGCAAGTGATGGTTTCAGCTTTCCTACCATGGGGTGCTGCCAGCAAAGCATTGACTCTAGCAAAACAAATAGGGTGTTGGGCTAAGGGTGAACTGAATAAAACTTCACAGATATTAGATATGTTAACTTCAGATGTACAAAGTGTTAATCACGCTGTTCTACAAAATAGAGCTGCTATAGATTTCTTATTATTAGCACAAGGCCATGGGTGTGAAGAGTTTGAAGGGATGTGTTGCATGAACTTATCTGATCATTCTGTATCTATTCATGCTAAGTTAAAAGAGCTACGGCTAGGTTTTAACAAACTTAAGGAAGAAGAAGGATTGGGTATTGATGAATGGCTGAAAAGTTTCGGATTGGGACCCTGGCTAAGAAACCTTATAACATATGCTATAGGGATATTAGGGGTACTCTTATTACTTTTACTTATATTACCTTGTTTCTGTAGCTGTATTCAAAAGATGGTTAGTAGGATGATAGAGAATACCTGGCAAACTAACCTCCTTTCTCTTAAAGAAAAAAGCGGGGGAAGTGTGGAGAGTTTAGTTCAGGCATGGCTTGAAGAAAAAGGCCATGAAGCCATGAAATTGAGAGAAAAGTAACAGGTAGCTGTGAAGCAGTTCCCAGCCTGACTTCCATAAACAATTAGACTCTTTCAGGCATCACTGTATAAACAATAAAGTTCTCAGGCAGTCTTCTCATAACAAGTGTAACACTCTCTCTGGGAAAAGATGGCACCCTGAGAACAGATGTGGAAGTTTTGGGAACCGTTCGTATCACAGTGAGAACACTGGTTTTGTTTTGTGTAAACAATCAATGGTGTAGTAAAACAGAAGGTGTGGTTAGAGTTTTCTCTGTTAGCCTATCATAAACCTGTATTTCAGAATATGCATGAAGTTCGTTAACACTATTATTTAAGCTGACTGATCGATCAATAAATCGAGTTTGATGCATCACAGGATGGTCGTTCTCCCCTCATTTCAACATCTCACTCACTGCTGAGAACATGGACTGTCTGTAAACTTAGCTGTTCCCTCTCGGTGGTTTCAATAGACTTACCTGCTCCCCCCCTTGGTGGAGGACTATAACAGAACCAAGACTTTGAGATTCTCCCTGACGTGACAAGACGGATCTATTGGCTGGACCACGAGGGTTTCATCTCTCCACTGGCAGCTATTCCTCCCCTCTTTCTCTCTCTCTCTCTCTCTCTCCTTTATTCTCCTTTCTAATCCTTCCATCACATCTGCTGTGGGCACTCAACAAGAGGTGCATTTGTTTTGATTAATACCAAAATCCCCTTCCGTGTTGCTTTTGCACTCAGATCAGTTAACAAACCATCATGACCCTCGCTTGTACGAGCGGATCATGACACCATCCTGGTGGCCCTACCATTGTCCCTGCTGGCCATCCTGGTGGCTGTGCTGGCTCTGCCATGGTCCCCACTGGCCATCCTGTCCAATCACTGTCCCTGCTGGCCATTCTGGTGGCCCCAATGGTCCTGCTATCATCCATGCTGGTGGCCACAGTGTCCCCACATGGTCCCTGGTACAGGCAGCCCAGCGAGTACATGCTGCTGCTCACCAAGGTGGGGCTGGGGTGGTGGCCATGGGGCATGAAAGTGGTCAAGAGAGTGGTGGTGGCCATGGAAGGATTGACCATAGAGGCCAGTAGGATGCTGGTGGCCATGGGAGGCTTGGATATAGACTGGTGGCTACAGGGGAACAGTGGTGGCCATGGGCAGCATTGACCATAGAGCTGGTGGCCAGTGGGATGGTGGTGCCATAGGGTGGTGGCCATGGATGGGATTTGGCCCCAGGTGGCCCACAGACTGGTGGCCCCAGTGGCCCGTGGCTCATCTTGCCTCTGCAGGACGAGAATGGCCGCACCCTGTCGGACGAGGACATCGCGGCTGAGGCTGACACCTTCATGTCTGAGGGTGAGCACGAGCTCCCAGGTGCCACTGGGGAGGAGCCACTCCAGTATCCCCTCACTCACCCAGTGTCCCCACAGGCCATGACACCACGGCCAGTGGCCTGGCATGGCTCTTCTACAACCTGGCCGGCCATCCTGAGCACCAGGAGCGATGCCGCCAGCAGGTACAGGAGCTCCTGGCTGGCCGGGACACTGCAGACATTGAATGGTGAGATGTCCCCAGGGCCACCCCGGTCATGTGGCTTGGGGACACGATGCCAGCCCCGCTTGTCCCCAGGGACGACCTGTCCCAGCTGCCCTTCACCACCATGTGCATCAAGGAGAGCCTGCGGCTGCACCCTCCTGTCACTGCTGTGTCCTGGCGCTGCACCGAGGACATCCCCCTGTGTGATGGCCGTGTCATCCCCAAGGGTATGGCATGGCCAGGGTGTCCCCAGTGTCACCACCCATCCTCATCTGCTGTCCCTAAAGTGGCCATTCCCATCCCAGCAGGGGTCATCTGCCTGATGAGCATCTATGGGACCCACCACAACCCAGACCTCTGGCCCAAGCGTGAGGTAAGGCCACCCTATGAGGTGTCCCTGTCACCATGGTGGTGACAGCTGTGTCCCCTCGGTGTGACTGTGTTGGTGTCACCCCAGGTGTTCAGTCCTCTGAGGTTCAGTCTGGAAAACAGCAAGGAACGGTCCCCGTCGTCCTTCATCCCCTTCTCTGCTGGCCCCAGGTATGTGCTGGAGTGGGGACAGGAGTGTCCCCAAATGTCACCCCTGTCCCTGGCTGGGTTCACAGTGGGGTGACAATGGGGAGGAGCAGGGAATAAATGGCAGCATGAAAGGGACAGTATCATGGTGGTGGTGGGGATGTGTTGTCCTTGGCCATGGGACACCCCATGGCATGGACATGTCAACCCATGGACTTGTCTCTAGGCCACTTGTGTCACCATCCATGGCCATGTCCCCCATTTCCTCATCCATGGCCATAGAGCCCCATGTCACCATCTCTATCTGTGACACCCCCCATGCCCAATATCGCCATCCACAGCCATGTCCTTGTCCCCATCCCCACCACATCCCCACCCAGGTCCTTGTCCACATCCCCACCACATCCCCACCCAGGTCCTTGTCCCCATCCCCACCATATCCCCACCCACGTCCTTGTCCCCATCCCTACCATGTCCCCACCCAAGTCCCACAATGTCACCATCCATGTCTTAGTTGAATGTCTTTATATTTACCCCAATGTTGGGTGAAGGATAATGAAAAATGAAAGAAAATAAAGGCCAAAATAAAAGCATTTATGTGTGCATGCTGGCTGAGTATCCGTGTGCCTGGGCAGGTAGAAAGGACCTTTTCTAGAAAGATTTCCACTCCATTGTCTCCAAAATCCTGGGTTTTGCCCCAGTCAGTCACCATTTGGCTGTGGAAGATGCTGGTGGGCCAGAGAGAATTAGAATCATCGAATGATTCAGGTTGGAAAAGACCTCCAACACCATTTGGAATTCTGGATGCCACTCGAAGCAATAACTGGATGCAAAAGGTGAGACTGTTTTGGGGTCAAAAGTAAAAAACTGTGCTGTCCACTATGAAATTCTGATGTCTGTTTGCATCCCAATGGATTTTTCTCTGGCCGTGTCCAAGTGCCCAAGGAGAGCCAGGAAGATGTGGGGACCACCAGCCAGGTGTCTTCCCAACATGGATCACCAGGATCATGGATGACCAAGTCTCCGCCCAGTGAGGGTCACTGTGGACCATCCAGTGGGGGTCCCCAATGGGGGATGGAGTTGAAGCAGCACTCAAAGCTCTTCCTGTCACTGTAGGACACAAAACAACACGAGCGCACACACTGCTGCTCTCAAGGGGAAGAAAAGGGAAGTTTATTTCCTGACTCCAACATTTACAGTTTTCTAAAAGTGACCATGGATTGGAGGGTGAAAGTGCCACCTCTCCAATGACACTGGACAAACTAACAGTCCATCATATTTTTCTTCTTCTATAAAAGAATGCCAAACAAGAAGTTATTTACAGAAAGTGTTTGAGAAAGTTTGCTACAAGAATGTAAACATTAGAAGGCTCAGAAAATCTTTAAAAATCAAGGCAACACTCTTCCTGCACACAGGGCACTTGTTGGGCATCCCTTACTGCTGCCTCCCTTGGTGTTGGGTCACAGCAGAGTTCTGGGAGAAGTTCTTCCCACACTTGGGACACTGTCAGGGCCTCTCCCCAGTGTGGATCCACTGGTGGGTGACGAGAGTGCAGTTTTTCTAAAAGCCCTTCCTGCAGTCAGGGCAGCAGAAGGGCCTCTATTCTGTGTGAATCTGCTGATGCTTGAGGAGACGGTATCGGCTCTGAAACCTCTCCCCACACTCAGAACACTCATAGGATCTCTCCCCAGTGTGGATTCTCTGGTGGGCAATCAGCCTAGAGTTCTGCCTGAAGCATTTCCCACATTCCCCACACCTGTAAGGCCTCTCCCTGGTGTGGATCGTCTGGTGCAGAATCAGCCTAGTGCTCTGACTGAAGCTTTTCCCACATTCCCCACACCTGTAAGGCCTCTCCCCAGTGTGGATCCTCTGGTGGACACTCAGGCCGGAGGGGTCGATGAAGCTTTTCCCACATTCCCTGCACTTATAGGGCCTCTCCCCAGTGTGGATCCTCTGGTGGGCATTCAGATGGCAGCTCTGCCTAAAGCTTTTCCCACATTCCCTGCACTTGTAGGGCCTCTCCCCAGTGTGGATCCTCTGGTGCAGAATCAGGCTGGAGTTCTCAATGAAGCTCTTCCCACACTCTGAGCACGTGTAGGGGCACTCCCCAGTGTGCATTGTCTGGTGGATGATCAGGCGGGAGCTGTCACGGAAGCCCTTCCCACACTCCCCACACACAAAGGGTCGTATCCCAGTGTGGATCATCTGGTGGAGTTCCAAGCTGGAGCTCCTCCTGAAGCCCTTCCCACATTCTCCACATTTATAGGGCCGTTCATTGGTGGGGATCCTCTGGTGGGAGATCAGGTTGGAGTTGATCCTGAAGCTCTTCCCACATTCCCCACACTTGTGGGGCCGTTCATTGGTGTGGATCCTCTGGTGGACAGTCAGGTGGGAGCTGATCCTGAAGCTCTTCCCACATTCCCTACACTCATAGGGCCGTTCCCCGGTGTGGGTCCTCTGGTGGATGAGCAGGTGGTCGCTCCTGCCGAAACTCTTCCCACATTCCAAGCACTGGTGGGGCTTCTTGCCATCATCAAGCTGCTGATGGACCACCACTTCAGCGCTCTGGCCAGATCTCTGGCTGCCTTCCAGGCACAGGCTGAGTCTCTCCTCCTCGGAGCACCCTGGGCTGGGTTTGCAGCCCCTCCTCTTGAGGGATCTCCGGGGCTTTTCCTCCCCAGTGGATTCCTGTGCCCTGGAGCCACTCAAAATGGCCTCTTCCACCAGGTTCTGCTGTGAGGATTTGTCCTCCCTGGTCTCCATCCTCAGCTCCTTCCCTGGGGGAGGAAGGACAAGGAGAGGCTGGGATTTGCCTCCGTGCCACAGGGAAGGGGAAGGAGATCCCCCCAGTGCATCCCTGGCTGGACAGCATCAGCAGTGGGGCTGTGCTGCAGCTGGGGCCGTGCTGGGCTGGGAGACGGAGCAGGACAGAGGGGAAAAGGGGCACTGACTTCCTTCTCACCTGCCTCAGTGCCCTGGGGCATCTTCCTCTTCCTCACAGCCTTCTCCATCCAGATGAGGTTTGGGAATGGGAAATCCTGATTTGGGGGAAAAACAAGATGTGAGTGCATTGCCTTCGGAGGTCCCACTGGCCAAGTCCATCTCTAGAAGTCACCGGACGTCTGGTGGCCAGAAATACCTCCAAAAATCAAGGAGTCCAAAAACCTCTCCCAGGAGTTCCCTGTTTCCAGTGTCCTCACTTTGGGCTTATGGGGGTCCCTCTTCTCAGAGCTGCTGGGGGGGCTGTGGGGCCTGGGCATTCCCCCTCTCCCGGGTCCTGCTTACACAGGCTGAGGGTCTTTTGGGGGTCCCAGGGGTGAAATTATGATGCTCGTATCCCCATTTGTCTGAAATAAGCTTTGCACCTTTAACACTGGTTCTGAGAGCAGAGAGGGAGGAAGAAGAAGCACGGAGTTTGTTTTCAGAACCTCTCTCACTCCTCCACATTCCTGCTCCTCTCTTGTCTGCAGATGGACAGACAGCGGGACAGAGCCCTCCTTTGCTGTTAGTCAGTTTGAGCTAGCAGAGGAAGAGAAGCTCCCTGGACTGTGGTTTTTGGTTTATCCTTTTCTTTGGACCTGTCTAAACCTGCTCTGGATTGAACACCCAGAAGAGCACCAGGTGCTCACACCTGTGCCCCACCGGGGCTGGGCCACGGCATTTCCAGCCCCAGAGAGACTGATAAGAGACTGATAAGAGACTGAGCAAGCCATGCTACAGCTCACGGAGGGACTTTGTGAGTTTGTCATCTCTTTTGGAGCAGCAAGAGATTTTATTGTTCAATACTGTTCATTTTGGGGTCTGGTGAGTGCTTTGCCTGTTCAATAAACAGTTTTTTCCACTTCTCTCAAAGAAAATACTTTTCCAGAACCAGCTGGAGGAGGGGCCACTTGACTTTGCTCTTCTACAGGAAACACCTTTAGAGTTTTTCCTCCCAAAATTGCCCTAAGCAAGGACATTGGCTTTGAAGGTCCCACTGGCCAAGTCCATCTCTAGAAGTCACTGAGTGGTGGCCAGAAATACCTCCAAAAATCAAGAATTCCAAAAACCTCTCCCAGGAGTGCCCCGTTTCCAGTGTCCTTATTTTGGGCTTATGGGGGTCCCTCTTCTCACAGCTGATGGGGGGCCTGTGGGTCCTGGGCATTCCCCCTCTCACGGGTCCTGCTCAGGCATGCTGAGGGGGTTTTGGGGGTCCCAGGGCTCACCCTCCCCTGATTCTGTGGAAATTGTTTTTGTGACACGTGCCAATTGGGAATGGAATCAGCAAATGCTTCTATCTGCTGTGTCCAAAACAAGACACAAAGAAAGGTTTTGAAACTTTCTGACCAAATAGACAAATAAAGCATCAAAATCAAAGAAGTATAGTAGAGCAAAAGAGATGAGGCAGCAAGACGACTGATGCTTAGAATAAAATAGAGGAAGTTGGGGTAAAGCTAAGAGATATTGTAACAAAGCAATTAAAAGCTTATGTATAATAAAAAGCTTGATGCACTTGACAAATCATGTAGCAGACACCAGTGCAAGGCCTCCCTCCAGACAATCACAAGAAGGATAGCAATCAATGACCACCTAGAAATATTGTGAAATTACTGCTCCCAGCTTATTGATATTTGCTAATTTGGACTAACCAAGCATATTGGAAAATGCTTTGTAGGCTTAAAAACAGTATATATAATTTACTGAACTGTGTGTGCTATGAGTGGAGCAGTGACTCCCCAGCCACCCAGCGCTGCGTGCTTGCTTTAAAATAAAAGGTATAGAAGTAAAATTCACATTCGCTATTGAAATTTTACATCAGGTGTTCCAGGGTCCCCTTTCTCCAGCATCCCCCCACTCTAGGCACTCAGCGCTTCCCCTGCTCCCCTTTGCACTCCTGAGAGATCCAAAAGTACCCCCTTCATCAAATAAATTAAAAATACCTCTCTCAGCGACACCAAAATATATTTGGGACTCAACTCCTGTGAAAAACGCCAATCACTTGTTTTTAAAATTTTAAAAGTTTAATAGTAATAAAATGGTTCTAAAAACAGTAATACAATTAGAGTAATAATAATTTGGATAATTTGAATTAGGACAATACGAGACAACAAATACAAAGAATTATGGATGTCCGGGTACCTTTTTCTGGGCAGCACGAGCCTGAAAAAGGGCACCGGTTAACAAAGATTAACCCTTAAAAACAATAACCCGTTGCATATTCATACACCTCATACATGATGCATAAATTCCATTCAAACACAGGATTCTGTCTGGCCATCATCAACTTCTTCCTTCTAATCCTAACAGCCCCTTTGAGGCGGGAAGAAGTTTGTTTCTTCTGGTAAGAGAGCAAAAAATTCTTTTTTCTGAAAGATTCAGGTGTCCTGTGGCTGCTATCTGATGCGAGTGCCTCATTCCTTCCTTTAAAAAAACCTCACTGACATAGTTCTTCTTTTAACTACAAAAGTTACCTTTTAATTACAAGACTACATTTATTATTAAACTGTTAACACAGCACTGCTGTCGGAACCCAACATCTGGCGTTCCCTGCTTGGGCTACTCCCCACCAACCCTTTCGGGGGGGGGGATCAGCCCTGAAGAGCTGAAGCTCAAGAACTGAAAAGCAAAGAGGGCAGCTCCAATCTAGGACGAATTCCCAGGAGAGCACTGATAGCTCCTGAGGAGAGAAGCCTGAAGAAAAAAGAAAAAGAAGAAGAGAAAGAAAAACAGCCAGAGGAGTCTGCAAAAAACAGCAGTCACTGAGAATTACATCTCTCAGCTTCTACCGAAGACAGTTCGTGGCAGAGCAGCCCGGATCGGAACCGGAAGGCGCCTCCGGATCCTTCTCCTGTGACCTGCTGGACAGAGACGGGAGGCTTCGGACAGCTCTGACGACAGATTCGGTGAGAAGGTCAAAATATAAGAACATAATTGCACACACTCTCCCAAGAACAGCGGGAAATTTTGTCCGCCTTACAAGGCGTGGCTCAAACACATACAGAAGAGATCCCAAAGAAAGTATTAAAACAGCTATTGTTGTGGGCAAGGCTTAATTACCCACTGGCCGAAACATGCCTGCTATTCGAAGTGGGGTTTTGGCAGGAAATCAAGAGGCACTGATATTTCTTAATGACAAAAAAAGACGAGACAGCGTTAAAGCTGCTCTCGCCGGCAAGGGTAATGCTAGAGAAAAGCATACCGGTTCAGTCGAAAAGACTGGGAGAGCAACGAAAAGTTGCTCTGCATCCTCAGCAGAAGGGTGGGGGAGCAAAGCTCCGGAAAAAAAAATTATTTCTGGCCTTAAGAAGCCAGGGGGAAAGGGCTCTCGAAGAAAGAGAGCAGGAAAAATATTAAAGCCCCGGTCCCAAAACCCAGAAACCCCAGGAAACTCCTAAAGCGTCCTGAAACTCCGGAGAGTACAGGGGAGTCAGGATCGGAGGGGGGGGTGAAGGGGGACAGAGAAGGGATCGGGGGGGGCGCGGTAGCGGCGGAGCAGACGGGGAGCGCGGGTGAAGAGATACCGGGAGACACATGTCCCGGTGCGGCTTTTGTCAGCACGGCGCCGGGGGGTGGCGGCCGCCCCGGAGACGCGCGCGGCGGGCAGAACTCGCAAAAACCCGCGGACAAATTCGGCTCGAGTTGCGGGGCGGGGCGGGCCCGGGTGCCGGCGGGGGGCGGGCCGTACACACCGGCGGGAGGAATGGACACAGAGACAGAGTCAGGGGCAGACCGAGGGAGGAGACCTGGGAGGTGGAACAAGGGGGGGAGAGTGACGTCAGCCCAGGAGAGACGGGGAGAGGCTCGGAAAGCACGCATGCGCAGAGTAGAGCGCGGGCGGGGGCGGGCCCGTGACGTCTCGGGCGAGGAGGGGCCGTGTTCGGGTTCCTATGTCCCAGCGGCTCCACACCCTCTTCAGACTTGGTACCTCTGGTTATAACCATCGGAGTCCCAGTCCCTTCCCTTCAAGGGAGACGTTCTGGTGTTCAAGCTCCATTTCCAGCTGAATTAAAAGCCAGGCAGACACGGTCTCAAACGAGATCACGAACACGGCAGTTGACAGGACGAGGGGCAGTCCAGCTCATGCTGTTGTCCGACCTGGGGAGGCCGGTGACAGCGCCACCTAGAGGGGGGCAAGGCTTTCGCTTGTGTCTCCACAGAGCGAGATCTGACGTGGGTGTCGGTACGACACGTGAAACCATTTCGAGTGCGAGAACATGAAAACGCGGATCCAAGAAACAAGATCCAAGAAACAAAGAGACGAGTACTCAGACAGGAGTCGAGACTCAGATGGCACAAGACGACTTGGAAGAGAAATAAAAAGAAACTAAGGACTTTGGGGGAATTCTCTGTTAAGGTCCTGAAAAGAAAAGCGAAACAATGATTTCACATAGAAGCGAAGCCATGAGTTTTATGATGCTTATCTGCATCATTCTTTCATTCATTGCAGTAAGCAATGGGGGTAATATACCTATTAGTCAGCAAAAGCAAAATGTATGGTAGAATTCTTTGATATCTCTCCCATTTGGAGAGGAATTTGAAGGGTAGACTTCTTTGACATCTCTCCTATTTGGAGAGGAATTTTAAGGGTAGAGTTCTATGTTTTAATAATTCTACTAGTCCTCATACTTGTTATCCCATGCATATTTGCATGTTTAAAACACGCTATGAATCGGATAGCGAAAGAAGTTTTCCTAGTGCAAACAGAAGGGGGAGATGTGGGATCTCAGCACCTCAGGATGAGGGTGCAGAGCAACCAAGACCACCCTTGGGGGGCTCGGGAGTCCTGGAATGTTGCCAGAAGTGTCTGGTGGCTGGACTTTGATCCTACACAGGAGATAACATCTGTATGAGGACTGGGAGGATTTCACTGGGGTGAATGGTGAAGGGATAAGTTAGTTAGAGTATAATACACAGGGTTTAGGATTTCTGTACAGGGGGGTCTAAAGAAGTAAGATGGAGGAATTGGGGCGTGTCCTGTCCTTCTTCTTCTTCTTCTTGGCCTCCATCTTCTGTGGTGATGGTGGCACTTTGGGATTGGTCTTTACTAAAGGTGCACCGGTTAATAAGAATAGAAGGTATTGGGGAAAAATCATAAATATTGTACACGTAACTTCGGGTATAAAGATAAGTGACCGCCCCGGGGGCTCGGAGTGTGCCCATGGCTGACTGCTGTGCAGACCTCTGTTGGGCTGAAAGAAAATCTTTTAGATAAACAATTAATAAACACTGAGACCGAAACAAGATCAGAAGTCTCTCCTCGTCCTTTGAAGCGCTGGGCTGTCCAAGGCCACTCTGGGCCTTTCCAAGTCTTTGAAACAGCCGAGAAACCGAGCAAGTGGCATCCCTGAGCTATCTCCGGACATAAATCAGCCGGGAAGAGAAACCGACAACCAGCAAACATAAATCAACCATAAAACAGAGGAGAAAGAGAAAAATGGGTTCCGACACACTGCTAATCAATACACCAAAATACATATGGTAAATGTGAAAATGCCTGTATTTTATGATTGGCTTTTCGCAAATATTAAATGAATATTATATGTGTTGTGTTAGAAAGTAATGCTGTATTAATTCTCTTAAGTACCATGTTAAATATAGTTTTAGGTTATAAAAATTGTTAAAATAGAAACGATGCCACGTAGGATACTTTTTTAAAGAAAGGACTTCCAGCGAGATAGCAGCCACAGGACACCTGAATCTTTCAGAGAAAAATAATTTATTGCTCTCTTACCAGAAGAAACGAACTTCTTCCTGCCTCGAAGGTGCTGTTAGGATTCAGAGGAAGAAGCTGACACTGACCAGACAGAATCCTGTGTTTGAATGGAATTTATGCATCATGTATGAAGTGCATGAATATGCAATGGGCTATTGTTTTTAAGGGTTAATCTTTGTTAGCGGGGGTCCTTTTTTGGGCTCATGCTGCCCAGAAAAAGGTACCCAGAGGTCGGTAACTCTTTGTATTTGTTGTCTTGTATTGTCCTAATTCAAATTGTCCAAATTATTATTACTCTAATTGTATTACTATTTTTAGAACCATTTTATTACTACTAAACTTTTACAATTTTTCACACACCATAAGCACACGTACCTTTGCTTAAAACAATGCTTGCTTATTTCGAATACAATACCTGCTTGTAAGCCTTAAAACACAACACACAGAGCTCCATTCTTAAGCTTTAACCTTCCTAATATCTTGCTTGTCGGCGGAAGGGAACCAGGACATCAATTTGATCATCACAGGCTCGATTTTATTGATCAGTATGGCGGGTTAAATACAGTTAATAATGAGCTTCATACATATTGCAAAAGTTGAGCTCAGGATTGGTCAGTTACATATCAGCACCTACGCCTACTTCTACATTCCTATGGTTCTACTTTTGATACTTTCTACATATTCTTAGGATATATTCAGGACTAATCTCAACTCCCTATCCTCATGTTGCAGCAAGGTCACTGCTGACTCTTCCTTTCAGCTTGCTGACTGCTGACATTTCTCCTTCAGTTTAACCAGTGGCATTATGTCAGTATGGCCTTTCTCAGCTAACCAATTATTAATAATACTCTCCACATTTCCCCCGTTTTCTTCTTGAGCAAGGAGATTAGTTTGCCATGTTTTTGCTATTGTATGGCTGACCATGTTTTGGATACAGTTAAAGATACAAGGCAAAATAAGCAAAAACAGTAAGATTACACCCAGCAGTCCTATAGCATAGATCACAAGGTTCCTCAGCCACGGTCCAAGTCCCAGGCCTTTAAGCCATTCGTCAATTCCTAAACCGTCTTCTTCCTTAAGTTTGTGAAGTCCCTGTTGTAATTCTTTTATCTTAGTGTGAATGGACACTGAATGATCAGACAGATTCATGCAACACATTCCCTCGAACTCTTCACATCCATGCCCTTGTGCTAAGAGCAAAAAATCTACAGCAGCTCTATTTTGCAAAACAGCATGGTTAACACTTTGCACATCTGCAGTTAACATGTCTAGAATTTGTGATGTCTTGTTCAGCTCATCCCTTGCCCAGCATCCCAATTGTTTTGCTAAATTCATGGCTTTATTGGCAGATCCTCCTGGTAAGATAGTTGAAACCACCACCTGTTTGAATGTGCCCCAAAACCGTGGATCTCCTATCTTGCTGCAGTCTAAGTCATGTATGCTACGTTTTTTCCTGTTTGAATTTTGACTCAGCTGCATTAGCAAGGACACATTAGGATGAAACAGTGACAATTTTCCCAAAAAACAGGGTCCACCCTGTGGTTTAGCTGGTATACCATTCCATGCCCTGTCTCCACAAATCAAAAATATTCCTGTGGCTAATTTCATTGGTGCTGTGATATTTGTGCCGTTACATTGACTGTAATGCTGTGGAGAGAATTCACTCACATTCAGTGATGAATCTAGGGTGGCCCATGTTTCTTTAGGTTGGTTTAAATTCTGAGCACCCAAAAGTTTGAAGCTAAACCATCCACCAGCTGTAGTGTTAGATATGCTGGCATTTGTACTTCCAAAAAGATCCAATTCCTCAGGAGGAGAATGCAAAGAGGTGTTAAGTGATTGGATTAGTAAGCATTGACGATAGCCATCACTCTGACCTGCAGTGTACCCTTGTTGCACCGGCAATGTGATGTTTGACATGTTAGACATACATAAGGTTTGATTGTTTATCAAACTGCAAAATTCTCCCGGAGACCACACCGGAAGTCCCACCAGGCATGTTCGAAATGGGTTAGTGACTCCTCCAAGACTAAGACAAAGTGATGATTGGTTAGTTTGATTAGCAAGTGTTACCCGTAAATTTTCCCTTGGTTGACTAAAGTGTGTTACTCCTACTGCTTCACTTGCTACAGCATTGAGCAGTATTACAAAAACAAACCTCATTTTTCTTTCTGCTTGCTTTGCTTCTCCTTTTCTTCCTTCTGCTTACGTTGTTTTTTCTTTCTTCGCTGTCTTTTCCCTGGTTTGCTAGATTGTCTATTGTAAGGCTGAGTCAATTCTTGAATATACTGATCTAATTCTAAATCAGCATCCTTGCTCACAGGTATAGCATGAGGTAAGTTTGAAGGCAAATCAGCTTTGCAGCGAGCTGCTATGATGCGTGAGGCTTTAGTAATTTCAAATATTCTAAGGTTTTCCTGTAACTTCCACCTAAGATATGCTATAATCACTTGTTCTGCACTCTCAAAGAGCTGTAATCCTGTCCGTCCTGGCAGGCCAGTACTTTGTTCAAGAGCTCTAACCCAGATATGATTTCGAATCCACTTTCCAAAACAAGATGTACACCATAAATATCCCAATGACCTCTGTGGATACCAATAAACCTGATTACAATCTGCACAATGCAAAACTACCCATGCATTGCATTTATCATTATCCCTTTTGCAAACATAACAAGGAAGTGAGTATAAGAAACGAACAGTATAAAATTGTGGTTCTTCAATCCAAAGCAACCAATTCAATGGTGGTGATCTCAAAGCCTCTTCAGCTTTTTTACTATATGAGGCTAACAGCTCAAGGTCTTTCTTTAACACAAGGTGTATCTTATTTCGTAATCGTAGTTCTTGTTCGTTATCCTCCTCAACAACTATATCTTCCTGAGGGTCCCACAACAGTAAAATTGTTCTAATCATAGAAAATTAATTAGCAATCACTGATACCCCTATTCAAATGAGACCGTTCCCTTTTTTGCCTTCTTTTTCTTATCTGTCTTCAATCTTGCTGCTCCTAATTTCACTGGTCCTGCCACTTTCAAACTTAATTTTTGCAACTTGTCAATGCAGCAATCTAATGCTCTATCAGGATCCCCTTGGAAGGGTCCTACAACTGAATGCTGTGTTAAAGGCACTAATTTCCTACACCTTATAGAAACTATACGTGATTTACTTTGAACCTTAATTCTATTTACAATACATTGTATTTCCCATCGATAATAAGCAAGAACCTTCTGTTCAGGAGACTCATAAAGATTTAAAGCTATATATGCGTTTTGCCCCGTTTGTCTCCTTAATTCATCTTGCCAGCTTTTTCCCCACGTATGCTCGTGTTCACAAGTATGACACCACAAATCCCGTAATAATGATTGTTCTATCCAAAAAGTTCTTTTACAACCCCCACAACGTAGAGCTATCCAGGCAGCACAATGTGGATTGTGACAGTCAAGGCAATGTAGTTTCGCTGGATCTGTTAAGTGAAAAGTTGATAATGAGTCAATGAAACCAATCAACTCCTGGGCCATCCGGTAGTGACGTGTCAGTGCTCTGTCCACTGCTTCCGAGTACCCCTTCAATTGTAACAGTAGTGGTTGTAGGACTAGAAGCAGTTTCTTCCCCAGTCGCTCCCTGTCCTCCTCCGTAAGGCGACTCACCAGAGGCTGCATCAAAAACAGGTTTAGTCCACTTAGCAGGCACCCACAAAGGCCCTGTAGGTGAGGAAACACAAAGATACCCCCGACCCCAATATAATACTTTTGCAGGTTTTTCCCATAATCCTGTACTCGGGTTCTTATACTTAACCAAGACCTCTGTTTCCTTAGTATTTTCCTGACCTGACCTCGGATGATGTTTCATTGCAGGGGGGGTATCATCTTCCCCAAAAATGCATAAATGATTAATCACATACAAAACCTTAGCCAAACATGCTTGTGGATCTGCCAAATCTTGATGTTTGTCAATATACTGCTTAAGGGTACCGTTTGCTCTTACCCGTAAAGCCTTCCTTAACTGTATCAGTAACTCATACAATCGTTTATTATTCACTTCCTTAATTGCTGCTTCCTCTATTCGTTTGACTACTCCTGCAACATACATAGAGTCTGTGACCACATTTAAAGGCTCCTGTAAGTTGGACACCGCCCATACTACTGCTAACAATTCCAAAGTTTGTAAGCTATCTGCAGGGTCTGCTGTGAGGAGTTGATGCTTCCATTGTCCCTTTTCTTGCCAGGTAACAGCAGCACGCCTTGATTTCTTTCCTGCATCTGTAAAAGCTGTAATAGCTCCTTCTATGGGGTTTTCTTCTCTCAAAGGTCGAGTGATCCAGTTCCATTCTGTCATCCATTGCAAAACTCTAGGCACTAATTTACTAGTCTCCACTTTAGCAGGTGACATCAATAATGCTTCTTGTAAATTCTTTGAATTAATCAAGTACCAGTCCAAGGTTTCTTTTTCCATAGGTAATCTAATAGTAGCAGGTCCTCTACCATCCACTTCAAGAATTCTGAGACGCCCCTTTTTGATTAATGCAGCCAATTGTTCAATTTTTGAAGATATTGCTTTCTTGTGCTGTAGCGGTGGTGACAACCATTCCAACACCCGTATCTCCCCCGTTTTCTTTTGCAACTGAGAGAGAGCACCAAGCAAGTGGCAAGGGCTATTCCAGATAGTAAGGTCAATGGGGTGGTCGAGTTGTCGACGAGACACATACCCTTGCTGTACACAGTTACTAATTTGCTGCAAGGCAAGACGATGCTCCTTTGTCAGGTGTACAGGAGTAGTAGGGTCCACACCTTTTAACAAAGGCCGTAGGGCTTCTAATAAGTGATTTGGTATTCCCACAATAGGCTTCAGCCACTGTAAGTCTCCCAGCAACTTCTGTGCATCATGTAGAGTTTTAATGTCCAATTGTAATTCCAATTTTTGTGGTATCACTATTTGATCCATCAAAGTCCATCCCAAATATTTCCAGGGCTTTGTAGTCTGAATTTTCTCTGCAGCAATAACAAGTGAATATGCAGCAAGAGTATTTTTAATGGTGTTAATCTGTAAAGAGGAGAATGGCTGTTGCTGTGCAAACAAAATATCGTCCATGCAATGATATATTATAGTTGCTGGCCATTTACGACGTAGTGGCTGTAATGCTGCATCAACATAAAGCTGACATAAAGTGGGAGAGTTGCGCATGCCCTGCGGAAGAGATGTCCATTCAAATCTTTTATCTGGTTCCCCACGATTTATTGCTGGTAAAGTAAAAGCAAATCTCTTCATGTCATCAGGATGCAGGCCAATAGTGAAAAAACAATCCTTTAGGTCAATAATTAAAAGTGGCCAGTGTTCTGGAATCATAGCTGGATTTGGAAGACCAGGCTGTAAGGCCCCCATTGGTTCCATTTGGTCATTTACAGCCCTCAAATCATGTATCAAACGATATTTCCCTGATTTCTTTTTGATTACAAAAATAGGTGTATTCCAAGGGCTTGTGGACAGTCGTAGGTGTCCCTTTGTATATTGTTCCTGTACCAATTCATGGGCATGCATAAGACTCTCCCCTTTTAATGGCCATTGCTTAACCATCACCGGTGTATCCGTTTTCCAGGTGAGTGGAATGGGGAAAGTCCAAGCAATGGCAATTACCCCAAAGGGTGCTGATTAGTTAACACCACTCCCAATTGTGTTAAAATGTCCCTTCCAATTAAGCAGGAAACTGTAGGAGGCAGTTGAACAATTGAAAACACAGCAGATATTTGTTGATTCTCAATGCACACAGACAAAGATGGCGACCTGCTTGCCAATGTAAATCCTCCCACTCCTGTGAGCATGTTTGATGAAGGAAATAGAGGCCAATGTTGTGGCCATGCTTCTGGAGAAATGATGCTAGTATCTGCTCCTGTATCCAATAATCCATAAAGGGTTATGCTTTGATGCCCTTAGGTAATTTCAACCTTTTGCTTTGGTCTATTTTGTAAATCCACAGTTAAAAGTGTAACACCAGTAGAGCCAAAACATTTTTCATCCCGTGCTTGCCCAGTAAATGATTGCATTCCTGATGTCATTTGTGACAGTGGTACCAATTGAGCAATGCGTTGTCCTTTTGTAATTTTAATCGGAGGATAAAGGGTGTAAGCCATAATTTGTATTTCCCCTGTAAAGTCCGCATCGATAACACCAGGCAAAACAAATAATCCCAACATAGTTATAGAGGAACGTCCCAGCAATAATGCTCCACATGTTCGTCCATTTAATATAAGAGGACCCTTTACTCCAGTGGGTATCCTCTCAGGCCGGTTCGTCCTTAGTGCGACGTCTACTGCTGCTGGTAAGTCCAAGCCGAGGCTCCCGGTTGTTGCGGGTTGCAGACAGAAGGTAGCAGCAATGTCACGGCAGCTGCTGGTGTCTCCGATGTCACGGCGGCAACTTGTGTGATGAATGGTCTCGAGCCTCCTTGCGTGAATGCCAGTGAGCCATTTCGGAGAGAAGCAAGAGCAGCTAACACCTGATTTTGAGTGGACTCTGCTTGCTTTTGTAACCCTAATCCTAATTCCTTTAAGGCTTCTGGTATAAATGCCTGTGAAGTTGTTCTATCGATAAAATTTCCAAATAATTCTTCTCTACCTTGTTTAATGCCCATATAAGCCGGTAACCCTCCTGGCTCTTTAACCATATCTATTGCAGCACGCACTAACCACATAGACTCTCTAAGTTTATCTTCTCCCGATATCATCTGTGCCTCTGTACGCAAATATGCCCCTAAGCCCATCAGCTCCTCTACTGTTACTCCATGTAATGGGTCTTCCTGGGCTCGTTGTACAGCAACCGATTCATTTACCAACGCTTGCCAATGGGCGTTAAACAATAACTGCTGATGCTGAGTGAATATCAACCGAACTATTCCTCTTAAATCATTAGGACATAAAACCTGAGTATTAAAAAGATAATCTAACATTTGCCTAAAAGGTTCACTTTTTACTCCAAACTGACTAACCGTAGAACGTAGCTGAGTTAACAGCTTCCAATCTAAGGGAGTATATTCTGCTATATTATGCGTAAGGTTTCCCTGTGCATCATACTGTGGTGTGTATGTGACTGGACATGCAAGACTAGAAGCTATTTCCACCGCCTCACCATCCCCCATTTGCATTACTTCTTTCGCCAAAGCAGCCCAAGCTTCCCTCCTCTGTTTAGCCATCTCCCCCCATGGATCACGGTGTGCCCCTGGGATGGGATCTGGCCCTTTAAGGGTGCTATGCTGCTGGCGCTTCGGTGCAGACACCGAGTTTTCGCACGGGGAAGGCAGTGAAGCAGGGGCTGGCTCGCGCGGGGGAAGCGGGAGCCCCCCCTCCCCCGCTGGAGCTGACAGTGGAACCGGAGCCGACTCAAGCGGAGCCGGCCTGCGGGGGGCAATCAGCCCCCCCGCTGGAGCCGGCTCGGGCGGGGGAATGGGCCCTTCCCCCGCCGAAGCTGTAACCGGAGCCGGCTCACTCGGGGGAAGCAGCGGAGGCAAGGCTGGCGGCGGAGGCGAAGCTGGCTTGCTCCCACCCCCACCATCCGACCCGCCTGAAGCTCGTGGCGGAGGCAAAGCTGGCTTGCCCCTACCCCCACCATCCGACTCGCCCTCCCCCTCTGACAGGAAAGGTGCAGACGGTTCCACTGCGCCTATAGAGAAATCCTCCACACCACTTTGCTGGGGACTCTTAGGCATAAGTACCTTAGTTACAGAAGGTGCCAGGGGATCATCTTCATGACCATACCCTATATTCCTCTTATGAGCTTCTGTTGCCGTTTCTGCTGCCTTTCTCTCAGAGACCTGCTGAAGTAACGTGTTATACACCACCCGCCATAACTTCCCGAATTTCTTTGCTGACTTATCATCGTCTAGTATTGTATCCCACAATATTTCCCCAAACATCTTCCACTCTGCTAGCTCATGAACTGTATGAGGATTAGAAAAGATACCCTTAGCATGGCCATAACCTAATAACCCTGGTAACTCCTTTTTTAAATCTATCCCTTTTATCCCACGCCGCTCTAAATAGGCGGTAAATAAATCATATGCCGCTTGCCTATCCATACCTATTAATCAGCGCGCGCTGTTGCAGCTCTCCAGGCTCCGGCAACACGTATTGGCTTAAGTCACAGTTGTGAACCTTAAGGGTGCTTCAAATTCCAGCACCGTCCCAGCTGCAAGGACCCAAATCCAACTTCCGGACCGTGGCGTAATCCCTTTTTCTTTTAATCCGAGAAAAACGGCAGAGATTCGGTTATGCCCGCATTCTCCACCATTTGTCGGCGGAAGGGAACCAGGACATCAGTTTGATCATCACAGGCTCAATTTTATTGATCAGTACGGCGGGTTAAATACAGTTAATAATGAGCTTCATACATATTGCAAAAGTTGAGCTCAGGATTGGTCAGCTTACATATCAGCACCTACGCCTACTTCTACATTCCTATGGTTCTACTTTTGATACTTTCTACATATTCTTAGGATATATTCAGGACTAATCTCAACTCCCAATCCTCATGTTGCAGCAAGGTCGCTGCTGACTCTTCCTTTCAGCTTGCTGACTGCTGACTTTTCTCCTTCAGCTTAACCAGTGGCATTATATCAGTGTGGCCTTTCTCAGCTAACCAATTATTAATAATACTCTCCACACCTGTAGCCTACTTACAGTAGTCGTTGAATATCTCTGGTGCATCCAAGACCCGTTCTGGCTTTGAGGGAATATATCTGCTCTTCTTCCTGCTCAATCCAGGTGCCATTTTCTGACTGTAGAGCACTTTCAGGTTATTCTGATAGTCTGTGTGCAGGGGAACAGGTTTGTTAACCTGAGTTAGTTTCCTCCCAGCTGAGTGCTGCTCACCCAACTAGGAATCCCTTGGAGTGAAAATAAAGTCCTAAGAGAAACACTCACAAGCCTGCAGTGCACTAAAATCACTGGCAGAATGAACTGCTGAGCAGGGGTGAGCTACAATTTCCTCATTCATGGAAACAAATTTAACAAACACTTGGGTTTTTGAATCCCATTATATTTAGTTGCAGTTTAAGCTAGAAAGTGCACAGCAGAGGCTTTGATGCTCTTACAGACTTCATGAACGTTTGGAACCTGCAGTACCGGTAGCTGTCACCGACATCTTTCCATAAAAATCCTTTCTTTAGGATTTTTCCCCCTTCTGAGAAGCTGTGGCCTCAGCAACAAAAGGTAAACAATGGTTATCTGCTGCTGGGGAATGCAACAGGTGGATGCGTGATCAGTCTTGGGTGAATGTTTGGATTTACTGACCACTCACAGCGGAGCTGGGTCTCACCCTCTGCTGAGAAACAGCCCTTTGTTTATTCATTCTTTTCCTATTCTTAGCTTAGCTAGCTTCTGAGAACTTTCCTTCTATTTCTTTTAGTATAGTAATAATGTAATATATATCATAAAATATTAAATCAAGCCTTCTGAACATGAGGTCAAGATTCTCATCTCTCTCTCCACCCTGAAGACCCTTGCAAGCCCTGTAACAGGTGACCAACTGGCAGTCATAGCAACTCTCCTAAATAAATTCACTTTAACTGTTATGCCCTCCCTCGACCTCAGGAACCTTAAGAAAGGAGACTCCAGCCTGTACAGCTCTCAGAAACCAGTTGATTTCTCCTGTGACCACACACAGAGCCTCTGTGTTGCTGTTCCCCTGACCTGATCCCTCCTGCTGATTCAGCTCACACGGAGCCTGTATCATACCTTCTGGAGCATTCTGTGGTTTTCCTCTGAGGTGGAGGATCTTTGCCTCTTCCACATCAAAACCATTCAGATTCACTGCCCAGGCTTTCTGTTGCTCCTACAGAGACAAATCACCCTCAGTGCAATGCATTTAAAACAATTCCCACACTACAATTTAAACAGACATCTAAGTCCCCTTCTCTTAGAATCTGAAGATGTTTGACTGTGCTGCAAGGGTCAGTCACACAGAGGCAGGTCAAAGCAGTTTTCCTCAGACTTTCATACATTGTCCTGCTCACATTTTCAAACAATGGCAAATTCAGTGTCATTGCCAGAGGGAAAAGCCACAGCCACAAAGCGACCAAATGCTTCACAAACAGATTTCAGAACACAGTGTAAAACATTCCAGAAGTGTTCCCTGTGGAGACCTTGTCCTAGAATAGCTACCACCAGCAGTTTCACTTTGCATAGGCTTACAGCTTTGTGTTTTTGTTGCCTGCTACATTTTAAAGCCTCGTTAGTCAAAAGCTAAATTTTGCTACCAGAAGCAGCATAGGCTTCGAGTGCATGGCAGTCTCTACAGCTTCAGTCTCATCCTAGGCTCCTGAAGCCCAGAGCTGCAAGTAGTGATGGCTGGGACTTGTCAGTGCCGTCTGCCCCCTTGATAGAACCTATTGTTCACTGCTCTGTAAAGGGGCAGGAAGGAGTAGCGGTTGTTTAAGTAATTGTAACTTAGCAACATGCTCACCTTCTTGGTAGGGGAATCCTCAGCAGGGTCATTCTCTTTGGTTAGGAGGAAATTTGCCATCTCCATCTGCATAGTGCTGCGTTTGGGAATGTAGCGATCCCCCCCAGCCTTTGTGGGGGTGCTTTGAATTTTGGATCCAGATTTACCTGCATTCACATATGAAAATATTGTCTTACAGCTATTTAACAGCCTGTATTAGAGTTTTCACGGGAGCAAACCCAACACTCTTCCACATCACACCCACCAGACAAGTAGGACTCTGAGGTCTCATGCCACCCAGTCCCAACTAACTTATATTTTCCTCCCTGCCACCAAGTTGGTTAGGGACTGTGTGGTGCAACTCCTTGGGTCTAGTGCAACAATTCCAGAGTCCAGAGATAAGGGGAAGATACAAAAACGCTCACAGGATGTAAAGCTGTCAGCTGACAGTCCTGCCCACACTCGTCCTAGCATACAGCTGTGCCAGCAAGGCTCAGCTGGCCGAACATCAGCTCGCCAGCCCCAGTGCTCAGAGCTCTGCCCCTCATGCTGGCAAGGAGGTGGGTGGCTGTCAGGAGCACAGCCCACCTCCTCCTGCCTGAGCAGCAGCCGGTAGGGCAGCGTGGCAGGGAGCCCAGGGCCCCATGGCTACGGACAAGCAGCCTGGGCCAGGCTCCCGCACTCAACCTCTGCCGCCGGTGGCCGGCGCTCACCGGGTGTCTTGGACGGCGTCTTGCTGGGGCTGTGGGAGCGACATGCCGGCTTTATGGGGGACACGCCGACGGGGCTGGGCCCGGGGCCGCTCTCCTTGGCCTTGCGCTGCCATGGCGCAGGCAGCGCGTTCGGGATCAGCGTGTCCAGCTGCAGCAACCCGTGCAGGTCCGCCTCGAACAGGAACTGCGCCGTGGTCCTGCGGGCGGGCAGGGTGAGCCGTGCCCACCGGCCGGGCTGAGCCTACTCCGACTGCCCCGCCGGCCTCCCCACCACCGGACCGTGCAAGCGCTCCAGCTGCTCCTCCCCACTAAGGGACACCCCCACTATCCACAGCCGCTCCTCGGGACACCCCATCAGCCGATACGCCCTCCCTCCGCTTCTCGGGGGTCCTTGATCAGGCAGCACCCCTTCCAGCCGCTCTTTGGGGCTTCTTCCGATAAGCAACATTCTCCCTTCCCCTGCCTTTCAAGGGCAATCTCGTCCCTGCTCTTTCTCCTCCCCACCGTGCTTTGCCTCTGCCCTGTGCCCCTGGGGCTGCTCTTGGCCAGGCAGCCTCAGTGGGAGCCAGCACTGGCTGCAGCCCCAGTGGGCCCCCCCAGGACAGGGCCCAGCAATTAGGAGGCCAATGAAAGCTCTGGGCAGCAGCAGAACCCTCAGCAGAGTTCTTTGGACAATCAAGGACTGGCCACCCCTACACTGCAACCTCACTGGGAATGTTTTCTGTCTGACGTAGACTTTCAAAAGAAGCTGTTTGAGGGAAAGGTGAACTAAACACTCACCCTTTTCTCTTCCAGCAAGTCCAACTTCGGACAGAGCATAAGATGAAGATCAGCTCCAAGACAAGCAGGCCTGCCAGTAACCCTAGCCAGAAGCCTGTTCCCTGACAGAAACCCCTTCCAAGGCCCTTCTGGGAATCAGGAACATGTGCTGTGGTTCCAGCTGCACCTGTGGGAGCAATGGGGAGCGTCAGCCCGTGCTGTGCTGCACTGCTGAGCTGGCAGCACGGTGGATGCGGGCAGGACATTCTCCATTTCCCCAGAGCTGGGGCCTGCAGGCACCTTGCTGCCCCTTGGCACAGGCTGTGCCACCCAACAAAGCCCAGCAGGCCGAGAGGAGAGCCCGGGCGCAGCAGGAAGCTGAGAGAAGGCCCTGCTCTAGAACGGAGGGAGTTCCACCAGAAGCAAACAAAGATGGTAATTTGAAGACATTCCCACTGTGCTCAAAATTTGTCTGAGAAGATTAGGACGTGAGCTTGTCATAAATCCCAGGAAATAACTGGGAAAAGGTTTTATGTATGTTGGTTGTGACTAGGTACAAAGCTCCTGTGGGAAAAGAGCCTCTGCAGCAGGCTGGCTGGCTGAAGGGGTCTTACTTCTTCCTAGAATAAAGATTACCACTGAAATGCAATTTTATTTTTTATTGTATAAGGGGAAAATATTTTCCAGACCTCTAAAACCAGTTTCAAAAATACAGATGTGTTGTGGAAAAAGGAATGAAACATATGAGGATTTCTCTACACAAGAGATATTTCTAAATATTTTTAAAAATGAGAAGTGAAGACAAAATGAGGTCATTTTTTTGGATTCTAAAACTACTTTAAAAAATCTTTAAGTACTATAGGAATTGGGAAGAAATATTTGGGGGTGTCTGTCTACAGAAAAAATATTTTGAAATATTTCTACAAATTTCTAATATCTAAAAGTGAAAAATTAAGAAAATGGGGTTGCTTTTTCTTGGGAGCCCCATGCTGCTGCCTGCCCACTGGGCTCCCCCAGCCCTCGGGACCCCACCGCTGGTCACAGCAGCCCCTGCCTGGCTCCTGCCTGCCCACACCGTGGGCATCCACGGCTGCTCCTGGCCATGGAGCTCAGCCAGTGGTGCTGCCGGCCGGGCTTTGCTGCTGCTGCCACCCAAACACTGGGGTGACGGCACCTTCCCTTTAGTGCAACTAAAGAAAGGGCCATCACCTGGCCTGGCAGAGAGCGGGGATAACTTCAGTGTTGTTTAGAGGGCAGGCCCAGGGGGCTCAGGGGCAGAGGAAGGGACATGTTGGACTCAGGAGGGGCAGGAGGGTGCTGGGCTGCTCCTGGGGTCTATAGAAGAAGTCGGGACAGGACAGAGGAGGATTAAAAAAGAGATGGAAGTAGCTTGGGGATATACATGGGGAGAGGAGGTGGCAGTGGGATATCCAGGAGAATAGGAGATTTCCTTGTCGATGGCTGTTCTGCAGTCTTCTTCTCAGAACTCATGACAGGGCTGCCCAGGCCCTTCTAACTGCTGGAGGAGCTGCTCCTGCTGTTTGGGTGTGACATGCAGCCACCATCTTAAAACTCCTGTCCAGAGGTGGAACTGTGGAAAGAAGAGGTGGCTGGGGCCGCAGCTGCCAGTGGCACACAGGGAGCCTCCTGCACAGCTGGCCCAGAGCTGGCAAGGCTCCCCAGCACGGCTGGAGCTGCTGGCACAGCTTGGCCCAGCTGCACAGCTGTCCCTCAAGGCCCCGGCCCACAGGGCACGGATCTGGGCAGGCTCCCTGGCCAGGAGCGGGCCCCAGAGCGCCGCTGCCTTTCAAGGGCAATCTCGTCCCTGCTCTTTCTCCTCCCCACCGTGCTTTGCCTCTGCCCTGTGCCCCTGGGGCTGCTCTTGGCCAGGCAGCCTCAGTGGGAGCCAGCACTGGCTGCAGCCCCAGCGGGCCCCCCCAGGACAAGGCCCAGCAATTAGGAGGCCAATGAAAGCTCTGGGCAGCAGCAGAACCCTCAGCAGAGTTCTTTGGACAATCAAGGACTGGCCACCCCTACACTGCAACCTCACTGGGAATGTTTTCTGTCTGACGTAGACTTTCAAAAGAAGCTGTTTGAGGGAAAGGTGAACTAAACACTCACCCTTTTCTCTTCCAGCAAGTCCAACTTCGGACAGAGCATAAGATGAAGATCAGCTCCAAGACAAGCAGGCCTGCCAGTAACCCTAGCCAGAAGCCTGTTCCCTGACAGAAACCCCTTCCAAGGCCCTTCTGGGAATCAGGAACATGTGCTGTGGTTCCAGCTGCACCTGTGGGAGCAATGGGGAGCATCAGCCCGTGCTGTGCTGCACTGCTGAGCTGGCAGCACGGTGGATGCGGGCAGGACATTCTCCGTTTCCCCCAGAGCTGGGGCCTGCAAGGACCTTGCCACCCCGTGGCACAGGCTGTGCCACCCAACAAAGCCCAGCAGGCCGAGAGGAGAGCCCGGGGGCAGCGCAGCTTTTTGGGCAGTCGCTGCTTGGAGGGACACGGGCCACAGCCATCCCTGAGCAGCCCCTGCCAGCCCTGGCCCTCCCTGCCCTGTGACAGCTCCCCCAGCCCCAGGGCACAGAGTCAGGCCCTGTCAGGACCCAGTGCAGCCCCTGCCCAGTCGGGAGCCAAGGCTGGCTCTGGCCCTGGGCTCGCGGCAGCACTCCCGCTCGGGCTGCTCCTGTGCCTTGGGCCTCTGGGCACTCAGGGCCAGCTCCAGAGCAGCTGCAGCGGGAGGGACGTTGGTGCACGAGTCCCCTTTCCCAGGGCTCTGAACGAGCTCCAAAGGCACCTCCAGCTTTGCCGGGCTGTGCAAGGGAGGCCCTGGTAGAAGAAGAAGAGCTGCAGCCACACAGCTCTGCCAATGGCTGAGCCCTGCTGAGCCTGGCACAGCAATTACCTTCTGTGCCTGTGCCCATGCCTCTGTTTGGCTCGGACTTCCTTCCTGCAGCAGGGGCTGCCAATCGGCCTCTGCTTTGTTGGGGAAACACCTCCTTCTGTCCTAACTTTTGGCCCATCACTTGAGAAACAAAAAGTACACCTTAAAAGATGGAGAAATTCTCCATTTCTTTAATGGCATGTTCAGAACGTCATGCTTATGCAAAATCGGATAAAATCAACAAATCATCTGGGCTTTTTCAGCTGGGCCATGGCCCACCGTCCTTCAAACACCTGCCAGTGCTGAGCAGAAGTTGTGAGTGGATCGTGCAGGGTGAGGGCACACACATGCATGGCTCTGTCCTGGCACCTGCAGCGATGCCCCCCTGGCCGAGCTTTGGGCTCTGAGCTGGCAGGTCTCACAGGGGAAAGGCCTTGGCGTACCCTCACCATCTCCCAGAGGCTCAATCCTGAACGTGGGCTGGGAAGCCAGATCACCTTTAGCAACAGGCTCAGCTGCAAAGAAAGGCAGGACACAACAGCTCCAATGGCACTGCTGAAGATTCTCCTTCAGGCCCGAGTGGCAGTGAGGGCATCTGGGTGATTGGTGCCCTCCAAGGCACTCCCTTGGCTCTGCCTTCCACTCAGGAGCAGGGCCAGGGGGACCTCATGCCTGCAGTGGCCCCACACTGGGATGGAAGGAGCCCCTTGCGGGGCAGTCGGGGCAGAAAGGACTCCCTGGAGCAGCCAGCAGCTTGAAACCCAGCCCCAGGCAGGGCCAGGGCTTAGCAGTGGCAGCAGAAGCAGCTCGGGCTCCCTGGGGGCTGCAAAGGAGCTGAGAAAGGCTCAGCCCTGGGGCACAGCCCTGGGCCCAGCCCCTTCCCTCTCTGCTCTTCTCTGTGGCTGCACAGAGCACACAGAAGGACACAGTGGCATTGCACACGGGAGGAGGATGGACAGCTAAATGCCCCTTCCTCCCACTGACAGTGATCCTGTGGGATCCCTCAGGGCTCCAGAAGGGAGCAGGGTAAGGTTTCCAGAACTGATCTACCTTCAGTGAAATTTAAGGGAACTGGCTCATGGTAAGCTCTTGGCATACTGACACAGATTATTCTGTCAGGAAAGGTACATTCAGAACATGCCTCCAACATCTGACAAGGTCTTCAAAGCACCATTCACCAGCATTTCCAAGTAATCCAAGTCATGATCCCAGTCGAGGAGGGATCACAGATGCTACAGAACCATTTCCATGGTGTGTTGGGATCCCCTTCTCCCTTGGGGAATTGGGGACTGCAAGGGGGTGGGGTAAGGCTGTGGGAGCCTGTGGCTCCTGGTCACTCTCCACGCTCTTTGCAGGTCCTGTGCAACATGCCTGGAGGGGCAGCTGGAGCAGCCCAGGGCCCTGGGGCTCTCTCCCTGCCACACAGGAAACCCTCACTAAATGCTTGGGGAAATCTGCAGTGCCACAGCTGTCACTCCCAACCTCCGTCCCTCCCTCCTGCTTGCCCACCTGCCCATGGAACAGCTCCCACATCACACGGGCACATAGCCAGGCCCTCTCAGGACACACTGGAGCCTTGCTCTCCCCCTCTGCCCTTTCCCCACCACGGGCACCCTGTGCAGCCGCTCCCAGGTTTCGGGACATGTCTCCCACGGAGGGAGCCCAGCAGGACAGCTCAGTACCCGAGTGCCCTGAGCCTGCTCGGGACAATTCCTCTGGGCTGTGCCCATCTTATCCGGGCTGTGCCCGCAGTGCCAAGCAGCAGAGAGGGCAGCTCAAGCCTCAGCAGGGCTCAGGCCCAGAAGCAGAGCAACTACCTCCTGTGGCTGTGTCTGGCATCGCCTCCCTTCCTGCAGGAAATGCCACCTTCAATAGAGCCCCTCTGTCCATCCCTTGAGAAAGGAAGAGGCACAGCTGGATCAGATGGAATCATTGCACATCCAGGAGGTGGCCTGTTCAGGAGGCAATACTTGTCCAAAACATGGATAAGGATCAGGAAAATTGATCTTGGAAGGGCATTAAACCAAGAAACAAGTACTTCAAAACCCCTGGAGGTGGCTGCCATGGTGAGTTCCCTGAGGTGTCAAAGGCCAAGCCACACCCATGGCTGCTTTCCCTGAGGTGTCACAGCTGCAGCCCCAGCCCCATGGCCGGGTATCCTGAGGGCTGGCAGTCCCAGTCTCGCTCCATGGCCGGTTTCCTGAGGTGTCACAGCCCCAGTCCCACTCCATGGCTGGTTTCCCTGAGGGCTGACAGCCCCAGCCCCACTCCATGGCCAGTTTCCCCGAGGTGTCACAGTCCCAGTCCCGCTCCATGGCCGCTTTCCTGAGGTGTCACAGCCCCAGTCCCGCTCCATGGCCGCTTTCCCTGAGGTGTCTCAGCCCCAGCCCCGCTCCATTGCCAGTTTCCCTGAGGGCTGACAGCCCCAGTCCCGCTCCATTGCCAGTTTCCCTGAGGGCTGACAGCCCCAGCCCCACTCCATTGCCAGTTTCCCTGAGGGCTGACAGCCCCAGTCCCGCTCCGTGTCCGGTTTCCCTGAGGTGTCAGAGCCCCAGCCTCGCTCCATGGCCGGGTTTCCTGGTCGCTTTGAGGTGCTGTTCCTCTCTCTCTGTGGAGAAAGTAGAGGCCAAGGAGCTTGCAGAGCAAGCCCAGAGCCACGAGGGCTCTACTGCCTGCTCAGCCCTGAGTGAGCTCTGCTCCTTCATGCCTTCTCCTCCCGTTGTCAGGTCGCACTGACACTCGGCCTGAGCCCAGTGTTCCCTTTTGGGGCCAAGGGAAATCTCTGCTCCTGCCTCTGGCACAGGGTGCTCTGCCAGCAGGTCAGGGAAGGAGACAGCCCTGGAGAGAGGCATGAGCAGTGGAGGAAAGCCAACATCACTGCAGTCTTGCAAAAGGGCACCAAGAAAGAGCCAGGAAACTGCAGGCCCATCAGCCTCAGCTCCATCCCCAGAAAGGTGACAGAACAGCTCCTCTTGGATGCCATCTCTAAGCCTGTGGAATAACAGGAATGGAAACCATGCTTGACCAATCCCATAGCCACCTGTGCTGCAGTGACTGGCTGGGCTTGTGAGGGGAGAGCAGTGGTTGTTGCCAGCTGGGACTTCAGCAAGGCTTTGTCCCTGCCTCCCATAACAGGCCCCTGAGGCAGCTCAGGGACAGTGGGGCAGAGAAGTGGACAGGGGAGCTCCAAACTCAGGTAGCTGTGAGCTCAGGGCGCCGTGCTGGGCCCAGCCTTGTTTGCCTTATTCCCCAGTGACCTGGCAGAAGGGACAGAGTGTTCCCTCAGTGTTTGCTGATGGGACAGAATTGGGAGCAGGGCCTGAGGCACCACAAGGCTCTGCTGCCCTTCAGTGAGACCTGGAGAGGCTCGAGAGTTGGGCAGAGAGGAACCTAATGAAGTTGCACTGGGAAAAGCCTCTAGAAGAGCTTCAGGCTTTGTAATTACCAGGCAACAGAAGTGTTTTAGTATAGTGGAGTCTATAACGTTGTCTTGTAATGTCCAGTCAGGGAAACCACTGCGTCTCTGTATGTCATAGGACCAGTCACTTGTATGTATGTCAAGAAAGTCTTTGGGAGAAACATGAATGGATTCAGAAACTTCCCCTGATATTATTTTGGATTTTCACGATTTTCTGGAATGCTGGGTGAAGTGTAAGGATGCCAAAAGGAAAGTGAAAGCAAACCAATAAATCTTTAAAAACTCAGAAGCCTCTCCTGTCTGTTCCTTGAAGAAGTTGCCAAACAATGTCACTTTTGCAATCCTTTGAAAGATCTTATAGGAAAAAGCATTGGCCAAAAGTGCTGCCCTGTGTTTCTGAACAGCAACATGCATTTTGTGTTGATGCAAGGTTTGTACCAGGGTTTGGGGTTTTTGTGTGTGCTTTGAATGTGAGTCTTTGCAGGACTATTAATAATTAGACCATGTACTGAAGAGAACATGTTACTGTGTTGTGCTGTTCAGTGCTGAAGAGGGTTGAGACAGAGCAGGTAGCTCTGTGTCTGTGTGTAATTGCATGAGCAGCACGGGAGCAGTGCCCAGGGCCTGGAGAAGCAAACGGGTTCCCGGTGCTGAGGACAAGGTGTCCAGAGCTCGGGATTGTCCGGCCAAGCTCTTCTGGCTCCTTGTGCTTCGAGACCTAGCCGGGAGCCCTGCAGAGCCCCGGGTGCAGCTTCCTAACTTCCCCCCTCTTCCTCTGCCTCCTCCCTGCCTCCAGGGTAAAGGCGCTCCCTGGCATTGCACTGGCTGTGCCTCCCTCCTAGACCAGTGAAGGGATCGTTTCCCAGCCAAGGTGGCTCTCCCATGGAGACAGGAAAATGGGCAAACTCCTGCTGCCCCAGCATCAGGCAGGTGCAGTGTGTCCTTGCCTGTCAGTCCCTGCCCTGCTTCCCAGAGATGCCACTGATTGTTCCAGAAGTCATGGATCTGCATTTCCAGGAGCATGTTTGCAAAGACACGAAAGAGAAAAATTGACAAGAATTGTTTGTGCTTCTCTTCCTAATTTTTTCCAATGTATTTTCTAGTAGGAAAGCATGGACCAAACTGGCAAAGTTCCTATAATGTAGGAAAAGCATCCTCCTGTATTTGACTTGAGTTGAGGACAGTTGCAAGCTCTCCTGTCAAATGTACACTTAAAATTCTCAGTGAATTTTCTGTCTTTCTGCTGAGTCACTATAAAAGATGACGCTTCTCAGAAGCTTAATACTAATTTTTCCATTTATATGGAAAGTCAAAGTTGTTAGTTCATATGATGGCAGGATAACGGAGGCAGCTGTGGTGGTGTCCAGGTTTATCTCCTGTACCCAATGGTGATCAGCAGCAGCATCAAATCAGGTTCATCTTAGTTTTCTGCAGACAGGTCTTGATGAAAACATCAGTTCACCTAGAGCAGGGTTTGAATCCCTGTAGTGCAGCTGACTCCGCACGGGCTCTCTGGGCCACCGCCTGCCAGGGGCAGGAGCAGAAATTTCCCTTGGCCGGGGCCGGAGCCCTAGTGTGGCAGTGCCTGAACAGCACCTCCCTGCCTACAGTGCCACCCTGGATGGCTGCCCCAGGGCCTGGCATTTGACCCTGCACTTGCTGCAGGAGTCCTGGCCCTGCTTCCACCCTGAGCAAACGCTCGGACCATTTTAGAAGCTCGGTGCCCAAGGGGGCCGCCACAAGTGGTTGCCAGGGACCTGGGGCCATGGCTGCCCCGATTTTGGGTACACGGTGCTGATGTCAGAGGGGCCATTGTGACCTGTGCCACCAAGGCCACAAAAGGGAACGCGGGGCTCAAGCCGAGTGTCAGTGCGACCTGACAACGGGAGGAGAAGGTAGGGCAGGGATGTGGCTGCCCAGGGACCAGAGGGGCCCCACACCTCGGGGCTCTGGGCCTGTGCTGCAGGCTCACCTGCCTCTCCCTTCCCAAAATCACAGAATCAGCAGAGGAACAGCCAGAGGACACTGCAGTGTTACTCAAGGCGACGACGGGAGGAGAAACAGACAGGAGCAGGGCTCACGCAGGGCTGAGCAGGGAGTAGAGCCTCGTGGCTCTGGGCCTGTTCTGCAAACTCCCCCCCCCCTTCTTTCTCCCATAGACAGAGAGGAACAGCACCTCGAAGTGACCACGTCCCTCGAGGAGATAGACTCAGCGTAGACAGCCGCCATGTCTGACAGAAAGCAGGAGGGTCCTGGTGCCAGGGAGCCAGGTGAAGGCAAAGCAGCTCTCTGATAGCTTGGCCCAGGGGCTCTTGTGGTAGCAGGCAGCGTGGGGATCAGAACAGAGGCAGCGGGAGGCAGGAGCTGCTCGGCCATGCCAGGGCTGGGAGCCTCCTTCCTGCCCAAGTGGGGCCCAGCTGGGCCAGGGGGCAGCTCCTGGGACAGCCGTGCCCGCAATGGCCCCTGCTCTGCAAGGCCTCCAGCGCTGCCCATCAGCCAGGCAGGGACAGAGCAGCCTTGGGGCCGATGCTGCTGCAGGCTCAGAGCCCCGCACAGCTGCTCATGCCCGGTGCCATTGGCTCTGTCCCCTGCAGCCTGCATGCTGTGTCGCCGTGCCGAGGCTGACCCGGACATGTGCGGTGACAAACTGCAGAAGGGTGGGCTCTGTGCCCACGTGTTCTGCATGGTGAGTGGCTCCGGGCGCTCCCTCCACCTTTGCAATGGGCAGCTCCTCCCGCCCCCTCCTCATCAGCTTCTCCCCTTGGCTGCAGTTCTTCGCCACTCTACTATTTCGGCAAGAGACGGACCGCGGGGGACTCATGGACTTTCTCCCTCGAGATCTCCTAATTGCAGTGCGGCGGGCGGCACAGAAGGTGAGAGCCTGACAAGAGCAGGGAGATTTGTGCCTGGCGAGGTTTGCCAGAGCTTAGCCCAGACTGCAGGAAAGAAAGGCCGGCCCAACAGTCGGGACAAAGTCTGGCTCCCAGCAGCTCTGGCACAGAGGCCCTGGCACAGCAGCCTCCCTCCTCCAGCTGGCGGCTCTGTGGGCTGGGAGCCGGCAGCGGCCACGTCCTGCGCCCTGCCCTTAGCCCTGGGGCTGCCTGGGGAGGCCTCGAGGCTGCTGCTGCTGCTGCTGCTGCTGATGCAGCTGCTTGGCTCTTTCCAGCGCTGCTGCGTCTGCGGCCAGAGCGGGGCAACCATCATGTGCTGCAGGGAGAACTGTGACAGATGGTTCCACTTGCCCTGTACCAAGGAGGGCGGCTGTGTCAATCTATACGTTACTCCGTTCAGGTACCTCATCTCTCTTTATGGCCACCCCTGGGGAATGATCCAGCATTTCTCACTTTCCCCATCCCTTTGCCCCCAGCTCTTTCTGCCCTGAGCACCGTCCAGAGCAGGAGGTGGATGTGACTCCTGAGCCGGACACCGTTTGCCTCATCTGCATGGAACCTGTGGAGGACAGAAAGACCTTCACAACATTGGTGTGCCCAGCGTGCAAAAAGGCCTGGTTCCACAGGGACTGCATCCAGGTAGGAGCCCTCCCCTGAGCCCTGGGGCACAGCAGGTGCTCAGCAGCAGCAGCAGCAGCAGCAGGGCCTTGCTCACCCTGCCTGTGTTTGCCCTGCAGGGACAGGCCTTGCGCGCTGGTGCTTTCTATTTCCAGTGCCCCCTGTGCAGAGACAGTGGGGAATTCCCTGTTGAAATGTTCATCTTGGGGATCCGAGTCCCCTTCAGGTTGGTGTCCTTCTGCCTGGCCCACCAGCCAGGAGGGTGCAAGTGCTGTGCTGTGCCAGGCCCTGCCCCAGGAGCCCTGGCCCTGCCCTGTCCTGTGAGTCTGGGCTTCAGCTTCACCCCCAACTTGGAAAAGTGCTGGAGAAAGAGCTGGGACACCCTGGACCTCCGTGAGGGAGAGCAGCAGAAATTCATCATCTCTTCCTTTCTCCATCAGACAGCCAACGTGGGAGGACAACGATGCCTTCGCAGATCTAGGAGTGAGGCACGGCCAATGCAATGCCAGGGATTGCCTTTACCCTGGGGGCAGGGAGGAGGCAGAGGAACAGGGGTAAGTTGGGAAGCTGCACCTGGGGCTCTGCAGGGAACCTGTGTCTCGACAAGGGCTCAAAGCAGGAAGAAGCAGAAGCGCTTGGCTAGACAACCACGTGCTGGTACACTTTTTGTTCTCAGTGCTATGAGCTTGTTTGCCTCCCCAGGCCCTGGCAATTGCTCCTGTGCTCCTCCTGTGCTGCTGAGGGCACCCACAGGCGCTGCTCTGGCCTGAGGAACAGCACACAGAGATGGGAGTGTGACAGCTGTGCTGGGCTCGGAACATGTATGAGTCAAAGTCCCCGGTGTCCCTGGGCTAGGGGAGTGCCCAGGCCGGGCTTGGCAGAGCGCAGCATCCACTGCTGGAGGGCTGGGGGCACTGCTCTGGCCTGGCTTGGCCGGGGCCTGGGTGATCTTTGACATTCCTGCTTGCCCTTACAGCCTCCAGGGATGAGACAGAGCTCAATGGCCCCAGGCCGGCCAGACAGTCAGGACTACAATCTGCTCGTGGCTGGTCAGAATCTGAGGCCATCAGCCCCAGCTCCCACAGCCCTGTGCCATTGGTGCTGGTTTCCCCACCTCCATCTCCAGAGATGGGCAGCCACAGCAGGCCCCAACACGCAGCATGGCAGCAGGCGCTGCCATCTTCCTCACTGGACACCAGCAGCATCAGCAGATCAAGGGCAACACGCAGCACGTCCCCTGACCCTGAGGACAGGGTCCATTCCAGACGTGCTGGGCCCAGCCACAGGCGAAGCTCCTCTCGCCGGCAAAGTCGCGCCCAGAGTCCACCTGTCTGGTCCAGGAGTCACCGTGACAGGAACAGTAGGACAGGGCCAAGGGCTGAGAGGCCCAAGCAAAGGGAGACACCATCACGGACATCCCCCAGACGCAGGTGCTCCCGCCAGCAAGGTCGTGCCCAGAGTCCACCTGTCCGCTCCAGGAGTTGCCATGACAGGAACAGAGGGACAGGGCCAAGGGCTGAGAGGCCCAGGCGAAGGGAGACATGGTCAGGGCCATCCCCCAGACGCAGGCGCTCCCGCCAGCAAGGCTGGGCCCGGAGTCCACCTGTCCGCTCCAGGAGCTGCTGTGACAGGAGCAGTGGGACAGGGACAAGGGCTGAGAGGCCCAGGCGAAGGGAGACATGGTCAGGGCCATCCCCCAGACGCAGGCGCTCCCGCCAGCAAGGCTGGGCCCGGAGTCCACCTGTCCGCTCCAGGAGCTGCTGTGACAGGAGCAGTGGGACAGGGACAAGGGCTGAGAGGCCCAGGCGAAGGGAGACATGGTCAGGGCCATTCCCCAGACGCAGCCGCTCCCGCCAGCAAGGCTGGGCCCGGAGTCCACCTGTCCGCTCCAGGAGTCGCCGCGGCAGCAGCAGTGGCACAGGGACAAGGGCTGAGAGGCCCAGGCGAAGGGAGACATGGTCAGGGCCATCCCCCAGACGCAGCCGCTCCCGCCAGCAGCGCCGGGCCTCGACTCAAACTGTGCGGTCCAGGAGTCGCCAGGACAGGAGCAGGAGGACAGCAGCGAGTGCTGAGAGGCCCAGGCGTAGGGGGACATGGTCGGGGACATCGCGCAGGAGCAGCCGCTCCCACCAGCGACGTCGGACCTCAACTGGGACCTCCAACAGCAGCACGTAGCGCCGTCATCTTTTCTTTCTAGGCCGTGTGTTCCTTGCCAGAAGTGAAGGTGAGAACGGTCAGTGCAGGGACCCTGAGATGTGCAGCTCTGTGGGCAAACCCTATTAGCTCTTGATGTTTCTACTGGCAGGAAGAAGTCTGGGCTAAATACCTTGATTTCTGTGTAACTGTGTATTCAGTGAAAAGTCACTTAAGGATGTGGCTAATTAAAAAGGACTCTTGTTCCTGCCTTTAGACTTCAACCTCAGATGTTTCCCCACTGCTTACCCTTGATAATGAACCACTCCTTAATGGGCTTGGATATGCTTAGGGAGACATTCAGAGCAAGGTGGCTCTTAGGGAAGCTGTGTCCGAACAGGACGTGTGCTGTGTTGCTATCCTTGAACAATCTCATTTCAGTAAAGCCAAAAAAAGAAGAAAGAGATGAGACACTGCCTCACTGTCTGAAGACAACTCCTACACCATTGCTGCGGATTTGAAAGAGGCCTTTCAAAGAACAAACCAGAATAGACGGTATTTCCTCCGTCTATTCTGGTTTATTCTTTGAAAGACCTTCAAAGAGCAAACCAGACTGAGGAAATACCCTGGGACAAAGAGGATGCACAGGACTCTGCCCCAGATGACCATTTGGGACCTTTGCCTGAGGATGATGCAGCTCAGGAGACGAGTTACTTCAAGTTTTCTTTCTTTGGAGGCACAGAGGAGTTGGGCATCAAAGAAGGTAACAGCAGAACCCTTCTAACAGTGCCATTGCTAAGGAAGAGCTTCTGGCAGGCACTGTAGGGCAATATGGTGTAAAAAAGTTCAGGATGCAGGGGATTTTCAGCAACAGAAGTCAGTAATTAGGCAGAAGCATTTTGATCTTCATTTCTGCTTGCTAGGGTTGTGATTATTGAGAGGTGCCTCATGCTTGCATCTCAGGAATTCTGAAAGGCATGCTTTGAGAAGGCATTGGGGGTTTTTGCTGAGTGGTGAAAAAGCTTGTTCTCATGCCCTGAATTCCTCAAACAGGGAAAAAGGTGACACACCAGTCATATCAAGTTTCATAGGAACTCACAAGGCTTTTAAGGAAATGTGCGTTAATGTAGAGGGAGGAGCAAAGTCCGAGAGCTGGCCCCAAGATCCATGAACATTCTGTTTGTTACTGAATTCTACTCTTGGACCTTTAGAAAAAGGAAATGGAATGACACATGATCATTGGGGTGTCCTAACCTTAGATAAAATGAGGCCGTCTGAAATGAAGATGAAACAACATTAACTCAAGTCCCAGTCATGTAGGAGAGAAAAGAAACCCCGTGAAGTTACCCAAAATATTAAAAAACCCAACGCAACAGCACAAAGCAATGAGCCCCCCAGACTTGCGCTGAACTGAAAAGGTATTCAGTGTCTTCTGAATGCAATGAGAAATGTTTAAGAATACATAAGGGATCCCTGGAACAAAGTGGAAAATACAAAGTGGAGCAGAAATGTAGCTTAGAAAATCTGGCAGGGTCAGATTCTGTCCTTCCTAAATCTCTCTTCTCCACTGTAAGTATTTCACGTGAAAGGAGGAATTCTTCCTGATGATTAGAGGAATAATCTGGTTTTGGCTTTTTTTCTCTATTGGTGCTGTCATTGCAGAGCCTCACGCGCTTGGGACAATAAAGCCAGTAAAAGCCACATGGCAAGAGGATCCACGTTTCCAGGACAGCAGTTCTGAGGGTGACGATGAGCCTGAGATGTCAGAAATTGAACAGGACCAAGAAATGCAAGTTCCATTTCTCTTTGTTGTCTACTTGGCTGTAGTAGTTGGATGCTGTGGGAATATTAATAGCAGCACTCAGGGAATGGGAAACTGACATTGCACACCTCTGAGCAATGAAAGTCATCTTAGAAAACCGTTTGTGCTGCACAGAGTCAAAACTCCCAGCAACCCATTGGATGTGAATGTGAATATGGAAAGAAAGAGCAGAGCACAGGAAATTAACTGGGTCATTTTGGTTTGACCAACTCCAAACTGAGTTTGGCCAAAAGCCAAAGACACAGTCAGTTTTCTCTTTAAAAGAGGATTTGGAAAATAAAAACATTTATTTGGTTTCTAGGGAATAAAGCTTTTCAATGTATGGCATTTCTCTGAAGCACTACAGGATTAACTCGTGTTCATGAAATTTGATAGTACAATTTAGGATGCTCAAATCCCTTTGTCCTTTTCTAGGTTTCTTTCTTTACCATGCACAGGAAGTGCTAGAGTTTTTTTTTTTTTGTTCTCCAAAGATGATGAACGCCTAAGAGGTATGATAGAATTTCTTTACGCTCTTTTATATTTTTTTTTCCTTTTAAACCCTTCCTGTAATTCAGTGAGGAGGAAAAAATGCTGCCTAGTTATCAAAGTTTTCTAGTCAAAATTTGCCACCCTCACTTGTGATCCAAGTTGTGGTAGAATCCCTTGAGAAAGTCCTGGCAAAATAAAGGTCAACCAGATTTTCTGGCTTTCTTTTCTTTCAGACAATTACCGAATAGGAATCTGGACTTTTAGAGTTTACCAAAAACTTAGTCACTTGACAGCTTATGTAGACATTTCGGATCCTTTCGGGTATTTAAATCATCTTTATCTTTTTCCTCTCTTTCTGGTGTTACCATTAGAAATGAGGAGTGTTCTTGTCAGCCACATATGTCCCTGTGGTTCTTTGTTCTAATGAATCTGGGGTTTTGCTTCTGAATCCAGTGAATTTTGTATTTAGAAACAAAGAAAACAACATCCAAAGGAAACATGCACAGTCCCCAAAACCTGCACAGGCCACCAAAACAATTGCTGGCTAGATTTTGTAGAATAGAGTCTTAAGCTTAAAGGATGTGCCTTCCATGAGACTGATTCCATAACTCTGCTGAAATGCACTGCTGTGTTCACACAGTTACCAGCCTGCAATCTTCCAGGCAGCCTGATTTACAGGGTGTGTTGAAATGGAGAGCTCAGGCCTCAGCAGGCCTCAGTTCTGGGGGAAGATGTGGGGTGCTGGTGCTGAGCTTCTAATGCAACAGCTGCAATTTCACTGCAATTCAGATTGCAGCATGTTGAGGAAAAGGGCTGCTGCCTTTGATTGTTCTTAGCACACCAGGCTGCAGTAGGGAACATTTCTGCTGGAGCCAAGGCGTGGTGGGGGCAGGAGAACAGGAAGGATGTGAAGAATTGATTTCTGATTTTAGTGCTGTGGTGGTCAAGATTGTTAGAAGTAGCAGCACAATCACAAGTGTTTAAGGCTATTAATTGGATGTTTCTTTTGTGCAGAGGGTCCAAGTTATTTTGTAGATTAGTAGAAGTCAGTGAAGAAAAAGAGGGTTAGGAAGACAGACGTAGATTATTGCTTGAGGTGAGTATGGAACATCTGTTCCCTGGTAAGTCTAGGTGAAAACTGAGCATGGGGAGGGATTGCAGGTATGAATGTGCATGTAAAATTAAGTCAGGACCTCGAGAAGAGCTTTAAATTTGTGATGAACAGGGAAGAGAAGTTTTTTAATGTAGCGGTGTGTATAACATCCTGTTGTGTGGTCCAGTCAGGTAAACCACTACATCTTTGTGTGTTACAGGAGCAGCTACTTAAGTGTATGTAAGGATAGTGAATGTAGAGACTTCTCCTCATAGTGGATTCAAGAACTTCTCTTTAGAATTTGTTAGATTTTCATTATTTTCTGGAACGCCAAAGGAAGCATTAGGATACCCTATAGGAAGTGCAAGCAAACCAATAAAGTTTTTACTGATTAGAAGCGAATCACGTTTGTTCCTTGAAGGAGTTGCCAAACAAGGTTACTTTCAACATGCTTTCAAAGGTCTAACAGGGATCAATATCAGCAAACCCTGTTAGGTCGTGTTTGGGAGCTGGGGCTGAGGCTCTCGTGCCCTGGGGAGCCATGGGAAGGCTCCAGGCCTGAGTGTGCGGCCAGGCCGGGGCCATTGAGCTGCAGCCCATCCCTGGTGGATGCAAGGGCAAGCAGGAATGCCAAGGGACCCCAGGGCCGGGCCAGGCCAGGCCAGAGCAGTGCCCCCAGCCCTCCAGGAGCGGACGGGCTCTGCCAAGCCCAGCCTGGGCACTGCCCCCAGCCCAGGGACAGGCGGGTGCTTTGCCCAAGGGCTGGGCCCAGAGCAGCAGAGCTGTCACAGCCCCAGCTGGTTCTGGTCTGCGTGCGGCCCAAGCAGGGCCCGTGGGTGCCCTGGGCAGTGCAGGAGCAGCACAGGAGCAGTTGCCAGGGCCAGGGGAGGCACAGGGCTCAGCCTCTGCACGGTGACACAGCATGCAGGCTGCAGGGGACAGAGCCAATGGCACCGGGCATGAGCAGCTGTGCGGGGCTCTGAGCCTGCAGCAGCATCGGCCCCAAGGCTGCTCTGTCCCTGCCTGGCTGATGGGCAGCGCTGGAGGCCTTGCAGAGCAGGGGCCATTGCGGGCACGGCTGTCCCAGGAGCTGCCCCCTGGCCCAGCTGGGCCCCACTTGGGCAGGAAGGAGGCTCCCAGCCCTGGCATGGCCGAGCAGCTCCTGCCTCCCCCTGCCTCTGTTCTGATCCCCACACTGCCTGCTGCCACAAGAGCCCCTGGGCCAGGCTGTCACAGGGCTGCTTTGCCCTCACTTGGCTCCCTGGCACCAGCGCCGTCCTGCTTGCTGCCAGACATCGCAACTGTAAGCAGATAGTCCCTTTCCAGGAATGACGCAGTCACCTCCAGGTGCTGATCCTCTCTTTCTGTGGGATAAACAAGAGCTTGGGGCGCTGCCATGGCAGGGCTTCCCTCAGCTGTCGGCACTTCCAGCCCGGCTCTGCCAGGGGCTCTGGCAGTGCCACGGCGCACGGCAGCTCTGGCATGGCAGCTCTGCACTGCAGCCTCGGCCAGCAGCCAGATCTGCGGGCTGGGACTCCGCAGCGGCCGCACGCTTCTCCCAGAGCCCGAGCAGCGGCGGCTCGCTCCCGACACCGAGCCGGGAAGGCGCCGAGGTACAGCGCGGGCTCGGCTCTAGGCACGAACCGCCCCGCCCCTCACACCCGCCCGCCCTTTCCCGGCCTCTGGCCCCGCCGCGCGGCGCCCGCGCTGTCGAGGCGACTCTTGCCCACAAGGAGGCGCCCTGAGCCCTGCAATGGCGCCGCGAACCTTCTGGCGCTCTGGAAGGCGCGGGCCTGGACCTGGTGCAAGCTGGGCCCTACGTCCCATTTCCTGAAGAAAACATATCCTGTCATGCCTGGGCTGTCCGCACTTCCAAGCCTGATCAACAGGAAGAGACATTTAACCTGTGACACACATAGCAGCCTACAAGCTCGAAGTGATGGCCAGGTATTAGAAAAGCAAAGTAGTTGTTGCTAGAATTGTCTTTAAGACTCAGGGCTGGGCCCGTTTCACTGATCTCAGACCCAGAGGGAGGTTGACAAAGCTTGGGAAGAAGGATGCCCATTGATAGTGGACACAAAGGATGCAGAATTTAGGGGCCATAAGGACATCTGCTAGAACTGCCAAGTTAAGGAAAACAGTCCTAAAGTTGTCTCAGCAAATATGCTGAGCTGAGCACCAGCTGGGTAAAAAAGAGTGTGATGTTTGCAGGCAATGGGACTTTGGCACCCAAATTATCCTGGGCCTGGCCATGGGATGGTTCTGGTCACCAGAACACATGAAAAGACAGCATAATGCAAGCACTGGGCATTGTGCTTCATAGAACCCAGACAAAAAAGCTGGGAAGACTCTGCTGGATTCTTGTGTGGTATCTACCCCTTCTGTTCCTTCTTCTTCTCAAAATATATTGCAGGCCTGATTAAAAAAACTTACTTAGAGCCATGGTCAGTGCCATATTCTGAAAACTTACAGCTGACTTACAGGTTTAGTATCTCACAGAGCAGGTTTGAGGCCCTGGAATTGGAGGGACAGACAAGTGATGAAGTGGGCAAAAGTCCTTCTGGAATAGAGGAGCACCTAGGGCAGGTCAGGCAACACCATGCATGGTGACCACCTCTGTTCCAAGGAAAGGCAGGGTCCCTTCAGGCCTTCCTAAAAGCATCCCAAGGGAAGGTTTCCATCTCCCCTGCCCTCTTTCCTTGACTTTAGCTGAATCTTTCTCTCACTGAAAGACAGGAAGCTCAAGTGTGTTAGGAGAATACTGTGAGCATTGGCAGCGGTGAACAGTCAGTGTGAAAAACACCAATCACTTGTTTTTAAAATTTTAAAAAGTTTCATAGTAATAAAATAGTTATAAAAATAGTAACACAATTAGAGTAATAACAATTTGGATAAATTGAATTAAGACAATATGAGACAATAAAAACAAAGTGTTACGGATGTCCGGGTACCTTTTTCTGGGCATCAGGAGCCTGAAAAAGGACACCCATTAACAAAGGATTAACCCTTAAGAACAATAGCCTGTTACATATTCATATACTTCATACATGATGCATAAATTCCATTCAAATACAGGATTCTGTCTGGTCATTGTCAACTTCTTTCCTTCTAATCCTAACAGTGCCTCCAAGGTGAGAAGAAGTTCATTTTTTCTGATAAGAAGGCAATAAATTCCCTTTCTCTGAAAGATTTAGATGTCCTGTGGCTGCTATCTCGCTGCAAGCCCTTTCTGTTAAACAAAGCATCTTACATAGCATAGTTTCTATTTTTATAACCTAAAACTATATTTAACACAGTGCTTAAGAAAATTAATACAGCATTGCTTTCTAACACAACACATATAATATTCATTTTAATATTTGCGAAAAGCCAATCATAAAATACATGCATTTTTCACAATCCCCACTCTTATTCTTTGTAAATCATTTGGCTTGAGCAATATTTTTTTTCTACTTATATCTTCTGGACTATGCTGGTAAAATAAAACACGGGATTACACAAGAAAGAAATATAAAAACAGTTGTAACACAAATGAAAGATCTTAATTTCTTCTAATACATTACCCCACCGGCTAGATTTTAACATTGTTTTCTAATTTTTGGACTGGTACCTGGGTTGTTATATGCGTATATATTTTTCTTTTTGATTTCTTTTGCTTTTGCTAGAATGACTTTTCTGTGGTCATCAATTTTCAACGATCTGATATATTGAACTTTCCACAAACACCCCCTTCTTTGGCCAATAAATAGTCTAAAGCGAACCTTTCTGATACCCTACAGTTTTTGTTTGGCTTAGCTGACTTAATGTTAACTCTAATGCCTGGGCAGCCTTATTTGCTATCATTTCTATAACTGCTTGGAGTCTTGTAATACAATTCAACAGATAATTTGGAGTCAATACAGAGTTAGATTGCTGTGCTGGTTTTACCTTTTCCTTTATTATTTGGGGTTTTTTTTCCAAATCTTGAACCGCATCTTCAAGATTAAATTTAAAACAAATCCCTCTCTCTCCTTTTGGACATTCAGTTCTAAATCTATTGCCACTTTTTCTTAAGTTTCTTGTAATCTAATAGTTTACTCTGTTTTGCCTACAAGTTCTTAATTTGGATGGGTTATAACAGTGGCTGTTGACATAGGTGTGTGTAATAAAGGAGGAACTTTGGTTTCTTTCTATGTGATGCTTCCTGTAGCATTTGTGACACAATCCTGCTGGTATCCCGAAAGGGAAAAGACAACAAGTGAGTGCCAGAAACAGGAATAACAGAGGTCCAGTATGGCTTATACTGCCACCTCCCATGCCTGTGAGGTTGCAACCCACAGCAGGTTTATTTGATCTTCTTGGTGGTGAAATACAGAGGCCAATCTGGTCTTGCCCTCTATTTTCTTGTCACTTTCTCTTAACTAATTGCTAGGCAAATTGGTTTTGACACTCTTTAACTGTGGTCTCTTACTGTTCCTCAGGTATCTCTCATTTAACAGGCACTAATAATTCCCATCCACAAAACCAAGTCAGTACTTTAACACTTTTTGCAATAAGAGCATAAATTTTGCGAATCACAACACTAATTACTCTTACAATTTAAGCATTTACTTATAACCCACCTAGCATGTCCAGTATTGGAATGAATCAAGTAAAGTTTACTAATGGAAATAGTAATTCCCCTTCTCCCTTGTACAATTCTAGGGCTAAGGTCAGAATACAAAAACGTTCTTGATCTTTCTATCTGAGGTATTCCTCCCCCAAGGAGATGTTTTATTCAGGCAGTGCTCAAATCCAGTGATATAAGCATTATCTTATTTCTTAATTCAGTGTTATTCTTTGTACATTTCTTGGATCATTTGGGTTTTCTCAAACCATTACCACTCAGTCCCCATTGGAAAGTCAGTTCAGTATCACCCGGTTTAAATATGATAGTCCGTTCCTCAAGTTTCTTCACAAGTCCTTTGATTCTGCTGGCATGAATTCACTCTCTTTCCGTGATTTTGATTGTTGCTTCAGTAGTACCTGGAAAGGACTTCTTAATAGCATAGATAATAAAAGAAAGATAATACTGCATTAACTTTTACGATTCGCTTTCCTTCTAAACTTTCTGGGTTTAGCTAAAAGCTTTCTCTACAGCAGCCTCTTCTTCAGGAAAAAAGCCTTCTCGTTAACGGCAAACAAAACACACAAAAGAAAAAAAAACCAAAAAACTTCTTACTTAAGAAAAACAAACCGCTTTGTGAGGTTTGGAGAGTCAGCAATCTCTGCTTTGATTTTATCTTTTAGTGCTAGTCCCCCCTGCCCCTCTTTTCACAGCCCTGCTGTCAATGCTGTTCTTGGCCCTTCCCCCGGTGCGGCCCCTTGGCTGCAGGGCCGGGGCAGGGGAGAGCAGCCCCGGGCATGGGGACCCTGGGGGCTGCCCTGGGTCTCTTTTGCCCTCTCCCTCTCCCTCTCTCTCTCTCTCTCTCCCCTTCTCTCTCTCGGCCTACTTCCAGGCTGACGCTGCCATCCTGGGCTCGGCACCCCGACAGTCTGGGAGCCCCCCGGCAGCTCTGCCCCGGAGCCAGCCCGCTCCTGGCCGCAAACCTGTGTCCTCTGCTGCCAGCCCCGCCCGGGGCACCTCCATGGATCGGTCCCTGCCGCAGCCCCCGAGACCCCGCCGATCGCAGGGAGCGCTCAGACACCTCCCAACCTTGACAACCCCAAACCTGGCGTGCCCAGGTGCTCCTGACATTCTTTCTCTTTCTCTCGTCAACTTATCCTCTTTTCTCTTCAAGGAGGGCCCGTTCTGCTAAGGCTTTTCTGGACCCCAGTGTGGCATTGAATAACCTCAACAACCGTGTGTTAAGATACTTCTCTGCCTTTCATGCAAAAAACTTGCATTCACACTTCTGCTCTCTTCTAGCACCAAGATGTCATCACTTCACATTCTAACATCTCAGAGTTTCCTAACTACTTCTCTACTTCAACTTCTCTCTTTCTCCTCTCTCAGTTGTAACCCTTATGGGGTCGATATTTATTCTTCCCCTATTTCTTTCTCCAGCCCAAACTTCTTTGTTGATTTTTTTTTTCTTCATCCTCTTGGCTTAATTTCAAAACTCTAGCTGTCATTTTCTTATTTTCTGATATAACTCTTACTCTTAATTGCACTTGTAAGACTCTTCCCAATAAATTGCTACCTGCCCCTGGGACCAATAACACATCTCCCACCTAAATTTTAGTTTCTTCCCTCAATTACCACATCTTTAATGACCAGAAATGTAAAACTTCCTCTTTTTGCCCCTGTTACTTTCACTATATGTTTGCTCACACTATAACCTTTTGGAACGTTTAACAGGCAGGTTTTCTCTGCCCCTGTGTCTATAACAAATTCCAATTCTTCTTCTTGGGGACCCACTTTTAAAGTTATCACAGGCTCCTGATGGTATTTGTTCCCCCCCAAAAAAATTAAAGCCTATGACTTTTTTTTTTTTTTTTTTTTAATGGGCCCATTTCTTTAAAGATTTTCAGATCTTCTGCTTACTTAGGACCATTTTCCTTTTTCTCTAAAGTTTGTTTATCTATTTAGTTGGAGTTTTTTCTTTCCCCTCTAAAAGCTGTCTCTCAAAAATCTTTTGTTTTCACATTTCACCTTTGATATGCTGTCTCATTTATTCTCTTGGTTATGTAATTACAATAACTGTTCATGTGTTTACTCCCCTCCTCATTATTTTAACCCCATTCAGGAGGTACAGTTGGCATTTTGTCTTCTCTGGGGGTCCCTGCAGATTATCTTTTTCTTAAGCTTTTATTTCAGTTGCTCTGATTAATTGCTTTTCTTCCTGAGAAAAATATTATTTTCATTACCAACCACATCTGTTCTCAAGTATACATGTTTGGACCTAAAAGTTGGTCTAATTGTTCAGCTATGCCTATGGGATTCTCCAAATATCTATTTTATTTATTTCTTAAAATTTCAGACCTCAGACAAAGTCAAAGAAGCATTTACAAACTCTGATCCATCACCCCCCTTTGAGAACCTCTCTTAATGGAAATAGACCAATCTCTTTATCCCATTCTTTTTGGATTTTTATCTTCTACAGCCTTTCTCACGTATTTTTAGGAAGAATCAGGAGAGGGCTTTCTTCTAACTGATTTTTTAGTGTTTCAATAAAGTGATTCCTTTAGAGAGTTTCCTTAAGCAGCCGGAGCTGTGGTTACCAAGGGAATGGAGCTCAGGGCAGGACGGGGAGGCTCGGCCCAGCTCAGGGTCTGGGGGCTCCAAAGGCGGGGTCTGTGGCTGGGATCGCCCGAGGGGATCGGCACAGCTCAGGGTCTGGGGGCTCCAAAGGCGGGGTCTGCAGCCGGGATGGCCCGAGGGGATCGGCACAGCTCAGGGTCTGGGGGCTCCAGAGGCGGGGTCTGTGGCTGGGATCGCCCGAGGGGATCGGCACAGCTCAGGGTCTGGGGGCTCCAGAGGCGGGGTCTGTGGCTGGGATGGCCCGAGGGGCTGTTCCTGTGCAGACCGAGCTGGAGCGGGGATCGCCCTCACTCGGCTCACGGGGGCTGATCCGGCAGAGACAAAGCCGGGACTGACCCCGGCTGCAGCGGCGGGAGCCGACAGAGTCAGGGCAGCCGGGGATGGGACAGACGGGACCCCCTCGGTGCGATCAGCGCGGTGACCACGGTGCACACGGCAGGACAGACCCCCACCCCCGGCAAGAACGCGGGCCAGGCGGCCGGACCGGGACAGACGGACCGGGACAGACGGACTGTGCCGGAGCCGGCACAGGGGCTGGGAGGGCTGGTGCGAACGAGTGGGGGAACGAACGGGAATGGATGAGGTAATTTGTTCTCAGCTCTATACTTTCCCCGTTTTGCTTTTTGGATGCTTTGAAATGGTCGACGAGCTAACTGCCGACCTTCTTATATTGTTTTTCTCATCACCCTTTTATTTATCTTTTGGCAAATTATACATGTTTCAGGTACTTGTTTTTTTACTCTAAAAGTCTCAATGCACCCATAGTTCTTTTTAAAAAATGATCACACCTAGCCTGTGTATCCCACCGGGCTTTTTGATACACGTCCTCTGCTATTCCCTCGTAAGCGTTTTATTATCTAATTGTCTTCCATATCAAGATGTTTCTAGTTCCCCGATTTATCTTGTTCGCCACAATCTTGTTTTAATTCCCCCCCCCTTTTTTTTCTTCATTTGGAGTTAATATTAACTCTTTCAGCTCTATTTTCTGCTGCATCTTTAGCTTCTTGATCTGCCAATTATTTATTTTATTTCTTCTTATTTCTAGGTCTTTACCTTTTGGTGTCCTTTAATATGTACTATTGCTATCTCTCTTAGGTAATTGTAATGCCTCTAAAACCTCGGAAATAAGTTTCTCATGTACTAATCTTTTTCTTCTTTAATTAAGCAATCTCCCTTTTAAAATTTTTCTTAAGGTATGTGCTACTCTAAAGGCATACCTTGAATCAATATATAACTCTTTTGTGTTAAATTTTCTAATGCTGTTTTTAAGTATATAATTCACAAGTTTGCATGTTTTTTCTCATCAACTTCTGCATACCCTGTATTTTGCAATGAGTTGTATTTCTGTTTGTTAACATAACTCCCAAAGTGCTGTCTTGGGGTATTTCTGTTGGTATTTTTTTTCTGCTTTTCTTTTCCTGTATCCACCTTACTGAATTTCTGTCTCATTTTTCAGTTTTCTATCTATTCGTCCCCTGCTTCTGTTTTTCACTTTTTACTAACAACTTAAATACCACTTTTCTTTCAACTACTTACACCCAAAAAAACCCCTTTTTCTCACACTGCTTTTCAATACAATCCAACTCCCTCCAAGGAGATATGGTAAGGCTTAAAATGCACAATCGACATTACCTATACTTTCATTCGTCTACATTCACTCACTTTTATTTCTCATTCACTTTCACACATTCCTTCACACTCTCAAGACACAGAGTGGATCCTTATTGCTAGGAAATCACAGGTCCTTGTGGCCCCCTCTTTCGCTTTGGGGTTTACCTCCAGGTCTCAGTGTCACCAGGCCCCCTAGAAGGGCCCTGACTCTGGCTGCCTCTGGTGCCCGTTCCCCTGTGAGGCTGTCTGCGTGTCTTTCACACTCTTCAGCTACGGCCCCTCACACGCCCAGGGAACGCTAGCTTGGTTCGCAGGTCACTCGCTCCTCTTGGGCCCAGAAGCCCCCACCCAGCCGGGAGCTGCAGCCTGGTGTGCAGGTCACTCGCTCTTTCCACACCTCCCCCTTCCCACCTGCCCAGGAAGCTGAGGCTGGCTCTGTGTGGGTCTCACTCTCACACACCACAAAACAACAATAAGGTACCTTTTACTTTCACATCGCCTATTACAAGTTTAGGTGTTACTGGCCAGTCCCGGTGCTATTGGATATCCCTCAACCCAGCTGTGTTATCCAACCCCAAATGCTCTTGGGCAATTTTTCCCTCAATCCTGTCGTGTTGTCCAACCCCAGATGCTCTCGGGTAATTTTCCTTCAATCCAGCTGTGTTGTTCAACCTCAGATGCTCTTGGGCATTTTCTGTCCCTCAACCCAGCGGTGTGGTACAACTACAGATGCTCTTTGTCATTTCATTTGTTCTGCTGTGTTGTCCAACCCTGGATGTTCTTGGGCATTTTTTTATCCCCCAATCTAGCTGTGTTGTCCCACCCTGAGTGTTCTCGGGCATATCCTCACTCGGACAGAATTCTGCTCAACCCTGCTCTTGGATGCTCTTGGAATATAAATCCCTCAACCCAGCAGGTTTTAGGAGCCCCTCCTGTCCTGTTTCCTAGTGGATTGGGCTAGGAAACCTTGCTCCCCACCACCGAGGGGTCCAACCCCTCCCTGAGACCCAGTCCCAGTCACCCCCGGGGATTCTTTCACTCTCTTATGAGTCGCTTTGTCTCTTTACTGGCCGCTTTTCCAGCGCAAAGTCGGAAACGCAGCGTGGGAGACTCCGCACTCACTTGGCAGGTCTGGGACAACCAGCCCGCCTCTCATTCACACACATTCATCCCCCCGTACCTGCCCCCCGAGAAATACTTACCAATCCTTTTTCCTTCCCGGGTTCTTCGTGCGCACTACTACTCTTAGGGGGCAAATTACAGCAGTTGTAGGGACCCTTTTCCTGTTCTCTTTGTTTTATTGTCTCCTTTTGTCCACAGATCGTAACCTGCGTCTGTCGGTCACTTCAGGGGAAGCAGAGCGAGGCTGCCAAAGAGGGCAGGGCGCGCCTTCCCCACTCTGACTCTCCCAAAGCACCGGCAGCGAGGAGTTAGTAACCATCCTCTGCTACCAAATTGTGAAAAACGCCAATCACTTGTTTTTAAAATTTTTACAGTTTAATAGTAATAAGATGGTTATATAGTAACACAATTAGAGTAATAACAATTTGGACAAATTGAATTAAGACAATATGAGACAATAAAAACAAAGAGTTATGGACGTCCAGGTACCTTTTTCTGGGCATCACGGGCCCAAAAAAGGACCCCTGGTAACAAAGGATTAACCCTTAAAAACAACAGCCCGTTGCATATTCATACACTTCATACATGATGCATAAATTCCATTCAAACACAGGATTCTGTCTGACCAGTGTCAACTTCTTCCCTCTAATCCTAATAGCACCTCCAAGGTGGGAAGAAGTTTGTTTCTTCTGATAAGAAGGCCGTAAATTCTTTTTCTCTGAAAGATCTAGGTGTCCTGTGGCTGCAAGTTATCTCGCTGCAAGTCCTTTCTTTTAAACAAAGCATCTTACATAGCATAGTTCTATTTTAACAATTTTTATAACCTAAAACTATATTTAACACAGTACTTAAGAAAATTAATACAGCATTGCTTTCTAATACAACACATATAATATTCATTTTAATATTTGTGAAAAGCCAATCATAAAATACATGCATTTTTCACACCCCATTCCTGGACATCAGGGCTCTCTGCTCCCCTTTTCCCGGCCATCCCATGGCTCCCAGCCTCCAGACTGGCCATTGGCTTGACCCTGGGATGCCCTGGAATGCCTTGGTCCCCCATTCCTGCCTTTCCCAGCCCCCAGCCCCAGCTGTGTGCAAAACCAGAGACCCCCTGAACTCCTCGTTCTCGAACATCCCTGGTGTCCCCACCCTTGTCCCCCCTTTTTGGGAAACCCTGGACTCCCCTTTCCTGGGCTCAAGGACCCCCTGGAACTCCCTTCTACCTCTCCACGTCCCTGCCCCTGTCTCCTGTCCCTCAGCTGTCCCCTGTCCCTCGGCTCTGTGGGGCCCAGGGTGGCAGCAGGAGCCAGGGCAGCCCTGGGGGAGAACAACCCTGAGCCCCAGCCGGGCCAGTTCCCCCAGTTCCCCCCAGGTCACTCCCAGCATGGGCCCTGTGGCTCCCAGTCACCCCCAGGATGGTCCCAGTCACTTCCAGTTACACTCAGTGTGATCCCAGTATCATCCCAGTCACTCCCAGTATGATCCCAGGTGTTCCCATTCCGCCCTACTATAGTTCCAGACACTCCCAGTATGGTTCCAGTCCTTCCCAGTATGATTCCAGGATGAACCCAGTCACTCTCAGTACAGTGCCATTTGTCCCCAGTATGCTCCCAGTCACTCCAAGTCACCCAGTAGGATTCCAGTCACGCCCAGTAGGATTCCAGTCAATCCCAGATACTCCCAGTATTATTCCAGTGACTTCCTTTATGGTTCTTTTGTGATTCCAGTCACTCCTGGTCTCTCCCAGTACATCCCAGTTGTCCCTAATGTGTTTCCACTCACTCCCAGTTGCTCCCAGTAGCTTCCGGTATGATTCCATTTGCTCACAGCCACTCCCAGTCACCTCCAGCATGATTCCTGTCATTTCCTGTATATCCCAGTTGCCCCAACATGGTCCCAATTGCCCTCAGCCTGCCCCTAGTCACTTCCAGTATGATTCCAGAAGGATCCCAGTCACCCTCAGTGTGGTGCCAGTTGCTCCCAGTATGATCCCATTGGTCCCCAGCATGTCCCCATTTCCTCCCAGTGTGATCCCAGTTGCCTCTAGCACAGACCCAGTCCCTCCCAGTATGATCCTACTCTGATGCCATGATGATCCCAGTTGCTCCCAGCTTGGTCCTAGCTGCTCCCAGTTGCGCCCAGTCTGATCCCAGTTGTTCCCAGTGGCCCCTGTGTTATGTTTGGGAATGGGAGGAAATGTAGGGAAGTGATGCAAAGTTTTTTGTGTATCTGACAGTCTGTTGAGCTGCTGAAAAGCTAGACACGCTTTTGTGAAACACACATGGTAAAGACCAAAAAATTCAGAAACTTTTCTTTTCTTTGTTGGTCGGCAGGGAGGTGCTGGGTTTCGGTTTGGGCTTCAGCTCTGTGTCTGGGCTGGGCTGGGCCGTCTTGCTGCAGGCTGGGCTTCTTTTCTATTTCCTGGGCTGCTTGCTGGCTTCTCTCTCCATGGGCTCTGGTTTGGCCGGGCTGGGCTTCAGCAGCTGCCGGGCAAGGAGACAGGGGAGGCTGCGGAGCTTTAGCCAGAGCAGGGCTGGCTGTGGCTGCGAAGATCTCGCTGTCAGGCTGCTGCTTCTTCTTCTTAGCCTGGCTGAGACCAGAGACTTCTGTGGCTGGTGTAGAAAACTAAACACTAACTACAAAGCTGATCTGAACACAACTGAGCCACAGCTTTCTGTTAGTAGTTATTGGTGGGTTAGGTAGGCTTCAGGCGTGATGTTAACTTTTTCAGTGCTTCAGTCTTCTTCTGAGTGAGAGAAAAGAACAACATGCACGTATATTAAAAACAAGATGAAGATATTAAAGGTAATAAAGAAGAAGGTAAGTAAGGCCCAGATGGGAGGGGGAGAAGATGCTTTGTTTTTAGAGCTGAAATCCTCTTGTAAGCTATAAAGAAAAGACTCTTTTCCCTTATAACACATAAAACTATAAGGAAATGAAAGTGTTTGAATTGATATTAGGTAAAGGCTTCTATGTTAAAGTAAGCAGATGTTGAAATAGCTGTAATCTCATGAGAAGTTTGCACAAAGAAAGAGCACAGTCTTGTGCTTCTAAAAATGAAGATCTGTGCTCCCAGAGATGAAGATGATTTTAGAGATAGATAATGAGAACTTTTGCCTTTGAACAGTTCATCTTTAAAACAATACCCCATCAATCAACATAGCCCGTCTCCAAGCTGTGGGAAGGTTTGTAGAAATAAGAAAGATTTTACGATAGCAAGGTTCCCCTGGCAGTTGTTATTCATGACAAAATTGAGAACCACGAGAAAACTGTTTTTTTCCTTTTGTAGAAAAGTCTCCATAACTTTATCAAGAGGGACTTCTCTCCCTAAGTGAACTAAAAAAAGACTCTTTGAGAGGTAGTAAACTGACTAGAAATCTTAAGTTTAGTTTCTTTACATTGTCAGTGAGAAAGAAAAAGTTGTGGGGAGAAGTATTCTAAAAAGTTTGCTTTGATTCTTACTACCTTTTTTTTTCTTTTTACTTACTATTATTAAAATTTTTCTTTCTACCCTTTTAAAGTTTTGAGCCTGCTTTACCTTTCTCCTAATCCTATCTCACAACCAAAAATAAGTGTATTAGTAATTAACCAACACCAAACCCACCACATTCTTTAGTGCATTAGCCAAAAAAATCTCAAAATTAAAGAGATCTTATATTAGCAAACCAAAACCACGACACCCTAGCACAGACCCAGTCACTCCCAGTATGACCCCGGTAGGAATCCACTGTGATCCCAGTCTTCCCAGTTGCCCCCAATGTAGACTCAGTGACTCCAGTCACTCTCAGTGTGTTCCCAGTCATCCCCAGTATGGTTGCAGTCACTCCCAGTATATCCCAGTGGGTCCCACTGTGATCCCTTTTGCCCCAGTTCTGGCCCTGCTGAGTCCCAGTGTGCTCTGATCCTGCTCCCAGTGGGTCCCAGTGCTGGGCACGGTGAATCCCAGGGTGTCCTGGTGTATCCTGGAGTATCCTGGAGTGTCTTGGTATGTCCCGGTGTATCCCAGTATATCCCAGTGTGTCCCAGTGTATCCCAGTGTGTCCCGGTGTATCCCAGTGTATCCCAGTTTATCCTGGTGTATCCCAGTGTATCTTGCCTGGTGTATCCCGGTGTCCCAGTCCATCCCAGCCTGTCCCAGTCCATCCCGGTCCGTTCCCTTCACTGGGAGTGACTGGGATCATACTGGTGGAAAGTGGAATCTTACTGGGCCAAGTGGATGTGACTGGGAATGACTGTGAGTATGCTGAAGGCAACTGGGATATACTGGGAGTGTCTGTAACCATGCTGGGGGTGTCTGGGAACACACCGAGAGTCCCAGCAGGTCCAAGGACACCGTGGTGGCACTATGGAACCTCATGGAACCAAGGGGATCATTGTGGCACCCCTGGAGCCCATGGAACCAAGGGGCCTTGGTGACACAGCGGGGCTTCATGGAACCCAGAGACCATTATGGTTCTGTGGGGCCTGATGGAACCATGGAGACCATTGGGACCCTTCAGGGCCTGGTGTCACCAAGGGGGCATTATGGCACCTCAGGGACACATGGAAGCAAGGGACCATTGGGTCTCATGGAACTGAGGGAACGTGGAACAGGCCTGGCTGGCTTGGCCTCCCAGGGGCCACTGGACAGCTCTGGCTGATGTTGGAATGTCAAAGGCTGCCTTTCATCAGCTCCTGGAGCACTGCGGCTCTGTGCTTTCCTTGCTAGGAAAGGAACTGTCAATCTCTTCTAATTACTCATGGCCAGAACTGGGATTTCAACTCCAAATTTTTCCCATAGGAATATTGCCAGGACAAGTGTGGCAGGCAATGTTTTCAGGAGAGTCACCTCCCATCTGTCCCCAAAACACTGGGGAAGGCTCCGTGCTTTCCTCCCTATGAGAAAGAACTGTCCTACTTCTCCAGGCATGCATGGCTGAGATTGGTCTTCCACCTCCAGAATTCCCTAAATCCAAAGACTGCTCCCAAAAAAAATCTGCCATTCCTGACAAGTCTGGCTGGCCTTGGCCTAGTGAGACTCTCACCTGCCTTCCAAACACTGAGGCTCTGTGCTTTCCTTCCTATGGAACAAAACTGTCCTTCTCAGCCAGGTGCCCATGGCCACAACTGGGATTTCACTTCCAGCATTCCCTGTTGTGACAGACTGGAGGAGATTGTTGGCTCTAAACATTTTGTGTGGGGGGGACGAAGGGGCAGGTCCAGCCTTGCCCTGCCCTGGAGCCCCAATCCCCCCAGAGCCTCTATCCCAGCCCAGCAGTGGCTGCCAGTCCCTGGCACAGCACAGGCAATGCTCCACAGCCACCTCTGCAGCCCCAGCCCAGCTCCTGAGGGACCAAATGAGCCCAAGGCCCACCTGGGGGAAGGGCCCAGAGAGACCAAGGGGTATTGAAGGCTGACCACAAGGCAAGCACACATCTTGACCCTGCCTCCTGTTGTAATTTCTATCTGAACACTGCTGGAATCCAGCAGTTGGTAACTCTGTGTGTGCTCCTCTGTATCTTTTCAGCCAACAAAGCCAAGGGAAGGCACAGTTCCATCAAATGCAAAAGTCATTCCTCTGCTGGATATTAAATCCACTTTCCACAGCAGACAGCCTCAGAGCAGTGGAAAGCACCTTCTGTGCCCAGCACAGATCCCAAGGTCCCCCCAAACCCTCCCTGCCCCAATTCTGCCCAGATTTGCTCTTTGCACACATGAGTCACACACTGAAGTCAGGAGCTCCCTCCATGCCCAGAGGGAGGAAAAGAGAGAAAGGGGATGAAGAGCTCTCCTGTGCAGAGCCAAGGTCCAAGTGCTCTGGGATGTCCCAGCAGCATCTGACATGTCCACCATCCCCCAGAGATTTCCGCACAGGAACAGTTTTAGACAAAGGCAAAAGAAAAGGCAATTCTGTGAGATATAAACACAATTAAGATGTTGACTAATATGATATTTATTTCAGCTTCAGAAAGATTGGGCAATTCCCTGAAGCTCAAAGCATGAAACCAGTCAGCTGAAGGGCACTTGAATGACCAGAAAGCACTGGGAGGATTGCTGAGGGTTTTTTGGAGGACAATGGACATATGTAACATGTTCACAATCCAGCCTTCATAGAACCTGAGTGAGGTCACCATGCCCTTGAAGGACACAAAAGAAGGAGAACACGCTCAGCAGCAGATGGTTCAGGATGCAAAGGCAGACAAGAAAACCACAGCGAGATGCATGAAGAAGAAAGACTAACTAAAATTAACTGAAATATCAAAATGCGTGCGTAAAAAGGATTTAACCAATCATGTGTCGACGGAAGGGAACCAGGACATCAGTTTGATCATCACAGGCTCAATTTTATTGATCAGTACGGCGGGTTAAATACAGTTAATAATGAGCTTCATACATATTGCAAAAGTTGAGCTCAGGATTGGTCAGCTTACATATCAGCACCTACGCCTACTTCTACATTCCTATGGTTCTACTTTTGATACTTTCTACATATTCTTAGGATGTATTCAGGACTAATCTCAACTCCCTATCCTCATGTTGCAGCAAGGTCACTGCTGACTCTTCCTTTCAGCTTGCTGACTGCTGACTTTTCTCCTTCAGCTTAACCAGTGGCATTATATCAGTGTGGCCTTTCTCAGCTAACCAATTATTAATAATGCTCTCCACATTTCCCCCGTTTTCTTCTTGAGCAAGGAGATTAGTTTGCCATGTTTTTGCTATTGTACGCCTGACCATGTTTTGGATACAGTTAAAGATACAAGGCAAAATAAGCAAAAACAGTAAAATTACACCCAGAAATCCTATAGCATAGATCACAAGGTTCCTCAGCCACGGTCCGAGTCCCAGGCCTTTAAGCCATTCGTCAATTCCTAAACCGTCTTCTTCCTTAAGTTTGTGAAGTCCCTGTTGTAATTCTTTTATCTTAGTGTGAATGGACACTGAATGATCAGACAGATTCATGCAACACATTCCCTCAAACTCTTCACATCCATGCCCTTGTGCTAAGAGCAAAAAATCTACAGCAGCTCTATTTTGCAAAACAGCATGGTTAACACTTTGCACATCTGCAGTTAACATGTCTAGAATTTGTGATGTCTTGTTCAGCTCATCCCTTGCCCAGTATCCTAATTGTTTTGCTAAATTCATGGCTTTATTGGCAGATCCTCCTGGTAAGATAGTTGAAACCACCACCTGTTTGAATGTGCCCCAAAACCGTGGATCTCCTATCTTGCTGCAGTCTAAGTCATGTATGCTACGTTTTTTCCTGTTTGAATTTTGACTCAGCTGCATTAGCAAGGACACATTAGGATGAAACAGTGACAATTTTCCCAAAAAACAGGGTCCACCCTGTGGTTTAGCTGGTATACCATTCCATGCCCTGTCTCCACAAATCAAAAATATTCCTGTGGCTAATTTCATTGGTGCTGTGATATTTGTGCCGTTACATTGACTGTAATGCTGTGGAGAGAATTCACTCACATTCAGGGATGAATCTAGGGTGGCCCATGTTTCTTTAGGTTGGTTTAAATTCTGAGCACCCAAAAGTTTGAAGCTAAACCATCCACCAGCTGTAGTGTTAGATATGCTGTCATTTGTACTTCCAAAAAGATCCAGTTCTTCAGGAGGAGAATGCAAAGAGGTGTTAAGTGATTGGATTAGTAAGCATTGACGATAGCCATCACTCTGACCTGCAGTATACCCTTGTTGCACCGGCAATGTGATGTTTGACATGTTAGACATACATAAGGTTTGATTGTTTATCAAACTGCAAAATTCTCCAGGAGACCACACCGGAAGTCCCACCAGGCATGTTCGAAATGGGTTAGTGACTCCTCCAAGACTAAGACAAAGTGATGATTGGTTAGTTTGATTAGCAAGTGTTACCCATAAATTTTCCCTTGGTTGACTAAAGTGTGTTACTCCTACTGCTTCACTTGCTACAGCATTGAGCAGTATAACAAAAACAAACCTCATTTTTCTTTCTGCTTGCTTTGCTTCTCCTTTTCTTCCTTCTGCTTACGTTGTTTTTTTTTTTTTTTTTTTTCTTCGCTGTCTTTTCCCTGGTTTGCTAGATTGTCTATTGTAAGGCTGAGTCAATTCTTGAATATACTGATCTAATTCTAAATCAGCATCCTTGCTCACAAGTATAGCACGAGGTAAGTCTGAAGGCAAATCAGCTTTGCAGCGAGCTGCTATGATGCGTGAGGCTTTAGTAATTTCAAATATTCTAAGGTTTTCCTGTATCTTCCACCTAAGATATGCTATAACCACTTGTTCTGCACTCTCAAAGAGCTGTAATCCTGTCCGTCCTGGCAGGCCAGTACTTTGCTCAAGAGCTCTAACCCAGATATGATTTCGAATCCACTTTCCAAAACAAGATGTACACCATAAATATCCTAATGACTTCTGTGAATACCAATAAACCTGATTACAATCTGCACAATGCAAAGCTACCCATGCATAGCATTTATCTTTATCCTTTTTGCAAACATAACAAGGAAGCGAATGTAAGTAAGGACCAGTATAAAATTGTGTATCTTCAACCCAAAGCAACCAATTCAATGGTGGTGATCGCAAAGCCTCTTCAGCCTTTTTACTATATGAGGCTAACAGCTCAAGGTCTTTCTTTAACACAAGGTGTATCTTATTTCGTAATCGTAGTTCTTGTTCGTTATCCTCCTCAACAACTATATCTTCCTGAGGGTCCCACAACTGTAAAAGTGTTCTAATCATAGAAAATTAATTAGCAATCACTGCTACCCCTATTCAAATGAGACCGTTCTCTTTTTTGCCTTCTTTTTCTTATCTGTCTTCAATCTTGCTGCTCCTAATTTCACTGGTCCTGCCACTTTCAAACTTAATTTTTGCAACTTATCAATGCAGCAATCTAATGGTCCATCAGGATCCCCTTGGAAGGGTCCTACAACTGAATGCTGTGTTAAAGGCACTAATTTCCTACACCTTATAGAAACTATACGTGATTTACTTTGAACCTTAATTCTATTCACAATACATTGTATTTCCCATCGATAATAAGCAAGAACCTTCTGTTCAGGAGACTCATAAAGATTTAAAGCTATATATGCGTTTTGCCCTGTTTGTCTCCTTAATTCATCTTGCCAGCTTTTTCCCCACGTATGCTCGTGTTCACAAGTATGACACCACAAATCCCGTAATAATGATTGTTCTATCCAAAAAGTTCTTTTACAACCCCCACAACGTAGAGCTATCCAGGCAGCACAATGTGGATTGTGACAGTCAAGGCAATGTAGTTTCGCTGGATCTGTTAAGTGAAAAGTTGATAATGAGTCAATAAAACCAATCAACTCCTGGGCTGTCCGGTAGTGACGTGTCAGTGCTCTGTCCACCGCTTCCGAGTACCCCTTCAATTGTAACAGTAGTGGTTGTAGGACTAGAAGCAGTTTCTTCCCCAGTCGCTCCTTGTCCTCTTCCGTAAGGCGATCCACCAGAGGCTGCATCAAAAACAGGTTTAGTCCACTTAGCAGGCACACACAAAGGCCCTGTAGGTGAGGAAACACAAAGATACCCCCGACCCCAATATAATACTTTTGCAGGTTTTTCCCATAATCCTGAACTTGGGTTCTTATACTTAACCCAGACCTCTGTTTCCTTAGTATTTTCCTGACCTGACCTTGGATGATGTTTCATTGCAGGGGGGGTATCATCTTCCCCAAAAATGCATAAATGATTAATCACATACAAAACCTTAGCCAAACATGCTTGTGGATCTGTCAAATCTTGATGTTTTTCAATATACTGCTTAAGGGTACCGTTTGCTCTTTCCACTATTGCCTGTCCAGTAGAAGAGTGTGGAATACCTGTCACGTGCTTAACAGACCACTGATTCAAAAATTTCCGGACCCTAGCACTTACATAACCTCGACCATTATCTGTTTTGATACTTTTTGGAACTCCCATAACAGCGAAACAACTTAACAGATGTCTGATAACCTGTATAGCTTTCTGTCCTGCCTGAGCCGTAGCCCATATGTAATGACTATATGTGTCTATGGTGACGTGCACATGCTTGACTTTACCGAATCTAGGTACGTGTGTAACATCCATTTGCCATATCTCATTTATTTTTAAACCTCGAGGATTAACCCCGATGCCTAGACCTATCCCACCATTATGATAACTACATGTTGGACATGCTCTGACAATGGCCTTGGCTTCTGACAAACTCAGCTCAAAGTGTTTTGCTAAACCTCTTGCATTTTGATGATATCTACTATGTGCTTCTCTGGCCAATGTGTGCTTGTCAATAGGACAAGAATTATCAATGGGTAGGGTAACCAATTTATCTGCACGTTCATTCCCTTCTCCTAAACCTTCAGACCACTTATGGCTCCTAATATGAATCACAGAATATGCTGCCTTTCTTTCTCGTAAAGCCTTCCTCAACTGTATCAGTAACTCATACAATCGTTTATTATTCACTTCCTTAATTGCTGCTTCCTCTATTTGTTTGACTACTCCTGCAACATACATAGAGTCTGTGACCACATTTAAAGGCTCCTGTAAGTTGGACACCGCTCATACTACTGCTAACAATTCCAAAGTTTGTAAGCTATCTGCAGGGTCTGCTGTGAGGAGTTGATGCTTCCATTGTCCTTTTTCTTGCCAGGTAACAGCAGCACGCCTTGATTTCTTTCCTGCATCTGTAAAAACTGTAATAGCTCCTTCTATGGGGTTTTCTTCTCTCAAAGGTCGAGTAATCCAGTTCCATTCTGTCATCCATTGCAAAACTCTAGGCACTAATTTACTAGTCTCTACTTTAGCAGGTGACATCAATAATGCTTCTTGTAAATTCTTTGAATTAATCAAGTACCAGTCCAAGGTTTCTTTTTCCATAGGTAATCTAATAGTAGCAGGTCCTCTACCATCCACTTCAAGAATTCTGAGACGCCCCTTTTTGATTAATGCAGCCAATTGTTCAATTTTTGAAGATATTGTTTTCTTATGCTGTAGTGGTGGTGATAACCATTCCAATACCCGTATCTCCCCCGTTTTCTTTTGCAACTCAGAGAGAGCACCAAGCAAGTGGCAAGGGCTATTCCAGATAGTAAGGTCAATGGGGTGGTCGAGTTGTCGACGAGACACATACCCTTGCTGTACACAGTTACTGATTTGCTGCAAAGCAAGATGATGCTCCTTTGTCAGGCGTACAGGAATAGTAGGGTCCACGCCTTTTAACAAAGGCCGTAGGGCTTCTAATAAGTGATTTGGTATTCCCACAATAGGCTTCAGCCACTGTAAGTCTCCCAGCAACTTCTGTGCATCATGTAGAGTTTTAATGTCCAATTGTAATTCCAATTTTTGTGGTATTACTATTTGATCCGTCAAAGTCCATCCCAAATATTTCCAGGGCTTTGTAGTCTGAATTTTCTCTGCAGCAATAACAAGTGAATATGCAGCAAGAGTATTTTTAATGGTGTTAATCTGTAAAGAGGAGAATGGCTGTTGCTGTGCAAACAAAATATCGTCCATGTAATGATATATTATAGTTGCTGGCCATTTACGACGTAGTGGCTGTAATGCTGCATCAATATAAAGCTGACATAAAGTGGGAGAGTTGCGCATGCCCTGTGGAAGAGATGTCCATTCAAATCTTTTATCTGGTTCCCCACGATTTATTGCTGGTAAAGTAAAAGCAAATCTCTTCATGTCATCAGGATGCAGGCCAATAGTGAAAAAACAATCCTTTAGGTCAATAATTAAAAGTGGCCAGTGTTCTGGAATCATAGCTGGATTTGGAAGACCAGGCTGTAAGGCCCCCATTGGTTCCATTTGGTCATTTACAGCCCTCAAATCATGTATCAAACGATATTTCCCTGATTTCTTTTTGATTACAAAAATAGGTGTATTCCAAGGGCTTGTGGACAGTCGCAGGTGTCCCTTTGTATATTGTTCCTGTACCAATTCATGGGCATGCATAAGACTCTCCCCTTTTAATGGCCATTGCTTAACCACCACCGGTGTATCCGTTTTCCAGGTGAGTGGAATGGGGAAAGTCCAAGCAATGGCAATTACCCCAAAGGGTGCTGATTAGTTAACACCACTCCCAATTGTGTTAAAATGTCCCTTCCAATTAAGCAGGAAATTGTAGGAGGCAGTTGAACAATTGAAAACACAGCAGATATTTGTTGATTCTCAATGCACACAGACAAAGACGGCGACCTGCTTGCCAATGTAAATCCTCCCACTCCTGTGAGCATGTTTGATGAGGGAAATAGAGGCCAATGTTGTGGCCATGCTTCTGGAGAACTGTTGCTAGTATCTGCTCCTGTATCCAATAATCCATAAAGGGTTATGCTTTGATGCCCATAGGTAATTTCAACCTTTTGTTTTGGTCTATTTTGTAAATCCACAGTTAAAAGGGTAACACCAGTAGAGCCAAAACATTTTTCATCCCGTGCTTGCCCAGTAAATGATTGTATTCCTGATGTCATTTGTGACAGTGGTACCAATTGTGCAATGCGTTGTCCTTTTGTAATTTTAATCGGAGGATAAAGGGTGTAAGCCATAATTTGTATTTCCCCTGTAAAGTCCGCATCGATAACACCAGGCAAAACAAATAATCCCAACATAGTTATAGAGGAACGTCCCAGCAATAATGCTCCACATGTTTGTCCATTTAATATAAGAGGACCCTTTATTCCAGTGGGTATCCTCTCAGGCCGGTTCGTCATTAGTGTGACGTCTACTGCTGCTGATAAGTCCAAGCCGAGGCTCCCGGTTGTTGCGGGTTGCAGACAGGAGGTAGCAGCGATGTTACAGCAGCAGCTGGTGTCTCCGATGTCAGGGCGGCAACTTGTGTCTGTCCCTCATTGCTGTATTGGTAACACTTGATGAATGGTCTCGAGCCTCTTTACGTGACTGCCAGTGAGCCGCTTTGGAGAGGAGCAAGAGCAGCTAACACCTGATTTTGAGTAGACTATGCTTTTGCAACCCTAATCCTAATTCCTTTAAGGCTTCTGCTATAAATGCCTGTGAAGCTGTTGGCATTAATGCCATTCGCTCTAATGCTTCCTCAATAGTCCAGTTTGCCCCTAAAGTAGCTAACACTCTTTGGGTTGCTGGATTGCTATTTTGCAAGGCACACGTTTTCAATAGCGCTCTGCAACACCAGCCCGATCTATAGCAGTAGCTGCTCTATCGATAAAATTTCCAAATGATTCTTCTCTACCTTGTTTAATGCCCATATAAGCCGGTAACCCTCCTGGCTCTTTAACCATGTCTATTGCAGCATGCACTAACTGCATAGACTCTCTAAGTTTATCTTCTCCCAATATCATCTGTGCCTCTGAATGTAAAAATGCCCCTAAGCCAATCACCTCCTTTACTATTACTCCATGTAATGCGTCATGTGCATTAAACAATAACTGCTGATGCTGAGTGAATATCAACCGAACTATTCCTCTTAAATCATTAAGACATAAAACCTGAGTATTAAAAAGATAATCTAACATTTGCTTAACAGGTTCACTTTTTACTCCAAACTGACTAACCGTAGAACGTAGCTGAGTTAACAGCTTCCAATCTAAGGGAGTATATTCTGCTATATTATGCGTAAGGTTCCCCTGTGCATCATACTGTGGTGTGTATGTAACTGGACATGCAAGACTAGAAGCTATTTCCACCGCCTCACCATCCCCCATTTGCATTACTTCTTTCGCCAAAGCAGCCCAAGCTTCCCTCCTCTGTTTAGCCATCTCCCCCCATGGATCACGGTGTGCCCCTGGGATGGGATCTGGCCCTTTAAGGGTGCTATGCTGCTGGCGCTTTGGTACAGACCCCGAGCTTTCGCACAGGGAAGGCAGTGGAGCAGAGGCTGGCTCGCGCGGGGGAAGCGGCCCCCCCGCTGGAGCTGACAGTGAAACCGGAGCCGGCTCACCCAGGGGAAGTGGCGGAGGCAAAGCTGGCGGCGGAGGCGAAGTTGGCTTGCTCCAACCCCCACCATCCAACCCACCTGAAGCTGGTGGCGGAGGCAAAGCTGGCTTGCTCTTACCCCCACCATCCGACTCGCCCTCCCCCTCTGACAGGAAAGGTGCAGACGGTTCCACTGCGCCTATAGAGAAATCCTCCACACCACTTTGCTGGGGACTCTTAGGCATAAGTACCTTAGTTACAGAGGGTGCCAGGGGATCATCTTCACGACCATACCCTATATTCCTCTTATGAGCTTCTGTTGCCCTTTCTGCTGCCTTTCTCTCAGAGACCTGCTGAAGTAACGTGTTATACACCACCCGCCATAGCTTCCCGAATTTCTTTGCTGACTTATCATCGTCTAGTATTGTATCCCACAATATTTCCCCAAACTTCTTCCACTCTGCTAGCTCATGAACTGTATGAGGATTAGAAAAGATACCCTTAGCATGGCCATAAGCTAATAACCCTGGTAACTCCTTTTTTAAATCTATCCCTTTTATCCCACGCCGCTCTAAATAGGCGGTAAATAAATCATATGCCGCTTGCCTATCCATACCTATTAATCAGCGCGCGCTGTTGCAGCTCTCCAGGCTCCAGCGGACAGGTATTGGCTTAAGTCACAGTTGTGAACCTTAAGGGTGCTTCAAATTCCGGCACCGTCCCGGCTGCTGGGACCCAAACCTAACTTCCGGACCGTGGCGTAATCCCTTTTTCTTTTAATCCGAGAAAAAGGGCAGAGATTCGGTTATGCCCGCATTCTCCACCATTTGTCGACGGAAGGGAACCAGGACATCATTTTGATCATCACAGGCTCAATTTTATTGATCAGTACGGCGGGTTAAATACAGTTAATAATGAGCTTCATACATATTGCAAAAGTTGAGCTCAGGATTGGTCAGCTTACATATCAGCACCTACGCCTACTTCTGCATTCCTATGGTTCTACTTTTGATACTTTCTACATATTCTTAGGATGTATTCAGGACTAATCTCAACTCCCTATCCTCATGTTGCAGCAAGGTCGCTGCTGACTCTTCCTTTCAGCTTGCTGACTGCTGACATTTCTCCTTCAGTTTAACCAGCGGCATTATATCAGTGTGGCCTTTCTCAGCTAACCAATTATTAATAATGCTCTCCACACGCTGTGAAAGCAGGCATGTTGTTGCACTTTTGAGCTCCCCTTGGGATGTCTATCGCAGCTGCAGTGTGCCTTGAGATCAGGGCTTCTTCATTATAAAAATCATAATCCTACGACTATCCCTAAGGCTAACCCTAGGAAGGTAAATCAGGCTGGGATTAGGGATGTTCCCAAGGAAAAAGCCCTGGAGGGAGCAAGTTGAGGCAATTTTGCGCTGCCCTAGGGAAGTCTTTCGCAGCTGCAGTGGGCCTGGAGCTCAGAGCTTACTCATTTAAAAAACCCTTTCCCTATCCTGCACTGGAGGCAGGTAAATCAGACTAGGTATAGGGATGTTGCCAAGGAAAAAGAGGTGGAGGCAGCCATGTTGCACCACTTTTGCTCTCCCCTTGGGATGACTTTCGCAGCTCTGCAGTGTTCCTGGAGCTCAGGGCCTCTTGCTTTAAAAACCCTATCTCTAACCCTAACTGGAGGCATGTAAATAAGCCTAGGGGTAGGCATGGTCCCAGGGAAAAAGCTGTGGAGGCAGGCATGTTGTGGTACTTTTGCGCTCCTCTTGGGTAGTCCTTGGTAGCTGCTGTGTTCTTGGAACTCAGGGCTTTCTGGTTTAAAAACCACTAAAAATCCACTAGTTCTGGCAGGGAGAAACTCTGCCAGCACAGAAAACATCTCCCATCATGTTCTAGAGTTTGCACGGAGATCTGCCAAGTGTTTGGCAGGGAGAAAAGGAAAGCTGTCCAAAACAGCTTCCAATCGAATGTTCATGTGATTGGAAAAGTCAGGAGAGTGGTAAGGTACTGTTTTCTATCAGTTGGCAAGCTGCGCACACAATCCCAGTGTCGTACAGCTTCCTTCTTCACCTTTCCGAAGCTGCCGCTCTCTCCGGCTCCTGGAGGGGAAGAAGCGGCTTCTTCGCGCAAAGACGATGGTGCCGCTCACAGTGCTCTCCTTAGCGCGGCTTCTGCCGAAAGACGCCCGGGAGCGACCCTTAGCTCCGGAGTGCTCCGTACCTTCCCATTCTATTTTTAGGCTCGACAAACGAAATGGTATACTTGCAGCAGTAGGGCGGGACATTGAACTGGACTTTCTCCTTTTAGAGAGAAGCTAATGGAAAAGTTTCACCGGAATCAGAGCAGGCTGTAAAAGAAGAAAAGTGTCATGAAAATAAGCCAGCCTTATCCTCTTAGTCTTGCTTGTTGTGATTGGCCAAGAATGAAATGTGTCAACTCTGTGTTTTTGGGTTTCACATCAGTAACAGGTACTTCAGCTGCTGTACTTCTCTCCTAAAGTTAAGAACAGAATCCAAGGAATTGTGATTCCATGGTCTCAATTCACCCTATGGTGCCGAAAAAGGAGTGGAAGGTGCACGGGTCAATTAACTTGAATGGCCTATGTAAATCAGCGGCCACTGATTTCCTGAAGGCTTCAACAGGTTAGTTGCCTATGTTTTTCTTGGAATTGTTTTAACCTTTGGTCATGTTTTTCTTGCGATTCTTTTACCCTTTCCCCATTAGTTCAGCCTTTGCTCTCAAGCCTTTGCTGACATTTCCAATATCTCGGTAGCCTGGAAAAGTGTTGTCTTTATTGATCACATCATTATTCCCTTCCAAGGGTTGTTTGCCTCAAGTCTCAGTTTGGCTGGTTTTCTGCTAGTTGATTGTCAGAGGGCAGCAGGTGTTTTGTAAGAGCAAGTACACAATCCCATAGCTTGCTTTTCTTTGGATTTGGCCTGTCTAGAAAATGGAATGACTGAACATCTCTGAGAGGCTTTTCTCTCCTCATTAGGTTTCACTGGAAGGGCAGATGCAAATGGTCTACCTGAAGTCTTGGCACAGAAGAAAGTAGTGGTTTGCTGCTGCATAGAGCTAGAAGCTTACAAAAGGAAGGCCTTGGGCTGAGGCCCATTACTTTGGCTAAGTAGAAAAGGACTGTGGGAAGGTGAGGCAGCTGAATTCGAGGTAGATCAACAAGTTCTAGAACCATCGTGTGTTCACAGCGTGGTGCATGGTGGTTGGTTGAATTGTGTTTGTTATGGCTTAAAGCTATGGAACTGAGAAAGGCCTAAGTGTTTCAAAAGCCTGGTTTTTGTAAGAAAGCAGCTCTCCTTTGCGTCTGCCTGGAGACTCTGCATCACCACGGACCCTCACTCCCAGTTTGCCAAGGAGATGATCAGTAGGAATGTTGCAGAGCTGCTGTGTGCATCTGAATGGAATGGCAGAGAGCGAAGCGCTGGACATTTCTGGCTTTAGTTACAATGCTGCTGCATTGGTGCCAGTTTAGTTGGTTTTCCATCAGTGGCCTTTCTGTCTAGAAGTACACTGCCCAGAGTATTTGATGCCATTTCCTTCCTGTTGTTTTCATACCTTCCTTCAGTTGAAAGGATGATACAACCTTTCCATTTTGAAGATCCCTGTTAGGAAACACTATGCCAGAGGAGTCATCGCTCCCTTTTCTTCTGCCTCCTTTGCCATTTTCAGAGACTCATTTCAAATTTCTGCTCATGTCAAGAAGAATACTGAGACTACTTAGCAGGGTTGACGCTCTCAGCTGCTTTCTTTCCTCTTTCATACTGCTTCATACTGGATGTGACTTCAAGGCCTCGTTTTGTCATCTGCATTTTGCCGTGATCCAAAGCTTCCAGGCCTGTGATTCCAGGCCTGTGAACACAAAAAGAACTCTTAGTCTTTTGCAAGAACTACCCCTAGGAGGATTTGTGTTCACTTTGATCTCTACAGTGTTTCAGAAAAAAGGAGATTGTACTCTCTTCTTGTGTACTCTCTTCTTGTGCTCTCATTTCCCTCTCTCCGCCTTGCATGTCCTAGTTAATCTACCGGCGTGACTCATTTGGCATCATCTCACGGTGCAAATTCTGCATAGTTTCATGTCCTTACAAATGCCAGTTGACAAGGAGCCTATCTAACCATTCAAGGGGCAAAGAATTGCAGGGCTGGCCAGTTCAGGTGCTGAAACTGTAAGTCATGCCATATCAAAGTGACAGAGCAAATCAATTGATCTAGGACTTTCCGCTGGACACCTCTGAGAACAGCAGCTTGTCAGCAATGACACAGCCATCTTCCTAGCTGTATTCCAGAAAGAGGAAAGGGATACCTTCAACGGTTAATATGTTTGGCATGAGAAAACAGCAAGAAATGTACCGCAAAATACTTGAGTCAGATCAAGTGCGTTTCTCTAGTGAGAATTTTGCTCTTGTTCTTTCTTGTCTGTGCCTTTACTTTTCACAGAAGACAGGGGAGCATTTCATTATTACTGTTCTTTTGTTTTCTCTTGTTGGCCTCCCTCTTTCCACCTGCAATTAACAAATTTGCCTTTCTTTACTGGCTTCTCTTTCTTTACTTCTACAAGTTGACATGAGGTCATCCAACCTTACCATCAATGTTCTCAGACAGTGGAGAGAAGTAGAAGGTACAGCTAAATGGATAAAAGAAACCCACAAAAATAGACAGGTTTTTACAGTCTTCTGTGAGAACATTAGGACACAAGATGTCTTTGAACTGAGTAATGCTCTATTGATTTAACTTTTAGTCCACTCTATTATTATTACTATTATTACATGTGTTTGGCCTTTAGTACAGAGCCTTGGAACTAATCCAGGCCAATACTTTGGCTAATTTTGTTTTATTTCTAGTGAGGACTTTGTTTCTTAAGGAATAGTCCAGAGAAAGAGCGTCCATGGTACAGTTACGGGTCATAAATTTCTGGTACAGTTTGTGCTGGTAATACATCTAGGAAAGAAAGGTTTGACATCTTGTTTGACTTTCAAATGGAACCATGATTTGAAAAACCTAAGAGTTGCGGTTCCCCCCCCACCCCACACCCCAAGTACTTCTCTTTGCACTGTTACTCAGGAATTACACATAAAAGCCCACCCTGTAAAATACGTTGCAGATACTTTGCAAGAAGTGCAGCTTAGCAGCTAGAGATGATAACGCGGGTTAAATAACATTGCTTCTGCAGTGATGGAAACTCTGTCTACGCAGACATACTCAACAAAGGTTACGATGGCTTAGCTCCTGTGCTCAAGTGAACATGCATTTTAGAACTTCCCAAGAAGGTGAATTCAACCTCCTTCATTGCTCTCTGCTGGAGTCCCAAGAGAATTTCAGTCTGCTTTTTGTCATTTACAGCTGTCACTGCCTAGCTCTTGAACATGAGACTCCCTCATGACTGATGAAAGTTGTCTACTTAAGAGTGGGTGAAAGACATGCTCTTGCTCTAGAAGGAGATGAGAAGGTTTCTGCAGTCTTTGTCATCTCTACTGCTTGTGATTTCTATACAAAACCAGCGGGAAGTTTTCTGAAGGCAGTCCAGAAGCTGGCAATATGGACAGCTTACAGCCGAACACTTGCTGCAGTGCAACCATGGTGACACCAGAAAAGACTTCAAAAATTTAAAAGGGCAAACAAAGCAGTTGGAAGGAAAAGAACATGAACCATTATTCCATTTTTCTAATCTATCTTTCTTTCAATCATCATTTTCGTGCAGTTTCGCGGCTTGCGTTGGTATCCCTCCGAAGGAATCTGAGACAGAGTAAGCTTTTGAATGGAGTAGAGGTGAGAAACGCAGGCCAAGTTGCCTTTTTTGCCATCAAATACCAGTTACGCTTGAACTCCCCTTTGCTTAAGGTGCTTAGCTTACACTAAGAATTGATTAGCACATTTTGATGGGAGCAAATTTTACTGTCATGACTGAGTAAATTTTGCTGTCGTCTGAATAGCAATGTTTGTGTCAAAATAGTATTTTGTCTCCTGTATCTGCAGCAGGTAAGCCTTTTGCTGTCAGCAGCGTTGCTTAACCTTTCATGTCATATCCCTCTTCACATCCATCTTCTGCTTAAGGCTTATTAATCTACTTTAGAATTGGCACGTGGAATAAGACTACTTTTCATTTTTGAAAGCTAATGTCATTTGACCTACTTACAGCAAATAATTCATTAATTGCAAGTCCCCAGCTAGCATCTTTTTGGCATATTCTAAACTTCTTTAGAAGTAACAAAAGCACTCTCCAATACTTGACTTTAATATCACAGTGGGAACGCTGGTCTTGTTTCCAATAAACAATCATGGGTATGGTAAAACAAAAGGAGGGGTTAGAGTTTTCTCTGTTAACCTATAGTGAGCTTGGATTTTGCAATATGCATGAAGTTAATTAACACTGTTATATAAAATGGCTAATTTAATCAATAAATTGGAGTCAATGCTGATCAACGACAAGGTGGATAGGCTTCCCTTCGCTTTCAACACAGTGCCAAGTCGGGCTGGTTTGATAGTACCAAGTGGCTGCTGCAATCTGCCATCCAGAAGCGGGGCAGGTGAGTTTTATTTGCAAGGGAAAGGGGCCGTGGTTTTTGTTTGGGGGCCTGTGGATTGGAGTGGCCGGCTGGCTCCTGAAAATCCACGATACGCAGCATGGCTCCTAGACCGAAGGTGGCACCAGTTCCAAGTCAGGCTGGTTTGATAGTACCAAGTGGCTCCAGCAATCTGCCATCCAGAAGCGGGGCAGGTGAGTTTTGTTTGCCAGGGAAAAGGGCTGAGGTTTGTGTCTGGGAGCCTATAGCCTGGAGTGGCCAGCTGGCTCCTGAAAATCTACGATACGCAGGATGGTTCCCAGACCCAAGGTGGCTCCAGTGCCAAGTTGGGCTGGTTTGATAGTATTAAGTGGCTCCTACAATCTGCCATCCAGAAGAGGGGCAGCTGAATTTTGTTTGCCAGAGAAAAGGGCTGTTGATTATGTTTGAGGGCCTGGGGCTGGAAGAGGCCGGCTGGCCCCTGAAAATCCACGATACGCAGGATGGTTCCCAGACCCAAGGTGGCACCAGTGCCAAGTCAGGCTGGTTTGGCAGTAAGAGGTGGCTCCTGCAATCTGCCATCCAGAAGAGGGGCAGGTGAGTTTTGTTTGCCAGGGAAAAGGGCGGAAGTTTGCGTCTGGGGGCCTATGGCTGGGAGTGGCCGGCTGGCTCCTGAAAATCCATGATACGCAGGACGGTTCCCAGACCCAAGATGGCACCAGTGCCAAATTGGGCTGGTTTGATAGTACCAAGTGGCTCCTGCAATCTGCCATCCAGAAGAGGGGCAGGTGAGTTTTGTTTGCCAGAGAAAAGGGCCGTGGTTTGTGTTTGGGGGCCTGTGGCTGGGAGTGACCGGCTGGCTCCTGAAAATCCACGATACGCAGGATGGTTCCCAGACCCAAGGTGGCTCCAGTGCCAAGTTGGGCTGGTTTGATAGTACCAAGTGGCTCCTGCAATCTCCCATGATCACATGAAGAAATACTTTCTGGTGTCTGTACTGGCCCATATGCTCTTTCTTCTCTCCCTCAACTTCTCCATCACCTCTCATCTGTTTCACATGCACTATCTTCAAGGTCCACAGGCTACTTTTCACAGAATCTTCAGGCCTGATGCAGTAAGATCGATGAATAAAACAGAGCTGGGATCTATTTTCCAGTTTGGATAAAATGCATTCTGCACACAAATCCAAGGAGAAGGTGCTGCCCGATGCCCAGAAAATCTTTCACTCCTGCTAGTGTTCTACGTCAACCACAACTTAGTCTGAAAGAAAAGCTTTTTCTCTGAGAGCATCTGAGAGGTTTGCATGAAGCACTGATATCTGACATATGCAATTTTGAATTGGAGAGGAAAAAGAAAATGGCAAGAAGTTTTTAATTTTAGTGGTTTCAATTTTAATTTCCGTGCACTTTTTCAAAACTTGTCAGCTCAAATGCCCATCTACATCTTTTAGTCATCTGTAAGTCAGTATTCATATAAAATGTGCTTCAAATCAAAAGAATTTCAAATTTGCACTCCAAGTTTCTATGCCTAGATTTATGATTTCCTACACATATTAGATGAAAGGAAGGCCTTTTTTACTGTGGGAGTGCTGGAACACTGGAACAGGTTGCCCAGAGAAGTTGTGGATGTCCCATGCCTGAAAGTATTCAAGGTCAGCTTGGACGGGGCTTGGAGCAGCAACAAAGGAGAAGCTTGATGGTAGAGAAACAAAGTTGGACTATAGAAGAAACTCGGATTGAAGTATAGGAGCAAGTTTTCTCTCAGCTCTTGGGGTAAATTCAAAGTTGTACAAAATGACATTTATCTGTGATATTCACTACTGTAACAGAAAGGTTCATGAAAACTGTACAGAAGATAGCAAATTTTAAAAGAGATAAGAATTACAGCATAAAATCCACGGGATGGGTTACAACATGAGACACTCTCTAAGAGAAAATCTCTGTGTTTCAGCACTTCATCATGGTAAGATTTCATGAAGTGCCAAAGAAGGCGGCAAAATATCATTCGGGACATTATGGACTGGAATTCAGCCTGGCCATTAGTAGGAACTGGCTTTGAACACATCATGTAGATATACCACACACACTTTCCCTTCACTGAAAAATGACTGTTTACAACGAATAAGCAATTGACGATCACAATTGATTGAAAGCATCTTAAACATGTCAAGTATTTCATTGTAGATGATCTGTGATCCAAATGCTTCTTCCACCTTAGAGAGGGACAGAACAATTCTTCCATATCATGATGGTTTAAAATTGTATCAACCAATGTTTTCTGCTGAAAAGATATCATCTATTTTTTTCTATTTTTGGAAGAAAATATTCCTAGACATACAACAGGTGAGAACTAAGTAATTTTAAAGAAACAAATGAAATGAAAGTATTCTGTAAATAGAATTAAATGAAAAGCTGTGTTTTAAATAGGAGCTAAATATTAAACAGAATTTTTGTACCAGGCATTTGAATTACTGCACCAGCTCTTTTGCCCATAAAGAGAGCATTTCAGTCTTTTCCTGCCTGCTGCCCCTTTGGAGACAGCTGTGGCCCTAGGATTTGCGTCTGAGGGAGAGCTCCATCCTTGGACCTCCTGATCTTTCCCAAGTGGCCAAATGGGGATGCACCAGCAGCACTGCTGGGAAGGTGCTGGCTCAGTGGCTGTTTTTTGAGACTGTGCCCCCCATATCAGCTTTATGTGTGTGTGTGGGGGGGGGGGGGTGCTCTGGTGGCTGTGGTTACACACTCACTGGCCTTGGCAGAGCACAAGTCGGAACCTTTGAAGGTTCCAGCTGCTGTGAGGCGCAGGAGGCAGAGCTGGTGCTAGGCACAGTGTGGTACTGTGCTGAGGGAAAGGTGAAAACAGTTAATAATCCACCCTCAGCTAATCACTGAGGGCTGATGGGAGGCACAGGCTTGGTGGAGTTGCTCAGACACAGCGGCTCCGCCGTGCAAAGCAGCGTGGCTGAGCTGGTTGTTGGTCAGGTAAGGGCTCAAATATATTTCCTGCAACTTGCTCCAGCACAGTTCAGCCTGGAAAAAAGGCATTTTTCCAAGTGTAGGGGAGTCAAGCTCCAATAAATGTCAGCTGAGCCCTGGTGCTTGCTCCCCTGCATGAAGCCTCAGTGAGGCACCAGGGCCTCCTGTCAGCAGGAGGGGAAGGGAGATCAGAGTTGTTGGAAGAATACGTGACTGAAGGCTGAGCACAGGGTTGGTGGTGCTTTGCGTGGCTCTTGCATGACATCCAGGCTGGGTGTTGCAGTGTGAGCTAACCTTTTGTTTTGCATCAGGCGTTATGCCAGAGCCAGCCCCAGGCTGCACATTTTCACCCAAATCCATTTTTGTTGTTGCAAGACTGCTATACCTGCCACTGGGTTTCAACCAGTGTTACCAGCAACACAGGTCTGTTGGTGTGAGTGAAACACCCACACAAGCTCTTTACAGCTTCAGCACAAATTGCAATACAGGAAAGAGGCCTTCTCCTCACAGCCCCAACAGATAAGGCTGAGTAAGAATCCCAAGCCAGGACAAACTTCTCTGCCATCCCTAACCCATGCCACACATAGATTGAGGGATAGGAGTTTGCAACAACTGGAAACTGCCCTTGACCCACTGCTTTACCTGGAGAGGATGCAGCTGTTCCAGCTGAGGGTTCCCACACGGGCGCAATGGCTGGTCATGGTTCGGAGACGTTTCTGCTGCTCAACGTCCCATAGCTTATAGGGGCCTGAGTAAATATATGTATTGCAGTAAAAGATCTCTGTATTGTATAAGTGACCCTGCCCTGATTCTAGTTATTGTAAATGGGCTGCAGCTGCACTGTCCTTGATTGGGCAGTAGCCTGTGGAGGTGGCTGGGATAAAAGGGGGTGAGGCATTCAGGGAGGGCTGTAGAGGAGCCCTGGCTGAGAAGGAACAACAGCACTGCTGTGAAGAGCTGCTGTGAGAAAACCACCCAGAAGGTATGAGACCCTAGAAATATTATATACAACAATGTAAATGCAACAATAGCTGGAGAGGCAAAGTAAAAAGTTCTTCAGAAGAAACCAAATCCTGTTTCTATGCCCTAGGAACCTCACTGCACAGGCTCTGGCATTCAGCTTTCTCAGTAAGGGAACAGAGAAAATATGTATCTCATGACCATAGCACAGAAGGTAACGCTGCTTATCAGAAAACGCCCAAATCAAACCCTGCCTTGCACACTGGGCAGTTCCACCCCACACCAGGGAAGACAAGTCAGGTGCATGGCATCCTTCCTCTGCCAGCCAAGGTTTTGTCCCCAGGCCCCACAGTTCTGTCAATCCCTTGAAAACACCTCTAGTTTTACTCCTGCATTCACCTGAATCTCAGCACTACTTGTGCCAACAGCAAGGTAGTCTCCTTCTTTAATCCATGACGCAGAGGAAATGTAAACATCTGGATGCTCCATCTGCAGCAGGGGGATAATCTCCCTAGTAGCGTGATTCCACAGATAAACAGTGTCATCCAGAACCACTGCCAGGAAGTTCTGGGAGCTCCAGTCTATGAGATTCAGATCTACACTTTGAAAGAGCAATGCAGGTCACACCATGATGGCTAGAGAGCCCTGCCCTTCACCCGTGCTGCTGCAGCAGGTGTGGGTGCACACGTGCACACACACACGTGCAGGTGAGGGGCAGCCTTCTGAGTGTCACTATGCCCAGCTGCTGGGGCCAGGTACCCTGCTCCAAGGCACCTACACAGTGCCCTAGACCACTGTCCCAGTAAGGCCACACAGGGACACTCCAGAAGTGGTCTGTGCTAGCCTGGGTACACAAAATAATACAGATAGCCCAGTTACACTGTCCTAGGAACAGCAATCCAGTGCAGAATGTTCTGGATGCCCAGCACTCAACCCTGTAGCCTACTTACAGTAGTCGTTGAATATCTCTGGTGCATCCAAGACCCGTTCTGGCTTTGAGGGAATATATCTGCTCTTCTTCCTGCTCAATCCAGGTGCCATTTTTTGACTGTAGAGCACTTTCAGGTTATTCTGATAGTCTGTGTGCAGGGGAACAGGTTTGTTAACCTGAGTTAGTTTCCTCCCAGCTGAGTGCTGCTCACCCAACTAGGAATCCCTTGGAGTGAAAATAAAGTCCTAAGAGAAACACTCACAAGCCTGCAGTGCACTAAAATCACTGGCAGAATGAACTGCTGAGCAGGGGTGAGCTACAATTTCCTCATTCATGGAAACAAATTTAACAAACACTTGGGTTTTTGAATCCCATTATATTTAGTTGCAGTTTAAGCTAGAAAGTGCACAGCAGAGGCTTTGATGCTCTTACAGACTTCATGAACGTTTGGAACCTGCAGTACCGGTAACTGTCACCGACATCTTTCCATAAAAATCCTTTCTTTAGGATTTTTCCCCCTTCTGAGAAGCTGTGGCCTCAGCAACAAAAGGTAAACAATGGTTATCTGCTGCTGGGGAATGCAACAGGTGGATGCATGATCAGTCTTGGGTGAATGTTTGGATTTACTGACCACTCACAGCGGAGCTGGGTCTCACCCTCTGCTGAGAAACAGCCCTTTGTTTATTCATTCTTTTCCTATTCTTAGCTTAGCTAGCTTCTGAGAACTTTCCTTCTATTTCTTTTAGTAAAGTAATAATGTAATATATATCATAAAATATTAAATCAAGCCTTCTGAACATGAGGTCAAGATTCTCATCTCTCTCTCCACCCTGAAGACCCTTGCAAGCCCTGTAACAGGTGACCAACTGGCAGTCATAGCAACTCTCCTAAATAAATTCACTGTAACTGTTATGCCCTCCCTCGACCTCAGGAACCTTAAGAAAGGAGACTCCAGCCTGTACAGCTCTCAGAAACCAGTTGATTTCTCCTGTGACCACACACAGAGCCTCTGTGTTGCTGTTCCCCTGACCTGATCCCTCCTGCTGATTCAGCTCACACGGAGCCTGTATCACACCTTCTGGAGCATTCTGTGGTTTTCCTCTGAGGTGGAGGATCTTTGCCTCTTCCACATCAAAACCATTCAGATTCACTGCCCAGGCTTTCTGTTGCTCCTACAGAGACAAATCACCCTCAGTGCAATGCATTTAAAACAATTCCCACAGTACAATTTAAACAGACATCTAAGTCCCCTTCTCTTAGAATCTGAAGATGTTTGACTGTGCTGCAAGGGTCAGTCACACAGAGGCAGGTCAAAGCAGTTTTCCTCAGACTTTCATACATTGTCCTGCTCACATTTTCAAACAATGGCAAATTCAGTGTCATTGCCAGAGGGAAAAGCCACAGCCACAAAGCGACCAAATGCTTCACAAACAGATTTCAGAACACAGTGTAAAACATTCCAGAAGTGTTCCCTGTGGAGACATTGTCCTAGAATAGCTACCACCAGCAGTTTCACTTTGCATAGGCTTACAGCTTTGTGTTTTTGTTGCCTGCTACATTTTAAAGCCTCGTTAGTCAAAAGCTAAATTTTGCTACCAGAAGCAGCATAGGCTTCGAGTGCATGGCAGTCTCTACAGCTTCAGTCTCATCCTAGGCTCCTGAAGCCCAGAGCTGCAAGTAGTGATGGCTGGGACTTGTCAGTGCCGTGTGCCCCCTTGATAGAACCTATTGTTCACTGCTCTGTAAAGGGGCAGGAAGGAGTAGCAGTTATTGAAGTAATTGTAACTTAGCAACATGCTCACCTTCTTGGTAGGGGAATCCTCAGCAGGGTCATTCTCTTTGGTTAGGAGGAAATTTGCCATCTCCATCTGCATAGTGCTGCGTTTGGGAATGTAGCGATCCCCCCCAGCCTTTGTGGGGGTGCTTTGAATTTTGGATCCAGATTTACCTGCATTCACATATGAAAATATTGTCTTACAGCTATTTAACAGCCTGTATTCGAGCTTTCACGGGAGCAAACCCAACACTCTTCCACATCACACCCACCAGACAAGTAGGACTCTGAGGTCTCATGCCACCCAGTCCCAACTAACTTATATTTTCCTCCCTGCCACCAAGTTGGTTAGGGACTGTGTGGTGCAACTCCTTGGGTCTAGTGCAACAATTCCAGAGTCCAGAGATAAGGGGAAGATACAAAAACGCTCACAGGATGTAAAGCTGTCAGCTGACAGTCCTGCCCACACTCGTCCTAGCATACAGCTGTGCCAGCAAGGCTCAGCTGGCCGAACAGCAGCTCGCCAGCCCCAGTGCTCAGAGCTCTGCCCCTCATGCTGGCAAGGAGGTGGGTGGCTGTCAGGAGCACAGCCCAGCTCCTCCTGCCTGAGCAGCAGCCGGTATGGCAGCGTGGCAGGGAGCCCAGAGCCCCGTGGCTACGGACAAGCAGCCTGGGCCAGGCTCCCGCACTCAACCTCTGCCGCCGGTGGCCGGCGCTCACCGGGTGTCTTGGACGGCGTCTTGCTGGGGCTGTGGGAGCGACATGCCGGCTTTATGGGGGACACGCCGACAGGGCTGGGCCCGGGGCCGCTCTCCTTGGCCTTGCGCTGCCATGGCGCAGGCGGCGCGTTCGGGATCAGCGTGTCCAGCTTCAGCAGCCCGTGCAGGTCCGCCTCCAACAGGAACTGCACCGTGGTCCTGCGGGCGGGCGGGGTGAGCCGTGCCCACCGGCCGGGCTGAGCCTACTCCGACTGCCCCGCCGGCCTCCCCACCACTGGACCGTGCAAGCGCTCCAGCTGCTCCTCCCCACTAAGGGACACCCCCACTCTCCCCAGCCGCTCCTCGGGACACCCCATCAGCCGATACGCTCTCCCTCCGCTCCTCGGGGGTCCTTGATCAGGCAGCACCCCTTCCAGCCGCTCTTTGGGGCTTCTTCCGATAAGCAACATTCTCCCTTCCCCTGCCTTTCAAGGGCAATCTCGTCCCTGCTCTTTCTCCTCCCCACCGTGCCTTGCCTCTGCCCAGTGCCCCTGGGGCTGCTCTTGGCCAGGCAGCCTCAGTGGGAGCCAGCACTGGCTGCAGCCCCAGCGGGCCCCCCAGGACAGGGCCCAGCAATTAGGAGGCCAATGAAAGCTCTGGGCAGCAGCAGAACCCTCAGCAGAGTTCTTTGGACAATCAAGGACTGGCCACCCCTACACTGCAACCTCACTGGGAATGTTTTCTGTCTGACGTAGACTTTCAAAAGAAGCTGTTTGAGGGAAAGGTGAACTAAACACTCACCCTTTTCTCTTCCAGCAAGTCCAACTTCGGACAGAGCATAAGATGAAGATCAGCTCCAAGACAAGCAGGCCTGCCAGTAACCCTAGCCAGAAGCCTGTTCCCTGACAGAAACCCCTTCCAAGGCCCTTCTGGGAATCAGGAACATGTGCTGTGGTTCCAGCTGCACCTGTGGGGGCGATGGGGAGCGTCAGCCCGTGCTGTGCTGCACTGCTGAGCTGGCAGCACGGTGGATGCGGGCAGGACATTCTCCGTTTCCCCCAGAGCTGGGGCCTGCAGGGACCTTGCCACCCCGTGGCACAGGCTGTGCCACCCAACAAAGCCCAGCAGGCCGAGAGGAGAGCCCGGGGGCAGCGCAGCTTTTTGGGCAGTCGCTGCTTGGAGGGACACGGGCCACAGCCATCCCTGAGCAGCCCCTGCCAGCCCTGGCCCTCCCTGCCCCGTGACAGCTCCCCCCGCCCCAGGGCACAGAGTCAGGCCCTGTCAGGACCCAGTGCAGCCCCTGCCCAGTCGGGAACCAAGGCTGGCTCTGGCCCTGGGCTCGCGGCAGGGCTCCTGCTCGGGGCTGCTCCTGTGCCTTGGGCCTCTGGGCACTCAGGGCCAGCTCCGGAGCAGCTGCAGCGGGAGGGACGTTGGTGCACGAGTCCCCTTTCCCCAGGGCTGTGAACGAGCTCCAAAGGCACCTCCAGCTTTGCCGGGCTGTGCAAGGGAGGCCCTGGTAGAAGAAGAAGAGCTGCAGCCACACAGCTCTGCCAATGGCTGAGCCCGGCTGAGCCTGGCACAGCAATTACCTTCTGTGCCTGTGCCCATGCCTGTGTTTGGCTTGGACTTCCTTCCTGCAGCAGGGGCTGCCAATCGGCCTCTGCTTTGTTGGGGAAACACCTCCTTCTGTCCTAACTTTTGGCCCATCACTTGAGAAACAAAAAGTACACCTTAAAAGATGGAGAAATTCTCCATTTCTTTAATGGCATGTTCAGAACGTCATGCTTATGCAAAATCGGATAAAATCAACAAATCATCTGGGCTTTTTCAGCTGGGCCATGGCCCACCGTCCTTCAAACACCTGCCAGTGCTGAGCAGAAGTTGTGAGTGGATCGTGCAGGGTGAGGGCACACACATGCATGGCTCTGTCCTGGCACCTGCAGCGATGCCCCCCTGGCCGAGCTTTGGGCTCTGAGCTGGCAGGTCTCACAGGGGAAAGGCCTTGGCGTACCCTCACCATCTCCCAGAGGCTCAATCCTGAACATGGGCTGGGAAGCCAGATCACCTTGAGCAACAGGCTCAGCTGCAAAGAAAGGCAGGACACAACAGCTCCAATGGCACTGCTGAAGATTCTCCTTCAGGCCCGAGTGGCAGTGAGGGCATCTGGGTGATTGGTGCCCTCCAAAGAACTCCCTTGGCTCTGCCTTCCACTCAGGAGCAGGGCCAGGGGGACCTCGTGCCTGCAGTGGCCCCACACTGGGATGGAAGGAGCCCCTTGTGGGGCAGTCGGGGCAGAAAGGACTCCCTGGAGCAGCCAGCAGCTTGAAACCCAGCCCCAGGCAGGGCCAGGGCTTAGCAGTGGCAGCAGAAGCAGCTCGGGCTCCCTGGGGGCTGCAAAGGAGCTGAGAAAGGCTCAGCCCTGGGGCACAGCCCTGGGCCCAGCCCCTTCCCTCTCTGCTCTTCTCTGTGGCTGCACAGAGCACACAGAAGGACACAGTGGCATTGCACACGGGAGGAGGATGGACAGCTAAATGCCCCTTCCTCCCACTGACAGTGATCCTGTGGGATCCCTCAGGGCTCCAGAAGGGAGCAGGGTAAGGTTTCCAGGACTGATCTACCTTCAGTGAAATTTAAGGGAACTGGCTCATGGTAAGCTCTTGGCATACCGACACAGATTATTCTGTCAGGAAAGGTACATTCAGAACATGCCTCCAACATCTGACAAGGTCTTCAAAGCACCATTCACCAGCATTTCCAAGTAATCCAAGTCATGATCCCAGTCGAGAAGGGAGCACAGATGCTACAGAACCATTTCCATGGTGTGTTGGGATCCCCTTCTCCCTTGGGGAATTGGGGACTGCAAGGGGGTGGGGTAAGGCTGTGGGAGCCTGTGGCTCCTGGTCACTCTGTACGCTCTTTGCAGGTCCTGTGCAACATGCCTGGAGGGGCAGCTGGAGCAGCCCAGGGCCCTGGGGCTCTCTCCCTGCCACACAGGAAACCCTCACTAAATGCTTGGGGAAATCTGCAGTGCCACAGCTGTCACTCCCAACCTCCGTCCCTCCCTCCTGCTTGCCCACCTGCCCATGGAACAGCTCCCACATCACACGGGCACATAGCCAGGCCCTCTCAGGACACACTGGAGCCTTGCTCTCCCCCTCTGCCCTTTCCCCACCACGGGCACCCTGTGCAGCCGCTCCCAGGTTTCGGGACATGTCTCCCACAGAGGGAGCCCAGCAGGACAGCTCAGTACCCGAGTGCCCTGAGCCTGCTCGGGACAATTCCTCTGGGCTGTGCCCATCTTATCCGGGCTGTGCCCGCAGTGCCAAGCAGCAGAGAGGGCAGCTCAAGCCTCAGCAGGGCTCAGGCCCAGAAGCAGAGCAACTACCTCCTGTGGCTGTGTCTGGCATCGCCTCCCTTCCTGCAGGAAATGCCACCTTCAATAGAGCCCCTCTGTCCATCCCTTGAGAAAGGAAGAGGCACAGCTGGATCAGATGGAATCATTGCACATCCAGGGGGTGGCCTGTTCAGGAGGCAATACTTGTCCAAAACATGGATAAGGATCAGGAAAATTGATCTTGGAAGGGCATTAAACCAAGAAACAAGTACTTCAAAACCCCTGGAGGTGGCTGCCATGGTGAGTTCCCTGAGGTGTCAAAGGCCAAGCCACACCCATGGCTGCTTTCCCTGAGGTGTCACAGCTGCAGCCCCAGCCCCATGGCCGGGTTTCCTGAGGGCTGGCAGTCCCAGTCTCGCTCCATGGCTGGTTTCCTGAGGTGTCACAGCCCCAGCCCCACTCCATGGCCGGTTTCCCTGAGGGCTGACAGCCCCAGTCCCACTCCATGGCCGGGTTTCCTGAGGGCTGACAGCCCCAGTCCCGCTCCATGGCCGCTTTCCTGAGGTGTCACAGTCCCAGTCTTGCTCCATGGCCAGTTTCCTGAGGTGTCACAGCCCCAGTCCCACTCCACGGCCGGTTTCCCTGAGGGCTGGCAATCCCAGTCCCGCTCCATGGCCAGTTTCCCTGAGGTGTCTCAGCCCCAGCCCCGCTCCATGGCCAGTTTCCCTGAGGTGTCACAGTCCCAGTCCCGCTCCATGGCCGCTTTCCCTGAGGTGTCTCAGCCCCAGCCCCACTCCATTGCCAGTTTCCCTGAGGGCTGACAGCCCCAGTCCCGCTCCGTGTCCGGTTTCCCTGAGGTGTCACAGCCCCAGCCTCGCTCCGTCGCCGGGTTTCCTGGTCGCTTTGAGGTGCTGTTCCTCTCTCTCTGTGGAGAAAGTAGAGGCCAAGGAGCTTGCAGAGCAAGCCCAGAGCCACGAGGGCTCTACTGCCTGCTCAGCCCTGTGTGAGCTCTGCTCCTTCATGCCTTCTCCTCCCATTGTCAGGTCGCACTGACACTCGGCCTGAGCCCAGTGTTCCCTTTTGGGGCCAAGGGAAATCTCTGCTCCTGCCTCTGGCACAGGGTGCTCTGCCAGCAGGTCAGGGAAGGAGACAGCCCTGGAGAGAGGCATGAGCAGTGGAGGAAAGCCAACATCACTGCAGTCTTGCAAAAGGGCACCAAGAAAGAGCCAGGAAACTGCAGGGCCATCAGCCTCAGCTCCATCCCCAGAAAGGTGACAGAACAGCTCCTCTTGGATGCCATCTCTAAGCCTGTGGAATAACAGGAATGGAAACCATGCTTGACCAATCCCATAGCCACCTGTGCTGCAGTGACTGGCTGGGCTTGTGAGGGGAGAGCAGTGGTTGTTGCCAGCTGGGACTTCAGCAAGGCTTTGTCCCTGCCTCCCATAACAGGCCCCTGAGGCAGCTCAGGGACAGTGGGGCAGAGAAGTGGACAGGGGAGCTCCAAACTCAGGTAGCTGTGAGCTCAGGGCGCCGTGCTGGGCCCAGCCTTGTTTGCCTTATTCCCCAGTGACCTGGCAGAAGGGACAGAGTGTTCCCTCAGTGTTTGCTGATGGGACAGAATTGGGAGCAGGGCCTGAGGCACCACAAGGCTCTGCTGCCCTTCAGTGAGACCTGGAGAGGCTCGAGAGTTGGGCAGAGAGGAACCTAATGAAGTTGCACTGGGAAAAGCCTCTAGAAGAGCTTCAGGCTTTGTAATTACCAGGCAACAGAAGTGTTTTAGTATAGTGGAGTCTATAACGTTGTCTTGTAATGTCCAGTCAGGGAAACCACTGCGTCTCTGTATGTCATAGGACCAGTCACTTGTATGTATGTCAAGAAAGTCTTTGGGAGAAACATGAATGAATTCAGAAACTTCCCCTGATATTATTTTGGATTTTCACGATTTTCTGGAATGCTGGGTGAAGTGTAAGGATGCCAAAAGGAAAGCGAAAGCAAACCAATAAATCTTTAAAAACTCAGAAGCCTCTCCTGTCTGTTCCTTGAAGAAGTTGCCAAACAATGTCACTTTTGCAATCCTTTGAAAGATCTTATAGGAAAAAGCATTGGCCAAAAGTGCTGCCCTGTGTTTCTGAACAGCAACATGCATTTTGTGTTGATGCAAGGTTTGTACCAGGGTTTGGGGTTTTTGTGTGTGCTTTGCATGTGAGTCTTTGCAGGACTATTAATAATTAGACCATGTACTGAAGAGAACATGTTACTGTGTTGTGCTGTTCAGTGCTGAAGAGGGTTGAGACAGAGCAGGTAGCTCTGTGTCTGTGTGTAATTGCATGAGCAGCACGGGAGCAGTGCCCAGGGCCTGGAGAAGCAAACGGGTTCCCGGTGCTGAGGACAAGGTGTCCAGAGCTCGGGATTGTCCGGCCAAGCTCTTCTGGCTCCTTGTGCTTCGAGACCTAGCCGGGAGCCCTGCAGAGCCCCGGGTGCAGCTTCCTAACTTCCCCCCTCTTCCTCTGCCTCCTCCCTGCCTCCAGGGTAAAGGCGCTCCCTGGCATTGCACTGGCTGTGCCTCCCTCCTAGACCAGTGAAGGGATCGTTTCCCAGCCAAGGTGGCTCTGCCATGGAGACAGGAAAATGGGCAAACTCCTGCTGCCCCAGCATCAGGCAGGTGCAGTGTGTCCTTGCCTGTCAGTCCCTGCCCTGCTTCCCAGAGATGCCACTGATTGTTCCACAAGTCATGGATCTGCATTTCCAGGAGCATGTTTGCAAAGACACGAAAGAGAAAAATTGACAAGAATTGTTTGTGCTTCTCTTCCTAATTTTTTCCAATGTATTTTCTAGTAGGAAAGCATGGACCAAACTGGCAAAGTTCCTATAATGTAGGAAAAGCATCCTCCTGTATTTGACTTGAGTTGAGGACAGTTGCAAGCTCTCCTGTCAAATGTACACAGAAAATTCTCAGTGAATTTTCTGTCTTTCTGCTGAGTCAGTATAAAAGATGACGCTTCTCAGAAGCTTAATACTAATTTTTCCATTTATATGGAAAGTCAAAGTTGTTAGTTCATATGATGGCAGGATAACGGAGGCAGCTGTGGTGGTGTCCAGGTTTATCTCCTGTACCCAATGGTGATCAGCAGCAGCATCAAATCAGGTTCATCTTAGTTTTCTGCAGACAGGTCTTGATGAAAACATCAGTTCACCTAGAGCAGGGTTTGAATCCCTGTAGTGCAGCTGACTCCGCACGGGCTCTCTGGGCCACCGCCTGCCAGGGGCAGGAGCAGAAATTTCCCTTGGCCGGGGCCGGAGCCCTAGTGTGGCAGTGCCTGAACAGCACCTCCCTGCCTACAGTGCCACCCTGGATGGCTGCCCCAGGGCCTGGCATTTGACCCTGCACTTGCTGCAGGAGTCCTGGCCCTGCTTCCACCCTGAGCAAACGCTCGGACCATTTTAGAAGCTCGGTGCCCAAGGGGGCCGCCACAAGTGGTTGCCAGGGACCTGGGGCCATGGCTGCCCCGATTTTGGGTACACGGTGCTGATGTCAGAGTGGCCATTGTGACCTGTGCCACCAAGGCCACAAAAGGGAACGCGGGGCTCAAGCCGAGTGTCAGTGCGACCTGACAACGGGAGGAGAAGGTAGGGTGGGGATGTGGCTGCCCAGGGACCAGAGGGGCCCCACACCTCGGGGCTCTGGGCCTGTGCTGCAGGCTCACCTGCCTCTCCCTTCCCAAAATCACAGAATCAGCAGAGGAACAGCCAGAGGACACTGCAGTGTTACTCAAGGCGACGACGGGAGGAGAAACAGACAGGAGCAGGGCTCACGCAGGGCTGAGCAGGGAGTAGAGCCTCGTGGTTCTGGGCCTGTTCTGCAAACTCCCCCCCCCCCCCCCCCCCTTCTTTCTCCCATAGACAGAGAGGAACAGCACCTCGAAGTGACCACGTCCCTCGAGGAGATAGACTCAGCGTAGACAGCCGCCATGTCTGACAGAAAGCAGGAGGGTCCTGGTGCCAGGGAGCCAGGTGAAGGCAAAGCAGCTCTCTGATAGCTTGGCCCAGGGGCTCTTGTGGTAGCAGGCAGCGTGGGGATCAGAACAGAGGCAGCGGGAGGCAGGAGCTGCTCGGCCATGCCAGGGCTGGGAGCCTCCTTCCTGCCCAAGTGGGGCCCAGCTGGGCCAGGGGGCAGCTCCTGGGACAGCCGTGCCCGCAATGGCCCCTGCTCTGCAAGGCCTCCAGCGCTGCCCATCAGCCAGGCAGGGACAGAGCAGCCTTGTGGCCAATGCTGCTGCAGGCTCAGAGCCCCGCACAGCTGCTCATGCCCAGTGCCATTGGCTCTGTCCCCTGCAGCCTGCATGCTGTGTCGCCGTGCCGAGGCTGACCCGGACATGTGCGGTGACAAACTGCAGAAGGGTGGGCTCTGTGCCCACGTGTTCTGCATGGTGAGTGGCTCCGGGCGCTCCCTCCACCTTTGCAATGGGCAGCTCCTCCCGCCCCCTCCTCATCAGCTTCTCCCCTTGGCTGCAGTTCTTCGCCACTCTACTATTTCGGCAAGAGACAGACCGCGGGGGACTCATGGACTTTCTCCCTCGAGATCTCCTAATTGCAGTGCGGCGGGCGGCACAGAAGGTGAGAGCCTGACAAGAGCAGGGAGATTTGTGCCTGGCGAGGTTTGCCAGAGCTTAGCCCAGACTGCAGGAAAGAAAGGCCGGCCCAGCAGTCGGGACAAAGTCTGGCTCCCAGCAGCTCTGGCACAGAGGCCCTGGCACAGCAGCCTCCCTCCTCCAGCTGGCGGCTCTGTGGGCTGGGAGCCGGCAGCGGCCACGTCCTGCGCCCTGCCCTTAGCCCTGGGGCTGCCTGGGGAGGCCTCGAGGCTGCTGCTGCTGCTGCTGCTGCTGATGCAGCTGCTTGGCTCTTTCCAGCGCTGCTGCGTCTGCGGCCAGAGCGGGGCAACCATCATGTGCTGCAGGGAGAACTGTGACAGATGGTTCCACTTGCCCTGTACCAAGGAGGGCGGCTGTGTCAATCTATACGTTACTCCGTTCAGGTACCTCATCTCTCTTTATGACCACCCCTGGGGAATGATCCAGCATTTCTCACTTTCCCCATCCCTTTGCCCCCAGCTCTTTCTGCCCTGAGCACCGTCCAGAGCAGGAGGTGGATGCGACTCCTGAGCCGGACACCGTTTGCCCCATCTGCATGGAACCTGTGGAGGACAGAAAGACCTTCACAACATTGGTGTGCCCAGCGTGCAAAAAGGCCTGGTTCCACAGGGACTGCATCCAGGTAGGAGCCCTCCCCTGAGCCCTGGGGCACAGCAGGTGCTCAGCAGCAGCAGCAGCAGCAGCAGGGCCTCGCTCACCCTGCCTGTGTTTGCCCTGCAGGGACAGGCCTTGCGCGCTGGTGCTTTCTATTTCCAGTGCCCCCTGTGCAGAGACAGTGGGGAATTCCCTGTTGAAATGTTCATCTTGGGGATCCGAGTCCCCTTCAGGTTGGTGTCCTTCTGCCTGGCCCACCAGCCAGGAGGGTGCAAGTGCTGTGCTGTGCCAGGCCCTGCCCCAGGAGCCCTGGCCCTGCCCTGTCCTGTGAGTCTGGGCTTCAGCTTCACCCCCAACTTGGAAAAGCGCTGGAGAAAGAGCTGGGACACCCTGGACCTCCGTGAGGGAGAGCAGCAGAAATTCATCATCTCTTCCTTTCTCCATCAGACAGCCAACGTGGGAGGACAACGATGCCTTCGCAGATCTAGGAGTGAGGCACGGCCAATGCAATGCCAGGGATTGCCTTTACCCTGGGGGCAGGGAGGAGGCAGAGGAACAGGGGTAAGTTGGGAAGCTGCACCTGGGGCTCTGCAGGGAACCTGTGTCTCGACAAGGGCTCAAAGCAGGAAGAAGCAGAAGCGCTTGGCTAGACAACCACGTGCTGGTACACTTTTTGTTCTCAGTGCTATGAGCTTGTTTGCCTCCCCAGGCCCTGGCAATTGCTCCTGTGCTCCTCCTGTGCTGCTGAGGGCACCCACAGGCGCTGCTCTGGCCTGAGGAACAGCACACAGAGATGGGAGTGTGACAGCTGTGCTGGGCTCGGAACATGTATGAGTCAAAGTCCCCGGTGTCCCTGGGCTGGGGGCAGTGCCCAGGCCGGGCTTGGCAGAGCGCAGCATCCACTGCTGGAGGGCTGGAGGCACTGCTCTGGCCTGGCCTGGCCGGGGCCTGGGTGATCTTTGACATTCCTGCTTGCCCTTACAGCCTCCAGGGATGAGACAGAGCTCAATGGCCCCAGGCCGGCCAGACAGTCAGGACTACAATCTGCTCGTGGCTGGTCAGAATCTGAGGCCATCAGCCCCAGCTCCCACAGCCCTGTGCCATTGGTGCTGGTTTCCCCACCTCCATCTCCAGAGACGGGCAGCCACAGCAGGCCCCAACACGCAGCATGGCAGCAGGCGCTGCCATCTTCCTCACTGGACACCAGCAGCATCAGCAGATCAAGGGCAACACGCAGCACGTCCCCTGACCCTGAGGACAGGGTCCATTCCAGACGTGCTGGGCCCAGCCGCAGGCGAAGCTCCTCTCGCTGGCAAAGTCGCGCCCAGAGTCCACCTGTCCGGTCCAGGAGTCGCCGTGACAGGAACAGTAGGACAGGGCCAAGGGCTGAGAGGCCCAAGCAAAGGGAGACACCATCACGGACATCTCCCAGACGCAGGTGCTCCCGCCAGCAAGGTCGTGCCCAGAGTCCACCTGTCCGCTCCAGGAGTTGCCATGACAGGAACAGAGGGACAGGGCCAAGGGCTGAGAGGCCCAGGCGAAGGGAGACATGGTCAGGGCCATCTCCCAGATGCAGGCGCTCCCGCCAGCAAGGCTGGGCCCGGAGTCCACCTGTCCGCTCCAGGAGCTGCTGTGACAGGAGCAGTGGGACAGGGACAAGGGCTGAGAGGCCCAGGCGAAGGGAGACATGGTCCGGGCCATCCCCCAGACGCAGCCGCTCCCGCCAGCAAGGCTGGGCCCAGAGTCCACCTGTCCGCTCCAGGAGTCGCCGCGGCAGCAGCAGTGGGACAGGGACAAGGGCTGAGAGGCCCAGGCGAAGGGAGACATGGTCAGGGCCATCCCCCAGACGCAGGCGCTCCCGCCAGCAAGGCTGGGCCCAGAGTCCACCTGTCCGCTCCAGGAGTCGCCGCGGCAGCAGCAGTGGGACAGGGACAAGGGCTGAGAGGCCCAGGCGAAGGGAGACATGGTCAGGGCCATTCCCCAGACGCAGCCGCTCCCGTCAGCAGCGCCGGGCCTCGACTCAAACTGTGCGGTCCAGGAGTCGCCAGGACAGGAGCCGGAGGACAGCAGCGAGTGCTGAGAGGCCCAGGCGTAGGGGGACATGGTCGGGGACATCCCGCAGGAGCAGCCGCTCCCACCAGCGACGTCGGACCTCAACTGGGACCTCCAACAGCAGCACGTAGCGCCGTCATCTTTTCTTTCTAGGCCGTGTGTTCCTTGCCAGAAGTGAAGGTGAGAACGGTCAGTGCAGGGACCCTGAGATGTGCAGCTCTGTGGGCAAACCCTATTAGCTCTTGATGTTTCTACTGGCAGGAAGAAGTCTGGGCTAAATACCTTGATTTCTGTGTAACTGTGTATTCAGTGAAAAGTCACTTAAGGATGTGGCTAATTAAAAAGGACTCTTGTTCCTGCATTTAGACTTCAACCTCAGGTGTTTCCCCACTGCTTACCCTTGATAATGAACCACTCCTTAATGGGCTTGGATATGCTTAGGGAGACATTCAGAGCAAGGTGGCTCTTAGGGAAGCTGTGTCCGAAAAGGACGTGTGCTGTGTTGCTATCCTTGAACAATCTCATTTCAGTAAAGCCAAAAAAAGAAGAAAGAGATGAGACACTGCCTCACTGTCTGAAGACAACTCCTACACCATTGCTGCGGATTTGAAAGAGGCCTTTCAAAGAACAAACCAGAATAGACGGTATTTCCTCCGTCTATTCTGGTTTATTCTTTGAAAGACCTTCAAAGAGCAAACCAGACTGAGGAAATACCCTGGGACAAAGAGGATGCACAGGACTCTGCCCCAGATGACCATTTGGGACCTTTGCCTGAGGATGATGCAGCTCAGGAGACGAGTTACTTCAAGTTTTCTTTCTTTGGAGGCACAGAGGAGTTGGGCATCAAAGAAGGTAACAGCAGAACCCTTCTAACAGTGCCATTGCTAAGGAAGAGCTTCTGGCAGGCACTGTAGGGCAATATGGTGTAAAAAAGGTCAGGATGCAGGGGATTTTCAGCAACAGAAGTCAGTAATTAGGCAGAAGCATTTTGATCTTCATTTCTGCTTGCTAGGGTTGTGGTAGATTATTGAGAGGTGCCTCATGCTTGCATCTCAGGAATTCTGAAAGGCATGCTTTGAGAAGGCATTGGGGGTTTTTGCTGAGTGGTGAAAAAGCTTGTTCTCATGCCCTGAATTCCTCAAACAGGGAAAAAGGTGACACACCAGTCATATCAAGTTTCATAGGAACTCACAAGGCTTTTAAGGAAATGTGCGTTAATGTAGAGGGAGGAGCAAAGTCCGAGAGCTGGCCCCAAGATCCATGAACATTCTGTTTGTTACTGAATTCTACTCTTGGACCTTTAGAAAAAGGAAATGGAATGACACATGATCATTGGGGTGTCCTAACCTTAGATAAAATGAGGCCGTCTGAAATGAAGATGAAACAACATTAACTCAAGTCCCAGTCATGTAGGAGAGAAAAGAAACCCCGTGAAGTTACCCAAAATATTAAAAAACCCAACGCAACAGCACAAAGCAATGAGCCCCCCAGACTTGCGCTGAACTGAAAAGGTATTCAGTGTCTTCTGAATGCAATGAGAAATGTTTAAGAATACATAAGGGATCCCTGGAACAAAGTGGAAAATACAAAGTGGAGCAGAAATGTAGCTTAGAAAATCTGGCAGGGTCAGATTCTGTCCTTCCTAAATCTCTCTTCTCCACTGTAAGTATTTCACGTGAAAGGAGGAATTCTTCCTGATGATTAGAGGAATAATCTGGTTTTGGCTTTTTTTCTCTATTGGTGCTGTCATTGCAGAGCCTCACGCGCTTGGGACAATAAAGCCAGTAAAAGCCACATGGCAAGAGGATCCACGTTTCCAGGACAGCAGTTCTGAGGGTGACGATGAGCCTGAGATGTCAGAAATTGAACAGGACCAAGAAATGCAAGTTCCATTTCTCTTTGTTGTCTACTTGGCTGTAGTAGTTGGATGCTGTGGGAATATTAATAGCAGCACTCAGGGAATGGGAAACTGACATTGCACACCTCTGAGCAATGAAAGTCATCTTAGAAAACCGTTTGTGCTGCACAGAGTCAAAACTCCCAGCAACCCATTGGATGGGAATGGGAATATGGAAAGAAAGAGCAGAGCACAGGAAATTAACTGGGTCATTTTGGTTTGACCAACTCCAAACTGAGTTTGGCCAAAAGCCAAAGACACAGTCAGTTTTCTCTTTAAAAGAGGATTTGGAAAATAAAAAGATTTATTTGGTTTCTAGGGAATAAAGCTTTTCAATGTATGGCATTTCTCTGAAGCACTACAGGATTAACTTGTGTTCATGAAATTTGATAGTACAATTTAGGATGCTCAAATCCCTTTGTCCTTTTCTAGGTTTCTTTCTTTACCATGCACAGGAAGTGCTAGAGTTTTTTTTTTTGTTCTCCAAAGATGATGAACGCCTAAGAGGTATGATAGAATTTCTTTACGCTCTTTTATATTTTTTTTTCCTTTTAAACCCTTCCTGTAATTCAGTGAGGAGGAAAAAATGCTGCCTAGTTATCAAAGTTTTCTAGTCAAAATTTGCCACCCTCACTTGTGATCCAAGTTGTGGTAGAATCCCGTGAGAAAGTCCTGGCAAAATAAAGGTCAACCAGATTTTCTGGCTTTCTTTTCTTTCAGACAATTACCGAATAGGAATCTGGACTTTTAGAGTTTACCAAAAACTTAGTCACTTGACAGCTTATGTAGACATTTCGGATCCTTTCGGGTATTTAAATCATCTTTATCTTTTTCCTCTCTTTCTGGTGTTACTATTAGAAATGAGGAGTGTTCTTGTCAGTCACATATGTCCCTGTGGTTCTTTGTTCTAATGAATCTGGGGTTTTGCTTCTGAATCCAGTGAATTTTGTATTTAGAAACAAAGAAAACAACATCCAAAGGAAACATGCACAGTCCCCAAAACCTGCACAGGCCACCAAAACAATTGCTGGCTAGATTTTGTAGAATAGAGTCTTAAGCTTAAAGGATGTGCCTTCCATGAGACTGATTCCATAACTCTGCTGAAATGCACTGCTGTGTTCACACAGTTACCAGCCTGCAATCTTCCAGGCAGCCTGATTTACAGGGTGTGTTGAAATGGAGAGCTCAGGCCTCAGCAGGCCTCAGTTCTGGGGGAAGATGTGGGGTGCTGGTGCTGAGCTTCTAATGCAACAGCTGCAATTTCACTGCAATTCAGATTGCAGCATGTTGAGGAAAAGTGCTGCTGCCTTTGATTGTTCTTAGCACACCAGGCTGCAGTAGGGAACATTTCTGCTGGAGCCAAGGCGTGGTGGGGGCAGGAGAACAGGAAGGATGTGAAGAATTGATTTCTGATTTTAGTGCTGTGGTGGTCAAGATTGTTAGAAGTAGCAGCACATTCACAAGTGTTTAAGGCTATTAATTGGATGTTTCTTTTGTGCAGAGGGTCCAAGTTATTTTGTAGATTAGTAGAAGTCAGTGAAGAAAAAGAGGGTTAGGAAGACAGACGTAGATTATTGCTTGAGGTGAGTATGGAACATCTGTTCCCTGGTAAGTCTAGGTGAAAACTGAGCATGGGGAGGGATTGCAGGTATGAATGTGCATGTAAAATTAAGTCAGGACCTCGAGAAGAGCTTTAAATTTGTGATGAACAGGGAAGAGAAGTTTTTTAGTGTAGCGGTGTGTATAACATCCTGTTGTGTGGTCCAGTCAGGTAAACCACTACATCTTTGTGTGTTACAGGAGCAGCTACTTAAGTGTATGTAAGGATAGTGAATGTAGAGACTTCTCCTCATAGTGGATTCAAGAACTTCTCTTTAGAATTTGTTAGATTTTCATTATTTTCTGGAACGCCAAAGGAAGCATTAGGATACCCTATAGGAAGTGCAAGCAAACCAATAAAGTTTTTACTGATTAGAAGCGAATCACGTTTGTTCCTTGAAGGAGTTGCCAAACAAGGTTACTTTCAACATGCTTTCAAAGGTCTAACAGGGATCAATATCAGCAAACCCTGTTAGGTCGTGTTTGGGAGCTGGGGCTGAGGCTCTCGTGCCCTGGGGAGCCATGGGAAGGCTCCAGGCCTGAGTGTGCGGCCAGGCCGGGGCCATTGAGCTGCAGCCCATCCCTGGTGGATGCAAGGGCAAGCAGGAATGCCAAGGGACCCCAAGGCCGGGCCAGGCCAGGCCAGAGCAGTGCCCACAGCCCTCCAGGAGCGGACGGGCTCTGCCAAGCCCAGCCTGGGCACTGCCCCCAGCCCAGGGACAGGCGGGTGCTTTGCCCAAGGGCTGGGCCCAGAGCAGCAGAGCTGTCACAGCCCCAGCTGGTTCTGGTCTGCGTGCGGCCCGAGCAGGGCCCGTGGGTGCCCTGGGCAGTGCAGGAGCAGCACAGGAACAGTTGCCAGGGCCAGGGGAGGCACAGGGCTCAGCCTCTGCACGGTGACACAGCATGCAGGCTGCAGGGGGCAGAGCCAATGGCACCGGGCATGAGCAGCTGTGCGGGGCTCTGAGCCTGCAGCAGCATCGGCCCCAAGGCTGCTCTGTCCCTGCCTGGCTGATGGGCAGCGCTGGAGGCCTTGCAGAGCAGGGGCCATTGCGGGCACGGCTGTCCCAGGAGCTGCCCCCTGGCCCAGCTGGGCCCCACTTGGGCAGGAAGGAGGCTCCCAGCCCTGGCATGGCCGAGCAGCTCCTGCCTCCCCCTGCCTCTGTTCTGATCCCCACGCTGCCTGCTGCCACAAGAGCCCCTGGGCCAGGCTGTCACAGGGCTGCTTTGCCCTCACTTGGCTCCCTGGCACCAGCGCCGTCCTGCTTGCTGCCAGACATCGCAACTGTAAGCAGATAGTCCCTTTCCAGGAATGACGCAGTCACCTCCAGGCGCTGATCCTCTCTTTCTGTGGGATAAACAAGAGCTTGGGGCGCTGCCATGGCAGGGCTTCCCTCAGCTGTCGGCACTTCCAGCCCGGCTCTGCCAGGGGCTCTGGCAGTGCCACGGCGCACGGCAGCTCTGGCATGGCAGCTCTGCACTGCAGCCTCGGCCAGCAGCCAGATCTGCGGGCTGGGACTCCGCAGCGGCCGCACGCTTCTCCCAGAGCCCGAGCAGCGGCGGCTCGCTCCCAACACCGAGCCGGGAAGGCGCCGAGGTACAGCGCGGGCTCGGCTCTAGGCACGAACCGCCCCGCCCCTCACACCCGCCCGCCCTTTCCCGGCCTCTGGCCCCGCCGCGCGGCGCCCGCGCTGTCGAGGCGACTCTTGCCCACAAGGAGGCGCCCTGAGCCCTGCAATGGCGCCGCGAACCTTCTGGCGCTCTGGAAGGCACGGGCCTGGACCTGGTGCAAGCTGGGCCCTACGTCCCATTTCCTGAAGAAAACATATCCTGTCATGCCTGGGCTGTGCACACTTCCAAGCCTGATCAACAGGAAGAGACATTTAACCTGTGACACACATAGCAGCCTACAAGCTCGAAGTGATGGCCAGGTATTAGAAAAGCAAAGTAGTTGTTGCTAGAATTGTCTTTAAGACTCAGGGCTGGGCCCGTTTCACTGATCTCAGACCCAGAGGGAGGTTGACAAAGCTTGGGAAGAAGGATGCCCATTGATAGTGGACACAAAGGATGCAGAATTTAGGGGCCATAAGGACATCTGCTAGAACTGCCAAGTTAAGGAAAACAGTCCTAAAGTTGTCTCAGCAAATATGCTGAGCTGAGCACCAGCTGGGTAAAAAAGAGTGTGATGTTTGCAGGCAATGGGACTTTGGCACCCAAATTATCCTGGGCCTGGCCATGGGATGGTTCTGGTCACCAGAACACATGAAAAGACAGCATAATGCAAGCACTGGGCATTGTGCTTCATAGAACCCAGACAAAAAAGCTGGGAAGACTCTGCTGGATTCTTGTGTGGTATCTACCCCTTCTGTTCCTTCTTCTTCTCAAAATATATTGTAAGCCTGATTAAAAAAACTTACTTAGAGCCATGGTCAGTGCCATATTCTGAAAACTTACATCTGACTTACAGGTTTAGTATCTCACAGAGCAGGTTTGAGGCCCTGGAATTGGAGGGACAGACAAGTGATGAAGTGGGCAAAAGTCCTTCTGGAATAGAGGAGCACCTAGGGCAGGTCAGGCAACACCATGCATGGTGACCACCTCTGTTCCAAGGAAAGGCAGGGTCCCTTCAGGCCTTCCTAAAAGCATCCCAAGGGAAGGTTTCCATCTCCCCTGCCCTCTTTCCTTGACTTTAGCTGAATCTTTCTCTCACTGAAAGACAGGAAGCTCAAGTGTGTTAGGAGAATACTGTGAGCATTGGCAGCGGTGAACAGTCAGTGTGAAAAACGCCAATCGCTTGTTTTTAAAATTTTAAAAAGTTTCATAGTAATAAAATAGTTATAAAAATAGTAACACAATTAGAGTAATAACAATTTGGATAAATTGAATTAAGACAATATGAGACAATAAAAACAAAGAGTTACGGATGTCCGGGTACCTTTTTCTGGGCATCAGGAGCCTGAAAAAGGACACCCATTAACAAAGGATTAACCCTTAAGAACAATAGCCTGTTACATATTCATATACTTCATACATGATGCATAAATTCCATTCAAATACAGGATTCTGTCTGGTCATTGTCAACTTCTTTCCTTCTAATCCTAACAGTGCCTCCAAGGTGAGAAGAAGTTCATTTTTTCTGATAAGAAGGCAAGAAATTCCCTTTCTCTGAAAGATTTAGATGTCCTGTGGCTGCTATCTCGCTGCAAGCCCTTTCTGTTAAACAAAGCATCTTACATAGCATAGTTTCTATTTTTATAACCTAAAACTATATTTAACACTGTGCTTAAGAAAATTAATACTGCATTGCTTTCTCACACAACACATATAATATTCATTTTAATATTTGCGAAAAGCCAATCATAAAATACATGCATTTTTCACAATCCCCACTCTTATTCTTTGTAAATCATTTGGCTTGAGCAATATTTTTTTTCTACTTATATCTTCTGGACTATGCTGGTAAAATAAAACACGGGATTACACAAGAAAGAAATATAAAAACAGTTGTAACACAAATGAAAGATCTTAATTTCTTCTAACACATTACCCCACCAGCTAGATTTTAATATTGTTTTCTAATTTTTGGACTGGTACCTGGGTTGTTATATGCGTATATATTTTTCTTTTTGATTTCTTTTGCTTTTGCTAGAATGACTTTTCTGTGGTCATCAATTTTCAACGATCTGATATATTGAACTTTCCACAAACACCCCCTTCTTTGGCCAATAAATAGTCTAAAGCGAACCTTTCTGATACCCTACAGTTTTTGTTTGGCTTAGCTGACTTAATGTTAACTCTAATGCCTGGGCAGCCTTATTTGCTATCATTTCTATAACTGCTTGGAGTCTTGTAATACAATTCAACAGATAATTTGGAGTCAATACAGAGTTAGATTGCTGTGCTGGTTTTACCTTTTCCTTTATTATTTGGGATTTTTTTTCCAAATCTTGAACCGCATCTTCAAGATTAAATTTAAAACAAATCCATCTCTCTCCTTTTGGACATTCAGTTCTAAATCTATTGCCACTTTTTCTTAAGTTTCTTGTAATCTAATAATTTACTCTGTTTTGCCTACAAGTTCTTAATTTGGATGGGTTATAACAGTTGTTAATTTGGATGGGTTATAACAGGCTGTTGACATAGGTGTGTGTAATAAAGGAGGAACTTTGGTTTCTTTCTATGTGATGCTTTCTGTAGCATTTGTGACACAATCCTGCTGGTATCCCGAAAGGGAAAAGACAACAAGTGAGTGCCAGAAACAGGAATAACAGAGGTCCAGTATGGCTTATACTCCCACCTCCCATGCCTGTGAGGTTGCAACCCACAGCAGGTTTATTTGATCTTCTTGGTGGTGAAATACAGAGGCCAATCTGGTCTTGCCCTCTATTTTCTTGTCACTTTCTCTTAACTAATTGCTAGGCAAATTGTTTTTGACACTCTTTAACTGTGGTCTCTTACTGTTCCTCAGGTATCTCTCATTTAACAGGCACTAATAATTCCCATCCACAAAACCAAGTCAGTACTTTAACACTTTTTGCAATAAGAGCATAAATTTTGCGAATCACAACACTAATTACTCTTACAATTTAAGCATTTACTTATAACCCACCTAGCATGCCCAGTATTGGAATGAATCAAGTAAAGTTTACTAATGGAAATAGTAATTCCCCTTCTCCCTTGTACAATTCTAGGGCTAAGGTCAGAATACAAAAACGTTCTTGATCTTTCTATCTGAGGTATTCCTCCCCCAAGGAGATGTTTTGTTCAGGCAGTGCTCAAATCCAGTGATATAAGCATTATCTTATTTCTTAATTCAGTGTTATTCTTTGTACATTTCTTGGATCATTTGGGTTTTCTCAAACCATTACCACTCAGTCCCCATTGGAAAGTCAGTTCAGTATCACCCGGTTTAAATATGATAGTCCGTTCCTCAAGTTTCTTCACAAGTCCTTTGATTCTGCTGGCATGAATTCACTCTCTTTCCGTGATTTTGATTGTTGCTTCAGTAGTACCTGGAAAGGACTTCTTAATAGCATAGATAATAAAAGAAAGATAATACTGCATTAACTTTTACGATTCGCTTTCCTTCTAAACTTTCTGGGTTTAGCTAAAAGCTTTCTCTACAGCAGCCTCTTCTTCAGGAAAAAAGCCTTCTCGTTAACGGCAAACAAAACACACAAAAGAAAAAAAAACCAAAAAACTTCTTACTTAAGAAAAACAAACCGCTTTGTGAGGTTTGGAGAGTCAGCAATCTCTGCTTTGATTTTATCTTTTAGTGCTAGTCCCCCCTGCCCCTCTTTTCACAGCCCTGCTGTCAATGCTGTTCTTGGCCCTTCCCCCGGTGCGGCCCCTTGGCTGCAGGGCCGGGGCAGGGGAGAGCAGCCCCGGGCATGGGGACCCTGGGGGCTGCCCTGGGTCTCTTTTGCCCTCTCCCTCTCCCTCTCTCTCTCTCTCTCTCTCTCTCCTTCTCTCTCTCGGCCTACTTCCAGGCTGACGCTGCCATCCTGGGCTCGGCACCCCGACAGTCTGGGAGCCCCCCGGCAGCTCTGCCCCGGAGCCAGCCCGCTCCTGGCCGCAAACCTGTGTCCTCTGCTGCCAGCCCCGCCCGGGGCACCTCCATGGATCGGTCCGTGCCGCAGCCCCCGAGACCCCGCCGATCGCAGGGAGCGCTCAGACACCTCCCAGCCTTGACAACCCCAAACCTGGCGTGCCCAGGTGCTCCTGACATTCTTTCTCTTTCTCTCGTCAACTTATCCTCTTTTCTCTTCAAGGAGGGCCCGTTCTGCTAAGGCTTTTCCGGACCCCAGTGTGGCATTGAATAACCTCTTAACAACCATGTGTTAAGATACTTCTCTGCCTTTCATGCAAAAAACTTGCATTCACACTTCTGCTCTCTTCTAGCACCAAGATGTCATCACTTCACATTCTAACATCTCAGAGTTTCCTAACTACTTCTCTACTTCAACTTCTCTCTTTCTCCTCTCTCAGTTGTAACCCTTATGGGGTCGATATTTATTCTTCCCCTATTTCTTTCTCCAGCCCAAACTTCTTTGTTGATTTTTTTTTCTTCATCCTCTTGGCTTAATTTCAAAACTCTAGCTGTCATTTTCTTATTTTCTGATATAACTCTTACTCTTAATTGCACTTGTAAGACTCTTCCCAATAAATTGCTACCTGCCCCTGGGACCAATAACACATATCCCATCTAAATTTTAGTTTCTTCCCTCAATTACCACATCTTTAATGACCAGAAATGTAAAACTTCCTCTTTTTGCCCCTGTTACTTTCACTATATGTTTGCTCACACTATAACCTTTTGGAACGTTTAACAGGCAGGTTTTCTCTGCCCCTGTGTCTATAACAAATTCCAATTCTTCTTCTTGGGGACCCACTTTTAAAGTTATCACAGGCTCCTGATGGTATTTGTTCCCCCCCAAAAAAATTAAAGCCTATGACTTTTTTTTTTTTTTAATGGGCCCATTTCTTTAAAGATTTTCAGATCTTCTGCTTACTTAGGACCATTTTCCTTTTTCTCTAAAGTTTGTTTATCTATTTAGTTGGAGTTTTTTCTTTCCCCTCTAAAAGCTGTCTCTCAAAAATCTTTTGTTTTCACATTTCGCCTTTGATATGCTGTCTCATTTATTCTCTTGGTTATGTAATTACAATAACTGTTCATGTGTTTACTCCCCTCCTCATTATTTTAACCCCATTCAGGAGGTACAGTTGGCATTTTGTCTTCTCTGGGGGTCCCTGCAGATTATCTTTTTCTTAAGCTTTTATTTCAGTTGCTCTGATTAACTGCTTTTCTTCCTGAGAAAAATATTATTTTCATTACCAACCACATCTGTTCTCAAGTATACATGTTTGGACCTAAAAGTTGGTCTAATTGTTCAGCTATGCCTATGGGATTCTCCAAATATCTCTTTTATTTATTTCTTAAAATTTCAGACCTCAGACAAAGTCAAAGAAGCATTTACAAACTCTGATCCATCACCCCCCTTTGAGAACCTCTCTTAATGGAAATAGACCAATCTCTTTATCCCATTCTTTTTGGATTTTTATCTTCTACAGCCTTTCTCACGTATTTTTAGGAAGAATCAGGAGAGGGCTTTCTTCTAACTGATTTTTTAGTGTTTCAATAAAGTGATTCCTTTAGAGAGTTTCCTTAAGCAGCCGGAGCTGTGGTTACCAAGGGAATGGAGCTCAGGGCAGGACGGGGAGGCTCGGCACAGCTCAGGGTCTGGGGGCTCCAAAGGCGGGGTCTGCAGCCGGGATGGCCCGAGGGGATCGGCACAGCTCAGGGTCTGGGGGCTCCAAAGGCGGGGTCTGTGGCTGGGATGGCCCGAGGGGATCGGCACAGCTCAGGGTCTGGGGGCTCCAGAGGCGGGGTCTGTGGCTGGGATCGCCCGAGGGGCTCGCACAGCTCAGGGTCTGGGGGCTCCAGAGGCGGGGTCTGTGGCTGGGATGGCCCGAGGGGATCGGCACAGCTCAGGGTCTGGGGGCTCCAGAGGCGGGGTCTGCAGCCGGGATGGCCCGAGGGGATCGGCACAGCTCAGGGTCTGGGGGCTCCAAAGGCGGGGTCTGTGGCTGGGATCGCCCGAGGGGCTGTTCCTGTGCAGACCGAGCTGGAGCGGGGATCGCCCTCACTCGGCTCACGGTGGCTGATCCGGCAGAGACAAAGCCGGGACTGACCCCGGCTGCAGCGGCGGGAGCCGACAGAGTCAGGGCAGCCGGGGATGGGACAGACGGGACCCCCTCGGTGCGATCAGCGCGGTGACCACGGTGCACACGGCAGGACAGACCCCCACCCCCGGCAAGAACGCGGGCCAGGCGGCCGGACCGGGACAGACGGACCGGGACAGACGGACCGGGACAGACGGACTGTGCCGGAGCCGGCACAGGGGCTGGGAGGGCTGGTGCGAACGAGTGGGGGAACGAACGGGAATGGATGAGGTAATTTGTTCTCAGCTCTATACTTTCCCCGTTTTGCTTTTTGGGTGCTTTGAAATGGTCGACGAGCTAACTGACGACCTTCTCATATTGTTTTTCTCATCACCCTTTTATTTATCTTTTGGCAAATTATACATGTTTCAGGTACTTGTTTTTTACTCTAAAGGTCTCAATGCACCCATAGTTCTTTTAAAAAAATGATCACACCTAGCCTGTGTATCCCACCGGGCTTTTTGATACACGTCCTCTGCTATTCCCTCGTAAGCGTTTTATTATCTAATTGTCTTCCATATCAAGATGTTTCTATTTCCCCGATTTATCTTGTTCGCCACAATCTTGTTTTAATTCCCCCCCCCTTTTTTTTTCTTCATTTGGAGTTAATATTAACTCTTTCAGCTCTATTTTCTGCTGCATCTTTAGCTTCTTGATCTGCCAGTTATTTATTTTATTTCTTCTTATTTCTAGGTCTTTACCTTTTGGTGTCGTTTAATATGTACTATTGCTATGTCTCTTAGGTAATTGTAATGCCTCTAAAACCTCGAAAATAAGTTTCTCATGTACTAATCTTTTTCTTCTTTAATTAAGCAATCTCCCTTTTAAAATTTTTCTTAAGGTATGTGCTACTCTAAAGGCATACCTTGAATGAATATATAACTCTTTTGTGTTAAATTTTCTAATGCTGTTTTTAAGTATATAATTCACAAGTTTGCATGTTTTTTCTCATCAACTTCTGCATACCCTGTATTTTGCAATGAGTTGTATTTCTGTTTGTTAACATAACTCCCAAAGTGCTGTCTTGGGGTATTTCTGTTGGTATTTTTTTTCTGCTTTTATTTTCCTGTATCCACCTTACTGAATTTCTGTCTCATTTTTCAGTTTTCTATCTATTCGTCCCCTGCTTCTGTTTTTCACTTTTTACTAACAACTTAAATACCACTTTTCTTTCAACTACTTACACCCAAAAAACCCCTTTTTCTCACACTGCTTTTCAATACAATCCAACTCCCTCCAAGGAGATACGGTAAGGCTTAAAATGCACAATCGACATTACCTATACTTTCATTCGTCTACATTCACTCACTTTTATTTCTCATTCACTTTCACACATTCCTTCACACTCTCAAGACACAAAGGGGATCCTTATTGCTAGGAAATCACAGGTCCTTGTGGCCCCCTCTTTCGCTTTGGGGTTTACCTCCAGGTCTCAGTGTCACCAGGCCCCCTAGAAGGGCCCTGACTCTGGCTGCCTCTGGTGCCCGTTCCCCTGTGAGGCTGTCTGCGTGTCTTTCACACTCTTCAGCTACGGCCCCTCACACGCCCAGGGAAGGCTAGCTTGGTTCGCAGGTCACTCGCTCCTCTTGGGCCCAGAAGCCCCCACCCAGCCGGGAGCTGCAGCCTGGTGTGCAGGTCACTCGCTCTTTCCACACCTCCCCCTTCCCACCTGCCCAGGAAGTTGAGGCTGGCTCTGTGTGTGTGTCACTCTCACATACCACAAAACAACAATAAGGTACCTTTTACTTTCACATCGCCTATTACAAGTTTAGGTGTTACTGGCCAGTCCCGGTGCTATTGGATATCCCTCAACCCAGCTGTGTTATCCAACCCCAAATGCTCTTGGGCAATTTTTCCCTCAATCCTGTCGTGTTGTCCAACCCCAGATGCTCTCGGGTAATTTTCCTTCAATCCAGCTGTGTTGTTCAACCTCAGATGCTCTTGGGCATTTTCTGTCCCTCAACCCAGCGGTGTGGTACAACTACAGATGCTCTTTGGCATTTAATTTGTTCTGCTGTGTTGTCCAACCCTGGATGTTCTTGGGCATTTTTTTATCCCCCAATCTAGCTGTGTTGTCCCACCCTGAGTGTTCTCGGGCATATCCTCACTCGGACAGAATTCTGCTCAACCCTGCTCTTGGATGCTCTTGGAATATAAATCCCTCAACCCAGCAGGTTTTAGGAGCCCCTCCTGTCCTGTTTCCTAGTGGATTGGGCTAGGAAACCTTGCTCCCCACCACCGAGGGGTCCAACCCCTCCCTGAGACCCAGTCCCAGTCACCCCCGGGGATTCTTTCACTCTCTTATGAGTCGCTTTGTCTCTTTACTGGCCGCTTTTCCAGCGAAAAGTCGGAAACGCAGCGTGGGAGACTCCGCACTCACTTGGCAGGTCTGGGACAACCAGCCCGCCTCTCATTCACACACATTCATCCCCCCGTACCTGCCCCCCGAGAAATACTTACCAATCCTTTTTCCTTCCCGGGTTCTTCGTGCGCACTACTACTCTTAGGGGGCAAATTACAGCAGTTGTAGGGACCCTTTTCCCGTTCTCTTTGTTTTATTGTCTCCTTTTGTCCACAGATCGTAACCTGCGTCTGTCGGTCACTTCAGGGGAAGCAGAGCGAGGCTGCCAAAGAGGGCAGGGCGCGCCTTCCCCACTCTGACTCTCCCAAAGCACCGGCAGCGAGGAGTTAGTAACCATCCTCTGCTACCAAATTGTGAAAAACGCCAATCACTTGTTTTTAAAATTTTTAATGTTTAATAGTAATAAAATGGTTATATAGTAACACAATTAGAGTAATAACAATTTGGACAAATTGAATTAAGACAATATGAGACAATAAAAACAAAGAGTTATGGACGTCCAGGTACCTTTTTCTGGGCATCACGGGCCCAAAAAAGGACCCCTGGTAACAAAGGATTAACCCTTAAAAACAACAGCCCGTTGCATATTCATACACTTCATACATGATGCATAAATTCCATTCAAACACAGGATTCTGTCTGACCAGTGTCAACTTCTTCCCTCTAATCCTAATAGCACCTCCAAGGTGGGAAGAAGTTTGTTTCTTCTGATAAGAAGGCCATAAATTCTTTTTCTCTGAAAGATCTAGGTGTCCTGTGGCTGCAAGTTATCTCGCTGCAAGTCCTTTCTTTTAAACAAAGCATCTTACATAGCATAGTTCTATTTTAACAATTTTTATAACCTAAAACTATATTTAACACAGTACTTAAGAAAATTAATACAGCATTGCTTTCTAATACAACACATATAATATTCATTTTAATATTTGTGAAAAGCCAATCATAAAATACATGCATTTTTCACACCCCATTCCTGGACATCAGGGCTCTCTGCTCCCCTTTTCCCGGCCATCCCATGGCTCCCAGCCTCCAGACTGGCCATTGGCTTGACCCTGGGATGCCCTGGAATGCCTTGGTCCCCCATTCCTGCCTTTCCCAGTCCCCAGCCCCAGCTGTGTGCAAAACCAGAGACCCCCTGAACTCCTCCTTCTCGAACATCCCTGCTGTCCCCACCCTTGTCCCCCCTTTTTGGGAAACCCTGGACTCCCCTTTCCTGGGCTCAAGGACCCCCTGGAACTCCCTTCTACCTCTCCTCGTCCCTGCCCCTGTCTCCTGTCCCTCAGCTGTCCCCTGTCCCTCGGCTCTGTGGGGCCCAGGGTGGCAGCAGGAGCCAGGGCAGCCCTGGGGGAGAACAACCCTGAGCCCCAGCCGGGCCAGTTCCCCCAGTTCCCCCCAGGTCACTCCCAGCATGGGCCCTGTGGCTCCCAGTCACCCCCAGGATGGTCCCAGTCACTTCCCGTTACACTCAGTGTGATCCCAGTATCATCCCAGTCACTCCCAGTATGATCCCAGGTGTTCCCATTCACCGCTACTATAGTTCCAGACACTCCCAGTATGGTTCCAGTCCTTCCCAGTATGATTCCAGGATGAACCCAGTCACTCTCAGTACAGTGCCATTTGCCCCCAGTATGGTCCCAGTCACTCCAAGTCACCCAGTAGGATTCCAGTCACGCCCAGTAGGATTCCAGTCAATCCCAGATACTCCCAGTATTATTCCAGTGACTTCCTTTATGGTTCTTTTGTGATTCCAGTCACTCCTGGTCTCTCCCAGTACATCCCAGTTGTCCCTAATGTGTTTCCACTCACTCCCAGTTGCTCCCAGTAGCTTCCGGTATGATTCCATTTGCTCACAGCCACTCCCAGTCACCTCCAGCATGATTCCTGTCATTTCCTGTATATCCCAGTTGCCCCAACATGGTCCCAATTGCCCTCAGCCTGCCCCTAGTCACTTCCAGTATGATTCCAGAAGGATCCCAGTCACCCTCAGTGTGGTGCCAGTTGCTCCCAGTATGATCCCATTGGTCCCCAGCATGTCCCCATTTCCTCCCAGTGTGATCCCAGTTGCCTCTAGCACAGACCCAGTCCCTCCCAGTATGATCCTACTCTGATGCCATGATGATCCCAGTTGCTCCCAGCTTGGTCCTAGCTGCTCCCAGTTGCTCCCAGTCTGATCCCAGTTGTTCCCAGTGGCCCCTGTGTTATGTTTGGGAATGGGAGGAAATGTAGGGAAGTGATGCAAAGTTTTTTGTGTATCTGACAGTCTGTTGAGCTGCTGAAAAGCTAGACACGCTTTTGTGAAACACACATGGTAAAGACCAAAAAATTCAGAAACTTTTCTTTTCTTTGTTGGTCGGCAGGGAGGTGCTGGGTTTCGGTTTGGGCTTCAGCTCTGTGTCTGGGCTGGGCTGGGCCGTCTTGCTGCAGGCTGGGCTTCTTTTCTATTTCCTGGGCTGCTTGCTGGCTTCTCTCTCCATGGGCTCTGGTTTGGCCGGGCTGGGCTTCAGCAGCTGCCGGGCAAGGAGACAGGGGAGGCTGCGGAGCTTTAGCCAGAGCAGGGCTGGCTGTGGCTGCGAAGATCTCGCTGTCAGGCTGCTGCTTCTTCTTCTTAGCCTGGCTGAGACCAGAGACTTCTGTGGCTGGTGTAGAAAACTAAACACTAACTACAAAGCTGATCTGAACACAACTGAGCCACAGCTTTCTGTTAGTAGTTATTGGTGGGTTAGGTAGGCTTCAGGCGTGATGTTAACTTTTTCAGTGCTTCAGTCTTCTTCTGAGTGAGAGAAAAGAACAACATGCACGTATATTAAAAACAAGATGAAGATATTAAAGGTAATAAAGAAGAAGGTAAGTAAGTCTCAGATGGGAGGGGGAGAAGATGCTTTGTTTTTAGAGCTGAAATCCTCTTGTAAGCTATAAAGAAAAGACTCTTTTCCCTTATAACACATAAAACTATAAGGAAATTAAAGTGTTTGAATTGATATTAGGTAAAGGCTTCTATGTTAAAGTAAGCAGATGTTGAAATAGCTGTAATCTCATGAGAAGTTTGCACAAAGAAAGAGCACAGTCTTGTGCTTCTAAAAATGAAGATCTGTGCTCCCAGAGATGAAGATGATTTTAGAGATAGATAATGAGAACTTTTGCCTTTGAACAGTTCATCTTTAAAACAATACCCCATCAATCAACATAGCCCATCTCCAAGCTGTGGGAAGGTTTGTAGAAATAAGAAAGATTTTACGATAGCAAGGTTCCCCTGGCAGTTGTTATTCATGACAAAATTGAGAACCACGAGAAAACTGTTTTTTTCCTTTTGTAGAAAAGTCTCCATAACTTTATCAAGAGGGACTTCTCTCCCTAAGTGAACTAAAAAAAGACTCTTTGAGAGGTAGTAAACTGACTAGAAATCTTAAGTTTAGTTTCTTTACATTGTCAGTGAGAAAGAAAAAGTTGTGGGGAGAAGTATTCTAAAAAGTTTGCTTTGATTCTTACTACCTTTTTTTTCTTTTTACTTACTATTATTAAAATTTTTCTTTCTACCCTTTTAAAGTTTTGAGCCTGCTTTACCTTTCTCCTAATCCTATCTCACAACCAAAAATAAGTGTATTAGTAATTAACCAACACCAAACCCACCACATTCTTTAGTGCATTAGCCAAAAAAAATCTCAAAATTAAAGAGATCTTATATTAGCAAACCAAAACCACGACACCCTAGCACAGACCCAGTCACTCCCAGTATGACCCCGGTAGGAATCCACTGTGATCCCAGTCTTCCCAGTTGCCCCCAATGTAGACTCAGTGACTCCAGTCACTCTCAGTGTGTTCCCAGTCATCCCCAGTATGGTTGCAGTCACTCCCAGTATATCCCAGTGGGTCCCACTATGATCCCTTTTGCCCCAGTTCTGGCCCTGCTGAGTCCCAGTGTGCTCTGATCCTGCTCCCAGTGGGTCCCAGTGCTGGGCACGGTGAATCCCAGGGTGTCCTGGTGTATCCTGGAGTATCCTGGTGTGTCTTGGTATGTCCCAGTGTATCCCAGTGTGTCCCAGTGTATCCCAGTGTGTCCCAGTGTGTCCCAGTGTATCCCAGTGTATCCCAGTTTATCCTGGGGTATCCCAGTGTATCCTGCCTGGTGTATCCCGGTGTCCCAGTCCATCCCAGCCTGTCCCAGTCCATCCCGGTCCGTTCCCTTCACTGGGAGTGACTGGGATCATACTGGTGGAAAGTGGAATCTTACTGGGCCAAGTGGATGTGACTGGGAATGACTGTGAGTATGCTGAAGGCAACTGGGATATACTGGGAGCGTCTGTAACCATGCTGGGGGTGTCTGGGAACACACTGAGAGTCCCAGCAGGTCCAAGGACACCGTGGTGGCACTATGGAACCTCATGGAACCAAGGGGATCATTGTGGCACCCCTGGAGCCCATGGAACCGAGGGGCCTTGGTGACACAGCGGGGCTTCATGGAACCCAGAGACCATTATGGTTCTGTGGGGCCTGATGGAACCATGGAGACCATTGGGACCCTTCAGGGCCTGGTGTCACCAAGGGGGCATTATGGCACCTCAGGGACACATGGAAGCAAGGGACCATTGGGTCTCATGGAACTGAGGGAACATGGAACAGGCCTGGCTGGCTTGGCCTCCCAGGGGCCACCGGACAGCTCTGGCTGATGTTGGAATGTCAAAGGCTGCCTTTCGTCAGCTCCTGGAGCACTGCGGCTCTGTGCTTTCCTTGCTAGGAAAGGAACTGTCAATCTCTTCTAATTACTCATGGCCAGAACTGGGATTTCAACTCCAAATTTTTCCCATAGGAATATTGCCAGGACAAGTGTGGCAGGCAATGTTTTCAGGAGAGTCACCTCCCATCTGTCCCCAAAACACTGGGGAAGGCTCCGTGCTTTCCTCCCTATGAGAAAGAACTGTCCTACTTCTCCAGGCATGCATGGCTGAGATTGGTCTTCCACCTCCAGAATTCCCTAAATCCAAAGACTGCTCCCAAAAAAAATCTGCCATTCCTGACAAGTCTGGCTGGCCTTGGCCTAGCGAGACTCTCACCTGCCTTCCAAACACTGAGGCTCTGTGCTTTCCTTCCTATGGAACAAAACTGTCCTTCTCAGCCAGGTGCCCATGGCCACAACTGGGATTTCACTTCCAGCATTCCCTGTTGTGACAGACTGGAGGAGATTGTTGGCTCTAAACATTTTGTGTGGGGGGGAGGAAGGGGCAGGTCCAGCCTTGCCCTGCCCTGGAGCCCCAATCCCCCCAGAGCCTCTATCCCAGCCCAGCAGTGGCTGCCAGTCCCTGGCACAGCACAGGCAATGCTCCACAGCCACCTCTGCAGCCCCAGCCCAGCTCCTGAGGGACCAAATGAGCCCAAGGCCCACCTGGGGGAAGGGCCCAGAGAGACCAAGGGGTATTGAAGACTGACCACAAGGCAAGCACACATCTTGACCCTGCCTCCTGTTGTAATTTCTATCTGAACACTGCTGGAATCCAGCAGTTGGTAACTCTGTGTGTGCTCCTCTGTATCTTTTCAGCCAACAAAGCCAAGGGAAGGCACAGTTCCATCAAATGCAAAAGTCATTCCTCTGCTGGATATTAAATCCACTTTCCACAGCAGACAGCCTCAGAGAAATGGAAAGCACCTTCTGTGCCCAGCACAGATCCCAAGGTCCCCCCAAACCCTCCCTGCCCCAATTCTGCCCAGATTTGCTCTTTGCACACACGAGTCACACACTGAAGTCAGGAGCTCCCTCCATGCCCAGAGGGAGGAAAAGAGAGAAAGGGGATGAAGAGCTCTCCTGTGCAGAGCCAAGGTCCAAGTGCTCTGGGATGTCCCAGCAGCATCTGACATGTCCACCATCCCCCAGAGATTTCCGCACAGGAACAGTTTTAGACAAAGGCAAAAGAAAAGGCAATTCTGTGAGATATAAACACAATTAAGATGTTGACTAATATGATATTTATTTCAGCTTCAGAAAGATTGGGCAATTCCCTGAAGCTCAAAGCATGAAACCAGTCAGCTGAAGGGCACTTGAATGACCAGAAAGCACCGGGAGGAGTGCTGAGGATTTTTTGGAGGACAATGGACATATGCAACATGTTCACAATCCAGCCTTCATAGAACCTGAGTGAGGTCACCATGCCCTTGAAGGACACAAAAGAAGGAGAACACGCTCAGCAGCAGACGGTTCAGGATGCAAAGGCAGACAAGAAAACCACAGCGAGATGCATGAAGAAGAAAGACTAACTAAAATTAACTGAAATATCAAAATGCGTGCGTAAAAAGGATTTAACCAATCATGTATCAGCTTGAGGTGTGAACAATAGAGAACAATAAAAATATGGCTTGCTTTTTGTAATAAATTGGTTTCCCTTATCATATTAATCATGGTGTCATGTCCCATTAATGATCCTCTGCACCTGGGGACCAGAAATGCATGCAAGCCTCCACCCCAAGAGACATTATGAATTCAAAAAACATGGCCATTAACTGCTTTATACCAACACAGAGTAATGGCAACCAAAATGCAGTCAGAACAGGGTTTTTTCCACTCTCTCTCAAGCCCCACACGTTGGGCACCAAATTTTGTCCTGGTTTAGGGCAAATTTGGGAGAAAACCTCCAAAGGGGCTCCTCCAGAAAGCAAACGCACATTGCCCCTCCCCACAACTGGGTCAGGAAGGATTCCCTGGAGAGAAGTGGAAAGAACCTGTTTATTTAACAGGCAAAGCACCCCCAGCACACAAAATGAACAATACCAGGTGACAACACTCTTTCACCACTCTGAAAAAGATGACAAATTCAGAAAGTCTCTCTTGGGAGTGGTCGCTCTGTTATCAGTCCCTCTGGTGCTGGGGCAGCTGCTGCAGCCACAAGGTGCAAACTCTCAGTGTTTCCCAGGTCCCAGTCCGGAGCAGGTTTGAGTGGTTCCAAAAAAGAGAAAGGAAAAACAGTCCAGGGAAAAATTCGGAGTGCTTAGCCAAACTAAGTAATGAGCAGAAACAAAAGCAAGAGCAAAGCAAAAAGCCAAGCAAAAAGCAAAAGCAGCACCATGCACTGCCCTGTCTCTGTGTCCCGCCAGCCGTGGGGGAGCGGCTGATAACAAAACCAAAACAAAACTTCGCTCTTCAGAGCCAGTCTTGAAGGCACAGAACATAATATCCAGCATAAACAGAACACATGGATGGGGATACAAGCATCATAACGTCACCATAGGACAGTCCTGCACCCAAAATTCTGTCCTGCACCCACTGCTGCATCCTGAGTCCTGTCCTGCACCCCGAGCCCCGTCCTGTACCCAAATTCTGTACTGTCCCATACCCCAAACTCAAAGCTGCCCCCAAACCCCAACCCCACCCCTCATTTATCACCACATTCCTGTTCCACACCTTCTCTTCAACTCCTCCCCCTCTCCCACCCCTGTCCCACCCCCAAATTTATCCCATGTCCCTGATCCCCTCCCTGTTCCCTCCCCAACCCAGCCCTTCCCCGCAGGCCAAGTGGGCGGCAGCAGCAGTGGCAGCTGGTGGGGGCCGGTGGAGTTGGAGGTGCTGCAGCCCCTGAGCCTCCTCACCCTGGACACGCTCCAGAAGTGCATCTTCAGCTATGAGACCCACGGCCAGGAGTGATTGACACCTGTCCCCACTGATCATCTGTAAGAGACACTCTGAGGTTTCCCTCAGCTGCCTCACGACCGCTGTGACGGAGACTGAAGCCCCCTCCCAAGGGCTGAGACTGAGACCCCTATGACTCTAACACAGGGGGCTGGCCGAACTGAAGCCAGATGTTTGCCAAGTGTTGCCTGCAGGTGTGCTCCCTGGACCAAGAAAACAATTGGTCTCACTCACTGCTGAGAACATGGACTGTCTGTAAACTCACCTGTTCCCTCTCGGTGCTTTCAATAGACTTACCTGCTCCCCCCCTTGGTGGAGGACTATAACAGAACCAAGACTTTGAGATTCTCCCTGACGTGACAAGACGGATCTATTGGCTGGACCACGAGGGTTTCATCTCTCCACTGGCAGCTATTCCTCCCCTCTTTCTCTCTCTCTCTCTCTCTCCCCTTTATTCTCCTTTCTAATCCTTCCATCACATCTGCTGTGGGCACTCAACAAGAGGTGCATTTGTTTTGATTAATACCAAAATCCCCTTCCGTGTTGCTTTTGCACTCAGATCAGTTAACAAACCATCATGACCCTCGCTTGTACGAGCGGATCATGACACCATCCTGGTGGCCCTACCATTGTCCCTGCTGGCCATCCTGGTGGCTGTGCTGGCTCTGCCATGGTCCCCACTGGCCATCCTGTCCAATCCCTGTCCCTGCTGGCCATTCTGGTGGCCCCAATGGTCCTGCTATCATCCATGCTGGTGGCCACAGTGTCCCCACATGGTCCCTGGTACAGGCAGCCCAGCGAGTACATCCTGCTGCTCACCAAGGTGGGGCTGGGGTGGTGGCCATGGGGCATGAAAGTGGTCAAGAGAGTGGTGGTGGCCTTGGAAGGATTGACCATAGAGGCCAGTAGGATGCTGGTGGCCATGGGAGGCTTGGACATAGACTGGTGGCTACAGGGGAACAGTGGTGGCCATGGGCAGCATTGACCATAGAGCTGGTGGCCAGTGGGATGGTGGTGCCATAGGGTGGTTGCCATGGATGGGATTTGGCCCCAGGTGGCCCACAGACTGGTGGCCCCAGTGGCCCGTGGCTCATCTTGCCTCTGCAGGACGAGAATGGCCGCACCCTGTCGGACGAGGACATCGTGGCTCAGGCTGACACCTTCATGTTTGAGGGTGAGCACGAGCTCCCAGGTGCCACTGGGGAGGAGCCACTCCAGTGTCCCCTCACTCACCCAGTGTCCCCACAGGCCATGACACCACGGCCAGTGGCCTGGCATGGCTCTTCTACAACCTGGCCGGCCATCCTGAGCACCAGGAGCGATGCCGCCAGCAGGTACAGGAGCTCCTGGCTGGCCGGGACACTGCAGACATTGAATGGTGAGATGTCCCCAGGGCCACCCCGGTCATGTGGCTTGGGGACACGATGCCAGCCCCGCTTGTCCCCAGGGACGACCTGTCCCAGCTGCCCTTCACCACCATATGCATCAAGGAGAGCCTGTGGCTGCACCCTCCTGTCACTGCTGTGTCCTGGCGCTGCACCGAGGACATCCCCCTGTGTGATGGCTGTGTCATCCCCAAGGGTATGGCATGGCCAGGGTGTCCCCAGTGTCACCACCCACCCTCATCTGCTGTCCCTAAAGTGGCCATTCCCATCCCAGCAGGGGTCATCTGCCTGATGAGCATCTATGGGACCCACCACAACCCAGACCTCTGGCCCAAGCGTGAGGTAGGGCCACCCTATGAGGTGTCCCTGTCACCATGGTGGTGACAGCTGTGTCCCCTCGGTGTGACTGTGTTGGTGTCACCCCAGGTGTTCAGTCCTCTGAGGTTCAGTCTGGAAAACAGCAAGGAACGGTCCCCGTCGTCCTTCATCCCCTTCTCTGCTGGCCCCAGGTATGTGCTGGAGTGGGGACAGGAGTGTCCCCAAATGTCACCCCTGTCCCTGGCTGGGTTCACAGTGGGGTGACAATGGGGAGGAGCAGGGAATAAATGGCAGCATGAAAGGGACAGTATCATGGTGGTGGTGGGGATGTGTTGTCCTTGGCCATGGGACACCCCATGGCATGGACATGTCAACCCATGGACTTGTCTCTAGGCCATTTGTGTCACCATCCATGGCCATGTCCCCCATTTCCTCATCCATGGCCATAGAGCCCCATGTCACCATCTCTATCTGTGACACCCCCCATGCCCAATATCGCCATCCACAGCCATGTCCTTGTCCCCATCCCCACCACATCCCCACCCAGGTCCTTGTCCCCATCCCCACCATATCCCCACCCACGTCCTTGTCCCCATCCCTACCATGTCCCCACCCAAGTCCCACAATATCACCATCCATGTCTTAGTTGAATGTCTTTATATTTACCCCAATGTTGGGTGAAGGATAATGAAAAATGAAAGAAAATAAAGGCCAAAATAAAAGCATTTATGTGTCCATGCTGGCTGAGTATCCGTGTGCCTGGGCGGGTAGAAAGGACCTTTTCTAGAAAGATTTCCACTCCATTGTCTCCAAAATCCTGGGTTTTGCCCCAGTCAATCACCATTTGGCTGTGAAAGATGCTGGTGGGCCAGAGAGAATTAGAATCATGGAATGATTCAGGTTGGAAAAGACCTCCAACTCCATTTGGAATTCTGGATGCCACTCGAAGCAATGACTGGATGCAAAAGGTGAGACTGTTTTGGGGTCGAAAGTAAAAAACTGTGCTGTCCACTATGAAATTCTGATGTCTGTTTGCATCCCAATGGATTTTTCTCTGGCCGTGTCCAAGTGCCCAAGGAGAGCCAGGAAGATGTGGGGACCACCAGCCAGGTATCTTCCCAACATGGATCACCAGGATCATGGATGACCAAGTCTCCGCCCAGCGAGGGTCACTGTGGACCATCCAGTGGGGGTCCCCAATGGGGGATGGAGTTGAAGCAGCACTCAAAGCTCTTCCTGTCACTGTAGCACACAAAACAACACGAGCGCACACACTGCTGCTCTCAAGGGGAAGAAAAGGGAAGTTTATTTCCTGACTCCAACATTTACAGTTTTCTAAAAGCGACCATGGATTGGAGGGTGAAAGTGCCACCTCTCCAATGACACTGGACAAACTAACAGTCCATCATATTTTTCTTCTTCTATAAAAGAATGCCAAACAAGAAGTTATTTACAGAAAGTGTTTGAGAAAGTTTGCTCCAAGAATGTAAACATTAGAAGGCTCAGAAAATCTTTAAAAATCAAGGCAACACTCTTCCTGCACACAGGGCACTTGTTGGGCATCCCTTACTGCTGCCTCCCTTGGTGTTGGGTCACAGCAGAGTTCTGGGAGAAGTTCTTCCCACACTTGGGACACTGTCAGGGCCTCTCCCCAGTGTGGATCCACTGGTGGGTGACGAGAGTGCAGTTTTTCTAAAAGCCCTTCCTGCAGTCAGGGCAGCAGAAGGGCCTCTATTCTGTGTGAATCTGCTGATGCTTGAGGAGACGGTATCGGCTCTGAAACCTCTCCCCACACTCAGAACACTCATAGGATCTCTCCCCAGTGTGGATTCTCTGGTGGGCAATCAGCCTAGAGTTCTGCCTGAAGCATTTCCCACATTCCCCACACCTCTAAGGCCTCTCCCTGGTGTGGATCATCTGGTGCAGAATCGGCCTAGTGCTCTGACTGAAGCTTTTCCCACATTCCCCACACCTGTAAGGCCTCTCCCCAGTGTGGATCCTCTGGTGGACACTCAGGCCGGAGGGGTCGATGAAGCTTTTCCCACATTCCCTGCACTTATAGGGCCTCTCCCCAGTGTGGATCCTCTGGTGGGCATTCAGATGGCAGCTCTGCCTAAAGCTTTTCCCACATTCCCTGCACTTGTAGGGCCTCTCCCCAGTGTGGATCCTCTGGTGGGCATTCAGATAGCAGCTCTGCCTAAAGCTTTTCCCACATTCCCTGCACTTGTAGGGCCTCTCCCCAGTGTGGATCCTCTGGTGCAGAATCAGGCTGGAGTTCTCAATGAAGCTCTTCCCACACTCTGAGCACGTGTAGGGGCACTCCCCAGTGTGCATTGTCTGGTGGATGATCAGGCGGGAGCTGTCACGGAAGCCCTTCCCACACTCCCCACACACAAAGGGTCGTATCCCAGTGTGGATCATCTGGTGGAGTTTCAAGCTGGAGCTCCTCCTGAAGCCCTTCCCACATTCTCCACATTTATAGGGCCGTTCATTGGTGGGGATCCTCTGGTGGGCGATCAGGTTGGAGTTGATCCTGAAGCTCTTCCCACATTCCCCACACTTGTGGGGCCGTTCATTGGTGTGGATCCTCTGGTGGACAATCAGGTGGGAGCTGATCCTGAAGCTCTTCCCACATTCCCTACACTCATAGGGCCGTTCCCCGGTGTGGGTCCTCTGGTGGATGAGCAGGTGGTCGCTCCTGCCGAAACTCTTCCCACATTCCAAGCACTGGTGGGGCTTCTTGCCATCATCAAGCTGCTGATGGACCACCACTTCAGCGCTCTGGCCAGATCTCTGGCTGCCTTCCAGGCACAGGCTGAGTCTCTCCTCCTCGGAGCACCCTGGGCTGGGTTTGCAGCCCCTCCTCTTGAGGGATCTCCGGGGCTTTTCCTCCCCAGTGGATTCTTGTGCCCTGGAGCCGCTCAAAATGGCCTCTTCCACCAGGTTCTGCTGTGAGGATTTGTCCTCCCTGGTCTCCATCCTCAGCTCGTTCCCTGGGGGAGGAAGGACAAGGAGAGGCTGGGATTTGCCTCCGTGCCACAGGGAAGGGGAAGGAGATCCCCCCAGTGCATCCCTGGCTGGACAGCATCAGCAGTGGGGCTGTGCTGCAGCTGGGGCCGTGCTGGGCTGGGAGACGGAGCAGGACAGAGGGGAAAAGGGGCACTGACTTCCTTCTCACCTGCCTCAGTGCCCTGGGGCATCTTCCTCTTCCTCACAGCCTTCTCCATCCAGATGAGGTTTGGGAATGGGAAATCCTGATTTGGGGGAAAAACAAGATGTGAGTGCATTGCCTTCGGAGGTCCCACTGGCCAAGTCCATCTCTAGAAGTCACCGGACGTCTGGTGGCCAGAAATACCTCCAAAAATCAAGGAGTCCAAAAACCTCTCCCAGGAGTTCCCTGTTTCCAGTGTCCTCACTTTGGGCTTATGGGGGTCCCTCTTCTCAGAGCTGCTGGGGGGGCTGTGGGGCCTGGGCATTCCCCCTCTCCCGGGTCCTGCTTACACAGGCTGAGGGTCTTTTGGGGGTCCCAGGGGTGAAATTATGATGCTCGTATCCCCATTTGTCTGAAATAAGCTTTGCACCTTTAATACTGGTTCTGAGAGCAGAGAGGGAGGAAGAAGAAGCACGGAGTTTGTTTTCAGAACCTCTCTCACTCCTCCACATTCCTGCTCCTCTCTTGTCTGCAGATGGACAGACAGCGGGACAGAGCCCTCCTTTGCTGTTAGTCAGTTTGAGCTAGCAGAGGAAGAGAAGCTCCCTGGACTGTGGTTTTTGGTTTATCCTTTTCTTTGGACCTGTCTAAACCTCCTCTGGATTGAACACCCAGAAGAGCACCAGGTGCTCACACCTGTGCCCCACCGGGGCTGGGCCACGGCATTTCCAGCCCCAGAGAGACTGATAAGAGACTGATAAGAGACTGAGCAAGCCATGCTACAGCTCACGGAGGGACTTTGTGAGTTTGTCATCTCTTTTGGAGCAGCAAGAGATTTTATTGTTTAATACTGTTCATTTTGGGGTCTGGTGAGTGCTTTGCCTGTTCAATAAACAGTTTTTTCCACTTCTCTCAAAGAAAATACTTTTCCAGAACCAGCTGGAGGAGGGGCCACTTGACTTTGCTCTTCTACAGGAAACACCTTTAGAGTTTTTCCTCCCAAAATTGCCCTAAGCCAGGACATTGGCTTTGAAGGTCCCACTGGCCAAGTCCATCTCTAGAAGTCACTGAGTGGTGGCCAGAAATACCTCCAAAAATCAAGAATTCCAAAAACCTCTCCCAGGAGTGCCCCGTTTCCAGTGTCCTTATTTTGGGCTTATGGGTGTCCCTCTTCTCACAGCTGATGGGGGGCCTGTGGGTCCTGGGCATTCCCCCTCTCCCGGGTCCTGCTCAGGCATGCTGAGGGGGTTTTGGGGGTCCCAGGGCTCACCCTCCCCTGATTCTGTGGAAATTGTTTTTGTGACACGTGCCAATTGGGAACGGAAACAGCAAATGCTTCTATCTGCTGTGTCCAAAACAAGACACAAAGAAAGGTTTTGAAACTTTCTGACCAAATAGACAAATAAAGCATCAAAATCAAAGAAGTATAGTAGAGCAAAAGAGATGAGGCAGCAAGACGACTGATGCTTAGAATAAAATAGAGGAAGTTGGGGTAAAGCTAAGAGATATTGTAACAAAGCAATTAAAAGCTTATGTATAATAAAAAGCTTGATGCACTTGACAAATCATGTAGCAGACACCAGTGCAAGGCCTCCCTCCAGACAATCACAAGAAGGATAGCAATCAATGACCACCTAGAAATATTGTGAAATTACTGCTCCCAGCTTATTGATATTTGCTAATTTGGACTAACCAAGCATATTGGAAAATGCTTTGTAGGCTTAAAAACAGTATATATAATTTACTGAACTGTGTGTGCTATGAGTGGAGCAGTGACTCCCCAGCCACCCAGCGCTGCGTGCTTGCTTTAAAATAAAAGGTATAGAAGTAAAATTCACATTCGCTATTGAAATTTTACATCAGGTGTTCCAGGGTCCCCTTTCTCCAGCATCCCCCCACTCTAGGCACTCAGCGCTTCCCCTGCTCCCCTTTGCACTCCTGAGAGATCCAAAAGTACCCCCTTCATCAAATAAATTAAAAATACCTCTCTCAGCGACACCAAAATATATTTGGGACTCAACTCCTGTGAAAAACGCCAATCACTTGTTTTTAAAATTTTAAAAGTTTAATAGTAATAAAATGGTTCTAAAAACAGTAATACAATTAGAGTAATAATAATTTGGATAATTTGAATTAGGACAATACGAGACAACAAATACAAAGAATTATGGATGTCCGGGTACCTTTTTCTGGGCAGCACGAGCCTGAAAAAGGGCACCGGTTAACAAAGATTAACCCTTAAAAACAATAACCCGTTGCACATTCATACACCTCATACATGATGCATAAATTCCATTCAAACACAGGATTCTGTCTGGCCATCATCAACTTCTTCCTTCTAATCCTAACAGCCCCTTTGAGGCGGGAAGAAGTTCGTTTCTTCTGGTAAGAGAGCAAAAAATTCTTTTTTCTGAAAGATTCAGGTGTCCTGTGGCTGCTATCTGATGCGAGTGCCTCATTCCTTCCTTTAAAAAAACCTCACTGACATAGTTCTTCTTTTAACTACAAAAGTTACCTTTTAATTACAAGACTACATTTATTATTAAACTGTTAACACAGCACTGCTGTCGGAACCCAACATCTGGCGTTCCCTGCTTGGGCTACTCCCCACCAACCCTTTCGGGGGGGGGGGATCAGCCCTGAAGAGCTGAAGCTCAAGAACTGAAAAGCAAAGAGGGCAGCTCCAATCTAGGACGAATTCCCAGGAGAGCACTGATAGCTCCTGAGGAGAGAAGCCTGAAGAAAAAAGAAAAAGAAGAAGAGAAAGAAAAACAGCCAGAGGAGTCTGCAAAAAACAGCAGTCACTGAGAATTACATCTCTCAGCTTCTACCGAAGACAGTTCGTGGCAGAGCAGCCCGGATCGGAACCGGAAGGCGCCTCCGGATCCTTCTCCTGTGACCTGCTGGACAGAGACGGGAGGCTTCGGACAGCTCTGACGACAGATTCGGTGAGAAGGTCAAAATATAAGAACATAATTGCACACACTCTCCCAAGAACAGCGGGAAATTTTGTCCGCCTTACAAGGCGTGGCTCAAACACATACAGAAGAGATCCCAAAGAAAGTATTAAAACAGCTATTGTTGTGGGCAAGGCTTAATTACCCACTGGCCGAAACATGCCTGCTATTCGAAGTGGGGTTTTGGCAGGAAATCAAGAGGCACTGATATTTCTTAATGACAAAAAAAGACGAGACAGCGTTAAAGCTGCTCTCGCCGGCAAGGGTAATGCTAGAGAAAAGCATACCGGTTCAGTCGAAAAGACTGGGAGAGCAACGAAAAGTTGCTCTGCATCCTCAGCAGAAGGGTGGGGGAGCAAAGCTCCGGAAAAAAAAATTATTTCTGGCCTTAAGAAGCCAGGGGGAAAGGGCTCTCGAAGAAAGAGAGCAGGAAAAATATTAAAGCCCCGGTCCCAAAACCCAGAAACCCCAGGAAACTCCTAAAGCGTCCTGAAACTCCGGAGAGTACAGGGGAGTCAGGATCGGAGGGGGGGGTGAAGGGGGACAGAGAAGGGATCGGGGGGGGCGCGGTAGCGGCGGAGCAGGCGGGGAGCGCGGGTGAAGAGATACCGGGAGACACATGTCCCGGTGCGGCTTTTGTCAGCACGGCGCCGGGGGGTGGCGGCCGTCCCGGAGACGCGCGCGGCGGGCAGAACTCGCAAAAACCCGCGGACAAATTCGGCTCGAATTGCGGGGCGGGGCGGGCCCGGGTGCCGGCGGGGGGCGGGCCGTACACACCGGCGGGAGGAATGGACACAGAGACAGAGTCAGGGGCAGACCGAGGGAGGAGACCTGGGAGGTGGAACAAGGGGGGGAGAGTGACGTCAGCCCAGGAGAGACGGGGAGAGGCTCGGAAAGCACGCATGCGCAGAGTAGAGCGCGGGCGGGGGCGGGCCCGTGACGTCTCGGGCGAGGAGGGGCCGTGTTCGGGTTCCTATGTCCCAGCGGCTCCACACCCTCTTCAGACTTGGTACCTCTGGATGAAAACCCTCGGAGTCCCAGTCCCTTCCCTTCAAGGGAGACGTTCTGGTGTTCAAGCTCCATTTCCAGCTGAATTAAAAGCCAGGCAGACACGGTCTCAAACGAGATCACGAACACGGCAGTTGACAGGACGAGGGGCAGTCCAGCTCATGCTGTTGTCCGACCTGGGGAGGCCGGTGACAGCGCCACCTAGAGGGGGGCAAGGCTTTCGCTTGTGTCTCCACAGAGCGAGATCTGACGTGGGTGTCGGTACGACACGTGAAACTATTTCGAGTGCGAGAACATGAAAACGCGGATCCGAGAAACAAGATCCAAGAAACAAAGAGACGAGTACTCAGACAGGAGTCGAGACTCAGATGGCACAAGACGACTTGGAAGAGAAATAAAAAGAAACTAAGGACTTTGGGGGAATTCTCTGTTAAGGTCCTGAAAAGAAAAGCGAAACAATGATTTCACATAGAAGCGAAGCCATGAGTTTTATGATGCTTATCTGCATCATTCTTTCATTCATTGCAGTAAGCAATGGGGGTAATATACCTATTAGTCAGCAAAAGCAAAATGTATGGTAGAATTCTTTGATATCTCTCCCATTTGGAGAGGAATTTGAAGGGTAGACTTCTTTGACATCTCTCCTATTTGGAGAGGAATTATAAGGGTAGAGTTCTATGTTTTAATAATTCTACTAGTCCTCATACTTGTTATCCCATGCATATTTGCATGTTTAAAACACGCTATGAATCGGATAGCGAAAGAAGTTTTCCTAGTGCAAACAGAAGGGGGAGATGTGGGATCTCAGCACCTCAGGATGAGGGTGCAGAGCAACCAAGACCACCCTTGGGGGGCTCGGGAGTCCTGGAATGTTGCCAGAAGTGTCTGGTGGCTGGACTTTGATCCTACACAGGAGATAACATCTGTATGAGGACTGGGAGGATTTCACTGGGGTGAATGGTGAAGGGATAATTTAATTAGAGTGTAAGACACAGGGTTTAGGATTTCTGTACAGGGGGGTCTAAAGAAGTAAGATGGAGGAATTGGGGCGTGTCCTGTCCTTCTTCTTCTTCTTCTTGGCCTCCATCTTCTGTGGTGATGGTGGCACTTTGGGATTGGTCTTTACTAAAGGTGCACCGGTTAATAAGAATAGAAGGTATTGGGGAAAAATCATAAATATTGTACACGTAACTTCGGGTATAAAGATAAGTGACCGCCCCGGGGGCTCGGAGTGTGCCCATGGCTGACTGCTGTGCAGACCTCTGTTGGGCTGAAAGAAAATCTTTTAGATAAACAATTAATAAACACTGAGACCGAAACAAGATCAGAAGTCTCTCCTCGTCCTTTGAAGCGCTGGGCTGTCCAAGGCCACTCTGGGCCTTTCCAAGTCTTTGAAACAGCCGAGAAACCGAGCAAGTGGCATCCCTGAGCTATCTCCGGACATAAATCAGCCGGGAAGAGAAACCGACAACCAGCAAACATAAATCAACCATAAAACAGAGGAGAAAGAGAAAAATGGGTTCCGACACACTGCTAATCAATACACCAAAATACATATGGTAAATGTGAAAATGCCTGTATTTTATGATTGGCTTTTCGCAAATATTAAATGAATATTATATGTGTTGTGTTAGAAAGTAATGCTGTATTAATTCTCTTAAGTACCATGTTAAATATAGTTTTAGGTTATAAAAATTGTTAAAATAGAAACGATGCCACGTAGGATACTTTTTTAAAGAAAGGACTTCCAGCAAGATAGCAGCCACAGGACACCTGAATCTTTCAGAGAAAAATAATTTATTGCTCTCTTACCAGAAGAAACGAACTTCTTCCTGCCTCGAAGGTGCTGTTAGGATTCAGAGGAAGAAGCTGACACTGACCAGACAGAATCCTGTGTTTGAATGGAATTTATGCATCATGTATGAAGTGCATGAATATGCAATGGGCTATTGTTTTTAAGGGTTAATCTTTGTTAGCGGGGGTCCTTTTTTGGGCTCATGCTGCCCAGAAAAAGGTACCCAGAGGTCCGTAACTCTTTGTATTTGTTGTCTTGTATTGTCCTAATTCAAATTGTCCAAATTATTATTACTCTAATTGTATTACTATTTTTAGAACCATTTTATTACTACTAAACTTTTACAATTTTTCACACACCATAAGCACACGTACCTTTGCTTAAAACAATGCTTGCTTATTTCGAATACAATACCTGCTTGTAAGCCTTAAAACACAACACACAGAGCTCCATTCTTAAGCTTTAACCTTCCTAATATCTTGCTTGTCGGCGGAAGGGAACCAGGACATCAATTTGATCATCACAGGCTCGATTTTATTGATCAGTATGGCGGGTTAAATACAGTTAATAATGAGCTTCATACATATTGCAAAAGTTGAGCTCAGGATTGGTCAGTTACATATCAGCACCTACGCCTACTTCTACATTCCTATGGTTCTACTTTTGATACTTTCTACATATTCTTAGGATATATTCAGGACTAATCTCAACTCCCTATCCTCATGTTGCAGCAAGGTCACTGCTGACTCTTCCTTTCAGCTTGCTGACTGCTGACATTTCTCCTTCAGTTTAACCAGCGGCATTATATCAGTGTGGCTTTTCTCAGCTAACCAATTATTAATAATACTCTCCACATTTCCCCCGTTTTCTTCTTGTGCAAGGAGATTAGTTTGCCATGTTTTTGCTATTGTACGGCTGACCATGTTTTGGATACAGTTAAAGATACAAGGCAAAATAAGCAAAAACAGTAAAATTACACCCAGCAGTCCTATAGCATAGATCACAAGGTTCCTCAGCCACGGTCCGAGTCCCAGGCCTTTAAGCCATTCGTCAATTCCTAAACCGTCTTCTTCCTTAAGTTTGTGAAGTCCCTGTTGTAATTCTTTTATCTTAGTGTGAATGGACACCGAATGATCAGACAGATTCATGCAACACATTCCCTCGAACTCTTCACATCCATGTCCTTGTGCTGAGAGCAAAAAATCTACAGCAGCTCTATTTTGCAAAACAGCATGGTTAACACTTTGCACATCTGCAGTTAACCTGTCTAGAATTTGTGATGTCTTGTTCAGCTCATCCCTTGCCCAGCATCCTAATTGTTTTGCCAAATTCATGGCTTTATTGGCAGATCCTCCTGGTAAGATAGTTGAAACCACCACCTGTTTGAATGTGCCCCAAAACCATGGATCTCCTATCTTGCTGCAGTCTAAGTCATGGATGCTACGTTTTTTCCTGTTTGAATTTTGACTCAGCTGCATTAGCAAGGACACATTAGGATGAAACAGTGACAATTTTCCCAAAAAACAGGGTCCACCCTGTGGTTTAGCTGGTATACCATTCCACGCCCTGTCTCCACAAATCAAAAATATTCCTGTGGCTAATTTCATTGGTGCTGTGATATTTGTGCCGTTACATTGACTGTAATGCTGTGGAGAGAATTCACTCACATTCAGGGATGAATCTAGGGTGGCCCATGTTTCTTTAGGTTGGTTTAAATTCTGAGCACCCAAAAGTTTGAAGCTAAACCATCCACCAGCTGTAGTGTTAGATATGCTGGCATTTGTACTTCCAAAAAGATCCAGTTCTTCAGGAGGAGAGTGCAAAGAGGTGTTAAGTGATTGGATTAGTAAGCATTGACGATAGCCATCACTCTGACCTGCAGTATACCCTTGTTGCACCGGCAATGTGATGTTTGACATGTTAGACATACATAAGGTTTGATTGTTTATCAAACTGCAAAATTCTCCAGGAGACCACACCGGAAGTCCCACCAGGCATGTTCGAAATGGGTTAGTGACTCCTCCAAGACTAAGACAAAGTGATGATTGGTTAGTTTGATTAGCAAGTGTTACCCATAAATTTTCCCTTGGTTGACTAAAGTGTGTTACTCCTACTGCTTCACTTGCTACAGCATTGAGCAGTATAACAAAAACAAACCTCATTTTTCTTTCTGCTTGCTTTGCTTCTCCTTTTCTTCCTTCTGCTTACATTGTTTTTCCTTTCTTCGCTGTCTTTTCCCTGGTTTGCTAGATTGTCTATTGTAAGGCTGAGTCAATTTTTGAATATACTGATCTAATTCTAAATCAGCATCCTTGCTCACAGGTATAGCATGAGGTAAGTTTGAAGGCAAATCAGCTTTGCGGCGAGCTGCTATGATGCGTGAGGCTTTAGTAATTTCAAATATTCTAAGGTTTTCCTGTAACTTCCACCTAAGATATGCTATAACCACTTGTTCTGCACTCTCAAAGAGCTGTAATCCTGTCCGTCCTGGCAGGCCAGTACTTTGTTCAAGAGCTCTAACCCAGATATGATTTCGAATCCACTTTCCAAAACAAGATGTACACCATAAATATCCCAATGACTTCTGTGAATACCAATAAACCTGATTACAATCTGCACAATGCAAAGCTACCCATGCATAGCATTTATCTTTATCCTTTTTGCAAACATAACAAGGAAGCGAATGTAAGTAAGGACCAGTATAAAATTGTGTATCTTCAACCCAAAGCAACCAATTCAATGGTGGTGATCACAAAGCCTCTTCAGCCTTTTTACTATATGAGGCTAACAGCTCAAGGTCTTTCTTTTACACAAGGTGTATCTTATTTCGTAATCATAGTTCTTGTTCGTTATCCTCCTCAACAACTATATCTTCCTGAGGGTCCCACAACTGTAAAAGTGTTCTAATCATAGAAAATTAATTAGCAATCACTGATACCCCTATTCAAATGAGACCGTTCTCTTTTTTGCCTTCTTTTTCTTATCTGTCTTCAATCTTGCTGCTCCTAATTTCACTGGTCCTGCCACTTTCAAACTTAATTTTTGCAACTTATCAATGCAGCAATCTAATGCTCTATCAGGATCCCCTTGGAAGGGTCCTACAACTGAATGCTGTGTTAAAGGCACTAATTTCCTACACCTTATAGAAACTATACGTGATTTACTTTGAACCTTAATTCTATTCACAATACATTGTATTTCCCATCGATAATAAGCAAGAACCTTCTGTTCAGGAGACTCATAAAGATTTAAAGCTATATATGCGTTTTGCCCTGTTTGTCTCCTTAATTCATCTTGCCAGCTTTTTCCCCACGTATGCTCGTGTTCACAAGTATGACACCACAAATCCCGTAATAATGATTGTTCTATCCAAAAAGTTCTTTTACAACCCCCACAACGTAGAGCTATCCAGGCAGCACAATGTGGATTGTGACAGTCAAGGCAATGTAGTTTCGCTGGATCTGTTAAGTGAAAAGTTGATATTGAGTCAATGAAACCAATCAACTCCTGGGCCGTCCGGTAGTGACGTGTCAGTGCTCTGTCCACCGCTTCCGAGTACCCCTTCAATTGAAACAGTAGTGGTTGTAGGACTAGAAGCAGTTTCTTCCCCAGTCGCTCCTTGTCCTCCTCCGTAAGGCGACTCACCAGAGGCTGCATCAAAAACAGGTTTAGTCCACTTAGCAGGCACCCACAAAGGCCCTGTAGGTGAGGAAACACAAAGATACCCCCGACCCCAATATAATACCTTTGCAGGTTTCTCCCATAATCCTGTACTTGGGTTCTTATACTTAACCCAGACCTCTGTTTCCTTAGTATTTTCCTGACCTGACCTCGGATGATGTTTCATTGCAGGGGGGGTATTATCTTCCCCAAAAATGCATAAATGATTAATCACATACAAAACCTTAGCCAAACATGCTTGTGGATCTGTCAAATCTTGATGTTTTTCAATATACTGCTTAAGGGTACCGTTTGCTCTTTCCCGTAAAGCTTTCCTTAACTGTATCAGTAACTCATACAATCGTTTATTATTCACTTCCTTAATTGCTGCTTCCTCTATTCGTTTGACTACTCCTGCAACATACATAGAGTCTGTGACCACATTTAAAGGCTCCTGTAAGTTGGACACCGCCCATACTACTGCTAACAATTCCAAAGTTTGTAGGCTATCTGCAGGGTCTGCTGTGAGAAGTTGATGCTTCCATTGTCCTTTTTCTTGCCAGGTAACAGCAGCACGCCTTGATTTCTTTCCTGCATCTGTAAAAGCTGTAATAGCTCCTTCTATGGGGTTTTCTTCTCTCAAAGGTCGAGTGATCCAGTTCCATTCTGTCATCCATTGCAAAACTCTAGGCACTAATTTACTAGTCTCCACTTTAGCAGGTGACATCAATAATGCTTCTTGTAAATTCTTTGAATTTATCAAGTACCAGTCCAAGGTTTCTTTTTCCATACGCAATCTAATATTAGCAGGTTCTCTACCATCCACTTCAAGAATTCTGGGACGCCCCTTTTTGATTAATGCAGCCAATTGTTCAATTTTTGAAGATATTGTTTTCTTGTGCTGTAGTGGTGGTGACAACCATTCCAACACCCGTATCTCCCCCGTTTTCTTTTGCAACTGAGAGAGAGCACCAAGCAAGTGGCAAGGGCTATTCCAGATAGTAAGGTCAATGGGGTGGTCGAATTGTCGACGAGACACATACCCTTGCTGTACACAGTTACTAATTTGCTGCAAGGCAAGATGATGCTCCTTTGTCAGGTGTACAGGAGTAGTAGGGTCCACGCCTTTTAACAAAGGCTGTAGGGCTTCTAATAAGTGATTTGGTATTCCCACAATAGGCTTCAGCCACTGTAAGTCTCCCAGCAACTTCTGTGCATCATGTAGAGTTTTAATGTCCAATTGTAATTCCAATTTTTGTGGTATCACTATTTGATCCGTCAAAGTCCATCCCAAATATTTCCAGGGCTTTGTAGTCTGAATTTTCTCTGCAGCAATAACAAGTGAATATGCAGCAAGAGTATTTTTAATGGTGTTAATCTGTAAAGAGGAGAATGGCTGTTGCTGTGCAAACAAAATATCGTCCATGTAATGATATATTATAGTTGCTGGCCATTTACGACGTAGTGGCTGTAATGCAGCATCAACATAAAGCTGACATAAAGTGGGGGAGTTGCGCATGCCCTGCGGAAGAGATGTCCATTCAAATCTTTTATCTGGTTCCCCACGATTTATTGCTGGTAAAGTAAAAGCAAATCTCTTCATGTCATCAGGATGCAGGCCAATAGTGAAAAAACAATCCTTTAGGTCAATAATTAAAAGTGGCCAGTGTTCTGGAATCATAGCTGGATTTGGAAGACCAGGCTGTAAGGCCCCCATTGGTTCCATTTGGTCATTTACAGCCCTCAAATCATGTATCAAACGATATTTCCCTGATTTCTTTTTGATTACAAAAATAGGTGTATTCCAAGGGCTTGTGGACAGTCGTAGGTGCCCTTTCGTATATTGTTCCTGTACCAATTCATGGGCATGCATAAGACTCTCCCCTTTTAATGGCCAATGCTTAACCACCACCGGTGTATCTGTTTTCCAGGTGAGTGGAATGGAGAAAGTCCAAGCAATGGCAATTACCACGAAGGGTGCTGATTAGTTAACACCACTCCCAATTGTGTTAAAATGTCCCTTCCAATTAAGCAGGAAACTGTAGGAGGCAGTTGAACAATTGAAAACACAGCAGATATTTGTTGATTCTCAATGCACACAGACAAAGACGGCGACCTGCTTGCCAATGTAAATCCTCCCACTCCTGTGAGCATGTTTGATGAGGGAAATAGAGGCCAATGTTGTGGCCATGCTTCTGGAGAAATGATGCTAGTATCTGCTCCTGTATCCAATAATCCATAAAGGGTTATGCTTTGATGCCCATAGGTAATTTCAACCTTTTGTTTTGGTCTATTTTGTAAATCCACAGTTAAAAGTGTAACACCAGTAGAGCCAAAACCTTTTTCATCCCGTGCTTGCCCAGTAAATGATTGTATTCCTGATGTCATTTGTGACAGTGGTACCAATTGTGCAATGCGTTGTCCTTTTGTAAGTTTAATCGGAGGATAAAGGGTGTAAGCCATAATTTGTATGTCCCCTGTAAAGTCCGCATCGATAACACCAGGCAAAACAAATAATCCCAACATAGTTATAGAGGAACGTCCCAGCAATAATGCTCCACATGTTTGTCCATTTAATATAAGAGGACCCTTTATTCCAGTGGGTATCCTCTCAGGCCGGTTCGTCATTAGTGTGACGTCTACGGCTGCTGCTAAGTCCAAGCCGAGGCTCCCGGTTGTTGCGGGTTGCAGACAGGAGGTGGCAGCGATGTCACGGCAGCAGCTGGTGTCTCCGATGTCACGGCAGTAACTTGTGTCTGTCCCTCATTGCCGCATTGGTAACACTTGATGAATGGTCTCGAGCCTCTTTACGTGACTGCCAGTGAGCCGCTTTGGAGAGGAGCAAGAGCAGCTAACACCTGATTTTGAGTAGACTATGCTTTTGCAACCCTAATCCTAATTCCTTTAAGGCTTCTGCTATAAATGCCTGTGAAGCTGTTGGCATTAATGCCATTCGCTCTAATGCTTCCTCAATAGTCCAGTTTGCCCCTAAAGTAGCTAACACTCTTTGGGTTGCTGGATTGCTATTTTGCAAGGCACACATTTTCAATAGCGCTCTGCAACACCAGCCCGATCTATAGCAGTAGCTGCTCTATCGATAAAATTTCCAAATGATTCTTCTCTACCTTGTTTAATGCCCATATAAGCCGGTAACCCTCCTGGCTCTTTAACCATGTCTATTGCAGCATGCACTAACTGCATAGACTCTCTAAGTTTATCTTCTCCCGATATCATCTGTGCCTCTGAATGTAAAAATGCCCCTAAGCCAATCAGCTCCTTTACTGTTACTCCATGTAATGGGTCATGTGCATTAAACAATAACTGCTGATGCTGAGTGAATATCAACCGAACTATTCCTCTTAAATCATTAAGACATAAAACCTGAGTATTAAAAAGATAATCTAACATTTGCTTAACAGGTTCACTTTTTACTCCAAACTGACTAACCGTAGAACGTAGCTGAGTTAACAGCTTCCAATCTAAGGGAGTATATTCTGCTATATTATGCGTAAGGTTCCCCTGTGCATCATACTGTGGTGTGTATGTAACTGGACATGCAAGACTAGAAGCTATTTCCACCGCCTCACCATCCCCCATTTGCATTACTTCTTTCGCCAAAGCAGCCCAAGCTTCCCTCCTCTGTTTAGCCATCTCCCCCCATGGATCACGGTGTGCCCCTGGGATGGGATCTGGCCCTTTAAGGGTGCTATGCTGCTGGCGCTTTGGTACAGACCCCGAGCTTTCGCACAGGGAAGGCAGTGGAGCAGAGGCTGGCTCACGCGGGGGAAGCGGCCCCCCCGCTGGAGCTGACAGTGAAACCGGAGCCGGCTCATCCAGGGGAAGTGGCGGAGGCAAAGCTGGCGGCAGAGGCGAAGTTGGCTTGCTCCAACCCCCACCATCCGACCCACCTGAAGCTGGTGACGGAGGCAAAGCTGGCTTGCTCTTACCCCCACCATCCGACTCGCCCTCCCCCTCTGACAGGAAAGGTGCAGACAGTTCCACTGCGCCTATAGGAAAATCCTCCACACCACTTTGCTGGGGACTCTTAGGCATAAGTACCTTAGTTACAGAAGGTGCCAGGGGATCATCTTCACGACCATACCCTATATTCCTCTTATGAGCTTCTGTTGCCCTTTCTGCTGCCTTTCTCTCAGAGACCTGCTGAAGTAACGTGTTATACACCACCCGCCATAACTTCCCGAATTTCTTTGCTGACTTATCATCGTCTAGTATTGTATCCCACAATATTTCCCCAAACTTCTTCCACTCTGCTAGCTCATGAACTGTATGAGGATTAGAAAAGATACCCTTAGCATGGCCATAAGCTAATAACTCTGGTAGCTCCTTTTTTAAATCTATCCCTTTTATCCCACGCCGCTCTAAATAGGCGGTAAATAAATCATATGCCGCTTGCCTATCCATACCTATTAATCAGCACGCGCTGTTGCAGCTCTCCAGGCTCCGGCGGACACGTATTGGCTTAAGTCACAGTTGTGAACCTTAAGGGTGCTTCAAATTCCGGCACCGTCCCAGCTGCAAGGACCCAAACCCAACTTCCTCGACCGTGGCGTAAACCCTTTTTCTTTTAATCCGAGAAAAAGGGCAGAGATTCAGTTATGCCTGCATTCTCCACCATTTGTCGACGGAAGGGAACCAGGACATCAGTTTGATCATCACAGGCTCGATTTTATTGATCAGTACGGCGGGTTAAATACAGTTCATAATGAGCTTCATACATATTGCAAAAGTTGAGCTCAGGATTGGTCAGCTTACATATCAGCACCTATGCCTACTTCTACATTCCTATGGTTCTACTTTTGATACTTTCTACATATTCTTAGGATATATTCAGGACTAATCTCAACTCCCTATCCTCATGTTGCAGCAAGGTCGCTGCTGACTCTTCCTTTCAGCTTGCTGACTGCTGACTTTTCTCCTTCAGCTTAACCAGTGGCATTATATCAGTGTGGCCTTTCTCAGCTAACCAATTATTAATAATACTCTCCACACCTGTAGCCTACTTACAGTAGTCGTTGAATATCTCTGGTGCATCCAAGACCTGTTCTGGCTTTGAGGGAATATATCTGCTCTTCTTCCTGCTCAATCCAGGTGCCATTTTCTGACTGTAGAGCACTTTCAGGTTATTCTGATAGTCTGTGTGCAGGGGAACAGGTTTGTTAACCTGAGTTAGTTTCCTCCCAGCTGAGTGCTGCTCACCCAACTAGGAATCCCTTGGAGTGAAAATAAAGTCCTAAGAGAAACACTCACAAGCCTGCAGTGCACTAAAATCACTGGCAGAATGAACTGCTGAGCAGGGGTGAGCTACAATTTCCTCATTCATGGAAACAAATTTAACAAACACTTGGGTTTTTGAATCCCATTATATTTAGTTGCAGTTTAAGCTAGAAAGTGCACAGCAGAGGCTTTGATGCTCTTACAGACTTCATGAACGTTTGGAACCTGCAGTACCGGTAACTGTCACCGACATCTTTCCATAAAAATCCTTTCTTTAGGATTTTTCCCCCTTCTGAGAAGCTGTGGCCTCAGCAACAAAAGGTAAACAATGGTTATCTGCTGCTGGGGAATGCAACAGGTGGATGCGTGATCAGTCTTGGGTGAATGTTTGGATTTACTGACCACTCACAGCGGAGCTGGGTCTCACCCTCTGCTGAGAAACAGCCCTTTGTTTATTAATTCTTTTCCTATTCTTAGCTTAGCTAGCTTCTGAGAACTTTCCTTCTATTTCTTTTAGTATAGTAATAATGTAATATATATCATAAAATATTAAATCAAGCCTTCTGAACATGAGGTCAAGATTCTCATCTCTCTCTCCACCCTGAAGACCCTTGCAAGCCCTGTAACAGGTGACCAACTGGCAGTCATAGCAACTCTCCTAAATAAATTCACTGTAACTGTTATGCCCTCCCTCGACCTCAGGAACCTTAAGAAAGGAGACTCCAGCCTGTACAGCTCTCAGAAACCAGTTGATTTTTCCTGTGACCACACACAGAGCCTCTGTGTTGCTGTTCCCCTGACCTGATCCCTCCTGCTGATTCAGCTCACACGGAGCCTGTATCATACCTTCTGGAGCATTCTGTGGTTTTCCTCTGAGGTGGAGGATCTTTGCCTCTTCCACATCAAAACCATTCAGATTCACTGCCCAGGCTTTCTGTTGCTCCTACAGAGACAAATCACCCTCAGTGCAATGCATTTAAAACAATTCCCACACTACAATTTAAACAGACATCTAAGTTCCCTTCTCTTAGAATCTGAAGATGTTTGACTGTGCTGCAAGGGTCAGTCACACAGAGGCAGGTCAAAGCAGTTTTCCTCAGACTTTCATACATTGTCCTGCTCACATTTTCAAACAATGGCAAATTCAGTGTCATTGCCAGAGGGAAAAGCCACAGCCACAAAGCGACCAAATGCTTCATAAACAGATTTCAGAACACAGTGTAAAATATTCCAGAAGTGTTCCCTGTGGAGACCTTGTCCTAGAATAGCTACCACCAGCAGTTTCACTTTGCATAGGCTTACAGCTTTGTGTTTTTGTTGCCTGCTACATTTTAAAGCCTCGTTAGTCAAAAGCTAAATTTTGCTACCAGAAGCAGCATAGGCTTCGAGTGCATGGCAGTCTCTACAGCTTCAGTCTCATCCTAGGCTCCTGAAGCCCAGAGCTGCAAGTAGTGATGGCTGGGACTTGTCAGTGCCGTGTGCCCCCTTGATAGAACCTTTTGTTCACTGCTCTGTAAAGGGGCAGGAAGGAGTAGCGGTTGTTTAAGTAATTGTAACTTAGCAACATGCTCACCTTCTTGGTAGGGGAATCCTCAGCAGGGTCATTCTCTTTGGTTAGGAGGAAATTTGCCATCTCCATCTGCATAGTGCTGTGTTTGGGAATGTAGCGATCCCCCCCAGCCTTTGTGGGGGTGCTTTGAATTTTGGATCCAGATTTACCTGCATTCACATATGAAAATATTGTCTTACAGCTATTTAACAGCCTGTATTCGAGCTTTCACGGGAGCAAACCCAACACTCTTCCACATCACACCCACCAGACAAGTAGGACTCTGAGGTCTCATGCCACCCAGTCCCAACTAACTTATATTTTCCTCCCTGCCACCAAGTTGGTTAGGGACTGTGTGGTGCAACTCCTTGGGTCTAGTGCAACAATTCCAGAGTCCAGAGATAAGGGGAAGATACAAAAACGGTCACAGGATGTAAAGCTGTCAGCTGACAGTCCTGCCCACACTCGTCCTAGCATACAGCTGTGCCAGCAAGGCTCAGCTGGCCGAACAGCAGCTCGCCAGCCCCAGTGCTCAGAGCTCTGCCCCTCATGCTGGCAAGGAGGTGGGTGGCTGTCAGGAGCACAGCCCACCTCCTCCTGCCTGAGCAGCAGCCGGTAGGGCAGCGTGGCAGGGAGCCCAGGGCCCCGTGGCTACGGACAAGCAGCCTGGGCGAGGTCCCGCACTCAACCTCTGCCGCCGGTGGCCGGCGCTCACCGGGTGTCTTGGATGGCGTCTTGCTGGGGCTGTGGGAGCGACATGCCGGCTTTATGGGGGACATGCCGACGGGGCTGGGCCCGGGGCCGCTCTCCTTGGCCTTGAGCTGCCATGGCGCAGGCGGCGCGTTCGGGATCAGCGTGTCCAGCTTCAGCAGCCCGTGCAGGTCCGCCTCGAACAGGAACTGCGCCGTGGTCCTGCGGGCGGGCAGGGTGAGCCGTGCCCACCGGCCGGGCTGAGCCTACTCCAACAGGCCCCGCCGGCCTCCCCACCACCGGACCGTGCAAGCGCTCCAGCTGCTCCTCCCCACTAAGGGACACCCCCACTATCCACAGCCGCTCCTCGGGACACCCCATCAGCCGATACGCCCTCCCTCCGCTTCTCGGGGGTCCTTGATCAGGCAGCACCCCTTCCAGCCGCTCTTTGGGGCTTCTTCCAATAAGCAACATTCTCCCTTCCCCTGCCTTTCAAGGGCAATCTCGTCCCTGCTCTTTCTCCTCCCCACCGTGCTTTGCCTCTGCCCAGTGCCCCTGGGGCTGCTCTTGGCCAGGCAGCCTCAGTGGGAGCCAGCACTGGCTGCAGCCCCAGTGGGCCCCCCCGGGACAAGGCCCAGCAATTAGGAGGCCAATGAAAGCTCTGGGCAGCAGCAGAACCCTCAGCAGAGTTCTTCGGACAATCAAGGACTGGCCACCCCTACACTGCAACCTCACTGGGAATGTTTTCTGTCTGACGTAGACTTTCAAAAGAAGCTGTTTGAGGGAAAGGTGAACTAAACACTCACTCTTTTCTCTTCCAGCAAGTCCAACTTCGGACAGAGCATAAGATGAAGATCAGCTCCAAGACAAGCAGGCCTGCCAGTAACCCTAGCCAGAAGCCTGTTCCCTGACAGAAACCCCTTCCAAGGCCCTTCTGGGAATCAGGAACATGTGCTGTGGTTCCAGCTGCACCTGTGGGAGCAATGGGGAGCGTCAGCCCGTGCTGTGCTGCACTGCTGAGCTGGCAGCACGGTGGATGCGGGCAGGACATTCTCCGTTTCCCCCAGAGCTGGGGCCTGCAGGGACCTTGCCACCCCGTGGCACAGGCTGTGCCACCCAACAAAGCCCAGCAGGCTGAGAGGAGAGCCCGGGCGCAGCAGGAAGCTGAGAGAAGGCCCTGCTCTAGAACGGAGGGAGTTCCACCAGAAGCAAACAAAGATGGTAATTTGAAGACATTCCCACTGTGCTCAAAATTTGTCTGAGAAGATTAGGACGTGAGCTTGTCATAAATCCCAGGAAATAACTGGGAAAAGGTTTTATGTATGTTGGTTGTGACTAGGTACAAAGCTCCTGTGGGAAAAGAGCCTCTGCAGCAGGCCGGCTGGCTGAAGGGGTCTTACTTCTTCCTAGAATAAAGATTACCACTGAAATGCAATTTTATTTTTTATTGTATAAGGGGAAAATATTTTCCAGACCTCTAAAACCAGTTTCAAAAATACTGATGTGTTGTGGAAAAAGGAATGAAACATATGAGGATTTCTCTACACAAGAGATATTTCTAAATATTTTTAAAAATGAAAACTGAAGACAAAATGAGGTCATTTTTTTGGATTCTAAAACTACTTTAAAAAATCTTTAAGTACTATAGGAATTGGGAAGAAATATTTGGGGGTGTCTGTCTACAGAAAAAATATTTTGAAATATTTCTACAAATTTCTAATATCTAAAAGTGAAAAATTAAGAAAATGGGGTTGCTTTTTCTCGGGAGCCCCATGCTGCTGCCTGCCCACTGGGCTCCCCCAGCCCTCGGGACCCCGCCGCTGGTCACAGCAGCCCCTGCCTGGCTCCTGCCTGCCCACACCGTGGGCATCCACGGCTGCTCCTGGCCATGGAGCTCAGCCAGTGGTGCTGCCGGCTGGGCTTTGCTGCTGCTGCCACCCAAACACTGGGGTGACGGCACCTTCCCTTTAGTGCAACTAAAGAAAGGGCCATCACCTGGCCTGGCAGAGAGCGGGGATAACTTCAGTGTTGTTTAGAGGGCAGGCCCAGGGGGCTCAGGGGCAGAGGAAGGGACATGTTGGACTCAGGAGGGGCAGGAGGGTGCTGGGCTGCTCCTGGGGTCTATAGAAGAAGTCGGGACAGGACAGAGGAGGATTAAAAAAGAGATGGAAGTAGCTTGGGGATATACATGGGGAGAGGAGGTGGCAGTGGGATATCCAGGAGAATAGGAGATTTCCTTGTCGATGGCTGTTCTGCAGTCTTCTTCTCAGAACTCATGACAGGGCTGCCCAGGCCCTTCTAACTGCTGGAGGAGGTGCTCCTGCTGTTTGGGTGTGACATGCAGCCACCATCTTAAAACTCCTGTCCAGAGGTGGAACTGTGGAAAGAAGAGGTGGCTGGGGCCCCAGCTGCCAGTGGCACACAGGGAGCCTCCTGCACAGCCGGGCCCAGAGCTGGCAAGGCTCCCCAGCACGGCTGGAGCTGCTGGCACAGCTTGGCCCAGCTGCACAGCTCTCCCTCAAGGCCCCGGCCCGCAGGGCACGGCTCTGGGCAGGCTCCCTGGCCAGGAGCGGGCCCCAGAGCGCCTCTGCCTTTCAAGGGCAATCTCGTCCCTGCTCTTTCTCCTCCCCACCGTGCTTTGCCTCTGCCCAGTGCCCCTGGGGCTGCTCTTGGCCAGGCAGCCTCAGTGGGAGCCAGCACTGGCTGCAGCCCCAGCGGGCCCCCCCAGGACAAGGCCCAGCAATTAGGAGGCCAATGAAAGCTCTGGGCAGCAGCAGAACCCTCAGCAGAGTTCTTTGGACAATCAAGGACTGGCCACCCCTACACTGCAACCTCACTGGGAATGTTTTCTGTCTGACGTAGACTTTCAAAAGAAGCTGTTTGAGGGAAAGGTGAACTAAACACTCACTCTTTTCTCTTCCAGCAAGTCCAACTTCGGACAGAGCATAAGATGAAGATCAGCTCCAAGACAAGCAGGCCTGCCAGTAACCCTAGCCAGAAGCCTGTTCCCTGACAGAAACCCCTTCCAAGGCCCTTCTGGGAATCAGGAACATGTGCTGTGGTTCCAGCTGCACCTGTGGGAGCGATGGGGATCGTCAGCCCGTGCTGTGCTGCACTGCTGAGCTGGCAGCACGGTGGATGCGGGCAGGACATTCTCCGTTTCCCCCAGAGCTGGGGCCTGCAGGGACCTTGCCACCCCGTGGCACAGGCTGTGCCACCCAACAAAGCCCAGCAGGCCGGGAGGAGAGCCCGGGGGCAGCGCAGCTTTTTGGGCAGTCGCTGCTTGGAGGGACACGGGCCACAGCCATCCCTGAGCAGCCCCTGCCAGCCCTGGCCCTCCCTGCCCCATGACAGCTCCCCCCGCCCCAGGGCACAGAGTCAGGCCCTGTCAGGACCCAGTGCAGCCCCTGCCCAGTCGGGAGCCAAGGCTGGCTCTGGCCCTGGGCTCGCGGCAGGGCTCCCGCTCGGGGCTGCTCCTGTGCCTTGGGCCTCTGGGCACTCAGGGCCAGCTCCGGAGCAGCTGCAGCGGGAGGGACGTTGGTGCACGAGTCCCCTTTTCCCAGGGCTCTGAACGAGCTCCAAAGGCACCTCCAGCTTTGCCGGGCTGTGCAAGGGAGGCCCTGGTAGAAGAAGAAGAGCTGCAGCCACACAGCTCTGCCAATGGCTGAGCCCTGCTGAGCCTGGCACAGCAATTACCTTCTGTGCCTGTGCCCATGCCTGTGTTTGGCTTGGACTTCCTTCCTGCAGCAGGGGATGCCAATCGGCCTCTGCTTTGTTGGGGAAACACCTCCTTCTGTCCTAACTTTTGGCCCATCACTTGAGAAACAAAAAGTACACCTTAAAAGATGGAGAAATTCTCCATTTCTTTAATGGCATGTTCAGAACGTCATGCTTATGCAAAATCGGATAAAACCAACAAATCATCTGGGCTTTTTCAACTGGGCCATGGCCCACCGTCCTTCAAACACCTGCCAGTGCTGAGCAGAAGTTGTGAGTGGATCGTGCAGGGTGAGGGCACACACATGCATGGCTCTGTCCTGGCACCTGCAGCGATGCCCCCCTGGCCGAGCTTTGGGCTCTGAGCTGGCAGGTCTCACAGGGAAAAGGCCTTGGTGTACCCTCACCATCTCCCAGAGGCTCAATCCTGAACATGGGCTGGGAAGTCAGATCACCTTTAGCAACAGGCTCAGCTGCAAAGAAAGGCAGGACACAACAGCTCCAATGGCACTGCTGAAGATTCTCCTTCAGGCCCGAGTGGCAGTGAGGGCATCTGGGTGATTGGTGCCCTCCAAGGCACTCCCTTGGCTCTGCCTTCCACTCAGGAGCAGGGCCAGGGGGACCTCGTGCCTGCAGTGGCCCCACACTGGGATGGAAGGAGCCCCTTGCGGGGCAGTCGGGGCAGAAAGGACTCCCTGGAGCAGCCAGCAGCTTGAAACCCAGCCCCAGGCAGGGCCAGGGCTTAGCAGTGGCAGCAGAAGCAGCTCGGGCTCCCTGGGGGCTGCAAAGGAGCTGAGAAAGGCTCAGCCCCCAGGCACAGCCCTGGCCCAGCCCCTTCCCTCTCTGCTCTTCTCTGTGGCTGCACAGAGCACACAGAAGGACACAGTGGCATTGCACACGGGAGGAGGATGGACAGCTAAATGCCCCTTCCTCCCACTGAGAGCGATCCTGTGGGATCCCTCAGGGCTCCAGAAGGGAGCAGGGTGAGGTTTCCAGAACTGATCTACCTTCAGTGAAATTTAAGGGAACTGGCTCATGGTAAGCTCTTGGCATACTGACACAGATTATTCTGTCAGGAAAGGTACATTCAGAACATGCCTCCAACATCTGACAAGGTCTTCAAAGCACCATTCACCAGCATTTCCAAGTAATCCAAGTCATGATCCCAGTCGAGGAGGGATCACAGATGCTACAGAACCATTTCCATGGTGTGTTGGGATCCCCTTCTCCCTTGGGGAATTGGGGACTGCAAGGGGGTGGGGTAAGGCTGCGGGAGCCTGTGGCTCCTGGTCACTCTGTACGCTCTTTGCAGGTCCTGTGCAACATGCCTGGAGGGGCAGCTGGAGCAGCCCAGGGCCCTGGGGCTCTCTCCCTGCCACACAGGAAACCCTCACTAAATGCTTGGGGAAATCTGCAGTGCCACAGCTGTCACTCCCAACCTCCGTCCCTCCCTCCTGCTTGCCCACCTGCCCATGGAACAGCTCCCACAGCCCACGGGCACATAGCCAGGCCCTCTCAGGACACACTGGAGCCTTGCTCTCCCCCTCTGCCCTTTCCCCACCACGGGCACCCCGTGCAGCTGCTCCCAGGTTTCGGGACATGTCTCCCACGGAGGGAGCCCAGCAGGACAGCTCAGTACCCGAGTGCCCTGAGCCTGCTCGGGACAATTCCTCTGGGCTGTGCCCATCTTATCCGGGCTGTGCCCGCAGTGCCAAGCAGCAGAGAGGGCAGCTCAAGCCTCAGCAGGGCTCAGGCCCAGAAGCAGAGCAACTACCTCCTGTGGCTGTGTCTGGCATCGCCTCCCTTCCTGCAGGAAATGCCACCTTCAATAGAGCCCCTCTGTCCATCGCTTGAGAAAGGAAGAGGCACAGCTGGATCAGATGGAATCATTGCACATCCAGGAGGTGGCCTGTTCAGGAGGCAATACTTGTCCAAAACATGGATAAGGATCAGGAAAATTGATCTTGGAAGGGCATTAAACCAAGAAACAAGTACTTCAAAACCCCTGGAGGTGGCTGCCATGGTGAGTTCCCTGAGGTGTCAAAGGCCAAGCCACACCCATGGCTGCTTTCCCTGAGGTGTCACAGCTGCAGCCCCAGCCCCATGGCCGGGTTTCCTGAGGGCTGGCAGTCCCAGTCTCGCTCCATGGCCGGTTTCCTGAGGGCTGGCAGTCCCAGTCTCGCTCCATGGCCAGTTTCCCTGAGGTCTCACAGCCCCAGTCCCGCTCCATTGCCGGTTTCCTGAGGTGTCACAGCCCCAGTCCCGCTCCATGGCCGGTTTCCCTGAGGGCTGACAGCCCCAGTCCCGCTCCGTGTCCGGTTTCCCTGAGGTGTCACAGCCCCAGCCTCGCTCCATGGCCGGGTTTCCTGGTCACTTTGAGGTGCTGTTCCTCTCTCTCTGTGGAGAAAGTAGAGGCCAAGGAGCTTGCAGAGCAAGCCCAGAGCCATGAGGGCTCTACTGCCTGCTCAGCCCTGTGTGAGCTCTGCTCCTTCATGCCTTCTCCTCCCGTTGTCAGGTCGCACTGACACTCGGCCTGAGCCCAGTGTTCCCTTTTGGGGCCAAGGGAAATCTCTGCTCCTGCCTCTGGCACAGGGTGCTCTGCCAGCAGGTCAGGGAAGGAGACAGCCCTGGAGAGAGGCATGAGCAGTGGAGGAAAGCCAACATCACTGCAGTCTTGCAAAAGGGCACCAAGAAAGAGCCAGGAAACTGCAGGGCCATCAGCCTCAGCTCCATCCCCAGAAAGGTGACAGAACAGCTCCTCTTGGATGCCATCTCTAAGCCTGTGGAATAACAGGAATGGAAACCATGCTTGACCAATCCCATAGCCACCTGTGCTGCAGTGACTGGCTGGGCTTGTGAGGGGAGAGCAGTGGTTGTTGCCAGCTGGGACTTCAGCAAGGCTTTGTCCCTGCCTCCCATAACAGGCCCCTGAGGCAGCTCAGGGACAGTGGGGCAGAGAAGTGGACAGGGGAGCTCCAAACTCAGGTAGCTGTGAGCTCAGGGCGCCGTGCTGGGCCCAGCCTTGTTTGCCTTATTCCCCAGTGACCTGGCAGAAGGGACAGAGTGTTCCCTCAGTGTTTGCTGATGGGACAGAATTGGGAGCAGGGCCTGAGGCACCACAAGGCTCTGCTGCCCTTCAGTGAGACCTGGAGAGGCTCGAGAGTTGGGCAGAGAGGAACCTAATGAAGTTGCACTGGGAAAAGCCTCTAGAAGAGCTTCAGGCTTTGTAATTACCAGGCAACAGAAGTGTTTTAGTATAGTGGAGTCTATAACGTTGTCTTGTAATGTCCAGTCAGGGAAACCACTGCGTCTCTGTATGTCATAGGACCAGTCACTTGTATGTATGTCAAGAAAGTCTTTGGGAGAAACATGAATGAATTCAGAAACTTCCCCTGATATTATTTTGGATTTTCACGATTTTCTGGAATGCTGGGTGAAGTGTAAGGATGCCAAAAGGAAAGCGAAAGCAAACCAATAAATCTTTAAAAACTCAGAAGCCTCTCCTGTCTGTTCCTTGAAGAAGTTGCCAAACAATGTCACTTTTGCAATCCTTTGAAAGATCTTACAGGAAAAAGCATTGGCCAAAAGTGCTGCCCTGTGTTTCTGAACAGCAACATGCATTTTGTGTTGATGCAAGGTTTGTACCAGGGTTTGGGGTTTTTGTGTGTGCTTTGAATGTGAGTCTTTGCAGGACTATTAATAATTAGACCATGTACTGAAGAGAACATGTTACTGTGTTGTGCTGTTCAGTGCTGAAGAGGGTTGAGACAGAGCAGGTAGCTCTGTGTCTGTGTGTAATTGCATGAGCAGCACGGGAGCAGTGCCCAGGGCCTGGAGAAGCAAACGGGTTCCCGGTGCTGAGGACAAGGTGTCCAGAGCTCGGGATTGTCCGGCCAAGCTCTTCTGGCTCCTTGTGCTTCGAGACCTAGCCGGGAGCCCTGCAGAGCCCCGGGTGCAGCTTCCTAACTTCCCCCCTCTTCCTCTGCCTCCTCCCTGCCTCCAGGGTAAAGGCACTCCCTGGCATTGCACTGGCTGTGCCTCCCTCCTAGACCAGTGAAGGGATCGTTTCCCAGCCAAGGTGGCTCTCCCATGGAGACAGGAAAATGGGCAAACTCCTGCTGCCCCAGCATCAGGCAGGTGCAGTGTGTCCTTGCCTGTCAGTCCCTGCCCTGCTTCCCAGAGATGCCACTGATTGTTCCACAAGTCATGGATCTGCATTTCCAGGAGCATGTTTGCAAAGACACGAAAGAGAAAAATTGACAAGAATTGTTTGTGCTTCTCTTCCTAATTTTTTCCAATGTATTTTCTAGTAGGAAAGCATGGACCAAACTGGCAAAGTTCCTATAATGTAGGAAAAGCATCCTCCTGTATTTGACTTGAGTTGAGGACAGTTGCAAGCTCTCCTGTCAAAGGTACACAGAAAATTCTCAGTGAATTTTCTGTCTTTCTGCTGAGTCAGTATAAAAGATGACACTTCTCAGAAGCTTAATACTAATTTTTCCATTTATATGGAAAGTCAAAGTTGTTAGTTCATATGATGGCAGGATAACGGAGGCAGCTGTGGTGGTGTCCAGGTTTATCTCCTGTACCCAATGGTGATCAGCAGCAGCATCAAATCAGGTTCATCTTAGTTTTCTGCAGACAGGTCTTGATGAAAACATCAGTTCACCTAGAGCAGGGTTTGAATCCCTGTAGTGCAGCTGACTCCGCACGGGCTCTCTGGGCCACCGCCTGCCAGGGGCAGGAGCAGAAATTTCCCTTGGCCGGGGCCGGAGCCCTAGTGTGGCAGTGCCTGAACAGCACCTCCCTGCCTACAGTGCCACCCTGGATGGCTGCCCCAGGGCCTGGCATTTGACCCTGCACTTGCTGCAGGAGTCCTGGCCCTGCTTCCACCCTGAGCAAACGCTCGGACCATTTTAGAAGCTCGGTGCCCAAGGGGGCCGCCACAAGTGGTTGCCAGGGACCTGGGGCCATGGCTGCCCCGATTTTGGGTACACGGTGCTGATGTCAGAGTGGCCATTGTGACCTGTGCCACCAAGGCCACAAAAGGGAACGCGGGGCTCAAGCCGAGTGTCAGTGCCACCTGACAACGGGAGGAGAAGGTAGGGCGGGGATGTGGCTGCCCAGAGACCAGAGGGGCTCCACACCTCGGGGCTCTGGGCCTGTGCTGCAGGCTCACCTGCCTCTCCCTTCCCAAAATCACAGAATCAGCAGAGGAACAGCCAGAGGACACTGCAGTGTTACTCAAGGCGACGACGGGAGGAGAAACAGACAGGAGCAGGGCTCACGCAGGGCTGAGCAGGGAGTAGAGCCTCGTGGTTCTGGGCCTGTTCTGCAAACTCCCCCCCCCCCTTCTTTCTCCCATAGACAGAGAGGAACAGCACCTCGAAGTGACCACGTCCTTCGAGGAGATAGACTCAGCGTAGACAGCCGCCATGTCTGACAGAAAGCAGGAGGGTCCTGGTGCCAGGGAGCCAGGTGAAGGCAAAGCAGCTCTCTGATAGCTTGGCCCAGGGGCTCTTGTGGTAGCAGGCAGCGTGGGGATCAGAACAGAGGCAGGGGGAGGCAGGAGCTGCTCGGCCATGCCAGGGCTGGGAGCCTCCTTCCTGCCCAAGTGGGGCCCAGCTGGGCCAGGGGGCAGCTCCTGGGACAGCCGTGCCCGCAATGGCCCCTGCTCTGCAAGGCCTCCAGCGCTGCCCATCAGCCAGGCAGGGACAGAGCAGCCTTGGGGCCGATGCTGCTGCAGGCTCAGAGCCCCGCACAGCTGCTCATGCCCGGTGCCATTGGCTCTGTCCCCTGCAGCCTGCATGCTGTGTCGCCGTGCCGAGGCTGACCCGGACATGTGCGGTGACAAACTGCAGAAGGGTGGGCTCTGTGCCCATGTGTTCTGCATGGTGAGTGGCTCCGGGCGCTCCCTCCACCTTTGCAATGGGCAGCTCCTCCCGCCCCCTCCTCATCAGCTTCTCCCCTTGGCTGCAGTTCTTCGCCACTCTACTATTTCTGCAAGAGACGGACCGCGGGGGACTCATGGACTTTCTCCCTCGAGATCTCCTAATTGCAGTGCGGCGGGCGGCACAGAAGGTGAGAGCCTGACAAGAGCAGGGAGCTTTGTGCCTGGCGAGGTTTGCCAGAGCTTAGCCCAGACTGCAGAAAAGAAAGGCCGGCCCAACAGTCGGGACAAAGTCTGGCTCCCAGCAGCTCTGGCACAGAGGCCCTGGCACAGCAGCCTCCCTCCTCCAGCTGGCGGCTCTGTGGGCTGGGAGCCGGCAGCGGCCACGTCCTGCGCCCTGCCCTTAGCCCTGGGGCTGCCTGGGGAGGCCTCGAGGCTGCTGCTGCTGCTGCTGCTGCTGATGCAGCTGCTTGGCTCTTTCCAGCGCTGCTGCGTCTGCGGCCAGAGCGGGGCAACCATCATGTGCTGCAGGGAGAACTGTGACAGATGGTTCCACTTGCCCTGTACCAAGGAGGGCGGCTGTGTCAATCTATACGTTACTCCGTTCAGGTACCTCATCTCTCTTTATGGCCACCCCTGGGGAATGATCCAGCATTTCTCACTTTCCCCATCCCTTTGCCCCCAGCTCTTTCTGCCCTGAGCACCGTCCAGAGCAGGAGGTGGATGCGACTCCTGAGCCGGACACCGTTTGCCTCATCTGCATGGAACCTGTGGAGGACAGAAAGACCTTCACAACATTGGTGTGCCCAGCGTGCAAAAAGGCCTGGTTCCACAGGGACTGCATCCAGGTAGGAGCCCTCCCCTGAGCCCTGGGGCACAGCAGGTGCTCAGCAGCAGCAGCAGCAGCAGCAGGGCTTTGCTCACCCTGCCTGTGTTTGCCCTGCAGGGACAGGCCTTGCGCGCTGGTGCTTTCTATTTCCAGTGCCCCCTGTGCAGAGACAGTGGGGAATTCCCTGTTGAAATGTTCATCTTGGGGATCCGAGTCCCCTTCAGGTTGGTGTCCTTCTGCCTGGCCCACCAGCCAGGAGGGTGCAAGTGCTGTGCTGTGCCAGGCCCTGCCCCAGGAGCCCTGGCCCTGCCCTGTCCTGTGAGTCTGGGCTTCAGCTTCACCCCCAACTTGGAAAAGTGCTGGAGAAAGAGCTGGGACACCCTGGACCTCCGTGAGGGAGAGCAGCAGAAATTCATCATCTCTTCCTTTCTCCATCAGACAGCCAACGTGGGAGGACAACGATGCCTTCGCAGATCTAGGAGTGAGGCACGGCCAATGCAATGCCAGGGATTGCCTTTACCCTGGGGGCAGGGAGGAGGCAGAGGAACAGGGGTAAGTTGGGAAGCTGCACCTGGGGCTCTGCAGGGAACCTGTGTCTCGACAAGGGCTCAAAGCAGGAAGAAGCAGAAGCGCTTGGCTAGACAACCACGTGCTGGTACACTTTTTGTTCTCAGTGCTATGAGCTTGTTTGCCTCCCCAGGCCCTGGCAATTGCTCCTGTGCTCCTCCTGTGCTGCTGAGGGCACCCACAGGCGCTGCTCTGGCCTGAGGAACAGCACACAGAGATGGGAGTGTGACAGCTGTGCTGGGCTCGGAACATGTATGAGTCAAAGTCCCCGGTGTCCCTGGGCTGGGGGCAGTGCCCAGGCCGGGCTTGGCAGAGCGCAGCATCCACTGCTGGAGGGCTGGAGGCACTGCTCTGGCCTGGCCTGGCCGGGGCCTGGGTGATCTTTGACATTCCTGCTTGCCCTTACAGCCTCCAGGGATGAGACAGAGCTCAATGGCCCCAGGCCGGCCAGACAGTCAGGACTACAATCTGCTCGTGGCTGGTCAGAATCTGAGGCCATCAGCCCCAGCTCCCACAGCCCTGTGCCATTGGTGCTGGTTTCCCCACCTCCATCTCCAGAGACGGGCAGCCACAGCAGGCCCCAACACGCAGCATGGCAGCAGGCGCTGCCATCTTCCTCACTGGACACCAGCAGCATCAGCAGATCAAGGGCAACACGCAGCACGTCCCCTGACTCTGAGGACAGGGTCCATTCCAGACGTGCTGGGCCCAGCTGCAGGCGAAGCTCCTCTCGCCAGCAAAGTCGTGCCCAGAGTCCACCTGTCCGGTCCAGGAGTCGCCGTGACAGGAACAGTAGGACAGGGCCAAGGGCTGAGAGGCCCAAGCAAAGGGAGACACCATCACGGACATCCCCCAGACGCAGGCGCTCCCGCCAGCAAGGTCGTGCCCAGAGTCCACCTGTCCGCTCCAGGAGTTGCCATGACAGGAACAGAGGGACAGGGCCAAGGGCTGAGAGGCCCAGGCGAAGGGAGACATGGTCAGGGCCATCCCCCAGACGCAGGCGCTCCCGCCAGCAAGGCTGGGCCCCGAGTCCATCTGTCCGCTCCAGGAGTCGCCGCGGCAGCAGCAGTGGGACAGGGACAAGGGCTGAGAGGCCCAGGCGAAGGGAGACATGGTCAGGGCCATCCCCCAGACGCAGGCGCTCCCGCCAGCAAGGCTGGGCCCAGAGTCCACCTGTCCGCTCCAGGAGCTGCTGTGACAGGAGCAGTGGGACAGGGACAAGGGCTGAGAGGCCCAGGCGAAGGGAGACATGGTCAGGGCCATCCCCCAGACGCAGCCGCTCCCACCGGCAAGGCTGGGCTCAGAGTCCACCTGTCCGCTCCAGGAGTCGCCGCGGCAGCAGCAGTGGGACAGGGACAAGGGCTGAGAGGCCCAGGCGAAGGGAGACATGGTCCGGGCCATCCCCCAGACGCAGGCGCTCCCGCCAGCAGCGCCGGGCCTCGACTCAAACTGTGCGGTCCAGGAGTCGCCAGGACAGGAGCCGGAGGACAGCAGCGAGTGCTGAGAGGCCCAGGCGTAGGGGGACATGGTCGGGGACATCCCGCAGGAGCAGCCGCTCCCACCAGCGACGTCGGACCTCAACTGGGACCTCCAACAGCAGCACGTAGCGCCGTCATCTTTTCTTTCTAGGCCGTGTGTTCCTTGCCAGAAGTGAAGGTGAGAACGGTCAGTGCAGGGACCCTGAGATGTGCAGCTCTGTGGGCAAACCCTATTAGCTCTTGATGTTTCTACTGGCAGGAAGAAGTCTGGGCTAAATACCTTGATTTCTGTGTAACTGTGTATTCAGTGAAAAGTCACTTAAGGATGTGGCTAATTAAAAAGGACTCTTGTTCCTGCCTTTAGACTTCAACCTCAGGTGTTTCCCCACTGCTTACCCTTGATAATGAACCACTCCTTAATGGGCTTGGATATGCTTAGGGAGACATTCAGAGCAAGGTGGCTCTTAGGGAAGCTGTGTCCGAAAAGGACGTGTGCTGTGTTGCTATCCTTGAACAATCTCATTTCAGTAAAGCCAAAAAAAGAAGAAAGAGATGAGACACTGCCTCACTGTCTGAAGACAACTCCTACACCGTTGCTGCGGATTTGAAAGAGGCCTTTCAAAGAACAAACCAGAATAGACGGTATTTCCTCCGTCTATTCTGGTTTATTCTTTGAAAGACCTTCAAAGAGCAAACCAGACTGAGGAAATACCCTGGGACAAAGAGGATGCACAGGACTCTGCCCCAGATGACCATTTGGGACCTTTGCCTGAGGATGATGCAGCTCAGGAGACGAGTTACTTCAAGTTTTCTTTCTTTGGAGGCACAGAGGAGTTGGGCATCAAAGAAGGTAACAGCAGAACCCTTCTAACAGTGCCATTGCTAAGGAAGAGCTTCTGGCAGGCACTGTAGGGCAATATGGTGTAAAAAAGGTCAGGATGCAGGGGATTTTCAGCAACAGAAGTCAGTAATTAGGCAGAAGCATTTTGATCTTCATTTCTGCTTGCTAGGGTTGTGGTAGATTATTGAGAGGTGCCTCATGCTTGCATCTCAGGAATTCTGAAAGGCATGCTTTGAGAAGGCATTGGGGGTTTTTGCTGAGTGGTGAAAAAGCTTGTTCTCATGCCCTGAATTCCTCAAACAGGGAAAAAGGTGACACACCAGTCATATCAAGTTTCATAGGAACTCACAAGGCTTTTAAGGAAATGTGCGTTAATGTAGAGGGAGGAGCAAAGTCCGAGAGCTGGCCCCAAGATCCATGAACATTCTGTTTGTTACTGAATTCTACTCTTGGACCTTTAGAAAAAGGAAATGGAATGACACATGATCATTGGGGTGTCCTAACCTTAGATAAAATGAGGCCGTCTGAAATGAAGATGAAACAACATTAACTCAAGTCCCAGTCATGTAGGAGAGAAAAGAAACCCCGTGAAGTTACCCAAAATATTAAAAAACCCAACGCAACAGCACAAAGCAATGAGCCCCCCAGACTTGCGCTGAACTGAAAAGGTATTCAGTGTCTTCTGAATGCAATGAGAAATGTTTAAGAATACATAAGGGCTCCCTGGAACAAAGTGGAAAATACAAAGTGGAGCAGAAATGTAGCTTAGAAAATCTGGCAGGGTCAGATTCTGTCCTTCCTAAATCTCTCTTCTCCACTGTAAGTGTTTCACGTGAAAGGAGGAATTCTTCCTGATGATTAGAGGAATAATCTGGTTTTGGCTTTTTTTCTCTATTGGTGCTGTCATTGCAGAGCCTCATGCACTTGGGACAATAAAGCCAGTAAAAGCCACATGGCAAGAGGATCCACGTTTCCAGGACAGCAGTTCTGAGGGTGACGATGAGCCTGAGATGTCAGAAATTGAACAGGACCAAGAAATGCAAGTTCCATTTCTCTTTGTTGTCTACTTGGCTGTAGTAGTTGGATGCTGTGGGAATATTAATAGCAGCACTCAGGGAATGGGAAACTGACATTGCACACCTCTGAGCAATGAAAGTCATCTTAGAAAACCGTTTGTGCTGCACAGAGTCAAAACTCCCAGCAACCCATTGGATGTGAATGGGAATATGGAAAGAAAGAGCAGAGCACAGGAAATTAACTGGGTCATTTTGGTTTGACCAACTCCAAACTGAGTTTGGCCAAAAGCCAAAGACATAGTCAGTTTTCTCTTTAAAAGAGGATTTGGAAAATAAAAAGAGTTATTTGGTTTCTAGGGAATAAAGCTTTTCAATGTATGGCATTTCTCTGAAGCACTACAGGATTAACTTGTGTTCATGAAATTTGATAGTACAATTTAGGATGCTCAAATCCCTTTGTCCTTTTCTAGGTTTCTTTCTTTACCATGCACAGGAAGTGCTAGAGTTTTTTTTTTTTGTTCTCCAAAGATGATGAACGCCTAAGAGGTATGATAGAATTTCTTTACGCTCTTTTATATTTTTTTTTCCTTTTAAACCCTTCCTGTAATTCAGTGAGGAGGAAAAAATGCTGCCTAGTTATCAAAGTTTTCTAGTCAAAATTTGCCACCCTCACTTGTGATCCAAGTTGTGGTAGAATCCCGTGAGAAAGTCCTGGCAAAATAAAGGTCAACCAGATTTTCTGGCTTTCTTTTCTTTCAGACAATTACCGAATAGGAATCTGGACTTTTAGAGTTTACCAAAAACTTAGTCCCTTGACAGCTTATGTAGACATTTCGGATCCTTTCGGGTATTTCAATCATCTTTATCTTTTTCCTCTCTTTCTGGTGTTACTATTAGAAATGAGGAGTGTTCTTGTCAGCCACATATGTCCCTGTGGTTCTTTCTTCTAATGAATCTGGGGTTTCGCTTCTGAATCCAGTGAATTTTGTATTTAGAAACAAAGAAAACAACATCCAAAGGAAACATGCACAGTCCCCAAAACCTGCACAGGCCACCAAAACAATTGCTGGCTAGATTTTGTAGAATAGAGTCTTAAGCTTAAAGGATGTGCCTTCCATGAGACTGATTCCATAACTCTGCTGAAATGCACTGCTGTGTTCACACAGTTACCAGCCTGCAATCTTCCAGGCAGCCTGATTTACAGGGTGTGTTGAAATGGAGAGCTCAGGCCTCAGCAGGCCTCAGTTCTGGGGGAAGATGTGGGGTGCTGGTGCTGAGCTTCTAATGCAACAGCTGCAATTTCACTGCAATTCAGATTGCAGCATGTTGAGGAAAAGTGCTGCTGCCTTTGATTGTTCTTAGCACACCAGGCTGCAGTAGGGAACATTTCTGCTGGAGCCAAGGCGTGGTGGGGGCAGGAGAACAGGAAGGATGTGAAGAATTGATTTCTGATTTTAGTGCTGTGGTGGTCAAGATTGTTAGAAGTAGCAGCACATTCACAAGTGTTTAAGGCTATTAATTGGATGTTTCTTTTGTGCAGAGGGTCCAAGTTATTTTGTAGATTAGTAGAAGTCAGTGAAGAAAAAGAGGGTTAGGAAGACAGACGTAGATTATTGCTTGAGGTGAGTATGGAACATCTGTTCCCTGGTAAGTCTAGGTGAAAACTGAGCATGGGGAGGGATTGCAGGTATGAATGTGCATGTAAAATTAAGTCAGGACCTCAAGAAGAGCTTTAAATTTGTGATGAACAGGGAAGAGAAGTTTTTTAGTGTAGCGGTGTGTATAACATCCTGTTGTGTGGTCCAGTCAGGTAAACCACTACATCTTTGTGTGTTACAGGAACAGCTACTTAAGTGTATGTAAGGATAGTGAATGTAGAGACTTCTCCTCATAGTGGATTCAAGAACTTCTCTTTAGAATTTGTTAGATTTTCATTATTTTCTGGAACGCCAAAGGAAGCATTAGGATACCCTATAGGAAGTGCAAGCAAACCAATAAAGTTTTTACTGATTAGAAGCCAATCACGTTTGTTCCTTGAAGGAGTTGCCAAACAAGGTTACTTTCAAAATGCTTTCAAAGGTCTAACAGGGATCAATATCAGCAAACCCTGTTAGGTCATGTTTGGGAGCTGGGGCTGAGGCTCTCGTGCCCTGGGGAGCCATGGGAAGGCTCCAGGCCTGAGTGTGCGGCCAGGCCGGGGCCATTGAGCTGCAGCCCATCCCTGGTGGATGCAAGGGCAAGCAGGAATGCCAAGGGACCCCAGGGCCGGGCCAGGCCAGGCCAGAGCAGTGCCCCCAGCCCTCCAGGAGCGGACGGGCTCTGCCAAGCCCAGCCTGGGCACTGCCCCCAGCCCAGGGACAGGCGGGTGCTTTGCCCAAGGGCTGGGCCCAGAGCAGCAGAGCTGTCACAGCCCCAGCTGGTTCTGGTCTGCGTGCGGCACAAGCAGGGCCCGTGGGTGCCCTGGGCAGTGCAGGAGCAGCACAGGAACAGTTGCCAGGGCCAGGGGAGGCACAGGGCTCAGCCTCTGCACGGCGACACAGCATGCAGGCTGCAGGGGACAGAGCCAATGGCACCGGGCATGAGCAGCTGTGCGGGGCTCTGAGCCTGCAGCAGCATCGGCCCCAAGGCTGCTCTGTCCCTGCCTGGCTGATGGGCAGCGCTGGAGGCCTTGCAGAGCAGGGGCCATTGCGGGCACGGCTGTCCCAGGAGCTGCCCCCTGGCCCAGCTGGGCCCCACTTGGGCAGGAAGGAGGCTCCCAGCCCTGGCATGGCCGAGCAGCTCCTGCCTCCCCCTGCCTCTGTTCTGATCCCCACGCTGCCTGCTGCCACAAGAGCCCCTGGGCCAGGCTGTCACAGGGCTGCTTTGCCCTCACTTGGCTCCCTGGCACCAGCGCCGTCCTGCTTGCTGCCAGACATCGCAACTGTAAGCAGATAGTCCCTTTCCAGGAATGATGCAGTCACCTCCAGGTGCTGATCCTCTCTTTCTGTGGGATAAACAAGAGCTTGGGGCGCTGCCATGGCAGGGCTTCCCTCAGCTGTCGGCACTTCCAGCCCGGCTCTGCCAGGGGCTCTGGCAGTGCCACGGCGCACGGCAGCTCTGGCATGGCAGCTCTGCACTGCAGCCTCGGCCAGCAGCCAGATCTGCGGGCTGGGACTCCGCAGCGGCCGCACGCTTCTCCCAGAGCCCAAGCAGCGGCGGCTCACTCCCAACACCTAGCCGGGAAGGCGCCGAGGTACAGCGCGGGCTCGGCTCTAGGCACGAACCGCCCCGCCCCTCACACCCGCCCGCCCTTTCCCGCCCTCTGGCCCCGCCGCGCGGCGCCCGCGCTGTCGAGGCGACTCTTGCCCACAAGGAGGCGCCCTGAGCCCTGCAATGGCGCCGCGAACCTTCTGGCGCTCTGGAAGGCGCGGGCCTGGACCTGTTGCAAGCTGGGCCCTACGTCCCGTTTCCTGAAGAAAACATATCCTGTCATGCCTGGGCTGTCCACACTTCCAAGCCTGATCAACAGGAAGAGACATTTAACCTGTGACACACATAGCAGCCTACAAGCTCGAAGTGATGGCCAGGTATTAGAAAAGCAAAGTAGTTGTTGCTAGAATTGTCTTTAAGACTCAGGGCTGGGCCCGTTTCACTGATCTCAGACCCAGAGGGAGGTTGACAAAGCTTGGGAAGAAGGATGCCCATTGATAGTGGACACAAAGGATGCAGAATTTAGGGGCCATAAGGACATCTGCTAGAACTGCCAAGTTAAGGAAAACAGTCCTAAAGTTGTCTCAGCAAATATGCTGAGCTGAGCACCAGCTGGGTAAAAAAGAGTGTGATGTTTGCAGGCAATGGGACTTTGGCACCCAAATTATCCTGGGCCTGGCCATGGGATGGTTCTGGTCACCAGAACACATGAAAAGACAGCATAATGCAAGCACTGGGCATTGTGCTTCATAGAACCCAGACAAAAAAGCTGGGAAGACTCTGCTGGATTCTTGTGTGGTATCTACCCCTTCTGTTCCTTCTTCTTCTCAAAATATATTGTAAGCCTGATTAAAAAAACTTACTTAGAGCCATGGTCAGTGCCATATTCTGAAAACTTACAGCTGACTTACAGGTTTAGTATCTCACAGAGCAGGTTTGAGGCCCTGGAATTGGAGGGACAGACAAGTGATGAAGTGGGCAAAAGTCCTTCTGGAATAGAGGAGCACCTAGGGCAGGTCAGGCAACACCATGCATGGTGACCACCTCTGTTCCAAGGAAAGGCAGGGTCCCTTCAGGCCTTCCTAAAAGCATCTCAAGGGAAGGTTTCCATCTCCCCTGCCCTCTTTCCTTGACTTTAGCTGAATCTTTCTCTCACTGAAAGACAGGAAGCTCAAGTGTGTTAGGAGAATACTGTGAGCATTGGCAGCGGTGAACAGTCAGTGTGAAAAACACCAATCACTTGTTTTTAAAATTTTAAAAAGTTTCATAGTAATAAAATAGTTATAAAAATAGTAACACAATTAGAGTAATAACAATTTGGATAAATTGAATTAAGACAATATGAGACAATAAAAACAAAGAGTTACGGATGTCCGGGTACCTTTTTCTGGGCATCAGGAGCCTGAAAAAGGACACCCATTAACAAAGGATTAACCCTTAAGAACAATAGCCTGTTGCATATTCATATACTTCATACATGATGCATAAATTCCATTCAAATACAGGATTGTGTCTGGTCATTGTCAACTTCTTTCCTTCTAATCCTAACAGTGCCTCCAAGGTGAGAAGAAGTTCATTTTTTCTGATAAGAAGGCAATAAATTCCCTTTCTCTGAAAGATTTAGATGTCCTGTGGCTGCTATCTCGCTGCAAGCCCTTTCTGTTAAACAAAGCATCTTACATAGCATAGTTTCTATTTTTATAACCTAAAACTATATTTAACACAGTGCTTAAGAAAATTAATACAGCATTGCTTTCTAACACAACACATATAATATTCATTTTAATATTTGTGAAAAGCCAATCATAAAATACATGCATTTTTCACAATCCCCACTCTTATTCTTTGTAAATCATTTGGCTTGAGCAATATTTTTTTTCTACTTATATCTTCTGGACTATGCTGGTAAAATAAAACACGGGATTACACAAGAAAGAAATATAAAAACAGTTGTAACACAAATGAAAGATCTTAATTTCTTCTAATACATTACCCCACCAGCTAGATTTTAACATTGTTTTCTAATTTTTGGACTGGTACCTGGGTTGTTATATGCGTATACATTTTTCTTTTTGATTTCTTTTGCTTTTGCTAGAATGACTTTTCTGTGGTCATCAATTTTCAACGATCTGATATATTGAACTTTCCACAAACACCCCCTTCTTTGGCCAATAAATAGTCTAAAGCGAACCTTTCTGATACCCTACAGTTTTTGTTTGGCTTAGCTGACTTAATGTTAACTCTAATGCCTGGGCAGCCTTATTTGCTATCATTTCTGTAACTGCTTGGAGTCTTGTAATACAATTCAACAGATAATTTGGAGTCAATACAGAGTTAGATTGCTGTGCTGGTTTTACCTTTTCCTTTATTATTTGGGGTTTTTTTTCCAAATCTTGAACCGCATCTTCAAGATTAAATTTAAAACAAATCCATCTCTCTCCTTTTGGACATTCAGTTCTAAATCTATTGCCACTTTTTCTTAAGTTTCTTGTAATCTAATAATTTACTCTGTTTTGCCTACAAGTTCTTAATTTGGCTGGGTTATAACAGTGGCTGTTGACATAGGTGTGTGTAATAAAGGAGGAACTTTGGTTTCTTTCTATGTGATGCTTTCTGTAGCATTTGTGACACAATCCTGCTGGTATCCCGAAAGGGAAAAGACAACAAGTGAGTGCCAGAAACAGGAATAACAGAGGTCCAGTATGGCTTATACTGCCACCTCCCATGCCTGTGAGGTTGCAACCCACAGCAGGTTTATTTGATCTTCTTGGTGGTGAAATACAGAGGCCAATCTGGTCTTGCCCTCTATTTTCTTGTCACTTTCTCTTAACTAATTGCTAGGCAAATTGTTTTTGACACTCTTTAACTGTGGTCTCTGACTGTTCCTCAGGTAGCTCTCATTTAACAGGCACTAATAATTCCCATCCACAAAACCAAGTCAGTACTTTAACACTTTTTGCAATAAGAGCATAAATTTTGCGAATCACAACACTAATTACTCTTACAATTTAAGCATTTACTTATAACCCACCTAGCATGTCCAGTATTGGAATGAATCAAGTAAAGTTTACTAATGGAAATAGTAATTCCCCTTCTCCCTTGTACAATTCTAGGGCTAAGGTCAGAATACAAAAACGTTCTTGATCTTTCTATCTGAGGTATTCCTCCCCCAAGGAGATGTTTTATTCAGGCAGTGCTCAAATCCAGTGATATAAGCATTATCTTATTTCTTAATTCAGTGTTATTCTTTGTACATTTCTTGGATCATTTGGGTTTTCTCAAACCATTACCACTCAGTCCCCATTGGAAAGTCAGTTCAGTATCACCCTGTTTAAATATGATAGTCCGTTCCTCAAGTTTCTTCACAAGTCCTTTGATTCTGCTGGCATGAATTCACTCTCTTTCCGTGATTTTGGTTGTTGCTTCAGTAGTACCTGGAAAGGACTTCTTAATAGCATAGATAATAAAAGAAAGATAATACTGCATTAACTTTTACGATTCGCTTTCCTTCTAAACTTTCTGGGTTTAGCTAAAAGCTTTCTCTACAGCAGCCTCTTCTTCAGGAAAAAAGCCTTCTCGTTAACGGCAAACAAAACACACAAAAGAAAAAAAAAAAACAAAAACCTCTTACTTAAGAAAAACAAACCGCTTTGTGAGGTTTGGAGAGTCAGCAATCTCTGCTTTGATTTTATCTTTTAGTGCTAGTCCCCCCTGCCCCTCTTTTCACAGCCCTGCTGTCAAGGCTGTTCTTGGCCCTTCCCCCGGTGCGGCCCCTTGGCTGCAGGGCCGGGGCAGGGGAGAGCAGCCCCGGGCATGGGGACCCTGGGGGCTGCCCTGGGTCTCTTTTGCCCTCTCCCTCTCTCTCTCTCTCTCTCTCTCCCCTTCTCTCTCTCGGCCTACTTCCAGGCTGACGCTGCCATCCTGGGCTCGGCACCCCGACAGTCTGGGAGCCCCCCGGCAGCTCTGCCCCGGAGCCAGCCCGCTCCTGGCCGCAAACCTGTGTCCTCTGCTGCCAGCCCCGCCCGGGGCACCTCCATGGATCGGTCCGTGCCGCAGCCCCCGAGACCCCGCCGATCGCAGGGAGCGCTCAGACACCTCCCAGCCTTGACAACCCCAAACCTGGCGTGCCCAGGTGCTCCTGACATTCTTTCTCTTTCTCTCGTCAACTTATCCTCTTTTCTCTTCAAGGAGGGCCCGTTCTGCTAAGGCTTTTCCGGACCCCAGTGTGGCATTGAATAACCTCTTAACAACCGTGTGTTAAGATACTTCTCTGCCTTTCATGCAAAAAACTTGCATTCACACTTCTGCTCTCTTCTAGCACCAAGATGTCATCACTTCACATTCTAACATTTCAGAGTTTCCTAACTACTTCTCTACTTCAACTTCTCTCTTTCTCCTCTCTCAGTTGTAACCCTTATGGGGTCGATATTTATTCTTCCCCTATATCTTTCTCCAGCCCAAACTTCTTTGTTGATTTTTTTTTCTTCATCCTCTTGGCTTAATTTCAAATCTCTAGCTGTCATTTTCTTATTTTCTGATATAACTCTTACTCTTAATTGCACTTGTAAGACTCTTCCCAATAAATTGCTACCTGCCCCTGGGACCAATAACACATCTCCCATTTAAATTTTAGTCTCTTCCCTCAATTACCACATCTTTAATGACCAGAAATGTAAAACTTCCTCTTTTTGCCCCTGTTACTTTCACTATATGTTTGCTCACACTATAACCTTTTGGAACGTTTAACAGGCAGGTTTTCTCTGCCCCTGTGTCTATAACAAATTCCAATTCTTCTTCTTGGGGACCCACTTTTAAAGTTATCACAGGCTCCTGATGGTATTTGTTCCCCCCCAAAAAAATTAAAGCCTATGACTTTTTTTTTTTTTTTTTTTAATGGGCCCATTTCTTTAAAGATTTTCAGATCTTCTGCTTACTTAGGACCATTTTCCTTTTTCTCTAAAGTTTGTTTATCTATTTAGTTGGAGTTTTTTCTTTCCCCTCTAAAAGCTGTCTCTCAAAAATCTTTTGTTTTCACATTTCGCCTTTGATATGCTGTCTCATTTATTCTCTTGGTTATGTAATTACAATAACTGTTCATGTGTTTACTCCCCTCCTCATTATTTTAACCCCATTCAGGAGGTACAGTTGGCATTTTGTCTTCTCTGGGGGTCCCTGCAGATTATCTTTTTCTTAAGCTTTTATTTCAGTTGCTCTGATTAATTGGTTTTCTTCCTGAGAAAAATATTATTTTCATTACCAACCACATCTGTTCTCAAGTATACATGTTTGGACCTAAAAGTTGGTCTAATTGTTCAGCTATGCCTATGGGATTCTCCAAATATCTCTTTTATTTATTTCTTAAAATTTCAGACCTCAGACAAAGTCAAAGAAGCATTTACAAACTCTGATCCATCACCCCCCTTTGAGAACCTCTCTTAATGGAAATAGACCAATCTCTTTATCCCATTCTTTTTGGATTTTTATCTTCTACAGCCTTTCTCACGTATTTTTAGGAAGAATCAGGAGAGGGCTTTCTTCTAACTGATTTTTTAGTGTTTCAATAAAGTGATTCCTTTAGAGAGTTTCCTTAAGCAGCCGGAGCTGTGGTTACCAAGGGAATGGAGCTCAGGGCAGGACGGGGAGGCTCGGCACAGCTCAGGGTCTGGGGGCTCCAGAGGCGGGGTCTGCAGCCGGGATGGCCCGAGGGGATCGGCACAGCTCAGGGTCTGGGGGCTCCAGAGGCGGGGTCTGTGGCTGGGATGGCCCGAGGGGATCGGCACAGCTCAGGGTCTGGGGGCTCCAAAGGCGGGGTCTGTGGCTGGGATGGCCCGAGGGGATCGGCACAGCTCAGGGTCTGGGGGCTCCAGAGGCGGGGCCTGCAGCCGGGATGGCCCGAGGGGATCGGCACAGCTCAGGGTCTGGGGGCTCCAGAGGCGGGGTCTGCAGCCGGGATGGCCCGAGGGGATCGGCCCAGCTCAGGGTCTGGGGGCTCCAGAGGCGGGGTCTGCAGCCGGGATGGCCCGAGGGGATCGGCACAGCTCAGGGTCTGGGGGCTCCAGAGGCGGGGTCTGTGGTTGGGATGGCCCGAGGGGATCGGCACAGCTCAGGGTCTGGGGGCTCCAGAGGCGGGGTCTGTGGCTGGGATCGCCCGAGGGGATCGGCACAGCTCAGGGTCTGGGGGCTCCAAAGGCGGGGTCTGCAGCCGGGATGGCCCGAGGGGATCGGCACAGCTCAGGGTCTGGGGGCTCCAAAGGGGGGGTCTGCAGCCGGGATGGCCCGAGGGGATCGGCACAGCTCAGGGTCTGGGGGCTCCAAAGGCGGGGTCTGCAGCCGGGATCGCCCGAGGGGATCGGCACAGCTCAGGGTCTGGGGGCTCCAGAGGCGGGGTCTGTGGCTGGGATTGCCCGAGGGGCTGTTCCTGTGCAGACCGAGCTGGAGCGGGGATCGCCCTCACTCGGCTCACGGTGGCTGATCCGGCAGAGACAAAGCCGGGACTGACCCCGGCTGCAGCGGCGGGAGCCGACAGAGTCAGGGCAGCCGGGGATGGGACAGACGGGACCCCCTCGGTGCGATCAGCGCGGTAACCACGGTGCACACGGCAGGACAGACCCCCACCCCCGGCAAGAACGCGGGCCAGGCGGCCGGACCGGGACAGACGGACCGGGACAGACGGACCGGGACAGACGGACTGTGCCGGAGCCGGCACAGGGGCTGGGAGGGCTGGTGCGAACGAGTCGGGGAACGAACGGGAATGGATGAGGTAATTTGTTCTCAGCTCTGTACTTTCCCCGTTTTGCTTTTTGGATGCTTTGAAATGGTCGACGAGCTAACTGACGACCTTCTCATATTGTTTTTCTCATCACCCTTTTATTTATCTTTTGGCAAATTATACATGTTTCAGGTACTTGTTTTTTTACTCTAAAAGTCTCAATGCACCCATAGTTCTTTTAAAAAAATGATCACACCTAGCCTGTGTATCCCACCGGGCTTTTTGATACACGTCCTCTGCTATTCCCTCGTAAGCGTTTTATTATCTAATTGTCTTCCATATCAAGATGTTTCTATTTCCCCGATTTATCTTGTTCGCCACAATCTTGTTTTAATTCCCCCCCCCCTTTTTTTTTCTTCTTTTGGAGTTAATATTAACTCTTTCAGCTCTATTTTCTGCTGCATCTTTAGCTTCTTGATCTGCCAATTATTTATTTTATTTCTTCTTATTTCTAGGTCTTTACCTTTTGGTGTCCTTTAATATGTACTATTGCTATCTCTCTTAGGTAATTGTAATGCCTCTAAAACCTCGAAAATAAGTTTCTCATGTACTAATCTTTTTCTTCTTTAATTAAGCAATCTCCCTTTTAAAATTTTTCTTAAGGTATGTGCTACTCTAAAGGCATACCTTGAATCAATGTATAACTCTTTTGTGTTAAATTTTCTAATGCTGTTTTTAAGTATATAATTCACAAGTTTGCATGTTTTTTCTCATCAACTTCTGCATACCCTGTATTTTGCAATGAGTTGTATTTCTGTTTGTTAACATAACTCCCAAAGTGCTGTCTTGGGGTATTTCTGTTGGTATTTTTTTTCTGCTTTTCTTTTCCTGTATCCACCTTACTGAATTTCTGTCTCATTTTTCAGTTTTCTATCTATTCGTCCCCTGCTTCTGTTTTTCACTTTTTACTAACAACTTAAATACCACTTTTCTTTCAACTACTTACACCCAAAAAAACCCCTTTTTCTCACACTGCTTTTCAATACAATCCAACTCCCTCCAAGGAGATATGGTAAGGCTTAAAATGCACAATCGACATTACCTATACTTTCATTCGTCTACATTCACTCACTTTTATTTCTCATTCACTTTCACACATTCCTTCACACTCTCAAGACACAAAGGGGATCCTTATTGCTAGAAAATCACAGGTCCTTGTGGCCCCCTCTTTCGCTTTGGGGTTTACCTCCAGGTCTCAGTGTCACCAGGCCCCCTAGAAGGGCCCTGACTCTGGCTGCCTCTGGTGCCCGTTCCCCTGTGAGGCTGTCTGCGTGTCTTTCACACTCTTCAGCTACGGCCCCTCACACGCCCAGGGAACGCTAGCTTGGTTCGCAGGTCACTCGCTCCTCTTGGGCCCAGAAGCCCCCACCCAGCCGGGAGCTGCAGCCTGGTGTGCAGGTCACTCGCTCTTTCCACACCTCCCCCTTCCCACCTGCCCAGGAAGTTGAGGCTGGCTCTGTGTGTGTGTCACTCTCACACACCACAAAACAACAATAAGGTACCTTTTACTTTCACATCGCCTATTACAAGTTTAGGTGTTACTGGCCAGTCCCGGTGCTATTGGATATCCCTCAACCCAGCTGTGTTATCCAACCCCAAATGCTCTTGGGCAATTTTTCCCTCAATCCTGTCGTGTTGTCCAACCCCAGATGCTCTCGGGTAATTTTCCTTCAATCCAGCTGTGTTGTTCAACCTCAGATGCTCTTGGGCATTTTCTGTCCCTCAACCCAGCGGTGTGGTACAACTACAGATGCTCTTTGGCATTTAATTTGTTCTGCTGTGTTGTCCAACCCTGGATGTTCTTGGGCATTTTTTTATCCCCCAATCTAGCTGTGTTGTCCCACCCTGAGTGTTCTCGGGCATATCCTCACTCGGACAGAATTCTGCTCAACCCTGCTCTTGGATGCTCTTGGAATATAAATCCCTCAACCCAGCAGGTTTTAGGAGCCCCTCCTGTCCTGTTTCCTAGTGGATTGGGCTAGGAAACCTTGCTCCCCACCACCGAGGGGTCCAACCCCTCCCTGAGACCCAGTCCCAGTCACCCCCGGGGATTCTTTCACTCTCTTATGAGTCGCTTTGTCTCTTTACTGGCCGCTTTTCCAGCGAAAAGTCGGAAACGCAGCGTGGGAGACTCCGCACTCACTTGGCAGGTCTGGGACAACCAGCCCGCCTCTCATTCACACACATTCATCCCCCCGTACCTGCCCCCCGAGAAATACTTACCAATCCTTTTTCCTTCCCGGGTTCTTCGTGCGCACTACTACTCTTAGGGGGCAAATTACAGCAGTTGTAGGGACCCTTTTCCCGTTCTCTTTGTTTTATTGTCTCCTTTTGTCCACAGATCGTAACCTGCGTCTGTCGGTCACTTCAGGGGAAGCAGAGCGAGGCTGCCAAAGAGGGCAGGGCGCGCCTTCCCCACTCTGACTCTCCCAAAGCACCGGCAGCGAGGAGTTAGTAACCATCCTCTGCTACCAAATTGTGAAAAACGCCAATCACTTGTTTTTAAAATTTTTAAAGTTTAATAGTAATAAGGTGGTTATATAGTAACACAATTAGAGTAACAACAATTTGGACAAATTGAATTAAGACAATATGAGACAATAAAAACAAAGAGTTATGGACGTCCAGGTACCTTTTTCTGGGCATCACGGGCCCAAAAAAGGACCCCTGGTAACAAAGGATTAACCCTTAAAAACAACAGCCCGTTGCATATTCATACACTTCATACATGATGCATAAATTCCATTCAAACACAGGATTCTGTCTGGTCATTGTCAACTTCTTCCCTCTAATCCTAATAGCACCTCCAAGGTGGGAAGAAGTTTGTTTCTTCCGATAAGAAGGCCATAAATTCTTTTTCTCTGAAAGATCTAGGTGTCCTGTGGCTGCAAGTTATCTCGCTGCAAGTCCTTTCTTTTAAACAAAGCATCTTACATAGCATAGTTCTATTTTAACAATTTTTATAACCTAAAACTATATTTAACACAGTACTTAAGAAAATTAATACAGCATTGCTTTCTAATACAACACATATAATATTCATTTTAATATTTGTGAAAAGCCAATCATAAAATACATGCATTTTTCACACCCCATTCCTGGACATCAGGGCTCTCTGCTCCCCTTTCCCCGGCCATCCCATGGCTCCCAGCCTCCAGACTGGCCATTGGCTTGACCCTGGGATGCCCTGGAATGCCTTGGTCCCCCATTCCTGCCTTTCCCAGTCCCCAGCCCCAGCTGTGTGCAAAACCAGAGACCCCCTGAACTCCTCGTTCTCGAACATCCCTGCTGTCCCCACCCTTGTCCCCCCTTTTTGGGAAACCCTGGACTCCCCTTTCCTGGGCTCAAGGACCCCCTGGAACTCCCTTCTACCTCTCCACGTCCCTGCCCCTGTCTCCTGTCCCTCAGCTGTCCCCTGTCCCTCGGCTCTGTGGGGCCCAGGGTGGCAGCAGGAGCCAGGGCAGCCCTGGGGGAGAACAACCCTGAGCCCCAGCCGGGCCAGTTCCCCCAGTTCCCCCCAGGTCACTCCCAGCATGGGCCCTGTGGCTCCCAGTCACCCCCAGGATGGTCCCAGTCACTTCCAGTTACACTCAGTGTGATCCCAGTATCATCCCAGTCACTCCCAGTATGATCCCAGGTGTTCCCATTCAGCCCTACTATAGTTCCAGACACTCCCAGTATGGTTCCAGTCCTTCCCAGTATGATTCCAGGATGAACCCAGTCACTCTCAGTACAGTGCCATTTGTCCCCAGTATGGTCCCAGTCACTCCAAGTCACCCAGTAGGATTCCAGTCACGCCCAGTAGGATTTCAGTCAATCCCAGATACTCCCAGTATTATTCCAGTGACTTCCTTTATGGTTCTTTTGTGATTCCAGTCACTCCTGGTCTCTCCCAGTACATCCCAGTTGTCCCTAATGTGTTTCCACTCACTCCCAGTTGCTCCCAGTAGCTTCCGGTATGATTCCATTTGCTCACAGCCACTCCCAGTCACCTCCAGCATGATTCCTGTCATTTCCTGTATATCCCAGTTGCCCCAACATGGTCCCAATTGCCCTCAGCCTGCCCCTAGTCACTTCCAGTATGATTCCAGAAGGATCCCAGTCACCCTCAGTGTGGTGCCAGTTGCTCCCAGTATGATCCCATTGGTCCCCAGCATGTCCCCATTTCCTCCCAGTGTGATCCCAGTTGCCTCTAGCACAGATCCAGTCCCTCCCAGTATGATCCTACTCTGATGCCATGATGATCCCAGTTGCTCCCAGCTTGGTCCTAGCTGCTCCCAGTTGCTCCCAGTCTGATCCCAGTTGTTCCCAGTGGCCCCTGTGTTACGTTTGGGAATGGGAGGAAATGTAGGGAAGTGATGCAAAGTTTTTTGTGTATCTGACAGTCTGTTGAGCTGCTGAAAAGCTAGACACGCTTTTGTGAAACACACATGGTAAAGACCAAAAAATTCAGAAACTTTTCTTTTCTTTGTTGGTCGGCAGGGAGCTGCTGGGTTTCGGTTTGGGCTTCAGCTCTGTGTCTGGGCTGGGCTGGGCCGTCTTGCTGCAGGCTGGGCTTCTTCTCTATTTCCTGGGCTGCTTGCTGGCTTCTCTCTCCATGGGCTCTGGTTTGGCCGGGCTGGGCTTCAGCAGCTGCCGGGCAAGGAGACAGGGGAGGCTGCGGAGCTTTAGCCAGAGCAGGGCTGGCTGTGGCTGCGAAGATCTCGCTGTCAGGCTGCTGCTTCTTCTTCTTCTTAGCCTGGCTGAGACCAGAGACTTCTGTGGCTGGCGTAGAAAACTAAACACTAACTACAAAGCTGATCTGAACACAACTGAGCCACAGCTTTCTGTTAGTAGTTATTGGTGGGTTAGGTAGGCTTCAGGCGTGATGTTAACTTTTTCAGTGCTTCAGTCTTCTTCTGAGTGAGAGAAAAAAACAACATGCACGTATATTAAAAACAAGATGGAGATATTAAAGGTAATAAAGAAGAAGGTAAGTAAGTCCCAGATGGGAGGGGGAGAAGATGCTTTGTTTTTAGAGCTGAAATCCTCTTGTAAGCTATAAAGAAAAGACTCTTTTCCCTTATAACACATAAAACTATAAGGAAATGAAAGTGTTTGAATTGATATTAGGTAAAGGCTTCTATGTTAAAGTAAGCAGATGTTGAAATAGCTGTAATCTCATGAGAAGTTTGCACAAAGAAAGAGCACAGTCTTGTGCTTCTAAAAATGAAGATCTGTGCTCCCAGAGATGAAGATGATTTTAGAGATAGATAATGAGAACTTTTGCCTTTTTCCTCAGGCTTCTCTCCTCAGGAGCTATCAGTGCTCTCCTGGGAACTCGTCGTAGATTGGAGCTGCCCTCTTGGCTCTTCAGCTCTTGAGCTTCAGCTCTTCAGGGCTGATCCCCCCCCGAAAGGGTTGGCGGGGAGTAGCCCACGCAGCGAACGCCACTTGTCGGTTTCTCGGCTGTTTAGGTGGCCTGGAAAGGCCCAGGGTGGCCTTGGACAGCCCGGCGCTTCAAAGGACGAGGAGAGACTTCTGATCTTGTTTCGGTCTCAGTGTTTATTAATTGTTTATCTAAAAGATTTTCTTTCAGCCCAACAGAGGTTTGCACAGCAAGCCAGCCATGAGCACACTGAGAGCCCCCGGGGCGGTCACTTATCTTTATACCTGAAGTTACGTGTACAATATTTATAATTTTTCTCCAATACCTTCTACTCTTATTAACCGGTGAACTTCTAGTAATGACCAATCCCAAAGTGCCAACATCACCACAGAAGATGGAGGCCAAGAAAAAGAAGAAGAAGGACAGGACACGCCCCAATTCCTCCATCTTACTTCTTTAGACCCCCCTGTACAGAAATCCTAAACCCTGTGTCTCACACTCTAATTAAATTATCCCTTCACCATTCACCCCAGTGAAATCCTCCCAGTCCTCATACAGGTGTCATCTCCTGTGTAGGATCAATGTCCAGCCACCAGACACTTCTGGCAACATTCCAGGACTCCCGAGCCCCCCAAGGGTGTTCTTGGCCACTCTGCACCTCCATCCTGAGGTGCTGAGATCCCACAAAGGAAGGTAAATCAGCCGGGTATGAGGGTTCTTCCTAAGGAAAAAGCTGTGAAAGCTGCCATGTCGTGGCACTTTTGCACTCCTTTTTGGACGCCTTTCACAGCTCCAGTGTGCCTGGAGGTCTGGGCTTCCTGATTTTCAAAATCCTAGCCCTAGGCCTAACCCCAACCCTAAGACGAGAAAGGCAAATCAGCCCGGAATTAGGGATGTCCCCAAGGAAAAAGCTGTGGAGGCAGGCATGTTGTGGTGCTTTTGCTCTCTTCTTGGGTAGTCCTTGGCAGCTGCTGTGTTCTTGGAACTCAGGGCTTTCTGGTTAAAAAACACTAACCCTAGGCGTAACTCAACCCTTAAGCCTAGGAAGGAAAATCAGCCTATGATTCGGGATGGTCTCATGGAAATAGCAGTGGAGGCAGCCAAGTTGTGTCACTTTTGCGCTGTCCTAGGGATGCCTTTGACAGCTGCAGTGTGCCTGGAGCACAGGGCTTCCTGGTTTTAAAAGTCCTAGGCCTAAGCCTAACAGTAACCCTAGGAAGGTAAATCAGCCGGGTATTGGGGTTCTTCCTAAGGAAAAAGCTGTGAAAGCTGCCATGTTGTGGCACTTCTGTGCTCCCTTTGGGATGCCTTTGGCAGCTGCAATAAGCCTGGAACTCAGGGCTTCCTGGTTAAAAAAACCCTATCCCTAGGGTGAACCTCACCCTAGCCCTAGGCAGATAAATCAGCCTCGGTATAGGGATGGAGCCAAGGAAAAAGCGCTGTGAAAGCAGGCATGTTGTGGCACTTTTGCACTCCCTTTGGGATGCCTTTCGCAGCTGCAGTAAGCCTGGAACTCAGGGCTTCCTGTTTAAAAAAATCCTAGCCCTAGGCTGAACCCCAACCCTAACCCTAGTCAGATACATCAGCCTAGGTCTAGGGATGGTGCCAAGGAAAAAGCGCTGTGAAAGCAGGCATGTTGTGGCACTTTTGAGCTCCCCTTGGGATGACTTTCGCAGCTCCAGTGGGCCTGGAGATTAGGGCTTCTTCATTATAAAAATCAAAATCCTACGACTATCCCTAAGGCTAACCCTAGGAAGAAAAATCAGGCTTGGATTAGGCATGTTCCCTAGGAAAAAGCTGTGGAGGCAGCCATGATGTGGCACTTTTGCACTCCCTTTGGAATGTGTTTCACAGTTCCAGTGTGCCTGGAGCTCTGGGCTTCCTAGTTTTACAAATCCTAGCCCTAGACCAAAACCCAACCGTAAGATGAGAAAGGAAAATCAGCCAGGAATAAGGGATGCTCCCAAGGAAAAAGCTGTGGAGACAGCCATGTTGTGGTATTTTTGCGCTCTTCTTGGGTAGTCATTCCCAGCTGCTGTGTTCTTGGAACTCAGGGCTTTCTGGTTAAAAACCACTAACCCTAGGTGTAACTCAAACCGTAACCCTAGGAAGGTAAATCAGCCTATGGTTCGGGAGGGTCTCATGGAAATAGCAGCGGAGGCAGCCAAGTTGTGGCACTTTTGCGCTGTCCTAGGGATGCTTTTCACAGCTGCAGTGTGCCTGGAGCTCAGGGCTTCCTAGTTTTAAAAATCCGAGCCCTAGGCCTAAATCCACCACTAACCCTTGGGAGGGAAATCAGCCTGGTGTTAGGGTTCTTCCCAAGGAAAAAGCTGTGAAAGCTGCCATGTTGTGGCACTTTTGCACTCCATTTGGGATGCCTTTTGCAGCTGCATTAAGCCTGGAACTCAGGGCTTCCTGATTTTAAAAATCCTAGCCCTAGGCCTAAAACCAACCCTAAGACTCAAAGCCAAATCAGCCAGGAATTAGGGATGTTAAAAGGAAATAGCTGTGGAGGCAGGCATGTTGTGGTACTTTTGCGCTCTTCTTGAGTAGTCCATTGCAGCTGCTTTGTTCTTGGAACTCAGGGCTTTCTGGTTAAAAAACTACTAAAAATCCAGTATGTCTGGCAGGGAGAAACTCTGCCAGCACAGAAAACATGTCTCATCATGTTCCAGAAGTTGCAGAGAGGTCTGCCAAGTGTTTGGATGGAAGAAAAGAAAAGATGTACAAAACGGCTTCCAATTGAATGTTCATGTGATTGGAAAAGTCAGGAGAGTGGTAACGTACTGTTTTCTATCAGTTGGCAAGCTGCGCACACAATCCCAGTGTTGTACAGCTTCCTTCTTCACCTTTCCGAAGCTGCCGCTCTCGCTGGCTCCCAGAGGCGAAGAAGCGCCTTCTTCCCGCAAAGACGATTGTGCCGCTCACAGTGCTCTCCAGATCTCAGCTTCTGCCGAAAGACGCCCGGGAGCGGCGCTTAGCTCCAGAGAGCATCGTACCTTCGTCTTTAGCGTCTTTTGTAGTCTACATCTTAGCAGAAAGTTTTCCCACTATGTCTGGCTAGGAAAAACTGTGCCAGTACAGAAAACCACACCCATCGTGTTCTAGAAGTTGCAGAGTTGTCACTTTTGCGCTCTCCTTGGGAAGTCTTTCGCAGCTGCAGTGGGCCTGGAGCTCAGAGCTTACTCATTTAAAAAACCCTTTCCCTATCCAGCACTGGTGGCAGGTAAATCAGCCTAGGTATAGGGATGTTCCTAAGGAAAAAGAGGTGGAGGCAGCCATGTTGCACCACTTTTGCTCTCCCCTGGGGATGCCTTTCGCAGCTCTGCAGTGTGCCTGCAGCTCAGGGCTTCCTAGTTTTAAAAATCCTAGCCCTAGGCCTAAGCCCACCACTAACCCTAGGGAGGGAAATCAGCCTGGTATTAGGGTTCCTCCCAAGGAAAAAGCTGTGAAAGCAGCCATGTGTGGCACTTTTGCGCTCCCTTTGGGATGCCTTTTGCAGCTGCAGTAAGCCTGGAACTCAGGGCTTCCTGGTTAAAAAAACCCTAGCCCTCGGGTGAACCCTAACCCTAAACATAGGCAGATAAATCAGCCTAGGTATAGGGATGGTGCCAAGGAAAAAGCGCTGTGAAAGCAGCCATGTTGTTGCACTTTTGAGCTCCCCTTGGGATGTCTATCGCAGCTGCAGTGTGCCTTGAGATCAGGGCTTCTTCATTATAAAAATCATAATCCTACGACTATCCCTAAGGCTAACCCTAGGAAGGTAAATCAGGCTGGGATTAGGGATGTTCCCAAGGAAAAAGCCCTGGAGGGAGCAAGTTGAGGCAATTTTGCGCTGCCCTAGGGAATTCTTTCGCAGCTGCAGTGGGCCTGGAGCTCAGAGCTTACTCATTTAAAAAACCCTTTCCCTATCCTGCACTGGAGGCAGGTAAATCAGACTAGGTATAGGGATGTTGCCAAGGAAAAAGAGGTGGAGGCAGCCATGTTGCACCACTTTTGCTCTCCCCTTGGGATGACTTTCGCAGCTCTGCAGTCTTCCTGGAGCTCAGGGCCTCTTGCTTTAAAAACCCTATCTCTAACCCTAACTGGAGGCATGTAAATAAGCCTAGGGGTAGGCATGGTCCCAGGGAAAAAGCTGTGGAGGCAGTCATGTGGTACTTTTGCGCTCCTCTTGGGTAGTCCTTGGCAGCTGCTGTGTTCTTGGAACTCAGGGCTTTCTGGTTTAAAAACCACTAAAAATCCACTAGTTCTGGCAGGGAGAAACTCTGCCAGCGCAGAAAACATCTCCCATCGTGTTCTAGAGTTTGCACGGAGATCTGCCAAGTGTTTGGCAAGGAGAAAAGGAAAGTTGTCCAAAACAGCTTCCAATCGAATGTTCATGTGATTGGAAAAGTCAGGAGAGTGCCAAGGTACTGTTTTCTATCAGTTGGCAAGCTGCGCACACAATCCCAGTGTCGTACAGCTTCCTTCTTCACCTTTCCGAAGCTGCCGCTCTCTCCGGCTCCTGGAGGGGAAGAAGCGGCTTCTTCGCGCAAAGACGATTGTGCCGCTCACAGTGCTCTCCTTAGCGCGGCTTCTGCCGAAAGACGCCCGGGAGCGGCGCTTAGCTCCGGAGTGCTCCGTACCTTCCCATTCTATTTTTAGGCTCGACAAACGAAATGGTATACTTGCAGCAGTAGGGCGGGACATTGAACTGGACTTTCTCCTTTTAGAGAGAAGCTAATGGAAAAGTTTCACCGGAATCAGAGCAGGCTGTAAAAGAAGAAAAGTGTCATGAAAATAAGCCAGCCTTATCCTCTTAGTCTTGCTTGTTGTGATTGGCCAAGAATGAAATGTGTCAACTCTGTGTTTTTGGGTTTCACATCAGTAACAGGTACTTCAGCTGCTGTACTTCTCTCCTAAAGTTAAGAACAGAATCCAAGGAATTGCGATTCCATGGTCTCAATTCACCCTATGGTGCCGAAAAAGGAGTGGAAGGTGCATGGGTCAATTAACTTGAATGGTCTATGTAAATCAGCGGCCACTGATTTCCTGAAGGCTTCAACAGGTTAGTTGCCTATGTTTTTCTTGGAATTGTTTTAACCTTTGGTCATGTTTTTCTTGCGATTCTTTTACCCTTTCCCCATTAGTTCAGCCTTTGCTCTCAAGCCTTTGCTGACATTTCCAATATCTCGGTAGCCTGGAAAAGTGTTGTCTTTATTGATCACATCATTATTCCCTTCCAAGGGTTGTTTGCCTCAAGTCTCAGTTTGGCTGGTTTTCTGCTAGTTGATTGTCAGAGGGCAGCAGGTGTTTTGTAAGAGCAAGTACACAATCCCATAGCTTGCTTTTCTTTGGATTTGGCCTGTCTAGAAAATGGAATGACTGAACATCTCTGAGAGGCTTTTCTCTCCTCATTAGGTTTCACTGGAAGGGCAGATGCAAATGGTCTACCTGAAGTCTTGGCACAGAAGAAAGTAGTGGTTTGCTGCTGCATAGAGCTAGAAGCTTACAAAAGGAAGGCCTTGGGCTGAGGCCCATTACTTTGGCTAAGTAGAAAAGGACTGTGGGAAGGTGAGGCAGCTGAATTCGAGGTAGATCAACAAGTTCTAGAACCATCGTGTGTTCACAGCATGGCGCATGGTGGTTGGTTGAATTGTGTTTGTTATGGCTTAAAGCTATGGAACTGAGAAAGGCCTAAGTGTTTCAAAAGCCTGGTTTTTGTAAGAAAGCAGCTCTCCTTTGCGTCTGCCTGGAGACTCTGCATCACCACGGACCCTCACTGCCAGTTTGCCAAGGAGATGATCAGTAGGAATGTTGCAGAGCTGCTGTGTGCATCTGAATGGAATGGCAGAGAGCGAAGCGCTGGACATTTCTGGCTTTAGTTACAATGCTGCACTGCATTGGTGCCAGTTTAGTTGGTTTTCCATCAGTGGCCTTTCTGTCTAGAAGTACACTGCCCAGAGTATTTGATGCCGTTTCCTTCCTGTTGTTTTCATACCTTCCTTCAGTTGAAAGGATGATACAACCTTTCCATTTTGAAGATCCCTGTTAGGAAACACTATGCCAGACGAGTCATCGCTCCCTTTTCTTCTGCCTCCTTTGCCATTTTCAGAGACTCATTTCAAATTTCTGCTCATGTCAAGAAGAATACTGAGACTACTTAGCAGGGTTGACGCTCTCAGCTGCTTTCTTTCCTCTTTCATACTGCTTCATACTGGATGTGACTTCAAGGCCTCGTTTTGTCATCTGCATTTTGCCGTGATCCAAAGCTTCCAGGCCTGTGATTCCAGGCCTGTGAACACAAAAAGAACTCTTAGTCTTTTGCAAGAACTACCCCTAGGAGGATTTGTGTTCACTTTGATCTCTACAGTGTTTCAGAAAAAAGGAGATTGTACTCTCTTCTTGTGTACTCTCTTCTTGTGCTCTCATTTCCCTCTCTCCGCCTTGCATGCCCTAGTTAATCTACCGGCGTGACTCATTTGGCATCATCTCACGGTGCAAATTCTGCATAGTTTCATGTCCTTACAAATGCCAGTTGCCAAGGAGCCTATCTAACCATTCAAGGGGCAAAGAATTGCAGGGCTGGCAAGTTCAGGTGCTGAAACTGTAAGTCATGCCATATCAAAGTGACAGAGCAAATCAATTGATCTAGGACTTTCAGCTGGACACCTCTGAGAATAGCAGCTTGTCAGCAATGACACAGCCATCTTCCTAGCTGTATTCCAGAAAGAGGAAAGGGATACCTTCAACGGTTAATATGTTTGGCATGAGAAAACAGCAAGAAATGTACCGCAAAATACTTGAGTCAGATCAAGTGCGTTTCTCTAGTGAGAATTTTGCTCTTGTTCTTTCTTGTCTGTGCCTTTACTTTTCACAGAAGACAGGGGAGCATTTCATTATTACTGTTCTTTTGTTTTCTCTTGTTGGCCTCCCTCTTTCCACCTGCAATTAACAAATTTGCCTTTCTTTACTGGCTTCTCTTTCTTTACTTCTACAAGTTGACATGAGGTCATCCAACCTTACCATCAATGTTCTCAGACAGTGGAGAGAAGTAGAAGGTACAGCTAAATGGATAAAAGAAACCCACAAAAATAGACAGGTTTTTACAGTCTTCTGTGAGAACATTAGGACACAAGATGTCTTTGAACTGAGTAATGCTCTATTGATTTAACTTTTAGTCCACTCTATTATTATTACTATTATTACATGTGTTTGGCCTTTAGTACAGAGCCTTGGAACTAATGCAGGCCAATACTTTGGCTAATTTTGTTTTATTTCTAGTGAGGACTTTGTTTCTTAAGGAATAGTCCAGAGAAAGAGCGTCCATGGTACAGTTACGGGTCATAAATTTCTGGTACAGTTTGTGCTGGTAATACATCTAGGAAAGAAAGGTTTGACATCTTGTTTGACTTTCAAATGGAACCATGATTTGAAAAACCTAAGAGTTGCGGTTCCCCCCCCACCCCACACCCCAAGTACTTCTCTTTGCACTGTTACTCAGGAATTACACATAAAAGCCCACCCTGTAAAATACGTTGCAGATACTTTGCAAGAAGTGCAGCTTAGCAGCTAGAGATGATAACGCGGGTTAAATAACATTGCTTCTGCAGTGATGGAAACTCTGTCTACGCAGACATACTCAACAAAGGTTACGATGGCTTAGCTCCTGTGCTCAAGTGAACGTGCATTTTAGAACTTCCCAAGAAGGTGAATTCAACCTCCTTCATTGCTCTCTGCTGGAGTCCCAAGAGAATTTCAGTCTGCTTTTTGTCATTTACAGCTGTCACTGCCTAGCTCTTGAACATGAGACTCCCTCATGACTGATGAAAGTTGTCTAGTTAAGAGTGGGTGAAAGACATGGTCTTGCTCTAGAAGGAGATGAGAAGGTTTCTGCAGTCTTTGTCATCTCTACTGCTTGTGATTTCTATACAAAACCAGCGGGAAGTTTTCTGAAGGCAGTCCAGAAGCTGGCAATATGGACAGCTTACAGCCGAACACTTGCTGCAGTGCAACCATGGTGACACCAGAAAGGACTTCAAAAATTTAAAATGGCAAACAAAGCAGTTGGAAGGAAAAGAACATGAACCATTATTCCATTTTTCTAATCTATCTTTCTTTCAATCATCATTTTCGTGCAGTTTCGCGGCTTGCGTTGGTATCCCTCCAAAGGAATCTGAGACAGAGTAAGCTTTTGAATGGAGTAGAGGTGAGAAACGCAGGCCAAGTTGCCTTTTTTGCCATCAAATACCAGTTACGCTTGAACTACCCTTTGCTTAAGGTGCTTAGCTTACACTAAGAATTGATTAGCACATTTTGATGTGAGCAAATTTTACTGTCATGACTGAGTAAATTTTGCTGTCACTCAGAATTTTACTGTCGTCTGAATAGCAATGTTTGTGTCAAAATAGTATTTTGTCTCCTGTATCTGCAGCAGGTAAGCCTTTTGCTGTCAGCAGTGTTGCTTAACCTTTCATGTCATATCCCTCTTCACATCCATGCTCTGCTTAAGGCTTATTAATCTACTTTAGAATTGGCACGTGGAATAAGACTACTTTTCATTTTTGAAAGCTAATGTCATTTGACCTACTTACAGCAAATAATTCATTAATTGCAAGTCCCCAGCTAGCATCTTTTTGGCATATTCTAAACTTCTAAAGAAGTAACAAAAGCACTCTCCAATACTTGACTTTAATATCACAGTGGGAACGCTGGTCTTGTTTCCAATAAACAATCATGGGTATGGTAAAACAAAAGGAGGGGTTAGAGTTTTCTCTGTTAACCTATAGTGAGCTTGGATTTTGCAATATGCATGAAGTTAATTAACACTGTTATATAAAATGGCTAATTTAATCAATAAATTTGAGTCAATGCTGATCAACGACAAGGTGGATAGGCTTCCCTTCGCTTTCAACACAGTGCCAAGTCGGGCTGGTTTGATAGTACCAAGTGGCTGCTGCAATCTGCCATCCAGAAGCGGGGCAGGTGAGTTTTGTTTGCAAGGGAAAGGGGCCGTGGTTTTTGTTTGGGGGCCTGTGGATTGGAGTGGCCGGCTGGCTCCTGAAAATCCACGATACGCAGCATGGCTCCTAGACCCAAGGTGGCACCAGTGCCAAGTCGGGCTGGTTTGATAGTACCAAGTGGCTCCAGTAATCTGCCATCCAGAAGCGGGGCAGGTGATTTTGTTTGCCAGGGAAAAGGGCCGTGGTTTGTGTCTGGGAGCCTATAGCCTGGAGTGGCCGGCTGGCTCCTGAAAATCTACGATACGCAGGATGGTTCCCAGACCCAAGGTGGCTCCAGTGCCAAGTTGGGCTGGTTTGATAGTACCAAGTGGCTCCTGCAATCTGCCATCCAGAAGAGGGGCAGGTGAGTTTTGTTTGCCAGGGAAACGGGCGGAAGTTTGTGTCTGGGGGCCTATGGCTGGGAGTGGCCGGCTGGCTCCTGAAAATCCACGATACTCAGGATGGTTCCCAGACCCAAGATGGCACAGTGCCAAATTGGGCTTGTCTTATAGTACCAAGTGGCTCCTGCAATCTGCCATCCAGAAGAGGGGCAGCTGAATTTTGTTTGCCAGGGAAAAGGGCTGTTGATTATGTTTGAGGGCCTGGGGCTGGAAGAGGCCGGCTGGCCCCTGAAAATCCACGATACGCAGGATGGTTCCCAGACCCAAGATGGCACCAGTGCCAAGTCGGGCTGGTTTGATAGTACCAAGTGGCTCCTGCAATCTCCCATGATCACATGAAGAAATACTTTCTGGTGTCTGTACTGGCCCATATGCTCTTTCTTCTCTCCCTCAACTTCTCCATCACCTCTCATCTGTTTCACATGCACTATCTTCAAGGTCCACAGGCTACTTTTCACAGAATCTTCAGGCCTGATGCAGTAAGATCGATGAATAAAACAGAGCTGGGATCTATTTTCCAGTTTGGATAAAATGCATTCTGCACACAAATCCAAGGAGAAGGTGCTGCCCGATGCCCAGAAAAACTTTCACTACTGCTAGTGTTCTACGTCAACCACAACTTAGTCTGAAAGAAAAGCTTTTTCTCTGAGAGCATCTGAGAGGTTTGCATGAAGCACTGATATCTGACATATGCCATTTTGAATTGGAGAGGAAAAAGAAAATGGCAAGAAGTTTTTAATTTTAGTGGTTTCAATTTTAATTTCCATGCACTTTTTCAAAACTTGTCAGCTCAAATGCCCATCTACATCTTTTAGTCATCTGTAAGTCAGTATTCATATAAAATGTGCTTCAAATCAAAAGAATTTCAAATTTGCACTCCAAGTTTCTATGCCTAGATTTATGATTTCCTACACATATTAGATGAAAGGAAGGCCTTTTTTACTGAGGGAGTGCTGGAACACTGGAACAGGTTGCCCAGAGAAGTTGTGGATGTCCCATGCCTGAAAGTATTCAAGGTCAGCTTGGACGGGACTTGGAGCAGCAACAAAGGAGAAGCTTGACGGTAGAGAAACAAAGTTGGACTATAGAAGAAACTCGGACTGAAGTATAGGAGACAGTTTTCTCTCAGCTCTTGGGGTAAATTCAAAGTTGTACAAAATGACATTTATCTGTGATATTCACGACTGTAACAGAAAGGTTCATGAAAACTGTACAGAAGATAGCAAATTTTAAAAGAGATAAGAATTACAGCATAAAATCCACGGGATGGGTTACAACATGAGACACTCTCTAAGAGAAAATCTCTGTGTTTCAGCACTTCATCATGGTAAGATTTCATGAAGTGCCAAAGAAGGCGGCAAAATATCATTCGGGACATTATGGACTGGAATTCAGCCTGGCCATTAGTAGGAACTGGCTTTGAACACATCATGTAGATATACCACACACACTTTCCCTTCACTGAAAAATTACTCTTTACAACGAATAAGCAATTGACGATCACAATTGATTGAAAGCATCTTAAACATGTCAAGTATTTCATTGTAGATGATCTGTGATCCAAATGCTTCTTCCACCTTAGAGAGGGACAGAACAATTCTTCCATATCATGATGGTTTAAAATTGTATCAACCAATGTTTTCTGCTGAAAAGATATCATCTATTTTTTTCTATTTTTGGAAGAAAATATTCCTAGACATACAACAGGTGAGAACTAAGTAATTTTAAAGAAACAAATGAAATGAAAGTATTCTGTAAATAGAATTAAATGAAAAGCTGTGTTTTAATCAGGAGCTAAATATTAAACAGAATTTTTGTACCAGGCATTTGAATTACTGCACCAGCTCTTTTGCCCATAAAGAGAGCATTTCAGTCTTTTCCTGCCTGCTGCCCCTTTGGAGACAGCTGTGGCCCTAGGATTTGCGTCTGAGGGAGAGCTCCATCCTTGGACCTCCTGATCTTTCCCAAGTGGCCAAATGGGGATGCACCAGCAGCACTGCTGGGAAGGTGCTGGCTCAGTGGCTGTTTGTTGAGACTGTGCCCCCCATATCAGCTTTATGTGTGTGTGTGGGGGGGGGGGGTGCTCTGGTGGCTGTGGTTACACACTCACTGGCCTTGGCAGAGCACAAGTCGGAACCTTTGAAGGTTCCAGCTGCTGTGAGGCGCAGGAGGCAGAGCTGGTGCTAGGCACAGTGTGGTACTGTGCTGAGGGAAAGGTGAAAACAGTTAATAATCCACCCTCAGCTAATCACTGAGGGCTGATGGGAGGCACAGGCTTGGTGGAGTTGCTCAGACACAGCGGCTCCGCCGTGCAAAGCAGCGTGGCTGAGCTGGTTGTTGGTCAGGTAAGGGCTCAAATATATTTCCTGCAACTTGCTCCAGCACAGTTCAGCCTGGAAAAAAGGCATTTTTCCAAGTGTAGGGGAGTCAAGCTCCAATAAATGTCAGCTGAGCCCTGGTGCTTGCTCCCCTGCATGAAGCCTCAGTGAGGCACCAGGGCCTCCTGTCAGCAGGAGGGGAAGGGAGATCAGAGTTGTTGGAAGAATACATGACTGAAGGCTGAGCACAGGGTTGGTGGTGCTTTGCGTGGCTCTTGCATGACATCCAGGCTGGGTGTTGCAGTGTGAGCTAACCTTTTGTTTTGCATCAGGCTTTATGCCAGAGCCAGCCCCAGGCTGCACATTTTCACCCAAATCCATTTTTGTTGTTGCAAGACTGCTATACCTGCCACTGGGTTTCAACCAGTGTTACCAGCAACACAGGTCTGTTGGTGTGAGTGAAACACCCACACAAGCTCTTTACAGCTTCAGCACAAATTGCAATACAGGAAAGAGGCCTTCTCCTCACAGCCCCAACAGATAAGGCTGAGTAAGAATCCCAAGCCAGGACAAACTTCTCTGCCATCCCTAACCCATGCCACACATAGATTGAGGGATAGGAGTTTGCAACAACTGGAAACTGCCCTTGACCCACTGCTTTACCTGGAGAGGATGCAGCTGTTCCAGCTGAGGGTTCCCACACGGGCACAATGGCTGGTCATGGTTCGGAGACGTTTCTGCTGCTCAACGTCCCATAGCTTATAGGGGCCTGAGTAAATATATGTATTGCAGTAAAAGATCTCTGTATTGTATAAGTGACCCTGCCCTGATTCTAGTTATTGTAAATGGGCTGCAGCTGCACTGTCCTTGATTGGGCAGTAGCCTGTGGAGGTGGCTGGGATAAAAGGGGGTGGGGCATTCAGGGAGGGCTGTGGAGGAGCCCTTACTGAGAAGGAACAACAGCACTGCTGTGAAGAGCTGCTGTGAGAAAACCACCCAGAAGGTATGAGACCCTAGAAATATTATATACAACAATGTAAATGCAACAATAGCTGGAGAGGCAAAGTAAAAAGTTCTTCAGAAGAAACCTAATCCTGTTTCTATGCCCTAGGAACCTCACTGCACAGGCTCTGGCATTCAGCTTTCTCAGTCAGGGAACAGAGAAAATATGTATCTCATGACCATAGCACAGAAGGTAACGCTGCTTATCAGAAAACGCCCAAATCAAATCCTGCCTTGCACACTGGGCAGTTCCACCCCACACCAGGGAAGACAAGTCAGGTGCATGGCATCCTTCCTCTGCCAGCCAAGGTTTTGTCCCCAGGCCCCACAGTTCTGTCAATCCCTTGAAAACACCTCTAGTTTTACTCCTGCATTCACCTGAATCTCAGCACTACTTGTGCCAACAGCAAGGTAGTCTCCTTCTTTAATCCATGATGCAGAGGAAATGTAAACATCTGGATGCTCCGTCTGCAGCAGGGGGATAATCTCCCTAGTAGCGTGATTCCACAGATAAACAGTGTCATCCAGAACCACTGCCAGGAAGTTCTGGGAGCTCCAGTCTATGAGATTCAGTTCTACAATTTGAAAGAGCAATGCAGGTCACACCATGATGGCTAGAGAGCCCTGCCCTTCACCCGTGCTGCTGCAGCAGGTGTGGGTGCACACGTGCACACACACACGTGCAGGTGAGGGGCAGCCTTCTGAGTGTCACTATGCCCAGCTGCTGGGGCCAGGTACCCTGCTCCAAGGCACCTACACAGTGCCCTAGACCACTGTGCCTGTAAGGCCACACAGGGACACTCCAGAAGTGGTCTGTGCTAGCCTGGGTACACCAAATAATACAGACAGCCCAGTTACCCTGTCCTAGGAACAGCAATCCAGTACAGAATGTTCTGGATGCCCAGCACTCAACCCTGTAGCCTACTTACAGTAGTCGTTGAATATCTCTGGTGCATCCAAGACCCGTTCTGGCTTTGAGGGAATATATCTGCTCTTCTTCCTGCTGAATCCAGGTGCCATTTTCAGACTGTAGAGCACTTTCAGGTTATTCTGATAGTCTGTGTGCAGGGGAACAGGTTTGTTAACCTGAGTTAGTTTCCTCCCAGCTGAGTGCTGCTCACCCAACTAGGAATCCCTTGGAGTGAAAATAAAGTCCTAAGAGAAACACTCACAAGCCTGCAGTGCACTAAAATCACTGGCAGAATGAACTGCTGAGCAGGGGTGAGCTACAATTTCCTCATTCATGGAAACAAATTCAACAAACACTTGGGTTTTTGAATCCCATTATATTTAGTTGCAGTTTAAGCTAGAAAGTGCACAGCAGAGGGTTTGATGCTCTTACAGACTTCATGAACGTTTGGAACCTGCAGTACCGGTAACTGTCACCGACATCTTTCCATAAAAATCCTTTCTTTAGGATTTTTCCCCCTTCTGAGAAGCTGTGGCCTCAGCAACAAAAGGTAAACAATGGTTATCTGCTGCTGGGGAATGCAACAGGTGGATGCGTGATCAGTCTTGGGTGAATGTTTGGATTTACTGACCACTCACAGTGGAGCTGGGTCTCACCCTCTGCTGAGAAACAGCCCTTTGTTTATTCATTCTTTTCCTATTCTTAGCTTAGCTAGCTTCTGAGAACTTCCCTTCTATTTCTTTTAGTATAGTAATAATGTAATATATATCATAAAATATTAAATCAAGCCTTCTGAACATGAGGTCAAGATTCTCATCTCTCTCTCCACCCTGAAGACCCTTGCAAGCCCTGTAACAGGTGACCAACTGGCAGTCATAGCAACTCTCCTAAATAAATTCACTTTAACTGTTATGCCCTCCCTCGACCTCAGGAACCTTAAGAAAGGAGACTCCAGCCTGTACAGCTCTCAGAAACCAGTTGATTTCTCCTGTGACCACACACAGAGCCTCTGTGTTGCTGTTCCCCTGACCTGATCCCTCCTGCTGATTCAGCTCACACGGAGCCTGTATCATACCTTCTGGAGCATTCTGTGGTTTTCCTCTGAGGTGGAGGATCTTTGCCTCTTCCACATCAAAACCATTCAGATTCACTGCCCAGGCTTTCTGTTGCTCCTACAGAGACAAATCACCCTCAGTGCAATGCATTTAAAACAATTCCCACAGTACAATTTAAACAGACATCTAAGTCCCCTTCTCTTAGAATCTGAAGATGTTTGACTGTGCTGCAAGGGTCAGTCACACAGAGGCAGGTCAAAGCAGTTTTCCTCAGACTTTCATACATTGTCCTGCTCACATTTTCAAACAATGGCAAATTCAGTGTCATTGCCAGAGGGAAAAGCCACAGCCACAAAGCGACCAAATGCTTCACAAACAGATTTCAGAACACAGTGTAAAACATTCCAGAAGTGTTCCCGGTGGAGACCTTGTCCTAGAATAGCTACCACCAGCAGTTTCACTTTGCATAGGCTTACAGCTTTGTGTTTTTGTTGCCTGCTACATTTTAAAGCCTCGTTAGTCAAAAGCTAAATTTTGCTACCAGAAGCAGCATAGGCTTCGAGTGCATGGCAGTCTCTACAGCTTCAGTCTCATCCTAGGCTCCTGAAGCCCAGAGCTGCAAGTAGTGATGGCTGGGACTTGTCAGTGCCGTGTGCCCCCTTGATAGAACCTATTGTTCACTGCTCTGTAAAGGGGCAGGAAGGCGTAGCAGTTATTGAAGTAATTGTAACTTAGCAACATGCTCACCTTCTTGGTAGGGGAATCCTCAGCAGGGTCATTCTCTTTGGTTAGGAGGAAATTTGCCATCTCCATCTGCATAGTGCTGCGTTTGGGAATGTAGCGATCCCCCCCAGCCTTTGTGGGGTGCTTTGAATTTTGGATCCAGATTTACCTGCATTCACATATGAAAATATTGTCTTACAGCTATTTAACAGCCTGTATTAGAGCTTTCACGGGAGCAAACCCAACACTCTTCCACATCACACCCACCAGACAAGTAGGACTCTGAGGTCTCATGCCACCCAGTCCCAACTAACTTATATTTTCCTCCCTGCCACCAAGTTGGTTAGGGACTGTGTGGTGCAACTCCTTGGGTCTAGTGCAACAATTCCAGAGTCCAGAGATAAGGGGAAGATACAAAAACGCTCACAGGATGTAAAGCTGTCAGCTGACAGTCCTGCCCACACTCGTCCTAGCATACAGCTGTGCCAGCAAGGCTCAGCTGGGCGAACAGCAGCTCGCCAGCCCCAGTGCTCAGAGCTCTGCCCCTCATGCTGGCAAGGAGGTGGGTGGCTGTCAGGAGCACAGCCCACCTCCTCCTGCCTGAGCAGCAGCCGGTAGGGCAGCGTGGCAGGGAGCCCAGGGCCCCGTGGCTACGGACAAGCAGCCTGGGCCAGGCTCCCGCACTCAACCTCTGCCGCCGGTGGCCGGCGCTCACCGGGTGTCTTGGACGGCGTCTTGCTGGGGCTGTGGGAGCGACATGCCGGCTTTATGGGGGACACGCCAACGGGGCTGGGCCCGGGACCGCTCTCCTTGGCCTTGCGCTGCCATGGCGCAGGCAGCGCGTTCGGGATCAGCGTGTCCAGCTGCAGCAGCCCGTGCAGGTCCGCCTCCAACAGGAACTGCACCGTGGTCCTGCGGGCGGGCAGGGTGAGCCGTGCCCACCGGCCGGGCTGAGCCTACTCCGACTGCCCCGCCGGCCTCCCCACCACCGGACCGTGCAAGCGCTCCGGCTGCTCCTCCCCACTAAGGGACACCCCCACTCTCCCCAGCCGCTCCTCGGGACACCCCATCAGCCGATACGCCCTCCCTCCGCTTCTCGGGGGTCCTTGATCAGGCAGCACCCCTTCCAGCTGCTCTTTGGGGCTTCTTCCGATAAGCAACATTCTCCCTTCCCCTGCCTTTCAAGGGCAATCTCGTCCCTGCTCTTTCTCCTCCCCACCGTGCTTTGCCTCTGCCCTGTGCCCCTGGGGCTGCTCTTGGCCAGGCAGCCTCAGTGGGAGCCAGCACTGGCTGCAGCCCCAGCAGGGCCCCGGGACAAGGCCCAGCATTTAGGAGGCCAATGAAAGCTCTGGGCAGCAGCAGAACCCTCAGCAGAGTTCTTTGGACAATCAAGGACTGGCCACCCCTACACTGCAACCTCACTGGGAATGTTTTCTGTCTGACGTAGACTTTCAAAAGAAGCTGTTTGAGGGAAAGGTGAACTAAACACTCACCCTTTTCTCTTCCAGCAAGTCCAACTTCGGACAGAGCATAAGATGAAGATCAGCTCCAAGACAAGCAGGCCTGCCAGTAACCCTAGCCAGAAGCCTGTTCCCTGACAGAAACCCCTTCCAAGGCCCTTCTGGGAATCAGGAACATGTGCTGTGGTTCCAGCTGCACCTGTGGGAGCGATGGGGAGCGTCAGCCCGTGCTGTGCTGCACTGCTGAGCTGGCAGCACGGTGGATGCGGGCAGGACATTCTCCGTTTCCCCCAGAGCTGGGGCCTGCAGGGACCTTGCCACCCCGTGGCACAGGCTGTGCCACCCAACAAAGCCCAGCAGGCCGAGAGGAGAGCCCGGGGGCAGCGCAGCTTTTTGGGCAGTCGCTGCTTGGAGGGACACGGGCCACACCCATCCCTGAGCAGCCCCTGCCAGCCCTGGCCCTCCCTGCCCCGTGACAGCTCCCCCCGCCCCAGGGCACAGAGTCAGGCCCTGTCAGGACCCAGTGCAGCCCCTGCCCAAACGGGAGCCAAGGGTGGCTCTGGCCCTGGGCTCGCGGCAGGGCTCCCGCTCGGGGCTGCTCCTGTGCCTTGGGCCTCTGGGCACTCAGGGCCAGCTCCAGAGCAGCTGCAGCGGGAGGGACGTTGGTGCACGAGTCCCCTTTTCCCAGGGCTCTGAACGAGCTCCAAAGGCACCTCCAGCTTTGCCGGGCTGTGCAAGGGAGGCCCTGGTAGAAGAAGAAGAGCTGCAGCCACACAGCTCTGCCAATGGCTGAGCCCTGCTGAGCCTGGCACAGCAATTACCTTCTGTGCCTGTGCCCATGCCTGTGTTTGGCTCGGACTTCCTTCCTGCAGCAGGGGCTGCCAATCGGCCTCCTCTGCTTTGTTGGGGAAACACCTCCTTCTGTCCTAACTTTTGGCCCATCACTTGAGAAACAAAAAGTACACCTTAAAAGATGGAGAAATTCTCCATTTCTTTAATGGCATGTTCAGAACGTCATGCTTATGCAAAATCGGATAAAATCAACAAATCATCTGGGCTTTTTCAGCTGGGCCATGGCCCACCGTCCTTCAAACACCTGCCAGTGCTGAGCAGAAGTTGTGAGTGGATCGTGCAGGGTGAGGGCACACACATGCATGGCTCTGTCCTGGCACCTGCAGCGATGCCCCCCTGGCCGAGCTTTGGGCTCTGAGCTGGCAAGTCTCACAGGGGAAAGGCCTTGGCGTACCCTCACCATCTCCCAGAGGCTCAATCCTGAACATGGGCTGGGAAGCCAGATCACCTTGAGCAACAGGCTCAGCTGCAAAGAAAGGCAGGACACAACAGCTCCAATGGCACTGCTGAAGATTCTCCTTCAGGCCCGAGTGGCAGTGAGGGCATCTGGGTGATTGGTGCCCTCCAAGGCACTCCCTTGGCTCTGCCTTCCACTCAGGAGCAGGGCCAGGGGGACCTCGTGCCTGCAGTGGCCCCACACTGGGATGGAAGGAGCCCCTTGCGGGGCAGTCGGGGCAGAAAGGACTCCCTGGAGCAGCCAGCAGCTTGAAACCCAGCCCCAGGCAGGGCCAGGGCTTAGCAGTGGCAGCAGAAGCAGCTCGGGCTCCCTGGGGGCTGCAAAGGAGATGAGAAAGGCTCAGCCCCCAGGCACAGCCCTGGGCCCAGCCCCTTCCCTCTCTGCTCTTCTCTGTGGCTGCACAGAGCACACAGAAGGACACAGTGGCATTGCACACGGGAGGAGGATGGACAGCTAAATGCCCCTTCCTCCCACTGACAGTGATCCTGTGGGATCCCTCAGGGCTCCAGAAGGGAGCAGGGTAAGGTTTCCAGAACTGATCTACCTTCAGTGAAATTTAAGGGAACTGGCTCATGGTAAGCTCTTGGCATACTGACACAGATTATTCTGTCAGGAAAGGTACATTCAGAACATGCCTCCAACATCTGACAAGGTCTTCAAAGCACCATTCACCAGCATTTCCAAGTAATCCAAGTCATGATCCCAGTCGAGGAGGGATCACAGATGCTACAGAACCATTTCCATGGTGTGTTGGAATCCCCTTCTCCCTTGGGGAATTGGGGACTGCAAGGGGGTGGGGTAAGGCTGTGGGAGCCTGTGGCTCCTGGTCACTCTGTACGCTCTTTGCAGGTCCTGTGCAACATGCCTGGAGGGGCAGCTGGAGCAGCCCAGGGCCCTGGGGCTCTCTCCCTGCCACACAGGAAACCCTCACTAAATGCTTGGGGAAATCTGCAGTGCCACAGCTGTCACTCCCAACCTCCGTCCCTCCCTCCTGCTTGCCCACCTGCCCATGGAACAGCTCCCACAGCCCACGGGCACATAGCCAGGCCCTCTCAGGACACACTGGAGCCTTGCTCTCCCCCTCTGCCCTTTCCCCACCACGGGCACCCTGTGCAGCCGCTCCCAGGTTTCGGGACATGTCTCCCACGGAGGGAGCCCAGCAGGACAGCTCAGTACCCGAGTGCCCTGAGCCTGCTCGGGACAATTCCTCTGGGCTGTGCCCATCTTATCCGGGCTGTGCCCGCAGTGCCAAGCAGCAGAGAGGGCAGCTCAAGCCTCAGCAGGGCTCAGGCCCAGAAGCAGAGCAACTACCTCCTGTGGCTGTGTCTGGCATCGCCTCCCTTCCTGCAGGAAATGCCACCTTCAATAGAGCCCCTCTGTCCATCCCTTGAGAAAGGAAGAGGCACAGCTGGATCAGATGGAATCATTGCACATCCAGGAGGTGGCCTGTTCAGGAGGCAATACTTGTCCAAAACATGGATAAGGATCAGGAAAATTGATCTTGGAAGGCATTAAACCAAGAAACAAGTACTTCAAAACCCCTGGAGGTGGCTGCCATGGTGAGTTCCCTGAGGTGTCAAAGGCCAAGCCACACCCATGGCTGCTTTCCCTGAGGTGTCACAGCTGCAGCCCCAGCCCCATGGCCGGGTTTCCTGAGGTGTCACAGTCCCAGTCCCACTCCATGGCCGGTTTCCTGAGGTGTCACAGCCCCAGTCCCACTCCATGGCCGGTTTCCTGAGGTGTCACAGTCCCAGTCCCGCTCCATGGCCAGTTTCCCTGAGGTGTCTCAGCCCCAGCCCCGCTCCATTGCCAGTTTCCCTGAGGGCTGACAGCCCCAGTCCCGCTCCGTGTCCGGTTTCCCTGAGGTGTCACAGCCCCAGCCCCGCTCCATTGCCAGTTTCCCTGAGGTGTCTCAGCCCCAGCCCCACTCCATGGCCAGTTTCCCTGAGGGCTGACAGCCCCAGTCCCACTCCATGGCCAGTTTCCCTGAGGTGTCACAGCCCCAGCCTCGCTCCATGGCCGGGTTTCCTGGTCGCTTTGAGGTGCTGTTCCTCTCTCTCTGTGGAGAAAGTAGAGGCCAAGGAGCTTGCAGAGCAAGCCCAGAGCCACGAGGGCTCTACTGCCTGCTCAGCCCTGTGTGAGCTCTGCTCCTTCATGCCTTCTCCTCCCGTTGTCAGGTCGCACTGACACTCGGCCTGAGCCCAGTGTTCCCTTTTGGGGCCAAGGGAAATCTCTGCTCCTGCCTCTGGCACAGGGTGCTCTGCCAGCAGGTCAGGGAAGGAGACAGCCCTGGAGAGAGGCATGAGCAGTGGAGGAAAGCCAACATCACTGCAGTCTTGCAAAAGGGCACCAAGAAAGAGCCAGGAAACTGCAGGGCCATCAGCCTCAGCTCCATCCCCAGAAAGGTGACAGAACAGCTCCTCTTGGATGCCATCTCTAAGCCTGTGGAATAACAGGAATAGAAACCATGCTTGACCAATCCCATAGCCACCTGTGCTGCAGTGACTGGCTGGGCTTGTGAGGGGAGAGCAGTGGTTGTTGCCAGCTGGGACTTCAGCAAGGCTTTGTCCCTGCCTCCCATAACAGGCCCCTGAGGCAGCTCAGGGACAGTGGGGCAGAGAAGTGGACAGGGGAGCTCCAAACTCAGGTAGCTGTGAGCTCAGGGCGCCGTGCTGGGCCCAGCCTTGTTTGCCTTATTCCCCAGTGACCTGGCAGAAGGGACAGTGTGTTCCCTCAGTGTTTGCTGATGGGACAGAATTGGGAGCAGGGCCTGAGGCACCACAAGGCTCTGCTGCCCTTCAGTGAGACCTGGAGAGGCTCGAGAGTTGGGCAGAGAGGAACCTAATGAAGTTGCACTGGGAAAAGCCTCTAGAAGAGCTTCAGGCTTTGTAATTACCAGGCAACAGAAGTGTTTTAGTATAGTGGAGTCTATAACGTTGTCTTGTAATGTCCAGTCAGGGAAACCACTGCGTCTCTGTATGTCATAGGACCAGTCACTTGTATGTATGTCAAGAAAGTCTTTGGGAGAAACATGAATGAATTCAGAAACTTCCCCTGATATTATTTTGGATTTTCACGATTTTCTGGAATGCTGGGTGAAGTGTAAGGATGCCAAAAGAAAAGTGAAAGCAAACCAATAAATCTTTAAAAACTCAGAAGCCTCTCCTGTCTGTTCCTTGAAGAAGTTGCCAAACAATGTCACTTTTGCAATCCTTTGAAAGATCTTATAGGAAAAAGCATTGGCCAAAAGTGCTGCCCTGTGTTTCTGAACAGCAACATGCATTTTGTGTTGATGCAAGGTTTGTACCAGGGTTTGGGGTTTTTGTGTGTGCTTTGAATGTGAGTCTTTGCAGGACTATTAATAATTAGACCATGTACTGAAGAGAACATGTTACTGTGTTGTGCTGTTCAGTGCTGAAGAGGGTTGAGACAGAGCAGGTAGCTCTGTGTCTGTGTGTAATTGCATGAGCAGCACGGGAGCAGTGCCCAGGGCCTGGAGAAGCAAACGGGTTCCCGGTGCTGAGGACAAGGTGTCCAGAGCTCGGGATTGTCCGGCCAAGCTCTTCTGGCTCCTTGTGCTTCGAGACCTAGCCGGGAGCCCTGCAGAGCCCCGGGTGCAGCTTCCTAACTTCCCCCCTCTTCCTCTGCCTCCTCCCTGCCTCCAGGGTAAAGGCGCTCCCTGGCATTGCACTGGCTGTGCCTCCCTCCTAGACCAGTGAAGGGATCGTTTCCCAGCCAAGGTGGCTCTCCCATGGAGACAGGAAAATGGGCAAACTCCTGCTGCCCCAGCATCAGGCAGGTGCAGTGTGTCCTTGCCTGTCAGTCCCTGCCCTGCTTCCCAGAGATGCCACTGATTGTTCCACAAGTCATGGATCTGCATTTCCAGGAGCATATTTGCAAAGACACGAAAGAGAAAAATTGACAAGAATTGTTTGTGCTTCTCTTCCTAATTTTTTCCAATGTATTTTCTAGTAGGAAAGCATGGACCAAACTGGCAAAGTTCCTATAATGTAGGAAAAGCATCCTCCTGTATTTGACTTGAGTTGAGGACAGTTGCAAGCTCTCCTGTCAAAGGTACACAGAAAATTCTCAGTGAATTTTCTGTCTTTCTGCTGAGTCAGTATAAAAGATGACGCTTCTCAGAAGCTTAATACTAATTTTTCCATTTATATGGAAAGTCAAAGTTGTTAGTTCATATGATGGCAGGATAACGGAGGCAGCTGTGGTGGTGTCCAGGTTTATCTCCTGTACCCAATGGTGATCAGCAGCAGCATCAAATCAGGTTCATCTTAGTTTTCTGCAGACAGGTCTTGATGAAAACATCAGTTCACCTAGAGCAGGGTTTGAATCCCTGTAGTGCAGCTGACTCCGCACGGGCTCTCTGGGCCACCGCCTGCCAGGGGCAGGAGCAGAAATTTCCCTTGGCCGGGGCCGGAGCCCTAGTGTGGCAGTGCCTGAACAGCACCTCCCTGCCTACAGTGCCACCCTGGATGGCTGCCCCAGGGCCTGGCATTTGACTCTGCACTTGCTGCCGGATTCCCGGCCGTGCTTCCACCCTGAGCAAACGCTCGGACCATTTTAGAAGCTCGGTGCCCAAGGGGGCCGCCACAAGTGGTTGCCAGGGACCTGGGGCCATGGCTGCCCCGATTTTGGGTACACGGTGCTGATGTCAGAGTGGCCATTGTGACCTGTGCCACCAAGGCCACAAAAGGGAACGCGGGGCTCAAGCCGAGTGTCAGTGCGACCTGACAACGGGAGGAGAAGGTAGGGCGGGGATGTGGCTGCCCAGGGACCAGAGGGGCCCCACACCTCGGGGCTCTGGGCCTGTGCTGCAGGCTCACCTGCCTCTCCCTTCCCAAAATCACAGAATCAGCAGAGGAACAGCCAGAGGACACTGCAGTGTTACTCAAGGCGACGACGGGAGGAGAAACAGACAGGAGCAGGGCTCACGCAGGGCTGAGCAGGGAGTAGAGCCTCGTGGTTCTGGGCCTGTTCTGCAAACTCCCCCCCCCCCCTTCTTTCTCCCATAGACAGAGAGGAACGGCACCTCGAAGTGACCACGTCCTTCGAGGAGATAGACTCAGCGTAGACAGCCGCCATGTCTGACAGAAAGCAGGAGGGTCCTGGTGCCAGGGAGCCAGGTGAAGGCAAAGCAGCTCTCTGATAGCTTGGCCCAGGGGCTCTTGTGGTAGCAGGCAGCGTGGGGATCAGAACAGAGGCAGCGGGAGGCAGGAGCTGCTCGGCCATGCCAGGGCTGGGAGCCTCCTTCCTGCCCAAGTGGGGCCCAGCTGGGCCAGGGGGCAGCTCCTGGGACAGCCGTGCCCGCAATGGCCCCTGCTCTGCAAGGCCTCCAGCGCTGCCCATCAGCCAGGCAGGGACAGAGCAGCCTTGGGGCCGATGCTGCTGCAGGCTCAGAGCCCCGCACAGCTGCTCATGCCCGGTGCCATTGGCTCTGTCCCCTGCAGCCTGCATGCTGTGTCGCCGTGCCGAGGCTGACCCGGACATGTGCGGTGACAAACTGCAGAAGGGTGGGCTCTGTGCCCACGTGTTCTGCATGGTGAGTGGCTCCGGGCGCTCCCTCCACCTTTGCAATGGGCAGCTCCTCCCGCCCCCTCCTCATCAGCTTCTCCCCTTGGCTGCAGTTCTTCGCCACTCTACTATTTCAGCAAGAGACGGACCGCGGGGGACTCATGGACTTTCTCCCTCGAGATCTCCTAATTGCAGTGCGGCGGGCGGCACAGAAGGTGAGAGCCTGACAAGAGCAGGGAGATTTGTGCCTGGCGAGGTTTGCCAGAGCTTAGCCCAGACTGCAGGAAAGAAAGGCCGGCCCAACAGTCGGGACAAAGTCTGGCTCCCAGCAGCTCTGGCACAGAGGCCCTGGCACAGCAGCCTCCCTCCTCCAGCTGGCGGCTCTGTGGGCTGGGAGCCGGCAGCGGCCACGTCCTGCGCCCTGCCCTTAGCCCTGGGGCTGCCTGGGGAGGCCTCGAGGCTGCTGCTGCTGCTGCTGCTGCTGCTGCAGCTGCTTGGCTCTTTCCAGCGCTGCTGCGTCTGCGGCCAGAGCGGGGCAACCATCATGTGCTGCAGGGAGAACTGTGACAGATGGTTCCACTTGCCCTGTACCAAGGAGGGCGGCTGTGTCAATCTATACGTTACTCCGTTCAGGTACCTCATCTCTCTTTATGGCCACCCCTGGGGAATGATCCAGCATTTCTCACTTTCCCCATCCCTTTGCCCCCAGCTCTTTCTGCCCTGAGCACCGTCCAGAGCAGGAGGTGGATGTGACTCCTGAGCCGGACACCGTTTGCCTCATCTGCATGGAACCTGTGGAGGACAGAAAGACCTTCACAACATTGGTGTGCCCAGCGTGCAAAAAGGCCTGGTTCCACAGGGACTGCATCCAGGTAGGAGCCCTCCCCTGAGCCCTGGGGCACAGCAGGTGCTCAGCAGCAGCAGCAGCAGCAGCAGCAGGGCCTCGCTCACCCTGCCTGTGTTTGCCCTGCAGGGACAGGCCTTGCGCGCTGGTGCTTTCTATTTCCAGTGCCCCCTGTGCAGAGACAGTGGGGAATTCCCTGTTGAAATGTTCATCTTGGGGATCCGAGTCCCCTTCAGGTTGGTGTCCTTCTGCCTGGCCCACCAGCCAGGAGGGTGCAAGTGCTGTGCTGTGCCAGGCCCTGCCCCAGGAGCCCTGGCCCTGCCCTGTCCTGTGAGTCTGGGCTTCAGCTTCACCCCCAACTTGGAAAAGTGCTGGAGAAAGAGCTGGGACACCCTGGACCTCCGTGAGGGAGAGCAGCAGAAATTCATCATCTCTTCCTTTCTCCATCAGACAGCCAACGTGGGAGGACAACGATGCCTTCGCAGATCTAGGAGTGAGGCACGGCCAATGCAATGCCAGGGATTGCCTTTACCCTGGGGGCAGGGAGGAGGCAGAGGAACAGGGGTAAGTTGGGAAGCTGCACCTGGGGCTCTGCAGGGAACCTGTGTCTCGACAAGGGCTCAAAGCAGGAAGAAGCAGAAGCGCTTGGCTAGACAACCACGTGCTGGTACACTTTTTGTTCTCAGTGCTATGAGCTTGTTTGCCTCCCCAGGCCCTGGCAATTGCTCCTGTGCTCCTCCTGTGCTGCTGAGGGCACCCACAGGCGCTGCTCTGGCCTGAGGAACAGCACACAGAGATGGGAGTGTGACAGCTGTGCTGGGCTCGGAACATGTATGAGTCAAAGTCCCCGGTGTCCCTGGGCTAGGGGAGTGCCCAGGCCGGGCTTGGCAGAGCGCAGCATCCACTGCTGGAGGGCTGGAGGCACTGCTCTGGCCTGGCTTGGCCGGGGCCTGGGTGATCTTTGACATTCCTGCTTGCCCTTACAGCCTCTAGGGATGAGACAGAGCTCAATGGCCCCAGGCCGGCCAGACAGTCAGGACTACAATCTGCTCGTGGCTGGTCAGAATCTGAGGCCATCAGCCCCAGCTCCCACAGCCCTGTGCCATTGGTGCTGGTTTCCCCACCTCCATCTCCAGAGATGGGCAGCCACAGCAGGCCCCAACACGCAGCATGGCAGCAGGCGCTGCCATCTTCCTCACTGGACACCAGCAGCATCAGCAGATCAAGGGCAACACGCAGCACGTCCCCTGACCCTGAGGACAGGGTCCATTCCAGACGTGCTGGGCCCAGCCGCAGGCGAAGCTCCTCTCGCCGGGAAAGTCGCGCCCAGAGTCCACCTGTCCGGTCCAGGAGTCACCGTGACAGGAACAGTAGGACAGGGCCAAGGGCTGAGAGGCCCAAGCAAAGGGAGACACCATCACGGACATCCCCCAGACGCAGGTGCTCCCGCCAGCAAGGTCGTGCCCAGAGTCCACCTGTCCGCTCCAGGAGTTGCCATGACAGGAACAGAGGGAGAGGGCCAAGGGCTGAGAGGCCCAGGCGAAGGGAGACATGGTCAGGGCCATCCCCCAGACGCAGGCGCTCAAGCCAGCAAGGCTGGGCCCGGAGTCCACCTGTCCGCTCCAGGAGCTGCTGTGACAGGAGCAGTGGGACAGGGACAAGGGCTGAGAGGCCCAGGCGAAGGGAGACATGGTCAGGGCCATCCCCCAGACGCAGGCGCTCAAGCCAGCAAGGCTGGGCCCGGAGTCCACCTGTCCGCTCCAGGAGCTGCTGTGACAGGAGCAGTGGGACAGGGACAAGGGCTGAGAGGCCCAGGCGAAGGGAGACATGGTCCGGGCCATCCCCCAGACGCAGCCGCTCCCGCCAGCAAGGCTGGGCCCAGAGTCCACCTGTCCGCTCCAGGAGTCGCCGCGGCAGCAGCAGTGGCACAGGGACAAGGGCTGAGAGGCCCAGGCGAAGGGAGACATGGTCAGGGCCATTCCCCAGACGCAGCCGCTCCCGCCAGCAGCGCCGGGCCTCGACTCAAACTGTGCGGTCCAGGAGTCGCCAGGACAGGAGCAGGAGGACAGCAGCGAGTGCTGAGAGGCCCAGGCGTAGGGGGACATGGTCGGGGACATCCCGCAGGAGCAGCCGCTCCCACCAGCGACGTCGGACCTCAACTGGGACCTCCAACAGCAGCACGTAGTGCCGTCATCTTTTCTTTCTAGGCCGTGTGTTCCTTGCCAGAAGTGAAGGTGAGAACGGTCAGTGCAGGGACCCTGAGATGTGCAGCTCTGTGGGCAAACCCTATTAGCTCTTGATGTTTCTACTGGCAGGAAGAAGTCTGGGCTAAATACCTTGATTTCTGTGTAACTGTGTATTCAGTGAAAAGTCACTTAAGGATGTGGCTAATTAAAAAGGACTCTTGTTCCGGCCTTTAGACTTCAACCTCAGATGTTTCCCCACTGCTTACCCTTGATAATGAACCACTCCTTAATGGGCTTGGATATGCTTAGGGAGACATTCAGAGCAAGGTGGCTCTTAGGGAAGCTGTGTCCGAAAAGGACGTGTGCTGTGTTGCTATCCTTGAACAATCTCATTTCAGTAAAGCCAAAAAAAGAAGAAAGAGATGAGACACTGCCTCACTGTCTGAAGACAACTCCTACACCATTGCTGCGGATTTGAAAGAGGCCTTTCAAAGAACAAACCAGAATAGACGGTATTTCCTCCGTCTATTCTGGTTTATTCTTTGAAAGACCTTCAAAGAGCAAACCAGACTGAGGAAATACCCTGGGACAAAGAGGATGCACAGGACTCTGCCCCAGATGACCATTTGGGACCTTTGCCTGAGGATGATGCAGCTCAGGAGACGAGTTACTTCAAGTTTTCTTTCTTTGGAGGCACAGAGGAGTTGGGCATCAAAGAAGGTAACAGCAGAACCCTTCTAACAGTGCCATTGCTAAGGAAGAGCTTCTGGCAGGCACTGTAGGGCAATATGGTGTAATAAAGGTCAGGATGCAGGGGATTTTCAGCAACAGAAGTCAGTAATTAGGCAGAAGCATTTTGATCTTCATTTCTGCTTGCTAGGGTTGTGATTATTGAGAGGTGCCTCATGCTTGCATCTCAGGAATTCTGAAAGGCATGCTTTGAGAAGGCATTGGGGGTTTTTGCTGAGTGGTGAAAAAGCTTGTTCTCATGCCCTGAATTCCTCAAACAGGGAAAAAGGTGACACACCAGTCATATCAAGTTTCATAGGAACTCACAAGGCTTTTAAGGAAATGTGCGTTAATGTAGAGGGAGGAGCAAAGTCCGAGAGCTGGCCCCAAGATCCATGAACATTCTGTTTGTTACTGAATTCTACTCTTGGACCTTTAGAAAAAGGAAATGGAATGACACATGATCATTGGGGTGTCCTAACCTTAGATAAAATGAGGCCGTCTGAAATGAAGATGAAACAACATTAACTCAAGTCCCAGTCATGTAGGAGAGAAAAGAAACCCCGTGAAGTTACCCAAAATATTAAAAAACCCAACGCAACAGCACAAAGCAATGAGCCCCCCAGACTTGCGCTGAACTGAAAAGGTATTCAGTGTCTTCTGAATGCAATGAGAAATGTTTAAGAATACATAAGGGCTCCCTGGAACAAAGTGGAAAATACAAAGTGGAGCAGAAATGTAGCTTAGAAAATCTGGCAGGGTCAGATTCTGTCCTTCCTAAATCTCTCTTCTCCACTGTAAGTATTTCACGTGAAAGGAGGAATTCTTCCTGATGATTAGAGGAATAATCTGGTTTTGGCTTTTTTTCTCTATTGGTGCTGTCATTGCAGAGCCTCACGCGCTTGGGACAATAAAGCCAGTAAAAGCCACATGGCAAGAGGATCCATGTTTCCAGGACAGCAGTTCTGAGGGTGACGATGAGCCTGAGATGTCAGAAATTGAACAGGACCAAGAAATGCAAGTTCCATTTCTCTTTGTTGTCTACTTGGCTGTAGTAGTTGGATGCTGTGGGAATATTAATAGCAGCACTCAGGGAATGGGAAACTGACATTGCACACCTCTGAGCAATGAAAGTCATCTTAGAAAACCGTTTGTGCTGCACAGAGTCAAAACTCCCAGCAACCCATTGGATGTGAATGTGAATATGGAAAGAAAGAGAAGAGCACAGGAAATTAACTGGGTCATTTTGGTTTGACCAACTCCAAACTGAGTTTGGCCAAAAGCCAAAGACACAGTCAGTTTTCTCTTTAAAAGAGGATTTGGAAAATAAAAAGATTTATTTGGTTTCTAGGGAATAAAGCTTTTCAATGTATGGCATTTCTCTGAAGCACTACAGGATTAACTCGTGTTCATGAAATTTGATAGTACAATTTAGGATGCTCAAATCCCTTTGTCCTTTTCTAGGTTTCTTTCTTTACCATGCACAGGAAGTGCTAGAGTTTTTTTTTTTTTTGTTCTCCAAAGATGATGAACGCCTAAGAGGTATGATAGAATTTCTTTACGCTCTTTTATATTTTTTTTTCCTTTTAAACCCTTCCTGTAATTCAGTGAGGAGGAAAAAATGCTGCCTAGTTATCAAAGTTTTCTAGTCAAAATTTGCCACCCTCACTTGTGATCCAAGTTGTGGTAGAATCCCTTGAGAAAGTCCTGGCAAAATAAAGGTCAACCAGATTTTCTGGCTTTCTTTTCTTTCAGACAATTACCGAATAGGAATCTGGACTTTTAGAGTTTACCAAAAACTTAGTCACTTGACAGCTTATGTAGACATTTCAGATCCTTTCAGGTATTTAAATCATCTTTATCTTTTTCCTCTCTTTCTGGTGTTACCATTAGAAATGAGGAGTGTTCTTGTCAGCCACATATGTCCCTGTGGTTCTTTGTTCTAATGAATCTGGGGTTTCGCTTCTGAATCCAGTGAATTTTGTATTTAGAAACAAAGAAAACAACATCCAAAGGAAACATGCACAGTCCCCAAAACCTGCACAGGCCACCAAAACAATTGCTGGCTAGATTTTGTAGAATAGAGTCTTAAGCTTAAAGGATGTGCCTTCCATGAGACTGATTCCATAACTCTGCTGAAATGCACTGCTGTGTTCACACAGTTACCAGCCTGCAATCTTCCAGGCAGCCTGATTTACAGGGTGTGTTGAAATGGAGAGCTCAGGCCTCAGCAGGCCTCAGTTCTGGGGGAAGATGTGGGGTGCTGGTGCTGAGCTTCTAATGCAACAGCTGCAATTTCACTGCAATTCAGATTGCAGCATGTTGAGGGAAAGTGCTGCTGCCTTTGATTGTTCTTAGCACACCAGGCTGCAGTAGGGAACATTTCTGCTGGAGCCAAGGCGTGGTGGGGGCAGGAGAACAGGAAGGATGTGAAGAATTGATTTCTGATTTTAGTGCTGTGGTGGTCAAGATTGTTAGAAGTAGCAGCACAATCACAAGTGTTTAAGGCTATTAATTGGATGTTTCTTTTGTGCAGAGGGTCCAAGTTATTTTGTAGATTAGTAGAAGTCAGTGAAGAAAAAGAGGGTTAGGAAGACAGACGTAGATTATTGCTTGAGGTGAGTATGGAACATCTGTTCCCTGGTAAGTCTAGGTGAAAACTGAGCATGGGGAGGGATTGCAGGTATGAATGTGCATGTAAAATTAAGTCAGGACCTCGAGAAGAGCTTTAAATTTGTGATGAACAGGGAAGAGAAGTTTTTTAGTGTAGCGGTGTGTATAACATCCTGTTGTGTGGTCCAGTCAGGTAAACCACTACATCTTTGTGTGTTACAGGAGCAGCTACTTAAGTGTATGTAAGGATAGTGAATGTAGAGACTTCTCCTCATAGTGGATTCAAGAACTTCTCTTTAGAATTTGTTAGATTTTCATTATTTTCTGGAACGCCAAAGGAAGCATTAGGATACCCTATAGGAAGTGCAAGCAAACCAATAAAGTTTTTACTGATTAGAAGCGAATCACGTTTGTTCCTTGAAGGAGTTGCCAAACAAGGTTACTTTCAACATGCTTTCAAAGGTCTAACAGGGATCAATATCAGCAAACCCTGTTAGGTCGTGTTTGGGAGCTGGGGCTGAGGCTCTCGTGCCCTGGGGAGCCATGGGAAGGCTCCAGACCTGAGTGTGCGGCCAGGCCGGGGCCATTGAGCTGCAGCCCATCCCTGGTGGATGCAAGGGCAAGCAGGAATGCCAAGGGACCCCAGGGCCGGGCCAGGCCAGGCCAGAGCAGTGCCCCCAGCCCTCCAGGAGCGGACGGGCTCTGCCAAGCCCAGCCTGGGCACTGCCCCCAGCCCAGGGACAGGTGGGTGCTTTGCCCAAGGGCTGGGCCCAGAGCAGCAGAGCTGTCACAGCCCCAGCTGGTTCTGGTCTGCGTGCGGCCCAAGCAGGGCCCGTGGGTGCCCTGGGCAGTGCAGGAGCAGCACAGGAACAGTTGCCAGGGCCAGGGGAGGCACAGGGCTCAGCCTCTGCACGGTGACACAGCATGCAGGCTGCAGGGGACAGAGCCAATGGCACCGGGCATGAGCAGCTGTGCGGGGTCTGAGCCTGCAGCAGCATCGGCCCCAAGGCTGCTCTGTCCCTGCCTGGCTGATGGGCAGCGCTGGAGGCCTTGCAGAGCAGGGGCCATTGCGGGCACGGCTGTCCCAGGAGCTGCCCCCTGGCCCAGCTGGGCCCCACTTGGGCAGGAAGGAGGCTCCCAGCCCTGGCATGGCCGAGCAGCTCCTGCCTCCCCCTGCCTCTGTTCTGATCCCCACGCTGCCTGCTGCCACAAGAGCCCCTGGGCCAGGCTGTCACAGGGCTGCTTTGCCCTCACTTGGCTCCCTGGCACCAGCGCCGTCCTGCTTGCTGCCAGACATCGCAACTGTAAGCAGATAGTCCCTTTCCAGGAATGACGCAGTCACCTCCAGGTGCTGATCCTCTCTTTCTGTGGGATAAGCAAGAGCTTGGGGCGCTGCCATGGCAGGGCTTCCCTCAGCTGTCGGCACTTCCAGCCCGGCTCTGCCAGGGGCTCTGGCAGTGCCACGGCGCACGGCAGCTCTGGCATGGCAGCTCTGCACTGCAGCCTCGGCCAGCAGCCAAATCTGCGGGCTGGGACTCCGCAGCGGCCGCACGCTTCTCCCAGAGCCCGAGCAGCGGCGGCTCGCGCCCAACACCGAGCCGGAAGGCGCCGAGGTACAGCGCGGGCTCGGCTCTAGGCACGAACCGCCCCGCCCCTCACACCCGCCCGCCCTTTCCCGCCCTCTGGCCCCGCCGCGCGGCGCCCGCGCTGTCGAGGCGACTCTTGCCCACAAGGAGGCGCCCTGAGCCCTGCAATGGCGCCGCGAACCTTCTGGCGCTCTGGAAGGCGCGGGCCTGGACCTGGTGCAAGCTGGGCCCTACGTCCCATTTCCTGAAGAAAACATATCCTGTCATGCCTGGGCTGTGCACACTTCCAAGCCTGATCAACAGGAAGAGACATTTAACCTGTGACACACATAGCAGCCTACAAGCTCGAAGTGATGGCCAGGTATTAGAAAAGCAAAGTAGTTGTTGCTAGAATTGTCTTTAAGACTCAGGGCTGGGCCCGTTTCACTGATCTCAGACCCAGAGGGAGGTTGACAAAGCTTGGGAAGAAGGATGCCCATTGATAGTGGACACAAAGGATGCAGAATTTAGGGGCCATAAGGACATCTGCTAGAACTGCCAAGTTAAGGAAAACAGTCCTAAAGTTGTCTCAGCAAATATGCTGAGCTGAGCACCAGCTGGGTAAAAAAGAGTGTGATGTTTGCAGGCAATGGGACTTTGGCACCCAAATTATCCTGGGCCTGGCCATGGGATGGTTCTGGTCACCAGAACACATGAAAAGACAGCATAATGCAAGCACTGGGCATTGTGCTTCATAGAACCCAGACAAAAAAGCTGGGAAGACTCTGCTGGATTCTTGTGTGGTATCTACCCCTTCTGTTCCTTCTTCTCAAAATATATTGTAAGCCTGATTAAAAAAACTTACTTAGAGCCATGGTCAGTGCCATATTCTGAAAACTTACAGCTGACTTACAGGTTTAGTATCTCACAGAGCAGGTTTGAGGCCCTGGAATTGGAGGGACAGACAAGTGATGAAGTGGGCAAAAGTCCTTCTGGAATAGAGGAGCACCTAGGGCAGGTCAGGCAACACCATGCATGGTGACCACCTCTGTTCCAAGGAAAGGCAGGGTCCCTTCAGGCCTTCCTAAAAGCATCTCAAGGGAAGGTTTCCATCTCCCCTGCCCTCTTTCCTTGACTTTAGCTGAATCTTTCTCTCACTGAAAGACAGGAAGCTCAAGTGTGTTAGGAGAATACTGTGAGCATTGGCAGCGGTGAACAGTCAGTGTGAAAAACACCAATCACTTGTTTTTAAAATGTTAAAAAGTTTCATAGTAATAAAATAGTTATAAAAATAGTAACACAATTAGAGTAATAACAATTTGGATAAATTGAATTAAGACAATATGAGACAATAAAAACAAAGAGTTACGGATGTCCGGGTACCTTTTTCTGGGCATCAGGAGCCTGAAAAAGGACACCCATTAACAAAGGATTAACCCTTAAGAACAATAGCCTGTTGCATATTCATATACTTCATACATGATGCATAAATTCCATTCAAATACAGGATTCTGTCTGGTCATTGTCAACTTCTTTCCTTCTAATCCTAACAGTGCCTCCAAGGTGAGAAGAAGTTCATTTTTTCTGATAAGAAGGCAATAAATTCCCTTTCTCTGAAAGACTTAGATGTCCTGTGGCTGCTATCTCGCTGCAAGTCCTTTCTTTTAAACAAAGCATCTTACATAGCATAGTTTCTATTTTTATAACCTAAAACTATATTTAACACAGTGCTTAAGAAAATTAATACAGCATTGCTTTCTAACACAACACATATAATATTCATTTTAATATTTGCGAAAAGCCAATCATAAAATACATGCATTTTTCACAATCCCCACTCTTACTCTTTGTAAATCATTTGGCTTGAGCAATATTTTTTTTCTACTTATATCTTCTGGACTATGCTGGTAAAATAAAACACGGGATTACACAAGAAAGAAATATAAAAACAGTTGTAACACAAATGAAAGATCTTAATTTCTTCTAACACATTACCCCACCAGCTAGATTTTAACATTGTTTTCTAATTTTTGGACTGGTACCTGGGTTGTTATATGCGTATATATTTTTCTTTTTGATTTCTTTTGCTTTTGCTAGAATGACTTTTCTGTGGTCATCAATTTTCAACGATCTGATATATTGAACTTTCCACAAACACCCCCTTCTTTGGCCAATAAATAGTCTAAAGCGAACCTTTCTGATACCCTACAGTTTTTGTTTGGCTTAGCTGACTTAATGTTAACTATAATGCCTGGGCAGCCTTATTTGCTATCATTTCTATAACTGCTTGGAGTCTTGTAATACAATTCAACAGATAATTTGGAGTCAATACAGAGTTAGATTGCTGTGCTGGTTTTACCTTTTCCTTTATTATTTGGGGGTTTTTTTCCAAATCTTGAACCGCATCTTCAAGATTAAATTTAAAACAAATCCATCTCTCTCCTTTTGGACATTCAGTTCTAAATCTATTGCCACTTTTTCTTAAGTTTCTTGTAATCTAATAATTTACTCTGTTTTGCCTACAAGTTCTTAATTTGGCTGGGTTATAACAGTGGCTGTTGACATAGGTGTGTGTAATAAAGGAGGAACTTTGGTTTCTTTCTATGTGATGCTTTCTGTAGCATTTGTGACACAATCCTGCTGGTATCCCGAAAGGGAAAAGACAACAAGTGAGTGCCAGAAACAGGAATAACAGAGGTCCAGTATGGCTTATACTCCCACCTCCCATGCCTGTGAGGTTGCAACCCACAGCAGGTTTATTTGATCTTCTTGGTGGTGAAATACAGAGGCCAATCTGGTCTTGCCCTCTATTTTCTTGTCACTTTCTCTTAACTAATTGCTAGGCAAATTGGTTTTGACACTCTTTAACTGTGGTCTCTGACTGTTCCTCAGGTAGCTCTCATTTAACAGGCACTAATAATTCCCATCCACAAAACCAAGTCAGTACTTTAACACTTTTTGCAATAAGAACATAAATTTTGCGAATCACAACACTAATTACTCTTACAATTTAAGCATTTACTTATAACCCACCTAGCATGTCCAGTATTGGAATGAATCAAGTAAAGTTTACTAATGGAAATAGTAATTCCCCTTCTCCCTTGTACAATTCTAGGGCTAAGGTCAGAATACAAAAACGTTCTTGATCTTTCTATCTGAGGTATTCCTCCCCCAAGGAGATGTTTTATTCAGGCAGTGCTCAAATCCAGTGATATAAGCATTATCTTATTTCTTAATTCAGTGTTATTCTTTGTACATTTCTTGGATCATTCGGGTTTTCTCAAACCATTACCACTCAGTCCCCATTGGAAAGTCAGTTCAGTATCACCCGGTTTAAATATGATAGTCCGTTCCTCAAGTTTCTTCACAAGTCCTTTGATTCTGATGGCAGGAATTCACTCTCTTTCCGTGATTTTGATTGTTGCTTCAGTAGTACCTGGAAAGGACTTCTTAATAGCATAGATAATAAAAGAAAGATAATACTGCATTAACTTTTACGATTCGCTTTCCTTCTAAACTTTCTGGGTTTAGCTAAAAGCTTTCTCTACAGCAGCCTCTTCTTCAGGACAAAAGCCTTCTCGTTAACGGCAAACAAAACACACAAAAGAAAAAAAAAAAAAAACAAAAAACCTCTTACTTAAGAAAAACAAACCGCTTTGTGAGGTTTGGAGAGTCAGCAATCTCTGCTTTGATTTTATCTTTTAGTGCTAGTCCCCCCTGCCCCTCTTTTCACAGCCCTGCTGTCAGTGCTGTTCTTGGCCCTTCCCCCGGTGCGGCCCCTTGGCTGCAGGGCCGGGGCAGGGGAGAGCAGCCCCGGGCATGGGGACCCTGGGGCTGCCCTGGGTCTCTTTTGCCCTCTCCCTCTCCCTCTCCCTCTCTCTCTCTCTCTCCCCTTCTCTCTCTCGGCCTACTTCCAGGCTGACGCTGCCATCCTGGGCTCGGCACCCCGACAGTCTGGGAGCCCCCCGGCAGCTCTGCCCCGGAGCCAGCCCGCTCCTGGCCGCAAACCTGTGTCCTCTGCTGCCAGCCCCGCCCGGGGCACCTCCATGGATCGGTCCGTGCCGCAGCCCCCGAGACCCCGCCGATCGCAGGGAGCGCTCAGACACCTCCCAGCCTTGACAACCCCAAACCTGGCGTGCCCAGGTGCTCCTGACATTCTTTCTCTTTCTCTCGTCAACTTATCCTCTTTTCTCTTCAAGGAGGGCCCGTTCTGCTAAGGCTTTTCTGGACCCCAGTGTGGCATTGAATAACCTCTTAACAACCGTGTGTTAAGATACTTCTCTGCCTTTCATGCAAAAAACTTGCATTCACACTTCTGCTCTCTTCTAGCACCAAGATGTCATCACTTCACATTCTAACATCTCAGAGTTTCCTAACTACTTCTCTACTTCAACTTCTCTCTTTCTCCTCTCTCAGTTGTAACCCTTATGGAGTCGATATTTATTCTTCCCCTATTTCTTTCTCCAGCCCAAACTTCTTTGTTGATTTTTTTTTCTTCATCCTCTTGGCTTAATTTCAAAACTCTAGCTGTCATTTTCTTATTTTCTGATATAACTCTTACTCTTAATTGCACTTGTAAGACTCTTCCCAATAAATTGCTACCTGCCCCTGGGACCAATAACACATCTCCCATTTAAATTTTAGTTTCTTCCCTCAATTACCACATCTTTAATGACCAGAAATGTAAAACTTCCTCTTTTTGCCCCTGTTACTTTCACTATATGTTTGCTCACACTATAATCCCTTTTGGAACGTTTAACAGGCAGGTTTTCTCTGCCCCTGTGTCTATAACAAATTCCAATTCTTCTTCTTGGGGACCCACTTTTAAAGTTATCACAGGCTCCTGATGGTATTTGTTCCCCCCCAAAAAAATTAAAGCCTATGACTTTTTTTTTTTTTTTTTTATGGGCCCATTTCTTTAAAGATTTTCAGATCTTCTGCTTACTTAGGACCATTTTCCTTTTTCTCTAAAGTTTGTTTATCTATTTAGTTGGAGTTTTTTCTTTCCCCTCTAAAAGCTGTCTCTCAAAAATCTTTTGTTTTCACATTTCGCCTTTGATATGCTGTCTCATTTATTCTCTTGGTTATGTAATTACAATAACTGTTCATGTGTTTACTCCCCTCCTCATTATTTTAACCCCATTCAGGAGGTACAGTTGGCATTTTGTCTTCTCTGGGGGTCCCTGCAGATTATCTTTTTCTTAAGCTTTTATTTCAGTTGCTCTGATTAATTGCTTTTCTTCCTGAGAAAAATATTATTTTCATTACCAACCACATCTGTTCTCAAGTATACATGTTTGGACCTAAAAGTTGGTCTAATTGTTCAGCTATGCCTATGGGATTCTCCAAATATCTCTTTTATTTATTTCTTAAAATTTCAGACCTCAGACAAAGTCAAAGAAGCATTTACAAACTCTGATCCATCACCCCCCTTTGAGAAGCTCTCTTAATGGAAATAGACCAATCTCTTTATCCCATTCTTTTTGGATTTTTATCTTCTACAGCCTTTCTCACGTATTTTTAGGAAGAATCAGGAGAGGGCTTTCTTCTAACTGATTTTTTAGTGTTTCAATAAAGTGATTCCTTTAGAGAGTTTCCTTAAGCAGCCGGAGCTGTGGTTACCAAGGGAATGGAGCTCAGGGCAGGACGGGGAGGCTCGGCACAGCTCAGGGTCTGGGTGCTCCAAAGGCGGGGTCTGCAGCCGGGATGGCCCGAGGGGATCGGCACAGCTCAGGGTCTGGGGGCTCCAGAGGCGGGGTCTGCGGCTGGGATGGCCCGAGGGGCTCGGCACAGCTCAGGGTCTGGGGGCTCCAAAGGCGGGGTCTGCAGCCGGGATGGCCCGAGGGGATCGGCACAGCTCAGGGTCTGGGGGCTCCAGAGGCGGGGTCTGCAGCCGGGATGGCCCGAGGGGATCGGCACAGCTCAGGGTCTGGGGGCTCCAAAGGCGGGGTCTGCAGCCGGGATGGCCCGAGGGGATCGGCACAGCTCAGGGTCTGGGGGCTCCAGAGGCGGGGTCTGTGGCTGGGATGGCCCGAGGGGATCGGCACAGCTCAGGGTCTGGGGGCTCCAGAGGCGGGGTCTGTGGCTGGGATGGCCCGAGGGGCTCGGCACAGCTCAGGGTCTGGGGGCTCCAAAGGCGGGGTCTGTGGCTGGGATCGCCCGAGGGGCTGTTCCTGTGCAGACCGAGCTGGAGCGGGGATCGCCCTCACTCGGCTCACGGTGGCTGATCCGGCAGAGACAAAGCCGGGACTGACCCCGGCTGCAGCGGCGGGAGCCGACAGAGTCAGGGCAGCCGGGGATGGGACAGACGGGACCCCCCTCGGTGCGATCAGCGCGGTGACCACGGTGCACACGGCAGGACAGACCCCCACCCCCGGCAAGAACGCGGGCCAGGCGGCCGGACCGGGACAGACGGACCGGGACAGACGGACCGGGACAGACGGACTGTGCCGGAGCCGGCACAGGGGCTGGGAGGGCTGGTGCGAACGAGTCGGGGAACGAACGGGAATGGATGAGGTAATTTGTTCTCAGCTCTATACTTTCCCCGTTTTGCTTTTTGGATGCTTTGAAATGGTCGACGAGCTAACTGACGACCTTCTCATATTGTTTTTCTCATCACCCTTTTATTTATCTTTTGGCAAATTATACATGTTTCAGGTACTTGTTTTTTTACTCTAAAGGTCTCAATGCACCCATAGTTCTTTTAAAAAAATGATCACACCTAGCCTGTGTATCCCACCGGGCTTTTTGATACACGTCCTCTGCTATTCCCTCGTAAGCGTTTTATTATCTAATTGTCTTCCATATCAAGATGTTTCTATTTCCCCGATTTATCTTGTTCGCCACAATCTTGTTTTAATTCCCCCCCCTTTTTTTTTCTTCATTTGGAGTTAATATTAACTCTTTCAGCTCTATTTTCTGCTGCATCTTTAGCTTCTTGATCTGCCAATTATTTATTTTATTTCTTCTTATTTCTAGGTCTTTACCTTTTGGTGTCCTTTAATATGTACTATTGCTATCTCTCTTAGGTAATTGTAATGCCTCTAAAACCTCGGAAATAAGTTTCTCATGTACTAATCTTTTTCTTCTTTAATTAAGCAATCTCCCTTTTAAAATTTTTCTTAAGGTATGTGCTACTCTAAAGGCATACCTTGAATCAATATATAACTCTTTTGTGTTAAATTTTCTAATGCTGTTTTTAAGTATATAATTCACAAGTTTGCATGTTTTTTCTCATCAACTTCTGCATACCCTGTATTTTGCAATGAGTTGTATTTCTGTTTGTTAACATAACTCCCAAAGTGCTGTCTTGGGGTATTTCTGTTGGTAATTCTTTTCTGCTTTTCTTTTCCTGTATCCACCTTACTGAATTTCTGTCTCATTTTTCAGTTTTCTATCTATTCGTCCCCTGCTTCTGTTTGTCACTTTTTACTAACAACTTAAATACCACTTTTCTTTCAACTACTTACACCCAAAAAAACCCCTTTTTCTCACACTGCTTTTCAATACAATCCAACTCCCTCCAAGGAGATACGGTAAGGCTTAAAATGCACAATCGACATTACCTATACTTTCATTCGTCTACATTCACTCACTTTTATTTCTCATTCACTTTCACACATTCCTTCACACTCTCAAGACACAAAGGGGATCCTTATTGCTAGGAAATCACAGGTCCTTGTGGCCCCCTCTTTCGCTTTGGGGTTTACCTCCAGGTCTCAGTGTCACCAGGCCCCCTAGAAGGGCCCTGACTCTGGCTGCCTCTGGTGCCCGTTCCCCTGTGAGGCTGTCTGCGTGTCTTTCACACTCTTCAGCTACGGCCCCTCACACGCCCAGGGAACGCTAGCTTGGTTCGCAGGTCACTCGCTCCTCTTGGGCCCAGAAGCCCCCACCCAGCCGGGAGCTGCAGCCTGGTGTGCAGGTCACTCGCTCTTTCCACACCTCCCCCTTCCCACCTGCCCAGGAAGCTGAGGCTGGCTCTGTGTGTGTGTCACTCTCACACACCACAAAACAACAATAAGGTACCTTTTACTTTCACATCGCCTATTACAAGTTTAGGTGTTACTGGCCAGTCCCGGTGCCATTGGATATCCCTCAACCCAGCTGTGTTATCCAACCCCAAATGCTCTTGGGCAATTTTTCCCTCAATCCTGTCGTGTTGTCCAACCCCAGATGCTCTCGGGTAATTTTCCTTCAATCCAGCTGTGTTGTTCAACCTCAGATGCTCTTGGGCATTTTCTGTCCCTCAACCCAGCGGTGTGGTACAACTACAGATGCTCTTTGGCATTTAATTTGTTCTGCTGTGTTGTCCAACCCTGGATGTTCTTGGGCATTTTTTTATCCCCCAATCTAGCTGTGTTGTCCCACCCTGAGTGTTCTCGGGCATATCCTCACTCGGACAGAATTCTGCTCAACCCTGCTCTTGGATGCTCTTGGAATATAAATCCCTCAACCCAGCAGGTTTTAGGAGCCCCTCCTGTCCTGTTTCCTAGTGGATTGGGCTAGGAAACCTTGCTCCCCACCACCGAGGGGTCCAACCCCTCCCTGAGACCCAGTCCCAGTCACCCCCGGGGATTCTTTCACTCTCTTATGAGTCGCTTTGTCTCTTTACTGGCCGCTTTTCCAGCGCAAAGTCGGAAACGCAGCGTGGGAGACTCCGCACTCACTTGGCAGGTCTGGGACAACCAGCCCGCCTCTCATTCACACACATTCATCCCCCCGTACCTGCCCCCCGAGAAATACTTACCAATCCTTTTTCCTTCCCGGGTTCTTCGTGCGCACTACTACTCTTAGGGGGCAAATTACAGCAGTTGTAGGGACCGTTTTCCCGTTCTCTTTGTTTTATTGTCTCCTTTTGTCCACAGATCGTAACCTGCGTCTGTCGGTCACTTCAGGGGAAGCAGAGCGAGGCTGCCAAAGAGGGCAGGGCGCGCCTTCCCCACTCTGACTCTCCCAAAGCACCGGCAGCGAGGAGTTAGTAACCATCCTCTGCTACCAAATTGTGAAAAACACCAATCACTTGTTTTTAAAATTTTTAAAGTAATAGTAATTTTTAATAGTAATAAGATGGTTATATAGTAACACAATTAGAGTAATAACAATTTGGACAAATTGAATTAAGACAATATGAGACAATAAAAACAAAGAGTTATGGACGTCCAGGTACCTTTTTCTGGGCATCACGGGCCCAAAAAAGGACCCCTGGTAACAAAGGATTAACCCTTAAAAACAACGGCCTGTTGCATATTCATACACTTCATACATGATGCATAAATTCCATTCAAACACAGGATTCTGTCTGACCAGTGTCAACTTCTTCCCTCTAATCCTAATAGCACCTCCAAGGTGGGAAGAAGTTTGTTTCTTCCGATAAGAAGGCCATAAATTCTTTTTCTCTGAAAGATCTAGGTGTCCTGTGGCTGCAAGTTATCTCGCTGCAAGTCCTTTCTTTTAAACAAAGCATCTTACATAGCATAGTTCTATTTTAACAATTTTTATAACCTAAAACTACATTTAACACAGTACTTAAGAAAATTAATACAGCATTGCTTTCTAATACAACACATATAATATTCATTTTAATATTTGTGAAAAGCCAATCATAAAATACATGCATTTTTCACACCCCATTCCTGGACATCAGGGCTCTCTGCTCCCCTTTTCCCGGCCATCCCATGGCTCCCAGCCTCCAGACTGGCCATTGGCTTGACCCTGGGATGCCCTGGAATGCCTTGGTCCCCCATTCCTGCCTTTCCCAGTCCCCAGCCCCAGCTGTGTGCAAAACCAGAGACCCCCTGAACTCCTCGTTCTCGAACATCCCTGCTGTCCCCACCCTTGTCCCCCCTTTTTGGGAAACCCTGGACTCCCCTTTCCTGGGCTCAAGGACCCCCTGGAACTCCCTTCTACCTCTCCACGTCCCTGCCCCTGTCTCCTGTCCCTCAGCTGTCCCCTGTCCCTCGGCTCTGTGGGCCCAGGGTGGCAGCAGGAGCCAGGGCAGCCCTGGGGGAGAACAACCCTGAGCCCCAGCCGGGCCAGTTCCCCCAGTTCCCCCCAGGTCACTCCCAGCATGGGCCCTGTGGCTCCCAGTCACCCCCAGGATGGTCCCAGTCACTTCCAGTTACACTCAGTGTGATCCCAGTATCATCCCAGTCACTCCCAGTATGATCCCAGGTGTTCCCATTCAGCCCTACTATAGTTCCAGACACTCCCAGTATGGTTCCAGTCCTTCCCAGTATGATTCCAGGATGAACCCAGTCACTCTCAGTACAGTGCCATTTGCCCCCAGTATGGTCCCAGTCACTCCAAGTCACCCAGTAGGATTCCAGTCAATCCCAGATACTCCCAGTATTATTCCAGTGACTTCCTTTATGGTTCTTTTGTGATTCCGGTCACTCCTGGTCTCTCCCAGTACATCCCAGTTGTCCCTAATGTGTTTCCACTCACTCCCAGTTGCTCCCAGTAGCTTCCGGTATGATTCCATTTGCTCACAGCCACTCCCAGTCACCTCCAGCATGATTCCTGTCATTTCCTGTATATCCCAGTTGCCCCAACATGGTCCCAATTGCCCTCAGCCTGCCCCTAGTCACTTCCAGTATGATTCCAGAAGGATCCCAGTCACCCTCAGTGTGGTGCCAGTTGCTCCCAGTATGATCCCATTGGTCCCCAGCATGTCCCCATTTCCTCCCAGTGTGATCCCAGTTGCCTCTAGCACAGACCCAGTCCCTCCCAGTATGATCCTACTCTGATGCCATGATGATCCCAGTTGCTCCCAGCTTGGTCCTAGCTGCTCCCAGTTGCTCCCAGTCTGATCCCAGTTGTTCCCAGTGGCCCCTGTGTTATGTTTGGGAATGGGAGGAAATGTAGGGAAGTGATGCAAAGTTTTTTGTGTATCTGACAGTCTGTTGAGCTGCTGAAAAGCTAGACACGCTTTTGTGAAACACACATGGTAAAGACCAAAAAATTCAGAAACTTTTCTTTTCTTTGTTGGTCGGCAGGGAGGTGCTGGGTTTCGGTTTGGGCTTCAGCTCTGTGTCTGGGCTGGGCTGGGCCGTCTTGCTGCAGGCTGGGCTTCTTCTCTATTTCCTGGGCTGCTTGCTGGCTTCTCTCTCCATGGGCTCTGGTTTGGCCGGGCTGGGCTTCAGCAGCTGCCAGGCAAGGAGACAGGGGAGGCTGCGGAGCTTTAGCCAGAGCAGGGCTGGCTGTGGCTGCGAAGATCTCGCTGTCAGGCTGCTGCTTCTTCTTCTTCTTAGCCTGGCTGAGACCAGAGACTTCTGTGGCTGGTGTAGAAAACTAAACACTAACTACAAAGCTGATCTGAACACAACTGAGCCACAGCTTTCTGTTAGTAGTTATTGGTGGGTTAGGTAGGCTTCAGGCGTGATGTTAACTTTTTCAGTGCTTCAGTCTTCTTCTGAGTGAGAGAAAAGAACAACATGCACGTATATTAAAAACAAGATTGAGATATTAAAGGTAATAAAGAAGAAGGTAAGTAAGTCCCAGATGGGAGGGGGAGAAGATGCTTTGTTTTTAGAGCTGAAATCCTCTTGTAAGCTATAAAGAAAAGACTCTTTTCCCTTATAACACATAAAACTATAAGGAAATGAAAGTGTTTGAATTGATATTAGGTAAAGGCTTCTATGTTAAAGTAAGCAGATGTTGAAATAGCTGTAATCTCATGAGAAGTTTGCACAAAGAAAGAGCACAGTCTTGTGCTTCTAAAAATGAAGATCTGTGCTCCCAGAGATGAAGATGATTTTAGAGATAGATAATGAGAACTTTTGCCTTTTTCCTCAGGCTTCTCTCCTCAGGAGCTATCAGTGCTCTCCTGGGAACTCGTCGTAGATTGGAGCTGCCCTCTTGGCTCTTCAGCTCTTGAGCTTCAGCTCTTCAGGGCTGATCCCCCCCCGAAAGGGTTGGCGGGGAGTAGCCCACGCAGCGAACGCCACTTGTCGGTTTCTGGGCTGTTTAGGTGGCCTGGAAAGGCCCAGGGTGGCCTTGGACAGCCCGGCGCTTCAAAGGACGAGGAGAGACTTCTGATCTTGTTTCGGTCTCAGTGTTTATTAATTGTTTATCTAAAAGATTTTCTTTCAGCCCAACAGAGGTTTGCACAGCAAGCCAGCCATGAGCACACTGAGAGCCCCCGGGGCGGTCACTTATCTTTATACCCGAAGTTACGTGTACAATATTTATAATTTTTCTCCAATACCTTCTACTCTTATTAACCGGTGAACTTCTAGTAATGACCAATCCCAAAGTGCCAACATCACCACAGAAGATGGAGGCCAAGAAAAAGAAGAAGAAGGACAGGACACGCCCCAATTCCTCCATCTTACTTCTTTAGACCCCCCTGTACAGAAATCCTAAACCCTGTGTCTCACACTCTAATTAAATTATCCCTTCACCATTCACCCCAGTGAAATCCTCCCAGTCCTCATACAGGTGTCATCTCCTGTGTAGGATCAATGTCCAGCCACCAGACACTTCTGGCAACATTCCAGGACTCCCGAGCCCCCCAAGGGTGTTCTTGGCCACTCTGCACCTCCATCCTGAGGTGCTGAGATCCCACAAAGGAAGGTAAATCAGCCGGGTATGAGGGTTCTTCCTAAGGAAAAAGCTGTGAAAGCTGCCATGTCGTGGCACTTTTGCACTCCTTTTTGGACGCCTTTCACAGCTCCAGTGTGCCTGGAGGTCTGGGCTTCCTGATTTTAAAAATCCTAGCCCTAGGCCTAACCCCAACCCTAAGACGAGAAAGGCAAATCAGCCCGGAATTAGGGATGTCCCCAAGGAAAAAGCTGTGGAGGCAGGCATGTTGTGGTGCTTTTGCTCTCTTCTTGGGTAGTCCTTCGCAGCTGCTGTGTTCTTGGAACTCAGGGCTTTCTGGTTAAAAAACACTAACCCTAGGCGTAACTCAACCCTTAAGCCTAGGAAGGAAAATCAGCCTATGATTCGGGATGGTCTCATGGAAATAGCAGTGGAGGCAGCCAAGTTGTGTCACTTTTGCGCTGTCCTAGGGATGCCTTTGACAGCTGCAGTGTGCCTGGAGCACAGGGCTTCCTGGTTTTAAAAGTCCTAGGCCTAAGCCTAACAGTAACCCTAGGAAGGTAAATCAGCCGGGTATTGGAGTTCTTCCTAAGGAAAAAGCTGTGAAAGCTGCCATGTTGTGGCACTTCTGTGCTCCCTTTGGGATGCCTTTGGCAGCTGCAATAAGCCTGGAACTCAGGGCTTCCTGGTTAAAAAAACCCTATCCCTAGGGTGAACCTCACCCTAGCCCTAGGCAGATAAATCAGCCTCGGTATAGGGATGGAGCCAAGGAAAAAGCGCTGTGAAAGCAGGCATGTTGTGGCACTTTTGCACTCCCTTTGGGATGCCTTTCGCAGCTGCAGTAAGCCTGGAACTCAGGGCTTCCTGTTTAAAAAAATCCTAGCCCTAGGCTGAACCCCAACCCTAACCCTAGTCAGATACATCAGCCTAGGTCTAGGGATGGTGCCAAGGAAAAAGCGCTGTGAAAGCAGGCATGTTGTGGCACTTTTGAGCTCCCCTTGGGATGACTTTCGCAGCTCCAGTGGGCCTGGAGATTAGGGCTTCTTCATTATAAAAATCAAAATCCTACGACTATCCCTAAGGCTAACCCTAGGAAGAAAAATCAGGCTTGGATTAGGCATGTTCCCTAGGAAAAAGCTGTGGAGGCAGCCATGATGTGGCACTTTTGCACTCCCTTTGGAATGTGTTTCACAGTTCCAGTGTGCCTGGAGCTCTGGGCTTCCTAGTTTTACAAATCCTAGCCCTAGACCAAAACCCAACCGTAAGATGAGAAAGGAAAATCAGCCAGGAATAAGGGATGCTCCCAAGGAAAAAGCTGTGGAGACAGCCATGTTGTGGTATTTTTGCGCTCTTCTTGGGTAGTCCTTGGCAGCTACTGTGTTCTTGGAACTCAGGGCGTCCTGGTTAAAAAAGCCCTAACCCTCGGCATAACTCTAACCCTAAGCCTAGGAAGGAAAATCAGCCTATGGTTCGGGATGGACTCATGAGAAGAGCAGCAGAGGCAGCCCAGTTGTGTCACTTTTGCGGCCCTCTTGGGATGCCTTTAACAGCTGCAGTGTGCCTGGAGCACAGGGCTTCCGAGTTTTAGAAATCCTAGCCCTAGGCCTAAGCCTAACAGTAACCCTGGGAAGGTAAATCAGCCTGGTGTCAGGCTTCTTCCCAAGGAAAAAGCTGTGAAAGCAGCCATGTTGTGGCACTTTTGCACTCCTTTTTGGACGCCTTTCACAGCTCCAGTGTGCCTGGAGGTCTGGGCTTTCTGATTTTAAAAATCCTAGCCCTAGGCCTAACCCCAACCCTAAGACGAGAAAGGCAAATCAGCCCGGAATTAGGGATGTCCCCAAGGAAAAAGCTGTGGAGGCAGGCATGTTGTGGTGCTTTTGCTCTCTTCTTGGGTAGTCCTTCGCAGCTGCTGTGTTCTTGGAACTCAGGGCTTTCTGGTTCAAAGAACACTAACCCTAGGCCTAACTCAACCCTTAAGCCTAGGAAGGAAAATCAGCCTATGGTTGGGCATGGTCTCATGGAAATAGCAGTGGAGGCAGCCAAGTTGTGTCCCTTTTGCGCTGTCCTAGGGATGCCTTTGACAGCTGCAGTGTGCCTGGAGCACAGGGCTTCCTGGTTTTAAAAGTCCTAGGCCTAAGCCTAACAGTAACCCTAGGAAGGTAAATCAGCCGGGTATGAGGGTTCTTCCTAAGGAAAAAGCTGTGAAAGCAGCCATGTCGTGGCACTTTTGCACTCCTTTTTGGACGCCTTTCACAGCTCCAGTGTGCCTGGAGGTCTGGGCTTCCTGATTTTAAAAATCCTAGCCCTAGGCCTAACCCCAACCCTAAGACGAGAAAGGCAAATCAGCCCGGAATTAGGGATATCCCCAAGGAAAAAGCTGTGGAGGCAGGCATGTGGTGGTACTTTTGTGCTCTTCTTGGGTAGTCCTTCGCAGCTGCTGTGTTCTTGGAACTCAGGGCTTTCTGGTTAAAAGAACACTAACCCTAGGCCTAACTCAAACCTCAAGCCTAGGAAGGAAAATCAGCCTATGATTCGGGATGGTCTCATGGAAATAGCAGTGGAGGCAGCCAAGTTGTGTCACTTTTGCGCTCCCCTTGGGATGCCTTTGACAGCTGCAGTGTGCCTGGAGCACAGGGCTTCCTGGTTTTAAAATCCTAGGCCTAAGCCTAACAGTAACCCAAGGAGGTAAATCAGCCTGGTATTAGGGTTCTTCCTAAGGAAAAAGCTGTGAAAGCAGCCATGTCGTGGCACTTTTGCGCTCCCTTTGGGATGCCTTTGGCAGCTGCAGTAAGCCTGGAACTCTGGGCTTCCTGGTTAAAAAAACCCAATCCCTAGGTGAACCCTCACCCTAGCCCTAGGCAGATAAATCAGCCTCGGTATAGGGATGGAGCCAAGGAAAAAGCGCTGTGAAAGCAGGCATGTTGTTGCACTTTTGAGCTCCCTTTGGGATGCCTTTGGCAGCTGCAGTAAGCCTGGAACTCAGGGCTTCCTGTTTAAAAAAATCCTAGCCCTAGGCTGAACCCCAACCCTAACCCTAGGCAGATACATCAGCCTAGGTCTAGGGATGGTGCCAAGGAAAAAGCGCTGTGAAAGCAGCCATGCTGTGGCACTTTTGAGCTCCCCTTGGGATGACTTTCGCAGCTCCAGTGGGCCTGGAGATTAGGGCTTCTTCATTATAAAAATCAAAATCCTACGACTATCCCTAAGGCTAACCCTAGGAAGAAAAATCAGGCTTGGATTAGGCATGTTCCCCAGGAAAAAGCTGTGCAGGTAGCCATGATGTGGCACTTTTGCACTCCCTTTGGAATGTGTTTCACAGTTCCAGTGTGCCTGGAGCTCTGGGCTTCCTAGTTTTACAAATCCTAGCCCTAGACCAAAACCCAACCATAAGATGAGAAAGGAAAATCAGCCAGGAATAAGGGATGCTCCCAAGGAAAAAGCTGTGGAGGCAGCCATGTTGTGGTACTTTTGCGCTCTTCTTGGGTAGTCCTTGGCAGCTGCTTTGTTCTTGGAACTCAGGGCTTTCTGGTTAAAAACCACTAACCCTAGGCGTAACTCAAACCTTAACCCTAGGAAGGTAAATCAGCCTATGGTTCGGGAGGGTCTCATGGAAATAGCAGCGGAGGCAGCCAAGTTGTGGCACTTTTGCGCTGTCCTAGGGATGCTTTTCACAGCTGCAGTGTGCCTGGAGCTCAGGGCTTCCTAGTTTTAAAAATCCGAGCCCTAGGCCTAAATCCACCACTAACCCTTGGGAGGTAAATCAGCCTGGTGTTAGGGTTCTTCCCAAGGAAAAAGCTGTGAAAGCTGCCATGTTGTGGCACTTTTGCACTCCATTTGGGATGCCTTTTGCAGCTGCATTAAGCCTGGAACTCAGGGCTTCCTGATTTTAAAAATCCTAGCCCTAGGCCTAAAACCAACCCTAAGACTCAAAGCCAAATCAGCCAGGAATTAGGGATGTTAAAAGGAAATAGCTGGGGAGGCAGCCATGTTGTGGTACTTTTGCGCTCTTCTTGAGTAGTCCATTGCAGCTGCTTTGTTCTTGGAACTCAGGGCTTTCTGGTTAAAAAACTACTAAAAATCCAGTATGTCTGGCAGGGAGAAACTCTGCCAGCACAGAAAACATGTCTCATCGTGTTCCAGAAGTTGCAGAGAGGTCTGCCAAGTGTTTGGATGGAAGTAAAGAAAAGATGTACAAAACGGCTTCCAATCGAATGTTCATGTGATTGGAAAAGTCAGGAGAGTGGTAACATACTGTTTTCTATCAGTTCGCAAGCTGCGCACACAATCCCAGTGTCGTACAGCTTCCTTCTTCACCTTTCCGAAGGTGCCGCTCTCTCCAGCTCTCGGATACAAAGAAGCGCCTTCTTCGCGCAAAGACGATTGTGCCGCTCACAGTGCTCTCCTTAGCGCGGCTTCTGCCGAAAGAGGGCCATTAGCGGCGCTTGGCTGCGGGGAGCAACGTACCTTCATCTTTAGGGTCTTCTGTGGTCTACATCTAAGCAGAAAGCTTTTCCACTATGTCTAGTCGGGAAAAACGTTGCCAGCACAGAAAACATTTCCCATCGTGTTCTAGACTTTGCACGGAGGTCCGCCGAGTGTTTGGCAGGGAGAAAAGAAAAGTTATCCAAAACAGCTTCCAATCGAATGTTCATGTGATTGGAAAAGTCGGGAGAGTGGTACGGTACTGTTTTCTATCAGTTGGCAAGCTGCGCACACAATCCCAGTGTCGTACAGCTTCCTTCTTCACCTTTCCGAAGCTGCCGCTCTCTCCGGCTCCCAGAGGCGAAGAAGCGGCTTCTTCCCGCAAAGACGATTGTGCCGCTCACAGTGCTCTCCAGATCTCAGCTTCTGCCGAAAGACGCCCGGGAGCGGCGCTTAGCTCCAGAGAGCATCGTACCTTCGTCTTTAGCATCTTTTGTAGTCTACATCTTAGCAGAAAGTTTTTCCACTATGTCTGGCTAGGAAAAACTGTGCCAGTACAGAAAACCACACCCATCGTGTTCTAGAAGTTGCAGAGTTGTCACTTTTGCGCTCTCCTTGGGAAGTCTTTCGCAGCTGCAGTGGGCCTGGAGCTCAGAGCTTACTCATTTAAAAAACCCTTTCCCTATCCAGCACTGGTGGCAGGTAAATCAGCCTAGGTATAGGGATGTTCCTAAGGAAAAAGAGGTGGAGGCAGCCATGTTGCACCACTTTTGCTCTCCCCTGGGGATGCCTTTCGCAGCTCTGCAGTGCGCCTACAGCTCAGGGCTTCCTAGTTTTAAAAATCCTAGCCCTAGGCCTAAGCCCACCTCTAACCCTAGGGAGGGAAATCAGCCTGGTATTAGGGTTCCTCCCAAGGAAAAAGCTGTGAAAGCAGCCATGTGTGGCACTTTTGCGCTCCCTTTGGGATGCCTTTGGCAGCTGCAGTAAGCCTGGAACTCAGGGCTTCCTGGTTAAAAAAACCCTAGCCCTCGGGTGAACCCTAACCCTAAACATAGGCAGATAAATCAGCCTAGGTATAGGGATGGTGCCAAGGAAAAAGCGCTGTGAAAGCAGGCATGTTGTTGCACTTTTGAGCTCCCCTTGGGATGTCTATCGCAGCTGCAGTGTGCCTTGAGATCAGGGCTTCTTCATTATAAAAATCATAATCCTACGACTATCCCTAAGGCTAACCCTAGGAAGGTAAATCAGGCTGGGATTAGGGATGTTCCCAAGGAAAAAGCCCTGGAGGGAGCAAGTTGAGGCAATTTTGCGCTGCCCTAGGGAAGTCTTTCGCAGCTGCAGTGGGCCTGGAGCTCAGAGCTTACTCATTTAAAAAACCCTTTCCCTATCCTGCACTGGAGGCAGGTAAATCAGACTAGGTATAGGGATGTTGCCAAGGAAAAAGAGGTGGAGGCAGCCATGTTGCACCACTTTTGCTCTCCCCTTGGGATGACTTTCGCAGCTCTGCAGTGTTCCTGCAGCTCAGGGCCTCTTGCTTTAAAAACCCTATCTCTAACCCTAACTGGAGGCATGTAAATAAGCCTAGGGGTAGGCATGGTCCCAGGGAAAAAGCTGTGGAGGCAGTCATGTGGTACTTTTGCGCTCCTCTTGGGTAGTCCTTGGCAGCTGCTGTGTTCTTGGAACTCAGGGCTTTCTGGTTTAAAAACCACTAAAAATCCACTAGTTCTGGCTGGGAGAAACTCTGCCAGCACAGAAAACATCTCCCATCGTGTTCTAGAGTTTGCACGGAGATCTGCCAAGTGTTTGGCAGGGAGAAAAGGAAAGTTGTCCAAAACAGCTTCCAATCGAATGTTCATGTGATTGGAAAAGTCAGGAGAGTGCCAAGGTACTGTTTTCTATCAGTTGGCAAGCTGCGCACACAATCCCAGTGTCGTACAGCTTCCTTCTTCACCTTTCCGAAGCTGCCGCTCTCTCCGGCTCCTGGAGGGGAAGAAGCGGCTTCTTCGCGCAAAGACGATGGTGCCGCTCACAGTGCTCTCCTTAGCGCGGCTTCTGCCGAGAGACGCCCGGGAGCGGCGCTTAGCTCCGGAGTGCTCCGTACCTTCCCATTCTATTTTTAGGCTCGACAAACGAAATGGTATACTTGCAGCAGTAGGGCGGGACATTGAACTGGACTTTCTCCTTTTAGAGAGAAGCTAATGGAAAAGTTTCACCGGAATCAGAGCAGGCTGTAAAAGAAGAAAAGTGTCATGAAAATAAGCCAGCCTTATCCTCTTAGTCTTGCTTGTTGTGATTGGCCAAGAATGAAATGTGTCAACTCTGTGTTTTTGGGTTTCACATCAGTAACAGGTACTTCAGCTGCTGTACTTCTCTCCTAAAGTTAAGAACAGAATCCAAGGAATTGTGATTCCATGGTCTCAATTCACCCTATGGTGCCGAAAAAGGAGTGGAAGGTGCACGGGTCAATTAACTTGAATGGCCTATGTAAATCAGCGGCCACTGATTTCCTGAAGGCTTCAACAGGTTAGTTGCCTATGTTTTTCTTGGAATTGTTTTAACCTTTGGTCATGTTTTTCTTGCGATTCTTTTACCCTTTCCCCATTAGTTCAGCCTTTGCTCTCAAGCCTTTGCTGACATTTCCAATATCTCGGTAGCCTGGAAAAGTGTTGTCTTTATTGATCACATCATTATTCCCTTCCAAGGGTTGTTTGCCTCAAGTCTCAGTTTGGCTGGTTTTCTGCTAGTTGATTGTCAGAGGGCAGCAGGTGTTTTGTAAGAGCAAGTACACAATCCCATAGCTTGCTTTTCTTTGGATTTGGCCTGTCTAGAAAATGGAATGACTGAACATCTCTGAGAGGCTTTTCTCTCCCCATTAGGTTTCACTGGAAGGGCAGATGCAAATGGTCTACCTGAAGTCTTGGCACAGAAGAAAGTAGTGGTTTGCTGCTGCATAGAGCTAGAAGCTTACAAAAGGAAGGCCTTGGGCTGAGGCCCATTACTTTGGCTAAGTAGAAAAGGACTGTGGGAAGGTGAGGCAGCTGAATTCGAGGTAGATCAACAAGTTCTAGAACCATCGTGTGTTCACAGCGTGGTGCATGGTGGTTGGTTGAATTGTGTTTGTTATGGCTTAAAGCTATGGAACTGAGAAAGGCCTAAGTGTTTCAAAAGCCTGGTTTTTGTAAGAAAGCAGCTCTCCTTTGCGTCTGCCTGGAGACTCTGCATCACCACGGACCCTCACTGCCAGTTTGCCAAGGAGATGATCAGTAGGAATGTTGCAGAGCTGCTGTGTGCATCTGAATGGAATGGCAGAGAGCGAAGCGCTGGACATTTCTGGCTTTAGTTACAATGCTGCTGCATTGGTGCCAGTTTAGTTGGTTTTCCATCAGTGGCCTTTCTGTCTAGAAGTACACTGCCCAGAGTATTTGATGCCATTTCCTTCCTGTTGTTTTCATACCTTCCTTCAGTTGAAAGGATGATACAACCTTTCCATTTTGAAGATCCCTGTTAGGAAACACTATGCCAGAGGAGTCATCGCTCCCTTTTCTTCTGCCTCCTTTGCCATTTTCAGAGACTCATTTCAAATTTCTGCTCATGTCAAGAAGAATACTGAGACTACTTAGCAGGGTTGACGCTCTCAGCTGCTTTCTTTCCTCTTTCATACTGCTTCATACTGGATGTGACTTCAAGGCCTCGTTTTGTCATCTGCATTTTGCCGTGATCCAAAGCTTCCAGGCCTGTGATTCCAGGCCTGTGAACACAAAAAGAACTCTTAGTCTTTTGCAAGAACTACCCCTAGGAGGATTTGTGTTCACTTTGATCTCTACAGTGTTTCAGAAAAAAGGAGATTGTACTCTCTTCTTGTGTACTCTCTTCTTGTGCTCTCATTTCCCTCTCTCTGCCTTGCATGCCCTAGTTAATCTACCGGCGTGACTCATTTGGCATCATCTCACGGTGCAAATTCTGCATAGTTTCATGTCCTTACAAATGCCAGTTGCCAAGGAGCCTATCTAACCATTCAAGGGGCAAAGAATTGCAGGGCTGGCCAGTTCAGGTGCTGAAACTGTAAGTCATGCCATATCAAAGTGACAGAGCAAATCAATTGATCTAGGACTTTCAGCTGGACACCTCTGAGAATAGCAGCTTGTCAGCAATGACACAGCCATCTTCCTAGCTGTATTCCAGAAAGAGGAAAGGGATACCTTCAACGGTTAATATGTTTGGCATGAGAAAACAGCAAGAAATGTACCGCAAAATACTTGAGTCAGATCAAGTGCGTTTCTCTAGTGAGAATTTTGCTCTTGTTCTTTCTTGTCTGTGCCTTTACTTTTCACAGAAGACAGGGGAGCATTTCATTATTACTGTTCTTTTGTTTTCTCTTGTTGGCCTCCCTCTTTCCACCTGCAATTAACAAATTTGCCTTTCTTTACTGGCTTCTCTTTCTTTACTTCTACAAGTTGACATGAGGTCATCCAACCTTACCATCAATGTTCTCAGACAGTGGAGAGAAGTAGAAGGTACAGCTAAATGGATAAAAGAAACCCACAAAAATAGACAGGTTTTTACAGTCTTCTGTGAGAACATTAGGACACAAGATGTCTTTGAACTGAGTAATGCTCTATTGATTTAACTTTTAGTCCACTCTATTATTATTACTATTATTACATGTGTTTGGCCTTTAGTACAGAGCCTTGGAACTAATCCAGGCCAATACTTTGGCTAATTTTGTTTTATTTCTAGTGAGGACTTTGTTTCTTAAGGAATAGTCCAGAGAAAGAGCGTCCATGGTACAGTTACGGGTCATAAATTTCTGGTACAGTTTGTGCTGGTAATACATCTAGGAAAGAAAGGTTTGACATCTTGTTTGACTTTCAAATGGAACCATGATTTGAAAAACCTAAGAGTTGCGGTTCCCCCCCCACCCCACACCCCAAGTACTTCTCTTTGCACTGTTACTCAGGAATTACACATAAAAGCCCACCCTGTAAAATACGTTGCAGATACTTTGCAAGAAGTGCAGCTTAGCAGCTAGAGATGATAACGTGGGTTAAATAACATTGCTTCTGCAGTGATGGAAACTCTGTCTACGCAGACATACTCAACAAAGGTTACGATGGCTTAGCTCCTGGGCTCAAGTGAACGTGCATTTTAGAACTTCCCAAGAAGGTGAATTCAACCTCCTTCATTGCTCTCTGCTGGAGTCCCAAGAGAATTTCAGTCTGCTTTTTGTCATTTACAGCTGTCACTGCCTAGCTCTTGAACATGAGACTCCCTCATGACTGATGAAAGTTGTCTAGTTAAGAGTGGGTGAAAGACATGCTCTTGCTCTAGAAGGAGATGAGAAGGTTTCTGCAGTCTTTGTCATCTCTACTGCTTGTGATTTCTATACAAAACCAGCGGGAAGTTTTCTGAAGGCAGTCCAGAAGCTGGCAATATGGACAGCTTACAGCCGAACACTTGCTGCAGTGCAACCATGGTGACACCAGAAAAGACTTCAAAAATTTAAAAGGGCAAACAAAGCAGTTGGAAGGAAAAGAACATGAACCATTATTCCATTTTTCTAATCTATCTTTCTTTCAATCATCATTTTCGTGCAGTTTCGCGGCTTGCGTTGGTATCCCTCCGAAGGAATCTGAGACAGAGTAAGCTTTTGAATGGAGTAGAGGTGAGAAACGCAGGCCAAGTTGCCTTTTTTTGCCATCAAATACCAGTTACGCTTGAACTACCCTTTGCTTAAGGTGCTTAGCTTACACTAAGAATTGATTAGCACATTTTGATGGGAGCAAATTTTACTGTCATGACTGAGTAAATTTTGCTGTCGTCTGAATAGCAATGTTTGTGTCAAAATAGTATTTTGTCTCCTGTATCTGCAGCAGGTAAGCCTTCTGCTGTCAGCAGTGTTGCTTAACCTTTCATGTCATATCCCTCTTCACATCCATCTTCTGCTTAAGGCTTATTAATCTACTTTAGAATTGGCACGTGGAATAAGACTACTTTTCATTTTTGAAAGCTAATGTCATTTGACCTACTTACAGCAAATAATTCATTAATTGCAAGTCCCCAGCTAGCATCTTTTTGGCATATTCTAAACTTCTAAAGAAGTAACAAAAGCACTCTCCAATACTTGACTTTAATATCACAGTGGGAACGCTGGTCTTGTTTCCAATAAACAATCATGGGTATGGTAAAACAAAAGGAGGGGTTAGAGTTTTCTCTGTTAACCTATAGTGAGCTTGGATTTTGCAATATGCATGAAGTTAATTAACACTGTTATATAAAATGGCTAATTTAATCAATAAATTGGAGTCAATGCTGATCAACGACAAGGTGGATAGGCTTCCCTTCGCTTTCAACACAGTGCCAAGTCGGGCTGGCTTGATAGTACCAAGTGGCTGCTGCAATCTGCCATCCAGAAGCTGGGCAGGTGAGTTTTGTTTGCAAGGGAAAGGGGCCGTGGTTTTTGTTTGGGGGCCTGTGGATTGGAGTGGCCGGCTGGCTCCTGAAAATCCACGATACGCAGCATGGCTCCTAGACCCAAGGTGGCACCAGTGCCAAGTCAGGCTGGTTTGATAGTACCAAGTGGCTGCTGCAATCTGCCATCCAGAAGCGGGGCAGGTGAGTTTTGTTTGCCAGGGAAAAGGGCCGAGGTTTGTGTCTGGGAGCCTATAGCCTGGAGTGGCCAGCTGGCTCCTGAAAATCTACGATACGCAGGATGGTTCCCAGACCCAAGGTGGCACCAGTGCCAAGTTGGGCTGGTTTGATAGTATTAAGTGGCTCCTACAATCTGCCATCCAGAAGAGGGGCAGCTGAATTTTGTTTGCAAGGGAAAAGGGCTGTTGATTATGTTTGAGGGCCTGGGGCTGGAAGAGGCCGGCTGGCCCCTGAAAATCCACGATACGCAGGACGGTTCCCAGACCCAAGGTGGCTCCAGTGCCAAGTCAGGCTGGTTTGATAGTACCAAGTGGCTCCTGCAATCTGCCATCCAGAAGAGGAGCAGGTGAGTTTTGTTTGCCAGGGAAACGGGCGGAAGTTTGTGTTTGGGGGCCTGTGGATGGGAGTGGCCGGCTGGCTCCTGAAAATCTACGATACGCAGGATGGTTCCCAGACCCAAGATGGCACCAGTGCCAAACTGGGCTGGTTTTATAGTACCAAGTGGCTCCTGCAATCTGCCATCCAGAAGAGGGGCAGGTGAGTTTTGTTTGCCAGAGAAAAGGGCCGTGGTTTGTGTTTGGGGGCCTGTGGCTGGGAGTGACCGGCTGGCCCCTGAAAATCCACGATACGCAGGATGGTTCCCAGACCCAAGATGGCACCAGTGCCAAGTCGGGCTGGTTTGATAGTACCAAGTGGCTCCTGCAATCTCCCATGATCACATGAAGAAATACTTTCTGGTGTCTGTACTGGCCCATATGCTCTTTCTTCTCTCCCTCAACTTCTCCATCACCTCTCATCTGTTTCACATGCACTATCTTCAAGGTCCACAGGCTACTTTTCACAGAATCTTCAGGCCTGATGCAGTAAGATGGATGAATAAAACAGAGCTGGGATCTATTTTCCAGTTTGGATAAAATGCATTCTGCACACAAATCCAAGGAGAAGGTGCTGCCCGATGCCCAGAAAAACTTTCACTACTGCTAGTGTTCTACGTCAACCGCAACTTAGTCTGAAAGAAAAGCTTTTTCTCTGAGAGCATCTGAGAGGTTTGCATGAAGCACTGATATCTGACATATGCAATTTTGAATTGGAGAGGAAAAAGAAAATGGCAAGAAGTTTTTAATTTTAGTGGTTTCAATTTTAATTTCCGTGCACTTTTTCAAAACTTGTCAGCTCAAATGCCCATCTACATCTTTTAGTCATCTGTAAGTCAGTATTCATATAAAATGTGCTTCAAATCAAAAGAATTTCAAATTTGCACTCCAAGTTTCTATGCCTAGATTTATGATTTCCTACACATATTAGATGAAAGGAAGGCCTTTTTTACTGAGGGAGTGCTGGAACACTGGAACAGGTTGCCCAGAGAAGTTGTGGGTGTCCCATGCCTGAAAGTATTCAAGGTCAGCTTGGACGGGGCTTGGAGCAGCAACAAAGGAGAAGCTTGATGGTAGAGAAACAAAGTTGGACTATAGAAGAAACTCGGATTGAAGTATAGGAGCAAGTTTTCTCTCAGCTCTTGGGGTAAATTCAAAGTTGTACAAAATGACATTTATCTGTGATATTCACTACTGTAACAGAAAGGTTCATGAAAACTGTACAGAAGATAGCAAATTTCAAAAGAGATAAGAATTACAGCATAAAATCCACGGGATGGGTTACAACATGAGACACTCTCTAAGAGAAAATCTCTGTGTTTCAGCACTTCATCATGGTAAGATTTCATGAAGTGCCAAAGAAGGCGGCAAAATATCATTCGGGACATTATTGACTGGAATTCAGCCTGGCCATTAGTAGGAACTGGCTTTGAACACATCATGTAGATACACCACACACACTTTCCCTTCACTGAAAAATGACTGTTTACAACGAATAAGCAATTGACGATCACAATTGATTGAAAGCATCTTAAACATGTCAAGTATTTCATTGTAGATGATCTGTGATCCAAATGCTTCTTCCACCTTAGAGAGGGACAGAACAATTCTTCCATATCATGATGGTTTAAAATTGTATCAACCAATGTTTTCTGCTGAAAAGATATCATCTATTTTTTTCTATTTTTGGAAGAAAATATTCCTAGACATACAACAGGTGAGAACTAAGTAATTTTAAAGAAACAAATGAAATGAAAGTATTCTGTAAATAGAATTAAATGAAAAGCTGTGTTTTAAATAGGAGCTAAATATTAAACAGAATTTTTGTACCAGGCATTTGAATTACTGCACCAGCTCTTTTGCCCATAAAGAGAGCATTTCAGTCTTTTCCTGCCTGCTGCCCCTTTGGAGACAGCTGTGGCCCTAGGATTTGCGTCTGAGGGAGAGCTCCATCCTTGGACCTCCTGATCTTTCCCAAGTGGCCAAATGGGGATGCACCAGCAGCACTGCTGGGAAGGTGCTGGCTCAGTGGCTGTTTTTTGAGACTGTGCCCCCCATATCAGCTTTATGTGTGTGTGTGTGTGGGGGGGGTGCTCTGGTGGCTGTGGTTACACACTCACTGGCCTTGGCAGAGCACAAGTCGGAACCTTTGAAGGTTCCAGCTGCTGTGAGGCGCAGGAGGCAGAGCTGGTGCTAGGCACAGTGTGCTACTGTGCTGAGGGAAAGGTGAAAACAGTTAATAATCCACCCTCAGCTAATCACTGAGGGCTGATGGGAGGCACAGGCTTGGTGGAGTGGCTCAGACACTGCGGCTCCGCCGTGCAAAGCAGCATGGCTGAGCTGGTTGTTGGTCAGGTAAGGGCTCAAATATATTTCCTGCAACTTGCTCCAGCACAGTTCAGCCTGGAAAAAAGGCGTTTTTCCAAGTGTAGGGGAGTCAAGCTCCAATAAATGTCAGCTGAGCGCTGGTGCTTGCTCCCCTGCATGAAGCCTCAGTGAGGCACCAGGGCCTCCTGTCAGCAGGAGGGGAAGGGAGATCAGAGTTGTTGGAAGAATACATGACTGAAGGCTGAGCACAGGGTTGGTGGTGCTTTGCGTGGCTCTTGCATGACATCCAGGCTGGGTGTTGCAGTGTGAGCTAACCTTTTGTTTTGCATCAGGCGTTATGCCAGAGCCAGCCCCAGGCTGCACATTTTCACCCAAATCCATTTTTGTTGTTGCAAGACTGCTATACCTGCCACTGGGTTTCAACCAGTGTTACCAGCAACACAGGTCTGTTGGTGTGAGTGAAACACCCACACAAGCTCTTTACAGCTTCAGCACAAATTGCAATACAGGAAAGAGGCCTTCTCCTCACAGCCCCAACAGATAAGGCTGAGTAAGAATCCCAAGCCAGGACAAACTTCTCTGCCATCCCTAACCCATGCCACACATAGATTGAGGGATAGGAGTTTGCAACAACTGGAAACTGCCCTTGACCCACTGCTTTACCTGGAGAGGATGCAGCTGTTCCAGCTGAGGGTTCCCACACGGGCACAATGGCTGGTCATGGTTCGGAGACGTTTCTGCTGCTCAACGTCCCATAGCTTATAGGGGCCTGAGTAAATATATGTATTGCAGTAAAAGATCTCTGTATTGTATAAGTGACCCTGCCCTGATTCTAGTTATTGTAAATGGGCTGCAGCTGCACTGTCCTTGATTGGGCAGTAGCCTGTGGAGGTAGCTGGGATAAAAGGGGGTGGGGCATTCAGGGAGGGCTGTAGAGGAGCCCTGGCTGAGAAGGAACAACAGCACTGCTGTGAAGAGCTGCTGTGAGAAAACCACCCAGAAGGTATGAGACCCTAGAAATATTATATACAACAATATAAATGCAACAATAGCTGGAGAGGCAAAGTAAAAAGTTCTTCAGAAGAAACCTAATCCTGTTTCTATGCCCTAGGAACCTCACTGCACAGGCTCTGGCATTCAGCTTTCTCAGTAAGGGAACAGAGAAAATGTGTATCTCATGACCATAGCACAGAAGGTAATGCTGCTTATCAGAAAACGCCCAAATCAAACCCTGCCTTGCACACTGGGCAGTTCCACCCCACACCAGGGAAGACAAGTCAGGTGCATGGCATCCTTCCTCTGCCAGCCAAGGTTTTGTCCCCAGGCCCCACAGTTCTGTCAATCCCTTGAAAACACCTCTAGTTTTACTCCTGCATTCACCTGAATCTCAGCACTACTTGGGCCAACAGCAAGGTAGTCTCCTTCTTTAATCCATGATGCAGAGGAAATGTAAACATCTGGATGCTCCATCTGCAGCAGGGGGATAATCTCCCTAGTAGCGTGATTCCACAGATAAACAGTGTCATCCAGAACCACTGCCAGGAAGTTCTGGGAGCTCCAGTCTATGAGATTCAGATCTACACTTTGAAAGAGCAATGCAGGTCACACCATGATGGCTAGAGAGCCCTGCCCTTCACCCGTGCTGCTGCAGCAGGTGTGGGTGCACACGTGCACACACACACGTGCAGGTGAGGGGCAGCCTTCTGAGTGTCACTATGCCCAGCTGCTGGGGCCAGGTACCCTGCTCCAAGGCATCTACACTGTGCCCTAGACCACTGTGCCTGTAAGGCCACACAGGGACACTCCAGAAGTGGTCTGTGCTAGCCTGGGTACACAAAATAATACAGACAGCCCAGTTACCCAGTCCTAGGAACAGCAATCCAGTACAGAATGTTCTGGATGCCCAGCACTCAACCCTGTAGCCTACTTACAGTAGTCGTTGAATATCTCTGGTGCATCCAAGACCCGTTCTGGCTTTGAGGGAATATATCTGCTCTTCTTCCTGCTCAATCCAGGTGCCATTTTCTGACTGTAGAGCACTTTCAGGTTATTCTGATAGTCTGTGTGCAGGGGAACAGGTTTGTTAACCTGAGTTAGTTTCCTCCCAGCTGAGTGCTGCTCACCCAACTAGGAATCCCTTGGAGTGAAAATAAAGTCCTAAGAGAAACACTCACAAGCCTGCAGTGCACTAAAATCACTGGCAGAATGAACTGCTGAGCAGGGGTGAGCTACAATTTCCTCATTCATGGAAACAAATTTAACAAACACTTGGGTTTTTGAATACCATTATATTTAGTTGCAGTTTAAGCTAGAAAGTGCACAGCAGAGGGTTTGATGCTCTTACAGACTTCATGAACGTTTGGAACCTGCAGTACCGGTAACTGTCACCGACATCTTTCCATAAAAATCCTTTCTTTAGGATTTTTCCCCCTTCTGAGAAGCTGTGGCCTCAGCAACAAAAGGTAAACAATGGTTATCTGCTGCTGGGGAATGCAACAGGTGGATGCGTGATCAGTCTTGGGTGAATGTTTGGATTTACTGACCACTCACAGCGGAGCTGGGTCTCACCCTCTGCTGAGACACAGCCCTTTGTTTATTCATTCTTTTCCTATTCTTAGCTTAGCTAGCTTCTGAGAACTTTCCTTCTATTTCTTTTAGTATAGTAATAATGTAATATATATCATAAAATATTAAATCAAGCCTTCTGAACATGAGGTCAAGATTCTCATCTCTCTCTCCACCCTGAAGACCCTTGCAAGCCCTGTGACAGGTGACCAACTGGCAGTCATAGCAACTCTCCTAAATAAATTCACTTTAACTGTTATGCCCTCCCTCGACCTCAGGAACCTTAAGAAAGGAGACTCCAGCCTGTACAGCTCTCAGAAACCAGTTGATTTCTCCTGTGACCACACACAGAGCCTCTGTGTTGCTGTTCCCCTGACCTGATCCCTCCTGCTGATTCAGCTCACACGGAGCCTGTATCATACCTTCTGGAGCATTCTGTGGTTTTCCTCTGAGGTGGAGGATCTTTGCCTCTTCCACATCAAAACCATTCAGATTCACTGCCCAGGCTTTCTGTTGCTCCTACAGAGACAAATCACCCTCAGTGCAATGCATTTAAAACAATTCCCACAGTACAATTTAAACAGACATCTAAGTCCCCTTCTCTTAGAATCTGAAGATGTTTGACTGTGCTGCAAGGGTCAGTCACACAGAGGCAGGTCAAAGCAGTTTTCCTCAGACTTTCATACATTGTCCTGCTCACATTTTCAAACAATGGCAAATTCAGTGTCATTGCCAGAGGGAAAAGCCACAGCCACAAAGCGACCAAATGCTTCACAAACAGATTTCAGAACACAGTGTAAAACATTCCAGAAGTGTTCCCGGTGGAGACCTTGTCCTAGAATAGCTACCACCAGCAGTTTCACTTTGCATAGGCTTACAGCTTTGTGTTTTTGTTGCCTGCTACATTTTAAAGCCTCGTTAGTCAAAAGCTAAATTTTGCTACCAGAAGCAGCATAGGCTTCGAGTGCATGGCAGTCTCTACAGCTTCAGTCTCATCCTAGGCTCCTGAAGCCCAGAGCTGCAAGTAGTGATGGCTGGGACTTGTCAGTGCCGTGTGCCCCCTTGATAGAACCTATTGTTCACTGCTCTGTAAAGGGGCAGGAAGGCGTAGCAGTTATTGAAGTAATTGTAACTTAGCAACATGCTCACCTTCTTGGTAGGGGAATCCTCAGCAGGGTCATTCTCTTTGGTTAGGAGGAAATTTGCCATCTGCATCTGCATAGTGCTGCGTTTGGGAATGTAGCGATCCCCCCCAGCCTTTGTGGGGGTGCTTTGAATTTTGGATCCAGATTTACCTGCATTCACATATGAAAATATTGTCTTACAGCTATTTAACAGCCTGTATTAGAGCTTTCACGGGAGCAAACCCAACACTCTTCCACATCACACCCACCAGACAAGTAGGACTCTGAGGTCTCATGCCACCCAGTCCCAACTAACTTATATTTTCCTCCCTGCCACCAAGTTGGTTAGGGACTGTGTGGTGCAACTCCTTGGGTCTAGTGCAACAATTCCAGAGTCCAGAGATAAGGGGAAGATACAAAAACGCTCACAGGATGTAAAGCTGTCAGCTGACAGTCCTGCCCACACTCGTCCTAGCATACAGCTGTGCCAGCAAGGCTCAGCTGGCCGAACAGCAGCTGGCCAGCCCCAGTGCTCAGAGCTCTGCCCCTCATGCTGGCAAGGAGGTGGGTGGCTGTCAGGAGCACAGCCCACCTCCTCCTGCCTGAGCAGCAGCCGGTAGGGCAGCGTGGCAGGGAGCCCAGGGCCCCGTGGCTACGGACAAGCAGCCTGGGCCAGGCTCCCGCACTCAACCTCTGCCGCCGGTGGCCGGCGCTCACCGGGTGTCTTGGACGGCGTCTTGCTGGGGCTGTGGGAGCGACATGCCGGCTTTATGGGGGACACGCCGACAGGGCTGGGCCCGGGGCCGCTCTCCTTGGCCTTGCGCTGCCATGGCGCAGGCGGCGCGTTCGGGATCAGCGTGTCCAGCTTCCGCAGCCCGTGCAGGCCCGCCTCGAACAGAACCTGCGCCGTGGTCCTGCGGGCGGGCGGGGTGAGCCGTGCCCACCGGCCGGGCTGAGCCTACTCCGACTGCCCCGCCGGCCTCCCCACCACCGGACCGTGCAAGCGCTCCGGCTGCTCCTCCCCACTAAGGGACACCCCCACTCTCCCCAGCCGCTCCTCGGGACACCCCATCAGCCGATACGCCCTCCCTCCGCTTCTCGGGGGTCCTTGATCAGGCAGCACCCCTTCCAGCCGCTCTTTGGGGCTTCTTCCGATAAGCAACATTCTTCCTTCCCCTGCCTTTCAAGGGCAATCTCGTCCCTGCTCTTTCTCCTCCCCACCGAGCTTTGCCTCCGCCCTGTGCCCCTGGGGCTGCTCTTGGCCAGGCAGCCTCAGTGGGAGCCAGCACTGGCTGCAGCCCCAGCGGGGCCCCGGGACAAGGCCCAGCAATTAGGAGGCCAATGAAAGCTCTGGGCAGCAGCAGAACCCTCAGCAGAGTTCTTCGGACAATCAAGGACTGGCCACCCCTACACTGCAACCTCACTGGGAATGTTTTCTGTCTGACGTAGACTTTCAAAAGAAGCTGTTTGAGGGAAAGGTGAACTAAACACTCACCCTTTTCTCTTCCAGCAAGTCCAATTTCGGACAGAGCATAAGAGGAAGATCAGCTCCAAAACAAGCAGGCCTGCCAGTAACCCTAGCCAGAAGCCTGTTCCCTGACAGAAACCCCTTCCAAGGCCCTTCTGGGAATCAGGAACATGTGCTGTGGTTCCAGCTGCACCTGTGGGAGCGATGGGGAGCGTCAGCCCGTGCTGTGCTGCACTGCTGAGCTGGCAGCACGGTGGATGCGGGCAGGACGTTCTCCATTTCCCCAGAGCTGGGGCCTGCAGGCACCTTGCTGCCCCTTGGCACAGGCTGTGCCACCCAACAAAGCCCAGCAGGCCGGGAGGAGAGCCCGGGCGCAGCAGGAAGCTGAGAGAAGGCCCTGCTCTAGAACGGAGGGAGTTCCACCAGAAGCAAACAAAGATGGTAATTTGAAGACATTCCCACTGTGCTCAAAATTTGTCTGAGAAGATTAGGACGTGAGCTTGTCATAAATCCCAGGAAATAACTGGGAAAAGGTTTTATGTATGTTGGTTGTGACTAGGTACAAAGCTCCTGTGGGAAAAGAGCCTCTGCAGCAGGCTGGCTGGCTGAAGGGGTCTTACTTCTTCCTAGAATAAAGATTACCAGTGAAATGCAATTTTATTTTTTATTGTATAAGGGGAAAATATTTTCCAGACCTCTAAAACCAGTTTCAAAAATACAGATGTGTTGTGGAAAAAGGAATGAAACATATGAGGATTTCTCTACACAAGAGATATTTCTAAATATTTTTAAAAATGAGAAGTGAAGACAAAATGAGGTCATTTTTTTGGATTCTAAAACTACTTTAAAAAATCTTTAAGTACTATAGGAATTGGGAAGAAATATTTGGGGGTGTCTGTCTACAGAAAAAATATTTTGAAATATTTCTACAAATTTCTAATATCTAAAAGTGAAAAATTAAGAAAATGGGGTTGCTTTTTCTCGGGAGCCCCATGCTGCTGCCTGCCCACTGGGCTCCCCCAGCCCTCGGGACCCCGCCGCTGGTCACAGCAGCCCCTGCCTGGCTCCTGCCTGCCCACACCGTGGGCATCCACGGCTGCTCCTGGCCATGGAGCTCAGCCAGTGGTGCTGCCGGCCGGGCTTTGCTGCTGCTGCCACCCAAACACTGGGGTGACGGCACCTTCCCTTTAGTGCAACTAAAGAAAGGGCCATCACCTGGCCTGGCAGAGAGCGGGGATAACTTCAGTGTTGTTTAGAGGGCAGGCCCAGGGGGCTCAGGGGCAGAGGAAGGGACATGTTGGACTCAGGAGGGGCAGGAGGGTGCTGGGCTGCTCCTGGGGTCTATAGAAGAAGTCGGGACAGGACAGAGGAGGATTAAAAAAGAGATGGAAGTAGCTTGGGGATATACATGGGGAGAGGAGGTGGCAGTGGGATATCCAGGAGAATAGGAGATTTCCTTGTCGATGGCTGTTCTGCAGTCTTCTTCTCAGAACTCATGACAGGGCTGCCCAGGCCCTTCTAACTGCTGGAGGAGGTGCTCCTGCTGTTTGGGTGTGACATGCAGCCACCATCTTAAAACTCCTGTCCAGAGGTGGAACTGTGGAAAGAAGAGGTGGCTGAGGCCCCAGCTGCCAGTGGCACACAGGGAGCCTCCTGCACAGCTGGCCCAGAGCTGGCAAGGCTCCCCAGCACGGCTGGAGCTGCTGGCACAGCTTGGCCCAGCTGCACAGCTGTCCCTCAAGGCCCCGGCCCGCAGGGCACGGCTCTGGGCAGGCTCCCTGGCCAGGAGCGGGCCCCAGAGCGCCTCTGCCTTTCAAGGGCAATCTCGTCCCTGCTCTTTCTCCTCCCCACCGTGCTTTGCCTCTGCCCAGTGCCCCTGGGGCTGCTCTTGGCCAGGCAGCCTCAGTGGGAGCCAGCACTGGCTGCAGCCCCAGCGGGGCCCCGGGACAAGGCCCAGCATTTAGGAGGCCAATGAAAGCTCTGGGCAGCAGCAGAACCCTCAGCAGAGTTCTTTGGACAATCAAGGACTGGCCACCCCTACACTGCAACCTCACTGGGAATGTTTTCTGTCTGACGTAGACTTTCAAAAGAAGCTGTTTGAGGGAAAGGTGAACTAAACACTCACCCTTTTCTCTTCCAGCAAGTCCGACTTCGGACAGAGCATAAGATGAAGATCAGCTCCAAGACAAGCAGGCCTGCCAGTAACCCTAGCCAGAAGCCTGTTCCCTGACAGAAACCCCTTCCAAGGCCCTTCTGGGAATCAGGAACATGTGCTGTGGTTCCAGCTGCACCTGTGGGAGCGATGGGGATCGTCAGCCCGTGCTGTGCTGCACTGCTGAGCTGGCAGCACGGTGGATGCGGGCAGGACATTCTCCGTTTCCCCCAGAGCTGGGGCCTGCAGGGACCTTGCCACCCCGTGGCACAGGCTGTGCCACCCAACAAAGCCCAGCAGGCCGAGAGGAGAGCCCGGGGGCAGCGCAGCTTTTTGGGCAGTCGCTGCTTGGAGGGACACGGGCCACACCCATCCCTGAGCAGCCCCTGCCAGCCCTGGCCCTCCCTGCCCTGTGACAGCTCCCCCCGCCCCAGGGCACAGAGTCAGGCCCTGTCAGGACCCAGTGCAGCCCCTGCCCAGTCAGGAGCCAAGGCTGGCTCTGGCCCTGGGCTCGCGGCAGGGCTCCCGCTCGGGGCTGCTCCTGTGCCTTGGGCCTCGGGACAATCAGGGCCAGCTCCAGAGCAGCTGCAGCGGGAGGGATGTTGGTGCACGAGTCCCCTTTTCCCAGGGCTCTGAACGAGCTCCAAAGGCACCTCCAGCTTTGCCGGTCTGTGCAAGGGAGGCCCTGGTAGAAGAAGAAGAGCTGCAGCCACACAGCTCTGCCAATGGCTGAGCCCTGCTGAGCCTGGCACAGCAATTACCTTCTGTGCCTGTGCCCATGCCTGTGTTTGGCTCGGACTTCCTTCCTGCAGCAGGGGCTGCCAATCGGCCTCTGCTTTGTTGGGGAAACACCTCCTTCTGTCCTAACTTTTGGCCCATCACTTGAGAAACAAAAAGTACACCTTAAAAGATGGAGAAATTCTCCATTTCTTTAATGGCATGTTCAGAACGTCATGCTTATGCAAAATCGGATAAAATCAACAAATCATCTGGGCTTTTTCAGCTGGGCCATGGCCCACCGTCCTTCAAACACCTGCCAGTGCTGAGCAGAAGTTGTGAGTGGATCGTGCAGGGTGAGGGCACACACATGCATGGCTCTGTCCTGGCACCTGCAGCGATGCCCCCCTGGCCGAGCTTTGGGCTCTGAGCTGGCAGGTCTCACAGGGGAAAGGCCTTGGCGTACCCTCACCATCTCCCAGAGGCTCAATCCTGAACATGGGCTGGGAAGCCAGATCACCTTGAGCAACAGGCTCAGCTGCAAAGAAAGGCAGGACACAACAGCTCCAATGGCACTGCTGAAGATTCTCCTTCAGGCCCGAGTGGCAGTGAGGGCATCTGGGTGATTGGTGCCCTCCAAGGCACTCCCTTGGCTCTGCCTTCCACTCAGGAGCAGGGCCAGGGGGACCTCGTGCCTGCAGTGGCCCCACACTGGGATGGAAGGAGCCCCTTGCGGGGCAGTCGGGGCAGAAAGGACTCCCTGGAGCAGCCAGCAGCTTGAAACCCAGCCCCAGGCAGGGCCAGGGCTTAGCAGTGGCAGCAGAAGCAGCTCGGGCTCCCTGGGGGCTGCAAAGGAGCTGAGAAAGGCTCAGCCCCCAGGCACAGCCCTGGGCCCAGCCCCTTCCCTCTCTGCTCTTCTCTGTGGCTGCGCAGAGCACACAGAAGGACACAGTGGCATTGCACACGGGAGGAGGATGGACAGCTAAATGCCCCTTCCTCCCACTGACAGTGATCCTGTGGGATCCCTCAGGGCTCCAGAAGGGAGCAGGGTAAGGTTTCCAGAACTGATCTACCTTCAGTGAAATTTAAGGGAACTGGCTCATGGTAAGCTCTTGGCATACTGACACAGATTATTCTGTCAGGAAAGGTACATTCAGAACATGCCTCCAACATCTGACAAGGTCTTCAAAGCACCATTCACCAGCATTTCCAAGTAATCCAAGTCATGATCCCAGTCGAGGAGGGATCACAGATGCTACAGAACCATTTCCATGGTGTGTTGGGATCCCCTTCTCCCTTGGGGAATTGGGGACTGCAAGGGGGTGGGGTAAGGCTGCGGGAGCCTGTGGCTCCTGGTCACTCTGTACGCTCTTTGCAGGTCCTGTGCAACATGCCTGGAGGGGCAGCTGGAGCAGCCCAGGGCCCTGGGGCTCTCTCCCTGCCACACAGGAAACCCTCACTAAATGCTTGGGGAAATCTGCAGTGCCACAGCTGTCACTCCCAACCTCCGTCCCTCCCTCCTGCCCGCCCACCTGCCCATGGAACAGCTCCCACATCACATGGGCACATAGCCAGGCCCTCTCAGGACACACTGGAGCCTTGCTCTCCCCCTCTGCCCTTTCCCCACCACGGGCACTCTGTGCAGCCGCTCCCAGGTTTCGGGACATGTCTCCCACGGAGGGAGCCCAGCAGGACAGCTCAGTACCCGAGTGCCCTGAGCCTGCTCGGGACAATTCCTCTGGGCTGTGCCCATCTTATCCGGGCTGTGCCCGCAGTGCCAAGCAGCAGAGAGGGCAGCTCAAGCCTCAGCAGGGCTCAGGCCCAGAAGCAGAGCAACTACCTCCTGTGGCTGTGTCTGGCATCGCCTCCCTTCCTGCAGGAAATGCCACCTTCAATAGAGCCCCTCTGTCCATCCCTTGAGAAAGGAAGAGGCACAGCTGGATCAGATGGAATCATTGCAGATCCAGGAGGTGGCCTGTTCAGGAGGCAATACTTGTCCAAAACATGGATAAGGATCAGGAAAATTGATCTTGGAAGGGCATTAAACCAAGAAACAAGTACTTCAAAACCCCTGGAGGTGGCTGCCATGGTGAGTTCCCTGAGGTGTCAAAGGCCAAGCCACACCCATGGCTGCTTTCCCTGAGGTGTCACAGCTGCAGCCCCAGCCCCATGGCCGGGTTTCCTGAGGGCTGGCAGTCCCAGTCTCGCTCCATGGCCGCTTTCCCTGAGGTGTCACAGCCCCAGCCCCACTCCATGGCCAGTTTCCCTGAGGTGTCTCAGCCCCAGCCCCGCTCCATGGCCGGGTTTCCTGGTCGCTTTGAGATGCTGTTCCTCTCTCTCTGTGGAGAAAGTAGAGGCCAAGGAGCTTGCAGAGCAAGCCCAGAGCCACGAGGGCTCTACTGCCTGCTCAGCCCTGTGTGAGCTCTGCTCCTTCATGCCTTCTCCTCCCGTTGTCAGGTCGCACTGACACTCGGCCTGAGCCCAGTGTTCCCTTTTGGGGCCAAGGGAAATCTCTGCTCCTGCCTCTGGCACAGGGTGCTCTGCCAGCAGGTCAGGGAAGGAGACAGCCCTGGAGAGAGGCATGAGCAGTGGAGGAAAGCCAACATCACTGCAGTCTTGCAAAAGGGCACCAAGAAAGAGCCAGGAAACTGCAGGGCCATCAGCCTCAGCTCCATCCCCAGAAAGGTGACAGAACAGCTCCTCTTGGATGCCATCTCTAAGCCTGTGGAATAACAGGAATGGAAACCATGCTTGACCAATCCCATAGCCACCTGTGCTGCAGTGACTGGCTGGGCTTGTGAGGGGAGAGCAGTGGTTGTTGCCAGCTGGGACTTCAGCAAGGCTTTGTCCCTGCCTCCCATAACAGGCCCCTGAGGCAGCTCAGGGACAGTGGGGCAGAGAAGTGGACAGGGGAGCTCCAAACTCAGGTAGCTGTGAGCTCAGGGCGCCGTGCTGGGCCCAGCCTTGTTTGCCTTATTCCCCAGTGACCTGGCAGAAGGGACAGTGTTCCCTCAGTGTTTGCTGATGGGACAGAATTGGGAGCAGGGCCTGAGGCACCACAAGGCTCTGCTGCCCTTCAGTGAGACCTGGAGAGGCTCGAGAGTTGGGCAGAGAGGAACCTAATGAAGTTGCACTGGGAAAAGCCTCTAGAAGAGCTTCAGGCTTTGTAATTACCAGGCAACAGAAGTGTTTTAGTATAGTGGAGTCTCTAACGTTGTCTTGTAATGTCCAGTCAGGGAAACCACTGCGTCTCTGTATGTCATAGGACCAGTCACTTGTATGTATGTCAAGAAAGTCTTTGGGAGAAACATGAATGAATTCAGAAACTTCCCCTGATATTATTTTGGATTTTCACGATTTTCTGGAATGCTGGGTGAAGTGTAAGGATGCTAAAAGGAAAGTGAAAGCAAACCAATAAATCTTTAAAAACTCAGAAGCCTCTCCTGTCTGTTCCTTGAAGAAGTTGCCAAACAATGTCACTTTTGCAATCCTTTGAAAGATCTTATAGGAAAAAGCATTGGCCAAAAGTGCTGCCCTGTGTTTCTGAACAGCAACATGCATTTTGTGTTGATGCAAGGTTTGTACCAGGGTTTGGGGTTTTTGTGTGTGCTTTGAATGTGAGTCTTTGCAGGACTATTAATAATTAGACCATGTACTGAAGAGAACATGTTACTGTGTTGTGCTGTTCAGTGCTGAAGAGGGTTGAGACAGAGCAGGTAGCTCTGTGTCTGTGTGTAATTGCATGAGCAGCACGGGAGCAGTGCCCAGGGCCTGGAGAAGCAAACGGGTTCCCGGTGCTGAGGACAAGGTGTCCAGAGCTCGGGATTGTCCGGCCAAGCTCTTCTGGCTCCTTGTGCTTCGAGACCTAGCCGGGAGCCCTGCAGAGCCCCGGGTGCAGCTTCCTAACTTCCCCCCTCTTCCTCTGCCTCCTCCCTGCCTCCAGGGTAAAGGCGCTCCCTGGCATTGCACTGGCTGTGCCTCCCTCCTAGAGCAGTGAAGGGATCGTTTCCCAGCCAAGGTGGCTCTCCCATGGAGACAGGAAAATGGGCAAACTCCTGCTGCCCCAGCATCAGGCAGGTGCAGTGTGTCCTTGCCTGTCAGTCCCTGCCCTGCTTCCCAGAGATGCCACTGATTGTTCCAGAAGTCATGGATCTGCATTTCCAGGAGCATGTTTGCAAAGACACGAAAGAGAAAAATTGACAAGAATTGTTTGTGCTTCTCTTCCTAATTTTTTCCAATGTATTTTCTAGTAGGAAAGCATGGACCAAACTGGCAAAGTTCCTATAATGTAGGAAAAGCATCCTCCTGTATTTGACTTGAGTTGAGGACAGTTGCAAGCTCTCCTGTCAAATGTACACAGAAAATTCTCAGTGAATTTTCTGTCTTTCTGCTGAGTCAGTATAAAAGATGACGCTTCTCAGAAGCTTAATACTAATTTTTCCATTTATATGGAAAGTCAAAGTTGTTAGTTCATATGATGGCAGGATAACGGAGGCAGCTGTGGTGGTGTCCAGGTTTATCTCCTGTACCCAATGGTGATCAGCAGCAGCATCAAATCAGGTTCATCTTAGTTTTCTGCAGACAGGTCTTGATGAAAACATCAGTTCACCTAGAGCAGGGTTTGAATCCCTGTAGTGCAGCTGACTCCGCACGGGCTCTCTGGGCCACCGCCTGCCAGGGGCAGGAGCAGAAATTTCCCTTGGCCGGGGCCGGAGCCCTGGCGTGGCAGTGCCTGAACAGCACCTCCCTGCCTACAGTGCCACCCTGGATGGCTGCCCCAGGGCCTGGCATTTGACCCTGCACTTGCTGCAGGAGTCCTGGCCCTGCTTCCACCCTGAGCAAACGCTCGGACCATTTTAGAAGCTCGGTGCCCAAGGGGGCCGCCACAAGTGGTTTGCCAGGGACCTGGGGCCATGGCTGCCCCGATTTTGGGTACACGGTGCTGATGTCAGAGTGGCCATTGTGACCTGTGCCACCAAGGCCACAAAAGGGAACGCGGGGCTCAAGCCGAGTGTCAGTGCGACCTGACAACGGGAGGAGAAGGTAGGGCGGGGATGTGGCTGCCCAGGGACCAGAGGGGCCCCACACCTCGGGGCTCTGGGCCTGTGCTGCAGGCTCACCTGCCTCTCCCTTCCCAAAATCACAGAATCAGCAGAGGAACAGCCAGAGGACACTGCAGTGTTACTCAAGGCGACGACGGGAGGAGAAACAGACAGGAGCAGGGCTCACGCAGGGCTGAGCAGGGAGTAGAGCCTCGTGGTTCTGGGCCTGTTCTGCAAACTCCCCCCCCCCCCTTCTTTCTCCCATAGACAGAGAGGAACAGCACCTCGAAGTGACCACGTCCCTCGAGGAGATAGACTCAGCGTAGACAGCCGCCATGTCTGACAGAAAGCAGGAGGGTCCTGGTGCCAGGGAGCCAGGTGAAGGCAAAGCAGCTCTCTGATAGCTTGGCCCAGGGGCTCTTGTGGTAGCAGGCAGCGTGGGGATCAGAACAGAGGCAGGGGGAGGCAGGAGCTGCTTGGCCATGCCAGGGCTGGGAGCCTCCTTCCTGCCCAAGTGGGGCCCAGCTGGGCCAGGGGGCAGCTCCTGGGACAGCCGTGCCCGCAATGGCCCCTGCTCTGCAAGGCCTCCAGCGCTGCCCATCAGCCAGGCAGGGACAGAGCAGCCTTGGGGCCGATGCTGCTGCAGGCTCAGAGCCCCGCACAGCTGCTCATGCCCGGTGCCATTGGCTCTGTCCCCTGCAGCCTGCATGCTGTGTCGCCGTGCCGAGGCTGACCCGGACGTGTGCGGTGACAAACTGCAGAAGGGTGGGCTCTGTGCCCACGTGTTCTGCATGGTGAGTGGCTCCGGGCGCTCCCTCCACCTTTGCAATGGGCAGCTCCTCCCGCCCCCTCCTCATCAGCTTCTCCCCTTGGCTGCAGTTCTTCGCCACTCTACTATTTCGGCAAGAGACGGACCGCGGGGGACTCATGGACTTTCTCCCTCGAGATCTCCTAATTGCAGTGCGGCGGGCGGCACAGAAGGTGAGAGCCTGACAAGAGCAGGGAGATTTGTGCCTGGCGAGGTTTGCCAGAGCTTAGCCCAGACTGCAGGAAAGAAAGGCCGGCCCAACAGTCGGGACAAAGTCTGGCTCCCAGCAGCTCTGGCACAGAGGCCCTGGCACAGCAGCCTCCCTCCTCCAGCTGGCGGCTCTGTGGGCTGGGAGCCGGCAGCGGCCACGTCCTGCGCCCTGCCCTTAGCCCTGGGGCTGCCTGGGGAGGCCTCGAGGCTGCTGCTGCTGCTGCTGCTGCTGCTGATGCAGCTGCTTGGCTCTTTCCAGCGCTGCTGCGTCTGCGGCCAGAGCGGGGCAACCATCATGTGCTGCAGGGAGAACTGTGACAGATGGTTCCACTTGCCCTGTACCAAGGAGGGCGGCTGTGTCAATCTATACGTTACTCCGTTCAGGTACCTCATCTCTCTTTATGGCCACCCCTGGGGAATGATCCGGCATTTCTCACTTTCCCCATCCCTTTGCCCCCAGCTCTTTCTGCCCTGAGCACCGTCCAGAGCAGGAGGTGGATGTGACTCCTGAGCCGGACACCGTTTGCCTCATCTGCATGGAACCTGTGGAGGACAGAAAGACCTTCACAACATTGGTGTGCCCAGCGTGCAAAAAGGCCTGGTTCCACAGGGACTGCATCCAGGTAGGAGCCCTCCCCTGAGCCCTGGGGCACAGCAGGTGCTCAGCAGCAGCAGCAGCAGCAGCAGCAGGGCCTCGCTCACCCTGCCTGTGTTTGCCCTGCAGGGACAGGCCTTGCGCGCTGGTGCTTTCTATTTCCAGTGCCCCCTGTGCAGACACAGTGGGGAATTCCCTGTTGAAATGTTCATCTTGGGGATCCGAGTCCCCTTCAGGTTGGTGTCCTTCTGCCTGGCCCACCAGCCAGGAGGGTGCAAGTGCTGTGCTGTGCCAGGCCCTGCCCCAGGAGCCCTGGCCCTGCCCTGTCCTGTGAGTCTGGGCTTCAGCTTCACCCCCAACTTGGAAAAGTGCTGGAGAAAGAGCTGGGACACCCTGGACCTCCGTGAGCGAGAGCAGCAGAAATTCATCATCTCTTCCTTTCTCCATCAGACAGCCAACGTGGGAGGACAACGATGCCTTCGCAGATCTAGGAGTGAGGCACGGCCAATGCAATGCCAGGGATTGCCTTTACCCTGGGGGCAGGGAGGAGGCAGAGGAACAGGGGTAAGTTGGGAAGCTGCACCTGGGGCTCTGCAGGGAACCTGTGTCTCGACAAGGGCTCAAAGCAGGAAGAAGCAGAAGCGCTTGGCTAGACAACCACGTGCTGGTACACTTTTTGTTCTCAGTGCTATGAGCTTGTTTGCCTCCCCAGGCCCTGGCAATTGCTCCTGTGCTCCTCCTGTGCTGCTGAGGGCACCCACAGGCGCTGCTCTGGCCTGAGGAACAGCACACAGAGATGGGAGTGTGACAGCTGTGCTGGGCTCGGAACATGTATGAGTCAAAGTCCCCGGTGTCCCTGGGCTGGGGGCAGTGCCCAGGCCGGGCTTGGCAGAGCGCAGCATCCACTGCTGGAGGGCTGGAGGCACTGCTCTGGCCTGGCTTGGCCGGGGCCTGGGTGATCTTTGACATTCCTGCTTGCCCTTACAGCCTCCAGGGATGAGACAGAGCTCAATGGCCCCAGGCCGGCCAGACAGTCAGGACTACAATCTGCTCGTGGCTGGTCAGAATCTGAGGCCATCAGCCCCAGCTCCCACAGCCCTGTGCCATTGGTGCTGGTTTCCCCACCTCCATCTCCAGAGACGGGCAGCCACAGCAGGCCCCAACACGCAGCATGGCAGCAGGCGCTGCCATCTTCCTCACTGGACACCAGCAGCATCAGCAGATCAAGGGCAACACGCAGCACGTCCCCTGACCCTGAGGACAGGGTCCATTCCAGACGTGCTGGGCCCAGCCGCAGGCGAAGCTCCTCTCGCCGGCAAAGTCGCGCCCAGAGTCCACCTGTCTGGTCCAGGAGTCGCCGTGACAGGAACAGTAGGACAGGGCCAAGGGCTGAGAGGCCCAAGCAAAGGGAGACACCATCACGGACATCCCCCAGACGCAGGTGCTCCCGCCAGCAAGGTCGTGCCCAGAGTCCACCTGTCCGCTCCAGGAGTTGCCATGACAGGAACAGAGGGACAGGGACAAGGGCTGAGAGGCCCAGGCGAAGGGAGACATGGTCAGGGCCATCCCCCAGACGCAGGCGCTCCCGCCAGCAAGGCTGGGCCCGGAGTCCACCTGTCCGCTCCAGGAGCTGCTGTGACAGGAGCAGTGGGACAGGGACAAGGGCTGAGAGGCCCAGGCGAAGGGAGACATGGTCCGGGCCATTCCCCAGACGCAGCCGCTCCCGCCAGCAAGGCTGGGCCCGGAGTCCACCTGTCCGCTCCAGGAGTCGCCGCGGCAGCAGCAGTGGGACAGGGACAAGGGCTGAGAGGCCCAGGCGAAGGGAGACATGGTCAGGGCCATTCCCCAGACGCAGGCGCTCCCGCCAGCAAGGCTGGGCCCAGAGTCCACCTGTCCGCTCCAGGAGTCGCCGCGGCAGCAGCAGTGGCACAGGGACAAGGGCTGAGAGGCCCAGGCGAAGGGAGACATGGTCAGGGCCATTCCCCAGACGCAGCCGCTCCCGCCAGCAGCGCCGGGCCTCGACTCAAACTGTGCGGTCCAGGAGTCGCCAGGACAGGAGCAGGAGGACAGCAGCGAGTGCTGAGAGGCCCAGGCGTAGGGGGACATGGTCGGGGACATCCCGCAGGAGCAGCCGCTCCCACCAGCGACGTCGGACCTCAACTGGGACCTCCAACAGCAGCACGTAGCGCCGTCATCTTTTCTTTCTAGGCCGTGTGTTCCTTGCCAGAAGTGAAGGTGAGAACGGTCAGTGCAGGGACCCTGAGATGTGCAGCTCTGTGGGCAAACCCTATTAGCTCTTGATGTTTCTACTGGCAGGAAGAAGTCTGGGCTAAATACCTTGATTTCTGTGTAACTTTCTGTGTATTCAGTGAAAAGTCACTTAAGGATGTGGCTAATTAAAAAGGACTCTTGTTCCTGCCTTTAGACTTCAACCTCAGATGTTTCCCCACTGCTTACCCTTGATAATGAACCACTCCTTAATGGGCTTGGATATGCTTAGGGAGACATTCAGAGCAAGGTGGCTCTTAGGGAAGCTGTGTCCGAACAGGACGTGTGCTGTGTTGCTATCCTTGAACAATCTCATTTCAGTAAAGCCAAAAAAAGAAGAAAGAGATGAGACACTGCCTCACTGTCTGAAGACAACTCCTACACCATTGCTGCGGATTTGAAAGAGGCCTTTCAAAGAACAAACCAGAATAGACGGTATTTCCTCCGTCTATTCTGGTTTATTCTTTGAAAGACCTTCAAAGAGCAAACCAGACTGAGGAAATACCCTGGGACAAAGAGGATGCACAGGACTCTGCCCCAGATGACCATTTGGGACCTTTGCCTGAGGATGATGCAGCTCAGGAGACGAGTTACTTCAAGTTTTCTTTCTTTGGAGGCACAGAGGAGTTGGGCATCAAAGAAGGTAACAGCAGAACCCTTCTAACAGTGCCATTGCTAAGGAAGAGCTTCTGGCAGGCACTGTAGGGCAATATGGTGTAAAAAAGGTCAGGATGCAGGGGATTTTCAGCAACAGAAGTCAGTAATTAGGCAGAAGCATTTTGATCTTCATTTCTGCTTGCTAGGGTTGTGGTAGATTATTGAGAGGTGCCTCATGCTTGCATCTCAGGAATTCTGAAAGGCATGCTTTGAGAAGGCATTGGGGGTTTTTGCTGAGTGGTGAAAAAGCTTGTTCTCATGCCCTGAATTCCTCAAACAGGGAAAAAGGTGACACACCAGTCATATCAAGTTTCATAGGAACTCACAAGGCTTTTAAGGAAATGTGCGTTAATGTAGAGGGAGGAGCAAAGTCCGAGAGCTGGCCCCAAGATCCATGAACATTCTGTTTGTTACTGAATTCTACTCTTGGACCTTTAGAAAAAGGAAATGGAATGACACATGATCATTGGGGTGTCCTAACCTTAGATAAAACGAGGCCGTCTGAAATGAAGATGAAACAACATTAACTCAAGTCCCAGTCATGTAGGAGAGAAAAGAAACCCCGTGAAGTTACCCAAAATATTAAAAAACCCAACGCAACAGCACAAAGCAATGAGCCCCCCAGAATTGCGCCGAACTGAAAAGGTATTCAGTGTCTTCTGAATGCAATGAGAAATGTTTAAGAATACATAAGGGATCCCTGGAACAAAGTGGAAAATACAAAGTGGAGCAGAAATGTAGCTTAGAAAATCTGGCAGGGTCAGATTCTGTCCTTCCTAAATCTCTCTTCTCCACTGTAAGTATTTCACGTGAAAGGAGGAATTCTTCCTGATGATTAGAGGAATAATCTGGTTTTGGCTTTTTTTCTCTATTGGTGCTGTCATTGCAGAGCCTCACGCGCTTGGGACAATAAAGCCAGTAAAAGCCACATGGCAAGAGGATCCACGTTTCCAGGACAGCAGTTCTGAGGGTGACGATGAGCCTGAGATGTCAGAAATTGAACAGGACCAAGAAATGCAAGTTGCATTTCTCTTTGTTGTCTACTTGGCTGTAGTAGTTGGATGCTGTGGGAATATTAATAGCAGCACTCAGGGAATGGGAAACTGACATTGCACACCTCTGAGCAATGAAAGTCATCTTAGAAAACCGTTTGTGCTGCACAGAGTCAAAACTCCCAGCAACCTATTGGATGTGAATGTGAATATGGAAAGAAAGAGCAGAGCACAGGAAATTAACTGGGTCATTTTGGTTTGACCAACTCCAAACTGAGTTTGGCCAAAAGCCAAAGACACAGTCAGTTTTCTCTTTAAAAGAGGATTTGGAAAATAAAAAGATTTATTTGGTTTCTAGGGAATAAAGCTTTTCAATGTATGGCATTTCTCTGAAGCACTACAGGATTAACTCGTGTTCATGAAATTTGATAGTACAATTTAGGATGCTCAAATCCCTTTGTCCTTTTCTAGGTTTCTTTCTTTACCATGCACAGGAAGTGCTAGAGTTTTTTTTTTTGTTCTCCAAAGATGATGAACGCCTAAGAGGTATGATAGAATTTCTTTACGCTCTTTTATATTTTTTTTTCCTTTTAAACCCTTCCTGTAATTCAGTGAGGAGGAAAAAATGCTGCCTAGTTATCAAAGTTTTCTAGTCAAAATTTGCCACCCTCACTTGTGATCCAAGTTGTGGTAGAATCCCGTGAGAAAGTCCTGGCAAAATAAAGGTCAACCAGATTTTCTGGCTTTCTTTTCTTTCAGACAATTACCGAATAGGAATCTGGACTTTTAGAGTTTACCAAAAACTTAGTCACTTGACAGCTTATGTAGACATTTCGGATCCTTTCGGGTATTTAAATCATCTTTATCTTTTTCCTCTCTTTCTGGTGTTACCATTAGAAATGAGGAGTGTTCTTGTCAGCCACATATGTCCCTGTGGTTCTTTGTTCTAATGAATCTGGGGTTTTGCTTCTGAATGCAGTGAATTTTGTGTTTAGAAACAAAGAAAACAACATCCAAAGGAAACATGCACAGTCCCCAAAACCTGCACAGGCCACCAAAACAATTGCTGGCTAGATTTTGTAGAATAGAGTCTTAAGCTTAAAGGATGTGCCTTCCATGAGACTGATTCCATAACTCTGCTGAAATGCACTGCTGTGTTCACACAGTTACCAGCCTGCAATCTTCCAGGCAGCCTGATTTACAGGGTGTGTTGAAATGGAGAGCTCAGGCCTCAGCAGGCCTCAGTTCTGGGGGAAGATGTGGGGTGCTGGTGCTGAGCTTCTAATGCAACAGCTGCAATTTCACTGCAATTCAGATTGCAGCATGTTGAGGAAAAGTGCTGCTGCCTTTGATTGTTCTTAGCACACCAGGCTGCAGTAGGGAACATTTCTGCTGGAGCCAAGGCGTGGTGGGGGCAGGAGAACAGGAAGGATGTGAAGAATTGATTTCTGATTTTAGTGCTGTGGTGGTCAAGATTGTTAGAAGTAGCAGCACATTCACAAGTGTTTAAGGCTATTAATTGGATGTTTCTTTTGTGCAGAGGGTCCAAGTTATTTTGTAGATTAGTAGAAGTCAGTGAAGAAAAAGAGGGTTAGGAAGACAGACGTAGATTATTGCTTGAGGTGAGTATGGAACATCTGTTCCCTGGTAAGTCTAGGTGAAAACTGAGCATGGGGAGGGATTGCAGGTATGAATGTGCATGTAAAATTAAGTCAGGACCTCGAGAAGAGCTTTAAATTTGTGATGAACAGGGAAGAGAAATTTTTTAGTGTAGCGGTGTGTATAACATCCTGTTGTGTGGTCCAGTCAGGTAAACCACTACATCTTTGTGTGTTACAGGAGCAGCTACTTAAGTGTATGTAAGGATAGTGAATGTAGAGACTTCTCCTCATAGTGGATTCAAGAACTTCTCTTTAGAATTTGTTAGATTTTCATTATTTTCTGGAACGCCAAAGGAAGCATTAGGATACCCTATAGGAAGTGCAAGCAAACCAATAAAGTTTTTACTGATTAGAAGCGAATCACGTTTGTTCCTTGAAGGAGTTGCCAAACAAGGTTACTTTCAAAATGCTTTCAAAGGTCTAACAGGGATCAATATCAGCAAACCCTGTTAGGTCATGTTTGGGAGCTGGGGCTGAGGCTCTCGTGCCCTGGGGAGCCATGGGAAGGCTCCAGGCCTGAGTGTGCGGCCAGTCCGGGGCCATTGAGCTGCAGCCCATCCCTGGTGGATGCAAGGGCAAGCAGGAATGCCAAGGGACCCCAGGGCCGGGCCAGGCCAGGCCAGAGCAGTGCCCCCAGCCCTCCAGGAGCGGACGGGCTCTGCCAAGCCCAGCCTGGGCACTGCCCCCAGCCCAGGGACAGGCGGGTGCTTTGCCCAAGGGCTGGGCCCAGAGCAGCAGAGCTGTCACAGCCCCAGCTGGTTCTGGTCTGCGTGCGGCCCAAGCAGGGCCCGTGGGTGCCCTGGGCAGTGCAGGAGCAGCACAGGAACAGTTGCCAGGGCCAGGGGAGGCACAGGGCTCAGCCTCTGCACGGTGACACAGCATGCAGGCTGCAGGGGACAGAGCCAATGGCACCGGGCATGAGCAGCTGTGCGGGGCTCTGAGCCTGCAGCAGCATCGGCCCCAAGGCTGCTCTGTCCCTGCCTGGCTGATGGGCAGCGCTGGAGGCCTTGCAGAGCAGGGGCCATTGCAGGCACGGCTGTCCCAGGAGCTGCCCCCTGGCCCAGCTGGGCCCCACTTGGGCAGGAAGGAGGCTCCCAGCCCTGGCATGGCCGAGCAGCTCCTGCCTCCCCCTGCCTCTGTTCTGATCCCCACGCTGCCTGCTGCCACAAGAGCCCCTGGGCCAGGCTGTCACAGGGCTGCTTTGCCCTCACTTGGCTCCCTGGCACCAGCGCCGTCCTGCTTGCTGCCAGACATCGCAACTGTAAGCAGATAGTCCCTTTCCAGGAATGACGCAGTCACCTCCAGGTGCTGATCCTCTCTTTCTGTGGGATAAACAAGAGCTTGGGGCGCTGCCATGGCAGGGCTTCCCTCAGCTGTCGGCACTTCCAGCCCGGCTCTGCCAGGGGCTCTGGCAGTGCCACGGCGCACGGCAGCTCTGGCATGGCAGCTCTGCACTGCAGCCTCCGCCAGCAGCCAGATCCGCGGGCTGGGACTCCACAGCGGCCGCACGCTTCTCCCAGAGCCCGAGCAGCGGCGGCTCGCTCCCAACACCGAGCCGGGAAGGCGCCGAGGTACAGCGCGGGCTCGGCTCTAGGCACGAACCGCCCCGCCCCTCACACCCGCCCGCCCTTTCCCGCCCTCTGGCCCCGCCGCGCGGCGCCCGCGCTGTCGAGGCGACTCTTGCCCACAAGGAGGCGCCCTGAGCCCTGCAATGGCGCCGCGAACCTTCTGGCGCTCTGGAAGGCGCGGGCCTGGACCTGGTGCAAGCTGGGCCCTACGTCCCATTTCCTGAAGAAAACCTATCCTGTCATGCCTGGGCTGTGCACATTTTTAAGCCTGATCAACAGGAAGAGACATTTAACCTGTGACACACATAGCAGCCTACAAGCTCAAAGTGATGGCCAGGTATTAGAAAGGCAAAGTAGTTGTTGCTAGAATTGTCTTTAAGACTCAGGGCTGGGCCCGTTTCACTGATCTCAGACCAAGAGGGAGGTTGACAAAGCTTGGGAAGAAGGATGCCCATTGATAGTGGACACAAAGGATGCAGAATTTAGGGGCCATAAGGACATCTGCTAGAACTGCCAAGTTAAGGAAAACAGTCCTAAAGTTGTCTCAGCAAATATGCTGAGCTGAGCACCAGCTGGGTAAAAAAGAGTGTGATGTTTGCCCGCAATGGGACTTTGGCACCCAAATTATCCTGGGCCTGGCCATGGGATGGTTCTGGTCACCAGAACACATGAAAAGACAGCATAATGCAAGCACTGGGCATTGTGCTTCATAGAACCCAGACAAAAAAGCTGGGAAGACTCTGCTGGATTCTTGTGTGGTATCTACCCCTTCTGTTCCTTCTTCTTCTCAAAATATATTGTAAGCCTGATTAAAAAAACTTACTTAGAGCCATGGTCAGTGCCATATTCTGAAAACTTACAGCTGACTTACAGGTTTAGTATCTCACAGAGCAGGTTTGAGGCCCTGGAATTGGAGGGACAGACAAGTGATGAAGTGGGCAAAAGTCCTTCTGGAATAGAGGAGCACCTAGGGCAGGTCAGGCAACACCATGCATGGTGACCACCTCTGTTCCAAGGAAAGGCAGGGTCCCTTCAGGCCTTCCTAAAAGCATCTCAAGGGAAGGTTTCCATCTCCCCTGCCCTCTTTCCTTGACTTTAGCTGAATCTTTCTCTCACTGAAAGACAGGAAGCTCAAGTGTGTTAGGAGAATACTGTGAGCATTGGCAGCGGTGAACAGTCAGTGTGAAAAACGCCAATCACTTGTTTTTAAAATTTTAAAAAGTTTCATAGTAATAAAATAGTTATAAAAATAGTAACACAATTAGAGTAATAACAATTTGGATAAATTGAATTAAGACAATATGAGACAATAAAAACAAAGAGTTACGGATGTCCGGGTACCTTTTTCTGGGCATCAGGAGCCTGAAAAAGGACACCCATTAACAAAGGATTAACCCTTAAGAACAATAGCCTGTTGCATATTCATATACTTCATACATGATGCATAAATTCCATTCAAATACAGGATTCTGTCTGGTCATTGTCAACTTCTTTCCTTCTAATCCTAACAGTGCCTCCAAGGTGAGAAGAAGTTCATTTTTTCTGATAAGAAGGCAAGAAATTCCTTTTCTCTGAAAGATTTAGATGTCCTGTGGCTGCTATCTCACTGCAAGCCCTTTCTGTTAAACAAAGCATCTTACATAGCATAGTTTCTATTTTTATAACCTAAAACTATATTTAACACAGTGCTTAAGAAAATTAATACAGCATTGCTTTCTAACACAACACATATATATTGCTTTCTCAACAACACACATATAATATTCATTTTAATATTTGCGAAAAGCCAATCATAAAATACATGCATTTTTCACAATCCCCACTCTTATTCTTTGTAAATCATTTGGCTTGAGCAATATTTTTTTTCTACTTATATCTTCTGGACTATGCTGGTAAAATAAAACACGGGATTACACAAGAAAGAAATATAAAAACAGTTGTAACACAAATGAAAGATCTTAATTTCTTCTAACACATTACCCCACCAGCTAGATTTTAACATTGTTTTCTAATTTTTGGACTGGTACCTGGGTTGTTATATGCGTATATATTTTTCTTTTTGATTTCTTTTGCTTTTGCTAGAATGACTTTTCTGTGGTCATCAATTTTCAACGATCTGATATATTGAACTTTCCACAAACACCCCCTTCTTTGGCCAATAAATAGTCTAAAGCGAACCTTTCTGATACCCTACAGTTTTTGTTTGGCTTAGCTGACTTAATGTTAACTCTAATGCCTGGGCAGCCTTATTTGCTATCATTTCTGTAACTGCTTGGAGTCTTGTAATACAATTCAACAGATAATTTGGAGTCAATACAGAGTTAGATTGCTGTGCTGGTTTTACCTTTTCCTTTATTATTTGGGGTTTTTTTTCCAAATCTTGAACCGCATCTTCAAGATTAAATTTAAAACAAATCCATCTCTCTCCTTTTGGACATTCAGTTCTAAATCTATTGCCACTTTTTCTTAAGTTTCTTGTAATCTAATAATTTACTCTGTTTTGCCTACAAGTTCTTAATTTGGATGGGTTATAACAGTGGCTGTTGACATAGGTGTGTGTAATAAAGGAGGAACTTTGGTTTCTTTCTATGTGATGCTTTCTGTAGCATTTGTGACACAATCCTGCTGGTATCCCGAAAGGGAAAAGACAACAAGTGAGTGCCAGAAACAGGAATAACAGAGGTCCAGTATGGCTTATACTCCCACCTCCCATGCCTGTGAGGTTGCAACCCACAGCAGGTTTATTTGATCTTCTTGGTGGTGAAATACAGAGGCCAATCTGGTCTTGCCCTCCATTTTCTTGTCACTTTCTCTTAACTAATTGCTAGGCAAATTGGTTTTGACACTCTTTAACTGTGGTCTCTGACTGTTCCTCAGGTAGCTCTCATTTAACAGGCACTAATAATTCCCATCCACAAAACCAAGTCAGTACTTTAACACTTTTTGCAATAAGAGCATAAATTTTGCGAATCACAACACTAATTACTCTTACAATTTAAGCATTTACTTATAACCCACCTAGCATGTCCAGTATTGGAATGAATCAAGTAAAGTTTACTAATGGAAATAGTAATTCCCCTTCTCCCTTGTACAATTCTAGGGCTAAGGTCAGAATACAAAAACGTTCTTGATCTTTCTATCTGAGGTATTCCTCCCCCAAGGAGATGTTTTATTCAGGCAGTGCTCAAATCCAGTGATATAAGCATTATCTTATTTCTTAATTCAGTGTTATTCTTTGTACATTTCTTGGATCATTCGGGTTTTCTCAAACCATTACCACTCAGTCCCCATTGGAAAGTCAGTTCAGTATCACCCGGTTTAAATATGATAGTCCGTTCCTCAAGTTTCTTCACAAGTCCTTTGATTCTGCTGGCATGAATTCACTCTCTTTCCGTGATTTTGATTGTTGCTTCAGTAGTACCTGGAAAGGACTTCTTAATAGCATAGATAATAAAAGAAAGATAATACTGCATTAACTTTTACGATTCGCTTTCCTTCTAAACTTTCTGGGTTTAGCTAAAAGCTTTCTCTACAGCAGCCTCTTCTTCAGGAAAAAAGCCTTCTCGTTAACGGCAAACAAAACACACAAAAGAAAAAAAAACCAAAAAACTTCTTACTTAAGAAAAACAAACCGCTTTGTGAGGTTTGGAGAGTCAGCAATCTCTGCTTTGATTTTATCTTTTAGTGCTAGTCCCCCCTGCCCCTCTTTTCACAGCCCTGCTGTCAATGCTGTTCTTGGCCCTTCCCCCGGTGCGGCCCCTTGGCTGCAGGGCCGGGGCAGGGGAGAGCAGCCCCGGGCATGGGGGACCCTGGGGGCTGCCCTGGGTCTCTTTTGCCCTCTCTCTCTCTCTCTCTCTCTCTCCCCTTCTCTCTCTCGGCCTACTTCCAGGCTGACGCTGCCATCCTGGGCTCGGCGCCCCGACAGTCTGGGAGCCCCCCGGCAGCTCTGCCCCGGAGCCAGCCCGCTCCTGGCCGCAAACCTGTGTCCTCTGCTGCCAGCCCCGCCCGGGGCACCTCCATGGATCGGTCCGTGCCGCAGCCCCCGAGACCCCGCCGATCGCAGGGAGCGCTCAGACACCTCCCAGCCTTGACAACCCCAAACCTGGCGTGCCCAGGTGCTCCTGACATTCTTTCTCTTTCTCTCGTCAACTTATCCTCTTTTCTCTTCAAGGAGGGCCCGTTCTGCTAAGGCTTTTCTGGACCCCAGTGTGGCATTGAATAACCTCTTAACAACCATGTGTTAAGATACTTCTCTGCCTTTCATGCAAAAAACTTGCATTCACACTTCTGCTCTCTTCTAGCACCAAGATGTCATCACTTCACATTCTAACATCTCAGAGTTTCCTAACTACTTCTCTACTTCAACTTCTCTCTTTCTCCTCTCTCAGTTGTAACCCTTATGGGGTCGATATTTATTCTTCCCCTATTTCTTTCTCCAGCCCAAACTTCTTTGTTGATTTTTTTTTCTTCATCCTCTTGGCTTAATTTCAAAACTCTAGCTGTCATTTTCTTATTTTCTGATATAACTCTTACTCTTAATTGCACTTGTAAGACTCTTCCCAATAAATTGCTACCTGCCCCTGGGACCAATAACACATCTCCCACCTAAATTTTAGTTTCTTCCCTCAATTACCACATCTTTAATGACCAGAAATGTACAACTTCCTCTTTTTGCCCCTGTTACTTTCACTATATGTTTGCTCACACTATAACCTTTTGGAACGTTTAACAGGCAGGTTTTCTCTGCCCCTGTGTCTATAACAAATTCCAATTCTTCTTCTTGGGGACCCACTTTTAAAGTTATCACAGGCTCCTGATGGTATTTGTTCCCCCCCAAAAAAATTAAAGCCTATGACTTTTTTTTTTTTTTTTTTTTTAATGGGCCCATTTCTTTAAAGATTTTCAGATCTTCTGCTTACTTAGGACCATTTTCCTTTTTTTCTAAAGTTTGTTTATCTATTTAGTTGGAGTTTTTTCTTTCCCCTCTAAAAGCTGTCTCTCAAAAATCTTTTGTTTTCACATTTCGCCTTTGATATGCTGTCTCATTTATTCTCTTGGTTATGTAATTACAATAACTGTTCATGTGTTTACTCCCCTCCTCATTATTTTAACCCCATTCAGGAGGTACAGTTGGCATTTTGTCTTCTCTGGGGGTCCCTGCAGATTATCTTTTTCTTAAGCTTTTATTTCAGTTGCTCTGATTAATTGGTTTTCTTCCTGAGAAAAATATTATTTTCATTACCAACCACATCTGTTCTCAAGTATACATGTTTGGACCTAAAAGTTGGTCTAATTGTTCAGCTATGCCTATGGGATTCTCCAAATATCTCTTTTATTTATTTCTTAAAATTTCAGACCACAGACAAAGTCAAAGAAGCATTTACAAACTCTGATCCATCACCCCCCTTTGAGAACCTCTCTTAATGGAAATAGACCAATCTCTTTATCCCATTCTTTTTGGATTTTTATCTTCTACAGCCTTTCTCACGTATTTTTAGGAAGAATCAGGAGAGGGCTTTCTTCTAACTGATTTTTTAGTGTTTCAATAAAGTGATTCCTTTAGAGAGTTTCCTTAAGCAGCCGGAGCTGTGGTTACCAAGGGAATGGAGCTCAGGGCAGGACTGGGAGGCTCGGCACAGCTCAGGGTCTGGGGGCTCCAGAGGCGGGGTCTGCAGCCGGGATGGCCCGAGGGGATCGGCACAGCTCAGGGTCTGGGGGCTCCAGAGGCGGGGTCTGTGGTTGGGATGGCCCGAGGGGATCGGCACAGCTCAGGGTCTGGGGGCTCCAAAGGCGGGGTCTGTGGCTGGGATGGCCCGAGGGGATCGGCCCAGCTCAGGGTCTGGGGGCTCCAAAGGCGGGGTCTGTGGCTGGGATCGCCCGAGGGGCTGTTCCTGTGCAGACCGAGCTGGAGCGGGGATCGCCCTCACTCGGCTCACGGTGGCTGATCCGGCAGAGACAAAGCCGGGACTGACCCCGGCTGCAGCGGCGGGAGCCGACAGAGTCAGGGCAGCCGGGGATGGGACAGACGGGACCCCCCTCGGTGCGATCAGCGCGGTGACCACGGTGCACACGGCAGGACAGACCCCCACCCCCGGCAAGAACGCGGGCCAGGCGGCCGGACCGGGACAGACGTACCGGGACAGACGGACCGGGACAGACGGACTGTGCCGGAGCCGGCACAGGGGCTGGGAGGGCTGGTGCGAACGAGTGGGGGAACGAACGGGAATGGATGAGGTAATTTGTTCTCAGCTCTGTACTTTCCCCGTTTTGCTTTTTGGATGCTTTGAAATGGTCGACGAGCTAACTGACGACCTTCTCATATTGTTTTTCTCATCACCCTTTTATTTATCTTTTGGCAAATTATACATGTTTCAGGTACTTGTTTTTTTACTCTAAAAGTCTCAATGCACCCATAGTTCTTTTAAAAAAATGATCACACCTAGCCTGTGTATCCCACCGGGCTTTTTGATACACGTCCTCTGCTATTCCCTCGTAAGCGTTTTATTATCTAATTGTCTTCCATATCAAGATGTTTCTATTTCCCCGATTTATCTTGTTCGCCACAATCTTGTTTTAATTCCCCCCCCTTTTTTTTTCTTCATTTGGAGTTAATATTAACTCTTTCAGCTCTATTTTCTGCTGCATCTTTAGCTTCTTGATCTGCCAATTATTTATTTTATTTCTTCTTATTTCTAGGTCTTTACCTTTTGGTGTCCTTTAATATGTACTATTGCTATCTCTCTTAGGTAATTGTAATGCCTCTAAAACCTCGAAAATAAGTTTCTCATGTACTAATCTTTTTCTTCTTTAATTAAGCAATCTCCCTTTTAAAATTTTTCTTAAGGTATGTGCTACTCTAAAGGCATACCTTGAATCAATATATAACTCTTTTGTGTTAAATTTTCTAATGCTGTTTTTAGGTATATAATTCACAAGTTTGCATGTTTTTTCTCATCAACTTCTGCATACCCTGTATTTTGCAATGAGTTGTATTTCTGTTTGTTAACATAACTCCCAAAGTGCTGTCTTGGGGTATTTCTGTTGGTATTTTTTTTCTGCTTTTCTTTTCCTGTATCCACCTTACTGAATTTCTGTCTCATTTTTCAGTTTTCTATCTATTCGTCCCCTGCTTCTGTTTTTCACTTTTTACTAACAACTTAAATACCACTTTTCTTTCAACTACTTACACCCAAAAAAACCCCTTTTTCTCCCACTGCTTTTCAATACAATCCAACTCCCTCCAAGGAGATACGGTAAGGCTTAAAATGCACAATCGACATTACCTATACTTTCATTCGTCTACATTCACTCACTTTTATTTCTCATTCACTTTCACACATTCCTTCACACTCTCAAGACACAAAGTGGATCCTTATTGCTAGAAAATCACAGGTCCTTGTGGCCCCCTCTTTCGCTTTGGGGTTTACCTCCAGGTCTCAGTGTCACCAGGCCCCCTAGAAGGGCCCTGACTCTGGCTGCCTCTGGTGCCCGTTCCCCTGTGAGGCTGTCTGCGTGTCTTTCACACTCTTCAGCTACGGCCCCTCACACGCCCAGGGAACGCTAGCTTGGTTCGCAGGTCACTTGCTCCTCTTGGGCCCAGAAGCCCCCACCCAGCCGGGAGCTGCAGCCTGGTGTGCAGGTCACTCGCTCTTTCCACACCTCCCCCTTCCCACCTGCCCAGGAAGTTGAGGCTGGCTCTGTGTGTGTGTCACTCTCACACACCACAAAACAACAATAAGGTACCTTTTACTTTCACATCGCCTATTACAAGTTTAGGTGTTACTGGCCAGTCCCGGTGCTATTGGATATCCCTCAACCCAGCTGTGTTATCCAACCCCAAATGCTCTTGGGCAATTTTTCCCTCAATCCTGTCGTGTTGTCCAACCCCAGATGCTCTCGGGTAATTTTCCTTCAATCCAGCTGTGTTGTTCAACCTCAGATGCTCTTGGGCATTTTCTGTCCCTCAACCCAGCGGTGTGGTACAACTACAGATGCTCTTTGGCATTTCATTTGTTCTGCTGTGTTGTCCAACCCTGGATGTTCTTGGGCATTTTTTTATCCCCCAATCTAGCTGTGTTGTCCCACCCTGAGTGTTCTCGGGCATATCCTCACTCGGACAGAATTCTGCTCAACCCTGCTCTTGGATGCTCTTGGAATATAAATCCCTCAACCCAGCAGGTTTTAGGAGCCCCTCCTGTCCTGTTTCCTAGTGGATTGGGCTAGGAAACCTTGCTCCCCACCACCGAGGGGTCCAACCCCTCCCTGAGACCCAGTCCCAGTCACCCCCGGGGATTCTTTCACTCTCTTATGAGTCGCTTTGTCTCTTTACTGGCCGCTTTTCCAGCGCAAAGTCGGAAACGCAGCGTGGGAGACTCCGCACTCACTTGGCAGGTCTGGGACAACCAGCCCGCCTCTCATTCACACACATTCATCCCCCCGTACCTGCCCCCCGAGAAATACTTACCAATCCTTTTTCCTTCCCGGGTTCTTCGTGCGCACTACTACTCTTAGGGGGCAAATTACAGCAGTTGTAGGGACCCTTTTCCCGTTCTCTTTGTTTTGTTGTCTCCTTTTGTCCACAGATCGTAACCTGCGTCTGTCGGTCACTTCAGGGGAAGCAGAGCGAGGCTGCCAAAGAGGGCAGGGCGCGCCTTCCCCACTCTGACTCTCCCAAAGCACCGGCAGCGAGGAGTTAGTAACCATCCTCTGCTACCAAATTGTGAAAAACGCCAATCACTTGTTTTTAAAATTTTTAAAGTTTAATAGTAATAAGATGGTTATATAGTAACACAATTGGAGTAATAACAATTTGGACAAATTGAATTAAGATAATATGAGACAATAAAAACAAAGAGTTATGGACGTCCAGGTACCTTTTTCTGGGCATCACGGCCCAAAAAAGGACCCCTGGTAACAAAGGATTAACCCTTAAAAACAACAGCCCGTTGCATATTCATACACTTCATACATGATGCATAAATTCCATTCAAACACAGGATTCTGTCTGACCAGTGTCAACTTCTTCCCTCTAATCCTAATAGCACCTCCAAGGTGGGAAGAAGTTTGTTTCTTCTGATAAGAAGGCCATAAATTCTTTTTCTCTGAAAGATCTAGGTGTCCTGTGGCTGCAAGTTATCTCGCTGCAAGTCCTTTCTTTTAAACAAAGCATCTTACATAGCATAGTTCTATTTTAACAATTTTTATAACCTAAAACTATATTTAACACAGTACTTAAGAAAATTAATACAGCATTGCTTTCTAATACAACACATATAATATTCATTTTAATATTTGTGAAAAGCCAATCATAAAATACATGCATTTTTCACACCCCATTCCTGGACATCAGGGCTCTCTGCTCCCCTTTCCCCGGCCATCCCATGGCTCCCAGCCTCCAGACTGGCCATTGGCTTGACCCTGGGATGCCCTGGAATGCCTTGGTCCCCCATTCCTGCCTTTCCCAGCCCCCAGCCCCAGCTGTGTGCAAAACCAGAGACCCCCTGAACTCCTCGTTCTCGAACATCCCTGGTGTCCCCACCCTTGTCCCCCCTTTTTGGGAAACCCTGGACTCCCCTTTCCTGGGCTCAAGGACCCCCTGGAACTCCCTTCTACCTCTCCACGTCCCTGCCCCTGTCTCCTGTCCCTCAGCTGTCCCCTGTCCCTCGGCTCTGTGGGGCCCAGGGTGGCAGCAGGAGCCAGGGCAGCCCTGGGGGAGAACAACCCTGAGCCCCAGCCGGGCCAGTTCCCCCAGTTCCCCCCAGGTCACTCCCAGCATGGGCCCTGTGGCTCCCAGTCACCCCCAGGATGGTCCCAGTCACTTCCAGTTACACTCAGTGTGATCCCAGTATCATCCCAGTCACTCCCAGTATGATCCCAGGTGTTCCCATTCAGCCCTACTATAGTTCCAGACACTCCCAGTATGGTTCCAGTCCTTCCCAGTATGATTCCAGGATGAACTCAGTCACTCTCAGTACAGTGCCATTTGCCCCCAGTATGGTCCCAGTCACTCCAAGTCACCCAGTAGGATTCCAGTCACGCCCAGTAGGATTCCAGTCAATCCCAGATACTCCCAGTATTATTCCAGTGACTTCCTTTATGGTTCTTTTGTGATTCCAGTCACTCCTGGTCTCTCCCAGTACATCCCAGTTGTCCCTAATGTGTTTCCACTCACTCCCAGTTGCTCCCAGTAGCTTCCGGTATGATTCCATTTGCTCACAGCCACTCCCAGTCACCTCCAGCATGATTCCTGTCATTTCCTGTATATCCCAGTTGCCCCAACATGGTCCCAATTGCCCTCAGCCTGCCCCTAGTCACTTCCAGTATGATTCCAGAAGGATCCCAGTCACCCTCAGTGTGGTGCCAGTTGTTCCCAGTATGATCCCATTGGTCCCCAGCATGTCCCCATTTCCTCCCAGTGTGATCCCAGTTGCCTCTAGCACAGACCCAGTCCCTCCCAGTATGATCCTACTCTGATGCCATGATGATCCCAGTTGCTCCCAGCTTGGTCCTAGCTGCTCCCAGTTGCTCCCAGTCTGATCCCAGTTGTTCCCAGTGGCCCCTGTGTTACGTTTGGGAATGGGAGGAAATGTAGGGAAGTGATGCAAAGTTTTTTGTGTATCTGACAGTCTGTTGAGCTGCTGAAAAGCTAGACACGCTTTTGTGAAACACACATGGTAAAGATGAAAAAATTCAGAAACTTTTCTTTTCTTTGTTGGTCGGCAGGGAGGTGCTGGGTTTCGGTTTGGGCTTCAGCTCTGTGTCTGGGCTGGGCTGGGCCGTCTTGCTGCAGGCTGGGCTTCTTTTCTATTTCCTGGGCTGCTTGCTGGCTTCTCTCTCCATGGGCTCTGGTTTGGCCGGGCTGGGCTTCAGCAGCTGCCGGGCAAGGAGACAGGGGAGGCTGCGGAGCTTTAGCCAGAGCAGGGCTGGCTGTGGCTGCGAAGATCTCGCTGTCAGGCTGCTGCTGCTTCTTCTTCTTAGCCTGGCTGAGACCAGAGACTTCTGTGGCTGGTGTAGAAAACTAAACACTAACTACAAAGCTGATCTGAACACAACTGAGCCACAGCTTTCTGTTAGTAGTTATTGGTGGGTTAGGTAGGCTTCAGGCGTGATGTTAACTTTTTCAGTGCTTCAGTCTTCTTCTGAGTGAGAGAAAAGAACAACATGCACGTATATTAAAAACAAGATGAAGATATTAAAGGTAATAAAGAAGAAGGTAAGTAAGGCCCAGATGGGAGGGGGAGAAGATGCTTTGTTTTTAGAGCTGAAATCCTCTTGTAAGCTATAAAGAAAAGACTCTTTTCCCTTATAACACATAAAACTATAAGGAAATGAAAGTGTTTGAATTGATATTAGGTAAAGGCTTCTATGTTAAAGTAAGCAGATGTTGAAATAGCTGTAATCTCATGAGAAGTTTGCACAAAGAAAGAGCACAGTCTTGTGCTCCCAGAGATGAAGATGATTTTAGAGATAATGAGAACTTTTGCCTTTGAACAGCTCATCTTTAAAACAATACCCCATCAATCAACATAGCCCATCTCCAAGCTGTGGGAAGGTTTGTAGAAATAAGAAAGATTTTACGATAGCAAGGTTCCCCTGGCAGTTGTTATTCATGACAAAATTGAGAACCACGAGAAAACTGGTTTTTTCCTTTTGTAGAAAAGTCTCCATAACTTTATCAAGAGGGACTTCTCTCCCTAAGTGAACTAAAAAAAGACTCTTTGAGAGGTAGTAAACTGACTAGAAATCTTAAGTTTAGTTTCTTTACATTGTCAGTGAGAAAGAAAAAGTTGTGGGGAGAAGTATTCTAAAAAGTTTGCTTTGATTCTTACTACCTTTTTTTTTTCTTTTTACTTACTATTATTAAAATTTTTCTTTCTACCCTTTTAAAGTTTTGAGCCTGCTTTACCTTTCTCCTAATCCTATCTCACAACCAAAAATAAGTGTATTAGTAATTAACCAACACCAAACCCACCACATTCTTTAGTGCATTAGCCAAAAAAAAAATCTCAAAATTAAAGAGATCTTATATTAGCAAACCAAAACCACGACACCCTAGCACAGACCCAGTCACTCCCAGTATGACCCCGGTAGGAATCCACTGTGATCCCAGTCTTCCCAGTTGCCCCCAATGTAGACTCAGTGACTCCAGTCACTCTCAGTGTGTTCCCAGTCATCCCCAGTATGGTTGCAGTCACTCCCAGTATATCCCAGTGGGTCCCACTATGATCCCTTTTGCCCCAGTTCTGGCCCTGCTGAGTCCCAGTGTGCTCTGATCCTGCTCCCAGTGGGTCCCAGTGCTGGGCACGGTGAATCCCAGGGTGTCCTGGTGTATCCTGGAGTATCCTGGAGTGTCTTGGTATGTCCCGGTGTATCCCAGTATATCCCAGTGTGTCCCAGTGTATCCCAGTGTGTCCCGGTGTATCCCAGTGTATCCCAGTTTATCCTGGTGTATCCCAGTGTATCCTGCCTGGTGTATCCCGGTGTCCCAGTCCATCCCAGCCTGTCCCAGTCCATCCCGGTCTGTTCCCTTCACTGGGAGTGACTGGGATCATACTGGTGGAAAGTGGAATCTTACTGGGCCAAGTGGATGTGACTGGGAATGACTGTGAGTATGCTGAAGGCAACTGGGATATACTGGGAGTGTCTGTAACCATGCTGGGGGTGTCTGGGAACACACTGAGAGTCCCAGCAGGTCCAAGGACACCGTGGTGGCACTATGGAACCTCATGGAACCAAGGGGATCATTGTGGCACCCCTGGAGCCCATGGAACCAAGGGGCCTTGGTGACACAGCGGGGCTTCATGGAACCCAGAGACCATTATGGTTCTGTGGGGCCTGATGGAACCATGGAGACCATTGGGACCCTTCAGGGCCTGGTGTCACCAAGGGGGCATTATGGCACCTCAGGGACACATGGAAGCAAGGGACCATTGGGTCTCATGGAACTGAGGGAACATGGAACAGGCCTGGCTGGCTTGGCCTCCCAGGGGCCACTGGACAGCTCTGGCTGATGTTGGAATGTCAAAGGCTGCCTTTCATCAGCTCCTGGAGCACTGCGGCTCTGTGCTTTCCTTGCTAGGAAAGGAACTGTCAATCTCTTCTAATTACTCATGGCCAGAACTGGGATTTCAACTCCAAATTTTTCCCATAGGAATATTGCCAGGACAAGTGTGGCAGGCAATGTTTTCAGGAGAGTCACCTCCCATCTGTCGCCAAAACACTGGGGAAGGCTCCGTGCTTTCCTCCCTATGAGAAAGAACTGTCCTACTTCTCCAGGCATGCATGGCTGAGATTGGTCTTCCACCTCCAGAATTCCCTAAATCCAAAGACTGCTCCCAAAAAAAATCTGCCATTCCTGACAAGTCTGGCTGGCCTTGGCCTAGTGAGACTCTCACCTGCCTTCCAAACACTGAGGCTCTGTGCTTTCCTTCCTATGGAACAAAACTGTCCTTCTCAGCCAGGTGCCCATGGCCACAACTGGGATTTCACTTCCAGCATTCCCTGTTGTGACAGACTGGAGGAGATTGTTGGCTCTAAACATTTTGTGTGGGAAGGAGGAAGGGGCAGGTCCAGCCTTGCCCTGCCCTGGAGCCCCAATCCCCCCAGAGCCTCTATCCCAGCCCAGCAGTGGCTGCCAGTCCCTGGCACAGCACAGGCAATGCTCCACAGCCACCTCTGCAGCCCCAGCCCAGCTCCTGAGGGACCAAATGAGCCCAAGCCCCACCTGGGGGAAGGGCCCAGAGAGACCAAGGGGTATTGAAGGCTGACCACAAGGCAAGCACACATCTTGACCCTACCTCCTGTTGTAATTTCTATCTGAACACTGCTGGAATCCAGCAGTTGGTAACTCTGTGTGTGCTCCTCTGTATCTTTTCAGCCAACAAAGCCAAGGGAAGGCACAGTTCCATCAAATGCAAAAGTCATTCCTCTGCTGGATATTAAATCCACTTTCCACAGCAGACAGCCTCAGAGCAATGGAAAGCACCTTCTGTGCCCAGCACAGATCCCAAGGTCCCCCCAAACCCTCCCTGCCCCAATTCTGCCCAGATTTGCTCTTTGCACACACGAGTCACACACTGAAGTCAGGAGCTCCCTCCATGCCCAGAGGGAGGAAAAGAGAGAAAGGGGATGAAGAGCTCTCCTGTGCAGAGCCAAGGTCCAAGTGCTCTGGGATGTCCCAGCAGCATCTGACATGTCCACCATCCCCCAGAGATTTCCGCACAGGAACAGTTTTAGACAAAGGCAAAAGAAAAGGCAATTCTGTGAGATATAAACACAATTAAGATGTTGACTAATATGATATTTATTTCAGCTTCAGAAAGATTGGGCAATTCCCTGAAGCTCAAAGCATGAAACCAGTCAGCTGAAGGGCACTTGAATGACCAGAAAGCACCGGGAGGAGTGCTGAGGGTTTTTTGGAGGACAATGGACATATGTAACATGTTCACAATCCAGCCTTCATAGAACCTGAGTGAGGTCACCATGCCCTTGAAGGACACAAAAGAAGGAGAACACGCTCAGCAGCAGACGGTTCAGGATGCAAAGGCAGACAAGAAAACCACAGCGAGATGCATGAAGAAGAAAGACTAACTAAAATTAACTGAAATATCAAAATGCGTGCGTAAAAAGGATTTAACCAATCATGTGTCGACGGAAGGGAACCAGGACATCAGTTTGATCATCACAGGCTCAATTTTATTGATCAGTACGGCGGGTTAAATACAGTTAATAATGAGCTTCATACATATTGCAAAAGTTGAGCTCAGGATTGGTCAGTTACATATCAGCACCTACGCCTACTTCTACATTCCTATGGTTCTACTTTTGATACTTTCTACATATTCTTAGGATATATTCAGGACTAATCTCTACTCCCTATCCTCATGTTGCAGCAAGGTCACTGCTGACTCTTCCTTTTAGCTTGCTGACTGCTGACTTTTCTCCTTCAGCTTAACCAGTGGCATTATATCAGTGTGGCCTTTCTCAGCTAACCAATTATTAATAATGCTCTCCACATTTCCCCCGTTTTCTTCTTGTGCAAGGAGATTAGTTTGCCATGTTTTTGCTATTGTACGGCTGACCATGTTTTGAATACAGTTAAAGATACAAGGCAAAATAAGCAAAAACAGTAAAATTACACCCAGCAGTCCTATAGCATAGATCACAAGGTTCCTCAGCCACGGTCCGAGTCCCAAGCCTTTAAGCCATTCGTCAATTCCTAAACCGTCTTCTTCCTTAAGTTTGTGAAGTCCCTGTTGTAATTCTTTTATCTTAGTGTGAATGGACACTGAATGATCAGACAGATTCATGCAACACATTCCCTCAAACTCTTCACATCCATGTCCTTGTGCTAAGAGCAAAAAATCTACAGCAGCTCTATTTTGCAAAACAGCATGGTTAACACTTTGCACATCTGCAGTTAACATGTCTAGAATTTGTGATGTCTTGTTCAGCTCATCCCTTGCCCAGCATCCTAATTGTTTTGCCAAATTCATGGCTTTATTGGCAGATCCTCCTGGTAAGATAGTTGAAACCACCACCTGTTTGAATGTGCCCCAAAACCGTGGATCTCCTATCTTGCTGCAGTCTAAGTCATGTATGCTACGTTTTCTCCTGTTTGAATTTTGACTCAGCTGCATTAGCAAGGACACATTAGGATGAAACAGTGACAATTTTCTCAAAAAACAGGGTCCACCCTGTGGTTTAGCTGGTATACCATTCCATGCCCTGTCTCCACAAATCAAAAATATTCCTGTGGGTAATTTCATTGGTGCTGTGATATTTGTGCCGTTACATTGACTGTAATGCTGTGGAGAGAATTCACTCACATTCAGGGATGAATCTAGGGTGGCCCATGTTTCTTTAGGTTGGTTTAAATTCTGAGCACCCAAAAGTTTGAAGCTAAACCATCCACCAGCTGTAGTGTTAGATATGCTGGCATTTGTACTTCCAAAAAGATCCAATTCTTCAGGAGGAGAATGCAAAGAGGTGTTAAGTGATTGGATTAGTAAGCATTGACGATAGCCATCACTCTGACCTGCAGTATACCCTTGATGCTCCGGCAGTCTGATGTTTGACATGTTAGACATACATAAGGTTTGATTGTTTATCAAACTACAAAATTCTCCAGGAGACCACACCGGAAGTCCCACCAGGCATGTTCGAAATGGGTTAGTGACTCCTCCAAGACTAAGACAAAGTGATGATTGGTTAGTTTGATTAGCAAGTGTCACCCATAAATTTTCCCTTGGTTGACTAAAGTGTGTTACTCCTACTGCTTCACTTGCTACAGCATTGAGCAGTATAACAAAAACAAACCTCATTTTTCTTTCTGCTTGCTTTGCTTCTCCTTTTCTTCCTTCTGCTTACATTGTTTTTCCTTTCTTCGCTGTCTTTTCCCTGGTTTGCTAGATTGTCTATTGTAAGGCTGAGTCAATTTTTGAATATACTGATCTAATTCTAAATCAGCATCCTTGCTCACAGGTATAGCACGAGGTAAGTTTAAAGGCAAATCAGCTTTGCAGCGAGCTGCTATGATGCGTGAGGCTTTAGTAATTTCAAATATTCTAAGGTTTTCCTGCAACTTCCACCTAAGATATGCTATAATCACTTGTTCTGCACTCTCAAAGAGCTGTAATCCTGTCCGTCCTGGCAGGCCAGTACTTTGTTCAAGAGCTCTAACCCAGATATGATTTCGAATCCACTTTCCAAAACAAGATGTACACCATAAATATCCCAATGACCTCTGTGGATACCAATAAACCTGATTACAATCTGCACAATGCAAAGCTACCCATGCATAGCATTTATCTTTATCCTTTTTGCAAACATAACAAGGAAGCGAATGTAAGTAAGGACCAGTATAAAATTGTGTTTCTTCAACCCAAAGCAACCAATTCAATGGTGGTGATCGCAAAGCCTCTTCAGCCTTTTTACTATATGAGGCTAACAGCTCAAGGTCTTTCTTTAACACAAGGTGTATCTTATTTCGTAATCGTAGTTCTTGTTCGTTATCCTCCTCAACAACTATATCTTCCTGAGGGTCCCACAACTGTAAAAGTGTTCTAATCATAGAAAATTAATTAGCAATCACTGATACCCCTATTCAAATGAGACCGTTCTCTTTTTGCCTTCTTTTTCTTATCTGTCTTCAATCTTGCTGCTCCTAATTTCACTGGTCCTGCCACTTTCAAACTTAATTTTTGCAACTTATCAATGCAGCAATCTAATGGTCCATCAGGATCCCCTTGGAAGGGTCCTACAACTGAATGCTGTGTTAAAGGCACTAATTTCCTACACCTTATAGAAACTATACGTGATTTACTTTGAACCTTAATTCTATTCACAATACATTGTATTTCCCATCGATAATAAGCAAGAACCTTCTGTTCAGGAGACTCATAAAGATTTAAAGCTATATATGCGTTTTGCCCCGTTTGTCTCCTTAATTCATCTTGCCAGCTTTTTCCCCACGTGTGCTCGTGTTCACAAGTATGACACCACAAATCCCGTAATAATGATTGTTCTATCCAAAAAGTTCTTTTACAACCCCCACAACGTAGAGCTATCCAGGCAGCACAATGTGGATTGTGACAGTCAAGGCAATGTAGTTTCGCTGGATCTGTTAAGTGAAAAGTTGATAATGAGTCGATGAAACCAATCAACTTCTGGGCTGTCCGACAGTGACGTGTCAGTGCTCTGTCCACCGCTTCCGAGTACCCCTTCAATTGTAACAGTAGTGGTTGTAGGACTAGAAGCAGTTTCTTCCCCAGTCGCTCCTTGTCCTCCTCCGTAAGGCGATCCACCAGAGGCTGCATCAAAAACAGGTTTAGTCCACTTAGCAGGCACCCACAAAGGCCCTGTAGGTGAGGAAACACAAAGATACCCCCGACCCCAATATAATACTTTTGCAGGTTTTTCCCATAATCCTGTACTTGGGTTCTTATACTTAACCCAGACCTCTGTTTCCTTAGTATTTTCCTGACCTGACCTCGGATGATGTTTCATTGCAGGGGGGGTATCATCTTCCCCAAAAATGCATAAATGATTAATCACATACAAAACCTTAGCCAAACATGCTTGTGGATCTGTCAAATCTTGATGTTTTTCAATATACTGCTTAAGGGTACCGTTTGCTCTTTCCCGTAAATCTTTCCTTAACTGTATCAGTAACTCATACAATCGTTTATTATTCACTTCCTTAATTGCTGCTTCCTCTATACGTTTGACTACTCCTGCAACATACATAGAGTCTGTGACCACATTTAAAGGCTCCTGTGAGTTGGACACCGCCCATACTACTGCTAACAATTCCAAAGTTTGTAAGCTATCTGCAGGGTCTGCTGTGAGGAGTTGATGCTTCCATTGTCCCTTTTCTTGCCAGGTAACAGCAGCACGCCTTGATTTCTTTCCTGCATCTGTAAAAGCTGTAATAGCTCCTTCTATGGGGTTTTCTTCTCTCAAAGGTCGAGTAATCCAGTTCCATTCTGTCATCCATTGCAAAACTCTAGGCACTAATTTACTAGTCTCTACTTTAGCAGGTGACATCAATAATGCTTCTTGTAAATTCTTTGAATTTATCAAGTACCAGTCCAAGGTTTCTTTTCCCATAGGCAATCTAATATTAGCAGGTTCTCTACCATCCACTTCAAGAATTCTGAGATGCCCCTTTTTGATTAATGCAGCCAATTGTTCAATTTTTGAAGATATTGTTTTCTTGTGCTGTAGCGGTGGTGACAACCATTCCAACACCCGTATCTCCCCTGTTTTCTTTTGCAACTGAGAGAGAGCACCAAGCAAGTGGCAAGGGCTATTCCAGATAGTAAGGTCAATGGGGTGGTCGAGTTGTCGACGAGACACATACCCTTGCTGTACACAGTTACTGATTTGCTGCAAGGCAAGACAATGCTCCTTTGTCAGGTGTACAGGAGTAGTAGGGTCCACACCTTTTAACAAAGGTCGTAGGGCTTCTAATAAGTGATTTGGTATTCCCACAATAGGCTTCAGCCACTGTAAGTCTCCCAGCAACTTCTGTGCATCATGTAGAGTTTTAATGTTCAATTGTAATTCCAATTTTTGTGGTATCACTATTTGATCCGTCAAAGTCCATCCCAAATATTTCCAGGGCTTTGTAGTCTGAATTTTCTCTGCAGCAATAACAAGTGAATATGCAGCAAGAGTATTTTTAATGGTGTTAATCTGTAAAGAGGAGAATGGCTGTTGCTGTGCAAACAAAATATCGTCCATGTAATGATATATTATAGTTGCTGGCCATTTACGACGTAGTGGCTGTAATGCAGCATCAACATAAAGCTGACATAAAGTGGGAGAGTTGCGTACGCCCTGCGGAAGAGATGTCCATTCAAATCTTTTATCTGGTTCCCCACGATTTATTGCTGGTAAAGTAAATGCAAATCTCTTCATGTCATCAGGATGCAGGCCAATAGTGAAAAAACAATCCTTTAGGTCAATAATTAAAAGTGGCCAGTGTTCTGGAATCATAGCTGGATTTGGAAGACCAGGCTGTAAGGCCCCCATTGGTTCCATTTGGTCATTTACAGCCCTCAAATCATGTATCAAATGATATTTCCCTGATTTCTTTTTGATTACAAAAATAGGTGTATTCCAAGGGCTTGTGGACAGTCGTAGGTGCCCTTTCGTATATTGTTCCTGTACCAATTCATGGGCATGCATAAGACTCTCCCCTTTTAATGGCCATTGCTTAACCATCACCGGTGTATCCGTTTTCCAGGTGAGTGGAATGGGGAAAGTCCAAGCAATGGCAATTACCCCAAAGGGTGCTGATTAGTTAACACCACTCCCAATTGTGTTAAAATGTCCCTTCCAATTAAGCAGGAAACTGTAGGAGGCAGTTGAACAATTGAAAACACAGCAGATATTTGTTGATTCTCAATGCACACAGACAAAGACGGCGACCTGCTTGCCAATGTAAATCCTCCCACTCCTGTGAGCATGTTTGATGAGGGAAATAGAGGCCAATGTTGTGGCCATGCTTCTGGAGAAATGATGCTAGTATCTGCTCCTGTATCCAATAATCCATAAAGGGTTATGCTTTGATGCCCATAGGTAATTTCAACCTTTTGTTTTGGTCTATTTTGTAAATCCACAGTTAAAAGGGTAACACCAGTAGAGCCAAAACCTTTTTCATCCCGTGCTTGCCCAGTAAATGATTGTATTCCCGATGTCATTTGTGACAGTGGTACCAATTGTGCAATGCGTTGTCCTTTTGTAATTTTAATCGGAGGATAAAGGGTGTAAGCCATAATTTGTATTTCCCCTGTAAAGTCCGCATCGATAACACCAGGCAAAACAAATAATCCCAACATAGTTATAGAGGAACGTCCCAGCAATAATGCTCCACATGTTTGTCCATTTAATATAAGAGGACCCTTTATTCCAGTGGGTATCCTCTCAGGCCGGTTCGTCATTAGTGTGACGTCTACTGCTGCTGATAAGTCCAAGCCGAGGCTCCCGGTTGTTGCGGGTTGCAGACAGGAGGTAGCAGCGATGTTACGGCAGCAGCTGGTGTCTCCGATGTCAGGGCGGCAACTTGTGTCTGTCCCTCATTGCTGTATTGGTAACACTTGATGAATGGTCTCGAGCCTCTTTACGTGAATGCCAGTGAGCCGCTTTGGAGAGGAGCAAGAGCAGCTAACACCTGATTTTGAGTAGACTATGCTTTTGCAACCCTAATCCTAATTCCTTTAAGGCTTCTGCTATAAATGCCTGTGAAGCTGTTGGCATTAATGCCATTCGCTCTAATGCTTCCTCAATAGTCCAGTTTGCCCCTAAAGTAGCTAACACTCTTTGGGTTGCTGGATTGCTATTTTGCAAGGCACACGTTTTCAATAGCGCTCTGCAACACCAGCCCGATCTATAGCAGTAGCTGCTCTATCGATAAAATTTCCAAATGATTCTTCTCTACCTTGTTTAATGCCCATATAAGCCGGTAACCCTCCTGGCTCTTTAACCATGTCTATTGCAGCACGCACTAACTGCATAGACTCTCTAAGTTTATCTTCTCCTGATATCATCTGTGCCTCTGAATGTAAAAATGCCCCTAAGCCAATCAGCTCCTTTACTATTACTCCATGTAATGGGTCATGTGCATTAAACAATAACTGCTGATGCTGAGTGAATATCAACCGAACTATTCCTCTTAAATCATTAAGACATAAAACCTGAGTATTAAAAAGATAATCTAACATTTGCTTAACAGGTTCACTTTTTACTCCAAACTGACTAACCGTAGAACGTAGCTGAGTTAACAGCTTCCAATCTAAGGGAGTATATTCTGCTATATTATGCGTAAGGTTCCCCTGTGCATCATACTGTGGTGTGTATGTAACTGGACATGCAAGACTAGAAGCTATTTCCACCGCCTCACCATCCCCCATTTGCATTACTTCTTTCGCCAAAGCAGCCCAAGCTTCCCTCCTCTGTTTAGCCATCTCCCCCCATGGATCACGGTGTGCCCCTGGGATGGGATCTGGCCCTTTAAGGGTGCTATGCTGCTGGAGCTTTGGTACAGACCCCGAGCTTTCGCACAGGGAAGGCAGTGGAGCAGAGGCTGGCTCGCACGGGGGAAGCGGCCCCCCCGCTGGAGCTGACAGTGAAACCGGAGCCGGCTCACCCAGGGGAAGTGGCGGAGGCAAAGCTGGCGGCGGAGGCGAAGTTGGCTTGCTCCAACCCCCACCATCCGACCCACCTGAAGCTGGTGGCGGAGGCAAAGCTGGCTTGCTCTTACCCCCACCATCCGACCCACCTGAAGCTGGTGGCGGAGGCAAAGCTGGCTTGCTCTTACCCCCACCATCCGACTCGCCCTCCCCCTCTGACAGGAAAGGTGCAGACGGTTCCACTGCGCCTATAGGAAAATCCTCCACACCACTTTGCTGGGGACTCTTAGGCATAAGTACCTTAGTTACAGAAGGTGCCAGGGGATCATCTTCACGACCATACCCTATATTCCTCTTATGAGCTTCTGTTGCCCTTTCTGCTGCCTTTCTCTCAGAGACCTGCTGAAGTAACGTGTTATACACCACCCGCCATAACTTCCCGAATTTCTTTGCTGACTTATCATCGTCTAGCACTGTATCCCACAATATTTCCCCAAACTTCCTCCACTCTGCTAGCTCATGAACTGTATGAGGATTAGAAAAGATACCCTTAGCATGGCCATAAGCTAATAACTCTGGTAGCTCCTTTTTTAAATCTATTCCTTTTATCCCACGCCGCTCTAAATAGGCGGTAAATAAATCATATGCCGCTTGCCTATCCATACCTATTAATCAGCGCGCGCTGTTGCAGCTCTCCAGGCTCCGGCGGACACGTATTGGCTTAAGTCACAGTTGTGAACCTTAAGGGTGCTTCAAATTCCGGCACCGTCCCAGCTGCAATGACCCAAACCCAACTTCCCCGACCGTGGCGTAATCCCTTTTTCTTTTAATCCGAGAAAAAGGGCAGAGATTCGGTTATGCCCGCATTCTCCACCATTTGTCGGCGGAAGGGAACCAGGACATCAGTTTGATCATCACAGGCTCGATTTTATTGATCAGTACGGCGGGTTAAATACAGTTCATAATGAGCTTCATACATATTGCAAAAGTTGAGCTCAGGATTGGTCAGCTTACATATCAGCACCTATGCCTACTTCTACATTCCTATGGTTCTACTTTTGATACTTTCTACATATTCTTAGGATATATTCAGGACTAATCTCAACTCCCTATCCTCATGTTGCAGCAAGGTCACTGCTGACTCTTCCTTTCAGCTTGCTGACTGCTGACTTTTCTCCTTCAGCTTAACCAGTGGCATTATATCAGTGTGGCCTTTCTCAGCTAACCAATTATTAATAATACTCTCCACACCTGTAGCCTACTTACAGTAGTCGTTGAATATCTCTGGTGCATCCAAGACCCGTTCTGGCTTTGAGGGAATATATCTGCTCTTCTTCCTGCTCAATCCAGGTGCCATTTTCTGACTGTAGAGCACTTTCAGGTTATTCTGATAGTCTGTGTGCAGGGGAACAGGTTTGTTAACCTGAGTTAGTTTCCTCCCAGCTGAGTGCTGCTCAACCAACTAGGAATCCCTTGGAGTGAAAATAAAGTCCTAAGAGAAAATAAAGTCCTAAGAGATTTTAGTGCAGTGCACTAAAATCACTGGCAGAATGAACTGCTGAGCAGGGGTGAGCTACAATTTCCTCATTCATGGAAATAAATTTAACAAATACTTGGGTTTTTGAATCCCATTATATTTAGTTGCAGTTTAAGCTAGAAAGTGCACAGCAGAGGCTTTGATGCTCTTACAGACTTCATGAACGTTTGGAACCTGCAGTACCGGTAACTGTCACCGACATCTTTCCATAAAAATCCTTTCTTTAGGATTTTTCCCCCTTCTGAGAAGCTGTGGCCTCAGCAACAAAAGGTAAACAATGGTTATCTGCTGCTGGGGAATGCAACAGGTGGATGCATGATCAGTCTTGGGTGAATGTTTGGATTTACTGATCACTCACAGCGGAGCTGGGTCTCACCCTCTGCTGAGAAACAGCCCTTTGTTTATTCATTCTTTTCCTATTCTTAGCTTAGCTAGCTTCTGAGAACTTTCCTTCTATTTCTTTTAGTATAGTAATAATGTAATATATATCATAAAATATTAAATCAAGCCTTCTGAACATGAGGTCAAGATTCTCATCTCTCTCTCCACCCTGAAGACCCTTGCAAGCCCTGTAACAGGTGACCAACTGGCAGTCATAGCAACTCTCCTAAATAAATTCACTTTAACTGTTATGCCCTCCCTCGACCTCAGGAACCTTAAGAAAGGAGACTCCAGCCTGTACAGCTCTCAGAAACCAGTTGATTTCTCCTGTGACCACACACAGAGCCTCTGTGTTGCTGTTCCCCTGACCCGATCCCTCCTGCTGATTCAGCTCACACGGAGCCTGTATCATACCTTCTGGAGCATTCTGTGGTTTTCCTCTGAGGTGGAGGATCTTTGCCTCTTCCACATCAAAACCATTCAGATTCACTGCCCAGGCTTTCTGTTGCTCCTACAGAGACAAATCACCCTCAGTGCAATGCATTTAAAACAATTCCCACACTACAATTTAAACAGACACCTAAGTCCCCTTCTCTTAGAATCTGAAGATGTTTGACTGTGCTGCAAGGATCAGTCACACAGAGGCAGGTCAAAGCAGTTTTCCTCAGACTTTCATACATTGTCCTGCTCACATTTTCAAACAATGGCAAATTCAGTGTCATTGCCAGAGGGAAAAGCCACAGCCACAAAGCGACCAAATGCTTCACAAACAGATTTCAGAAGACAGTGTAAAACATTCCAGAAGTGTTCCCTGTGGAGACCTTGTCCTAGAATAGCTACCACCAGCAGTTTCACTTTGCATAGGCTTACAGCTTTGTGTTTTTGTTGCCTGCTACATTTTAAAGCCTCGTTAGTCAAAAGCTAAATTTTGCTACCAGAAGCAGCATAGGCTTCGAGTGCATGGCAGTCTCTACAGCTTCAGTCTCATCCTAGGCACCTGAAGCCCAGAGCTGCAAGTAGTGATGGCTGGGACTTAGTGCCGTCTGCCCCCTTGATAGAACCTATTGTTCACTGCTCTGTAAAGGGGCAGGAAGGCGTAGCAGTTATTGAAGTAATTGTAACTTAGCAACATGCTCACCTTCTTGGTAGGGGAATCCTCAGCAGGGTCATTCTCTTTGGTTAGGAGGAAATTTGCCATCTCCATCTGCATAGTGCTGCGTTTGGGAATGTAGCGATCCCCCCCAGCCTTTGTGGGGGTGCTTTGAATTTTGGATCCAGATTTACCTGCATTCACATATGAAAATATTGTCTTACAGCTATTTAACAGCCTGTATTAGAGCTTTCACGGGAGCAAACCCAACACTCTTCCACATCACACCCACCAGACAAGTAGGACTCTGAGGTCTCATGCCACCCAGTCCCAACTAACTTATATTTTCCTCCCTGCCACCAAGTTGGTTAGGGACTGTGTGGTGCAACTCCTTGGGTCTAGTGCAACAATTCCAGAGTCCAGAGATAAGGGGAAGATACAAAAACGCTCACAGGATGTAAAGCTGTCAGCTGACAGTCCTGCCCACACTTGTCCTAGCATCCAGCTGTGCCAGCAAGGCTCAGCTGGGTGAACAGCAGCTCGCCAGCCCCAGTGCTCAGAGCTCTGCCCCTCATGCTGGCAAGGAGGTGGGTGGCTGTCAGGAGCACAGCCCACCTCCTCCTGCCTGAGCAGCAGCCGGTAGGGCAGCGTGGCAGGGAGCCCAGGGCCCCATGGCTACGGACAAGCAGCCTGGGCCAGGCTCCCGCACTCAACCTCTGCCGCCGGTGGCCGGCGCTCACCGGGTGTCTTGGATGGCGTCTTGCTGGGGCTGTGGGAGCGACATGCCGGCTTTATGGGGGACACGCCGACAGGGCTGGGCCCGGGGCCGCTCTCCTTGGCCTTGCGCTGCCATGGCGCAGGCGGCGCGTTCGGGATCAGCGTGTCCAGCTTCAGCAGCCCGTGCAGGTCCGCCTCGAACAGGAACTGCACCGTGGTCCTGCGGGCGGGCGGGGTTAGCCGTGCCCACCGGCCGGGCTGAGCCTACTCCGACTGCCCCGCCGGCCTCCCCACCACCGGACCGTGCAAGCGCTCCGGCTGCTCCTCCCCACTAAGGGACACCCCCACTCTCCCCAGCCGCTCCTCGGGACACCCCATCAGCCGATACGCCCTCCCTCCGTTTCTCGGGGGTCCTTGATCAGGCAGCACCCCTTCCAGCCGCTCTTTGGGGCTTCTTCCAATAAGCAACATTCTCCCTTCCCCTGCCTTTCAAGGGCAATCTCGTCCCTGCTCTTTCTCCTCCCCACCGTGCTTTGCCTCTGCCCAGTGCCCCTGGGGCTGCTCTTGGCCAGGCAGCCTCAGTGGGAGCCAGCACTGGCTGCAGCCCCAGCGGGCCCCCAGGACAAGGCCCAGCAATTAGGAGGCCAATGAAAGCTCTGGGCAGCAGCAGAACCCTCAGCAGAGTTCTTTGGACAATCAAGGACTGGCCACCTCTACACTGCAACCTCACTGGGAATGTTTTCTGTCTGACGTAGACTTTCAAAAGAAGCTGTTTGAGGGAAAGGTGAACTAAACACTCACTCTTTTCTCTTCCAGCAAGTCCAACTTCGGACAGAGCATAAGATGAAGATCAGCTCCAAGACAAGCAGGCCTGCCAGTAACCCTAGCCAGAAGCCTGTTCCCTGACAGAAACCCCTTCCAAGGCCCTTCTGGGAATCAGGAACATGTGCTGTGGTTCCAGCTGCACCTGTGGGAGCAATGGGGAGCGTCAGCCCGTGCTGTGCTGCACTGCTGAGCTGGCAGCACGGTGGATGCGGGCAGGACGTTCTCCATTTCCCCAGAGCTGGGGCCTGCAGGGACCTTGCCACCCCGTGGCACAGGCTGTGCCACCCAACAAAGCCCAGCAGGCCGGGAGGAGAGCCCGGGCGCAGCAGGAAGCTGAGAGAAGGCCCTGCTCTAGAACGGAGGGAGTTCCACCAGAAGCAAACAAAGATGGTAATTTGAAGACATTCCCACTGTGCTCAAAATTTGTCTGAGAAGATTAGGACGTGAGCTTGTCATAAATCCCAGGAAATAACTGGGAAAAGGTTTTATGTATGTTGGTTGTGACTAGGTACAAAGCTCCTGTGGGAAAAGAGCCTCTGCAGCAGGCTGGCTGGCTGAAGGGGTCTTACTTCTTCCTAGAATAAAGATTACCACTGAAATGCAATTTTATTTTTTATTGTATAAGGGGAAAATATTTTCCAGACCTCTAAAACCAGTTTCAAAAATACAGATGTGTTGTGGAAAAAGGAATGAAACATATGAGGATTTCTCTACACAAGAGATATTTCTAAATATTTTTAAAAATGAAAAGTGAAGACAAAATGAGGTCATTTTTTTGGATTCTAAAACTACTTTAAAAAATCTTTAAGTACTATAGGAATTGGGAAAAAATATTTGGGGGTGTCTGTCTACAGAAAAAATATTTTGAAATATTTCTACAAATTTCTAATATCTAAAAGTGAAAAATTAAGAAAATGGGGTTGCTTTTTCTCGGGAGCCCCATGCTGCTGCCTGCCCACTGGGCTCCCCCAGCCCTCGGGACCCCGCCGCTGGTCACAGCAGCCCCTGCCTGGCTCCTGCCTGCCCACACCGTGGGCATCCACGGCTGCTCCTGGCCATGGAGCTCAGCCAGTGGTGCTGCCGGCCGGGCTTTGCTGCTGCTGCCACCCAAACACTGGGGTGACGGCCCCTTCCCTTTAGTGCAACTAAAGAAAGGGCCATCACCTGGCCTGGCAGAGAGCGGGGATAACTTCAGTGTTGTTTAGAGGGCAGGCCCAGGGGGCTCAGGAGCAGAGGAAGGGACATGTTGGACTCAGGAGGGGCAGGAGGGTGCTGGGCTGCTCCTGGGGTCTATAGAAGAAGTCGGGACAGGACAGAGGAGGATTAAAAAAGAGATGGAAGTAGCTTGGGGATATACATGGGGAGAGGAGGTGGCAGTGGGATATCCAGGAGAATAGGAGATTTCCTTGTCGATGGCTGTTCTGCAGTCTTCTTCTCAGAACTCATGACAGGGCTGCCCAGGCCCTTCTAACTGCTGGAGGAGGTGCTCCTGCTGTTTGGGTGTGACATGCAGCCACCATCTTAAAACTCCTGTCCAGAGGTGGAACTGTGGAAAGAAGAGGTGGCTGGGGCCCCAGCTGCCAGTGGCACACAGGGAGCCTCCTGCACAGCAGGGCCCAGAGCTGGCAAGGCTCCCCAGCACGGCTGGAGCTGCTGGCACAGCTTGGCCCAGCTGCACAGCTGTCCCTCAAGGCCCCGGCCCGCAGGGCACGGCTCTGGGCAGGCTCCCTGGCCAGGAGCGGGCCCCAGAGCGCCTCTGCCTTTCAAGGGCAATCTCGTCCCTGCTCTTTCTCCTCCCCACCGTGCTTTGCCTCTGCCCAGTGCCCCTGGGGCTGCTCTTGGCCAGGCAGCCTCAGTGGGAGCCAGCACTGGCTGCAGCCCCAGCGGGCCCCCCCAGGACAAGGCCCAGCAATTAGGAGGCCAATGAAAGCTCTGGGCAGCAGCAGAACCCTCAGCAGAGTTCTTTGGACAATCAAGGACTGGCCACCCCTACACTGCAACCTCACTGGGAATGTTTTCTGTCTGACGTAGACTTTCAAAAGAAGCTGTTTGAGGGAAAGGTGAACTAAACACTCACTCTTTTCTCTTCCAGCAAGTCCAACTTTGGACAGAGCATAAGATGAAGATCAGCTCCAAGACAAGCAGGCCTGCCAGTAACCCTAGCCAGAAGCCTGTTCCCTGACAGAAACCCCTTCCAAGGCCCTTCTGGGAATCAGGAACATGTGCTGTGGTTCCAGCTGCACCTGTGGGAGCGATGGGGATCGTCAGCCCGTTCTGTGCTGCACTGCTGAGCTGGCAGCACGGTGGATGCGGGCAGGACATTCTCCGTTTCCCCCAGAGCTGGGGCCTGCAGGGACCTTGCCACCCCGTGGCACAGGCTGTGCCACCCAACAAAGCCCAGCAGGCCGAGAGGAGAGCCCGGGGGCAGCGCAGCTTTTTGGGCAGTCGCTGCTTGGAGGGACACGGGCCACAGCCATCCCTGAGCAGCCCCTGCCAGCCCTGGCCCTCCCTGCCCCGTGACAGCTCCCCCCGCCCCAGGGCACAGAGTCAGGCCCTGTCAGGACCCAGTGCAGCCCCTGCCCAGTCGGGAACCAAGGCTGGCACTGGCCCTGGGCTCGCGGCAGGGCTCCCGCTCGGGGCTGCTCCTGTGCCTTGGGCCTCTGGGCACTCAGGGCCAGCTCCAGAGCAGCTGCAGCGGGAGGGACGTTGGTGCACGAGTCCCCTTTTCCCAGGGCTCTGAACGAGCTCCAAAGGCACCTCCAGCTTTGCCGGGCTGTGCAAGGGAGGCCCTGGTAGAAGAAGAAGAGCTGCAGCCACACAGCTCTGCCAATGGCTGAGCCCTGCTGAGCCTGGCACAGCAATTACCTTCTGTGCCTGTGCCCATGCCTGTGTTTGGCTTGGACTTCCTTCCTGCAGCAGGGGCTGCCAATCGGCCTCTGCTTTGTTGGGGAAACACCTCCTTCTGTCCTAACTTTTGGCCCATCACTTGAGAAACAAAAAGTACACCTTAAAAGATGGAGAAATTCTCCATTTCTTTAATGGCATGTTCAGAACGTCATGCTTATGCAAAATCGGATAAAATCAACAAATCATCTGGGCTTTTTCAGCTGGGCCATGGCCCACCGTCCTTCAAACACCTGCCAGTGCTGAGCAGAAGTTGTGAGTGGATCGTGCAGGGTGAGGGCACACACATGCATGGCTCTGTCCTGGCACCTGCAGCGATGCCCCCCTGGCCGAGCTTTGGGCTCTGAGCTGGCAGGTCTCACAGGGGAAAGGCCTTGGCGTACCCTCACCATCTCCCAGAGGCTCAATCCTGAACGTGGGCTGGGAAGCCAGATCACCTTGAGCAACAGGCTCAGCTGCAAAGAAAGGCAGGACACAACAGCTCCAATGGCACTGCTGAAGATTCTCCTTCAGGCCCGAGTGGCAGTGAGGGCACCTGGGTGATTGGTGCCCTCCAAGGCACTCCCTTGGCTCTGCCTTCCACTCAGGAGCAGGGCCAGGGGGACCTCGTGCCTGCAGTGGCCCCACACTGGGATGGAAGGAGCCCCTTGCGGGGCAGTCGGGGCAGAAAGGACTCCCTGGAGCAGCCAGCAGCTTGAAACCCAGCCCCAGGCAGGGCCAGGGCTTAGCAGTGGCAGCAGAAGCAGCTCGGGCTCCCTGGGGGCTGCAAAGGAGCTGAGAAAGGCTCAGCCCCCAGGCACAGCCCTGGGCCCAGCCCCTTCCCTCTCTGCTCTTCTCTGTGGCTGCACAGAGCACACAGAAGGACACAGTGGCATTGCACACGGGAGGAGGATGGACAGCTAAATGCCCCTTCCTCCCACTGACAGTGATCCTGTGGGATCCCTCAGGGCTCCAGAAGGGAGCAGGGTAAGGTTTCCAGAACTGATCTACCTTCAGTGAAATTTAAGGGAACTGGCTCATGGTAAGCTCTTGGCATACTGACACAGATTATTCTGTCAGGAAAGGTACATTCAGAACATACCTCCAACATCTGACAAGGTCTTCAAAGCACCATTCACCAGCATTTCCAAGTAATCCAAGTCATGATCCCAGTCGAGGAGGGATCACAGATGCTACAGAACCATTTCCATGGTGTGTTGGGATCCCCTTCTCCTTTGGGGAATTGGGGACTGCAAGGGGGTGGGGTAAGGCTGTGGGAGCCTGTGGCTCCTGGTCACTCTGTACGCTCTTTGCAGGTCCTGTGCAACATGCCTGGAGGGGCAGCTGGAGCAGCCCAGAGCCCTGGGGCTCTCTCCCTGCCACACAGGAAACCCTCACTAAATGCTTGGGGAAATCTGCAGTGCCACAGCTGTCGCTCCCAACCTCCGTCCCTCCCTTCTGCTTGCCCACCTGCCCATGGAACAGCTCCCACATCACATGGGCACACAGCCAGGCCCTCTCAGGACACACTGGAGCCTTGCTCTCCCCCTCTGCCCTTTCCCCACCACGGGCACCCTGTGCAGCCGCTCCCAGGTTTCGGGACATGTCTCCCACGGAGGGAGCCCAGCAGGACAGCTCAGTACCCGAGTGCCCTGAGCCTGCTCGGGACAATTCCTCTGGGCTGTGCCCATCTTATCCGGGCTGTGCCCGCAGTGCCAAGCAGCAGAGAGGGCAGCTCAAGCCTCAGCAGGGCTCAGGCCCAGAAGCAGAGCAACTACCTCCTGTGGCTGTGTCTGGCATCGCCTCCCTTCCTGCAGGAAATGCCACCTTCAATAGAGCCCCTCTGTCCATCCCTTGAGAAAGGAAGAGGCACAGCTGGATCAGATGGAATCATTGCACATCCAGGAGGTGGCCTGTTCAGGAGGCAATACTTGTCCAAAACATGGATAAGGATCAGGAAAATTGATCTTGGAAGGGCATTAAACCAAGAAACAAGTACTTCAAAACCCCTGGAGGTGGCTGCCATGGTGAGTTCCCTGAGGTGTCAAAGGCCAAGCCACACCCATGGCTGCTTTCCCTGAGGTGTCACAGCTGCAGCCCCAGCCCCATGGCCGGGTTTCCTGAGGGCTGGCAGTCCCAGTCTCGCTCCATGGCCGCTTTCCCTGAGGTGTCTCAGCCCCAGCCCCACTCCATGGCCAGTTTCCCTGAGGTGTCTCAGCCCCAGCCCCGCTCCATGGCCGGGTTTCCTGGTCGCTTTGAGGTGCTGTTCCTCTCTCTCTGTGGAGAAAGTAGAGGCCAAGGAGCTTGCAGAGCAAGCCCAGAGCCACGAGGGCTCTACTGCCTGCTCAGCCCTGTGTGAGCTCTGCTCCTTCATGCCTTCTCCTCCCGTTGTCAGGTCGCACTGACACTCGGCCTGAGCCCAGTGTTCCCTTTTGGGGCCAAGGGAAATCTCTGCTCCTGCCTCTGGCACAGGGTGCTCTGCCAGCAGGTCAGGGAAGGAGACAGCCCTGGAGAGAGGCATGAGCAGTGGAGGAAAGCCAACATCACTGCAGTCTTGCAAAAGGGCACCAAGAAAGAGCCAGGAAACTGCAGGCCCATCAGCCTCAGCTCCATCCCCAGAAAGGTGACAGAACAGCTCCTCTTGGATGCCATCTCTAAGCCTGTGGAATAACAGGAATGGAAACCATGCTTGACCAATCCCATAGCCACCTGTGCTGCAGTGACTGGCTGGGCTTGTGAGGGGAGAGCAGTGGTTGTTGCCAGCTGGGACTTCAGCAAGGCTTTGTCCCTGCCTCCCATAACAGGCCCCTGAGGCAGCTCAGGGACAGTGGGGCAGAGAAGTGGAGAGGGGAGCTCCAAACTCAGGTAGCTGTGAGCTCAGGGCGCCGTGCTGGGCCCAGCCTTGTTTGCCTTATTCCCCAGTGACCTGGCAGAAGGGACAGAGTGTTCCCTCAGTGTTTGCTGATGGGACAGAATTGGGAGCAGGGCCTGAGGCACCACAAGGCTCTGCTGCCCTTCAGTGAGACCTGGAGAGGCTCGAGAGTTGGGCAGAGAGGAACCTAATGAAGTTGCACTGGGAAAAGCCTCTAGAAGAGCTTCAGGCTTTGTAATTACCAGGCAACAGAAGTGTTTTAGTATAGTGGAGTCTATAACGTTGTCTTGTAATGTCCAGTCAGGGAAACCACTGCGTCTCTGTATGTCATAGGACCAGTCACTTGTATGTATGTCAAGAAAGTCTTTGGGAGAAACATGAATGAATTCAGAAACTTCCCCTGATATTATTTTGGATTTTCACGATTTTCTGGAATGCTGGGTGAAGTGTAAGGATGCCAAAAGGAAAGTGAAAGCAAACCAATAAATCTTTAAAAACTCAGAAGCCTCTCCTGTCTGTTCCTTGAAGAAGTTGCCAAACAATGTCACTTTTGCAATCCTTTGAAAGATCTTATAGGAAAAAGCATTGGCCAAAAGTGCTGCCCTGTGTTTCTGAACAGCAACATGCATTTTGTGTTGATGCAAGGTTTGTACCAGGGTTTGGGGTTTTTGTGTGTGCTTTGAATGTGAGTCTTTGCAGGACTATTAATAATTAGACCATGTACTGAAGAGAACATGTTACTGTGTTGTGCTGTTCAGTGCTGAAGAGGGTTGAGACAGAGCAGGTAGCTCTGTGTCTGTGTGTAACTTGCATGAGCAGCACGGGAGCAGTGCCCAGGGCCTGGAGAAGCAAACGGGTTCCCGGTGCTGAGGACAAGGTGTCCAGAGCTCGGGATTGTCCGGCCAAGCTCTTCTGGCTCCTTGTGCTTCGAGACCTAGCCGGGAGCCCTGCAGAGCCCCGGGTGCAGCTTCCTAACTTCCCCCCTCTTCCTCTGCCTCCTCCCTGCCTCCAGGGTAAAGGCGCTCCCTGGCATTGCACTGGCTGTGCCTCCCTCCTAGACCAGTGAAGGGATCGTTTCCCAGCCAAGGTGGCTCTCCCATGGAGACAGGAAAATGGGCAAACTCCTGCTGCCCCAGCATCAGGCAGGTGCAGTGTGTCCTTGCCTGTCAGTCCCTGCCCTGCTTCCCAGAGATGCCACTGATTGTTCCACAAGTCATGGATCTGCATTTCCAGGAGCATGTTTGCAAAGACACGAAAGAGAAAAATTGACAAGAATTGTTTGTGCTTCTCTTCCTAATTTTTTCCAATGTATTTTCTAGTAGGAAAGCATGGACCAAACTGGCAAAGTTCCTATAATGTAGGAAAAGCATCCTCCTGTATTTGACTTGAGTGGAGGACAGTTGCAAGCTCTCCTGTCAAATGTACACAGAAAATTCTCAGTGAATTTTCTGTCTTTCTGCTGAGTCAGTATAAAAGATGACGCTTCTCAGAAGCTTAATACTAATTTTTCCATTTATATGGAAAGTCAAAGTTGTTAGTTCATATGATGGCAGGATAACGGAGGCAGCTGTGGTGGTGTCCAGGTTTATCTCCTGTACCCAATGGTGATCAGCAGCAGCATCAAATCAGGTTCATCTTAGTTTTCTGCAGACAGGTCTTGATGAAAACATCAGTTCACCTAGAGCAGGGTTTGAATCCCTGTAGTGCAGCTGACTCCGCACGGGCTCTCTGGGCCACCGCCTGCCAGGGGCAGAAATTTCCCTTGGCCGGGGCCGGAGCCCTAGTGTGGCAGTGCCTGAACAGCACCTCCGTGCCTACAGTACCACCCTGGATGGCTGCCCCAGGGCCTGGCATTTGACCCTGCACTTGCTGCAGGAGTCCTGGCCCTGCTTCCACCCTGAGCAAACGCTCGGACCATTTTAGAAGCTCGGTGCCCAAGGGGGCCGCCACAAGTGGTTGCCAGGGACCTGGGGCCATGGCTGCCCCGATTTTGGGTACACGGTGCTGATGTCAGAGTGGCCATTGTGACCTGTGCCACCAAGGCCACAAAAGGGAACGCGGGGCTCAAGCCGAGTGTCAGTGCGACCTGACAACGGGAGGAGAAGGTAGGGCGGGGATGTGGCTGCCCAGGGACCAGAGGGGCCCCACACCTCGGGGCTCTGGGCCTGTGCTGCAGGCTCACCTGCCTCTCCCTTCCCAAAATCACAGAATCAGCAGAGGAACAGCCAGAGGACACTGCAGTGTTACTCAAGGCGACGACGGGAGGAGAAACAGACAGGAGCAGGGCTCACGCAGGGCTGAGCAGGGAGTAGAGCCTCGTGGTTCTGGGCCTGTTCTGCAAACTCCCCCCCCCCCTTCTTTCTCCCATAGACAGAGAGGAACAGCACCTCGAAGTGACCACGTCCCTCGAGGAGATAGACTCAGCGTAGACAGCCGCCATGTCTGACAGAAAGCAGGAGGGTCCTGGTGCCAGGGAGCCAGGTGAAGGCAAAGCAGCTCTCTGATAGCTTGGCCCAGGGGCTCTTGTGGTAGCAGGCAGCGTGGGGATCAGAACAGAGGCAGGGGGAGGCAGGAGCTGCTCGGCCATGCCAGGGCTGGGAGCCTCCTTCCTGCCCAAGTGGGGCCTAGCTGGGCCAGGGGGCAGCTCCTGGGACAGCCGTGCCCACAATGGCCCCTGCTCTGCAAGGCCTCCAGCGCTGCCCATCAGCCAGGCAGGGACAGAGCAGCCTTGGGGCTGATGCTGCTGCAGGCTCAGAGCCCCGCAGAGCTGCTCATGCCCGGTGCCATTGGCTCTGTCCCCTGCAGCCTGCATGCTGTGTCGCCGTGCCGAGGCTGACCCGGACATATGCGGTGACAAACTGCAGAAGGGTGGGCTCTGTGCCCACGTGTTCTGCATGGTGAGTGGCTCCGGGCGCTCCCTCCACCTTTGCAATGGGCAGCTCCTCCCGCCCCCTCCTCATCAGCTTCTCCCTTTGGCTGCAGTTCTTCGCCACTCTACTATTTCGGCAAGAGACGGACCACGGGGGACTCATGGACTTTCTCCCTCGAGATCTCCTAATTGCAGTGCGGCGGGCGGCACAGAAGGTGAGAGCCTGACAAGAGCAGGGAGATTTGTGCCTGGCGAGGTTTGCCAGAGCTTAGCCCAGACTGCAGGAAAGAAAGGCCGGCCCAACAGTCGGGACAAAGTCTGGCTCCCAGCAGCTGTGGCACAGAGGCCCTGGCACAGCAGCCTCCCTCCTCCAGCTGGCGGCTCTGTGGGCTGGGAGCCGGCAGCGGCCACGTCCTGCGCCCTGCCCTTAGCCCTGGGGCTGCCTGGGGAGGCCTCGAGGCTGCTGCTGCTGCTGCTGCTGCTGCTGATGCAGCTGCTTGGCTCTTTCCAGCGCTGCTGCGTCTGCGGCCAGAGCGGGGCAACCATCATGTGCTGCAGGGAGAACTGTGACAGATGGTTCCACTTGCCCTGTACCAAGGAGGGCGGCTGTGTCAATCTATACGTTACTCCGTTCAGGTACCTCATCTCTCTTTATGGCCACCCCTGGGGAATGATCCAGCATTTCTCACTTTCCCCATCCCTTTGCCCCCAGCTCTTTCTGCCCTGAGCACCGTCCAGAGCAGGAGGTGGATGCGACTCCTGAGCCGGACACCGTTTGCCCCATCTGCATGGAACCTGTGGAGGACAGAAAGACCTTCACAACATTGGTGTGCCCAGCGTGCAAAAAGGCCTGGTTCCACAGGGACTGCATCCAGGTAGGAGCCCTCCCCTGAGCCCTGGGGCACAGCAGGTGCTCAGCAGCAGCAGCAGCAGGGCCTCGCTCACCCTGCCTGTGTTTGCCCTGCAGGGACAGGCCTTGCGCGCTGGTGCTTTCTATTTCCAGTGCCCCCTGTGCAGAGACAGTGGGGAATTCCCTGTTGAAATGTTCATCTTGGGGATCCGAGTCCCCTTCAGGTTGGTGTCCTTCTGCCTGGCCCACCAGCCAGGAGGGTGCAAGTGCTGTGCTGTGCCAGGCCCTGCCCCAGGAGCCCTGGCCCTGCCCTGTCCTGTGAGTCTGGGCTTCAGCTTCACCCCACTCTTGGAAAAGTGCTGGAGAAAGAGCTGGGACACCCTGGACCTCCGTGAGGGAGAGCAGCAGAAATTCATCATCTCTTCCTTTCTCCATCAGACAGCCAACGTGGGAGGACAACGATGCCTTCGCAGATCTAGGAGTGAGGCACGGCCAATGCAATGCCAGGGATTGCCTTTACCCTGGGGGCAGGGAGGAGGCAGAGGAACAGGGGTAAGTTGGGAAGCTGCACCTGGGGCTCTGCAGGGAACCTGTGTCTCGACAAGGGCTCAAAGCAGGAAGAAGCAGAAGCGCTTGGCTAGACAACCACGTGCTGGTACACTTTTTGTTCTCAGTGCTATGAGCTTGTTTGCCTCCCCAGGCCCTGGCAATTGCTCCTGTGCTCCTCCTGTGCTGCTGAGGGCACCCACAGGCGCTGCTCTGGCCTGAGGAACAGCACACAGAGATGGGAGTGTGACAGCTGTGCTGGGCTCGGAACATGTATGAGTCAAAGTCCCCGGTGTCCCTGGGCTAGGGCAGTGCCCAGGCCGGGCTTGGCAGAGCGCAGCATCCACTGCTGGAGGGCTGGAGGCACTGCTCTGGCCTGGCCTGGCCGGGGCCTGGGTGATCTTTGACATTCCTGCTTGCCCTTACAGCCTCCAGGGATGAGACAGAGCTCAATGGCCCCAGGCCGGCCAGACAGTCAGGACTACAATCTGCTCGTGGCTGGTCAGAATCTGAGGCCATCAGCCCCAGCTCCCACAGCCCTGTGCCATTGGTGCTGGTTTCCCCACCTCCATCTCCAGAGACGGGCAGCCACAGCAGGCCCCAACACGCAGCATGGCAGCAGGCGCTGCCATCTTCCTCACTGGACACCAGCAGCATCAGCAGATCAAGGGCAACACGCAGCACGTCCCCTGACCCTGAGGACAGGGTCCATTCCAGACGTGCTGGGCCCAGCCGCAGGCGAAGCTCCTCTCGCCGGCAAAGTCGCGCCCAGAGTCCACCTGTCTGGTCCAGGAGTCACCGTGACAGGAACAGTAGGACAGGGCCAAGGGCTGAGAGGCCCAAGCAAAGGGAGACACCATCACGGACATCCCCCAGACGCAGGTGCTCCCGCCAGCAAGGTCGTGCCCAGAGTCCACCTGTCCGCTCCAGGAGTTGCCATGACAGGAACAGAGGGACAGGGCCAAGGGCTGAGAGGCCCAGGCGAAGGGAGACATGGTCAGGGCCATCCCCCAGACGCAGGCGCTCCCGCCAGCAAGGCTGGGCCCGGAGTCCACCTGTCCGCTCCAGGAGCTGCTGTGACAGGAGCAGTGGGACAGGGACAAGGGCTGAGAGGCCCAGGCGAAGGGAGACATGGTCAGGGCCATCCCCCAGACGCAGGCGCTCCGGCCAGCAAGGCTGGGCCCAGAGTCCACCTGTCCGCTCCAGGAGCTGCTGTGACAGGAGCAGTGGGACAGGGACAAGGGCTGAGAGGCCCAGGCGAAGGGAGACATGGTCCGGGCCATCCCCCAGACGCAGCCGCTCCCGCCAGCAAGGCTGGGCCCAGAGTCCACCTGTCCGCTCCAGGAGTCGCCGCGGCAGCAGCAGTGGCACAGGGACAAGGGCTGAGAGGCCCAGGCGAAGGGAGACATGGTCAGGGCCATCCCCCAGACGCAGGCGCTCCCGCCAGCAGCGCCGGGCCTCGACTCAAACTGTGCGGTCCAGGAGTCGCCAGGACAGGAGCAGGAGGACAGCAGCGAGTGCTGAGAGGCCCAGGCGTAGGGGGACATGGTCGGGGACATCCCGCAGGAGCAGCCGCTCCCACCAGCGACGTCGGACCTCAACTGGGACCTCCAACAGCAGCACGTAGCGCCGTCATCTTTTCTTTCTAGGCCGTGTGTTCCTTGCCAGAAGTGAAGGTGAGAACGGTCAATGCAGGGACCCTGAGATGTGCAGCTCTGTGGGCAAACCCTATTAGCTCTTGATGTTTCTACTGGCAGGAAGAAGTCTGGGCTAAATACCTTGATTTCTGTGTAACTTTCTGTGTATTCAGTGAAAAGTCACTTAAGGATGTGGCTAATTAAAAAGGACTCTTGTTCCTGCCTTTAGACTTCAACCTCAGATGTTTCCCCACTGCTTACCCTTGATAATGAAGCACTCCTTAATGGGCTTGGATATGCTTAGGGAGACATTCAGAGCAAGGTGGCTCTTAGGGAAGCTGTGTCCGAAAAGGACGTGTGCTGTGTTGCTATCCTTGAACAATCTCATTTCAGTAAAGCCAAAAAAAGAAGAAAGAGATGAGACACTGCCTCACTGTCTGAAGACAACTCCTACACCATTGCTGTGGATTTGAAAGAGGCCTTTCAAAGAACAAACCAGAATAGACGGCATTTCCTCCTCTATTCTGGTTTATTCTTTGAAAGACCTTCAAAGAGCAAACCAGACTGAGGAAATACCCTGGGACAAAGAGGATGCACAGGACTCTGCCCCAGATGACCATTTGGGACCTTTGCCTGAGGATGATGCAGCTCAGGAGACGAGTTACTTCAAGTTTTCTTTCTTTGGAGGCACAGAGGAGTTGGGCATCAAAGAAGGTAACAGCAGAACCCTTCTAACAGTGCCATTGCTAAGGAAGAGCTTCTGGCAGGCACTGTAGGGCAATATGGTGTAAAAAAGGTCAGGATGCAGGGGATTTTCAGCAACAGAAGTCAGTAATTAGGCAGAAGCATTTTGATCTTCATTTCTGCTTGCTAGGGTTGTGGTAGATTATTGAGAGGTGCCTCATGCTTGCATCTCAGGAATTCTGAAAGGCATGCTTTGAGAAGGCATTGGGGGTTTTTGCTGAGTGGTGAAAAAGCTTGTTCTCATGCCCTGAATTCCTCAAACAGGGAAAAAGGTGACACACCAGTCATATCAAGTTTCATAGGAACTCACAAGGCTTTTAAGGAAATGTGCGTTAATGTAGAGGGAGGAGCAAAGTCCGAGAGCTGGCCCCAAGATCCATGAACATTCTGTTTGTTACTGAATTCTACTCTTGGACCTTTAGAAAAAGGAAATGGAATGACACATGATCATTGGGGTGTCCTAACCTTAGATAAAATGAGGCCGTCTGAAATGAAGATGAAACAACATTAACTCAAGTCCCAGTCATGTAGGAGAGAAAAGAAACCCCGTGAAGTTACCCAAAATATTAAAAAACCCAACGCAACAGCACAAAGCAACGAGCCCCCCAGACTTGTGCTGAACTGAAAAGGTATTCAGTGTCTTCTGAATGCAATGAGAAATGTTTAAGAATACATAAGGGATCCCTGGAACAAAGTGGAAAATACAAAGTGGAGCAGAAATGTAGCTTAGAAAATCTGGCAGGGTCAGATTCTGTCCTTCCTAAATCTCTCTTCTCCACTGTAAGAATTTCACGTGAAAGGAGGAATTCTTCCTGATGATTAGAGGAATAATCTGGTTTTGGCTTTTTTTCTCTATTGGTGCTGTCATTGCAGAGCCTCACGCGCTTGGGACAATAAAGCCAGTAAAAGCCACATGGCAAGAGGATCCACGTTTCCAGGACAGCAGTTCTGAGGGTGACGATGAGCCTGAGATGTCAGAAATTGAACAGGACCAAGAAATGCAAGTTCCATTTCTCTTTGTTGTCTACTTGGCTGTAGTAGTTGGATGCTGTGGGAATATTAATAGCAGCACTCAGGGAATGGGAAACTGACATTGCACACCTCTGAGCAATGAAAGTCATCTTAGAAAACCGTTTGTGCTGCACAGAGTCAAAACTCCCAGCAACCCATTGGATGGGAATGGGAATATGGAAAGAAAGAGAAGAGCACAGGAAATTAACTGGATCATTTTGGTTTGACCAACTCCAAACTGAGTTTGGCCAAAAGCCAAAGACACAGTCAGTTTTCTCTTTAAAAGAGGATTTGGAAAATAAAAAGATTTATTTGGTTTCTAGGGAATAAAGCTTTTCAATGTATGGCATTTCTCTGAAGCACTACAGGATTAACTTGTGTTCATGAAATTTGATAGTACAATTTAGGATGCTCAAATCCCTTTGTCCTTTTCTAGGTTTCTTTCTTTACCATGCACAGGAAGTGCTACAGTTTTTTTTTTTTGTTCTCCAAAGATGATGAACGCCTAAGAGGTATGATAGAATTTCTTTACGCTCTTTTATTTTTTTTTTCCTTTTAAACCCTTCCTGTAATTCAGTGAGGAGGAAAAAATGCTGCCTAGTTATCAAAGTTTTCTAGTCAAAATTTGCCACCCTCACTTGTGATCCAAGTTGTGGTAGAATCCCGTGAGAAAGTCCTGGCAAAATAAAGGTCAACCAGATTTTCTGGCTTTCTTTTCTTTCAGACAATTACCGAATAGGAATCTGGACTTTTAGAGTTTACCAAAAACTTAGTCACTTGACAGCTTATGTAGACATTTCGGATCCTTTCGGGTATTTAAATCATCTTTATCTTTTTCCTCTCTTTCTGGTGTTACTATTAGAAATGAGGAGTGTTCTTGTCAGCCACATATGTCCCTGTGGTTCTTTGTTCTAATGAATCTGGGGTTTTGCTTCTGAATGCAGTGAATTTTGTATTTAGAAACAAAGAAAACAACATCCAAAGGAAACATGCACAGTCCCCAAAACCTGCACAGGCCACCAAAACAATTGCTGGCTAGATTTTGTAGAATAGAGTCTTAAGCTTAAAGGATGTGCCTTCCATGAGACTGATTCCATAACTCTGCTGAAATGCACTGCTGTGTTCACACAGTTAGCAGCCTGCAATCTTCCAGGCAGCCTGATTTACAGGGTGTGTTGAAATGGAGAGCTCAGGCCTCAGCAGGCCTCAGTTCTGGGGGAAGATGTGGGGTGCTGGTGCTGAGCTTCTAATGCAACAGCTGCAATTTCACTGCAATTCAGATTGCAGCATGTTGAGGAAAAGTGCTGCTGCCTTTGATTGTTCTTAGCACACCAGGCTGCAGTAGGGAACATTTCTGCTGGAGCCAAGGCGTGGTGGGGGCAGGAGAACAGGAAGGATGTGAAGAATTGATTTCTGATTTTAGTGCTGTGGTGGTCAAGATTGTTAGAAGTAGCAGCACATTCACAAGTGTTTAAGGCTATTAATTGGATGTTTCTTTTGTGCAGAGGGTCCAAGTTATTTTGTAGATTAGTAGAAGTCAGTGAAGAAAAAGAGGGTTAGGAAGACAGACGTAGATTATTGCTTGAGGTGAGTATGGAACATCTGTTCCCTGGTAAGTCTAGGTCTTACTAGACTAACTGAGCATGGGGAGGGATTGCAGGTATGAATGTGCATGTAAAATTAAGTCAGGACCTCGAGAAGAGCTTTAAATTTGTGATGAACAGGGAAGAGAAGTTTTTTAGTGTAGCGGTGTGTATAACATCCTGTTGTGTGGTCCAGTCAGGTAAACCACTACATCTTTGTGTGTTACAGGAGCAGCTACTTAAGTGTATGTAAGGATAGTGAATGTAGAGACTTCTCCTCATAGTGGATTCAAGAACTTCTCTTTAGAATTTGTTAGATTTTCATTATTTTCTGGAACGCCAAAGGAAGCATTAGGATACCCTATAGGAAGTGCAAGCAAACCAATAAAGTTTTTACTGATTAGAAGCGAATCACGTTTGTTCCTTGAAGGACTTGCCAAACAAGGTTACTTTCAACATGCTTTCAAAGGTCTAACAGGGATCAATATCAGCAAACCCTGTTAGGTCGTGTTTGGGAGCTGGGGCTGAGGCTCTCGTGCCCTGGGGAGCCATGGGAAGGCTCCAGACCTGAGTGTGCGGCCAGGCCGGGGCCATTGAGCTGCAGCCCATCCCTGGTGGATGCAAGGGCAAGCAGGAATGCCAAGGGACCCCAGGGCCGGGCCAGGCCAGGCCAGAGCAGTGCCCCCAGCCCTCCAGGAGCGGACGGGCTCTGCCAAGCCCAGCCTGGGCACTGCCCCCAGCCCAGGGACAGGCGGGTGCTTTGCCCAAGGGCTGGGCCCAGAGCAGCAGAGCTGTCACAGCCCCAGCTGGTTCTGGTCTGCGTGCAGCCCAAGCAGGGCCCGTGGGTGCCCTGGGCAGTGCAGGAGCAGCACAGGAACAGTTGCCAGGGCCAGGGGAGGCACAGGGCTCAGCCTCTGCACGGCGACACAGCATGCAGGCTGCAGGGGACAGAGCCAATGGCACCGGGCATGAGCAGCTGTGCGGGGCTCTGAGCCTGCAGCAGCATCGGCCCCAAGGCTGCTCTGTCCCTGCCTGGCTGATGGGCAGCGCTGGAGGCCTTGCAGAGCAGGGGCCATTGCGGGCACGGCTGTCCCAGGAGCTGCCCCCTGGCCCAGCTGGGCCCCACTTGGGCAGGAAGGAGGCTCCCAGCCCTGGCATGGCCGAGCAGCTCCTGCCTCCCCCTGCCTCTGTTCTGATCCCCACGCTGCCTGCTGCCACAAGAGCCCCTGGGCCAGGCTGTCACAGGGCTGCTTTGCCCTCACTTGGTGCCCTGGCACCAGCGCCGTCCTGCTTGCTGCCAGACATCGCAACTGTAAGCAGATAGTCCCTTTCCAGGAATGACGCAGTCACCTCCAGGTGCTGATCCTCTCTTTCTGTGGGATAAACAAGAGCTTGGGGCGCTGCCATGGCAGGGCTTCCCTCAGCTGTCGGCACTTCCAGCCCGGCTCTGCCAGGGGGCTCTGGCAGTGCCACGGCGCACGGCAGCTCTGGCATGGCAGCTCTGCACTGCAGCCTCCGCCAGCAGCCAGATCTGCGGGCTGGGACTCCGCAGCGGCCGCACGCTTCTCCCAGAGCCCGAGCAGCGGCGGCTCGCTCCCAACACCGAGCCGGGAAGGCGCCGAGGTACAGCGCGGGCTCGGCTCTAGGCACGAACCGCCCCGCCCCTCACACCCGCCCGCCCTTTCCCGCCCTCTGGCCCCGCCGCGCGGCGCCCGCGCTGTCGAGGCGACTCTTGCCCACAAGGAGGCGCCCTGAGCCCTGCAATGGCGCCGCGAACCTTCTGGCGCTCTGGAAGGCGCGGGCCTGGACCTGGTGCAAGCTGGGCCCTACGTCCCATTTCCTGAAGAAAACATATCCTGTCATGCCTGGGCTGTCCGCACTTCCAAGCCTGATCAACAGGAAGAGACATTTAACCTGTGACACACATAGCAGCCTACAAGCTCGAAGTGATGGCCAGGTATTAGAAAAGCAAAGTAGTTGTTGCTAGAATTGTCTTTAAGACTCAGGGCTGGGCCCGTTTCACTGATCTCAGACCCAGAGGGAGGTTAACAAAGCTTGGGAAGAAGGATGCCCATTGATAGTGGACACAAAGGATGCCGAATTTAGGGGCCATAAGGACATCTGCTAGAACTGCCAAGTTAAGGAAAACAGTCCTAAAGTTGTCTCAGCAAATATGCTGAGCTGAGCACCAGCTGGGTAAAAAAGAGTGTGATGTTTGCAGGCAATGGGACTTTGGCACCCAAATTATCCTGGGCCTGGCCATGGGATGGTTCTGGTCACCAGAACACATGAAAAGACAGCATAATGCAAGCACTGGGCATTGTGCTTCATAGAACCCAGACAAAAAAGCTGGGAAGACTCTGCTGGATTCTTGTGTGGTATCTACCCCTTCTGTTCCTTCTTCTTCTCAAAATATATTGTAAGCCTGATTAAAAAAACTTACTTAGAGCCATGGTCAGTGCCATATTCTGAAAACTTACAGCTGACTTACAGGTTTAGTATCTCACAGAGCAGGTTTGAGGCCCTGGAATTGGAGGGACAGACAAGTGATGAAGTGGGCAAAAGTCCTTCTGGAATAGAGGAGCACCTAGGGCAGGTCAGGCAACACCATGCATGGTGACCACCTCTGTTCCAAGGAAAGGCAGAGTCCCTTCAGGCCTTCCTAAAAGCATCCCAAGGGAAGGTTTCCATCTCCCCTGCCCTCTTTCCTTGACTTTAGCTGAATCTTTCTCTCACTGAAAGACAGGAAGCTCAAGTGTGTTAGGAGAATACTGTGAGCATTGGCAGCGGTGAACAGTCAGTGTGAAAAACGCCAATCACTTGTTTTTAAAATGTTAAAAAGTTTCATAGTAATAAAATAGTTATAAAAATAGTAACACAATTAGAGTAATAACAATTTGGATAAATTGAATTAAGACAATATGAGACAATAAAAACAAAGAGTTACGGATGTCCGGGTGCCTTTTTCTGGGCATCAGGAGCCTGAAAAAGGACACCCATTAACAAAGGATTAACCCTTAAGAACAATAGCCTGTTGCATATTCATATACTTCATACATGATGCATAAATTCCATTCAAATACAGGATTCTGTCTGGTCATTGTCAACTTCTTTCCTTCTAATCCTAACAGTGCCTCCAAGGTGAGAAGAAGTTCATTTTTTCTGATAAGAAGGCAATAAATTCCCTTTCTCTGTAAGATTTAGATGTCCTGTGGCTGCTATCTCGCTGCAAGCCCTTTCTGTTAAACAAAGCATCTTACATAGCATAGTTTCTTTTTTATAACCTAAAACTATATTTAACACAGTGCTTAAGAAAATTAATACAGCATTGCTTTCTCACACAACACATATAATATTCATTTTAATATTTGCGAAAAGCCAATCATAAAATACATGCATTTTTCACAATCCCCACTCTTATTCTTTGTAAATCATTTGGCTTGAGCAATATTTTTTTTCTACTTATATCTTCTGGACTATGCTGGTAAAATAAAACACGGGATTACACAAGAAAGAAATATAAAAACAGTTGTAACACAAATGAAAGGTCTTAATTTCTTCTAATACATTACCCCACCAGCTAGATTTTAACATTGTTTTCTAATTTTTGGACTGGTACCTGGGTTGTTATATGCGTATATATTTTTCTTTTTGATTTCTTTTGCTTTTGCTAGAATGACTTTTCTGTGGTCATCAATTTTCAACGATCTGATATATTGAACTTTCCACAAACACCCCCTTCTTTGGCCAATAAATAGTCTAAAGCGAACCTTTCTGATACCCTACAGTTTTTGTTTGGCTTAGCTGACTTAATGTTAACTCTAATGCCTGGGCAGCCTTATTTGCTATCATTTCTATAACTGCTTGGAGTCTTGTAATACAATTCAACAGATAATTTGGAGTCAATACAGAGTTAGATTGCTGTGCTGGTTTTACCTTTTCCTTTATTATTTGGGGTTTTTTTTCCAAATCTTGAACCGCATCTTCAAGATTAAATTTAAAACAAATCCCTCTCTCTCCTTTTGGACATTCAGTTCTAAATCTATTGCCACTTTTTCTTAAGTTTCTTGTAATCTAATAATTTACTCTGTTTTGCCTACAAGTTCTTAATTTGGATGGGTTATAACAGTGGCTGTTGACATAGGTGTGTGTAATAAAGGAGGAACTTTGGTTTCTTTCTATGTGATGCTTTCTGTAGCATTTGTGACACAATCCTGCTGGTATCCCGAAAGGGAAAAGACAACAAGTGAGTGCCAGAAACAGGAATAACAGAGGTCCAGTATGGCTTATACTCCCACCTCCCATGCCTGTGAGGTTGCAACCCACAGCAGGTTTATTTGATCTTCTTGGTGGTGAAATACAGAGGCCAATCTGGTCTTGCCCTCTATTTTCTTGTCACTTTCTCTTAACTAATTGCTAGGCAAATTGGTTTTGACACTCTTTAACTGTGGTCTCTGACTGTTCCTCAGGTAGCTCTCATTTAACAGGCACTAATAATTCCCATCCACAAAACCAAGTCAGTACTTTAACACTTTTTGCAATAAGAGCATAAATTTTGCGAATCACAACACTAATTACTCTTACAATTTAAGCATTTACTCATAACCCACCTAGCATGTCCAGTATTGGAATGAATCAAGTAAAGTTTACTAATGGAAATAGTAATTCCCCTTCTCCCTTGTACAATTCTAGGGCTAAGGTCAGAATACAAAAACGTTCTTGATCTTTCTATCTGAGGTATTCCTCCCCCAAGGAGATGTTTTATCCAGGCAGTGCTCAAATCCAGTGATATAAGCATTATCTTATTTCTTAATTCAGTGTTATTCTTTGTACATTTCTTGGATCATTTGGGTTTTCTCAAACCATTACCACTCAGTCCCCATTGGAAAGTCAGTTCAGTATCACCCGGTTTAAATATGATAGTCCGTTCCTCAAGTTTCTTCACAAGTCCTTTGATTCTGCTGGCATGAATTCACTCTCTTTCCGTGATTTTGATTGTTGCTTCAGTAGTACCTGGAAAGGACTTCTTAATAGCATAGATAATAAAAGAAAGATAATACTGCATTAACTTTTACGATTCGCTTTCCTTCTAAACTTTCTGGGTTTAGCTAAAAGCTTTCTCTACAGCAGCCTCTTCTTCAGGAAAAAAGCCTTCTCGTTAACGGCAAACAAAACACACAAAAGAAAAAAAAACCAAAAAACTTCTTACTTAAGAAAAACAAACCGCTTTGTCAGGTTTGGAGAGTCAGCAATCTCTGCTTTGATTTTATCTTTTAGTGCTAGTCCCCCCTGCCCCTCTTTTCACAGCCCTGCTGTCAGTGCTGTTCTTGGCCCTTCCCCCGGTGCGGCCCCTTGGCTGCAGGGCCGGGGCAGGGGAGAGCAGCCCCGGGCATGGGGACCCTGGGGGCTGCCCTGGGTCTCTTTTGCCCTCTCCCTCTCTCTCTCTCTCTCTCTCTCTCTCTCTCCCCTTCTCTCTCTCGGCCTACTTCCAGGCTGACGCTGCCATCCTGGGCTCGGCACCCCGACAGTCTGGGAGCCCCCCGGCAGCTCTGCCCCGGAGCCAGCCCGCTCCTGGCCGCAAACCTGTGTCCTCTGCTGCCAGCCCCGCCCGGGGCACCTCCATGGATCGGTCCCTGCCGCAGCCCCCGAGACCCCGCCGATCGCAGGGAGCGCTCAGACACCTCCCAGCCTTGACAACCCCAAACCTGGCGTGCCCAGGTGCTCCTGACATTCTTTCTCTTTCTCTCGTCAACTTATCCTCTTTTCTCTTCAAGGAGGGCCCGTTCTGCTAAGGCTTTTCCGGACCCCAGTGTGGCATTGAATAACCTCTTAACAACCATGTGTTAAGATACTTCTCTGCCTTTCATGCAAAAAACTTGCATTCACACTTCTGCTCTCTTCTAGCACCAAGATGTCATCACTTCACATTCTAACATCTCAGAGTTTCCTAACTACTTCTCTACTTCAACTTCTCTCTTTCTCCTCTCTCAGTTGTAACCCTTATGGGGTCGATATTTATTCTTCCCCTATTTCTTTCTCCAGCCCAAACTTCTTTGTTGATTTTTTTTTTTCTTCATCCTCTTGGCTTAATTTCAAAACTCTAGCTGTCATTTTCTTCTTTTCTGATATAACTCTTACTCTTAATTGCACTTGTAAGACTCTTCCCAATAAATTGCTACCTGCCCCTGGGACCAATAACACATCTCCCACCTAAATTTTAGTTTCTTCCCTCAATTACCACATCTTTAATGACCAGAAATGTAAAACTTCCTCTTTTTGCCCCTGTTACTTTCACTATATGTTTGCTCACACTATACCCTTTTGGAACGTTTAACAGGCAGGTTTTCTCTGCCCCTGTGTCTATAACAAATTCCAATTCTTCTTCTTGGGGACCCACTTTTAAAGTTATCACAGGGTCCTGATGGTGTTTGTTCCCCCCCAAAAAAATTAAAGCCTATGACTTTTTTTTTTTTTTTTATGGGCCCATTTCTTTAAAGATTTTCAGATCTTCTGCTTACTTAGGACCATTTTCCTTTTTCTCTAAAGTTTGTTTATCTATTTAGTTGGAGTTTTTTCTTTCCCCTCTAAAAGCTGTCTCTCAAAAATCTTTTGTTTTCACATTTCGCCTTTGATATGCGGTCTCATTTATTCTCTTGGTTATGTAATTACAATAACTGTTCATGTGTTTACTCCCCTCCTCATTATTTTAACCCCATTCAGGAGGTACAGTTGGCATTTTGTCTTCTCTGGGGGTCCCTGCAGATTATCTTTTTCTTAAGCTTTTATTTCAGTTGCTCTGATTAATTGCTTTTCTTCCTGAGAAAAATATTATTTTCATTACCAACCACATCTGTTCTCAAGTATACATGTTTGGACCTAAAAGTTGGTCTAATTGTTCAGCTATGCCTATGGGATTCTCCAAATATCTCTTTTATTTATTTCTTAAAATTTCAGACCTCAGACAAAGTCAAAGAAGCATTTACAAACTCTGATCCATCACCCCCCTTTGAGAACCTCTCTTAATGGAAATAGACCAATCTCTTTATCCCATTCTTTTTGGATTTTTATCTTCTACAGCCTTTCTCACGTATTTTTAGGAAGAATCAGGAGAGGGCTTTGTTCTAACTGATTTTTTAGTGTTTCAATAAAGTGATTCCTCTAGAGAGTTTCCTTAAGCAGCCGGAGCTGTGGTTACCAAGGGAATGGAGCTCAGGGCAGGACGGGGAGGCTCGGCCCAGCTCAGGGTCTGGGGGCTCCAAAGGCGGGGTCTGTGGCCGGGATGGCCCGAGGGGATCGGCACAGCTCAGGGTCTGGGGGCTCCAGAGGCGGGGTCTGCAGCCGGGATGGCCCGAGGGGATCGGCACAGCTCAGGGTCTGGGGGCTCCAGAGGCGGGGTCTGTGGCTGGGATCGCCCGAGGGGATCGGCACAGCTCAGGGTCTGGGGGCTCCAGAGGCGGGGTCTGTGGCTGGGATCGCCCGAGGGGATCGGCCCAGCTCAGGGTCTGGGGGCTCCAGAGGCGGGGTCTGCAGCCGGGATGGCCCGAGGGGATCGGCACAGCTCAGGGTCTGGGGGCTCCAGAGGCGGGGTCTGTGGCTGGGATCGCCCGAGGGGCTGTTCCTGTGCAGACCGAGCTGGAGCGGGGATCGCCCTCACTCGGCTCACGGGGGCTGATCCGGCAGAGACAAAGCCGGGACTGACCCCGGCTGCAGCGGCGGGAGCCGACAGAGTCAGGGCAGCCGGGGATGGGACAGACGGGACCCCCTCGGTGCGATCAGCGCGGTAACCACGGTGCACACGGCAGGACAGACCCCCACCCCCGGCAAGAACGCGGGCCAGGCGGCCGGACCGGGACAGACGGACCGGGACAGACGGACCGGGACAGACGGACTGTGCCGGAGCCGGCACAGGGGCTGGGAGGGCTGGTGCGAACGAGTGGGGGAACGAACGGGAATGGATGAGGTAATTTGTTCTCAGCTCGGTACTTTCCCCGTTTTGCTTTTTGGATGCTTTGAAATGGTCGACGAGCTAACTGACGACCTTCTCATATTGTTTTTCTCATCACCCTTTTATTTATCTTTTGGCAAATTATACATGTTTCAGGTACTTGTTTTTTTACTCTAAAGGTCTCAATGCACCCATAGTTCTTTTAAAAAAATGATCACACCTAGCCTGTGTATCCCACCGGGCTTTTTGATACACGTCCTCTGCTATTCCCTCGTAAGCGTTTTATTATCTAATTGTCTTCCATATCAAGATGTTTCTATTTCCCCGATTTATCTTGTTCGCCACAATCTTGTTTTAATTCCCCCCCCCCTTTTTTTTTCTTCATTTGGAGTTAATATTAACTCTTTCAGCTCTATTTTCTGCTGCATCTTTAGCTTCTTGATCTGTCAGTTATTTATTTTATTTCTTCTTATTTCTAGGTCTTTACCTTTTGGTGTCCTTTAATATGTACTATTGCTATCTCTCTTAGGTAATTGTAATGCCTCTAAAACCTCGGAAATAAGTTTCTCATGTACTAATCTTTTTCTTCTTTAATTAAGCAATCTCCCTTTTAAAATTTTTCTTAAGGTATGTGCTACTCTAAAGGCATACCTTGAATCAATATATAACTCTTTTGTGTTAAATTTTCTAATGCTGTTTTTAAGTATATAATTCACAAGTTTGCATGTTTTTTCTCATCAACTTCTGCATACCCTGTATTTTGCAATGAGTTGTATTTCTGTTTGTTAACATAACTCCCAAAGTGCTGTCTTGGGGTATTTCTGTTGGTATTTTTTTTCTGCTTTTCTTTTCCTGTATCCACCTTACTGAATTTCTGTCTCATTTTTCAGTTTTCTATCTATTCGTCCCCTGCTTCTGTTTTTCACTTTTTACTAACAACTTAAATACCACTTTTCTTTCAACTACTTACACCCAAAAAAACCCCTTTTTCTCACACTGCTTTTCAATACAATCCAACTCCCTCCAAGGAGGTACGGTAAGGCTTAAAATGCACAATCGACATTACCTATACTTTCATTCGTCTACATTCACTCACTTTTATTTCTCATTCACTTTCACACATTCCTTCACACTCTCAAGACACAAAGGGGATCCTTATTGCTAGGAAATCACAGGTCCTTGTGGCCCCCTCTTTCGCTTTGGGGTTTACCTCCAGGTCTCAGTGTCACCAGGCCCCCTAGAAGGGCCCTGACTCTGGCTGCCTCTGGTGCCCGTTCCCCTGTGAGGCTGTCTGCGTGTCTTTCACACTCTTCAGCTACGGCCCCTCACACGCCCAGGGAACGCTAGCTTGGTTCGCAGGTCACTCGCTCCTCTTGGGCCCAGAAGCCCCCACCCAGCCGGGAGCTGCAGCCTGGTGTGCAGGTCACTCGCTCTTTCCACACCTCCCCCTTCCCACCTGCCCAGGAAGCTGAGGCTGGCTCTGTGTGTGTGTCACTCTCACACACCACAAAACAACAATAAGGTACCTTTTACTTTCACATCGCCTATTACAAGTTTAGGTGTTACTGGCCAGTCCCGGTGCTATTGGATATCCCTCAACCCAGCTGTGTTATCCAACCCCAAATGCTCTTGGGCAATTTTTCCCTCAATCCTGTCATGTTGTCCAACCCCAGATGCTCTCGGGTAATTTTCCTTCAATCCAGCTGTGTTGTTCAACCTCAGATGCTCTTGGGCATTTTCTGTCCCTCAACCCAGCGGTGTGGTACAACTACAGATGCTCTTTGGCATTTAATTTGTTCTGCTGTGTTGTCCAACCCTGGATGTTCTTGGGCATTTTTTTATCCCCCAATCTAGCTGTGTTGTCCCACCCTGAGTGTTCTCGGGCATATCCTCACTCGGAGAGAATTCTGCTCAACCCTGCTCTTGGATGCTCTTGGAATATAAATCCCTCAACCCAGCAGGTTTTAGGAGCCCCTCCTGTCCTGTTTCCTAGTGGATTGGGCTAGGAAACCTTGCTCCCCACCACCGAGGGGTCCAACCCCTCCCTGAGACCCAGTCCCAGTCACCCCCGGGGATTCTTTCACTCTCTTATGAGTCGCTTTGTCTCTTTACTGGCCGCTTTTCCAGCGCAAAGTCGGAAACGCAGCGTGGGAGACTCCGCACTCACTTGGCAGGTCTGGGACAACCAGCCCGCCTCTCATTCACACACATTCATCCCCCCGTACCTGCCCCCCGAGAAATACTTACCAATCCTTTTTCCTTCCCGGGTTCTTCGTGCGCACTACTACTCTTAGGGGGCAAATTACAGCAGTTGTAGGGACCCTTTTCCCGTTCTCTTTGTTTTGTTGTCTCCTTTTGTCCACAGATCGTAACCTGCGTCTGTCGGTCACTTCAGGGGAAGCAGAGCGAGGCTGCCAAAGAGGGCAGGGCGCGCCTTCCCCACTCTGACTCTCCCAAAGCACCGGCAGCGAGGAGTTAGTAACCATCCTCTGCTACCAAATTGTGAAAAACGCCAATCACTTGTTTTTAAAATTTTTAAAGTAATAGTAATTTTTAATAGTAATAAGATGGTTATATAGTAACACAATTAGAGTAATAACAATTTGGACAAATTGAATTAAGACAATATGAGACAATAAAAACAAAGAGTTATGGACGTCCAGGTACCTTTTTCTGGGCATCACGGGCCCAAAAAAGGACCCCTGGTAAGAAAGGATTAACCCTTAAAAACAACAGCCCGTTGCATATTCATACACTTCATACATGATGCATAAATTCCATTCAAACACAGGATTCTGTCTGACCAGTGTCAACTTCTTCCCTCTAATCCTAATAGCACCTCCAAGGTGGGAAGAAGTTTGTTTCTTCCGATAAGAAGGCCATAAATTCTTTTTCTCTGAAAGATCTAGGTGTCCTGTGGCTGCAAGTTATCTCGCTGCAAGTCCTTTCTTTTAAACAAAGCATCTTACATAGCATAGTTCTATTTTAACAATTTTTATAACCTAAAACTATATTTAACACAGTACTTAAGAAAATTAATACAGCATTGCTTTCTAATACAACACATATAATATTCATTTTAATATTTGTGAAAAGCGAATCATAAAATACATGCATTTTTCACACCCCATTCCTGGACATCAGGGCTCTCTGCTCCCCTTTTCCCGGCCATCCCATGGCTCCCAGCCTCCAGACTGGCCATTGGCTTGACCCTGGGATGCCCTGGAATGCCTTGGTCCCCCATTCCTGCCTTTCCCAGTCCCCAGCCCCAGCTGTGTGCAAAACCAGAGACCCCCTGAACTCCTCGTTCTCGAACATCCCTGGTGTCCCCACCCTTGTCCCCCCTTTTTGGGAAACCCTGGACTCCCCTTTCCTGGGCTCAAGGACCCCCTGGAACTCCCTTCTACCTCTCCACGTCCCTGCCCCTGTCTCCTGTCCCTCAGCTGTCCCCTGTCCCTCGGCTCTGTGGGGCCCAGGGTGGCAGCAGGAGCCAGGGCAGCCCTGGGGGAGAACAACCCTGAGCCCCAGCCGGGCCAGTTCCCCCAGTTCCCCCCAGGTCACTCCCAGCATGGGCCCTGTGGCTCCCAGTCACCCCCAGGATGGTCCCAGTCACTTCCAGTTACACTCAGTGTGATCCCAGTATCATCCCAGTCACTCCCAGTATGATCCCAGGTGTTCCCATTCAGCCCTACTATAGTTCCAGACACTCCCAGTATGGTTCCAGTCCTTCCCAGTATGATTCCAGGATGAACTCAGTCACTCTCAGTACAGTGCCATTTGCCCCCAGTATGGTCCCAGTCACTCCAAGTCACCCAGTAGGATTCCAGTCACGCCCAGTAGGATTCCAGTCAATCCCAGATACTCCCAGTATTATTCCAGTGACTTCCTTTATGGTTCTTTTGTGATTCCAGTCACTCCTGGTCTCTCCCAGTACATCCCAGTTGTCCCTAATGTGTTTCCACTCACTCCCAGTTGCTCCCAGTAGCTTCCGGTATGATTCCATTTGCTCACAGCCACTCCCAGTCACCTCCAGCATGATTCCTGTCATTTCCTGTATATCCCAGTTGCCCCAACATGGTCCCAATTGCCCTCAGCCTGCCCCTAGTCACTTCCAGTATGATTCCAGAAGGATCCCAGTCACCCTCAGTGTGGTGCCAGTTGCTCCCAGTATGATCCCATTGGTCCCCAGCATGTCCCCATTTCCTCCCAGTGTGATCCCAGTTGCCTCTAGCACAGACCCAGTCCCTCCCAGTATGATCCTACTCTGATGCCATGATGATCCCAGCTGCTCCCAGCTTGGTCCTAGCTGCTCCCAGTTGCTCCCAGTCTGATCCCAGTTGTTCCCAGTGGCCCCTGTGTTATGTTTGGGAATGGGAGGAAATGTAGGGAAGTGATGCAAAGTTTTTTGTGTATCTGACAGTCTGTTGAGCTGCTGAAAAGCTAGACACGCTTTTGTGAAACACACATGGTAAAGACCAAAAAATTCAGAAACTTTTCTTTTCTTTGTTGGTCGGCAGGGAGGTGCTGGGTTTCGGTTTGGGCTTCAGCTCTGTGTCTGGGCTGGGCTGGGCCGTCTTGCTGCAGGCTGGGCTTCTTTTCTATTTCCTGGGCTGCTTGCTGGCTTCTCTCTCCATGGGCTCTGGTTTGGCCGGGCTGGGCTTCAGCAGCTGCCGGGCAAGGAGACAGGGGAGGCTGCGGAGCTTTAGCCAGAGCAGGGCTGGCTGTGGCTGCGAAGATCTCGCTGTCAGGCTGCTGCTTCTTCTTCTTCTTAGCCTGGCTGAGACCAGAGACTTCTGTGGCTGGTGTAGAAAACTAAACACTAACTACAAAGCTGATCTGAACACAACTGAGCCACAGCTTTCTGTTAGTAGTTATTGGTGGGTTAGGTAGGCTTCAGGCGTGATGTTAACTTTTTCAGTGCTTCAGTCTTCTTCTGAGTGAGAGAAAAGAACAACATGCACGTATATTAAAAACAAGATGAAGATATTAAAGGTAATAAAGAAGAAGGTAAGTAAGTCCCAGATGGGAGGGGGAGAAGATGCTTTGTTTTTAGAGCTGAAATCCTCTTGTAAGCTATAAAGAAAAGACTCTTTTCCCTTATAACACATAAAACTATAAGGAAATGAAAGTGTTTGAATTGATATTAGGTAAAGGCTTCTATGTTAAAGTAAGCAGATGTTGAAATAGCTGTAATCTCATGAGAAGTTTGCACAAAGAAAGAGCACAGTCTTGTGCTTCTAAAAATGAAGATCTGTGCTCCCAGAGATGAAGATGATTTTAGAGATAGATAATGAGAACTTTTGCCTTTTTCCTCAGGCTTCTCTCCTCAGGAGCTATCAGTGCTCTCCTGGGAACTCGTCGTAGATTGGAGCTGCCCTCTTGGCTCTTCAGCTCTTGAGCTTCAGCTCTTCAGGGCTGATCCCCCCCCGAAAGGGTTGGTGGGGAGTAGCCCACGCAGCGAACGCCACTTGTCGGTTTCTCGGCTGTTTAGGTGGCCTGGAAAGGCCCAGGGTGGCCTTGGACAGCCCGGCGCTTCAAAGGACGAGGAGAGACTTCTGATCTTTTCTCGGTCTCGGTGTTTATTTATTGTTTATCTAAAAGATTTTCTTTCAGCCCAACAGAGGTTTGCACAGCAAGCCAGCCATGAGCACACTGAGAGCCCCCGGGGCGGTCACTTATCTTTATACCCGAAGTTACGTATACAATATTTATAATTTTTCCCCAATACCTTCTACCCTTATTAACCGGTGCACTTCTAGTAATGACCAATCCCAAAGTGCCACCATCACCACAGAAGATGGAGGCCAAGAAAAAGAAGAAGAAGGAAAGGACACACCCCAATTCCTCCATCTTACTTCTTTAGACCCCCCTGTACAGAAATCCTAAACCCTGTGTCTCACACTCTAATTAACTTATCCCTTCACCATTCACCCCAGCGAAATCCTCCCAGTCCTCATACAGGTGTCATCTCCTGTGTAGGATCAAAGTCCAGCCACCAGACACTTCTGGCAACATTCCAGGACTCCCGAGCCCCCCAAGGGTGTTCTTGGCCACTCTGCACCTCCATCCTGAGGTGCTGAGATCCCACAAAGGAAGGTAAATCAGCCGGGTATGAGGGTTCTTCCTAAGGAAAAAGCTGTGAAAGCAGCCATGTCGTGGCACTTTTGCACTCCTTTTGGACGCCTTTCACAGCTCCAGTGTGCCTGGAGGTCTGGGCTTCCTGATTTTAAAAATCCTAGCCCTAGGCCTAACCCCAACCCTAAGACGAGAAAGGCAAATCAGCCAGGAATTAGGGATGTCCCCAAGGAAAAAGCTGTGGAGGCAGGCATGTTGTGGTGCTTTTGCGCTCTTCTTGGGTAGTCCTTCGCAGCTGCTGTGTTCTTGGAACTCAGGGCTTTCTGGTTAAAAGAACACTAACCCTAGGCGTAACTCAACCCTTAAGCCTAGGAAGGTAAATCAGCCTATGGTTGGGGATGGTCTCATGGAAATAGCAGTGGAGGCAGCCAAGTTGTGTCACTTTTGCGCTCCCCTTGGGATGCCTTGAACAGCTGCAGTGTGCCTGGAGCTAAGGGCTTCCGAGTTTTAGAAATCCTAGCCCTAGGCCTAAGCCTAACAGTAACCCTGGGAAGGTAAATCAGCCTGGTGTCAGGCTTCTTGCCAAGGAAAAAGCCGTGAAAGCAGCCATGTTGTGGCACTTTTGCACTCCTTTTTGGACGCCTTTCACAGCTCCAGTTTGCCTGGAGGTCTGGACTTCCTGATTTTAAAAATCCTAGCCCTAGGCCTAACCCCAACCCTAAGACGAGAAAGGCAAATCAGCCAGGAATTAGGGATGTCCCCAAGGAAAAAGCTGTGGAGGCAGGCATGTTGTGGTGCTTTTGCGCTCTTCTTGGGTAGTCCTTCGCAGCTGCTGTGTTCTTGGAACTCAGGGCTTTCAGGTTAAAAGAACACTAACCCTAGGCCTAACTCAAACCTCAAGCCTAGGAAGGAAAATCAGCCTATGGTTGGGCATGGTCTCATGGAAATAGCAGTGGAGGCAGCCAAGTTGTGTCACTTTTGCGCTCCCCTTGGGATGCCTTGGACAGCTGCAGTGTGCCTGGAGCACAGGGCTTCCTGGTTTTAAAATCCTAGGCCTAAGCCTAACAGGAACCCTAGGAAGGTAAATCAGCCGGGTATTGGGGTTCTTCCCAAGGAAAAAGCTGTGAAAGCTGCCATGTTGTGGCACTTTTGCACTCCCTTTGGGATGCCTTTGGCAGCTGCAGTAAGCCTGGAACTCAGGGCTTCCTGGTTAAAAAAACCCTATCCCTAGGGTGAACCTCACCCTAGCCCTAGGCAGATAAATCAGCCTCGGTATAGGGATGGTGCCAAGGAAAAAGCGCTGTGAAAGCAGGCATGTTGTGGCACTTTTGAGCTCCCCTTGGGATGACTTTCGCAGCTCCAGTGGGCCTGGAGATTAGGGCTTCTTCATTATAAAAATCAAAATCCTACGACTATCCCTAAGGCTAACCCTAGGAAGAAAAATCAGGCTTGGATTAGGCATGTTCCCTAGGAAAAAGCTGTGCAGGCAGCCATGATGTGGCACTTTTGCACTCCCTTTGGAATGTGTTTCACAGTTCCAGTGTGCCTGGAGCTCTGGGCTTCCTAGTTTTACAAATCCTAGCCCTAGACCAAAACCCAACCATAAGATGAGAAAGGAAAATCAGCCAGGAATAAGGGATGCTCCCAAGGAAAAAGCCCTGGAGGGAGCAAGTTGAGGCAATTTTGCGCTGCCCTAGGGAAGTCTTTCGCAGCTGCAGTGGGCCTGGAGCTCAGAGCTTACTCATTTAAAAAACCCTTTCCCTATCCCGCACTGGAGGCAGGTAAATCAGCCTAGGTATAGGGATGTTCCTAAGGAAAAAGAGGTGGAGGCAGCCATGTTGCACCACTTTTGCTCTCCCCTTGGGATGACTTTCGCAGCTCTGCAGTGTTCCTGGAGCTCAGGGCCTCTTGCTTTAAAAACCCTATCTCTAACCCTAACTGGAGGCATGTAAATAAGCCTAGGGGTAGGCATGGTCCCAGGGAAAAAGCTGTGGAGGCAGGCATGTTGTGGTACTTTTGCGCTCCTCTTGGGTAGTCCTTGGCAGCTGCTGTGTTCTTGGAACTCAGGGCTTTCTGGTTTAAAAACCACTAAAAATCCACTAGTTCTGGCAGGGAGAAACTCTGCCAGCACAGAAAACATCTCCCATCGTGTTCTAGAGTTTGCACGGAGATCTGCCAAGTGTTTGGCAGGGAGAAAAGGAAAGTTGTCCAAAACAGCTTCCAATCGAATGTTCATGTGATTGGAAAAGTCAGGAGAGTGGTAAGGTACTGTTTTCTATCAGTTGGCAAGCTGCGCACACAATCCCAGTGTCGTACAGCTTCCTTCTTCACCTTTCCGAAGCTGCCGCTCTCTCCGGCTCCTGGAGGGGAAGAAGCGCCTTCTTCGCGCAAAGACGATTGTGCCGCTCACAGTGCTCTCCTTAGCGCGGCTTCTGCCGAGAGACGCCCGGGAGCGACCCTTAGCTCCGGAGTGCTCCGTACCTTCCCATTCTATTTTTAGGCTCGACAAACGAAATGGTATACTTGCAGCAGTAGGGCAGGACATTGAACTGGACTTTCTCCTTTTAGAGAGAAGCTAATGGAAAAGTTTCACCGGAATCAGAGCAGGCTGTAAAAGAAGAAAAGTGTCATGAAAATAAGCCAGCCTTATCCTCTTAGTCTTGCTTGTTGTGATTGGCCAAGAATGAAATGTGTCAACTCTGTGTTTTTGGGTTTCACATCAGTAACAGGTACTTCAGCTGCTGTACTTCTCTCCTAAAGTTAAGAACAGAATCCAAGGAATTGTGATTCCATGGTCTCAATTCACCCTATGGTGCCGAAAAAGGAGTGGAAGGTGCACGGGTCAATTAACTTGAATGGCCTATGTAAATCAGCGGCCACTGATTTCCTGAAGGCTTCAACAGGTTAGTTGCCTATGTTTTTCTTGGAATTGTTTTAACCTTTGGTCATGTTTTTCTTGCGATTCTTTTACCCTTTCCCCATTAGTTCAGCCTTTGCTCTCAAGCCTTTGCTGACATTTCCAATATCTCGGTAGCCTGGAAAAGTGTTGTCTTTATTGATCACATCATTATTCCCTTCCAAGGGTTGTTTGCCTCAAGTCTCAGTTTGGCTGGTTTTCTGCTAGTTGATTGTCAGAGGGCAGCAGGTGTTTTGTAAGAGCAAGTACACAATCCCATAGCTTGCTTTTCTTTGGATTTGGCCTGTCTAGAAAATGGAATGACTGAACATCTCTGAGAGGCTTTTCTCTCCTCATTAGGTTTCACTGGAAGGGCAGATGCAAATGGTCTACCTGAAGTCTTGGCACAGAAGAAAGTAGTGGTTTGCTGCTGCATAGAGCTAGAAGCTTACAAAAGGAAGGCCTTGGGCTGAGGCCCATTACTTTGGCTAAGTAGAAAAGGACTGTGGGAAGGTGAGGCAGCTGAATTCGAGGTAGATCAACAAGTTCTAGAACCATCGTGTGTTCACAGCGTGGTGCATGGTGGTTGGTTGAATTGTGTTTGTTATGGCTTAAAGCTATGGAACTGAGAAAGGCCTAAGTGTTTCAAAAGCCTGGTTTTTGTAAGAAAGCAGCTCTCCTTTGCGTCTGCCTGGAGACTCTGCATCACCACGGACCCTCACTGCCAGTTTGCCAAGGAGATGATCAGTAGGAATGTTGCAGAGCTGCTGTGTGCATCTGAATGGAATGGCAGAGAGCGAAGCGCTGGACATTTCTGGCTTTAGTTACAATGCTGCTGCATTGGTGCCAGTTGAGTTGGTTTTCCATCAGTGGCCTTTCTGTCTAGAAGTACACTGCCCAGAGTATTTGATGCCATTTCCTTCCTGTTGTTTTCATACCTTCCTTCAGTTGAAAGGATGATACAACCTTTCCATTTTGAAGATCCCTGTTAGGAAACACTATGCCAGAGGAGTCATCGCTCCCTTTTCTTCTGCCTCCTTTGCCATTTTCAGAGACTCATTTCAAATTTCTGCTCATGTCAAGAAGAATACTGAGACTACTTAGCAGGGTTGACGCTCTCAGCTGCTTTCTTTCCTCTTTCATACTGCTTCATACTGGATGTGACTTCAAGGCCTCGTTTTGTCATCTGCATTTTGCCGTGATCCAAAGCTTCCAGGCCTGTGATTCCAGGCCTGTGAACACAAAAAGAACTCTTAGTCTTTTGCAAGAACTACCCCTAGGAGGATTTGTGTTCACTTTGATCTCTACAGTGTTTCAGAAAAAAGGAGATTGTACTCTCTTCTTGTGTACTCTCTTCTTGTGCTCTCATTTCCCTCTCTCTGCCTTGCATGCCCTAGTTAATCTACCGGCGTGACTCATTTGGCATCATCTCACGGTGCAAATTCTGCATAGTTTCATCTCCTTACAAATGCCAGTTGCCAAGGAGCCTATCTAACCATTCAAGGGGCAAAGAATTGCAGGGCTGGCCAGTTCAGGTGCTGAAACTGTAAGTCATGCCATATCAAAGTGACAGAGCAAATCAATTGATCTCGGACTTTCAGCTGGACACCTCTGAGAATAGCAGCTTGTCAGCAATGACACAGCCATCTTCCTCGCTGTATTCCAGAAAGAGGAAAGGGATACCTTCAATGGTTAATATGTTTGGCATGAGAAAACAGCAAGAAATGTACCGCAAAATACTTGAGTCAGATCAAGTGCGTTTCTCTAGTGAGAATTTTGCTCTTGTTCTTTCTTGTCTGTGCCTTTACTTTTCACAGAAGACAGGGGAGCATTTCATTATTACTGTTCTTTTGTTTTCTCTTGTTGGCCTCCCTCTTTCCACCTGCAATTAACAAATTTGCCTTTCTTTACTGGCTTCTCTTTCTTTACTTCTACAGGTTGACATGAGGTCATCCAACCTTACCATCAATGTTCTCAGACAGTGGAGAGAAGTAGAAGGTACAGCTAAATGGATAAAAGAAACCCACAAAAATAGACAGGTTTTTACAGTCTTCTGTGAGAACATTAGGACACAAGATGTCTTTGAACTGAGTAATGCTCTATTGATTTAACTTTTAGTCCACTCTATTATTATTACTATTATTACATGTGTTTGGCCTTTAGTACAGCGCCTTGGAACTAATCCAGGCCAATACTTTGGCTAATTTTGTTTGATTTCTAGTGAGGACTTTGTTTCTTAAGGAATAGTCCAGAGAAAGAGCGTCCATGGTACAGTTACGGGTCATAAATTTCTGGTACAGTTTGTGCTGGTAATACATCTAGGAAAGAAAGGTTTGACATCTTGTTTGACTTTCAAATGGAACCATGATTTGAAAAACCTAAGAGTTGCGGTTCCCCCCCCACCCCACACCCCAAGTACTTCTCTTTGCAATATTACTCAGGGATTACACATAAAAGCCCACCCTGTAAAATACGTTGCAGATACTTTGCAATAAGTGCAGCTTAGCAGCTAGAGATGATAACGTGGGTTAAATAACATTGCTTCTGCAGTGATGGAAACTCTGTCTACGCAGACATACTCAACAAAGGTTACGATGGCTTAGCTCCTGGGCTCAAGTGAACGTGCATTTTAGAACTTCCCAAGAAGGTGAATTCAACCTCCTTCATTGCTCTCTGCTGAAGTCCCAAGAGAATTTCAGTCTGCTTTTTGTCATTTACAGCTGTCACTGCCTAGCTCTTGAACATGAGACTCCCTCATGACTGATGAAAGTTGTCTAGTTAAGAGTGGGTGAAAGACATGCTCTTGCTCTAGAAGGAGATGAGAAGGTTTCTGCAGTCTTTGTCATCTCTACTGCTTGTGATTTCTATACAAAACCAGCGGGAAGTTTGCTGAAGGCAGTCCAGAAGCTGGCAATATGGACAGCTTACAGCCGAACACTTGCTGCAGTGCAACCATGGTGACACCAGAAAGGACTTCAAAAATTTAAAAGGGCAAACAAAGCAGTTGGAAGGAAAAGAACATGAACCATTATTCCATTTTTCTAATCTATCTTTCTTTCAATCATCATTTTCATGCAGTTTCGCGGCTTGCGTTGGTATCCCTCCGAAGGAATCTGAGACAGAGTAAGCTTTTGAATGGAGTAGAGGTGAGAAACGCAGGCCAAGTTGCCTTTTTTGCCATCAAATACCAGTTACGCTTGAACTACCCTTTGCTTAAGGTGCTTAGCTTACACTAAGAATTGATTAGCACATTTTGATGTGAGCAAATTTTACTGTCATGACTGAGTAAATTTTGCTGTCGTCTGAATAGCAATGTTTGTGTCAAAATAGTATTTTGTCTCCTGTATCTGCAGCAGGTAAGCCTTTTCCTGTCAGCAGTGTTGCTTAACCTTTCATGTCATATCCCTCTTCACATCCATCTTCTGCTTAAGGCTTATTAATCTACTTTAGAATTGGCACGTGGAATAAGACTACTTTTCATTTTTGAAAGCTAATGTCATTTGACCTACTTACAGCAAATAATTCATTAATTGCAAGTCCCCAGCTAGCATCTTTTTGGCATATTCTAAACTTCTAAAGAAGTAACAAAAGCACTCTCCAATACTTGACTTTAATATCACAGTGGGAACGCTGGTCTTGTTTCCAATAAACAATCATGGGTATGGTAAAACAAAAGGAGGGGTTAGAGTTTTCTCTGTTAACCTACAGTGAGCTTGGATTTTGCAATATGCATGAAGTTAATTAACACTGTTATATAAAATGGCTAATTTAATCAATAAATTGGAGTCAATGCTGATCAACGACAAGGTGGATAGGCTTCCCTTCGCTTTCAACACAGTGCCAAGTCGGGCTGGTTTGATAGTACCAAGTGGCTGCTGCAATCTGCCATCCAGAAGCGGGGCAGGTGAGTTTTGTTTGCAAGGGAAAGGGGCCGTGGTTTGTGTTTGGGGGCCTGTGGATTGGAGTGGCCGGCTGGCTCCTGAAAATCCACGATACGCAGCATGGCTCCTAGACCCAAGGTGGCACCAGTGCCAAGTCAGGCTGGTTTGATAGTACCAAGTGGCTCCAGCAATCTGCCATCCAGAAGCGGGGCAGGTGAGTTTTGTTTGCCAGGGAAAAGGGCCGAGGTTTGTGTCTGGGAGCCTATAGCCTGGAGTGGCCGGCTGGCTCCTGAAAATCTACGATACGCAGGATGGTTCCCAGACCCAAGGTGGCACCAGTGCCAAGTTGGGCTGGTTTGATAGTACCAAGTGGCTCCTGCAATCTGCCATCCAGAAGAGGGGCAGCTGAATTTTGTTTGCCAGGGAAAAGGGCTGTTGATTATGTTTGAGGGCCTGGGGCTGGAAGAGGCCGGCTGGCCCCTGAAAATCCACGATACGCAGGATGGTTCCCAGACCCAAGGTGGCACCAGTGCCAAGTCAGGCTGGTTTGACAGTAAGAGGTGGCTCCTGCAATCTGCCATCCAGAAGCGGGGCAGGTGAGTTTTGTTTGCCAGGGAAACGGGCGGAAGTTTGTGTCTGGGAGCCTATAGCCTGGAGTGGCCGGCTGGCTCCTGAAAATCTACGATACGCAGGACGGTTCCCAGACCCAAGGTGGCTCCAGTGCCAAGTCGGGCTGGTTTGATAGTACCAAGTGGCTCCTGCAATCTGCCATCCAGAAGAGGGGCAGGTGAGTTTTGTTTGCCAGAGAAAAGGGCCGTGGTTTGTGTTTGGGGGCCTGTGGCTGGGAGTGACCGGCTGGCTCCTGAAAATCCACGATACGCAGGATGGTTCCCAGACCCAAGGCGGCACCAGTGCCAAGTCGGGCTGGTTTGATAGTACCAAGTGGCTCCTGCAATCTCCCATGATCACATGAAGAAATACTTTCTGGTGTCTGTACTGGCCCATATGCTCTTTCTTCTCTCCCTCAACTTCTCCATCACCTCTCATCTGTTTCACATGCGCTATCTTCAAGGTCCACAGGCTACTTTTCACAGAATCTTCAGGCCTGATGCAGTAAGATCGATGAATAAAACAGAGCTGGGATCTATTTTCCAGTTTGGATAAAATGCATTCTGCACACAAATCCAAGGAGAAGGTGATGCCCAATGCCCAGAAAAACTTTCACTACTGCTAGTGTTCTACGTCAACCGCAACTTAGTCTGAAAGAAAAGCTTTTTCTCTGAGAGCATCTGAGAGGTTTGCATGAAGCACTGATATCTGACATATGCAATTTTGAATTGGAGAGGAAAAAGAAAATGGCAAGAAGTTTTTAATTTTAGTGGTTTCAATTTTAATTTCCGTGTACTTTTTCAAAACTTGTCAGCTCAAATGCCCATCAACATCTTTTAGTCATCTGTAAGTCAGTATTCATATAAAATGTGCTTCAAATCAAAAGAATTTCAAATTTGCACTCCAAGTTTCTATGCCTAGATTTATGATTTCCTACACATATTAGATGAAAGGAAGGCCTTTTTTACTGAGGGAGTGCTGGAACACTGGAACAGGTTGCCCAGAGAAGTTGTGGGTGTCCCATGCCTGAAAGTATTCAAGGTCAGCTTGGACGGGACTTGGAGCAGCAACAAAGGAGAAGCTTGACGGTAGAGAAACAAAGTTGGACTATAGAAGAAACTCGGACTGAAGTATAGGAGCAAGTTTTCTCTCAGCTCTTGGGGTAAATTCAAAGTTGTACAAAATGACATTTATCTGTGATATTCACTACTGTAACAGAAAGGTTCATGAAAACTGTACAGAAGATAGCAAATTTTAAAAGAGATAAGAATTACAGCATAAAATCCACGGGATGGGTTACAACATGAGACACTCTCTAAGAGAAAATCTCTGTGTTTCAGCACTTCATCATGGTAAGATTTCATGAAGTGCCAAAGAAGGCGGCAAAATATCATTCGGGACATTATGGACTGGAATTCAGCCTGGCCATTAGTAGGAACTGGCTTTGAACACATCATGTAGATATACCACACACACTTTCCCTTCACTGAAAAATGACTGTTTACAACGAATAAGCAATTGACGATCACAATTGATTGAAAGCATCTTAAACATGTCAAGTATTTCATTGTAGATGATCTGTGATCCAAATGCTTCTTCCACCTTAGAGAGGGACAGAACAATTCTTCCATATCATGATGGTTTAAAATTGTATCAACCAATGTTTTCTGCTGAAAAGATATCATCTATTTTTTTCTATTTTTGGAAGAAAATATTCCTAGACATACAACAGGTGAGAACTAAGTAATTTTAAAGAAACAAATGAAATGAAAGTATTCTGTAAATAGAATTAAATGAAAAGCTGTGTTTTAAATAGGAGCTAAATATTAAACAGAATTTTTGTACCAGGCATTTGAATTACTGCACCAGCTCTTTTGCCCATAAAGAGAGCATTTCAGTCTTTTCCTGCCTGCTTCCCCTTTGGAGACAGCTGTGGCCCTAGGATTTGCGTCTGAGGGAGAGCTCCATCCTTGGACCTCCTGATCTTTCCCAAGTGGCCAAATGGGGATGCACCAGCAGCACTGCTGGGAAGGTGCTGGCTCAGTGGCTGTTTGTTGAGACTGTGCCCCCCATATCAGCTTTATGTGTGTGTGTGTGTGGGGGGGAGGTGCTCTGGTGGCTGTGGTTACACACTCACTGGCCTTGGCAGAGCACAAGTCGGAACCTTTGAAGGTTCCAGCTGCTGTGAGGCGCAGGAGGCAGAGCTGGTGCTAGGCACAGTGTGGTACTGTGCTGAGGGAAAGGTGAATACAGTTAATAATCCACCCTCAGCTAATCACTGAGGGCTGATGGGAGGCACAGGCTTGGTGGAGTGGCTCAGACACTGCGGCTCCGCCGTGCAAAGCAGCGTGGCTGAGCTGGTTGTTGGTCAGGTAAGGGCTCAAATATATTTCCTGCAACTTGCTCCAGCACAGTTCAGCCTGGAAAAAAGGCATTTTTCCAAGTGTAGGGGAGTCAAGCTCCAATAAATGTCAGCTGAGCCCTGGTGCTTGCTCCCCTGCATGAAGCCTCAGTGAGGCACCAGGGCCTCCTGTCAGCAGGAGGGGAAGGGAGATCAGAGTTGTTGGAAGAATACATGACTGAAGGCTGAGCACAGGGTTGGTGGTGCTTTGCGTGGCTCTTGCATGACATCCAGGCTGGGTGTTGCAGTGTGAGCTAACCTTTTGTTTTGCATCAGGCTTTATGCCAGAGCCAGCCCCAGGCTGCACATTTTCACCCAAATCCATTTTTGTTGTTGCAAGACTGCTATACCTGCCACTGGGTTTCAACCAGTGTTACCAGCAACACAGGTCTGTTGGTGTGAGTGAAACACCCACACAAGCTCTTTACAGCTTCAGCACAAATTGCAATACAGGAAAGAGGCCTTCTCCTCACAGCCCCAACAGATAAGGCTGAGTAAGAATCCCAAGCCAGGACAAACTTCTCTGCCATCCCTAACCCATGCCACACATAGATTGAGGGATAGGAGTTTGCAACAACTGGAAACTGCCCTTGACCCACTGCTTTACCTGGAGAGGATGCAGCTGTTCCAGCCGAGGGTTCCCACATGGGCACAATGGCTGGTCATGGTTCGGAGACGTTTCTGCTGCTCAACGTCCCATAGCTTATAGGGGCCTGAGTAAATATATGTATTGCAGTAAAAGATCTCTGTATTGTATAAGTGACCCTGCCCTGATTCTAGTTATTGTAAATGGGCTGCAGCTGCAATGTCCTTGATTGGGCAGTAGCCTGTGGAGGTGGCTGGGATAAAAGGGGATGGGGCATTCAGGGAGGGCTGTAGAGGAGCCCTGGCTGAGAAGGAACAACAGCACTGCTGTGAAGAGCTGCTGTGAGAAAACCACCCAGAAGGTATGAGACCCTAGAAATATGATATACAACAATGTAAATGCAACAATAGCTGGAGAGGCAAAGTAAAAAGTTCTTCAGAAGAAACCAAATCCTGTTTCTATGCCCTAGGAACCTCACTGCACGGGCTCTGGCATTCAGCTTTCTCAGTCAGGGAACAGAGAAAATATGTATCTCATGACTATAGCACAGAAGGTAACGCTGCTTATCAGAAAACGCCCAAATCAAACCCTGCCTTGCACACTGGGCAGTTCCACCCCACACCAGGGAAGACAAGTCAGGTGCATGGCATCCTTCCTCTGCCAGCCAAGGTTTTGTCCCCAGGCCCCACAGTTCTGTCAATCCCTTGAAAACACCTCTAGTTTTACTCCTGCATTCACCTGAATCTCAGCACTACTTGTGCCAACAGCAAGGTAGTCTCCTTCTTTAATCCATGATGCAGAGGAAATGTAAACATCTGGATGCTCCATCTGCAGCAGGGGGATAATCTCCCTAGTAGCGTGATTCCACAGATAAACAGTGTCATCCAGAACCACTGCCAGGAAGTTCTGGGAGCTCCAGTCTATGAGATTCAGATCTACACTTTGAAAGAGCAATGCAGGTCACACCATGATGGCTAGAGAGCCCTGCCCTTCACCCGTGCTGCTGCAGCAGGTGTGGGTGCACACGTGCACACACACACGTGCAGGTGAGGGGCAGCCTTCTGAGTGTCACTATGCCCAGCTGCTGGGGCCAGGTACCCTGCTCCAAGGCATCTACACTGTGCCCTAGACCACTGTGCCTGTAAGGCCACACAGGGACACTCCAGAAGTGGTCTGTGCTAGCCTGGGTACACAAAATAATACAGACAGCCCAGTTACCCTGTCCTAGGAACAGCAATCCAGTACAGAATGTTCTGGATGCCCAGCACTCAACCCTGTAGCCTACTTACAGTAGTCGTTGAATATCTCTGGTGCATCCAAGACCCGTTCTGGCTTTGAGGGAATATATCTGCTCTTCTTCCTGCTCAATCCAGGTGCCATTTTCTGACTGTAGAGCACTTTCAGGTTATTCTGATAGTCTGTGTGCAGGGGAACAGGTTTGTTAACCTGAGTTAGTTTCCTCCCAGCTGAGTGCTGCTCACCCAACTAGGAATCCCTTGGAGTGAAAATAAAGTCCTAAGAGAAACACTCACAAGCCTGCAGTGCACTAAAATCACTGGCAGAATGAACTGCTGAGCAGGGGTGAGCTACAATTTCCTCATTCATGGAAACAAATTTAACAAACACTTGGGTTTTTGAATCCCATTATATTTAGTTGCAGTTTAAGCTAGAAAGTGCACAGCAGAGGCTTTGATGCTCTTACAGACTTCATGAACGTTTGGAACCTGCAGTACCGGTAGCTGTCACCGACATCTTTCCATAAAAATCCTTTCTTTAGGATTTTTCCCCCTTCTGAGAAGCTGTGGCCTCAGCAACAAAAGGTAAACAATGGTTATCTGCTGCTGGGGAATGCAACAGGTGGATGCGTGATCAGTCTTGGGTGAATGTTTGGATTTACTGACCACTCACAGCGGAGCTGGGTCTCACCCTCTGCTGAGAAACAGCCCTTTGTTTATTCATTCTTTTCCTATTCTTAGCTTAGCTAGCTTCTGAGAACTTTCCTTCTATTTCTTTTAGTATAGTAATAATGTAATATATATCATAAAATATTAAATCAAGCCTTCTGAACATGAGGTCAAGATTCTCATCTCTCTCTCCACCCTGAAGACCCTTGCAAGCCCTGTAACAGGTGACCAACTGGCAGTCATAGCAACTCTCCTAAATAAATTCACTTTAACTGTTATGCCCTCCCTCGACCTCAGGAACCTTAAGAAAGGAGACTCCAGCCTGTACAGCTCTCAGAAACCAGTTGATTTCTCCTGTGACCACACACAGAGCCTCTGTGTTGCTGTTCCCCTGACCTGATCCCTCCTGCTGATTCAGCTCACACGGAGCCTGTATCATACCTTCTGGAGCATTCTGTGGTTTTCCTCTGAGGTGGAGGATCTTTGCCTCTTCCACATCAAAACCATTCAGATTCACTGCCCAGGCTTTCTGTTGCTCCTACAGAGACAAATCACCCTCAGTGCAATGCATTTAAAACAATTCCCATGCTGCAATTTAAACAGACATCTAAGTCCCCTTCTCTTAGAATCTGAAGATGTTTGACTGTGCTGCAAGGGTCAGTCACACAGAGGCAGGTCAAAGCAGTTTTCCTCAGACTTTCATACATTGTCCTGCTCACATTTTCAAACAATGGCAAATTCAGTGTCATTGCCAGAGGGAAAAGCCACAGCCACAAAGCGACCAAATGCTTCATAAACAGATTTCAGAACACAGTGTAAAACATTCCAGAAGTGTTCCCTGTGGAGACCTTGTCCTAGAATAGCTACCACCAGCAGTTTCACTTTGCATAGGCTTACAGCTTTGTGTTTTTGTTGCCTGCTACATTTTAAAGCCTCGTTAGTCAAAAGCTAAATTTTGCTACCAGAAGCAGCATAGGCTTCGAGTGCATGGCAGTCTCTACAGCTTCAGTCTCATCCTAGGCTCCTGAAGCCCAGAGCTGCAAGTAGTGATGGCTGGGACTTGTCAGTGCCGTGTGCCCCCTTGATAGAACCTATTGTTCACTGCTCTGTAAAGGGGCAGGAAGGCGTAGCAGTTATTGAAGTAATTGTAACTTAGCAACATGCTCACCTTCTTGGTAGGGGAATCCTCAGCAGGGTCATTCTCTTTGGTTAGGAGGAAATTTGCCATCTCCATCTGCATAGTGCTGCGTTTGGGAATGTAGCGATCCCCCCCGGCCTTTGTGGGGGTGCTTTGAATTTTGGATCCAGATTTACCTGCATTCACATATGAAAATATTGTCTTACAGCTATTTAACAGCCTGTATTAGAGCTTTCACGGGAGCAAACCCAACACTCTTCCACATCACACCCACCAGACAAGTAGGACTCTGAGGTCTCATGCCACCAAGTCCAAACTAACTTATATTTTCCTCCCTGCCACCAAGTTGGTTAGGGACTGTGTGGTGCAACTCCTTGGGTCTAGTGCAACAATTCCAGAGTCCAGAGATAAGGGGAAGATACAAAAACGCTCACAGGATGTAAAGCTGTCAGCTGACAGTCCTGCCCACACTTGTCCTAGCATCCAGCTGTGCCAGCAAGGCTCAGCTGGGTGAACAGCAGCTCGCCAGCCCCAGTGCTCAGAGCTCTGCCCCTCATGCTGGCAAGGAGGTGGGTGGCTGTCAGGAGCACAGCCCACCTCCTCCTGCCTGAGCAGCAGCCGGTAGGGCAGCGTGGCAGGGAGCCCAGAGCCCCGTGGCTACGGACAAGCAGCCTGGGCCAGGCTCCCGCACTCAACCTCTGCCGCCGGTGGCCGGCGCTCACCGGGTGTCTTGGACGGCGTCTTGCTGGGGCTGTGGGAGCGACATGCCGGCTTTATGGGGGACATGCCGACGGGGCTGGGCCCGGGGCCACTCTCCTTGGCCTTGCGCTGCCATGGCGCAGGCGGCGCGTTCGGGATCAGCGTGTCCAGCTTCAGCAGCCCGTGCAGGTCCGCCTCGAACAGGAACTGCGCCGTGGTCCTGCGGGCGGGCAGGGTGAGCCGTGCCCACCGGCCGGGCTGAGCCTACTCCGACAGCCCCGCCGGCCTCCCCACCACCGGACCGTGCAAGCGCTCCAGCTGCTCCTCCCCACTAAGGGACACCCCCACTCTCCCCAGCCGCTCCTCAGGACACCCCATCAGCCGATACGCCCTCCCTCCGCTTCTCGGGGGTCCTTGATCAGGCAGCACCCCTTCCAGCTGCTCTTTGGGGCTTCTTCCGATAAGCAACATTCTCCCTTCCCCTGCCTTTCAAGGGCAATCTCGTCCCTGCTCTTTCTCCTCCCCACCGTGCTTTGCCTCTGCCCAGTGCCCCTGGGGCTGCTCTGGGCCAGGCAGCCTCAGTGGGAGCCAGCACTGGCTGCAGCCCCAGTGGGCCCCCCCCAGGACAAGGCCCAGCAATTAGGAGGCCAATGAAAGCTCTGGGCAGCAGCAGAACCCTCAGCAGAGTTCTTTGGACAATCAAGGACCGGCCACCCCTACACTGCAACCTCACTGGGAATGTTTTCTGTCTGACGTAGACTTTCAAAAGCAGCTGTTTGAGGGAAAGGTGAACTAAACACTCACCCTTTTCTCTTCCAGCAAGTCCAACTTCGGACAGAGCATAAGATGAAGATCAGCTCCAAGACAAGCAGGCCTGCCAGTAACCCTAGCCAGAAGCCTGTTCCCTGACAGAAACCCCTTCCAAGGCCCTTCTGGGAATCAGGAACATGTGCTGTGGTTCCAGCTGCACCTGTGGGAGCGATGGGGATCGTCAGCCCGTGCTGTGCTGCACTGCTGAGCTGGCAGCACGGTGGATGCGGGCAGGACATTCTCCGTTTCCCCCAGAGCTTTGGCCTGCAGGGACCTTGCCACCCCGTGGCACAGGCTGTGCCACCCAACAAAGCCCAGCAGGCCGAGAGGAGAGCCCGGGCGCAGCGCAGCTTTTTGGGCAGTCGCTGCTTGGAGGGACACGGGCCACAGCCATCCCTGAGCAGTCCCTGCCAGCCCTGGCCCTCCCTGCCCCGTGACAGCTCCCCCCGCCCCAGGGCACAGAGTCAGGCCCTGTCAGGACCCAGTGCAGCCCCTGCCCAGTCGGGAGCCAAGGCTGGCTCTGGCCCTGGGCTCGCGGCAGGGCTCCCGCTCGGGGCTGCTCCTGTGCCTTGGGCCTCTGGGCACTCAGGGCCAGCTCCGGAGCAGCTGCAGCGGGAGGGACGTTGGTGCACGAGTCCCCTTTTCCCAGGGCTCTGAACGAGCTCCAAAGGCGCCTCCAGCTTTGCCGGGCTGTGCAAGGGAGGCCCTGGTAGAAGAAGAAGAGCTGCAGCCACACAGCTCTGCCAATGGCTGAGCCCTGCTGAGCCTGGCACAGCAATTACCTTCTGTGCCTGTGCCCATGCCTGTGTTTGGCTCGGACTCCTTCCTGCAGCAGGGGCTGCCAATCGGCCTCTGCTTTGTTGGGGAAACACCTCCTTCTGTCCTAACTTTTGGCCCATCACTTGAGAAACAAAAAGTACACCTTAAAAGATGGAGAAATTCTCCATTTCTTTAATGGCATGTTCAGAACGTCATGCTTATGCAAAATCGGATAAAATCAACAAATCATCTGGGCTTTTTCAGCTGGGCCATGGCCCACCGTCCTTCAAACACCTGCCAGTGCTGAGCAGAAGTTGTGAGTGGATCGTGCAGGGTGAGGGCACACACATGCATGGCTCTGTCCTGGCACCTGCAGCGATGCCCCCCTGGCCGAGCTTTGGGCTCTGAGCTGGCAGGTCTCACAGGGGAAAGGCCTTGGCGTACCCTCACCATCTCCCAGAGGCTCAATCCTGAATGTGGGCTGGGAAGCCAGATCACCTTTAGCAACAGGCTCAGCTGCAAAGAAAGGCAGGACACAACAGCTCCAATGGCACTGCTGAAGATTCTCCTTCAGGCCCGAGTGGCAGTGAGGGCATCTGGGTGATTGGTGCCCTCCAAGGCACTCCCTTGGCTCTTCCTTCCACTCAGGAGTAGGGCCAGGGGGACCTCGTGCCTGCAGTGGCCCCACACTGGGATGGAAGGAGCCCCTTGCGGGGCAGTCGGGGCAGAAAGGACTCCCTGGAGCAGCCAGCAGCTTGAAACCCAGCCCCAGGCAGGGCCAGGGCTTAGCAGTGGCAGCAGAAGCAGCTCGGGCTCCCTGGGGGCTGCAAAGGAGCTGAGAAAGGCTCAGCCCCCAGGCACAGCCCTGGGCCCAGCCCCTTCCCTCTCTGCTCTTCTCTGTGGCTGCACAGAGCACACAGAAGGACACAGTGGCATTGCACACGGGAGGAGGATGGACAGCTAAATGCCCCTTCCTCCCACTGACAGTGATCCTGTGGGATCCCTCAGGGCTCCAGAAGGGAGCAGGGTAAGGTTTCCAGAACTGATCTACCTTCAGTGAAATTTAAGGGAACTGGCTCATGGTAAGCTCTTGGCATACTGACACAGATTATTCTGTCAGGAAAGGTACATTCAGAACATGCCTCCAACATCTGACAAGGTCTTCAAAGCACCATTCACCAGCATTTCCAAGTAATCCAAGTCATGATCCCAGTCGAGGAGGGATCACAGATGCTACAGAACCATTTCCATGGTGTGTTGGGATCCCCTTCTCCCTTGGGGAATTGGGGACTGCAAGGGGGTGGGGTAAGGCTGTGGGAGCCTGTGGCTCCTGGTCACTCTGTACGCTCTTTGCAGGTCCTGTGCAACATGCCTGGAGGGGCAGCTGGAGCAGCCCAGGGCCCTGGGGCTCTCTCCCTGCCACACAGGAAACCCTCACTAAATGCTTGGGGAAATCTGCAGTGCCACAGCTGTCACTCCCAACCTCCGTCCCTCCCTCCTGCTTGCCCACCTGCCCATGGAACAGCTCCCACATCACATGGGCACATAGCCAGGCCCTCTCAGGACACACTGGAGCCTTGCTCTCCCCCTCTGCCCTTTCCCCACCACGGGCACCCTGTGCAGCCGCTCCCAGGTTTCGGGACATGTCTCCCACGGAGGGAGCCCAGCAGGACAGCTCAGTACCCGAGTGCCCTGAGCCTGCTCGGGACAATTCCTCTGGGCTGTGCCCATCTTATCCGGGCTGTGCCCGCAGTGCCAAGCAGCAGAGAGGGCAGCTCAAGCCTCAGCAGGGCTCAGGCCCAGAAGCAGAGCAACTACCTCCTGTGGCTGTGTCTGGCATCGCCTCCCTTCCTGCAGGAAATGCCACCTTCAATAGAGCCCCTCTGTCCATCCCTTGAGAAAGGAAGAGGCACAGCTGGATCAGATGGAATCATTGCACATCCAGGAGGTGGCCTGTTCAGGAGGCAATACTTGTCCAAAACATGGATAAGGATCAGGAAAATTGATCTTGGAAGGGCATTAAACCAAGAAACAAGTACTTCAAAACCCCTGGAGGTGGCTGCCATGGTGAGTTCCCTGAGGTGTCAAAGGCCAAGCCACACCCATGGCTGCTTTCCCTGAGGTGTCACAGCTGCAGCCCCAGCCCCATGGCCGGGTTTCCTGAGGGCTGGCAGTCCCAGTCTCGCTCCATGGCCGGTTTCCTGAGGTGTCACAGCCCCAGTCCCACTCCATGGCCGGTTTCCCTGAGGGCTGACAGCCCCAGTCCCCCTCCATGGCCAGTTTCCCTGAGGTGTCACAGTCCCAGTCCCGCTCCATGGCCGGTTTCCCTAAGGTGTCACAGTCCCAGTCCCGCTCCATGGCCAGTTTCCCTGAGGTGTCACAGTCCCAGTCCCGCTCCGTGGCCGGTTTCCTGAGGTGTCACAGCCCCAGCCTCGCTCCATGGCCGCTTTCCCTGAGGTGTCACAGCCCCAGCCTCGCTCCATGGCCAGTTTCCCTGAGGGCTGGCAGTCCCAGTCTCGCTCCATGGCCGGTTTCCTGAGGGCTGGCAGTCCCAGTCTCGCTCCATGGCTGGTTTCCTGAGGTGTCACAGTCCCAGTCCCGCTCCATGGCCAGTTTCCTGAGGTGTCTCAGCCCCAGCCCCACTCCATGGCCAGTTTCCCTGAGGTGTCTCAGCCCCAGCCCCGCTCCATTGCCAGTTTCCCTGAGGGCTGACAGCCCCAGTCCCGCTCCGTGTCCGGTTTCCCTGAGGTGTCAGAGCCCCAGCCTCGCTCCATGGCCGGGTTTCCTGGTCGCTTTGAGGTGCTGTTCCTCTCTCTCTGTGGAGAAAGTAGAGGCCAAGGAGCTTGCAGAGCAAGCCCAGAGCCACGAGGGCTCTACTGCCTGCTCAGCCCTGTGTGAGCTCTGCTCCTTCATGCCTTCTCCTCCCATTGTCAGGTCGCACTGACACTCGGCCTGAGCCCAGTGTTCCCTTTTGGGGCCAAGGGAAATCTCTGCTCCTGCCTCTGGCACAGGGTGCTCTGCCAGCAGGTCAGGGAAGGAGACAGCCCTGGAGAGAGGCATGAGCAGTGGAGGAAAGCCAACATCACTGCAGTCTTGCAAAAGGGCACCAAGAAAGAGCCAGGAAACTGCAGGGCCATCAGCCTCAGCTCCATCCCCAGAAAGGTGACAGAACAGCTCCTCTTGGATGCCATCTCTAAGCCTGTGGAATAACAGGAATGGAAACCATGCTTGACCAATCCCATAGCCACCTGTGCTGCAGTGACTGGCTGGGCTTGTGAGGGGAGAGCAGTGGTTGTTGCCAGCTGGGACTTCAGCAAGGCTTTGTCCCTGCCTCCCATAACAGGCCCCTGAGGCAGCTCAGGGACAGTGGGGCAGAGAAGTGGACAGGGGAGCTCCAAACTCAGGTAGCTGTGAGCTCAGGGCGCCGTGCTGGGCCCAGCCTTGTTTGCCTTATTCCCCAGTGACCTGGCAGAAGGGACAGAGTGTTCCCTCAGTGTTTGCTGATGGGACAGAATTGGGAGCAGGGCCTGAGGCACCACAAGGCTCTGCTGCCCTTCAGTGAGACCTGGAGAGGCTCGAGAGTTGGGCAGAGAGGAACCTAATGAAGTTGCACTGGGAAAAGCCTCTAGAAGAGCTTCAGGCTTTGTAATTACCAGGCAACAGAAGTGTTTTAGTATAGTGGAGTCTATAACGTTGTCTTGTAATGTCCAGTCAGGGAAACCACTGCGTCTCTGTATGTCATAGGACCAGTCACTTGTATGTATGTCAAGAAAGTCTTTGGGAGAAACATGAATGAATTCAGAAACTTCCCCTGATATTATTTTGGATTTTCACGATTTTCTGGAATGCTGGGTGAAGTGTAAGGATGCCAAAAGGAAAGCGAAAGCAAACCAATAAATCTTTAAAAACTCAGAAGCCTCTCCTGTCTGTTCCTTGAAGAAGTTGCCAAACAATGTCACTTTTGCAATCCTTTGAAAGATCTTATAGGAAAAAGCATTGGCCAAAAGTGCTGCCCTGTGTTTCTGAAGAGCAACATGCATTTTGTGTTGATGCAAGGTTTGTACCAGGGTTTGGGGTTTTTGTGTGTGCTTTGAATGTGAGCCTTTGCAGGACTATTAATAATTAGACCATGTACTGAAGAGAACATGTTACTGTGTTGTGCTGTTCAGTGCTGAAGAGGGTTGAGACAGAGCAGGTAGCTCTGTGTATGTGTGTAACTTGCATGAGCAGCACGGGAGCAGTGCCCAGGGCCTGGAGAAGCAAACGGGTTCCCGGTGCTGAGGACAAGGTGTCCAGAGCTCGGGATTGTCCGGCCAAGCTCTTCTGGCTCCTTGTGCTTCGAGACCTAGCCGGGAGCCCTGCAGAGCCCCGGGTGCAGCTTCCTAACTTCCCCCCTCTTCCTCTGCCTCCTCCCTGCCTCCAGGGTAAAGGCACTCCCTGGCATTGCACTGGCTGTGCCTCCCTCCTAGACCAGTGAAGGGATCGTTTCCCAGCCAAGGTGGCTCTCCCATGGAGACAGGAAAATGGGCAAACTCCTGCTGCCCCAGCATCAGGCAGGTGCAGTGTGTCCTTGCCTGTCAGTCCCTGCCCTGCTTCCCAGAGATGCCACTGATTGTTCCACAAGTCATGGATCTGCATTTCCAGGAGCATGTTTGCAAAGACACGAAAGAGAAAAATTGACAAGAATTGTTTGTGCTTCTCTTCCTAATTTTTTCCAATGTATTTTCTAGTAGGAAAGCATGGACCAAACTGGCAAAGTTCCTATAATGTAGGAAAAGCATCCTCCTGTATTTGACTTGAGTTGAGGACAGTTGCAAGCTCTCCTGTCAAATGTACACAGAAAATTCTCAGTGAATTTTCTGTCTTTCTGCTGAGTCAGTATAAAAGATGACGCTTCTCAGAAGCTTAATACTAATTTTTCCATTTATATGGAAAGTCAAAGTTGTTAGTTCATATGATGGCAGGATAACGGAGGCAGCTGTGGTGGTGTCCAGGTTTATCTCCTGTACCCAATGGTGATCAGCAGCAGCATCAAATCAGGTTCATCTTAGTTTTCTGCAGACAGGTCTTGATGAAAACATCAGTTCACCTAGAGCAGGGATGGAATCCCTGTAGTGCAGCTGACTCCGCACGGGCTCTCTGGGCCACCGCCTGCCAGGGGCAGGAGCAGAAATTTCCCTTGGCCGGGGCCGGAGCCCTAGTGTGGCAGTGCCTGAACAGCACCTCCCTGCCTACAGTGCCACCCTGGATGGCTGCCCCAGGGCCTGGCATTTGACTCTGCACTTGCTGCCGGATTCCCGGCCGTGCTTCCACCCTGAGCAAACGCTTGGACCATTTTAGAAGCTCGGTGCCCAAGGGGGCCGCCACAAGTGGTTGCCAGGGACCTGGGGCCATGGCTGCCCCGATTTTGGGTACACGGTGCTGATGTCAGAGTGGCCATTGTGACCTGTGCCACCAAGGCCACAAAAGGGAACGCGGGGCTCAAGCCGAGTGTCAGTGCGACCTGACAACGGGAGGAGAAGGTAGGGCGGGGATGTGGCTGCCCAGGGACCAGAGGGGCCCCACACCTCGGGGCTCTGGGCCTGTGCTGCAGGCTCACCTGCCTCTCCCTTCCCAAAATCACAGAATCAGCAGAGGAACAGCCAGAGGACACTGCAGTGTTACTCAAGGCGACGACGGGAGGAGAAACAGACAGGAGCAGGGCTCACGCAGGGCTGAGCAGGGAGTAGAGCCTCGTGGTTCTGGGCCTGTTCTGCAAACTCCCCCCCCCCTTCTTTCTCCCATAGACAGAGAGGAACGGCACCTCGAACTGACCACGTCCTTCGAGGAGATAGACTCAGCGTAGACAGCCGCCATGTCTGACAGAAAGCAGGAGGGTCCTGGTGCCAGGGAGCCAGGTGAAGGCAAAGCAGCTCTCTGATAGCTTGGCCCAGGGGCTCTTGTGGTAGCAGGCAGCGTGGGGATCAGAACAGAGGCAGCGGGAGGCAGGAGCTGCTCGGCCATGCCAGGGCTGGGAGCCTCCTTCCTGCCCAAGTGGGGCCTAGCTGGGCCAGGGGGCAGCTCCTGGGACAGCCGTGCCCGCAATGGCCCCTGCTCTGCAAGGCCTCCAGCGCTGCCCATCAGCCAGGCAGGGACAGAGCAGCCTTGGGGCCGATGCTGCTGCAGGCTCAGAGCCCCGCACAGCTGCTCATGCCCGGTGCCATTGGCTCTGTCCCCTGCAGCCTGCATGCTGTGTCGCCGTGCCGAGGCTGACCCGGACATGTGCGGTGACAAACTGCAGAAGGGTGGGCTCTGTGCCCACGTGTTCTGCATGGTGAGTGGCTCCGGGCGCTCCCTCCACCTTTGCAATGGGCAGCTCCTCCCGCCCCCTCCTCATCAGCTTCTCCCCTTGGCTGCAGTTCTTCGCCACTCTACTATTTCAGCAAGAGACGGACCGCGGGGGACTCATGAACTTTCTCCCTCGAGATCTCCTAATTGCAGTGCGGCGGGCGGCACAGAAGGTGAGAGCCTGACAAGAGCAGGGAGATTTGTGCCTGGCGAGGTTTGCCAGAGCTTAGCCCAGACTGCAGGAAAGAAAGGCCGGCCCAACAGTCGGGACAAAGTCTGGCTCCCAGCAGCTCTGGCACAGAGGCCCTGGCACAGCAGCCTCCCTCCTCCAGCTGGCGGCTCTGTGGGCTGGGAGCCGGCAGCGGCCACGTCCTGCGCCCTGCCCTTAGCCCTGGGGCTGCCTGGGGAGGCCTCGAGGCTGCTGCTGCTGCTGCTGCTGCTGATGCAGCTGCTTGGCTCTTTCCAGCGCTGCTGCGTCTGCGGCCAGAGCGGGGCAACCATCATGTGCTGCAGGGAGAACTGTGACAGATGGTTCCACTTGCCCTGTACCAAGGAGGGCGGCTGTGTCAATCTATACGTTACTCCGTTCAGGTACCTCATCTCTCTTTATGGCCACCCCTGGGGAATGATCCAGCATTTCTCACTTTCCCCATCCCTTTGCCCCCAGCTCTTTCTGCCCTGAGCACCGTCCAGAGCAGGAGGTGGATGTGACTCCTGAGCCGGACACCGTTTGCCTCATCTGCATGGAACCTGTGGAGGACAGAAAGACCTTCACAACATTGGTGTGCCCAGCGTGCAAAAAGGCCTGGTTCCACAGGGACTGCATCCAGGTAGGAGCCCTCCCCTGAGCCCTGGGGCACAGCAGGTGCTCAGCAGCAGCAGCAGCAGCAGCAGGGCCTCGCTCACCCTGCCTGTGTTTGCCCTGCAGGGACAGGCCTTGCGCGCTGGTGCTTTCTATTTCCAGTGCCCCCTGTGCAGAGACAGTGGGGAATTCCCTGTTGAAATGTTCATCTTGGGGATCCGAGTCCCCTTCAGGTTGGTGTCCTTCTGCCTGGCCCACCAGCCAGGAGGGTGCAAGTGCTGTGCTGTGCCAGGCCCTGCCCCAGGAGCCCTGGCCCTGCCCTGTCCTGTGAGTCTGGGCTTCAGCTTCACCCCCAACTTGGAAAAGTGCTGGAGAAAGAGCTGGGACACCCTGGACCTCCGTGAGGGAGAGCAGCAGAAATTCATCATCTCTTCCTTTCTCCATCAGACAGCCAACGTGGGAGGACAACGATGCCTTCGCAGATCTAGGAGTGAGGCACGGCCAATGCAATGCCAGGGAGTGCCTTTACCCTGGGGGCAGGGAGGAGGCAGAGGAACAGGGGTAAGTTGGGAAGCTGCACCTGGGGCTCTGCAGGGAACCTGTGTCTCGACAAGGGCTCAAAGCAGGAAGAAGCAGAAGCGCTTGGCTAGACAACCACGTGCTGGTACACTTTTTGTTCTCAGTGCTATGAGCTTGTTTGCCTCCCCAGGCCCTGGCAATTGCTCCTGTGCTCCTCCTGTGCTGCTGAGGGCACCCACAGGCGCTGCTCTGGCCTGAGGAACAGCACACAGAGATGGGAGTGTGACAGCTGTGCTGGGCTCGGAACATGTATGAGTCAAAGTCCCCGGTGTCCCTGGGCTAGGGGAGTGCCCAGGCCGGGCTTGGCAGAGCGCAGCATCCACTGCTGGAGGGCTGGGGGCACTGCTCTGGCCTGGCTTGGCCGGGGCCTGGGTGATCTTTGACATTCCTGCTTGCCCTTACAGCCTCCAGGGATGAGACAGAGCTCAATGGCCCCAGGCCGGCCAGACAGTCAGGACTACAATCTGCTCGTGGCTGGTCAGAATCTGAGGCCATCAGCCCCAGCTCCCACAGCCCTGTGCCATTGGTGCTGGTTTCCCCACCTCCATCTCCAGAGACGGGCAGCCACAGCAGGCCCCAACACGGAGCATGGCAGCAGGCGCTGCCATCTTCCTCACTGGACACCAGCAGCATCAGCAGATCAAGGGCAACACGCAGCACGTCCCCGGACCCTGAGGACAGGGTCCATTCCAGACGTGCTGGGCCCAGCCGCAGGCGAAGCTCCTCTCGCCGGCAAAGTCGTGCCCAGAGTCCACCTGTCTGGTCCAGGAGTCACCGTGACAGGAACAGTAGGACAGGGCCAAGGGCTGAGAGGCCCAAGCAAAGGGAGACACCATCACGGACATCCCCCAGACGCAGGTGCTCCCGCCAGCAAGGTCGTGCCCAGAGTCCACCTGTCCGCTCCAGGAGTTGCCATGACAGGAACAGAGGGACAGGGCCAAGGACTGAGAGGCCCAGGCGAAGGGAGACATGGTCAGGGCCATCCCCCAGACGCAGGCGCTCCCGCCAGCAAGGCTCGGCCCGGAGTCCACCTGTCCGCTCCAGGAGCTGCTGTGACAGGAGCAGTGGGACAGGGACAAGGGCTGAGAGGCCCAGGCGAAGGGAGACATGGTCCGGGCCATCCCCCAGACGCAGGCGCTCCCGCCAGCAAGGCTGGGCCCAGAGTCCACCTGTCCGCTCCAGGAGTCGCCGCGGCAGCAGCAGTGGCACAGGGACAAGGGCTGAGAGGCCCAGGCGAAGGGAGACATGGTCAGGGCCATTCCCCAGACGCAGCCGCTCCCGCCAGCAGCGCCGGGCCTCGACTCAAACTGTGCGGTCCAGGAGTCGCCAGGACAGGAGCAGGAGGACAGCAGCGAGTGCTGAGAGGCCCAGGCGTAGGGGGACATGGTCGGGGACATCCCGCAGGAGCAGCCGCTCCCACCAGCGACGTCGGACCTCAACTGGGACCTCCAACAGCAGCACGTAGCGCCGTCATCTTTTCTTTCTAGGCCGTGTGTTCCTTGCCAGAAGTGAAGGTGAGAACGGTCAGTGCAGGGACCCTGAGATGTGCAGCTCTGTGGGCAAACCCTATTAGCTCTTGATGTTTCTACTGGCAGGAAGAAGTCTGGGCTAAATACCTTGATTTCTGTGTAACTGTGTATTCAGTGAAAAGTCACTTAAGGATGTGGCTAATTAAAAAGGACTCTTGTTCCTGCCTTTAGACTTCAACCTCAGATGTTTCCCCACTGCTTACCCTTGATAATGAACCACTCCTTAATGGGCTTGGATATGCTTAGGGAGACATTCAGAGCAAGGTGGCTCTTAGGGAAGCTGTGTCCGAACAGGACGTGTGCTGTGTTGCTATCCTTGAACAATCTCATTTCAGTAAAGCCAAAAAAAGAAGAAAGAGATGAGACACTGCCTCACTGTCTGAAGACAACTCCTACACCATTGCTGCGGATTTGAAAGAGGCCTTTCAAAGAACAAACCAGAATAGACGGTATTTCCTCCGTCTATTCTGGTTTATTCTTTGAAAGACCTTCAAAGAGCAAACCAGACTGAGGAAATACCCTGGGACAAAGAGGATGCACAGGACTCTGCCCCAGATGACCATTTGGGACCTTTGCCTGAGGATGATGCAGCTCAGGAGACGAGTTACTTCAAGTTTTCTTTCTTTGGAGGCACAGAGGAGTTGGGCATCAAAGAAGGTAACAGCAGAACCCTTCTAACAGTGCCATTGCTAAGGAAGAGCTTCTGGCAGGCACTGTAGGACAATATGGTGTAAAAAAGGTCAGGATGCAGGGGATTTTCAGCAACAGAAGTCAGTAATTAGGCAGAAGCATTTTGATCTTCATTTCTGCTTGCTAGGGTTGTGGTAGATTATTGAGAGGTGCCTCATGCTTGCATCTCAGGAATTCTGAAAGGCATGCTTTGAGAAGGCATTGGGGGTTTTTGCTGAGTGGTGAAAAAGCTTGTTCTCATGCCCTGAATTCCTCAAACAGGGAAAAAGGTGACACACCAGTCATATCAAGTTTCATAGGAACTCACAAGGCTTTTAAGGAAATGTGCGTTAATGTAGAGGGAGGAGCAAAGTCCGAGAGCTGGCCCCAAGATCCATGAACATTCTGTTTGTTACTGAATTCTACTCTTGGACCTTTAGAAAAAGGAAATGGAATGACACATGATCATTGGGGTGTCCTAACCTTAGATAAAATGAGGCCGTCTGAAATGAAGATGAAACAACATTAACTCAAGTCCCAGTCATGTAGGAGAGAAAAAAAACCCCGTGAAGTTACCCAAAATATTAAAAAACCCAACGCAACAGCACAAAGCAATGAGCCCCCCAGACTTGTGCTGAACTGAAAAGGTATTCAGTGTCTTCTGAATGCAATGAGAAATGTTTAAGAATACATAAGGGATCCCTGGAACAAAGTGGAAAATACAAAGTGGAGCAGAAATGTAGCTTAGAAAATCTGGCAGGGTCAGATTCTGTCCTTCCTAAATCTCTCTTCTCCACTGTAAGTATTTCACGTGAAAGGAGGAATTCTTCCTGATGATTAGAGGAATAATCTGGTTTTGGCTTTTTTTCTCTATTGGTGCTGTCATTGCAGAGCCTCACGCGCTTGGGACAATAAAGCCAGTAAAAGCCACATGGCAAGAGGATCCACGTTTCCAGGACAGCAGTTCTGAGGGTGACGATGAGTCTGAGATGTCAGAAATTGAACAGGACCAAGAAATGCAAGTTCCATTTCTCTTTGTTGTCTACTTGGCTGTAGTAGTTGGATGCTGTGGGAATATTAATAGCAGCACTCAGGGAATGGGAAACTGACATTGCACACCTCTGAGCAATGAAAGTCATCTTAGAAAACCGTTTGTGCTGCACAGAGTCAAAACTCCCAGCAACCCATTGGATGTGAATGTGAATATGGAAAGAAAGAGCAGAGCACAGGAAATTAACTGGGTCATTTTGGTTTGACCAACTCCAAACTGAGTTTGGCCAAAAGCCAAAGACACAGTCAGTTTTCTCTTTAAAAGAGGATTTGGAAAAATAAAAAGATTTATTTGGTTTCTAGGGAATAAAGCTTTTCAATGTATGGCATTTCTCTGAAGCACTACAGGATTAACTTGTGTTCATGAAATTTGATAGTACAATTTAGGATGCTCAAATCCCTTTGTCCTTTTCTAGGTTTCTTTCTTTACCATGCACAGGAAGTGCTAGAGTTTTTTTTTTTTGTTCTCCAAAGATGATGAACGCCTAAGAGGTATGATAGAATTTCTTTACGCTCTTTTATATTTTTTTTTCCTTTTAAACCCTTCCTGTAATTCAGTGAGGAGGAAAAAATGCTGCCTAGTTATCAAAGTTTTCTAGTCAAAATTTGCCACCCTCACTTGTGATCCAAGTTGTGGTAGAATCCCGTGAGAAAGTCCTGGCAAAATAAAGGTCAACCAGATTTTCTGGCTTTCTTTTCTTTCAGACAATTACCGAATAGGAATCTGGACTTTTAGAGTTTACCAAAAACTTAGTCACTTGACAGCTTATGTAGACATTTCGGATCCTTTCGAGTATTTAAATCATCTTTATCTTTTTCCTCTCTTTCTGGTGTTACTATTAGAAATGAGGAGTGTTCTTGTCAGCCACATATGTCCCTGTGGTTCTTTGTTCTAATGAAGCTGGGGTTTTGCTTCTGAATGCAGTGAATTTTGTATTTAGAAACAAAGAAAACAACATCCAAAGGAAACATGCACAGTCCCCAAAACCTGCACAGGCCACCAAAACAATTGCTGGCTAGATTTTGTAGAATAGAGTCTTAAGCTTAAAGGATGTGCCTTCCATGAGACTGATTCCATAACTCTGCTGAAATGCACTGCTGTGTTCACACAGTTACCAGCCTGCAATCTTCCAGGCAGCCTGATTTACAGGGTGTGTTGAAATGGAGAGCTCAGGCCTCAGCAGGCCTCAGTTCTGGGGGAAGATGTGGGGTGCTGGTGCTGAGCTTCTAATGCAACAGCTGCAATTTCACTGCAATTCAGATTGCAGCATGTTGAGGAAAAGTGCTGCTGCCTTTGATTGTTCTTAGCACACCAGGCTGCAGTAGGGAACATTTCTGCTGGAGCCAAGGCGTGGTGGGGGCAGGAGAACAGGAAGGATGTGAAGAATTGATTTCTGATTTTAGTGCTGTGGTGGTCAAGATTGTTAGAAGTAGCAGCACATTCACAAGTGTTTAAGGCTATTAATTGGATGTTTCTTTTGTGCAGAGGGTCCAAGTTATTTTGTAGATTAGTAGAAGTCAGTGAAGAAAAAGAGGGTTAGGAAGACAGACGTAGATTATTGCTTGAGGTGAGTATGGAACATCTGTTCCCTGGTAAGTCTAGGTGAAAACTGAGCATGGGGAGGGATTGCAGGTATGAATGTGCATGTAAAATTAAGTCAGGACCTCGAGAAGAGCTTTAAATTTGTGATGAACAGGGAAGAGAAGTTTTTTAGTGTAGCGGTGTGTATAACATCCTGTTGTGTGGTCCAGTCAGGTAAACCACTACATCTTTGTGTGTTACAGGAGCAGCTACTTAAGTGTATGTAAGGATAGTGAATGTAGAGACTTCTCCTCATAGTGGATTCAAGAACTTCTCTTTAGAATTTGTTAGATTTTCATTATTTTCTGGAACGCCAAAGGAAGCATTAGGATACCCTATAGGAAGTGCAAGCAAACCAATAAAGTTTTTACTGATTAGAAGCGAATCACGTTTGTTCCTTGAAGGACTTGCCAAACAAGGTTACTTTCAACATGCTTTCAAAGGTCTAACAGGGATCAATATCAGCAAACCCTGTTAGGTCGTGTTTGGGAGCTGGGGCTGAGGCTCTCGTGCCCTGGGGAGCCATGGGAAGGCTCCAGGCCTGAGTGTGCGGCCAGGCCGGGGCCATTGAGCTGCAGCCCATCCCTGGTGGATGCAAGGGCAAGCAGGAATGCCAAGGGACCCCAGGGCCGGGCCAGGCCAGGCCAGAGCAGTGCCCCCAGCCCTCCAGGAGCGGACGGGCTCTGCCAAGCCCAGCCTGGGCACTGCCCCCAGCCCAGGGACAGGCGGGTGCTTTGCCCAAGGGCTGGGCCCAGAGCAGCAGAGCTGTCACAGCCCCAGCTGGTTCTGGTCTGCGTGCGGCCCGAGCAGGGCCCGTGGGTGCCCTGGGCAGTGCAGGAGCAGCACAGGAACAGTTGCCAGGGCCAGGGGAGGCACAGGGCTCAGCCTCTGCACGGTGACACAGCATGCAGGCTGCAGGGGACAGAGCCAATGGCACCGGGCATGAGCAGCTGTGCGGGGCTCTGAGCCTGCAGCAGCATCGGCCCCAAGGCTGCTCTGTCCCTGCCTGGCTGATGAGCAGCGCTGGAGGCCTTGCAGAGCAGGGGCCATTGCGGGCACGGCTGTCCCAGGAGCTGACCCCTGGCCCAGCTGGGCCCCACTTGGGCAGGAAGGAGGCTCCCAGCCCTGGCATGGCCGAGCAGCTCCTGCCTCCCCCTGCCTCTGTTCTGATCCCCACGCTGCCTGCTGCCACAAGAGCCCCTGGGCCAGGCTGTCACAGGGCTGCTTTGCCCTCACTTGGCTCCCTGGCACCAGCGCCGTCCTGCTTGCTGCCAGACATCGCAACTGTAAGCAGATAGAGCCTTTCCAGGAATGACGCAGTCACCTCCAGGTGCTGATCCTCTCTTTCTGTGGGATAAACAAGAGCTTGGGGCGCTGCCATGGCAGGGCTTCCCTCAGCTGTCGGCACTTCCAGCCCGGCTCTGCCAGGGGTTCTGGCAGTGCCACGGCGCACGGCAGCTCTGGCATGGCAGCTCTGCACTGCAGCCTCGGCCAGCAGCCAGATCTGCGGGCTGGGACTCCGCAGCGGCCGCACGCTTCTCCCAGAGCCCGAGCAGCGGCGGCTCGCTCCCAACACCGAGCCGGGAAGGCGCCGAGGTACAGCGCGGGCTCGGCTCTAGGCACGAACCGCCCCGCCCCTCACACCCGCCCGCCCTTTCCCGGCCTCTGGCCCCGCCGCGCGGCGCCCGCGCTGTCGAGGCGACTCTTGCCCACAAGGAGGCGCCCTGAGCCCTGCAATGGCGCCGCGAACCTTCTGGCGCTCTGGAAGGCGCGGGCCTGGACCTGGTGCAAGCTGGGCCCTACGACCCATTTCCTGAAGAAAACATATCCTGTCATGCCTGGGCTGTGCACACTTCCAAGCCTGATCAACAGGAAGAGACATTTAACCTGTGACACACATAGCAGCCTACAAGCTCGAAGTGATGGCCAGGTATTAGAAAAGCAAAGTAGTTGTTGCTAGAATTGTCTTTAAGACTCAGGGCTGGGCCCGTTTCACTGATCTCAGACCCAGAGGGAGGTTGACAAAGCTTGGGAAGAAGGATGCCCATTGATAGTGGACACAAAGGATGCAGAATTTAGGGGCCATAAGGACATCTGCTAGAACTGCCAAGTTAAGGAAAACAGTCCTAAAGTTGTCTCAGCAAATATGCTGAGCTGAGCACCAGCTGGGTAAAAAAGAGTGTGATGTTTGCAGGCAATGGGACTTTGGCACCCAAATTATCCTGGGCCTGGCCATGGGATGGTTCTGGTCACCAGAACACATGAAAAGACAGCATAATGCAAGCACTGGGCATTGTGCTTCATAGAACCCAGACAAAAAAGCTGGGAAGACTCTGCTGGATTCTTGTGTGGTATCTACCCCTTCTGTTCCTTCTTCTTCTCAAAATATATTGTAAGCCTGATTAAAAAAACTTACTTAGAGCCATGGTCAGTGCCATATTCTGAAAACTTACAGCTGACTTACAGGTTTAGTATCTCACAGAGCAGGTTTGAGGCCCTGTAATTGCAGGGACAGACAAGTGATGAAGTGGGCAAAAGTCCTTCTGGAACAGAGGAGCACCTAGGGCAGGTCAGGCAACACCATGCATGGTGACCACCTCTGTTCCAAGGAAAGGCAGGGTCCCTTCAGGCCTTCCTAAAAGCATCTCAAGGGAAGGTTTCCATCTCCCCTGCCCTCTTTCCTTGACTTTAGCTGAATCTTTCTCTCACTGAAAGACAGGAAGCTCAAGTGTGTTAGGAGAATACTGTGAGCATTGGCAGCGGTGAACAGTCAGTGTGAAAAACGCCAATCACTTGTTTTTAAAATTTTAAAAAGTTTCATAGTAATAAAATAGTTATAAAAATAGTAACACAATTAGAGTAATAACAATTTGGATAAATTGAATTAAGACAATATGAGACAATAAAAACAAAGAGTTACGGATGTCCGGGTACCTTTTTCTGGGCATCAGGAGCCTGAAAAAGGACACCCATTAACAAAGGATTAACCCTTAAGAACAATAGCTTGTTCCATATTCATATACTTCATACATGATGCATAAATTCCATTCAAATACAGGATTCTGTCTGGTCATTGTCAACTTCTTTCCTTCTAATCCTAACAGTGCCTCCAAGGTGAGAAGAAGTTCATTTTTTCTGATAAGAAGGCAATAAATTCCCTTTCTCTGAAAGATTTAGATGTCCTGTGGCTGCTATCTCGCTGCAAGCCCTTTCTGTTCAACAAAGCATCTTACATAGCATAGTTTCTATTTTTATAACCTAAAACTATATTTAACAGAGTGCTTAAGAAAATTAATACAGCATTGCTTTCTAACACAACACATATAATATTCATTTTAATATTTGCGAAAAGCCAATCATAAAATACATGCATTTTTCACAATCCCCACTCTTATTCTTTGTTAATCATTTGGCTTGAGCAATATTTTTTTTCTACTTATATCTTCTGGACTATGCTGGTAAAATAAAACACGGGATTACACAAGAAAGAAATATAAAAACAGTTGTAACACAAATGAAAGATCTTAATTTCTTCTAATACATTACCCCACCAGCTAGATTTTAACATTGTTTTCTAATTTTTGGACTGGTACCTGGGTTGTTATATGCGTATATATTTTTCTTTTTGATTTCTTTTGCTTTTGCTAGAATGACTTTTCTGTGGTCATCAATTTTCAACGATCTGATATATTGAACTTTCCACAAACACCCCCTTCTTTGGCCAATAAATAGTCTAAAGCGAACCTTTCTGATACCCTACAGTTTTTGTTTGGCTTAGCTGACTTAATGTTAACTCTAATGCCTGGGCAGCCTTATTTGCTATCATTTCTATAACTGCTTGGAGTCTTGTAATACAATTCAACAGATAATTTGGAGTCAATACAGAGTTAGATTGCTGTGCTGGTTTTACCTTTTCCTTTATTATTTGGGGTTTTTTTTCCAAATCTTGAACCGCATCTTCAAGATTAAATTTAAAACAAATCCATCTCTCTCCTTTTGGACATTCAGTTCTAAATCTATTGCCACTTTTTCTTAAGTTTCTTGTAATCTAATAATTTACTCTGTTTTGCCTACAAGTTCTTAATTTGGATGGGTTATAACAGTGGCTGTTGACATAGGTGTGTGTAATAAAGGAGGAACTTTGGTTTCTTTCTATGTGATGCTTTCTGTAGCATTTGTGACACAATCCTGCTGGTATCCCGAAAGGGAAAAGACAACAAGTGAGTGCCAGAAACAGGAATAACAGAGGTCCAGTATGGCTTATACTGCCACCTCCCATGCCTGTGAGGTTGCAACCCACAGCAGGTTTATTTGATCTTCTTGGTGGTGAAATACAGAGGCCAATCTGGTCTTGCCCTCTATTTTCTTGTCACTTTCTCTTAACTAATTGCTAGGCAAATTGTTTTTGACACTCTTTAACTGTGGTCTCTTACTGTTCCTCAGGTATCTCTCATTTAACAGGCACTAATAATTCCCATCCACAAAACCAAGTCAGTACTTTAACACTTTTTGCAATAAGAGCATAAATTTTGCGAATCACAACACTAATTACTCTTACAATTTAAGCATTTACTTATAACCCACCTAGCATGCCCAGTATTGGAATGAATCAAGTAAAGTTTACTAATGGAAATAGTAATTCCCCTTCTCCCTTGTACAATTCTAGGGCTAAGGTCAGAATACAAAAACGTTCTTGATCTTTCTATCTGAGGTATTCCTCCCCCAAGGAGATGTTTTATTCAGGCAGTGCTCAAATCCAGTGATATAAGCATTATCTTATTTCTTAATTCAGTGTTATTCTTTGTACATTTCTTGGATCATTTGGGTTTTCTCAAACCATTACCACTCAGTCCCCATTGGAAAGTCAGTTCAGTATCACCCTGTTTAAATATGATAGTCCGTTCCTCAAGTTTCTTCACAAGTCCTTTGATTCTGCTGGCATGAATTCACTCTCTTTCCGTGATTTTGATTGTTGCTTCAGTAGTACCTGGAAAGGACTTCTTAATAGCATAGATAATAAGAGAAAGATAATACTGCATTAACTGTTACGATTCGCTTTCCTTCTAAACTTTCTGGGTTTAGCTAAAAGCTTTCTCTACAGCAGCCTCTTCTTCAGGAAAAAAGCCTTCTCGTTAACGGCAAACAAAACACACAAAAGAAAAAAAACCAAAAAACTTCTTACTTAAGAAAAACAAACCGCTTTGTGAGGTTTGGAGAGTCAGCAATCTCTGCTTTGATTTTATCTTTTAGTGCTAGTCCCCCCTGCCCCTCTTTTCACAGCCCTGCTGTCAAGGCTGTTCTTGGCCCTTCCCCCGGTGCGGCCCCTTGGCTGCAGGGCCGGGGCAGGGGAGAGCAGCCCCGGGCATGGGGACCCTGGGGGCTGCCCTGGGTCTCTTTTGCCCTCTCCCTCTCTCTCTCTCTCTCTCTCCTTCTCTCTCTCGGCCTACTTCCAGGCTGACGCTGCCATCCTGGGCTCGGCACCCCGACAGTCTGGGAGCCCCCCGGCAGCTCTGCCCCGGAGCCAGCCCGCTCCTGGCCGCAAACCTGTGTCCTCTGCTGCCAGCCCCGCCCGGGGCACCTCCATGGATCGGTCCCTGCCGCAGCCCCCGAGACCCCGCCGATCGCAGGGAGCACTCAGACACCTCCCAGCCTTGACAACCCCAAACCTGGCGTGCCCAGGTGCTCCTGACATTCTTTCTCTTTCTCTCGTCAACTTATCCTCTTTTCTCTTCAAGGAGGGCCCGTTCTGCTAAGGCTTTTCTGGACCCCAGTGTGGCATTGAATAACCTCTTAACAACCATGTGTTAAGATACTTCTCTGCCTTTCATGCAAAAAACTTGCATTCACACTTCTGCTCTCTTCTAGCACCAAGATGTCATCACTTCACATTCTAACATCTCAGAGTTTCCTAACTACTTCTCTACTTCAACTTCTCTCTTTCTCCTCTCTCAGTTGTAACCCTTATGGGGTCGATATTTATTCTTCCCCTATTTCTTTCTCCAGCCCAAACTTCTTTGTTGATTTTTTTTTTTCTTCATCCTCTTGGCTTAATTTCAAAACTCTAGCTGTCATTTTCTTATTTTCTGATATAACTCTTACTCTTAATTGCACTTGTAAGACTCTTCCCAATAAATTGCTACCTGCCCCTGGGACCAATAACACATCTCCCACCTAAATTTTAGTTTCTTCCCTCAATTACCACATCTTTAATGACCAGAAATGTAAAACTTCCTCTTTTTGCCCCTGTTACTTTCACTATATGTTTGCTCACACTATAACCTTTTGGAACGTTTAACAGGCAGGTTTTCTCTGCCCCTGTGTCTATAACAAATTCCAATTCTTCTTCTTGGGGACCTACTTTTAAAGTTATCACAGGCTCCTGATGGTATTTGTTCCCCCCCCAAAAAATTAAAGCCTATGACTTTTTTTTTTTTTTTTATGGGCCCATTTCTTTAAAGATTTTCAGATCTTCTGCTTACTTAGGACCATTTTCCTTTTTCTCTAAACTTTGTTTATCTATTTAGTTGGAGTTTTTTCTTTCCCCTCTAAAAGCTGTCTCTCAAAAATCTTTTGTTTTCACATTTCGCCTTTGATATGCTGTCTCATTTATTCTCTTGGTTATGTAATTACAATAACTGTTCATGTGTTTACTCCCCTCCTCATTATTTTAACCCCATTCAGGAGGTACAGTTGGCATTTTGTCTTCTCTGGGGGTCCCTGCAGATTATCTTTTTCTTAAGCTTTTATTTCAGTTGCTCTGATTAATTGCTTTTCTTCCTGAGAAAAATATTATTTTCATTACCAACCACATCTGTTCTCAAGTATACATGTTTGGACCTAAAAGTTGGTCTGATTGTTCAGCTATGCCTATGGGATTCTCCAAATATCTCTTTTATTTATTTCTTAAAATTTCAGACCTCAGACAAAGTCAAAGAAGCATTTACAAACTCTGATCCATAACCCCCCTTTGAGAACCTCTCTTAATGGAAATAGACCAATCTCTTTATCCCATTCTTTTTGGATTTTTATCTTCTACAGCCTTTCTCACGTATTTTTAGGAAGAATCAGGAGAGGGCTTTCTTCTAACTGATTTTTTAGTGTTTCAATAAAGTGATTCCTTTAGAGAGTTTCCTTAAGCAGCCGGAGCTGTGGTTACCAAGGGAATGGAGCTCAGGGCAGGACGGGGAGGCTCGGCACAGCTCAGGGTCTGGGGGCTCCAAAGGCGGGGTCTGCAGCCGGGATGGCCCGAGGGGATCGGCACAGCTCAGGGTCTGGGGGCTCCAGAGGCGGGGTCTGTGGCTGGGATCGCCCGAGGGGATCGGCACAGCTCAGGGTCTGGGGGCTCCAAAGGCGGGGTCTGTGGCTGGGATCGCCCGAGGGGATCGGCCCAGCTCAGGGTCTGGGGGCTCCAGAGGCGGGGTCTGTGGCTGGGATGGCCCGAGGGGATCGGCACAGCTCAGGGTCTGGGGGCTCCAGAGGCGGGGTCTGCAGCCGGGATGGCCCGAAGGGCTCGGCACAGCTCAGGGTCTGGGGGCTCCAGAGGCGGGGTCTGTGGCTGGGATCGCCCGAGGGGCTGTTCCTGTGCAGACCGAGCTGGAGCGGGGATCGCCCTCACTCGGCTCACGGGGGCTGATCCGGCAGAGACAAAGCCGGGACTGACCCCGGCTGCAGCGGCGGGAGCCGACAGAGTCAGGGCAGCCGGGGATGGGACAGACGGGACCCCCTCGGTGCGATCAGCGCGGTAACCACGGTGCACACGGCAGGACAGACCCCCACCCCCGGCAAGAACGCGGGCCAGGCGGCCGGACCGGGACAGACGGACCGGGACAGACGGACCGGGACAGCCGGACTGTGCCGGAGCCGGCACAGGGGCTGGGAGGGCTGGTGCGAACGAGTGGGGGAACGAACGGGAATGGATGAGGTAATTTGTTCTCAGCTCTATACTTTCCCCGTTTTGCTTTTTGGGTGCTTTGAAATGGTCGACGAGCTAACTGACGACCTTCTCATATTGTTTTGCTCATCACCCTTTTATTTATCTTTTGGCAAATTATACATGTTTCAGGTACTTGTTTTTTTACTCTAAAAGTCTCAATGCACCCATAGTTCTTTTAAAAAATGATCACACCTAGCCTGTGTATCCCACCGGGCTTTTTGATACACGTCCTCTGCTATTCCCTCGTAAGCGTTTTATTATCTAATTGTCTTCCATATCAAGATGTTTCTATTTCCCCGATTTATCTTGTTCGCCACAATCTTGTTTTAATTCCCCCCCCTTTTTTTTTCTTCATTTGGAGTTAATATTAACTCTTTCAGCTCTATTTTCTGCTGCATCTTTAGCTTCTTGATCTGCCAGTTATTTATTTTATTTCTTCTTATTTCTAGGTCTTTACCTTTTGGTGTCGTTTAATATGTACTATTGCTATGTCTCTTAGGTAATTGTAATGCCTCTAAAACCTCGAAAATAAGTTTCTCATGTACTAATCTTTTTCTTCTTTAATTAAGCAATCTCCCTTTTAAAATTTTTCTTAAGGTATGTGCTACTCTAAAGGCATACCTTGAATCAATATATAACTCTTTTGTGTTAAATTTTCTAATGCTGTTTTTAAGTATATAATTCACAAGTTTGCATGTTTTTTCTCATCAACTTCTGCATACCCTGTATTTTGCAAGGAGTTGTATTTCTGTTTGTTAACATAACTCCCAAAGTGCTGTCTTGGGGTATTTCTGTTGGTATTTTTTTTCTGCTTTTCTTTTCCTGTATCCACCTTACTGAATTTCTGTCTCATTTTTCAGTTTTCTATCTATTCGTCCCCTGCTTCTGTTTTTCACTTTTTACTAACAACTTAAATACCACTTTTCTTTCAACTACTTACACCCAAAAAAACCCCTTTTTCTCACACTGCTTTTCAATACAATCCAACTCCCTCCAAGGAGATACGGTAAGGCTTAAAATGCACAATCGACATTACCTATACTTTCATTCGTCTACATTCACTCACTTTTATTTCTCATTCACTTTCACACATTCCTTCACACTCTCAAGACACAGAGTGGATCCTTATTGCTAGGAAATCACAGGTCCTTGTGGCCCCCTCTTTCGCTTTGGGGTTTACCTCCAGGTCTCAGTGTCACCAGGCCCCCTAGAAGGGCCCTGACTCTGGCTGCCTCTGGTGCCCGTTCCCCTGTGAGGCTGTCTGCGTGTCTTTCACACTCTTCAGCTACGGCCCCTCACACGCCCAGGGAACGCTAGCTTGGTTCGCAGGTCACTCGCTCCTCTTGGGCCCAGAAGCCCCCACCCAGCCGGGAGCTGCAGCCTGGTGTGCAGGTCACTCGCTCTTTCCACACCTCCCCCTTCCCACCTGCCCAGGAAGTTGAGGCTGGCTCTGTGTGTGTCTCACTCTCACACACCACAAAACAAAAATAAGGTACCTTTTACTTTCACATCGCCTATTACAAGTTTAGGTGTTACTGGCCAGTCCCGGTGCTATTGGATATCCCTCAACCCAGCTGTGTTATCCAACCCCAAATGCTCTTGGGCAATTTTTCCCTCAATCCTGTCGTGTTGTCCAACCCCAGATGCTCTCGGGTAATTTTCCTTCAATCCAGCTGTGTTGTTCAACCTCAGATGCTCTTGGGCATTTTCTGTCCCTCAACCCAGCGGTGTGGTACAACTACAGATGCTCTTTGGCATTTAATTTGTTCTGCTGTGTTGTCCAACCCTGGATGTTCTTGGGCATTTTTTTATCCCCCAATCTAGCTGTGTTGTCCCACCCTGAGTGTTCTCGGGCATATCCTCACTCGGAGAGAATTCTGCTCAACCCTGCTCTTGGATGCTCTTGGAATATAAATCCCTCAACCCAGCAGGTTTTAGGAGCCCCTCCTGTCCTGTTTCCTAGTGGATTGGGCTAGGAAACCTTGCTCCCCACCACCGAGGGGTCCAACCCCTCCCTGAGACCCAGTCCCAGTCACCCCCGGGGATTCTTTCACTCTCTTATGAGTCGCTTTGTCTCTTTACTGGCCGCTTTTCCAGCGAAAAGTCGGAAACGCAGCGTGGGAGACTCCGCACTCACTTGGCAGGTCTGGGACAACCAGCCCGCCTCTCATTCACACACATTCATCCCCCCGTACCTGCCCCCCGAGAAATACTTACCAATCCTTTTTCCTTCCCGGGTTCTTCGTGCGCACTACTACTCTTAGGGGGCAAATTACAGCAGTTGTAGGGACCCTTTTCCCGTTCTCTTTGTTTTATTGTCTCCTTTTGTCCACAGATCGTAACCTGCGTCTGTCGGTCACTTCAGGGGAAGCAGAGCGAGGCTGCCAAAGAGGGCAGGGCGCGCCTTCCCCACTCTGACTCTCCCAAAGCACCGGCAGCGAGGAGTTAGTAACCATCCTCTGCTACCAAATTGTGAAAAACGCCAATCACTTGTTTTTAAAATTTTTAAAGTTTAATAGTAATAAGATGGTTATATAGTAACACAATTAGAGTAATAACAATTTGGACAAATTGAATTAAGACAATATGAGACAATAAAAACAAAGAGTTATGGACGTCCAGGTACCTTTTTCTGGGCATCACGGGCCCAAAAAAGGACCCCTGGTAACAAAGGATTAACCCTTAAAAACAACAGCCCGTTGCATATTCATACACTTCATACATGATGCATAAATTCCATTCAAACACAGGATTCTGTCTGACCAGTGTCAACTTCTTCCCTCTAATCCTAATAGCACCTCCAAGGTGGGAAGAAGTTTGTTTCTTCTGATAAGAAGGCCATAAATTCTTTTTCTCTGAAAGATCTAGGTGTCCTGTGGCTGTTATCTCGCTGCAAGTCCTTTCTTTTAAACAAAGCATCTTACATAGCATAGTTCTATTTTAACAATTTTTATAACCTAAAACTATATTTAACACAGTACTTAAGAAAATTAATACAGCATTGCTTTCTAATACAACACATATAATATTCATTTTAATATTTGTGAAAAGCCAATCATAAAATACATGCATTTTTCAAACCCCATTCCTGGACATCAGGGCTCTCTGCTCCCCTTTTCCCGGCCATCCCATGGCTCCCAGCCTCCAGACTGGCCATTGGCTTGACCCTGGGATGCCCTGGAATGCCTTGGTCCCCCATTCCTGCCTTTCCCAGCCCCCAACCCCAGCTGTGTGCAAAACCAGAGACCCCCTGAACTCCTCGTTCTCGAACATCCCTGGTGTCCCCACCCTTGTCCCCCCTTTTTGGGAAACCCTGGACTCCCCTTTCCTGGGCTCAAGGACCCCCTGGAACTCCCTTCTACCTCTCCACGTCCCTGCCCCTGTCTCCTGTCCCTCAGCTGTCCCCTGTCCCTCGGCTCTGTGGGGCCCAGGGTGGCAGCAGGAGCCAGGGCAGCCCTGGGGGAGAACAACCCTGAGCCCCAGCCAGTCCAGTTCCCCCCAGGTCACTCCCAGCATGGGCCCTGTGGCTCCCAGTCACCCCCAGGATGGTCCCAGTCACTTCCAGTTACACTCAGTGTGATCCCAGTATCATCCCAGTCACTCCCAGTATGATCCCAGGTGTTCCCATTCAGCCCTACTATAGTTCCAGACACTCCCAGTATGGTTCCAGTCCTTCCCAGTATGATTCCAGGATGAACCCAGTCACTCTCAGTACAGTGCCATTTGCCCCCAGTATGGTCCCAGTCACTCCAAGTCACCCAGTAGGATTCCAGTCACGCCCAGTAGGATTCCAGTCAATCCCAGATACTCCCAGTATTATTCCAGTGACTTCCTTTATGGTTCTTTTGTGATTCCAGTCACTCCTGGTCTCTCCCAGTACATCCCAGTTGTCCCTAATGTGTTTCCACTCACTCCCAGTTGCTCCCAGTAGCTTCCGGTATGATTCCATTTGCTCACAGCCACTCCCAGTCACCTCCAGCATGATTCCAGTCATTTCCTGTATATCCCAGTTGCCCCAACATGGTCCCAATTGCCCTCAGCCTGCCCCTAGTCACTTCCAGTATGATTCCAGAAGGATCCCAGTCACCCTCAGTGTGGTGCCAGTTGCTCCCAGTATGATCCCATTGGTCCCCAGCATGTCCCCATTTCCTCCCAGTGTGATCCCAGTTGCCTCTAGCACAGACCCAGTCCCTCCCAGTATGATCCTACTCTGATGCCATGATGATCCCAGTTGCTCCCAGCTTGGTCCTAGCTGCTCCCAGTTGCTCCCAGTCTGATCCCAGTTGTTCCCAGTGGCCCCTGTGTTATGTTTGGGAATGGGAGGAAATGTAGGGAAGTGATGCAAAGTTTTTTGTGTATCTGACAGTCTGTTGAGCTGCTGAAAAGCTAGACACGCTTTTGTGAAACACACATGGTAAAGACCAAAAAATTCAGAAACTTTTCTTTTCTTTGTTGGTCGGCAGGGAGGTGCTGGGTTTCGGTTTGGGCTTCAGCTCTGTGTCTGGGCTGGGCTGGGCCGTCTTGCTGTAGGCTGGGCTTCTTTTCTATTTCCTGGGCTGCTTGCTGGCTTCTCTCTCCATGGGCTCTGGTTTGGCCGGGCTGGGCTTCAGCAGCTGCCGGGCAAGGAGACAGGGGAGGCTGCGGAGCTTTAGCCAGAGCAGGGCTGGCTGTGGCTGCGAAGATCTCGCTGTCAGGCTGCTGCTTCTTCTTCTTAGCCTGGCTGAGACCAGAGACTTCTGTGGCTGGTGTAGAAAACTAAACACTAACTACAAAGCTGATCTGAACACAACTGAGCCACAGCTTTCTGTTAGTAGTTATTGGTGGGTTAGGTAGGCTTCAGGCGTGATGTTAACTTTTTCAGTGCTTCAGTCTTCTTCTGAGTGAGAGAAAAGAACAACATGCACGTATATTAAAAACAAGATGAAGATATTAAAGGTAATAAAGAAGAAGGTAAGTAAGTCCCAGATGGGAGGGGGAGAAGATGCTTTGTTTTTAGAGCTGAAATCCTCTTGTAAGCTACAAAGAAAAGACTCTTTTCCCTTATAACACATAAAACTATAAGGAAATGAAAGTGTTTGAATTGATATTAGGTAAAGGCTTCTATGTTAAAGTAAGCAGATGTTGAAATAGCTGTAATCTCATGAGAAGTTTGCACAAAGAAAGAGCACAGTCTTGTGCTTCTAAAAATGAAGATCTGTGCTCCCAGAGATGAAGATGATTTTAGAGATAGATAATGAGAACTTTTGCCTTTGAACAGCTCATCTTTAAAACAATATTCCATCAATCAACATAGCCCGTCTCCAAGCTGTGGGAAGGTTTGTAGAAATAAGAAAGATTTTACGATAGCAAGGTTCCCCTGGCAGTTGTTATTCATGACAAAATTGAGAACCACGAGAAAACTGTTTTTTTCCTTTTGTAGAAAAGTCTCCATAACTTTATCAAGAGGGACTTCTCTCCCTAAGTGAACTAAAAAAAGACTCTTTGAGAGGTAGTAAACTGACTAGAAATCTTAAGTTTAGTTTCTTTACATTGTCAGTGAGAAAGAAAAAGTTGTGGGGAGAAGTATTCTAAAAAGTTTGCTTTGATTCTTACTACCTTTTTTTTTCTTTTTACTTACTATTATTAAAATTTTTCTTTCTACCCTTTTAAAGTTTTGAGCCTGCTTTACCTTTCTCCTAATCCTATCTCACAACCAAAAATAAGTGTATTAGTAATAAACCAACACCAAACCCACCACATTCTTTAGTGCATTAGCCAAAAAAAATCTCAAAATTAAAGAGATCTTATATTAGCAAACCAAAACCACGACACCCTAGCACAGACCCAGTCACTCCCAGTATGACCCCGGTAGGAATCCACTGTGATCCCAGTCTTCCCAGTTGCCCCCAATGTAGACTCAGTGACTCCAGTCACTCTCAGTGTGTTCCCAGTCATCCCCAGTATGGTTGCAGTCACTCCCAGTATATCCCAGTGGGTCCCACTATGATCCCTTTTGCCCCAGTTCTGGCCCTGCTGAGTCCCAGTGTGCTCTGATCCTGCTCCCAGTGGGTCCCAGTGCTGGGCACGGTGAATCCCAGGGTGTCCTGGTGTATCCTGGAGTATCCTGGTGTGTCTTGGTATGTCCCGGTGTATCCCAGTATATCCCAGTGTGTCCCAGTGTATCCCAGTGTGTCCCGGTGTGTCCCAGTGTATCCCAGTTTATCCTGGTGTATCCCAGTGTATCCTGCCTGGTGTATCCCGGTGTCCCAGTCCATCCCAGCCTGTCCCAGTCCATCCCGGTCCGTTCCCTTCACTGGCAGTGACTGGGATCATACTGGTGGAAAGTGGAATCTTACTGGGCCAAGTGGATGTGACTGGGAATGACTGTGAGTATGCTGAAGGCAACTGGGATATACTGGGAGTGTCTGTAACCATGCTGGGGGTGTCTGGGAACACACTGAGAGTCCCAGCAGGTCCAAGGACACCGTGGTGGCACTATGGAACCTCATGGAACCAAGGGGATCATTGTGGCACCCCTGGAGCCCATGGAACCAAGGGGCCTTGGTGACACAGCGTGGCTTCATGGAACCCAGAGACCATTATGGTTCTGTGGGGCCTGATGGAACCATGGAGACCATTGGGACCCTTCAGGGCCTCGTGTCACCAAGGGGGCATTATGGCACCTCAGGGACACATGGAAGCAAGGGACCATTGGGTCTCATGGAACTGAGGGAACGTGGAACAGGCCTGGCTGGCTTGGCCTCCCAGGGGCCACCGGACAGCTCTGGCTGATGTTGGAATGTCAAAGGCTGCCTTTCATCAGCTCCTGGGGCACTGCGGCTCTGTGCTTTCCTTGCTGTGAAAACAACTGTCAATCTCTTCTAATTACTCATGGCCAGAACTGGGATTTCAACTCCAAATTTTTCCCATAGGAATATTGCCAGGACAAGTGTGGCAGGCAATGTTTTCAGGAGAGTCACCTCCCATCTGTCCCCAAAACACTGGGGAAGGCTCCGTGCTTTCCTCCCTATGAGAAAGAACTGTCCTACTTCTCCAGGCATGCATGGCTGAGATTGGTCTTCCACCTCCAGAATTCCCTAAATCCAAAGACTGCTCCCAAAAAAAATCTGCCATTCCTGACAAGTCTGGCTGGCCTTGGCCTAGCGAGACTCTCACCTGCCTTCCAAACACTGAGGCTCTGTGCTTTCCTTCCTATGGAACAAAACTGTCCTTCTCAGCCAGGTGCCCATGGCCACAACTGGGATTTCACTTCCAGCATTCCCTGTTGTGACAGACTGGAGGAGATTGTTGGCTCTAAACATTTTGTGTGGGGGGGAGGAAGGGGCAGGTCCAGCCTTGCCCTGCCCTGGAGCCCCAATCCCCCCAGCCTCTATCCCAGCCCAGCAGTGGCTGCCAGTCCCTGGCACAGCACAGGCAATGCTCCACAGCCACCTCTGCAGCCCCAGCCCAGCTCCTGAGGGACCAAATGAGCCCAAGGCCCACCTGGGGGAAGGGCCCAGAGAGACCAAGGGGTATTGAAGGCTGACCACAAGGCAAGCACACATCTTGACCCTGCCTCCTGTTGTAATTTCTATCTGAACACTGCTGGAATCCAGCAGTTGGTAACTCTGTGTGTGCTCCTCTGTATCTTTTCAGCCAACAAAGCCAAGGGAAGGCACAGTTCCATCAAATGCAAAAGTCATTCCTCTGCTGGATATTAAATCCACTTTCCACAGCAGACAGCCTCAGAGCAATGGAAAGCACCTTCTGTGCCCAGCACAGATCCCAAGGTCCCCCCAAACCCTCCCTGCCCCAATTCTGCCCAGATTTGCTCTTTGCACACACGAGTCACACACTGAAGTCAGGAGCTCCCTCCATGCCCAGAGGGAGGAAAAGAGAGAAAGGGGATGAAGAGCTCTCCTGTGCAGAGCCAAGGTCCAAGTGCTCTGGGATGTCCCAGCAGCATCTGACATGTCCACCATCCCCCAGAGATTTCCGCACAGGAACAGTTTTAGACAAAGGCAAAAGAAAAGGCAATTCTGTGAGATATAAACACAATCAAGATGTTGACTAATATGATATTTATTTCAGCTTCAGAAAGATTGGGCAATTCCCTGAAGCTCAAAGCATGAAACCAGTCAGCTGAAGGGCACTTGAATGACCAGAAAGCACCGGGAGGATTGCTGAGGATTTTTTGGAGGACAATGGACATATGTAACATGTTCACAATCCAGCCTTCATAGAACCTGAGTGAGGTCACCATGCCCTTGAAGGACACAAAAGAAGGAGAACACGCTCAGCAGCAGACGATTCAGGATGCAAAGGCAGACAAGAAAACCACAGCGAGATGCATGAAGAAGAAAGACTAACTAAAATTAACTGAAATATCAAAATGCGTGCGTAAAAAGGATTTAACCAATCATGTGTCGACGGAAGGGAACCAGGACATCAGTTTGATCATCACAGGCTCAATTTTATTGATCAGTACGGCGGGTTAAATACAGTTAATAATGAGCTTCATACATATTGCAAAAGTTGAGCTCAGGATTGGTCAGCTTGCATATCAGCACCTACGCCTACTTCTACATTCCTATGGTTCTACTTTTGATACTTTCTACATATTCTTAGGATGTATTCAGGACTAATCTCAACTCCCTATCCTCATGTTGCAGCAAGGTCACTGCTGACTCTTCCTTTCAGCTTGCTGACTGCTGACTTTTCTCCTTCAGTTTAACCAGTGGCATTATATCAGTGTGGCCTTTCTCAGCTAACCAATTATTAATAATGCTCTCCACATTTCCCCCATTTTCTTCTTGTGCAAGGAGATTAGTTTGCCATGTTTTTGCTATTGTACGGCTGACCATGTTTTGGATACAGTTAAAGATACAAGGCAAAATAAGCAAAAACAGTAAGATTACACCCAGCAGTCCTATAGCATAGATCACAAGGTTCCTCAGCCACGGTCCGAGTCCCAAGCCTTTAAGCCATTCGTCAATTCCTAAACCGTCTTCTTCCTTAAGTTTGTGAAGTCCCTGTTGTAATTCTTTTATCTTAGTGTGAATGGACACCGAATGATCAGACAGATTCATGCAACACATTCCCTCGAACTCTTCACATCCATGCCCTTGTGCTAAGAGCAAAAAATCTACAGCAGCTCTATTTTGCAAAACAGCATGGTTAACAATTTGCACATCTGCAGTTAGCATGTCTAGAATTTGTGATGTCTTGTTCAGCTCATTCTTTGCCCAGCATCCTAATTGTTTTGCCAAATTCATGGCTTTATTGGCAGATCCTCCTGGTAAGATAGTTGAAACCACCACCTGTTTGAATGTGCCCCAAAACCGTGGATCTCCTATCTTGCTGCAGTCTAAGTCATGTATGCTACGTTTTCTCCTGTTTGAATTTTGACTCAGCTGCATTAGCAAGGACACATTAGTGTGAAACAATGACAATTTTCCCAAAAAACAGGGTCCACCCTGTGGTTTAGCTGGTATACCATTCCATGCCCTGTCTCCACAAATCAAAAATATTCCTGTGGGTAATTTCATTGGTGCTGTGATATTTGTGCCGTTACATTGACTGTAATGCTGTGGAGAGAATTCACTCACATTCAGGGATGAATCTAGGGTGGCCCATGTTTCTTTAGGTTGGTTTAAATTCTGAGCACCCAAAAGTTTGAAGCTAAACCATCCACCAGCTGTAGTGTTAGATATGCTGGCATTTGTACTTCCAAAAAGATCCAATTCTTCAGGAGGAGAATGCAAAGAGGTGTTAAGTGATTGGATTAGTAAGCATTGACGATAGCCATCACTCTGACCTGCAGTATACCCTTGTTGCACCGGCAATGTGAGGTTTGACATGTTAGACATACATAAGGTTTGATTGTTTATCAAACTGCAAAATTCTCCAGGAGACCACACCGGAAGTCCCACCAGGCATGTTCGAAATGGGTTAGTGACTCCTCCAAGACTAAGACAAAGTGATGATTGGTTAGTTTGATTAGCCAGTGTTACCCATAAATTTTCCCTTGGTTGACTAAAGTGTGTTACTCCTACTGCCTCACTTGCTACAGCATTGAGCAGTATAACAAAAACAAACCTCATTTTTCTTTCTGCTTGCTTTGCTTCTCCTTTTCTTCCTTCTGCTTACGTTGTTTTTTTTTTTGTTTTTTTTTTTTTTTTCTTCGCTGTCTTTTCCCTGGTTTGCTAGATTGTCTATTGTAAGGCTGAGTCAATTCTTGAATATACTGATCTAATTCTAAATCAGCATCCTTGCTCACAAGTATAGCACGAGGTAAGTTTGAAGGCAAATCAGCTTTGCAGCGAGCTGCTATGATGCGTGAGGCTTTAGTAATTTCAAATATTCTAAGGTTTTCCTGTATCTTCCACCTAAGATATGCTATAACCACTTGTTCTGCACTCTCAAAGAGCTGTAATCCTGTCCGTCCTGGCAGGCCAGTACTTTGTTCAAGAGCTCTAACCCAGATATGATTTCGAATCCACTTTCCAAAACAAGATGTACACCATAAATATCCCAATGACCTCTGTGGATACCAATAAACCTGATTACAATCTGCACAATGCAAAGCTACCCATGCATAGCATTTATCTTTATCCTTTTTGCAAACATAACAAGGAAGCGAATGTAAGTTAGGACCAGTATAAAATTCTGGTTCTTCAACCCAAAGCAACCAATTCAATGGTGGTGATCGCAAAGCCTCTTCAGCCTTTTTACTATATGAGGCTAACAGCTCAAGGTCTTTCTTTAACACAAGGTGTATCTTATTTCGTAATCGTAGTTCTTGTTCGTTATCCTCCTCAACAACTATATCTTCCTGAGGGTCCCACAACTGTAAAAGTGTTCTAATCATAGAAAATTAATTAGCAATCACTGATACCCCTATTCAAATGAGACCGTTCTCTTTTTTGCCTTCTTTTTCTTATCTGTCTTCAATCTTGCTGCTCCTAATTTCACTGGTCCTGCCACTTTCAAACTTAATTTTTGCAACTTATCAATGCAGCAATCTAATGGTCCATCAGGATCCCCTTGGAAGGGTCCTACAACTGAATGCTGTGTTAAAGGCACTAATTTCCTACACCTTATAGAAACTATACGTGATTTACTTTGAACCTTAATTCTATTCACAATACATTGTATTTCCCATCGATAATAAGCAAGAACCTTCTGTTCAGGAGACTCATAAAGATTTAAAGCTATATATGCGTTTTGCCCTGTTTGTCTCCTTAATTCATCTTGCCAGCTTTTTCCCCACGTATGCTCGTGTTCACAAGTATGACACCACAAATCCCGTAATAATGATTGTTCTATCCAAAAAGTTCTTTTACAACCCCCACAACGTAGAGCTATCCAGGCAGCACAATGTGGATTGTGACAGTCAAGGCAATGTAGTTTCGCTGGATCTGTTAAGTGAAAAGTTGATATTGAGTCAATGAAACCAATCAACTCCTGGGCCGTCCGGTAGTGACGTGTCAGTGCTCTGTCCACCGCTTCCGAGTACCCCTTCAATTGAAACAGTAGTGGTTGTAGGACTAGAAGCAGTTTCTTCCCCAGTCGCTCCTTGTCCTCCTCCGTAAGGCGATCCACCAGAGGCTGCATCAAAAACAGGTTTAGTCCACTTAGCAGGCACCCACAAAGGCCCTGTAGGTGAGGAAACACAAAGATACCCCCGACCCCAATATAATACTTTTGCAGGTTTTTCCCATAATCCTGTACTTGGGTTCTTATACTTAACCCAGACCTCTGTTTCCTTAGTATTTTCCTGACCTGACCTCGGATGATGTTTCATTGCAGCGGGGGTATCATCTTCCCCAAAAATGCATAAATGGTTAATCACATACAAAAGCTTAGCCAAACATGCTTGTGGATCTGCCAAATCTTGATGTTTTTCAATATACTGCTTAAGGGTACCGTTTGCTCTTTCCCGTAAAGCTTTCCTTAACTGTATCAGTAACTCATACAATCGTTTATTATTCACTTCCTTAATTGCTGCTTCCTCTATTCGTTTGACTACTCCTGCAACATACATAGAGTCTGTGACCACATTTAAAGGCTCCTGTAAGTTGGACACCGCCCACACTACTGGTAACAATTCCAAAGTTTGTAAGCTATCTGCAGGGTCTGCTGTGAGGAGTTGATGCTTCCATTGTCCTTTTTCTTGCCAGGTAACAGCAGCACGCCTTGATTTCTTTCCTGCATCTGTAAAAGCTGTAATAGCTCCTTCTATGGGGTTTTCTTCTCTCAAAGGTCGAGTGATCCAGTTCCATTCTGTCATCCATTGCAAAACTCTAGGCACTAATTTACTAGTCTCCACTTTAGCAGGTGACATCAATAATGCTTCTTGTAAATTCTTTGAATTTATCAAGTACCAGTCCAAGGTTTCTTTTTCCATAGGCAATCTAATATTAGCAGGTTCTCTACCATCCACTTCAAGAATTCTGAGACGCCCCTTTTTGATTAATGCAGCCAATTGTTCAATTTTTGAAGATATTGTTTTCTTGTGCTGTAGTGGTGGTGACAACCATTCCAACACCCGTATCTCCCCTGTTTTCTTTTGCAACTGAGAGAGCACCAAGCAAGTGTCAAGGGCTATTCCAGATAGTAAGGTCAATGGGGTGGTCGAGTTGTCGACGAGACACATACCCTTGCTGTACACAGTTACTAATTTGCTGCAAAGCAAGATGATGCTCCTTTGTCAGGTGTACAGGAGTAGTAGGGTCCACGCCTTTTAACAAAGGCCGTAGGGCTTCTAATAAGTGATTTGGTATTCCCACAATAGGCTTCAGCCACTGTAAGTCTCCCAGGAACTTCTGTGCATCATGTAGAGTTTTAATGTCCAATTGTAATTCCAATTTTTGTGGTATCACTATTTGATCCGTCAAAGTCCATCCCAAATATTTCCAGGGCTTTGTAGTCTGAATTTTCTCTGCAGCAATAACAAGTGAATATGCAGCAAGAGTATTTTTAATGGTGTTAATCTGTAAAGAGGAGAATGGCTGTTGCTGTGCAAACAAAATATCGTCCATGTAATGATATATTATAGTTGCTGGCCATTTACGACGTAGTGGCTGTAATGCAGCATCAACATAAAGCTGACATAAAGTGGGGGAGTTGCGCATGCCCTGCGGAAGAGATGTCCATTCAAATCTTTTATCTGGTTCCCCACGATTTATTGCTGGTAAAGTAAAAGCAAATCTCTTCATGTCATCAGGATGCAGGCCAATAGTGAAAAAACAATCCTTTAGGTCAATAATTAAAAGTGGCCAGTGTTCTGGAATCATAGCTGGATTTGGAAGACCAGGCTGTAAGGCCCCCATTGGTTCCATTTGGTCATTTACAGCCCTCAAATCATGTATCAAACGATATTTCCCTGATTTCTTTTTGATTACAAAAATAGGTGTATTCCAAGGGCTTGTGGACAGTCGTAGGTACCCTTTCGTATATTGTTCCTGTACCAATTCATGGGCATGCATAAGACTCTCCCCTTTTAATGGCCAATGCTTAACCACCACCGGTGTATCCGTTTTCCAGGTGAGTGGAATGGAGAAAGTCCAAGCAATGGCAATTACCACGAAGGGTGCTGATTAGTTAACACCACTCCCAATTGTGTTAAAATGTCCCTTCCAATTAAGCAGGAAACTGTAGGAGGCAGTTGAACAATTGAAAACACAGCAGATATTTGTTGATTCTCAATGCACACAGACAAAGACGGCGACCTGCTTGCCAATGTAAATCCTCCCACTCCTGTGAGCATGTTTGATGAGGGAAATAGAGGCCAATGTTGTGGCCATGCTTCTGGAGAAATGATGCTAGTATCTGCTCCTGTATCCAATAATCCATAAAGGGTTATGCTTTGATGCCCATAGGTAATTTCAACCTTTTGTTTTGGTCTATTTTGTAAATCCACAGTTAAAAGGGTAACACCAGTAGAGCCAAAACCTTTTTCATCCCGTGCTTGCCCAGTAAATGATTGTATTCCTGATGTCATTTGTGACAGTGGTACCAATTGTGCAATGCGTTGTCCTTTTGTAAGTTTAATCGGAGGATAAAGGGTGTAAGCCATAATTTGTATGTCCCCTGTAAAGTCCGCATCGATAACACCAGGCAAAACAAATAATCCCAACATAGTTATAGAGGAACGTCCCAGCAATAATGCTCCACATGTTTGTCCATTTAATAAAAGAGGACCCTTTATTCCAGTGGGTATCCTCTCAGGCCGGTTCGTCATTAGTGTGAGGTCTACTGCTGCTGATAAGTCCAAGCCGAGGCTCCCGGTTGTTGCGGGTTGCAGACAGGAGGTGGCAGCGATGTCACGGCAGCAGCTGGTGTCTCCGATGTCAGGGCGGCAACTTGTGTCTGTCCCTCATTGCCGCATCGGTAACACTTGATGAATGGTCTCGAGCCTCTTTACGTGACTGCCAGTGAGCCGCTTTGGAGAGGAGCAAGAGCAGCTAACACCTGATTTTGAGTAGACTATGCTTTTGCAACCCTAATCCTAATTCCTTTAAGGCTTCTGCTATAAATGCCTGTGAAGCTGTTGGCATTAATGCCATTCGCTCTAATGCTTCCTCAATAGTCCAGTTTGCCCCTAAAGTAGCTAACACTCTTTGGGTTGCTGGATTGCTATTTTGCAAGGCACACGTTTTCAATAGCGCTCTGCAACACCAGCCCGATCTATAGCAGTAGCTGCTCTATCGATAAAATTTCCAAATGATTCTTCTCTACCTTGTTTAATGCCCATATAAGCCGGTAACCCTCCTGGCTCTTTAACCATGTCTATTGCAGCATGCACTAACTGCATAGACTCTCTAAGTTTATCTTCTCCCGATATCATCTGTGCCTCTGAATGTAAAAATGCCCCTAAGCCAATCAGCTCCTTTACTGTTACTCCATGTAATGGGTCATGTGCATTAAACAATAACTGCTGATGCTGAGTGAATATCAACCAAACTATTCCTCTTAAATCATTAAGACATAAAACCTGAGTATTAAAAAGATAATCTAACATTTGCTTAACAGGTTCACTTTTTACTCCAAACTGACTAACCGTAGAACGTAGCTGAGTTAACAGCTTCCAATCTAAGGGAGTATATTCTGCTATATTATGCGTAAGGTTCCCCTGTGCATCATACTATGGTGTGTATGTAACTGGACATGCAAGACTAGAAGCTATTTCCACCGCCTCACCATCCCCCATTTGCATTACTTCTTTCGCCAAAGCAGCCCAAGCTTCCCTCCTCTGTTTAGCCATCTCCCCCCATGGATCACGGTGTGCCCCTGGGATGGGATCTGGCCCTTTAAGGGTGCTATGCTGCTGGCGCTTTGGTACAGACCCCGAGCTTTCGCACAGGGAAGGCAGTGGAGCAGAGGCTGGCTCGCGCGGGGGAAGCGGCCCCCCCGCTGGAGCTGACAGTGAAACCGGAGCCGGCCCACCCAGGGGAAGTGGCGGAGGCAAAGCTGGCGGCGGAGGCGAAGTTGGCTTGCTCCAACCCCCACCATCCAACCCACCTGAAGCTGGTGGCGGAGGCAAAGCTGGCTTGCTCTTACCCCCACCATCCGACCCGCCTGAAGCTGGTGGCGGAGGCAAAGCTGGCTTGCTCTTACCCCCACCATCCGACTCGCCCTCCCCCTCTGACAGGAAAGGTGCAGACGGTTCCACTGCGCCTATAGGAAAATCCTCCACACCACTTTGCTGGGGACTCTTAGGCATAAGTACCTTAGTTACAGAAGGTGCCCGGGGATCATCTTCACGACCATACCCTATATTCCTCTTATGAGCTTCTGTTGCCGTTTCTGCTGCCTTTCTCTCAGAGACCTGCTGAAGTAACGTGTTATACACCACCCACCATAACTTCCCGAATTTCTTTGCTGACTTATCATCGTCTAGTATTGTATCCCACAATATTTCCCCAAACTTCTTCCACTCTGCTAGCTCATGAACTGTATGAGGATTAGAAAAGATACCCTTAGCATGGCCATAAGCTAATAACTCTGGTAGCTCCTTTTTTAAATCTATCCCTTTTATCCCACGCCGCTCTAAATAGGCGGTAAATAAATCATATGCCGCTTGCCTATCCATACCTATTAATCAGCGCGCGCTGTTGCAGCTCTCCAGGCTCCGGCGGACACGTATAGGCTTAAGTCACAGTTGTGAACCTTAAGGGTGCTTCAAATTCCGGCACCGTCCCAGCTGCAAGGACCCAAACCCAACTTCCTCGACCGTGGCGTAATCCCTTTTTCTTTTAATCCGAGAAAAAGGGCAGAGATTCAGTTATGCCCGCATTCTCCACCATTTGTCGACGGAAGGGAACCAGGACATCATTTTGATCATCACAGGCTCGATTTTATTGATCAGTACGGCGGGTTAAATACAGTTCATAATGAGCTTCATACATATTGCAAAAGTTGAGCTCAGGATTGGTCAGCTTACATATCAGCACCTATGCCTACTTCTACATTGCTATGGTTCTACTTTTGATACTTTCTACATATTCTTAGGATATATTCAGGACTAATCTCAACTCCCTATCCTCATGTTGCAGCAAGGTCGCTGCTGACTCTTCCTTTCAGCTTGCTGACTGCTGACTTTTCTCCTTCAGCTTAACCAGTGGCATTATATCAGTGTGGCCTTTCTCAGCTAACCAATTATTAATACTACTCTCCACACCTGTAGCCTACTTACAGTAGTCGTTGAATATCTCTGGTGCATCCAAGACCCGTTCTGGCTTTGAGGGAATATATCTGCTCTTCTTCCTGCTCAATCCAGGTGCCATTTTCTGACTGTAGAGCACTTTCAGGTTATTCTGATAGTCTGTGTGCAGGGGAACAGGTTTGTTAACCTGAGTTAGTTTCCTCCCAGCTGAGTGCTGCTCACCCAACTAGGAATCCCTTGGAGTGAAAATAAAGTCCTAAGAGAAACACTCACAAGCCTGCAGTGCACTAAAATCACTGGCAGAATGAACTGCTGAGCAGGGGTGAGCTACAATTTCCTCATTCATGGAAACAAATTCAACAAACACTTGGGTTTTTGAATCCCATTATATTTAGTTGCAGTTTAAGCTAGAAAGTGCACAGCAGAGGCTTTGATGCTCTTACAGACTTCATGAACGTTTGGAACCTGCAGTACCGGTAACTGTCACCGACATCTTTCCATAAAAATCCTTTCTTTAGGATTTTTCCCCCTTCTGAGAAGCTGTGGCCTCAGCAACAAAAGGTAAACAATGGTTATCTGCTGCTGGGGAATGCAACAGGTGGATGCATGATCAGTCTTGGGTGAATGTTTGGATTTACTGACCACTCACAGCGGAGCTGGGTCTCACCCTCTGCTGAGAAACAGCCCTTTGTTTATTCATTCTTTTCCTATTCTTAGCTTAGCTAGCTTCTGAGAACTTTCCTTCTATTTCTTTTAGTATAGTAATAATGTAATATATATCATAAAATATTAAATCAAGCCTTCTGAACATGAGGTCAAGATTCTCATCTCTCTCTCCACCCTGAAGACCCTTGCAAGCCCTGTAACAGGTGACCAACTGGCAGTCATAGCAACTCTCCTAAATAAATTCACTTTAACTGTTATGCCCTCCCTCGACCTCAGGAACCTTAAGAAAGGAGACTCCAGCCTGTACAGCTCTCAGAAACCAGTTGATTTCTCCTGTGACCACACACAGAGCCTCTGTGTTGCTGTTCCCCTGACCTGATCCCTCCTGCTGATTCAGCTCACACGGAGCCTGTATCATACCTTCTGGAGCATTCTGTGGTTTTCCTCTGAGGTGGAGGATCTTTGCCTCTTCCACATCAAAACCATTCAGATTCACTGCCCAGGCTTTCTGTTGCTCCTACAGAGACAAATCACCCTCAGTGCAATGCATTTAAAACAATTCCCACACTACAATTTAAACAGACATCTAAGTCCCCTTCTCTTAGAATCTGAAGATGTTTGACTGTGCTGCAAGGGTCAGTCACACAGAGGCAGGTCAAAGCAGTTTTCCTCAGACTTTCATACATTGTCCTGCTCACATTTTCAAACAATGGCAAATTCAGTGTCATTGCCAGAGGGAAAAGCCACAGCCAAAAAGCGACCAAATGCTTCATAAACAGATTTCAGAACACAGTGTAAAACATTCCAGAAGTGTTCCCTGTGGAGACCTTGTCCTAGAATAGCTACCACCAGCAGTTTCACTTTGCATAGGCTTACAGCTTTGTGTTTTTGTTGCCTGCTACATTTTAAAGCCTCGTTAGTCAAAAGCTAAATTTTGCTACCAGAAGCAGCATAGGCTTCGAGTGCATGGCAGTCTCTACAGCTTCAGTCTCATCCTAGGCTCCTGAAGCCCAGAGCTGCAAGTAGTGATGGCTGGGACTTGTCAGTGCCGTGTGCCCCCTTGATAGAACCTATTGTTCACTGCTCTGTAAAGGGGCAGGAAGGAGTAGCGGTTGTTTAAGTAATTGTAACTTAGCAACATGCTCACCTTCTTGGTAGGGGAATCCTCAGCAGGGTCATTCTCTTTGGTTAGGAGGAAATTTGCCATCTCCATCTGCATAGTGCTGCGTTTGGGAATGTAGCGATCCCCCCCAGCCTTTGTGGGGGTGCTTTGAATTTTGGATCCAGATTTACCTGCATTCACATATGAAAATATTGTCTTACAGCTATTTAACAGCCTGTATTCGAGCTTTCACGGGAGCAAACCCAACACTCTTCCACATCACACCCACCAGACAAGTAGGACTCTGAGGTCTCATGCCACCCAGTCCCAACTAACTTATATTTTCCTCACTGCCACCAAGTTGGTTAGGGACTGTGTGGTGCAACTCCTTGGGTCTAGTGCAACAATTCCAGAGTCCAGAGATAAGGGGAAGATACAAAAACGGTCACAGGATGTAAAGCTGTCAGCTGACAGTCCTGCCCACACTCGTCCTAGCATCCAGCTGTGCCAGCAAGGCTCAGCTGGGTGAACAGCAGCTCGCCAGCCCCAGTGCTCAGACCTCTGCCCCTCATGCTGGCAAGGAGGTGGGTGGCTGTCAGGAGCACAGCCCACCTCCTCCTGCCTGAGCAGCAGCCGGTAGGGCAGCGTGGCAGGGAGCCCAGGGCCCCGTGGCTACGGACAAGCAGCCTGGGCGAGGTCCCGCACTCAACCTCTGCCGCCGGTGGCCGGCGCTCACCGGGTGTCTTGGATGGCGTCTTGCTGGGGCTGTGGGAGCGACATGCCGGCTTTATGGGGGACATGCCGACGGGGCTGGGCCCGGGGCCGCTCTCCTTGGCCTTGCGCTGCCATGGCGCAGGCGGCGCGTTCGGGATCAGCGTGTCCAGCTTCAGCAGCCCGTGCAGGTCCGCCTCGAACAGGAACTGCGCCGTGGTCCTGCGGGCGGGCAGGGTGAGCCGTGCCCACCGGCCGGGCTGAGCCTACTCCAACAGGCCCCGCCGGCCTCCCCACCACCGGACCGTGCAAGCGCTCCAGCTGCTCCTCCCCACTAAGGGACACCCCCACTATCCACAGCCGCTCCTCGGGACACCCCATCAGCCGATACGCCCTCCCTCCGCTTCTCGGGGGTCCTTGATCAGGCAGCACCCCTTCCAGCCGCTCTTTGGGGCTTCTTCCGATAAGCAACATTCTCCCTTCCCCTGCCTTTCAAGGGCAATCTCGTCCCTGCTCTTTCTCCTCCCCACCGTGCTTTGCCTCTGCCCAGTGCCCCTGGGGCTGCTCTTGGCCAGGCAGCCTCAGTGGGAGCCAGCACTGGCTGCAGCCCCAGCGGGCCCCCGGGACAAGGCCCAGCATTTAGGAGGCCAATGAAAGCTCTGGGCAGCAGCAGAACCCTCAGCAGAGTTCTTTGGACAATCAAGGACTGGCCACCCCTACACTGCAACCTCACTGGGAATGTTTTCTGTCTGACGTAGACTTTCAAAAGAAGCTCTTTGAGGGAAAGGTGAACTAAACACTCACCCTTTTCTCTTCCAGCAAGTCCAACTTCGGACAGAGCATAAGATGAAGATCAGCTCCAAGACAAGCAGGCCTGCCAGTAACCCTAGCCAGAAGCCTGTTCCCTGACAGAAACCCCTTCCAAGGCCCTTCTGGGAATCAGGAACATGTGCTGTGGTTCCAGCTGCACCTGTGGGAGCAATGGGGAGCGTCAGCCCGTGCTGTGCTGCACTGCTGAGCTGGCAGCACGGTGGATGCGGGCAGGACATTCTCCGTTTCCCCCAGAGCTGGGGCCTGCAGGGACCTTGCCACCCCGTGGCACAGGCTGTGCCACCCAACAAAGCCCAGCAGGCCGAGAGGAGAGCCCGGGCGCAGCAGGAAGCTGAGAGAAGGCCCTGCTCTAGAACGGAGGGAGTTCCACCAGAAGCAAACAAAGATGGTAATTTGAAGACATTCCCACTGTGCTCAAAATTTGTCTGAGAAGATTAGGACGTGAGCTTGTCATAAATCCCAGGAAATAACTGGGAAAAGGTTTTACGTATGTTGGTTGTGACTAGGTACAAAGCTCCTGTGGGAAAAGAGCCTCTGCAGCAGGCTGGCTGGCTGAAGGGGTCTTACTTCTTCCTAGAATAAAGATTACCACTGAAATGCAATTTTATTTTTTATTGTATAAGGGGAAAATATTTTCCAGACCTCTAAAACCAGTTTCAAAAATACAGATGTGTTGTGGAAAAAGGAATGAAACATATGAGGATTTCTCTACACAAGAGATATTTCTAAATATTTTTAAAAATGAAAAGTGAAGACAAAATTAGGTCATTTTTTTGGATTCTAAAACTACTTTAAAAAATCTTTAAGTACTATAGGAATTGGGAAGAAATATTTGGGGGTGTCTGTCTACAGAAAAAATATTTTGAAATATTTCTACAAATTTCTAATATCTAAAAGTGAAAAATTAAGAAAATGAGGTTGCTTTTTCTCGGGAGCCCCATGCTGCTGCCTGCCCACTGGGCTCCCCCAGCCCTCGGGACCCCGCCGCTGGTCACAGCAGCCCCTGCCTGGCTCCTGCCTGCCCACACCGTGGGCATCCACGGCTGCTCCTGGCCATGGAGCTCAGCCAGTGGTGCTGCCGGCCGGGCTTTGCTGCTGCTGCCACCCAAACACTGGGGTGACGGCACCTTCCCTTTAGTGCAACTAAAGAAAGGGCCATCACCTGGCCTGGCAGAGAGCGGGGATAACTTCAGTGTTGTTTAGAGGGCAGGCCCAGGGGGCTCAGGGGCAGAGGAAGGGACATGTTGGACTCAGGAGGGGCAGGAGGGTGCTGGGCTGCTCCTGGGGTCTATAGAAGAAGTCGGGACAGGACAGAGGAGGATTAAAAAAGAGATGGAAGTAGCTTGGGGATATACATGGGGAGAGGAGGTGGCAGTGGGATATCCAGGAGAATAGGAGATTTCCTTGTCGATGGCTGTTCTGCAGTCTTCTTCTCAGAACTCATGACAGGGATGCCCAGGCCCTTCTAACTGCTGGAGGAGGTGCTCCTGCTGTTTGGGTGTGACATGCAGCCACCATCTTAAAACTCCTGTCCAGAGGTGGAACTGTGGAAAGAAGAGGTGGCTGGGGCCCCAGCTGCCAGTGGCACACAGGGAGCCTCCTGCACAGCCGGGCCCAGAGCTGGCAAGGCTCCCCAGCACGGCTGGAGCTGCTGGCACAGCTTGGCCCAGCTGCACAGCTGTCCCTCAAGGCCCCGGCCCACAGGGCACGGCTCTGGGCAGGCTCCCTGGCCAGGAGCGGGCCCCAGAGCGCCTCTGCCTTTCAAGGGCAATCTCGTCCCTGCTCTTTCTCCTCCCCACCGTGCTTTGCCTCTGCCCAGTGCCCCTGGGGCTGCTCTTGGCCAGGCAGCCTCAGTGGGAGCCAGCACTGGCTGCAGCCCCAGTGGGCCCCCCCAGGACAAGGCCCAGCATTTAGGAGGCCAATGAAAGCTCTGGGCAGCAGCAGAACCCTCAGCAGAGTTCTTTGGACAATCAAGGACTGGCCACCCCTACACTGCAACCTCACTGGGAATGTTTTCTGTCTGACGTAGACTTTCAAAAGAAGCTGTTTGAGGGAAAGGTGAACTAAACACTCACTCTTTTCTCTTCCAGCAAGTCCAACTTCGGACAGAGCATAAGATGAAGATCAGCTCCAAGACAAGCAGGCCTGCCAGTAACCCTAGCCAGAAGCCTGTTCCCTGACAGAAACCCCTTCCAAGGCCCTTCTGGGAATCAGGAACATGTGCTGTGGTTCCAGCTGCACCTGTGGGAGCGATGGGGAGCGTCAGCCCGTGCTGTGCTGCACTGCTGAGCTGGCAGCACGGTGGATGCGGGCAGGACATTCTCCGTTTCCCCCAGAGCTGGGGCCTGCAGGGACCTTGCCACCCCGTGGCACAGGCTGTGCCACCCAACAAAGCCCAGCAGGCCGGGAGGAGAGCCCGGGGGCAGCGCAGCTTTTTGGACAGTCGCTGCTTGGAGGGACACGGGCCACACCCATCCCTGAGCAGCCACTGCCAGCCCTGGCCCTCCCTGCCCCGTGACAGCTCCCCCCGCCCCAGGGCACAGAGTCAGGCCCTGTCAGGACCCAGTGCAGCCCCTGCCCAGTCAGGAGCCAAGGCTGGCTCTGGCCCTGGGCTCGCGGCAGCGCTCCCGCTCGGGGCTGCTCCTGTGCCTTGGGCCTCTGGGCACTCAGGGCCAGCTCCAGAGCAGCTGCAGCGGGAGGGACGTTGGTGCACGAGTCCCCTTTTCCCAGGGCTCTGAACGAGCTCCAAAGGCACCTCCAGCTTTGCCGGGCTGTGCAAGGGAGGCCCTGGTAGAAGAAGAAGAGCTGCAGCCACACAGCTCTGCCAATGGCTGAGCCCTGCTGAGCCTGGCACAGCAATTACCTTCTGTGCCTGTGCCCATGCCTGTGTTTGGCTCGGACTTCCTTCCTGCAGCAGGGGCTGCCAATCGGCCTCTGCTTTGTTGGGGAAACACCTCCTTCTGTCCTAACTTTTGGCCCATCACTTGAGAAACAAAAAGTACACCTTAAAAGATGGAGAAATTCTCCATTTCTTTAATGGCATGTTCAGAACGTCATGCTTATGCAAAATCGGATAAAACCAACAAATCATCTGGGCTTTTTCAACTGGGCCATGGCCCACCGTCCTTCAAACACCTGCCAGTGCTGAGCAGAAGTTGTGAGTGAATCGTGCAGGGTGAGGGCACACACATGCATGGCTCTGTCCTGGCACCTGCAGCGATGCCCCCCTGGCCGAGCTTTGGGCTCTGAGCTGGCAGGTCTCACAGGGGAAAGGCCTTGGCGTACCCTCACCATCTCCCAGAGGCTCAATCCTGAACATGGGCTGGGAAGCCAGATCACCTTGAGCAACAGGCTCAGCTGCAAAGAAAGGCAGGACACAACAGCTCCAATGGCACTGCTGAAGATTCTCCTTCAGGCCCGAGTGGCAGTGAGGGCATCTGGGTGATTGGTGCCCTCCAAGGCATTCCCTTGGCTCTGCCTTCCACTCAGGAGCAGGGCCAGGGGGACCTCGTGCCTGCAGTGGCCCCACACTGGGATGGAAGGAGCCCCTTGCGGGGCAGTCGGGGCAGAAAGGACTCCCTGGAGCAGCCAGCAGCTTGAAACCCAGCCCCAGGCAGGGCCAGGGCTTAGCAGTGGCAGCAGAAGCAGCTCGGGCTCCCTGGGGGCTGCAAAGGAGCTGAGAAAGGCTCAGCCCCCAGGCACAGCCCTGGGCCCAGCCCCTTCCCTCTCTGCTCTTCTCTGTGGCTGCACAGAGCACACAGAAGGACACAGTGGCATTGCACACGGGAGGAGGATGGACAGCTAAATGCCCCTTCCTCCCACTGACAGTGATCCTGTGGGATCCCTCAGGGCTCCAGAAGGGAGCAGGGTAAGGTTTCCAGAACTGATCTACCTTCAGTGAAATTTAAGGGAACTGGCTCATGGTAAGCTCTTGGCATACTGACACAGATTATTCTGTCAGGAAAGGTACATTCAGAACATGCCTCCAACATCTGACAAGGTCTTCAAAGCACCATTCACCAGCATTTCCAAGTAATCCAAGTCATGATCCCAGTCGAGGAGGGATCACAGATGCTACAGAACCATTTCCATGGTGTGTTGGGATCCCCTTCTCCCTTGGGGAATTGGGGACTGCAAGGGGGTGGGGTAAGGCTGTGGGAGCCTGTGGCTCCTGGTCACTCTGTACGCTCTTTGCAGGTCCTGTGCAACACGCCTGGAGGGGCAGCTGGAGCAGCCCAGGGCCCTGGGGCTCTCTCCCTGCCACACAGGAAACCCTCACTAAATGCTTGGGGAAATCTGCAGTGCCACAGCTGTCACTCCCAACCTCCGTCCCTCCCTCCTGCTTGCCCACCTGCCCATGGAACAGCTCCCACAGCCCACGGGCACATAGCCAGGCCCTCTCAGGACACACTGGAGCCTTGCTCTCCCCCTCTGCCCTTTCCCCACCACGGGCACCCTGTGCAGCCGCTCCCAGGTTTCGGGACATGTCTCCCACGGAGGGAGCCCAGCAGGACAGCTCAGTACCCGAGTGCCCTGAGCCTGCTCGGGACAATTCCTCTGGGCTGTGCCCATCTTATCCGGGCTGTGCCCGCAGTGCCAAGCAGCAGAGAGGGCAGCTCAAGCCTCAGCAGGGCTCAGGCCCAGAAGCAGAGCAACTACCTCCTGTGGCTGTGTCTGGCATCGCCTCCCTTCCTGCAGGAAATGCCACCTTCAATAGAGCCCCTCTGTCCATCCCTTGAGAAAGGAAGAGGCACAGCTGGATCAGATGGAATCATTGCACATCCAGGAGGTGGCCTGTTCAGGAGGCAATACTTGTCCAAAACATGGATAAGGATCAGGAAAATTGATCTTGGAAGGGCATTAAACCAAGAAACAAGTACTTCAAAACCCCTGGAGGTGGCTGCCATGGTGAGTTCCCTGAGGTGTCAAAGGCCAAGCCACACCCATGGCTGCTTTCCCTGAGGTGTCACAGCTGCAGCCCCAGCCCCATGGCCGGGTTTCCTGAGGGCTGGCAGTCCCAGTCTCGCTCCATGGCTGGTTTCCTGAGGTGTCACAGTCCCAGTCCCACTCCATGGCTGGTTTCCTGAGGTGTCACAGTCCCAGCCCCGCTCCATTGCCAGTTTCCCTGAGGGCTGACAGCCCCAGTCCCGCTCCATTGCCAGTTTCCCTGAGGTGTCACAGTCCCAGTCCCGCTCCATGGCCGCTTTCCCTGAGGTGTCACAGCCCCAGCCCCACTCCATGGCCGGTTTCCCTGAGGTGTCACAGTCCCAGTCCCACTCCATGGCCAGTTTCCCTGAGGTGTCACAGTCCCAGTCTCGCTCCATGGCCGGTTTCCTGAGGTGTCACAGTCCCAGTCCCACTCCATGGCCGGTTTCCCTGAGAGATTACAGCCCCAGTCCCGCTCCATGGCCAGTTTCCCTGAGGTGTCACAGTCCCAGTCCCGCTCCATGGCTGGTTTCCTGAGGTGTCACAGCCCCAGCCTCACTCCATGGCCGCTTTCCCTGAGGTGTCACAGCCCCAGCCCCACTCCATGGCCAGTTTCCCTGAGGTGTCACAGCCCCAGCCCCACTCCATGGCCAGTTTCCCTGAGGGCTGACAGCCCCAGTCCCGCTCCGTGTCCGCTTTCCCTGAGGTGTCACAGCCCCAGTCCCGCTCCGTGTCCGCTTTCCCTGAGGTGTCACAGCCCTAGTCCCGCTCCGTGTCCGCTTTCCCTGAGGTGTCACAGCCCCAGCCCCACTCCATGGCCAGTTTCCCTGAGGTGTCACAGCCCCAGCCTCGCTCCATGTCCGGGTTTCCTGGTCACTTTGAGGTGCTGTTCCTCTCTCTCTGTGGAGAAAGTAGAGGCCAAGGAGCTTGCAGAGCAAGCCCAGAGCCACGAGGGCTCTACTGCCTGCTCAGCCCTGTGTGAGCTCTGCTCCTTCATGCCTTCTCCTCCCGTTGTCAGGTCGCACTGACACTCGGCCTGAGCCCAGTGTTCCCTTTTGGGGCCAAGGGAAATCTCTGCTCCTGCCTCTGGCACAGGGTGCTCTGCCAGCAGGTCAGGGAAGGAGACAGCCCTGGAGAGAGGCATGAGCAGTGGAGGAAAGCCAACATCACTGCAGTCTTGCAAAAGGGCACCAAGAAAGAGCCAGGAAACTGCAGGGCCATCAGCCTCAGCTCCATCCCCAGAAAGGTGACAGAACAGCTCCTCTTGGATGCCATCTCTAAGCCTGTGGAATAACAGGAATGGAAACCATGCTTGACCAATCCCATAGCCACCTGTGCTGCAGTGACTGGCTGGGCTTGTGAGGGGAGAGCAGTGGTTGTTGCCAGCTGGGACTTCAGCAAGGCTTTGTCCCTGCCTCCCATAAGAGGCCCCTGAGGCAGCTCAGGGACAGTGGGGCAGAGAAGTGGACAGGGGAGCTCCAAACTCAGGTAGCTGTGAGCTCAGGGCGCCGTGCTGGGCCCAGCCTTGTTTGCCTTATTCCCCAGTGACCTGGCAGAAGGGACAGAGTGTTCCCTCAGTGTTTGCTGATGGGACAGAATTGGGAGCAGGGCCTGAGGCACCACAAGGCTCTGCTGCCCTTCAGTGAGACCTGGAGAGGCTCGAGAGTTGGGCAGAGAGGAACCTAATGAAGTTGCACTGGGAAAAGCCTCTAGAAGAGCTTCAGGCTTTGTAATTACCAGGCAACAGAAGTGTTTTAGTATAGTGGAGTCTATAACGTTGTCTTGTAATGTCCAGTCAGGGAAACCACTGCGTCTCTGTATGTCATAGGACCAGTCACTTGTATGTATGTCAAGAAAGTCTTTGGGAGAAACATGAATGAATTCAGAAACTTCCCCTGATATTATTTTGGATTTTCACGATTTTCTGGAATGCTGGGTGAAGTGTAAGGATGCCAAAAGGAAAGCGAAAGCAAACCAATAAATCTTTAAAAACTCAGAAGCCTCTCCTGTCTGTTCCTTGAAGAAGTTGCCAAACAATGTCACTTTTGCAATCCTTGGAAAGATCTTATAGGAAAAAGCATTGGCCAAAAGTGCTGCCCTGTGTTTCTGAACAGCAACATGCATTTTGTGTTGATGCAAGGTTTGTACCAGGGTTTGGGGTTTTTGTGTGTGCTTTGAATGTGAGTCTTTGCAGGACTATTAATAATTAGACCATGTACTGAAGAGAACATGTTACTGTGTTGTGCTGTTCAGTGCTGAAGAGGGTTGAGACAGAGCAGGTAGCTCTGTGTCTGTGTGTAATTGCATGAGCAGCACGGGAGCAGTGCCCAGGGCCTGGAGAAGCAAACGGGTTCCTGGTGCTGAGGACAAGGTGTCCAGAGCTCAGGATTGTCCGGCCAAGCTCTTCTGGCTCCTTGTGCTTCGAGACTTAGCCGGGAGCCCTGCAGAGCCCCGGGTGCAGCTTCCTAACTTCCCCCCTCTTCCTCTGCCTCCTCCCTGCCTCCAGGGTAAAGGCACTCCCTGGCATTGCACTGGCTGTGCCTCCCTCCTAGACCAGTGAAGGGATCGTTTCCCAGCCAAGGTGGCTCTGCCATGGAGACAGAAAAATGGGCAAACTCCTGCTGCCCCAGCATCAGGCAGGTGCAGTGTGTCCTTGCCTGTCAGTCCCTGCCCTGCTTCCCAGAGATGCCACTGATTGTTCCACAAGTCATGGATCTGCATTTCCAGGAGCATGTTTGCAAAGACACGAAAGAGAAAAATTGACAAGAATTGTTTGTGCTTCTCTTCCTAATTTTTTCCAATGTATTTTCTAGTAGGAAAGCATGGACCAAACTGGCAAAGTTCCTATAATGTAGGAAAAGCATCCTCCTGTATTTGACTTGAGTTGAGGACAGTTGCAAGCTCTCCTGTCAAATGTACACAGAAAATTCTCAGTGAATTTTCTGTCTTTCTGCTGAGTCAGTATAAAAGATGACGCTTCTCAGAAGCTTAATACTAATTTTTCCATTTATATGGAAAGTCAAAGTTGTTAGTTCATATGATGGCAGGATAACGGAGGCAGCTGTGGTGGTGTCCAGGTTTATCTCCTGTACCCAATGGTGATCAGCAGCAGCATCAAATCAGGTTCATCTTAGTTTTCTGCAGACAGGTCTTGATGAAAACATCAGTTCACCTAGAGCAGGGTTTGAATCCCTGTAGTGCAGCTGACTCCGCACGGGCTCTCTGGGCCACCGCCTGCCAGGGGCAGGAGCAGAAATTTCCCTTGGCCGGGGCCGGAGCCCTAGTGTGGCAGTGCCTGAACAGCACCTCCCTGCCTACAGTGCCACCCTGGATGGCTGCCCCAGGGCCTGGCATTTGACCCTGCACTTGCTGCCGGATTCCCGGCCGTGCTTCCACCCTGAGCAAACGCTCGGACCATTTTAGAAGCTCGGTGCCCAAGGGGGCCGCCACAAGTGGTTGCCAGGGACCTGGGGCCATGGCTGCCCCGATTTTGGGTACACGGTGCTGATGTCAGAGTGGCCATTGTGACCTGTGCCACCAAGGCCACAAAAGGGAACGCGGGGCTCAAGCCGAGTGTCAGTGCGACCTGACAACGGGAGGAGAAGGTAGGGCGGGGATGTGGCTGCCCAGGGACCAGAGGGGCCCCACACCTCGGGGCTCTGGGCCTGTGCTGCAGGCTCACCTGCCTCTCCCTTCCCAAAATCACAGAATCAGCAGAGGAACAGCCAGAGGACACTGCAGTGTTACTCAAGGCGACGACGGGAGGAGAAACAGACAGGAGCAGGGCTCACGCAGGGCTGAGCAGGGAGTAGAGCCTCGTGGTTCTGGGCCTGTTCTGCAAACTCCCCCCCCCCCCTTCTTTCTCCCATAGACAGAGAGGAACAGCACCTCGAAGTGACCACGTCCCTCGAGGAGATAGACTCAGCGTAGACAGCCGCCATGTCTGACAGAAAGCCGGAGGGTCCTGGTGCCAGGGAGCCAGGTGAAGGCAAAGCAGCTCTCTGATAGCTTGGCCCAGGGGCTCTTGTGGTAGCAGGCAGCGTGGGGATCAGAACAGAGGCAGGGGGAGGCAGGAGCTGCTCGGCCATGCCAGGGCTGGGAGCCTCCTTCCTGCCCAAGTGGGGCCCAGCTGGGCCAGGGGGCAGCTCCTGGGACAGCCGTGCCCGCAATGGCCCCTGCTCTGCAAGGCCTCCAGCGCTGCCCATCAGCCAGGCAGGGACAGAGCAGCCTTGGGGCTGATGCTGCTGCAGGCTCAGAGCCCCGCACAGCTGCTCATGCCCGGTGCCATTGGCTCTGTCCCCTGCAGCCTGCATGCTGTGTCGCCGTGCCGAGGCTGACCCAGACATGTGCGGTGACAAACTGCAGAAGGGTGGGCTCTGTGCCCACGTGTTCTGCATGGTGAGTGGCTCCGGGCGCTCCCTCCACCTTTGCAATGGGCAGCTCCTCCCGCCCCCTCCTCATCAGCTTCTCCCCTTGGCTGCAGTTCTTCGCCACTCTACTATTTCGGCAAGAGACGGACCGCGGGGGACTCATGGACTTTCTCCCTCGAGATCTCCTAATTGCAGTGCGGCGGGCGGCACAGAAGGTGAGAGCCTGACAAGAGCAGGGAGATTTGTGCCTGGCGAGGTTTGCCAGAGCTTAGCCCAGACTGCAGGAAAGAAAGGCCGGCCCAGCAGTCGGGACAAAGTCTGGCTCCCAGCAGCTCTGGCACAGAGGCCCTGGCACAGCAGCCTCCCTCCTCCAGCTGGCGGCTCTGTGGGCTGGGAGCCGGCAGCGGCCACGTCCTGCGCCCTGCCCTTAGCCCTGGGGCTGCCTGGGGAGGCCTCGAGGCTGCTGCTGCTGCTGATGCTGCTGATGCAGCTGCTTGGCTCTTTCCAGCGCTGCTGCGTCTGCGGCCAGAGCGGGGCAACCATCATGTGCTGCAGGGAGAACTGTGACAGATGGTTCCACTTGCCCTGTACCAAGGAGGGCGGCTGTGTCAATCTATACGTTACTCCGTTCAGGTACCTCATCTCTCTTTATGGCCACCCCTGGGGAATGATCCAGCATTTCTCACTTTCCCCATCCCTTTGCCCCCAGCTCTTTCTGCCCTGAGCACCGTCCAGAGCAGGAGGTGGATGCGACTCCTGAGCCGGACACCGTTTGCCCCATCTGCATGGAACCTGTGGAGGACAGAAAGACCTTCACAACATTGGTGTGCCCAACGTGCAAAAAGGCCTGGTTCCACAGGGACTGCATCCAGGTAGGAGCCCTCCCCTGAGCCCTGGGGCACAGCAGGTGCTCAGCAGCAGCAGCAGCAGCAGCAGCAGCAGGGCCTCGCTCACCCTGCCTGTGTTTGCCCTGCAGGGACAGGCCTTGCGCGCTGGTGCTTTCTATTTCCAGTGCCCCCTGTGCAGAGACAGTGGGGAATTCCCTGTTGAAATGTTCATCTTGGGGATCCGAGTCCCCTTCAGGTTGGTGTCCTTCTGCCTGGCCCACCAGCCAGGAGGGTGCAAGTGCTGTGCTGTGCCAGGCCCTGCCCCAGGAGCCCTGGCCCTGCCCTGTCCTGTGAGTCTGGGCTTCAGCTTCACCCCCAACTTGGAAAAGCGCTGGAGAAAGAGCTGGGACACCCTGGACCTCCGTGAGGGAGAGCAGCAGAAATTCATCATCTCTTCCTTTCTCCATCAGACAGCCAACGTGGGAGGACAACGATGCCTTCGCAGATCTAGGAGTGAGGCACGGCCAATGCAATGCCAGGGATTGCCTTTACCCTGGGGGCAGGGAGGAGGCAGAGGAACAGGGGTAAGTTGGGAAGCTGCACCTGTGGCTCTACAGGGAACCTGTGTCTCGACAAGGGCTCAAAGCAGGAAGAAGCAGAAGCGCTTGGCTAGACAACCACGTGCTGGTACACTTTTTGTTCTCAGTGCTATGAGCTTGTTTGCCTCCCCAGGCCCTGGCAATTGCTCCTGTGCTCCTCCTGTGCTGCTGAGGGCACCCACAGGCGCTGCTCTGGCCTGAGGAACAGCACACAGAGATGGGAGTGTGACAGCTGTGCTGGGCTCGGAACATGTATGAGTCAAAGTCCCCGGTGTCCCTGGGCTGGGGGCAGTGCCCAGGCCGGGCTTGGCAGAGCGCAGCATCCACTGCTGGAGGGCTGGAGGCACTGCTCTGGCCTGGCCTGGCCAGGGCCTGGGTGATCTTTGACATTCCTGCTTGCCCTTACAGCCTCCAGGGATGAGACAGAGCTCAATGGCCCCAGGCCGGCCAGACAGTCAGGACTACAATCTGCTCGTGGCTGGTCAGAATCTGAGGCCATCAGCCCCAGCTCCCACAGCCCTGTGCCATTGGTGCTGGTTTCCCCACCTCCATCTCCAGAGACGGGCAGCCACAGCAGGCCCCAACACGCAGCATGGCAGCAGGCACTGCCATCTTCCTCACTGGACACCAGCAGCATCAGCAGATCAAGGGCAACACGCAGCACGTCCCCTGACCCTGAGGACAGGGTCCATTCCAGACGTGCTGGGCCCAGCCGCAGGCGAAGCTCCTCTCGCCGGCAAAGTCACGCCCAGAGTCCACCTGTCCGGTCCAGGAGTCACCGTGACAGGAACAGTAGGACAGGGCCAAGGGCTGAGAGGCCCAAGCAAAGGGAGACACCATCACGGACATCCCCCAGACGCAGGTGCTCCCGCCAGCAAGGTCGTGCCCAGAGTCCACCTGTCCGCTCCAGGAGTTGCCATGACAGGAACAGAGGGACAGGGCCAAGGACTGAGAGGCCCAGGCGAAGGGAGACATGGTCAGGGCCATCCCCCAGACGCAGCCGCTCCCGCCAGCAAGGCTGGGCCCGGAGTCCACCTGTCCGCTCCAGGAGCTGCTGTGACAGGAGCAGTGGGACAGGGACAAGGGCTGAGAGGCCCAGGCGAAGGGAGACATGGTCAGGGCCATCCCCCAGACGCAGGCGCTCCCGCCAGCAAGGCTGGGCCCAGAGTCCACCTGTCCGCTCCAGGAGTCGCTGCGGCAGCAGCAGTGGGACAGGGACAAGGGCTGAGAGGCCCAGGCGAAGGGAGACATGGTCCGGGCCATCCCCCAGACGCAGGCGCTCCCGCCAGCAAGGCTGGGCCCAGAGTCCACCTGTCCGCTCCAGGAGTCGCCGCGGCAGCAGCAGTGGCACAGGGACAAGGGCTGAGAGGCCCAGGCGAAGGGAGACATGGTCAGGGCCATTCCCCAGACGCAGCCGCTCCCGCCAGCAGCGCCGGGCCTCGACTCAAACTGTGCGGTCCAGGAGTCGCCAGGACAGGAGCAGGAGGACAGCAGCGAGTGCTGAGAGGCCCAGGCGTAGGGGGACATGGTCGGGGACATCCCGCAGGAGCAGCCGCTCCCACCAGCGACGTCGGACCTCAACTGGGACCTCCAACAGCAGCACGTAGTGCCGTCATCTTTTCTTTCTAGGCCGTGTGTTCCTTGCCAGAAGTGAAGGTGAGAACGGTCAGTGCAGGGACCCTGAGATGTGCAGCTCTGTGGGCAAACCCGATTAGCTCTTGATGTTTCTACTGGCAGGAAGAAGTCTGGGCTAAATACCTTGATTTCTGTGTAACTGTGTATTCAGTGAAAAGTCACTTAAGGATGTGGCTAATTCAAAAGGACTCTTGTTCCTGCCTTTAGACTTCAACCTCAGGTGTTTCCCCACTGCTTACCCTTGATAATGAACCACTCCTTAATGGGCTTGGATATGCTTAGGGAGACATTCAGAGCAAGGTGGCTCTTAGGGAAGCTGTGTCCGAAAAGGACGTGTGCTGTGTTGCTATCCTTGAACAATCTCATTTCAGTAAAGCCAAAAAAAGAAGAAAGAGATGAGACACTGCCTCACTGTCTGAAGACAACTCCTACACCATTGCTGCGGATTTGAAAGAGGCCTTTCAAAGAACAAACCAGAATAGACGGTATTTCCTCCGTCTATTCTGGTTTATTCTTTGAAAGACCTTCAAAGAGCAAACCAGACTGAGGAAATACCCTGGGACAAAGAGGATGCACAGGACTCTGCCCCAGATGACCATTTGGGACCTTTGCCTGAGGATGATGCAGCTCAGGAGACGAGTTACTTCAAGTTTTCTTTCTTTGGAGGCACAGAGGAGTTGGGCATCAAAGAAGGTAACAGCAGAACCCTTCTAACAGTGCCATTGCTAAGGAAGAGCTTCTGGCAGGCACTGTAGGGCAATATGGTGTAAAAAGGGTCAGGATGCAGGGGATTTTCAGCAACAGAAGTCAGTAATTAGGCAGAAGCATTTTGATCTTCATTTCTGCTTGCTAGGGTTGTGGTAGATTATTGAGAGGTGCCTCATGCTTGCATCTCAGGAATTCTGAAAGGCATGCTTTGAGAAGGCATTGGGGGTTTTTGCTGAGTGGTGAAAAAGCTTGTTCTCATGCCCTGAATTCCTCAAACAGGGAAAAAGGTGACACACCAGTCATATCAAGTTTCATAGGAACTCACAAGGCTTTTAAGGAAATGTGCGTTAATGTAGAGGGAGGAGCAAAGTCCGAGAGCTGGCCCCAAGATCCATGAACATTCTGTTTGTTACTGAATTCTACTCTTGGACCTTTAGAAAAAGGAAATGGAATGACACATGATCATTGGGGTGTCCTAACCTTAGATAAAACGAGGCCGTCTGAAATGAAGATGAAACAACATTAACTCAAGTCCCAGTCATGTAGGAGAGAAAAGAAACCCCGTGAAGTTACCCAAAATATTAAAAAGCCCAACGCAACAGCACAAAGCAATGAGCCCCCCAGACTTGCGCTGAACTGAAAAGGTATTCAGTGTCTTCTGAATGCAATGAGAAATGTTTAAGAATACATAAGGGATCCCTGGAACAAAGTGGAAAATACAAAGTGGAGCAGAAATGTAGCTTAGAAAATCTGGCAGGGTCAGATTCTGTCCTCCCTAAATCTCTCTTCTCCACTGTAAGTATTTCACGTGAAAGGAGGAATTCTTCCTGATGATTAGAGGAATAATCTGGTTTTGGCTTTTTTTCTCTATTGGTGCTGTCATTGCAGAGCCTCACGCGCTTGGGACAATAAAGCCAGTAAAAGCCACATGGCAAGAGGATCCACGTTTCCAGGACAGCAGTTCTGAGGGTGACGATGAGCCTGAGATGTCAGAAATTGAACAGGACCAAGAAATGCAAGTTCCATTTCTCTTTGTTGTCTACTTGGCTGTAGTAGTTGGATGCTGTGGGAATATTAATAGCAGCACTCAGGGAATGGGAAACTGACATTGCACACCTCTGAGCAATGAAAGTCATCTTAGAAAACCGTTTGTGCTGCACAGAGTCAAAACTCCCAGCAACCCATTGGATGTGAATGGGAATATGGAAAGAAAGAGCAGAGCACAGAAAATTAACTGGGTCATTTTGGTTTGACCAACTCCAAACTGAGTTTGGCCAAAAGCCAAAGACACCGTCAGTTTTCTCTTTAAAAGAGGATTTGGAAAATAAAAAGATTTATTTGGTTTCTAGGGAATAAAGCTTTTCAATGTATGGCATTTCTCTGAAGCACTACAGGATTAACTCGTGTTCATGAAATTTGATAGTTCAATTTAGGATGCTCAAATCCCTTTGTCCTTTTCTAGGTTTCTTTCTTTACCATGCACAGGAAGTGCTAGAGTTTTTTTTTTTTTGTTCTCCAAAGATGATGAACGCCTAAGAGGTATGATAGAATTTCTTTACGCTCTTTTATATTTTTTTTTCCTTTTAAACCCTTCCTGTAATTCAGTGAGGAGGAAAAAATGCTGCCTAGTTATCAAAGTTTTCTAGTCAAAATTTGCCACCCTCACTTGTGATCCAAGTTGTGGTAGAATCCCTTGAGAAAGTCCTGGCAAAATAAAGGTCAACCAGATTTTCTGGCTTTCTTTTCTTTCAGACAATTACCGAATAGGAATCTGGACTTTTAGAGTTTACCAAAAACTTAGTCACTTGACAGCTTATGTAGACATTTCGGATCCTTTCGGGTATTTAAATCATCTTTATCTTTTTCCTCTCTTTCTGGTGTTACTATTAGAAATGAGGAGTGTTCTTGTCAGCCACATATGTCCCTGTGGTTCTTTGTTCTAATGAAGCTGGGGTTTCGCTTCTGAATCCAGTGAATTTTGTATTTAGAAACAAAGAAAACAACATCCAAAGGAAACATGCACAGTCCCCAAAACCTGCACAGGCCACTAAAACAATTGCTGGCTAGATTTTGTAGAATAGAGTCTTAAGCTTAAAGGATGTGCCTTCCATGAGACTGATTCCATAACTCTGCTGAAATGCACTGCTGTGTTCACACAGTTACCAGCCTGCAATCTTCCAGGCAGCCTGATTTACAGGGTGTGTTGAAATGGAGAGCTCAGGCCTCAGCAGGCCTCAGTTCTGGGGGAAGATGTGGGGTGCTGGTGCTGAGCTTCTAATGCAACAGCTGCAATTTCACTGCAATTCAGATTGCAGCATGTTGAGGGAAAGTGCTGCTGCCTTTGATTGTTCTTAGCACACCAGGCTGCAGTAGGGAACATTTCTGCTGGAGCCAAGGCGTGGTGGGGGCAGGAGAACAGGAAGGATGTGAAGAATTGATTTCTGATTTTAGTGCTGTGGTGGTCAAGATTGTTAGAAGTAGCAGCACAATCACAAGTGTTTAAGGCTATTAATTGGATGTTTCTTTTGTGCAGAGGGTCCAAGTTATTTTGTAGATTAGTAGAAGTCAGTGAAGAAAAAGAGGGTTAGGAAGACAGACGTAGATTATTGCTTGAGGTGAGTATGGAACATCTGTTCCCTGGTAAGTCTAGGTGAAAACTGAGCATGGGGAGGGATTGCAGGTATGAATGTGCATGTAAAATTAAGTCAGGACCTCGAGAAGAGCTTTAAATTTGTGATGAACAGGGAAGAGAAGTTTTTTAGTGTAGCGGTGTGTATAACATCCTGTTGTGTGGTCCAGTCAGGTAAACCACTACATCTTTGTGTGTTACAGGACCAGCTACTTAAGTGTATGTAAGGATAGTGAATGTAGAGACTTCTCCTCATAGTGGATTCAAGAACTTCTCTTTAGAATTTGTTAGATTTTCATTATTTTCTGGAACGCCAAAGGAAGCATTAGGATACCCTATAGGAAGTGCAAGCAAACCAATAAAGTTTTTACTGATTAGAAGCGAATCACGTTTGTTCCTTGAAGGAGTTGCCAAACAAGGTTACTTTCAACATGCTTTCAAAGGTCTAACAGGGATCAATATCAGCAAACCCTGTTAGGTCATGTTTGGGAGCTGGGGCTGAGGCTCTCGTGCCCTGGGGAGCCATGGGAAGGCTCCAGGCCTGAGTGTGCGGCCAGGCCGGGGCCATTGAGCTGCAGCCCATCCCTGGTGGATGCAAGGGCAAGCAGGAATGCCAAGGGACCCCAGGGCCGGGCCAGGCCAGGCCAGAGCAGTGCCCCCAGCCCTCCAGGAGCGGACAGGCTCTGCCAAGCCCAGCCTGGTCACTGCCCCCAGCCCAGGGACAGGCGGGTGCTTTGTCCGAGGGCTGGGCCCAGAGCAGCAGAGCTGTCACAGCCCCAGCTGGTTCTGGTCTGCGTGCGGCCCAAGCAGGGCCCGTGGGTGCCCTGGGCAGTGCAGGAGCAGCACAGGAACAGTTGCCAGGGCCAGGGGAGGCACAGGGCTCAGCCTCGGCACGGCGACACAGCATGCAGGCTGCAGGGGACAGAGCCAATGGCACCGGGCATGAGCAGCTGTGCGGGGCTCTGAGCCTGCAGCAGCATCGGCCCCAAGGCTGCTCTGTCCCTGCCTGGCTGATGGGCAGCGCTGGAGGCCTTGCAGAGCAGGGGCCATTGCGGGCACGGCTGTCCCAGGAGCTGCCCCCTGGCCCAGCTGGGCCCCACTTGGGCAGGAAGGAGGCTCCCAGCCCTGGCATGGCCGAGCAGCTCCTGCCTCCCCCTGCCTCTGTTCTGATCCCCACGCTGCCTGCTGCCACAAGAGCCCCTGGGCCAGGCTGTCACAGGGCTGCTTTGCCCTCACTTGGCTCCCTGGCACCAGCGCCGTCCTGCTTGCTGCCAGACATCGCAACTGTAAGCAGATAGTCCCTTTCCAGGAATGATGTAGTCACCTCCAGGTGCTGATCCTCTCTTTCTGTGGGATAAACAAGAGCTTGGGGCGCTGCCATGGCAGGGCTTCCCTCAGCTGTCGGCACTTCCAGCCCGGCTCTGCCAGGGGTTCTGGCAGTGCCACAGCGCACGGCAGCTCTGGCACGGCAGCTCTGCACTGCAGCCTCGGCCAGCAGCCAGATCTGCGGGCTGGGACTCCGCAGCGGCCGCACGCTTCTCCCAGAGCCCGAGCAGCGGCGGCTCGCTCCCAACACCGAGCCGGGAAGGCGCCGAGGTACAGCGCGGGCTCGGCTCTAGGCACGAACCGCCCCGCCCCTCACACCCGCCCGCCCTTTCCCGCCCTCTGGCCCCGCCGCGCGGCGCCCGCGCTGTCGAGGCGACTCTTGCCCACAAGGAGGCGCCCTGAGCCCTGCAATGGCGCCGCGAACCTTCTGGCGCTCTGGAAGGCGCGGGACTGGACCTGTTGCAAGCTGGGCCCTACGTCCCGTTTCCTGAAGAAAACATATCCTGTCATGCCTGGGCTGTCCACACTTCCAAGCCTGATCAACAGGAAGAGACATTTAACCTGTGACACACATAGCAGCCTACAAGCTCGAAGTGATGGCCAGGTATTAGAAAAGCAAAGTAGTTGTTGCTAGAATTGTCTTTAAGACTCAGGGCTGGGCCCGTTTCACTGATCTCAGACCCAGAGGGAGGTTGACAAAGCTTGAGAAGAAGGATGCCCATTGATAGTGGACACAAAGGATGCAGAATTTAGGGGCCATAAGGACATCTGCTAGAACTGCCAAGTTAAGGAAAACAGTCCTAAAGTTGTCTCAGCAAATATGCTGAGCTGAGCACTAGCTGGGTAAAAAAGAGTGTGATGTTTGCAGGCAATGGGACTTTGGCACCCAAATTATCCTGGGCCTGGCCATGGGATGGTTCTGGTCACCAGAACACATGAAAAGACAGCATAATGCAAGCACTGGGCATTGTGCTTCATAGAACCCAGACAAAAAAGCTGGGAAGACTCTGCTGGATTCTTGTGTGGTATCTACCCCTTCTGTTCCTTCTTCTTCTCAAAATATATTGTAAGCCTGATTAAAAAAACTTACTTAGAGCCATGGTCAGTGCCATATTCTGAAAACTTACAGCTGACTTACAGGTTTAGTATCTCACAGAGCAGGTTTGAGGCCCTGGAATTGCAGGGACAGACAAGTGATGAAGTGGGCAAAAGTCCTTCTGGAATAGAGGAGCACCTAGGGCAGGTCAGGCAACACCATGCATGGTGACCACCTCTGTTCCAAGGAAAGGCAGGGTCCCTTCAGGCCTTCCTAAAAGCATCTCAAGGGAAGGTTTCCATCTCCCCTGCCCTCTTTCCTTGACTTTAGCTGAATCTTTCTCTCACTGAAAGACAGGAAGCTCAAGTGTGTTAGGAGAATACTGTGAGCATTGGCAGCGGTGAACAGTCAGTGTGAAAAACGCCAATCACTTGTTTTTAAAATTTTAAAAAGTTTCATAGTAATAAAATAGTTATAAAAATAGTAACACAATTAGAGTAATAACAATTTGGATAAATTGAATTAAGACAATATGAGACAATAAAAACAAAGAGTTACGGATGTCCGGGTACCTTTTTCTGGGCATCAGGAGCCTGAAAAAGGACACCCATTAACAAAGGATTAACCCTTAAGAACAATAGCCTGTTGCATATTCATATACTTCATACATGATGCATAAATTCCATTCAAATAGAGGATTCTGTCTGGTCATTGTCAACTTCTTTCCTTCTAATCCTAACAGTGCCTCCAAGGTGAGAAGAAGTTCATTTTTTCTGATAAGAAGGCAAGAAATTCCCTTTCTCTGAAAGATTTAGATGTCCTGTGGCTGCTATCTCGCTGCAAGCCCTTTCTGTTAAACAAAGCATCTTACATAGCATAGTTTCTATTTTTATAACCTAAAACTATATTTAACACAGTGCTTAAGAAAATTAATACAGCATTGCTTTCTAACACAACACATATAATATTCATTTTAATATTTGCGAAAAGCCAATCATAAAATACATGCATTTTTCACAATCCCCACTCTTATTCTTTGTTAATCATTTGGCTTGAGCAATATTTTTTTTCTACTTATATCTTCTGGACTATGCTGGTAAAATAAAACACGGGATTACACAAGAAAGAAATATAAAAACAGTTGTAACACAAATGAAAGATCTTAATTTCTTCTAATACATTACCCCACCAGCTAGATTTTAACATTGTTTTCTAATTTTTGGACTGGTACCTGGGTTGTTATATGCGTATATATTTTTCTTTTTGATTTCTTTTGCTTTTGCTAGAATGACTTTTCTGTGGTCATCAATTTTCAACGATCTGATATATTGAACTTTCCACAAACACCCCCTTCTTTGGCCAATAAACAGTCTAAAGCGAACCTTTCTGATACCCTACAGTTTTTGTTTGGCTTAGCTGACTTAATGTTAACTCTAAAGCCTGGGCAGCCTCATTTGCTATCATTTCTATAACTGCTTGGAGTCTTGTAATACAATTCAACAGATAATTTGGAGTCAATACAGAGTTAGATTGCTGTGCTGGTTTTACCTTTTCCTTTATTATTTGGGGTTTTTTTTCCAAATCTTGAACCGCATCTTCAAGATTAAATTTAAAACAAATCCATCTCTCTCCTTTTGGACATTCAGTTCTAAATCTATTGCCACTTTTTCTTAAGTTTCTTGTAATCTAATAATTTACTCTGTTTTGCCTGCAAGTTCTTAATTTGGCTGGGTTATAACAGTGGCTGTTGACATAGGTGTGTGTAATAAAGGAGGAACTTTGGTTTCTTTCTATGTGATGCTTTCTGTAGCATTTGTGACACAATCCTGCTGGTATCCCGAAAGGGAAAAGACAACAAGTGAGTGCCAGAAACAGGAATAACAGAGGTCCAGTATGGCTTATACTGCCACCTCCCATGCCTGTGAGGTTGCAACCCACAGCAGGTTTATTTGATCTTCTTGGTGGTGAAATACAGAGGCCAATCTGGTCTTGCCCTCTATTTTCTTGTCACTTTCTCTTAACTAATTGCTAGGCAAATTGGTTTTGACACTCTTTAACTGTGGTCTCTTACTGTTCCTCAGGTAGCTCTCATTTAACAGGCACTAATAATTCCCATCCACAAAACCAAGTCAGTACTTTAACACTTTTTGCAATAAGAGCATAAATTTTGCGAATCACAACACTAATTACTCTTACAATTTAAGCATTTACTTATAACCCACCTAGCATGTCCAGTATTGGAATGAATCAAGTAAAGTTTACTAATGGAAATAGTAATTCCCCTTCTCCCTTGTACAATTCTAGGGCTAAGGTCAGAATACAAAAACGTTCTTGATCTTTCTATCTGAGGTATTCCTCCCCCAAGGAGATGTTTTATTCAGGCAGTGCTCAAATCCAGTGATATAAGCATTATCTTATTTCTTAATTCAGTGTTATTCTTTGTACATTTCTTGGATCATTTGGGTTTTCTCAAACCATTACCACTCAGTCCCCATTGGAAAGTCAGTTCAGTATCACCCGGTTTAAATATGATAGTCCGTTCCTCAAGGCTCTTCACAAGTCCTTTGATTCTGCTGGCATGAATTCACTCTCTTTCCGTGATTTTGATTGTTGCTTCAGTAGTACCTGGAAAGGACTTCTTAATAGCATAGATAATAAAAGAAAGATAATACTGCATTAACTTTTACGATTCGCTTTCCTTCTAAACTTTCTGGGTTTAGCTAAAAGCTTTCTCTACAGCAGCCTCTTCTTCAGGAAAAAAGCCTTCTCGTTAACGGCAAACAAAACACACAAAAGAAAAAAAAACCAAAAAACTCCTTACTTAAGAAAAACAAACCGCTTTGTGAGGTTTGGAGAGTCAGCAATCTCTGCTTTGATTTTATCTTTTAGTGCTAGTCCCCCCTGCCCCTCTTTTCACAGCCCTGCTGTCAGTGCTGTTCTTGGCCCTTCCCCCGGTGCGGCCCCTTGGCTGCAGGGCCGGGGCAGGGGAGAGCAGCCCCGGGCATGGGGACCCTGGGGGCTGCCCTGGGTCTCTTTTGCCCTCTCCCTCTCTCTCTCTCTCTCTCTCCCCTTCTCTCTCTCGGCCTACTTCCAGGCTGACGCTGCCATCCTGGGCTCGGCACCCCGACAGTCTGGGAGCCCCCCGGCAGCTCTGCCCCGGAGCCAGCCCGCTCCTGGCCGCAAACCTGTGTCCTCTGCTGCCAGCCCCGCCCGGGGCACCTCCATGGATCGGTCCGTGCCGCAGCCCCCGAGACCCCGCCGATCGCAGGGAGCGCTCAGACACCTCCCAGCCTTGACAACCCCAAACCTGGCGTGCCCAGGTGCTCCTGACATTCTTTCTCTTTCTCTCGTCAACTTAGCCTCTTTTCTCTTCAAGGAGGGCCCGTTCTGCTAAGGCTTTTCCGGACCCCAGTGTGGCATTGAATAACCTCTTAACAACCGTGTGTTAAGATACTTCTCTGCCTTTCATGCAAAAAACTTGCATTCACACTTCTGTTCTCTTCTAGCACCAAGATGTCATCACTTCACATTCTAACATCTCAGAGTTTCCTAACTACTTCTCTACTTCAACTTCTCTCTTTCTCCTCTCTCAGTTGTAACCCTTATGGGGTCGATATTTATTCTTCCCCTATTTCTTTCTCCAGCCCAAACTTCTTTGTTGATTTTTTTTTCTTCATCCTCTTGGCTTAATTTCAAAACTCTAGCTGTCATTTTCTTATTTTCTGATATAACTCTTACTCTTAATTGCACTTGTAAGACTCTTCCCAATAAATTGCTACCTGCCCCTGGGACCAATAACACATCTCCCACCTAAATTTTAGTTTCTTCCCTCAATTACCACATCTTTAATGACCAGAAATGTAAAACTTCCTCTTTTTGCCCCTGTTACTTTCACTATATGTTTGCTCACACTATAACCTTTTGGAACGTTTAACAGGCAGGTTTTCTCTGCCCCTGTGTCTATAACAAATTCCAATTCTTCTTCTTGGGGACCCACTTTTAAAGTTATCACAGGCTCCTGATGGTATTTGTTCCCCCCCAAAAAAATTAAAGCCTATGACTTTTTTTTTTTTTTTTTTAATGGGCCCATTTCTTTAAAGATTTTCAGATCTTCTGCTTACTTAGGACCATTTTCCTTTTTCTCTAAAGTTTGTTTATCTATTTAGTTGGAGTTTTTTCTTTCCCCTCTAAAAGCTGTCTCTCAAAAATCTTTTGTTTTCACATTTCACCTTTGATATGCTGTCTCATTTATTCTCTTGGTTATGTAATTACAATAACTGTTCATGTGTTTACTCCCCTCCTCATTATTTTAACCCCATTCAGGAGGTACAGTTGGCATTTTGTCTTCTCTGGGGGTCCCTGCAGATTATCTTTTTCTTAAGCTTTTATTTCAGTTGCTCTGATTAATTGCTTTTCTTCCTGAGAAAAATATTATTTTCATTACCAACCACATCTGTTCTCAAGTATACATGTTTGGACCTAAAAGTTGGTCTAATTGTTCAGCTATGCCTATGGGATTCTCCAAATATCTCTTTTATTTATTTCTTAAAATTTCAGACCTCAGACAAAGTCAAAGAAGCATTTACAAACTCTGATCTATCACCCCCCTTTGAGAACCTCTCTTAATGGAAATAGACCAATCTCTTATCCCATTCTTTTTGGATTTTTATCTTCTACAGCCTTTCTCACGTATTTTTAGGAAGAATCAGGAGAGGGCTTTCTTCTAACTGATTTTTTAGTGTTTCAATAAAGTGATTCCTTTAGAGAGTTTCCTTAAGCAGCCGGAGCTGTGGTTACCAAGGGAATGGAGCTCAGGGCAGGACGGGGAGGCTCGGCACAGCTCAGGGTCTGGGGGCTCCAGAGGCGGGGTCTGCAGCCGGGATGGCCCGAGGGGCTCGGCACAGCTCAGGGTCTGGGGGCTCCAGAGGCGGGGTCTGCAGCCGGGATTGCCCGAGGGGATCGGTACAGCTCAGGGTCTGGGGGCTCCAGAGGCGGGGTCTGCAGCCGGGATGGCCCGAGGGGATCGGCACAGCTCAGGGTCTGGGGGCTCCAGAGGCGGGGTCTGTGGCTGGGATCGCCCGAGGGGCTAGGCACAGCTCAGGGTCTGGGGGCTCCAGAGGCGGGGTCTGTGGTTGGGATGGCCCGAGGGGATCGGCACAGCTCAGGGTCTGGGGGCTCCAGAGGCGGGGTCTGTGGCTGGGATGGCCCGAGGGGATCGGCACAGCTCAGGGTCTGGGGGCTCCAAAGGCGGGGTCTGAGGTTGGGATGGGCGAGGGGATCGGCACAGCTCAGGGTCTGGGGGCTCCAGAGGCGGGGTCTGTGGCTGGGATGGCCCGAGGGGATCGGCACAGCTCAGCGTCTGGGGGCTCCAGAGGCGGGGTCTGTGGCTGGGATCGCCCGAGGGGATCGGCCCAGCTTAGGGTCTGGGGGCTCCAGAGGCGGGGTCTGTGGCTGGGATCGCCCGAGGGGATCGGCACAGCTCAGGGTCTGGGGGCTCCAGAGGCGGGGTCTGTGGCTGGGATGGCCCGAGGGGCTCGGCACAGCTCAGGGTCTGGGGGCTCCAGAGGCGGGGTCTGTGGCTGGGATGGCCCGAGGGGATCGGCACAGCTCAGGGTCTGGGGGCTCCAAAGGCGGGGTCTGTGGCTGGGATCGCCCGAGGGGATCGGCACAGCTCAGGGTCTGGGGGCTCCAGAGGCGGGGTCTGTGGCTGGGATCGCCCGAGGGGCTGTTCCTGTGCAGACCGAGCTGGAGCGGGGATCGCCCTCACTCGGCTCACGGGGGCTGATCCGGCAGAGACAAAGCCGGGACTGACCCCGGCTGCAGCGGCGGGAGCCGACAGAGTCAGGGCAGCCGGGGATGGGACAGACGGGACCCCCTCGGTGCGATCAGCGCGGTAACCACGGTGCACACGGCAGGACAGACCCCCACCCCCGGCAAGAACGCGGGCCAGGCGGCCGGACCGGGACAGACGGACCGGGACAGACGGACTGTGCCGGAGCCGGCACAGGGGCTGGGAGGGCTGGTGCGAACGAGTGGGGGAACGAACGGGAATGGATGAGGTAATTTGTTCTCAGCTCTGTACTTTCCCCGTTTTGCTTTTTGGATGCTTTGAAATGGTCGACGAGCTAACTGACGACCTTCTCATATTGTTTTTCTCATCACCCTTTTATTTATCTTTTGGCAAATTATACATGTTTCAGGTACTTGTTTTTTTACTCTAAAAGTCTCAATGCACCCATAGTTCTTTTAAAAAAATGATCACACCTAGCCTGTGTATCCCACCGGGCTTTTTGATACACGTCCTCTGCTATTCCCTCGTAAGCGTTTTATTATCTAATTGTCTTCCATATCAAGATGTTTCTAGTTCCCCGATTTATCTTGTTCGCCACAATCTTGTTTTAATTCCCCCCCCTTTTTTTTTCTTCATTTGGAGTTAATATTAACTCTTTCAGCTCTATTTTCTGCTGCATCTTTAGCTTCTTGATCTGCCAATTATTTATTTTATTTCTTCTTATTTCTAGGTCTTTACCTTTTGGTGTCCTTTAATATGTACTATTGCTATCTCTCTTAGGTAATTGTAATGCCTCTAAAACCTCGAAAATAAGTTTCTCATGTACTAATCTTTTTCTTCTTTAATTAAGCAATCTCCCTTTTAAAATTTTTCTTAAGGTATGTGCTACTCTAAAGGCATACCTTGAATCAATATATAACTCTTTTGTGTTAAATTTTCTAATGCTGTTTTTAAGTATATAATTCACAAGTTTGCATGTTTTTTCTCATCAACTTCTGCATACCCTGTATTTTGCAATGAGTTGTATTTCTGTTTGTTAACATAACTCCCAAAGTGCTGTCTTGGGGTATTTCTGTTGGTATTTTTTTTCTGCTTTTCTTTTCCTGTATCCACCTTACTGAATTTCTGTCTCATTTTTCAGTTTTCTATCTATTCGTCCCCTGCTTCTGTTTTTCACTTTTTACTAACAACTTAAATACCACTTTTCTTTCAACTACTTACACCCAAAAAAACCCCTTTTTCTCACACTGCTTTTCAATACAATCCAACTCCCTCCAAGGAGATACGGTAAGGCTTAAAATGCACAATCGACATTACCTATACTTTCATTCGTCTACATTCACTCACTTTTATTTCTCATTCACTTTCACACATTCCTTCACACTCTCAAGACACAGAGTGGATCCTTATTGCTAGGAAATCACAGGTCCTTGTGGCCCCCTCTTTCGCTTTGGGGTTTACCTCCAGGTCTCAGTGTCACCAGGCCCCCTAGAAGGGCCCTGACTCTGGCTGCCTCTGGTGCCCGTTCCCCTGTGAGGCTGTCTGCGTGTCTTTCACACTCTTCAGCTACGGCCCCTCACACGCCCAGGGAACGCTAGCTTGGTTCGCAGGTCACTCGCTCCTCTTGGGCCCAGAAGCCCCCACCCAGCCGGGAGCTGCAGCCTGGTGTGCAGGTCACTCGCTCTTTCCACACCTCCCCCTTCCCACCTGCCCAGGAAGCTGAGGCTGGCTCTGTGTGGGTCTCACTCTCACACACCACAAAACAACACTAAGGTACCTTTTACTTTCACATCGCCTATTACAAGTTTAGGTGTTACTGGCCAGTCCCGGTGCTATTGGATATCCCTCAACCCAGCTGTGTTATCCAACCCCAAATGCTCTTGGGCAATTTTTCCCTCAATCCTGTCGTGTTGTCCAACCCCAGATGCTCTCGGGTAATTTTCCTTCAATCCAGCTGTGTTGTTCAACCTCAGATGCTCTTGGGCATTTTCTGTCCCTCAACCCAGCGGTGTGGTACAACTACAGATGCTCTTTGGCATTTAATTTGTTCTGCTGTGTTGTCCAACCCTGGATGTTCTTGGGCATTTTTTTATCCCCCAATCTAGCTGTGTTGTCCCACCCTGAGTGTTCTCGGGCATATCCTCACTCGGACAGAATTCTGCTCAACCCTGCTCTTGGATGCTCTTGGAATATAAATCCCTCAACCCAGCAGGTTTTAGGAGCCCCTCCTGTCCTGTTTCCTAGTGGATTGGGCTAGGAAACCTTGCTCCCCACCACCGAGGGGTCCAACCCCTCCCTGAGACCCAGTCCCAGTCACCCCCGGGGATTCTTTCACTCTCTTATGAGTCGCTTTGTCTCTTTACTGGCCGCTTTTCCAGCGAAAAGTCGGAAACGCAGCGTGGGAGACTCCGCACTCACTTGGCAGGTCTGGGACAACCAGCCCGCCTCTCATTCACACACATTCATCCCCCCGTACCTGCCCCCCGAGAAATACTTACCAATCCTTTTTCCTTCCCGGGTTCTTCGTGCGCACTGCTACTCTTAGGGGGCAAATTACAGCAGTTGTAGGGACCCTTTTCCCGTTCTCTTTGTTTTGTTGTCTCCTTTTGTCCACAGATCGTAACCTGCGTCTGTCGGTCACTTCAGGGGAAGCAGAGCGAGGCTGCCAAAGAGGGCAGGGCGCGCCTTCCCCACTCTGACTCTCCCAAAGCACCGGCAGCGAGGAGTTAGTAACCATCCTCTGCTACCAAATTGTGAAAAACGCCAATCACTTGTTTTTAAAATTTTTAAAGTTTAATAGTAATAAGATGGTTATATAGTAACACAATTAGAGTAATAACAATTTGGACAAATTGAATTAAGACAATATGAGACAATAAAAACAAAGAGTTATGGACATCCAGGTACCTTTTTCTGGGCATCATGGGCCCAAAAAAGGACCCCTGGTAACAAAGGATTAACCCTTAAAAACAACAGCCCGTTGCATATTCATACACTTCATACATGATGCATAAATTCCATTCAAACACAGGATTCTGTCTGACCAGTGTCAACTTCTTCCTTTTAATCCTAATAGCACCTCCAAGGTGGGAAGAAGTTTGTTTCTTCCGATAAGAAGGCCATAAATTCTTTTTCTCTGAAAGATCTAGGTGTCCTGTGGCTGCAAGTTATCTCGCTGCAAGTCCTTCCTTTTAAACAAAGCATCTTACATAGCATAGTTCTATTTTAACAATTTTTATAACCTAAAACTATATTTAACACAGTACTTAAGAAAATTAATACAGCATTGCTTTCTAATACAACACATATAATATTCATTTTAATATTTGTGAAAAGCCAATCATAAAATACATGCATTTTTCACACCCCATTCCTGGACATCAGGGCTCTCTGCTCCCCTTTTCCCGGCCATCCCATGGCTCCCAGCCTCCAGACTGGCCATTGGCTTGACCCTGGGATGCCCTGGAATGCCTTGGTCCCCCATTCCTGCCTTTCCCAGTCCCCAGCCCCAGCTGTGTGCAAAACCAGAGACCCCCTGAACTCCTCGTTCTCGAACATCCCTGCTGTCCCCACCCTTGTCCCCCCTTTTTGGGAAACCCTGGACTCCCCTTTCCTGGGCTCAAGGACCCCCTGGAACTCCCTTCTACCTCTCCACGTCCCTGCCCCTGTCTCCTGTCCCTCAGCTGTCCCCTGTCCCTCGGCTCTGTGGGGCCCAGGGTGGCAGCAGGAGCCAGGGCAGCCCTGGGGGAGAACAACCCTGAGCCCCAGCCGGGCCAGTTCCCCCAGTTCCCCCCAGGTCACTCCCAGCATGGGCCCTGTGGCTCCCAGTCACCCCCAGGATGGTCCCAGTCACTTCCAGTTACACTCAGTGTGATCCCAGTATCATCCCAGTCACTCCCAGTATGATCCCAGGTGTTCCCATTCACCCCTACTATAGTTCCAGACACTCCCAGTATGGTTCCAGTCCTTCCCAGTATGATTCCAGGATGAACCCAGTCACTCTCAGTACAGTGCCATTTGCCCCCAGTATGGTCCCAGTCACTCCAAGTCACCCAGTAGGATTCCAGTCAATCCCAGATACTCCCAGTATTATTCCAGTGACTTCCTTTATGGTTCTTTTGTGATTCCAGTCACTCCTGGTCTCTCCCAGTACATCCCAGTTGTCCCTAATGTGTTTCCACTCACTCCCAGTTGCTCCCAGTAGCTTCCGGTATGATTCCATTTGCTCACAGCCACTCCCAGTCACCTCCAGCATGATTCCAGTCATTTCCTGTATATCCCAGTTGCCCCAACATGGTCCCAATTGCCCTCAGCCTGCCCCTAGTCACTTCCAGTATGATTCCAGAAGGATCCCAGTCACCCTCAGTGTGGTGCCAGTTGTTCCCAGTATGATCCCATTGGTCCCCAGCATGTCCCCATTTCCTCCCAGTGTGATCCCAGTTGCCTCTAGCACAGACCCAGTCCCTCCCAGTATGATCCTACTCTGATGCCATGATGATCCCAGTTGCTCCCAGCTTGGTCCTAGCTGCTCCCAGTTGCTCCCAGTCTGATCCCAGTTGTTCCCAGTGGCCCCTGTGTTATGTTTGGGAATGGGAGGAAATGTAGGGAAGTGATGCAAAGTTTTTTGTGTATCTGACAGTCTGTTGAGCTGCTGAAAAGCTAGACACGCTTTTGTGAAACACACATGGTAAAGACCAAAAAATTCAGAAACTTTTCTTTTCTTTGTTGGTCGGCAGGGAGGTGCTGGGTTTCGGTTTGGGCTTCAGCTCTGTGTCTGGGCTGGGCTGGGCCGTCTTGCTGCAGGCTGGGCTTCTTTTCTATTTCCTGGGCTGCTTGCTGGCTTCTCTCTCCATGGGCTCTGGTTTGGCCGGGCTGGGCTTCAGCAGCTGCCGGGCAAGGAGACAGGGGAGGCTGCGGAGCTTTAGCCAGAGCAGGGCTGGCTGTGGCTGCGAAGATCTCGCTGTCAGGCTGCTGCTTCTTCTTCTTCTTAGCCTGGCTGAGACCAGAGACTTCTGTGGCTGGCGTAGAAAACTAAACACTAACTACAAAGCTGATCTGAACACAACTGAGCCACAGCTTTCTGTTAGTAGTTATTGGTGGGTTAGGTAGGCTTCAGGCGTGATGTTAACTTTTTCAGTGCTTCAGTCTTCTTCTGAGTGAGAGAAAAGAACAACATGCACGTATATTAAAAACAAGATGAAGATATTAAAGGTAATAAAGAAGAAGGTAAGTAAGGCCCAGATGGGAGGGGGAGAAGATGCTTTGTTTTTAGAGCTGAAATCCTCTTGTAAGCTATAAAGAAAAGACTCTTTTCCCTTATAACACATAAAACTATAAGGAAATGAAAGTGTTTGAATTGATATTAGGTAAAGGCTTCTATGTTAAAGTAAGCAGATGTTGAAATAGCTGTAATCTCATGAGAAGTTTGCACAAAGAAAGAGCACAGTCTTGTGCTTCTAAAAATGAAGATCTGTGCTCCCAGAGATGAAGATGATTTTAGAGATAGATAATGAGAACTTTTGCCTTTGAACAGCACATCTTTAAAACAATACCCCATCAATCAACATAGCCCGTCTCCAAGCTGTGGGAAGGTTTGTAGAAATAAGAAAGATTTTACGATAGCAAGGTTCCCCTGGCAGTTGTTATTCATGACAAAATTGAGAACCACGAGAAAACTGTTTTTTTCCTTTTGTAGAAAAGTCTCCATAACTTTATCAAGAGGGACTTCTCTCCCTAAGTGAACTAAAAAAAGACTCTTTGAGAGGTAGTAAACTGACTAGAAATCTTAAGTTTAGTTTCTTTACATTGTCAGTGAGAAAGAAAAAGTTGTGGGGAGAAGTATTCTAAAAAGTTTGCTTTGATTCTTACTACCTTTTTGTTTCTTTTTACTTACTATTATTAAAATTTTTCTTTCTACCCTTTTAAAGTTTTGAGCCTGCTTTACCTTTCTCCTAATCCTATCTCACAACCAAAAATAAGTGTATTAGTAATTAACCAACACCAAACCCACCACATTCTTTAGTGCATTAGCCAAAAAAAAATCTCAAAATTAAAGAGATCTTATATTAGCAAACCAAAACCACGACACCCTAGCACAGACCCAGTCACTCCCAGTATGACCCCGGTAGGAATCCACTGTGATCCCAGTCTTCCCAGTTGCCCCCAATGTAGACTCAGTGACTCCAGTCACTCTCAGTGTGTTCCCAGTCATCCCCAGTATGGTTGCAGTCACTCCCAGTATATCCCAGTGGGTCCCACTATGATCCCTTTTGCCCCAGTTCTGGCCCTGCTGAGTCCCAGTGTGCTCTGATCCTGCTCCCAGTGGGTCCCAGTGCTGGGCACGGTGAATCCCAGGGTGTCCTGGTGTATCCTGGAGTATCCTGGAGTGTCTTGGTATGTCCCGGTGTATCCCAGTATATCCCGGTGTGTCCCAGTGTATCCCAGTGTGTCCCAGTGTATCCTGCCTGGTGTATCCCGGTGTCCCAGTCCATCCCAGCCTGTCCCAGTCCATCCCGGTCCGTTCCCTTCACTGGGAGTGACTGGGATCATACTGGTGGAAAGTGGAATCTTACTGGGCCAAGTGGATGTGACTGGGAATGACTGTGAGTATGCTGAAGGCAACTGGGATATACTGGGAGTGTCTGTAACCATGCTGGGGGTGTCTGGGAACACACTGAGAGTCCCAGCAGGTCCAAGGACACCGTGGTGGCACTATGGAACCTCATGGAACCAAGGGGATCATTGTGGCACCCCTGGAGCCCATGGAACCGAGGGGCCTTGGTGACACAGCGGGGCTTCATGGACTCAGAGACCATTATGGTTCTGTGGGGCCTGATGGAACCATGGAGACCATTGGGACCCTTCAGGGCCTCGTGTCACCAAGGGGGCATTATGGCACCTCAGGGACACATGGAAGCAAGGGACCATTGGGTCTCATGGAACTGAGGGAACGTGGAACAGGCCTGGCTGGCTTGGCCTCCCAGGGGCCAGCGGACAGCTCTGGCTGATGTTGGAATGTCAAAGGCTGCCTTTCATCAGCTCCTGGAGCACTGCGGCTCTGTGCTTTCCTTGCTAGGAAAGGAACTGTCAATCTCTTCTAATTACTCATGGCCAGAACTGGGATTTCAACTCCAAATTTTTCCCATAGGAATATTGCCAGGACAAGTGTGGCAGGCAATGTTTTCAGGAGAGTCACCTCCCATCTGTCCCCAAAACACTGGGGAAGGCTCCGTGCTTTCCTCCCTATGAGAAAGAACTGTCCTACTTCTCCAGGCATGCATGGCTGAGATTGGTCTTCCACCTCCAGAATTCCCTAAATCCAAAGACTGCTCCCAAAAAAATCTGCCATTCCTGACAAGTCTGGCTGGCCTTGGCCTAGCGAGACTCTCACCTGCCTTCCAAACACTGAGGCTCTGTGCTTTCCTTCCTATGGAACAAAACTGTCCTTCTCAGCCAGGTGCCCATGGCCACAACTGGGATTTCACTTCCAGCATTGCCTGTTGTGACAGACTGGAGGAGATTGTTGGCTCTAAACATTTTGTGTGGGGGGGAGGAAGGGGCAGGTCCAGCCTTGCCCTGCCCTGGAGCCTCAATCCCCCCAGAGCCTCTATCCCAGCCCAGCAGTGGCTGCCAGTCCCTGGCACAGCACAGGCAATGCTCCACAGCCACCTCTGCAGCCCCAGCCCAGCTCCTGAGGGAGCAAATGAGCCCAAGCCCCACCTGGGGGAAGGGCCCAGGGAGACCAAGGGGTACTGAAGGCTGACCACAAGGCAAGCACACATCTTGACCCTGCCTCCTGTTGTAATTTCTATCTGAACACTGCTGGAATCCAGCAGTTGGTAACTCTGTGTGTGCTCCTCTGTATCTTTTCAGCCAACAAAGCCAAGGGAAGGCACAGTTCCATCAAATGCAAAAGTCATTCCTCTGCTGGATATTAAATCCACTTTCCACAGCAGACAGCCTCAGAGCAATGGAAAGCACCTTCTGTGCCCAGCACAGATCCCAAGGTCCCCCCAAACCCTCCCTGCCCCAATTCTGCCCAGATTTGCTCTTTGCACACACGAGTCACACACTGAAGTCAGGAGCTCCCTCCATGCCCAGAGGGAGGAAAAGAGAGAAAGGGGATGAAGAGCTCTCCTGTGCAGAGCCAAGGCCCAAGTGCTCTGGGATGTCCCAGCAGCATCTGACATGTCCACCATCCCCCAGAGATTTCCGCACAGGAACAGTTTTAGACAAAGGCAAAAGAAAAGGCAATTCTGTGAGATATAAACACAATTAAGATGTTGACTAATATGATATTTATTTCAGCTTCAGAAAGATTGGGCAATTCCCTGAAGCTCAAAGCATGAAACCAGTCAGCTGAAGGGCACTTGAATGACCAGAAAGCACCGGGAGGAGTGCTGAGGGTTTTTTGGAGGACAATGGACATATGCAACATGTTCACAATCCAGCCTTCATAGAACCTGAGTGAGGTCACCATGCCCTTGAAGGACACAAAAGAAGGAGAACACGCTCAGCAGCAGACGGTTCAGGATGCAAAGGCAGACAAGAAAACCACAGCGAGATGCATGAAGAAGAAAGACTAACTAAAATTAACTGAAATATCAAAATGCATGCGTAAAAAGGATTTAACCAATCATGTATCAGCTTGAGGTGTGAACAATAGAGAACAGTATAAATATGGCTTGCTTTTTGTAATAAATTGGTTTCCCTTATCATATTAATCATGGTGTGATGTCCCATTAATGATCCTCTGCACCTAGGGACCAGAAATGCATGCAAGCCTCCACCCCAAGAGACATTATGAATTCAAAAAACATGGCCATTAACTGCTTTATACCAACACAGAGTAATGGCAACCAAAATGCAGTCAGAACAGGGTTTTTTCCACTCTCTCTCAAGCCCCACACGTTGGGCACCAAATTTTGTCCTGGTTTGGGGCAAATTTGGGAGAAAACCTCCAAAGGGGCTCCTCCAGAAAGCAAACGCACATTGCCCCTCCCCACAACTGGGTCAGGAAGGATTCCCTGGAGAGAAGTGGAAAGAACCTGTTTATTTAACAGGCAAAGCACCCCCAGCACACAAAATGAACAATACCAGGTGACAACACTCTTTCACCACTCTGAAAAAGATGACAAATTCAGAAAGTCTCTCTTGGGAGTGGTCGCTCTGTTATCAGTCCCTCCGGTGCTGGGGCAGCTGCTGCAGCCACAAGGTGCAAACTCTCAGTGTTTCCCAGGTCCCAGTCTGGAGCAGGTTTGAGTGGTTCCAAAAAAGAGAAAGGAAAAACAGTCCAGGGAAAAATTCGGAGTGCTTAGCTAAACTAAGTAATGAGCAGAAACAAAAGCAAGAGCAAAGCAAAAAGCCAAGCAAAAAGCAAAAGCAGCACCATGTACTGCCCTGTCTCTGTGTCCCGCCAGCCGTGGGGGAGCGGCTGATAACAAAACCAAAACAAAACTTCGCTCTTCAGAGCCAGTCTTGAAGGCACAGAACATAATATCCAGCATAAACAGAACACATGGATGGGGATACAAGCATCATAACGTCACCATAGGACAGTCCTGCACCCAAAATTCTGTCCTGCACCCACTGCTGCATCCTGAGTCCTGTCCTGCACCCCGAGCCCCGTCCTGTACCCAAATTCTGTACTGTCCCATACCCCAAACTCAAAGCTGCCCCCAAACCCCAACCCCACCCCTCATTTATCACCACATTCCTGTTCCACACCTTCTCTTCAACTCCTCCCCCTCTCCCACCCCTGTCCCACCCCCAAATTTATCCCATGTCCCTGATCCCCTCCCTGTTCCCTCCCCAACTCAGCCCTTCCCCGCAGGCCAAGTGGGCGGCAGCAGCAGTGGCAGCTGGTGGGGGCTGGTGGAGTTGGAGGAGCTGCAGCCCCTGAGCCTCCTCACCCTGGACACGCTCCAGAAGTGCATCTTCAGCTATGAGACCCACGGCCAGGAGTGATTGACACCTGTCCCCACTGATCATCTGTAAGAGACACTCTGAGGTTTCCCTCAGCTGCCTCACGACCGCTGTGACGGAGACTGAAGCCCCCTCCCAAGGGCTGAGACTGAGACCCCTATAACTCTAACACAGGGGGCTGGCCGAACTGAAGCCAGATGTTTGCCAAGTGTTGCCTGCAGGTGTGCTCCCTGGACCAAGAAAACAATTGGTCTCACTCACTGCTGAGAACATGGACTGTCTGTAAACTCACCTGTTCCCTCTCGGTGCTTTCAATAGACTTACCTGCTCCCCCCCTTGGTGGAGGACTATAACAGAACCAAGACTTTGAGATTCTCCCTGACGTGACAAGACGGATCTATTGGCTGGACCACGAGGGTTTCATCTCTCCATTGGCAGCTATTCCTCCCCTCTTTCTCTCTCTCTCTCTCTCTCTCTCTCCTTTATTCTCCTTTCTTATCCTTCCATCACATCTGCTGTGGGCACTCAACAAGAGGTGCATTTGTTTTGATTAATACCAAAATCCCCTTCCGTGTTGCTTTTGCACTCAGATCAGTTAACAAACCATCATGACCCTCGCTTGTACGAGCGGATCATGACACCATCCTGGTGGCCCTACCATTGTCCCTGCTGGCCATCCTGGTGGCTGTGCTGGCTCTGCCATGGTCCCCACTGGCCATCCTGTCCAATCACTGTCCCTGCTGGCCATTCTGGTGGCCCCAATGGTCCTGCTATCATCCATGCTGGTGGCCACAGTGTCCCCACATCGTCCCTGGTACAGGCAGCCCAGCGAGTACATCCTGCTGCTCACCAAGGTGGGGCTGGGGTGGTGGCCATGGGGCATGAAAGTGGTCAAGAGAGTGGTGGTGGCCATGGAAGGATTGACCATAGAGGCCAGTAGGATGCTGGTGGCCATGGGAGGCTTGGACATAGACTGGTGGCTACAGGGGAACAGTGGTGGCCATGGGCAGCATTGACCATAGAGCTGGTGGCCAGTGGGATGGTGGTGCCATAGGGTGGTGGCCATGGATGGGATTTGGCCCCAGGTGGCCCACAGACTGGTGGCCCCAGTGGCCCGTGGCTCATCTTGCCTCTGCAGGACGAGAATGGCCGCACCCTGTCGGACGAGGACATCGCGGCTGAGGCTGACACCTTCATGTTTGAGGGTGAGCACGAGCTCCCAGGTGCCACTGGGGAGGAGCCACTCCAGTATCCCCTCACTCACCCAGTGTCCCCACAGGCCATGACACCACGGCCAGTGGCCTGGCATGGCTCTTCTACAACCTGGCCGGCCATCCTGAGCACCAGGAGCGATGCCGCCAGCAGGTACAGGAGCTCCTGGCTGGCCGGGACACTGCAGACATTGAATGGTGAGAATTACCCAGGGCCACCCCGGTCATGTGGCTTGGGGACACGATGCCACCCCCGCTTGTCCCCAGGGACGACCTGTCCCAGCTGCCCTTCACCACCATATGCATCAAGGAGAGCCTGCGGCTGCACCCTCCTGTCACTGCTGTGTCCCGGCGCTGCACCGAGGACATCCCCCTGCGTGATGGCTGTGTCATCCCCAAGGGTATGGCATGGCCAGGGTGTCCCCAGTGTCACCACCCATCCTCATCTGCTGTCCCTAAAGTTGCCATTCCCATCCCACCAGGGGTCATCTGCCTGATGAGCATCTATGGGACCCACCACAACCCAGACCTCTGGCCCAAGCGTGAGGTAGGGCCACCCTATGAGGTGTCCCTGTGACCATGGTGGTGACAGCTGTGTCCCCTCGGTGTGACTGTGTTGGTGTCACCCCAGGTGTTCAGTCCTCTGAGGTTCAGTCTGGAAAACAGCAAGGAACGGTCCCCGTCGTCCTTCATCCCCTTCTCTGCTGGCCCCAGGTATGTGCTGGAGTGGGGACAGCAGTGTCCCCAAATGTCACCCCTGTCCCTGGCTGGGTTCACAGTGGGGTGACAATGGGGAGGAGCAGGGAATAAATGGCAGCACGAAAGGGACAGTATCATGGTGGTGGTGGGGATGTGTTGTCCTTGGCCATGGGACACCCCATGGCATGGACATGTCAACCCATGGACTTGTCTCTAGGCCACTTGTGTCACCATCCATGGCCATGTCCCCCATTTCCTCATCCATGGCCATAGAGCCCCATGTCACCATCTCTATCTGTGACACCTCCCATGCCCAATATCGCCATCCACAGCCATGTCCTTGTCCCCATCCCCACCATATCCCCACCCAGGTCCTTGTCCCCATCCCCACCACATCCCCACCCAGGTCCTTGTCCCCATCCCCACCATATCCCCACCCACGTCCTTGTGCCCATCCCTACCATGTCCCCACCCAAGTCCCACAATGTCACCATCCACGTCTTAGTTGAAGGTCTTTATATTTACCCCAATGTTGGGTGAAGGATAATGAAAAATGAAAGAAAATAAAGGCCAAAATAAAAGCATTTATGTGTCCATGCTGGCTGAGTATCCGTGTGCCTGGGCGGGTAGAAAGGACCTTTTCTAGAAAGATTTCCACTCCATTGTCTCCAAAATCCTGGGTTTTGCCCCAGTCAATCACCATTTGGCTGTGGAAGATGCTGGTGGGCCAGAGAGAATTAGAATCATGGAATGATTCAGGTTGGAAAAGACCTCCAACACCATTTGGAATTCTGGATGCCACTCGAAGCAATGACTGGATGCAAAAGGTGAGACTGTTTTGGTGTCGAAAGTAAAAAACTGTGCTGTCCACTATGAAATTCTGATGTCTGTTTGCATCCCAATGGATTTTTCTCTGGCCGTGTCCAAGTGCCCAAGGAGAGCCAGGAAGATGTGGGGACCACCAGCCAGGCGTCTTCCCAACATGGATCACCAGGATCATGGATGACCAAGTCTCCGCCCAGTGGACCATCCAGTGGGGGTCCCCAATGGGGGATGGAGTTGAAGCAGCACTCAAAGCTCTTCCTGTCACTGTAGGACACAAAACAACACGAGCGCACACACTGCTGCTCTCAAGGGGAAGAAAAGGGAAGTTTATTTCCTGACTCCAACATTTACAGTTTTCTAAAAGCGACCGTGGATTGGAGGGTGAAAGTGCCACCTCTCCAATGACACTGGACAAACTAACAGTCCATCATATTTTTCTTCTTCTATAAAAGAATGCCAAACAAGAAGTTATTTACAGAAAGTGTTTGAGAAAGTTTGCTACAAGAATGTAAACATTAGAAGGCTCAGAAAATCTTTAAAAATCAAGGCAACACTCTTCCTGCACACAGGGCACTTGTTGGGCATCCCTTACTGCTGCCTCCCTTGGTGTTGGGTCATGGCAGAGTTCTGGGAGAAGTTCTTCCCACACTTGGGACACTGTCAGGGCCTCTCCCCAGTGTGGATCCACTGGTGGGTGACGAGAGTGCAGTTTTTCTAAAAGCCCTTCCTGCAGTCAGGGCAGCAGAAGGGCCTCTATTCTGTGTGAATCTGCTGATGCTTGAGGAGACGGTATCGGCTCTGAAACCTCTCCCCACACTCAGAACACTCATCGGATCTCTCCCCAGTGTGGATTCTCTGGTGGGCAATCAGCCTAGTGCTCTGACTGAAGCTTTTCCCACATTCCCCACACCTGTAAGGCCTCTCCCTGGTGTGGATCGTCTGGTGCAGAATCAGCCTAGAGTTCTGACTGAAGCTTTTCCCACATTCCCCACACCTGTAAGGCCTCTCCCCAGTGTGGATCCTCTGGTGGACACTCAGGCCGGAGGGGTCGATGAAGCTTTTCCCACATTCCCTGCACTTATAGGGCCTCTCCCCAGTGTGGATCCTCTGGTGGGCATTCAGATGGCAGCTCTGCCTAAAGCTTTTCCCACATTCCCTGCACTTGTAGGGCCTCTCCCCAGTGTGGATCCTCTGGTGCAGAATCAGGCTGGAGTTCTCAATGAAGCTCTTCCCACACTCTGAGCACGTGCAGGGGCACTCCCCAGTGTGCATTGTCTGGTGGATGATCAGGCGGCAGCTGTCACGGAAGCCCTTCCCACACTCCCCACACACAAAGGGTCGTATCCCAGTGTGGATCATCTGGTGGAGTTTCAAGCTGGAGCTCCTCCTGAAGCCCTTCCCACATTCTCCACATTTATAGGGCCGTTCATTGGCGTGGATCCTCTGGTGGGCGATCAGGTTGGAGTTGATCCTGAAGCTCTTCCCACATTCCCCACACTTGTGGGGCCGTTCATTGGTGTGGATCCTCTGGTGGACAGTCAGGTGGGAGCTGATCCTGAAGCTCTTCCCACATTCCCTACACTCATAGGGCCGTTCCCCGGTGTGGGTCCTCTGGTGGATGAGCAGGTGGTCGCTCCTGCCGAAACTCTTCCCACATTCCAAGCACTGGTGGGGCTTCTTGCCATCATCAAGCTGCTGATGGACCACCACTTCAGCGCTCTGGCCAGATCTCTGGCTGCCTTCCAGGCACAGGCTGAGTCTCTCCTCCTCGGAGCACCCTGGGCTGGGTTTGCAGCCCCTCCTCTTGAGGGATCTCCGGGGCTTTTCCTCCCCAGTGGATTCCTGTGCCCTGGAGCCGCTCAAAATGGCCTCTTCCACCAGGTTCTGCTGTGAGGATTTGTCCTCCCTGGTCTCCATCCTCAGCTCCTTCCCTGGGGGAGGAAGGACAAGGAGAGGCTGGGATTTGCCTCCGTGCCACAGGGAAGGGGAAGGAGATCCCCCCAGTGCATCCCTGGCTGGACAGCATCAGCAGTGGGGCTGTGCTGCAGCTGGGGCCGTGCTGGGCTGGGAGACGGAGCAGGACAGAGGGGAAAAGGGGCACTGACTTCCTTCTCACCTGCCTCAGTGCCCTGGGGCATCTTCCTCTTCCTCACAGCCTTCTCCATCCAGATGAGGTTTGGGAATGGGAAATCCTGATTTGGGGGAAAAACAAGATGTGAGTGCATTGCCTTCGGAGGTCCCACTGGCCAAGTCCATCTCTAGAAGTCACCGGACGTCTGGTGGCCAGAAATACCTCCAAAAATCAAGGAGTCCAAAAACCTCTCCCAGGAGTTCCCTGTTTCCAGTGTCCTCACTTTGGGCTTATGGGGGTCCCTCTTCTCAGAGCTGCTGGGGGGGCTGTGGGGCCTGGGCATTCCCCCTCTCCCGGGTCCTGCTTACACAGGCTGAGGGTCTTTTGGGGGTCCCAGGGGTGAAATTATGATGCTCGTATCCCCATTTGTCTGAAATAAGCTTTGCACCTTTAATACTGGTTCTGAGAGCAGAGAGGGAGGAAGAAGAAGCACGGAGTTTGTTTTCAGAACCTCTCTCACTCCTCCACATTCCTGCTCCTCTCTTGTCTGCAGATGGACAGACAGCGGGACAGAGCCCTCCTTTGCTGTTAGTCAGTTTGAGCTAGCAGAGGAAGAGAAGCTCCCTGGACTGTGGTTTTTGGTTTATCCTTTTCTTTGGACCTGTCTAAACCTGCTCTGGATTGAACACCCAGAAGAGCACCAGGTGCTCACACCTGTGCCCCACCGGGGCTGGGCCACGGCATTTCCAGCCCCAGAGAGACTGATAAGAGACTGATAAGAGACTGAGCAAGCCATGCTACAGCTCACGGAGGGACTTTGTGAGTTTGTCATCTCTTTTGGAGCAGCAAGAGATTTTATTGTTTAATACTGTTCATTTTGGGGTCTGGTGAGTGCTTTGCCTGTTCAATAAACAGTTTTTTCCACTTCTCTCAAAGAAAATACTTTTCCAGAACCAGCTGGAGGAGGGGCCACTTGACTTTGCTCTTCTACAGGAAACACCTTTAGAGTTTTTCCTCCCAAAATTGCCCTAAGCCAGGACATTGGCTTTGAAGGTCCCACTGGCCAAGTCCATCTCTAGAAGTCACTGAGTGGTGGCCAGAAATACCTCCAAAAATCAAGAATTCCAAAAACCTCTCCCAGGAGTGCCCCGTTTCCAGTGTCCTTATTTTGGGCTTATGGGGGTCCCTCTTCTCACAGCTGATGGGGGGCCTGTGGGTCCTGGGCATTCCCCCTCTCACGGGTCCTGCTCAGGCATGCTGAGGGGGTTTTGGGGGTCCCAGGGCTCACCCTCCCCTGATTCTGTGGAAATTGTTTTTGTGACACGTGCCAATTGGGAATGGAATCAGCAAATGCTTCTATCTGCTGTGTCCAAAACAAGACACAAAGAAAGGTTTTGAAACTTTCTGACCAAATAGACAAATAAAGCATCAAAATCAAAGAAGTATAGTAGAGCAAAAGAGATGAGGCAGCAAGACGACTGATGCTTAGAATAAAATAGAGGAAGTTGGGGTAAAGCTAAGAGATATTGTAACAAAGCAATTAAAAGCTTATGTATAATAAAAAGCTTGATGCACTTGACAAATCATGTAGCAGACACCAGTGCAAGGCCTCCCTCCAGACAATCACAAGAAGGATAGCAATCAATGACCACCTAGAAATATTGTGAAATTACTGCTCCCAGCTTATTGATATTTGCTAATTTGGACTAACCAAGCATATTGGAAAATGCTTTGTAGGCTTAAAAACAGTATATATAATTTACTGAACTGTGTGTGCTATGAGTGGAGCAGTGACTCCCCAGCCACCCAGCGCTGCGTGCTTGCTTTAAAATAAAAGGTATAGAAGTAAAATTCACATTCGCTATTGAAATTTTACATCAGGTGTTCCAGGGTCCCCTTTCTCCAGCATCCCCCCACTCTAGGCACTCAGCGCTTCCCCTGCTCCCCTTTGCACTCCTGAGAGATCCAAAAGTACCCCCTTCATCAAATAAATTAAAAATACCTCTCTCAGCGACACCAAAATATATTTGGGACTCAACTCCTGTGAAAAACGCCAATCACTTGTTTTTAAAATTTTAAAAGTTTAATAGTAATAAAATGGTTCTAAAAACAGTAATACAATTAGAGTAATAATAATTTGGACAATTTGAATTAGGACAATACGAGACAACAAATACAAAGAATTATGGATGTCCGGGTACCTTTTTCTGGGCAGCACGAGCCGGAAAAAGGGCACCGGTTAACAAAGATTAACCCTTAAAAACAATAACCCGTTGCATATTCATACACCTCATACATGATGCATAAATTCCATTCAAACACAGGATTCTGTCTGGCCATCATCAACTTCTTCCTTCTAATCCTAACAGCCCCTTTGAGGCGGGAAGAAGTTCGTTTCTTCTGGTAAGAGAGCAAAAAATTCTTTTTTCTGAAAGATTCAGGTGTCCTGTGGCTGCTATCTGATGCGAGTGCCTCATTCCTTCCTTTAAAAAAACCTCACTGACATAGTTCTTCTTTTAACTACAAAAGTTACCTTTTAATTACAAGACTACATTTATTATTAAACTGTTAATACAGCACTACTAATCAATACACCAAAATACATATGGTAAATGTGAAAATGCCTGTATTTTATGATTGGTTTTTCGCAAATATTAAATGAATATTATATGTGTTGTGTTAGAAAGTAATGCTGTATTAATTCTCTTAAGTACCATGTTAAATATAGTTTTAGGTTATAAAAATTTTTAAAATAGAAACGATGCCACGTAGGATACTTTTTTAAAGAAAGGACTTCCAGCGAGATAGCAGCCACAGGACACCTGAATCTTTCAGAGAAAAATAATTTATTGCTCTCTTACCAGAAGAAAGGAACTTCTTCCTGCCTCGAAGGTGCTGTTAGGATTCAGAGGAAGAAGCTGACACTGACCAGACAGAATCCTGTGTTTGAATGGAATTTATGCATCATGTATGAAGTGCATGAATATGCAATGGGCTATTGTTTTTAAGGGTTAATCTTTGTTAGCGGGGGTCCTTTTTCGGGCTCATGCTGCCCAGAAAAAGGTACCCAAAGGTCCGTAACTCTTTGTATTTGTTGTCTCGTATTGTCCTAATTCAAATTGTCCAAATTATTATTACTCTAATTGTATTACTATTTTTAGAACCATTTTATTACTACTAAACTTTTACAATTTTTCACACACCATAAGCACACGTACCTTTGCTTAAAACAATGCTTGCTTATTTCGAATACAATACCTGCTTGTAAGCCTTAAAACACAACACACAGAGCTCCATTCTTAAGCTTTAACCTTCCTAATATCTTGCTTGTCGGCGGAAGGGAACCAGGACATCAATTTGATCATCACAGGCTCGATTTTATTGATCAGTACGGCGGGTTAAATACAGTTCATAATGAGCTTCATACATATTGCAAAAGTTGAGCTCAGGATTGGTCAGCTTACATATCAGCACCTACGCCTACTTCTACATTCCTATGGTTCTACTTTTGATACTTTCTACATATTCTTAGGATATATTCAGGACTAATCTCAACTCCCTATCCTCATGTTGCAGCAAGGTCGCTGCTGACTCTTCCTTTCAGCTTGCTGACTGCTGACTTTTCTCCTTCAGCTTAACCAGTGGCATTATATCAGTGTGGCCTTTCTCAGCTAACCAATTATTAATAATACTCTCCACACCTGTAGCCTACTTACAGTAGTCGTTGAATATCTCTGGTGCTTCCAAGACCCGTTCTGGCTTTGAGGGAATATATCTGCTCTTCTTCCTGCTCAATCCAGGTGCCATTTTCTGACTGTAGAGCACTTTCAGGTTATTCTGATAGTCTGTGTGCAGGGGAACAGGTTTGTTAACCTGAGTTAGTTTCCTCCCAGCTGAGTGCTGCTCACCCAACTAGGAATCCCTTGGAGTGAAAATAAAGTCCTAAGAGAAACACTCACAAGCCTGCAGTGCACTAAAATCACTGGCAGAATGAACTGCTGAGCAGGGGTGAGCTACAATTTCCTCATTCATGGAAACAAATTTAACAAACACTTGGGTTTTTGAATCCCATTATATTTAGTTGCAGTTTAAGCTAGAAAGTGCACAGCAGAGGCTTTGATGCTCTTACAGACTTCATGAACGTTTGGAACCTGCAGTACCGGTAACTGTCACCGACATCTTTCCATAAAAGTCCTTTTTTTAGGATTTTTCCCCCTTCTGAGAAGCTGTGGCCTCAGCAACAAAAGGTAAACAATGGTTATCTGCTGCTGGGGAATGCAACAGGTGGATGCGTGATCAGTCTTGGGTGAATGTTTGGATTTACTGACCACTCACAGCGGAGCTGGGTCTCACCCTCTGCTGAGAAACAGCCCTTTGTTTATTCATTCTTTTCCTATTCTTAGCTTAGCTAGCTTCTGAGAACTTTCCTTCTATTTCTTTTAGTATAGTAATAATGTAATATATATCATAAAATATTAAATCAAGCCTTCTGAACATGAGGTCAAGATTCTCATCTCTCTCTCCACCCTGAAGACCCTTGCAAGCCCTGTAACAGGTGACCAACTGGCAGTCATAGCAACTCTCCTAAATAAATTCACTTTAACTGTTATGCCCTCCCTCGACCTCAGGAACCTTAAGAAAGGAGACTCCAGCCTGTACAGCTCTCAGAAACCAGTTGATTTCTCCTGTGACCACACACAGAGCCTCTGTGTTGCTGTTCCCCTGACCTGATCCCTCCTGCTGATTCAGCTCACACGGAGCCTGTATCATACCTTCTGGAGCATTCTGTGGTTTTCCTCTGAGGTGGAGGATCTTTGCCTCTTCCACATCAAAACCATTCAGATTCACTGCCCAGGCTTTCTGTTGCTCCTACAGAGACAAATCACCCTCAGTGCAATGCATTTAAAACAATTCCCACACTACAATTTAAACAGACACCTAAGTCCCCTTCTCTTAGAATCTGAAGATGTTTGACTGTGCTGCAAGGGTCAGTCACACAGAGGCAGGTCAAAGCAGTTTTCCTCAGACTTTCATACATTGTCCTGCTCACATTTTCAAACAATGGCAAATTCAGTGTCATTGCCAGAGGGAAAAGCCACAGCCACAAAGCGACCAAATGCTTCACAAACAGATTTCAGAACACAGTGTAAAACATTCCAGAAGTGTTCCCTGTGGAGACCTTGTCCTAGAATAGCTACCACCAGCAGTTTCACTTTGCATAGGCTTACAGCTTTGTGTTTTTGTTGCCTGCTACATTTTAAAGCCTCGTTAGTCAAAAGCTAAATTTTGCTACCAGAAGCAGCATAGGCTTCGAGTGCATGGCAGTCTCTACAGCTTCAGTCTCATCCTAGACTCCTGAAGCCCAGAGCTGCAAGTAGTGATGGCTGGGACTTGTCAGTGCCGTCTGCCCCCTTGATAGAACCTATTGTTCACTGCTCTGTAAAGGGGCAGGAAGGCGTAGCAGTTATTGAAGTAATTGTAACTTAGCAACATGCTCACCTTCTTGGTAGGGGAATCCTCAGCAGGGTCATTCTCTTTGGTTAGGAGGAAATTTGCCATCTCCATCTGCATAGTGCTGCGTTTGGGAATGTAGCGATCCCCCCCAGCCTTTGTGGGGGTGCTTTGAATTTTGGATCCAGATTTACCTGCATTCACATATGAAAATATTGTCTTACAGCTATTTAACAGCCTGTATTAGAGCTTTCACGGGAGCAAACCCAACACTTTTCCACATCACACCCACCAGACAAGTAGGACTCTGAGGTCTCATGCCACCCAGTCCCAACTAACTTATATTTTCCTCCCTGCCACCAAGTTGGTTAGGGACTGTGTGGTGCAACTCCTTGGGTCTAGTGCAACAATTCCAGAGTCCAGAGATAAGGGGAAGATACAAAAACGCTCACAGAATGTAAAGCTGTCAGCTGACAGTCCTGCCCACACTCGTCCTAGCATCCAGCTGTGCCAGCAAGGCTCAGCTGGGTGAACAGCAGCTCGCCAGCCCCAGTGCTCAGAGCTCTGCCCCTCATGCTGGCAAGGAGGTGGGTGGCTGTCAGGAGCACAGCCCACCTCCTCCTGCCTGAGCAGCAGCCGGTAGGGCAGCGTGGCAGGGAGCCCAGAGCCCCATGGCTACGGACAAGCAGCCTGGGTGAGGTCCCGCACTCAACCTCTGCCGCCGGTGGCCGGCGCTCACCGGGTGTCTTGGATGGCGTCTTGCTGGGGCTGTGGGAGGGACATGCCGGCTTTATGGGGGACACGCCGACAGGGCCGGGCCCCGGGCCGCTCTCCTTGGCCTTGCGCTGCCATGGCGCAGGCAGCGCGTTCGGGATCAGCGTGTCCAGCTTCAGCAGCCCGTGCAGGCCCGCCTCCAACAGGAACTGCGCCGTGGTCCTGCGGGCGGGCGGGGTTAGCCGTGCCCACCGGCCGGGCTGAGCCTACTCCAACAGGCCCCGCCGGCCTCCCCACCACCGGACCGTGCAAGCGCTCCAGCTGCTCCTCCCCACTAAGGGACACCCCCACTCTCCCCAGCCGCTCCTCGGGACACCCCATCAGCCGATACGCCCTCCCTCCGCTTCTCGGGGGTCCTTGATCAGGCAGCACCCCTTCCAGCCGCTCTTTGGGGCTTCTTCCGATAAGCAACATTCTCCCTTCCCCTGCCTTTCAAGGGCAATCTCGTCCCTGCTCTTTCTCCTCCCCACCGTGCTTTGCCTCTGCCCAGTGCCCCTGGGGCTGCTCTGGGCCAGGCAGCCTCAGTGGGAGCCAGCACTGGCTGCAGCCCCAGCGGGCCCCCCCAGGACAGGGCCCAGCATTTAGGAGGCCAATGAAAGCTCTGGGCAGCAGCAGAACCCTCAGCAGAGTTCTTTGGACAATCAAGGACTGGCCACCCCTACACTGCAACCTCACTGGGAATGTTTTCTGTCTGACGTAGACTTTCAAAAGAAGCTGTTTGAGGGAAAGGTGAACTAAACACTCACGCTTTTCTCTTCCAGCAAGTCCAACTTCGGACAGAGCATAAGATGAAGATCAGCTCCAAGACAAGCAGGCCTGCCAGTAACCCTAGCCAGAAGCCTGTTCCCTGACAGAAACCCCTTCCAAGGCCCTTCTGGGAATCAGGAACATGTGCTGTGGTTCCAGCTGCACCTGTGGGAGCAATGGGGAGCGTCAGCCCGTGCTGTGCTGCACTGCTGAGCTGGCAGCACGGTGGATGTGGGCAGGACGTTCTCCATTTCCCCAGAGCTGGGGCCTGCAGGGACCTTGCCACCCCGTGGCACAGGCTGTGCCACCCAACAAAGCCCAGCAGGCCGAGAGGAGAGCCCGGGCGCAGCAGGAAGCTGAGAGAAGGCCCTGCTCTAGAACGGAGGGAGTTCCACCAGAAGCAAACAAAGATGGTAATTTGAAGACATTCCCACTGTGCTCAAAATTTGTCTGAGAAGATTAGGATGTGAGCTTGTCATAAATCCCAGGAAATAACTGGGAAAAGGTTTTATGTATGTTGGTTGTGACTAGGTACAAAGCTCCTGTGGGAAAAGAGCCTCTGCAGCAGGCTGGCTGGCTGAAGGGGTCTTACTTCTTCCTAGAATAAAGATTACCACTGAAATGCAATTTTATTTTTTATTGTATAAGGGGAAAATATTTTCCAGACCTCTAAAACCAGTTTCAAAAATACAGATGTGTTGTGGAAAAAGGAATGAAACATATGAGGATTTCTCTACACAAGAGATATTTCTAAATATTTTTAAAAATGAAAAGTGAAGACAAAATGAGGTCATTTTTTTGGATTCTAAAACTACTTTAAAAAATCTTTAAGTACTATAGGAATTGGGAAGAAATATTTGGGGGTGTCTGTCTACAGAAAAAATATTTTGAAATATTTCTACAAATTTCTAATATCTAAAAGTGAAAAATTAAGAAAATGGGGTTGCTTTTTCTCGGGAGCCCCATGCTGCTGCCTGCCCACTGGGCTCCCCCAGCCCTCGGGACCCCGCCGCTGGTCACAGCAGCCCCTGCCTGGCTCCTGCCTGCCCACACCGTGGGCATCCACGGCTGCTCCTGGCCATGGAGCTCAGCCAGTGGTGCTGCCGGCCGGGCTTTGCTGCTGCTGCCACCCAAACACTGGGGTGACGGCACCTTCCCTTTAGTGCAACTAAAGAAAGGGCCATCACCTGGCCTGGCAGAGAGCGGGGATAACTTCAGTGTTGTTTAGAGGGCAGGCCCAGGGGGCTCAGGGGCAGAGGAAGGGACATGTTGGACTCAGGAGGGGCAGGAGGGTGCTGGGCTGCTCCTGGGGTCTATAGAAGAAGTCGGGACAGGACAGAGGAGGATTAAAAAAGAGATGGAAGTAGCTTGGGGATATACATGGGGAGAGGAGGTGGCAGTGGGATATCCAGGAGAATAGATTTCCTTGTCGATGGCTGTTCTGCAGTCTTCTTCTCAGAACTCATGACAGGGCTGCCCAGGCCCTTCTAACTGCTGGAGGAGCTGCTCCTGCTGTTTGGGTGTGACATGCAGCCACCATCTTAAAACTCCTGTCCAGAGGTGGAACTGTGGAAAGAAGAGGTGGCTGGGGCCCCAGCTGCCAGTGGCACACAGGGAGCCTCCTGCACAGCCGGGCCCAGAGCTGGCAAGGCTCCCCAGCACGGCTGGAGCTGCTGGCACAGCTTGGCCCAGCTGCACAGCTGTCCCTCAAGGCCCCGGCCCGCAGGGCACGGCTCTGGGCAGGCTCCCTGGCCAGGAGCGGGCCCCAGAGCGCCTCTGCCTTTCAAGGGCAATCTCGTCCCTGCTCTTTCTCCTCCCCACCGTGCTTTGCCTCTGCCCAGTGCCCCTGGGGCTGCTCTTGGCCAGGCAGCCTCAGTGGGAGCCAGCACTGGCTGCAGCCCCAGCGGGCCCCTCCGGACAAGGCCCAGCATTTAGGAGGCCAATGAAAGCTCTGGGCAGCAGCAGAACCCTCAGCAGAGTTCTTTGGACAATCAAGGACTGGCCACCCCTACACTGCAACCTCACTGGGAATGTTTTCTGTCTGACGTAGACTTTCAAAAGAAGCTGTTTGAGGGAAAGGTGAACTAAACACTCACCCTTTTCTCTTCCAGCAAGTCCAACTTCGGACAGAGCATAAGATGAAGATCAGCTCCAAGACAAGCAGGCCTGCCAGTAACCCTAGCCAGAAGCCTGTTCCCTGACAGAAACCCCTTCCAAGGCCCTTCTGGGAATCAGGAACATGTGCTGTGGTTCCAGCTGCACCTGTGGGAGCAATGGGGAGCGTCAGCCCGTGCTGTGCTGCACTGCTGAGCTGGCAGCACGGTGGATGCGGGCAGGACATTCTCCGTTTCCCCCAGAGCTGGGGCCTGCAGGGACCTTGCCACCCCGTGGCACAGGCTGTGCCACCCAACAAAGCCCAGCAGGCCGAGAGGAGAGCCCGGGGGCAGCGCAGCTTTTTGGGCAGTCGCTGCTTGGAGGGACACGGGCCACAGCCATCCCTGAGCAGCCCCTGCCAGCCCTGGCCCTCCCTGCCCCGTGACAGCTCCCCCCGCCCCAGGGCACAGAGTCAGGCCCTGTCAGGACCCAGTGCAGCCCCTGCCCAGTCGGGAGCCAAGGCTGGCTCTGGCCCTGGGCTCGCGGCAGCGCTCCCGCTCGGGGCTGCTCCTGTGCCTTGGGCCTCTGGGCACTCAGGGCCAGCTCCGGAGCAGCTGCAGCGGGAGGGACGTTGGTGCACGAGTCCCCTTTCCCCGGGCTGTGAACGAGCTCCAAAGGCACCTCCAGCTTTGCCGGGCTGTGCAAGGGAGGCCCTGGTAGAAGAAGAAGAGCTGCAGCCACACAGCTCTGCCAATGGCTGAGCCCTGCTGAGCCTGGCACAGCAATTACCTTCTGTGCCTGTGCCCATGCCTGTGTTTGGCTCGGACTTCCTTCCTGCAGCAGGGGCTGCCAATCGGCCTCTGCTTTGTTGGGGAAACACCTCCTTCTGTCCTAACTTTTGGCCCATCACTTGAGAAACAAAAAGTACACCTTAAAAGATGGAGAAATTCTCCATTTCTTTAATGGCATGTTCAGAACGTCATGCTTATGCAAAATCGGATAAAATCAACAAATCATCTGGGCTTTTTCAGCTGGGCCATGGCCCACCGTCCTTCAAACACCTGCCAGTGCTGAGCAGAAGTTGTGAGTGGATCGTGCAGGGTGAGGGCACACACATGCATGGCTCTGTCCTGGCACCTGCAGCGATGCCCCCCTGGCCGAGCTTTGGGCTCTGAGCTGGCAGGTCTCACAGGGGAAAGGCCTTGGCGTACCCTCACCATCTCCCAGAGGCTCAATCCTGAATGTGGGCTGGGAAGCCAGATCACCTTTAGCAACAGGCTCAGCTGCAAAGAAAGGCAGGACACAACAGCTCCAATGGCACTGCTGAAGATTCTCCTTCAGGCCCGAGTGGCAGTGAGGGCATCTGGGTGATTGGTGCCCTCCAAGGCACTCCCTTGGCTCTTCCTTCCACTCAGGAGTAGGGCCAGGGGGACCTCGTGCCTGCAGTGGCCCCACACTGGGATGGAAGGAGCCCCTTGCGGGGCAGTCGGGGCAGAAAGGACTCCCTGGAGCAGCCAGCAGCTTGAAACCCAGCCCCAGGCAGGGCCAGGGCTTAGCAGTGGCAGCAGAAGCAGCTCGGGCTCCCTGGGGGCTGCAAAGGAGCTGAGAAAGGCTCAGCCCCCAGGCACAGCCCTGGGCCCAGCCCCTTCCCTCTCTGCTCTTCTCTGTGGCTGCACAGAGCACACAGAAGGACACAGTGGCATTGCACACGGGAGGAGGATGGACAGCTAAATGCCCCTTCCTCCCACTGACAGTGATCCTGTGGGATCCCTCAGGGCTCCAGAAGGGAGCAGGGTAAGGTTTCCAGAACTGATCTACCTTCAGTGAAATTTAAGGGAACTGGCTCATGGTAAGCTCTTGGCATACTGACACAGATTATTCTGTCAGGAAAGGTACATTCAGAACATGCCTCCAACATCTGACAAGGTCTTCAAAGCACCATTCACCAGCATTTCCAAGTAATCCAAGTCATGATCCCAGTCGAGGAGGGATCACAGATGCTACAGAACCATTTCCATGGTGTGTTGGGATCCCCTTCTCCCTTGGGGAATTGGGGACTGCAAGGGGGTGGGGTAAGGCTGTGGGAGCCTGTGGCTCCTTGTCACTCTGTACGCTCTTTGCAGGTCCTGTGCAATATGCCTGGAGGGGCAGCTGGAGCAGCCCAGAGCCCTGGGGCTCTCTCCCTGCCACACAGGAAACCCTCACTAAATGCTTGGGGAAATCTGCAGTGCCACAGCTGTCACTCCCAACCTCCGTCCCTCCCTCCTGCTTGCCCACCTGCCCATGGAACAGCTCCCACATCACATGGGCACATAGCCAGGCCCTCTCAGGACACACTGGAGCCTTGCTCTCCCCCTCTGCCCTTTCCCCACCACGGGCACCCCGTGCAGCCGCTCCCAGGTTTCGGGACATGTCTCCCACGGAGGGAGCCCAGCAGGACAGCTCAGTACCCGAGTGCCCTGAGCCTGCTCAGGACAATTCCTCTGGGCTGTGCCCATCTTATCCGGGCTGTGCCTGCAGTGCCAAGCAGCAGAGAGGGCAGCTCAAGCCTCAGCAGGGCTCAGGCCCAGAAGCACAGCAACTACCTCCTGTGGCTGTGTCTGGCATCGCCTCCCTTCCTGCAGGAAATGCCACCTTCAATAGAGCCCCTCTGTCCATCCCTTGAGAAAGGAAGAGGCACAGCTGGATCAGATGGAATCATTGCACATCCAGGAGGTGGCCTGTTCAGGAGGCAATACTTGTCCAAAACATGGATAAGGATCAGGAAAATTGATCTTGGAAGGGCATTAAACCAAGAAACAAGTACTTCAAAACCCCTGGAGGTGGCTGCCATGGTGAGTTCCCTGAGGTGTCAAAGGCCAAGCCACACCCATGGCTGCTTTCCCTGAGGTGTCACAGCTGCAGCCCCAGCCCCATGGCCGGGTTTCCTGAGGGCTGGCAGTCCCAGTCTCGCTCCATGGCTGGTTTCCTGAGGTGTCACAGTCCCAGTCCCACTCCATGGCCGGTTTCCCTGAGGGCTGACAGCCCCAGCCCCACTCCATGGCCGGTTTCCCTGAGGTGTCACAGCCCCAGTCCCGCTCCATGGCCGGTTTCCTGAGGTGTCACAGTCCCAGTCCCGCTCCATGGCCGGTTTCCTGAGGTGTCACAGTCCCAGTCCCGCTCCATGGCCGGTTTCCCTGAGGTGTCTCAGCCCCAGCCCCGCTCCATTGCCAGTTTCCCTGAGGGCTGACAGCCCCAGTCCCGCTCCGTGTCCGGTTTCCCTGAGGTGTCAGAGCCCCAGCCTCGCTCCATGGCCGGGTTTCCTGGTCACTTTGAGGTGCTGTTCCTCTCTCTCTGTGGAGAAAGTAGAGGCCAAGGAGCTTGCAGAGCAAGCCCAGAGCCACGAGGGCTCTACTGCCTGCTCAGCCCTGTGTGAGCTCTGCTCCTTCATGCCTTCTCCTCCCGTTGTCAGGTCGCACTGACACTCGGCCTGAGCCCAGTGTTCCCTTTTGGGGCCAAGGGAAATCTCTGCTCCTGCCTCTGGCACAGGGTGCTCTGCCAGCAGGTCAGGGAAGGAGACAGCCCTGGAGAGAGGCATGAGCAGTGGAGGAAAGCCAACATCACTGCAGTCTTGCAAAAGGGCACCAAGAAAGAGCCAGGAAACTGCAGGGCCATCAGCCTCAGCTCCATCCCCAGAAAGGTGACAGAACAGCTCCTCTTGGATGCCATCTCTAAGCCTGTGGAATAACAGGAATGGAAACCATGCTTGACCAATCCCATAGCCACCTGTGCTGCAGTGACTGGCTGGGCTTGTGAGGGGAGAGCAGTGGTTGTTGCCAGCTGGGACTTCAGCAAGGCTTTGTCCCTGCCTCCCATAACAGGCCCCTGAGGCAGCTCAGGGACAGTGGGGCAGAGAAGTGGACAGGGGAGCTCCAAACTCAGGTAGCTGTGAGCTCAGGGCGCCGTGCTGGGCCCAGCCTTGTTTGCCTTATTCCCCAGTGACCTGGCAGAAGGGACAGAGTGTTCCCTCAGTGTTTGCTGATGGGACAGAATTGGGAGCAGGGCCTGAGGCACCACAAGGCTCTGCTGCCCTTCAGTGAGACCTGGAGAGGCTCGAGAGTTGGGCAGAGAGGAACCTAATGAAGTTGCACTGGGAAAAGCCTCTAGAAGAGCTTCAGGCTTTGTAATTACCAGGCAACAGAAGTGTTTTAGTATAGTGGAGTCTATAACGTTGTCTTGTAATGTCCAGTCAGGGAAACCACTGCGTCTCTGTATGTCATAGGACCAGTCACTTGTATGTATGTCAAGAAAGTCTTTGGGAGAAACATGAATGAATTCAGAAACTTCCCCTGATATTATTTTGGATGTTCACGATTTTCTGGAATGCTGGCTGAAGTGTAAGGATGCCAAAAGGAAAGTGAAAGCAAACCAATAAATCTTTAAAAACTCAGAAGCCTCTCCTGTCTGTTCCTTGAAGAAGTTGCCAAACAATGTCACTTTTGCAATCCTTTGAAAGATCTTATAGGAAAAAGCATTGGCCAAAAGTGCTGCCCTGTGTTTCTGAACAGCAACATGCATTTTGTGTTGATGCAAGGTTTGTACCAGGGTTTGGGGTTTTTGTGTGTGCTTTGAATGTGAGTCTTTGCAGGACTATTAATAATTAGACCATGTACTGAAGAGAACATGTTACTGTGTTGTGCTGTTCAGTGCTGAAGAGGGTTGAGACAGAGCAGGTAGCTCTGTGTCTGTGTGTAATTGCATGAGCAGCACGGGAGCAGTGCCCAGGGCCTGGAGAAGCAAACGGGTTCCCGGTGCTGAGGACAAGGTGTCCAGAGCTCGGGATTGTCCGGCCAAGCTCTTCTGGCTCCTTGTGCTTCGAGACCTAGCCGGGAGCCCTGCAGAGCCCCGGGTGCAGCTTCCTAACTTCCCCCCTCTTCCTCTGCCTCCTCCCTGCCTCCAGGGTAAAGGCACTCCCTGGCATTGCACTGGCTGTGCCTCCCTCCTAGAGCAGTGAAGGGATCGTTTCCCAGCCAAGGTGGCTCTGCCATGGAGACAGGAAAATGGGCAAACTCCTGCTGCCCCAGCATCAGGCAGGTGCAGTGTGTCCTTGCCTGTCAGTCCCTGCCCTGCTTCCCAGAGATGCCACTGATTGTTCCACAAGTCATGGATCTGCATTTCCAGGAGCATGTTTGCAAAGACACGAAAGAGAAAAATTGACAAGAATTTTTTGTGCTTCTCTTCCTAATTTTTTCCAATGTATTTTCTAGTAGGAAAGCATGGACCAAACTGGCAAAGTTCCTATAATGTAGGAAAAGCATCCTCCTGTATTTGACTTGAGTGGAGGACAGTTGCAAGCTCTCCTGTCAAATGTACACAGAAAATTCTCAGTGAATTTTCTGTCTTTCTGCTGAGTCAGTATAAAAGATGACGCTTCTCAGAAGCTTAATACTAATTTTTCCATTTATATGGAAAGTCAAAGTTGTTAGTTCATATGATGGCAGGATAACGGAGGCAGCTGTGGTGGTGTCCAGGTTTATCTCCTGTACCCAATGGTGATCAGCAGCAGCATCAAATCAGGTTCATCTTAGTTTTCTGCAGACAGGTCTTGATGAAAACATCAGTTCACCTAGAGCAGGGTTTGAATCCCTGTAGTGCAGCTGACTCCGCACGGGCTCTCTGGGCCACCGCCTGCCAGGGGCAGGAGCAGAAATTTCCCTTGGCCGGGGCCGGAGCCCTAGTGTGGCAGTGCCTGAACAGCACCTCCCTGCCTACAGTGCCACCCTGGATGGCTGCCCCAGGGCCTGGCATTTGACCCTGCACTTGCTGCAGGAGTCCTGGCCCTGCTTCCACCCTGAGCAAACGCTCGGACCATTTTAGAAGCTCGGTGCCCAAGGGGGCCGCCACAAGTGGTTGCCAGGGACCTGGGGCCATGGCTGCCCCAATTTTGGGTACACGGTGCTGATGTCAGAGTGGCCATTGTGACCTGTGCCACCAAGGCCACAAAAGGAAACGCGGGGCTCAAGCCGAGTGTCAGTGCGACCTGACAACGGGAGGAGAAGGTAGGGCGGGGATGTGGCTGCCCAGGGACCAGAGGGGCCCCACACCTCGGGGCTCTGGGCCTGTGCTGCAGGCTCACCTGCCTCTCCCTTCCCAAAATCACAGAATCAGCAGAGGAACAGCCAGAGGACACTGCAGTGTTACTCAAGGCGACGACGGGAGGAGAAACAGACAGGAGCAGGGCTCACGCAGGGCTGAGCAGGGAGTAGAGCCTCGTGGTTCTGGGCCTGTTCTGCAAACTCCCCCCCCCCCCTTCTTTCTCCCATAGACAGAGAGGAACAGCACCTCGAAGTGACCACGTCCCTCGAGGAGATAGACTCAGCGTAGACAGCCGCCATGTCTGACAGAAAGCAGGAGGGTCCTGGTGCCAGGGAGCCAGGTGAAGGCAAAGCAGCTCTCTGATAGCTTGGCCCAGGGGCTCTTGTGGTAGCAGGCAGCGTGGGGATCAGAACAGAGGCAGGGGGAGGCAGGAGCTGCTCGGCCATGCCAGGGCTGGGAGCCTCCTTCCTGCCCAAGTGGGGCCCAGCTGGGCCAGGGGGCAGCTCCTGGGACAGCCGTGCCCGCAATGGCCCCTGCTCTGCAAGGCCTCCAGCGCTGCCCATCAGCCAGGCAGGGACAGAGCAGCCTTGGGGCCGATGCTGCTGCAGGCTCAGAGCCCCGCACAGCTGCTCATGCCCGGTGCCATTGGCTCTGTCCCCTGCAGCCTGCATGCTGTGTCGCCGTGCCGAGGCTGACCCGGACATGTGCGGTGACAAACTGCAGAAGGGTGGGCTCTGTGCCCACGTGTTCTGCATGGTGAGTGGCTCCGGGCGCTCCCTCCACCTTTGCAATGGGCAGCTCCTCCCGCCCCCTCCTCATCAGCTTCTCCCCTTGGCTGCAGTTCTTCGCCACTCTACTATTTCGGCAAGAGACGGACCGCGGGGGACTCATGGACTTTCTCCCTCGAGATCTCCTAATTGCAGTGCGGCGGGTGGCACAGAAGGTGAGAGCCTGACAAGAGCAGGGAGATTTGTGCCTGGCGAGGTTTGCCAGAGCTTAGCCCAGACTGCAGGAAAGAAAGGCCGGCCCAACAGTCGGGACAAAGTCTGGCTCCCAGCAGCTCTGGCACAGAGGCCCTGGCACAGCAGCCTCCCTCCTCCAGCTGGCGGCTCTGTGGGCTGGGAGCCGGCAGCGGCCACGGCCTGCGCCCTGCCCTTAGCCCTGGGGCTGCCTGGGGAGGCCTCGAGGCTGCTGCTGCTGCTGCTGCTGCTGATGCAGCTGCTTGGCTCTTTCCAGCGCTGCTGCGTCTGCGGCCAGAGCGGGGCAACCATCATGTGCTGCAGGGAGAACTGTGACAGATGGTTCCACTTGCCCTGTACCAAGGAGGGCGGCTGTGTCAATCTATACGTTACTCCGTTCAGGTACCTCATCTCTCTTTATGGCCACCCCTGGGGAATGATACAGCATTTCTCACTTTCCCCATCCCTTTGCCCCCAGCTCTTTCTGCCCTGAGCACCGTCCAGAGCAGGAGGTGGATGCGACTCCTGAGCCGGACACCGTTTGCCCCATCTGCATGGAACCTGTGGAGGACAGAAAGTCCTTCACAACATTGGTGTGCCCAGCGTGCAAAAAGGCCTGGTTCCACAGGGACTGCATCCAGGTAGGAGCCCTCCCCTGAGCCCTGGGGCACAGCAGGTGCTCAGCAGCAGCAGCAGCAGCAGGGCCTCGCTCACCCTGCCTGTGTTTGCCCTGCAGGGACAGGCCTTGCGCGCTGGTGCTTTCTATTTCCAGTGCCCCCTGTGCAGAGACAGTGGGGAATTCCCTGTTGAAATGTTCATCTTGGGGATCCGAGTCCCCTTCAGGTTGGTGTCCTTCTGCCTGGCCCACCAGCCAGGAGGGTGCAAGTGCTGTGCTGTGCCAGGCCCTGCCCCAGGAGCCCTGGCCCTGCCCTGTCCTGTGAGTCTGGGCTTCAGCTTCACCCCCAACTTGGAAAAGCGCTGGAGAAAGAGCTGGGACACCCTGGACCTCCGTGAGGGAGAGCAGCAGAAATTCATCATCTCTTCCTTTCTCCATCAGACAGCCAACGTGGGAGGACAACGATGCCTTCGCAGATCTAGGGGTGAGGCACGGCCAATGCAATGCCAGGGATTGCCTTTACCCTGGGGGCAGGGAGGAGGCAGAGGAACAGGGGTAAGTTGGGAAGCTGCATCTGGGGCTCTGCAGGGAACCTGTGTCTCGACAAGGGCTCAAAGCAGGAAGAAGCAGAAGCGCTTGGCTAGACAACCACGTGCTGGTACACTTTTTGTTCTCAGTGCTATGAGCTTGTTTGCCTCCCCAGGCCCTGGCAATTGCTCCTGTGCTCCTCCTGTGCTGCTGAGGGCACCCACAGGCGCTGCTCTGGCCTGAGGAACAGCACACAGAGATGGGAGTGTGACAGCTGTGCTGGGCTCGGAACATGTATGAGTCAAAGTCCCCGGTGTCCCTGGGCTGGGGGCAGTGCCCAGGCCGGGCTTGGCAGAGCGCAGCATCCACTGCTGGAGGGCTGGAGGCACTGCTCTGGCCTGGCCTGGCCGGGGCCTGGGTGATCTTTGACATTCCTGCTTGCCCTTACAGCCTCCAGGGATGAGACAGAGCTCAATGGCCCCAGGCCGGCCAGACAGTCAGGACTACAATCTGCTCGTGGCTGGTCAGAATCTGAGGCCATCAGCCCCAGCTCCCACAGCCCTGTGCCATTGGTGCTGGTTTCCCCACCTCCATCTCCAGAGACGGGCAGCCACAGCAGGCCCCAACACGCAGCATGGCAGCAGGCGCTGCCATCTTCCTCACTGGACACCAGCAGCATCAGCAGATCAAGGGCAACATGCAGCACGTCCCCTGACCCTGAGGACAGGGTCCATTCCAGACGTGCTGGGCCCAGCCGCAGGCGAAGCTCCTCTCGCCGGCAAAGTCGCGCCCAGAGTCCACCTGTCCGGTCCAGGAGTCACCGTGACAGGAACAGTAGGACAGGGCCAAGGGCTGAGAGGCCCAAGCAAAGGGAGACACCATCACGGACATCCCCCAGACGCAGGTGCTCCCGCCAGCAAGGTCGTGCCCAGAGTCCACCTGTCCGCTCCAGGAGTTGCCATGACAGGAACAGAGGGACAGGGCCAAGGGCTGAGAGGCCCAGGCGAAGGGAGACATGGTCAGGGCCATCCCCCAGACGCAGGCACTCCCGCCAGCAAGGCTGGGCCCGGAGTCCACCTGTCCGCTCCAGGAGCTGCTGTGACAGGAGCAGTGGGACAGGGACAAGGGCTGAGAGGCCCAGGCGAAGGGAGACATGGTCAGGGCCATCCCCCAGACGCAGGCGCTCCCGCCAGCAAGGCTGGGCCCAGAGTCCACCTGTCCGCTCCAGGAGCTGCTGTGACAGGAGCAGTGGGACAGGGACAAGGGCTGAGAGGCCCAGGCGAAGGGAGACATGGTCAGGGCCATCCCCCAGACGCAGGCGCTCCCGCCAGCAGCGCCGGGCCTCGACTCAAACTGTGCGGTCCAGGAGTCGCCAGGACAGGAGCAGGAGGACAGCAGCGAGTGCTGAGAGGCCCAGGCGTAGGGGGACATGGTCGGGGACATCCCGCAGGAGCAGCCGCTCCCACCAGCGACGTCGGACCTCAACTGGGACCTCCAACAGCAGCACGTAGCGCCGTCATCTTTTCTTTCTAGGCCGTGTGTTCCTTGCCAGAAGTGAAGGTGAGAACGGTCAATGCAGGGACCCTGAGATGTGCAGCTCTGTGGGCAAACCCTATTAGCTCTTGATGTTTCTACTGGCAGGAAGAAGTCTGGGCTAAATACCTTGATTTCTGCGTAACTTTCTGTGTATTCAGTGAAAAGTCACTTAAGGATGTGGCTAATTAAAAAGGACTCTTGTTCCTGCCTTTAGACTTCAACCTCAGATGTTTCCCCACTGCTTACCCTTGATAATGAACCACTCCTTAATGGGCTTGGATATGCTTAGGGAGACATTCAGAGCAAGGTGGCTCTTAGGGAAGCTGTGTCCGAAAAGGACGTGTGCTGTGTTGCTATCCTTGAACAATCTCATTTCAGTAAAGCCAAAAAAAGAAGAAAGAGATGAGACACTGCCTCACTGTCTGAAGACAACTCCTACACCATTGCTGCGGATTTGAAAGAGGCCTTTCAAAGAACAAACCAGAATAGACGGTATTTCCTCCTCTATTCTGGTTTATTCTTTGAAAGACCTTCAAAGAGCAAACCAGACTGAGGAAATACCCTGGGACAAAGAGGATGCACAGGACTCTGCCCCAGATGACCATTTGGGACCTTTGCCTGAGGATGATGCAGCTCAGGAGACGAGTTACTTCAAGTTTTCTTTCTTTGGAGGCACAGAGGAGTTGGGCATCAAAGAAGGTAACAGCAGAACCCTTCTAACAGTGCCATTGCTAAGGAAGAGCTTCTGGCAGGCACTGTAGGGCAATATGGTGTAAAAAAGGTCAGGATGCAGGGGATTTTCAGCAACAGAAGTCAGTAATTAGGCAGAAGCATTTTGATCTTCATTTCTGCTTGCTAGGGTTGTGGTAGATTATTGAGAGGTGCCTCATGCTTGCATCTCAGGAATTCTGAAAGGCATGCTTTGAGAAGGCATTGGGGGTTTTTGCTGAGTGGTGAAAAAGCTTGTTCTCATGCCCTGAATTCCTCAAACAGGGAAAAAGGTGACACACCAGTCATATCAAGTTTCATAGGAACTCACAAGGCTTTTAAGGAAATGTGCGTTAATGTAGAGGGAGGAGCAAAGTCCGAGAGCTGGCCCCAAGATCCATGAACATTCTGTTTGTTACTGAATTCTACTCTTGGACCTTTAGAAAAAGGAAATGGAATGACACATGATCATTGGGGTGTCCTAACCTTAGATAAAATGAGGCCGTCTGAAATGAAGATGAAACAACATTAACTCAAGTCCCAGTCATGTAGGAGAGAAAAGAAACCCCGTGAAGTTACCCAAAATATTAAAAAACCCAACGCAACAGCACAAAGCAATGAGCCCCCCAGACTTGCGCTGAACTGAAAAGGTATTCAGTGTCTTCTGAATGCAATGAGAAATGTTTAAGAATACATAAGGGCTCCCTGGAACAAAGTGGAAAATACAAAGTGGAGCAGAAATGTAGCTTAGAAAATCTGGCAGGGTCAGATTCTGTCCTTCCTAAATCTCTCTTCTCCACTGTAAGTATTTCACGTGAAAGGAGGAATTCTTCCTGATGATTAGAGGAATAATCTGGTTTTGGCTTTTTTTCTCTATTGGTGCTGTCATTGCAGAGCCTCACGCGCTTGGGACAATAAAGCCAGTAAAAGCCACATGGCAAGAGGATCCACGTTTCCAGGACAGCAGTTCTGAGGGTGACGATGAGCCTGAGATGTCAGAAATTGAACAGGACCAAGAAATGCAAGTTCCATTTCTCTTTGTTGTCTACTTGGCTGTAGTAGTTGGATGCTGTGGGAATATTAATAGCAGCACTCAGGGAATGGGAAACTGACATTGCACACCTCTGAGCAATGAAAGTCATCTTAGAAAACCGTTTGTGCTGCACAGAGTCAAAACTCCCAGCAACCCATTGGATGTGAATGTGAATATGGAAAGAAAGAGCAGAGCACAGGAAATTAACTGGGTCATTTTGGTTTGACCAACTCCAAACTGAGTTTGGCCAAAAGCCAAAGACACAGTCAGTTTTCTCTTTAAAAGAGGATTTGGAAAATAAAAAGATTTATTTGGTTTCTAGGGAATAAAGCTTTTCAATGTATGGCATTTCTCTGAAGCACTACAGGATTAACTTGTGTTCATGAAATTTGATAGTACAATTTAGGATGCTCAAATCCCTTTGTCCTTTTCTAGGTTTCTTTCTTTACCATGCACAGGAAGTGCTAGAGTTTTTTTTTTTGTTCTCCAAAGATGATGAACGCCTAAGAGGTATGATAGAATTTCTTTACGCTCTTTTATATTTTTTTTCCTTTTAAACCCTTCCTGTAATTCAGTGAGGAGGAAAAAATGCTGCCTAGTTATCAAAGTTTTCTAGTCAAAATTTGCCACCCTCACTTGTGATCCAAGTTGTGGTAGAATCCCGTGAGAAAGTCCTGGCAAAATAAAGGTCAACCAGATTTTCTGGCTTTCTTTTCTTTCAATTACCGAATAGGAATCTGGACTTTTAGAGTTTACCAAAATCTTAGTCACTTGACAGCTTATGTAGACATTTCGGATCCTTTCGGGTATTTAAATCATCTTTATCTTTTTCCTCTCTTTCTGGTGTTACCATTAGAAATGAGGAGTGTTCTTGTCAGCCACATATGTCCCTGTGGTTCTTTGTTCTAATGAATCTGGGGTTTCGCTTCTGAATCCAGTGAATTTTGTATTTAGAAACAAAGAAAACAACATCCAAAGGAAACATGCACAGTCCCCAAAACCTGCACAGGCCACCAAAACAATTGCTGGCTAGATTTTGTAGAATAGAGTCTTAAGCTTAAAGGATGTGCCTTCCATGAGACTGATTCCATAACTCTGCTGAAATGCACTGCTGTGTTCACACAGTTACCAGCCTGCAATCTTCCAGGCAGCCTGATTTACAGGGTGTGTTGAAATGGAGAGCTCAGGCCTCAGCAGGCCTCAGTTCTGGGGGAAGATGTGGGGTGCTGGTGCTGAGCTTCTAATGCAACAGCTGCAATTTCACTGCAATTCAGATTGCAGCATGTTGAGGAAAAGTGCTGCTGCCTTTGATTGTTCTTAGCACACCAGGCTGCAGTAGGGAACATTTCTGCTGGAGCCAAGGCGTGGTGGGGGCAGGAGAACAGGAAGGATGTGAAGAATTGATTTCTGATTTTGGTGCTGTGGTGGTCAAGATTGTTAGAAGTAGCAGCACATTCACAAGTGTTTAAGGCTATTAATTGGATGTTTCTTTTGTGCAGAGGGTCCAAGTTATTTTGTAGATTAGTAGAAGTCAGTGAAGAAAAAGAGGGTTAGGAAGACAGACGTAGATTATTGCTTGAGGTGAGTATGGAACATCTGTTCCCTGGTAAGTCTAGGTGAAAACTGAGCATGGGGAGGGATTGCAGGTATGAATGTGCATGTAAAATTAAGTCAGGACCTCGAGAAGAGCTTTAAATTTGTGATGAACAGGGAAGAGAAGTTTTTTAGTGTAGCGGTGTGTATAACATCCTGTTGTGTGGTCCAGTCAGGTAAACCACTACATCTTTGTGTGTTACAGGAGCAGCTACTTAAGTGTATGTAAGGATAGTGAATGTAGAGACTTCTCCTCATAGTGGATTCAAGAACTTCTCTTTAGAATTTGTTAGATTTTCATTATTTTCTGGAACGCCAAAGGAAGCATTAGGATACCCTATAGGAAGTGCAAGCAAACCAATAAAGTTTTTACTGATTAGAAGCGAATCACGTTTGTTCCTTGAAGGAGTTGCCAAACAAGGTTACTTTCAACATGCTTTCAAAGGTCTAACAGGGATCAATATCAGCAAACCCTGTTAGGTCGTGTTTGGGAGCTGGGGCTGAGGCTCTCGTGCCCTGGGGAGCCATGGGAAGGCTCCAGGCCTGAGTGTGCGGCCAGGCCGGGGCCATTGAGCTGCAGCCCATCCCTGGTGGATGCAAGGGCAAGCAGGAATGCCAAGGGACCCCAGGGCCGGGCCAGGCCAGGCCAGAGCAGTGCCCCCAGCCCTCCAGGAGCGGACGGGCTCTGCCAAGCCCAGCCTGGGCACTGCCCCCAGCCCAGGGACAGGCGGGTGCTTTGCCCAAGGGCTGGGCCCAGAGCAGCAGAGCTGTCACAGCCCCAGCTGGTTCTGGTCTGCGTGCGGCCCAAGCAGGGCCCGTGGGTGCCCTGGGCAGTGCAGGAGGAGCACAGGAACAGTTGCCAGGGCCAGGGGAGGCACAGGGCTCAGCCTCTGCATGGCGACACAGCATGCAGGCTGCAGGGGACAGAGCCAATGGCACCGGGCATGAGCAGCTGTGCGGGGCTCTGAGCCTGCAGCAGCATAGGCCCCAAGGCTGCTCTGTCCCTGCCTGGCTGATGGGCAGCGCTGGAGGCCTTGCAGAGCGGGGCCATTGCGGGCACGGCTGTCCCAGGAGCTGCCCCCTGGCCCAGCTGGGCCCCACTTGGGCAGGAAGGAGGCTCCCAGCCCTGGCATGGCCGAGCAGCTCCTGCCTCCCCCTGCCTCTGTTCTGATCCCCACGCTGCCTGCTGCCACAAGAGCCCCTGGGCCAGGCTGTCACAGGGCTGCTTTGCCCTCACTTGGCTCCCTGGCACCAGCGCCGTCCTGCTTGCTGCCAGACATCGCAACTGTAAGCAGATAGTCCCTTTCCAGGAATGACGCAGTCACCTCCAGGTGCTGATCCTCTCTTTCTGTGGGATAAACAAGAGCTTGGGGCGCTGCCATGGCAGGGCTTCCCTCAGCTGTCGGCACTTCCAGCCCGGCTCTGCCAGGGGCTCTGGCAGTGCCATGGCGCACGGCAGCTCTGGCATGGCAGCTCTGCACTGCAGCCTCGGCCAGCAGCCAGATCTGCGGGCTGGGACTCCGCAGCGGCCGCACGCTTCTCCCAGAGCCCGAGCAGCGGCGGCTCGCTCCCAACACCGAGCCGGGAAGGCGCCGAGGTACAGCGCGGGCTCGGCTCTAGGCACGAACCGCCCCGCCCCTCACACCCGCCCGCCCTTTCCCGCCCTCTGGCCCCGCCGCGCGGCGCCCGCGCTGTCGAGGCGACTCTTGCCCACAAGGAGGCGCCCTGAGCCCTGCAATGGCGCCGCGAACCTTCTGGCGCTCTGGAAGGCGCGGGCCTGGACCTGGTGCAAGCTGGGCCCTACGTCCCATTTCCTGAAGAAAACATATCCTGTCATGCCTGGGCTGTCCGCACTTCCAAGCCTGATCAACAGGAAGAGACATTTAACCTGTGACACACATAGCAGCCTACAAGCTCGAAGTGATGGCCAGGTATTAGAAAAGCAAAGTAGTTGTTGCTAGAATTGTCTTTAAGACTCAGGGCTGGGCCCGTTTCACTGATCTCAGACCCAGAGGGAGGTTGACAAAGCTTGGGAAGAAGGATGCCCATTGATAGTGGACACAAAGGATGCAGAATTTAGGGGCCATAAGGACATCTGCTAGAACTGCCAAGTTAAGGAAAACAGTCCTAAAGTTGTCTCAGCAAATATGCTGAGCTGAGCACCAGCTGGGTAAAAAAGAGTGTGATGTTTGCAGGCAATGGGACTTTGGCACCCAAATTATCCTGGGCCTGGCCATGGGATGGTTCTGGTCACCAGAACACATGAAAAGACAGCATAATGCAAGCACTGGGCATTGTGCTTCATAGAACCCAGACAAAAAAGCTGGGAAGACTCTGCTGGATTCTTGTGTGGTATCTACCCCTTCTGTTCCTTCTTCTTCTCAAAATATATTGTAAGCCTGATTAAAAAAACTTACTTAGAGCCATGGTCAGTGCCATATTCTGAAAACTTACAGCTGACTTACAGGTTTAGTATCTCACAGAGCAGGTTTGAGGCCCTGGAATTGGAGGGACAGACAAGTGATGAAGTGGGCAAAAGTCCTTCTGGAATAGAGGAGCACCTAGGGCAGGTCAGGCAACACCATGCATGGTGACCACCTCTGTTCCAAGGAAAGGCAGGGTCCCTTCAGGCCTTCCTAAAAGCATCCCAAGGGAAGGTTTCCATCTCCCCTGCCCTCTTTCCTTGACTTTAGCTGAATCTTTCTCTCACTGAAAGACAGGAAGCTCAAGTGTGTTAGGAGAATACTGTGAGCATTGGCAGTGGTGAACAGTCAGTGTGAAAAACGCCAATCACTTGTTTTTAAAATTTTAAAAAGTTTAGTACTATTTTATAGTAATAAAATAGTTATAAAAATAGTAACACAGAGTAATAACAATTTGGATAAATTGAATTAAGACAATATGAGACAATAAAAACAAAGAGTTACGGATGTCCAGGTACCTTTTTCTGGGCATCAGGAGCCTGAAAAAGGACACCCATTAACAAAGGATTAACCCTTAAGAACAATAGCTTGTTGCATATTCATATACTTCATACATGATGCATAAATTCCATTCAAATACAGGATTCTGTCTGGTCATTGTCAACTTCTTTCCTTCTAATCCTAACAGTGCCTCCAAGGTGAGAAGAAGTTCATTTTTTCTGATAAGAAGGCAATAAATTCCCTTTCTCTGAAAGATTTAGATGTCCTGTGGCTGCTATCTCGCTGCAAGCCCTTTCTGTTAAACAAAGCATCTTACATAGCATAGTTTCTATTTTTATAACCTAAAACTATATTTAACACAGTGCTTAAGAAAATTAATACTGCATTGCTTTCTCACACAACACATATAATATTCATTTTAATATTTGCGAAAAGCCAATCATAAAATACATGCATTTTTCACAATCCCCACTCTTATTCTTTGTAAATCATTTGGCTTGAGCAATATTTTTTTTCTACTTATATCTTCTGGACTATGCTGGTAAAATAAAACACGGGATTACACAAGAAAGAAATATAAAAACAGTTGTAACACAAATGAAAGATCTTAATTTCTTCTAATACATTACCCCACCAGCTAGATTTTAACATTGTTTTCTAATTTTTGGACTGGTACCTGGGTTGTTATATGCGTATATATTTTTCTTTTTGATTTCTTTTGCTTTTGCTAGAATGACTTTTCTGTGGTCATCAATTTTCAACGATCTGATATATTGAACTTTCCACAAACACCCCCTTCTTTGGCCAATAAACAGTCTAAAGCGAACCTTTCTGATACCCTACAGTTTTTGTTTGGCTTAGCTGACTTAATGTTAACTCTAATGCCTGGGCAGCCTTATTTGCTATCATTTCTGTAACTGCTTGGAGTCTTGTAATACAATTCAACAGATAATTTGGAGTCAATACAGAGTTAGATTGCTGTGCTGGTTTTACCTTTTCCTTTATTATTTGGGGTTTTTTTTCCAAATCTTGAACCGCATCTTCAAGATTAAATTTAAAACAAATCCCTCTCTCTCCTTTTGGACATTCAGTTCTAAATCTATTGCCACTTTTTCTTAAGTTTCTTGTAATCTAATAATTTACTCTGTTTTGCCTACACGTTCCTAATTTGGCTGGGTTATAACAGTGGCTGTTGACATAGGTGTGTGTAATAAAGGAGGAACTTTGGTTTCTTTCTATGTGATGCTTTCTGTAGCATTTGTGACACAATCCTGCTGGTATCCCGAAAGGGAAAAGACAACAAGTGAGTGCCAGAAACAGGAATAACAGAGGTCCAGTATGGCTTATACTCCCACCTCCCATGCCTGTGAGGTTGCAACCCACAGCAGGTTTATTTGATCTTCTTGGTGGTGAAATACAGAGGCCAATCTGGTCTTGCCCTCTATTTTCTTGTCACTTTCTCTTAACTAATTGCTAGGCAAATTGTTTTTGACACTCTTTAACTGTGGTCTCTGACTGTTCCTCAGGTATCTCTCATTTAACAGGCACTAATAATTCCCATCCACAAAACCAAGTCAGTACTTTAACACTTTTTGCAATAAGAGCATAAATTTTGCGAATCACAACACTAATTACTCTTACAATTTAAGCATTTACTTATAACCCACCTAGCATGTCCAGTATTGGAATGAATCAAGTAAAGTTTACTAATGGAAATAGTAATTCCCCTTCTCCCTTGTACAATTCTAGGGCTAAGGTCAGAATACAAAAACGTTCTTGATCTTTCTATCTGAGGTATTCCTCCCCCAAGGAGATGTTTTATTCAGGCAGTGCTCAAATCCAGTGATATAAGCATTATCTTATTTCTTAATTCAGTGTTATTCTTTGTACATTTCTTGGATCATTTGGGTTTTCTCAAACCATTACCACTCAGTCCCCATTGGAAAGTCAGTTCAGTATCACCCGGTTTAAATATGATAGTCCGTTCCTCAAGTTTCTTCACAAGTCCTTTGATTCTGCTGGCATGAATTCACTCTCTTTCCGTGATTTTGGTTGTTGCTTCAGTAGTACCTGGAAAGGACTTCTTAATAGCATAGATAATAAAAGAAAGATAATACTGCATTAACTTTTACGATTCGCTTTCCTTCTAAACTTTCTGGGTTTAGCTAAAAGCTTTCTCTACAGCAGCCTCTTATTCAGGAAAAAAGCCTTCTCGTTAACGGCAAACAAAACACACAAAAGAAAAAAAAACCAAAAAACTTCTTACTTAAGAAAAACAAACCGCTTTGTGAGGTTTGGAGAGTCAGCAATCTCTGCTTTGATTTTATCTTTTAGTGCTAGTCCCCCCTGCCCCTCTTTTCACAGCCCTGCTGTCAAGGCTGTTCTTGGCCCTTCCCCCGGTGCGGCCCCTTGGCTGCAGGGCCGGGGCAGGGGAGAGCAGCCCCGGGCATGGGGACCCTGGGGGCTGCCCTGGGTCTCTTTTGCCCTCTCCCTCTCTCTCTCTCTCTCTCTCTCCCCTTCTCTCTCTCGGCCTACTTCCAGGCTGACGCTGCCATCCTGGGCTCGGCACCCCGACAGTCTGGGAGCCCCCCGGCAGCTCTGCCCCGGAGCCAGCCCGCTCCTGGCCGCAAACCTGTGTCCTCTGCTGCCAGCCCCGCCCGGGGCACCTCCATGGATCGGTCCCTGCCGCGGCCCCCGAGACCCCGCCGATCGCAGGGAGCGCTCAGACACCTCCCAGCCTTGACAACCCCAAACCTGGCGTGCCCAGGTGCTCCTGACATTCTTTCTCTTTCTCTCGTCAACTTAGCCTCTTTTCTCTTCAAGGAGGGCCCGTTCTGCTAAGGCTTTTCCGGACCCCAGTGTGGCATTGAATAACCTCTTAACAACCATGTGTTAAGATACTTCTCTGCCTTTCATGCAAAAAACTTGCATTCACACTTCTGCTCTCTTCTAGCACCAAGATGTCATCACTTCACATTCTAACATCTCAGAGTTTCCTAACTACTTCTCTACTTCAACTTCTCTCTTTCTCCTCTCTCAGTTGTAACCCTTATGGGGTCGATATTTATTCTTCCCCTATTTCTTTCTCCAGCCCAAACTTCTTTGTTGATTTTTTTTTCTTCATCCTCTTGGCTTAATTTCAAAACTCTAGCTGTCATTTTCTTATTTTCTGATATAACTCTTACTCTTAATTGCACTTGTAAGACTCTTCCCAATAAATTGCTACCTGCCCCTGGGACCAATAACACATCTCCCACCTAAATTTTAGTTTCTTCCCTCAATTACCACATCTTTAATGACCAGAAATGTAAAACTTCCTCTTTTTGCCCCTGTTACTTTCACTATATGTTTGCTCACACTATAACCTTTTGGAACGTTTAACAGGCAGGTTTTCTCTGCCCCTGTGTCTATAACAAATTCCAATTCTTCTTCTTGGGGACCCACTTTTAAAGTTATCACAGGCTCCTGATGGTATTTGTTCCCCCCCAAAAAAATTAAAGCCTATGACTTTTTTTTTTTTTTTTTATGGGCCCATTTCTTTAAAGATTTTCAGATCTTCTGCTTACTTAGGACCATTTTTCTTTTTCTCTAAAGTTTGTTTATCTATTTAGTTGGAGTTTTTTCTTTCCCCTTGTCCTGGTTTAGGACAAATTAGGGGAAATCTCCAAAAGGGAGCCCCCCGAACAAAACAAACCTCCAACCACCCCTCCCCCAACACCGGGTTCGGGAAGGAATTTCTCGGAGGAGCAAAGTGGAAAACAAAACCTGTTTATTTACAAGTAACAAAAGAACACTCCCCAACACAAGAAAAGGAAAGAAACAGACTGTGTATGGTGAGGGCACCAGGCTTCTCTTGCAAGCTCCAGGTGTCCTGGACGTCTCAGGTCAGGTCCGGAGCCGGTCCAGTATCTTCAGGGGAGGGTAAGAAAGAGGGAACAAAAGAAAAGAAAAAAAACAGCGCAAAAAGCAGAAAGCAAGCAAGCAAAGCGGCTAGCCAAGCCAAGCAGCGAAAAGCCAAAAGCAAAAAGGCCTGGTCAAACACTCCCCCCCTCTCTTCCCCGTCCCGCTGCAGCAAGACGGCCGGGGGGGGGGGGGGAAGAGAGAAAAGGCACAGCTGCCAGACACAACACACGATATTGGGATAAAGGCTGTCAACCCACGACACTCCACCCCTTATCCCATATCGTGAATATACAATAAAAACTTTCATTTCACTTACTCACACCTTTGACACTTACGCATTCCTCTCATATTACTTGCTCAGACCTTTGACACTTACAGTTTCCTTCTGTCTCACATTCAACAAACAATGACATTCATATGCGAGTCTCATCCCACAATCAGGTCTCCCTGAGGTACACACCGTGTTGTTCCATCTTTCTGCATTATCCACCATGTATAACCTGGTCCTTGAGCAAAGACAATCCCACGGATGGGTTTGTCTGTACTCGAGGCAGGGTTGATCCATACTGTCTTTCCCAACAAACCTCTGACATGGGCCACTGGGGCTTTATCCCCATCTACTATATTAAGGAGCTCAGACTGAGCAGGACCTGCTCGGCTGGTGGAACCTCGAGTGTTAACTAACCAGGTAGCCTTTGCTAAATGCTGCTTCCAGTTTTTTAAAGACCCCCCACCCAATGCTTTTAAGGTGGTTTTTAACAATCCATTATACCTTTCCACCTTCCCTGCAGCTGGTGCATGATAGGGGATATGGTATATCCACTCGATGCCATGTTCCCTAGCCCAAGTATTAATAGGATTGTTTTTAAAATGAGTCCCATTATCTGACTCAATTCTCTCGGGAGTACCGTGCCTCCAAAGGACCTGCTTTTCAAGGCCCAAGATAGTGTTACGGGCTGTAGCATGAGACACAGGGTAGGTTTCCAACCATCCCATGGTGGCTTCTACCATGGTTAGTACATAGTGCTTGCCCTGGCGGGTTTGAGGCAGTGTGATGCAATCAATCTGCCAGGCCTCCCCGTATTTGTACTTAGACCACCGCCCCCCATACCAGAGGGGCTTCACCCGCTTGGCCTGCTTAATGGCAGCGCACGTCTCACAGTCACGAATAACCTGAGAGATACTGTCCATGGTTAGATCCACCCCTCGGTCTCGTGCCCACTTATAGGTGGCATCTCTACCCTGGTGGCCTGAGGCATCATGGGCCCATCGTGCTAAGAATAACTCTCCCTTATGCTCCCAGTCAAGATCTATCTTCAACTCCCCTATCTTTGCAGCCTGATGGACTTGCTGGTTGTTTTGCTGCTCTTCATTAGCTCTACTTCTGGGGACATGGGCATCTACATGGCGAACCTTCACAGGTAACTTCTCTAACCGAGTAGCGATATCTTTCCACTCTTACGCAGCCCAAATTGGTTTTCCTCTTCGCTGCCAGTTCGCCTCTTTCCATCTCTTCAGCCATCCCCATAGAGCGTTGGCTACCATCCAAGAGTTGGTATACAAATAGAGCCTTGGCCACTTCTCTCTCTCTGCAATACCTAGGGCCAGTTGAATAGCTTTGATTTCAGCAAATTGACTGGATTCGCCTTCTCCTTCAGTAGCCTCTGCAACTCGTCGAGCGGGAGTCCATACAGCTGCTTTCCACCTCCGTTTCATCCCTATGACGTGACAAGAACCATCGGTGAATAGAGCGTAACGCGTTTCTTCTGCTGGTAACTGATTGTATGGCGGAGCTTCCTCAACCCGGGTCACTGGCTCTTGTTCCTCATCCGCGACACTAAAGCTTTCACCTTCGGGCCAATTTGTAATTATTTCCAGGATCCCAGGGCGATTTAACTTCCCAATTCGAGCGCGCTGCGTAATGAGGGCAATCCACTTACTCCAAGTAGCATTGGTGGCATGGTGGGTAGAGGGAACCTTTCCTCTGAACATCCATCCCAGCACCGGTAGTCGGGGTGCCAGAAGGAGTTGTGCCTCTGTACCAATCACCTCCGAGGCGGCTTGGACTCCTTCATAGGCGGCCAAGATTTCCTTTTCTGTTGGGGTATAGTTATCTTCAGACCCCCTGTAGCTCCGACTCCAAAATCCCAATGGTCGGCCTCGGGTCTCACCAGGCACCTTCTGCCAAAGGCTCCAGGACAGACCATGGCTCCCGGCTGCAGAGTAGAGCACGTTCTTCACATCTGGTCCAGTCCTGACTGGACCAAGGGCTACAGCATGAGCGATCTCCTGCTTGATCTGGATGAAAGCTTGCTGCTGCTCAGGGCCCCAATGGAAGTTGTTCTTCTTGCGGGTAACCAGATAAAGGGGTCTCACAATCTGACTATACTCAGGGATGTGCATCCTCCAGAAACCTATAGCACCTAAGAAAGCTTGTGTTTCCTTCTTTTCAGTTGGTGGGGACATAGCAGTGATTTTGTTAATAACATCCGCAGGAATCTGACGCCGTCCATCTTGCCACTTCACCCCCAAAAACTGAATTTCTCGGGCAGGTCCCTTGACTTTGCTCTTCTTAATGGCAAATCCGGCTTCCAAGAGAATATGAATTATCTTCTCTCCTTTCTCGAACACTTCTATTGCCGTGTTCCCCCAAACAATGATATCATCAATATATTGTAAATGTTCTGGAGCCTCACCCTCTTCTAGTGCAGCCTGGATCAGTCCATGACAGATGGTAGGACTGTGTTTCCACCCCTGGAGCAGTCGGTTCCAGGTATACTGCACTCCCCTCCATGTAAAAGCAAACTGGGGCCTGCATTCTGCTGCCAGAGGGATGGAGAAAAACGCGTTAGCAATATCGATGGTCGCGTACCACTTTGCTGCCTTGGACTCCAGCTCGTACTGCAGTTCCAGTATGTCCGGTACAGCCGCACTCAGTGGTGGAGTCACTTCATTCAAGGCACGGTAGTCCACAGTCAGTCTCCATTCTCCATCAGATTTTCGCACAGGCCAAATGGGGCTGTTGAAGGGTGAGTGGGTTTTACTGACCACCCCTTGGCTCTCCAGCTCTCGGATCATTTTGTGGATGGGGATCACGGCATCTCGATTCGTCCGGTACTGCCTGCGGTGCACTGTTGAGGTGGCAATTGGCACTCGTTGTTCCTCTACCTTCAAGAGTCCTACTGCAGATGGGTTCTCTGATAGTCCAGACAAGGTATTCAATTGTTTAATACCCTCTATCTCCACTGCAGCTATTCCAAAAGCCCACCTGAATCCCTTAGGATCTTTGTAATAGCCATTCCGGAGGAAGTCTATGCCCAAAATACACGGAGCCTCTGGACCAGTCACAATCGGATGTTCCTGCCACTCCTTCCCAGTCAAACTCACCTCAGCTTCCAACAAAGTCAACTGTTGTGATCCCCCCGTCACTCCAGCAATGGAAACAGGTTCTGTCCCCACGTGTTCCGATGGCATTAAGGTACACTGTGATCCAGTGTCAACCAATGCTTCATAGTCTTGTGGCTCTGATGTGCCAGGCCATCTGATCCACACCTTCCAGAAAACCCGGTTCTCCCGTGCCTCTTCCTGGCTGGAGGCAGGGCCCCTCTAAGCCAGATTGTCCTTCTTTCCTTGGGCATATGCCTTAGAAGTTCCTTCAAGGGGATTGGACATGTCATCGTCATCAGCATACTTAACATCTCGGCTACGAGCGACCGGAGCTGCTATCCTTTTGGTGATACTCTCTCTTTCCTTCAAATCACGCACCCGTTGTGCCAAAGCAGCGGTGGGTTTTCTGTCCCATCTCCTCATGTCTTCTCCAGACTCATGCAGAAAAGCCCATAACTCAGCCCGTGGGGTGTACCTTCTCTCCCCATCAAAGGAGCGCCAGCGTTGGACACCAGGGCCTCTAATTTGTACAGCTGAGATTTGAATAAGGTCCTCCTTAATCTCTTCCCGGAGTTTCTTATGATTCTCCTCTATTTTGTCCTCTAGTTTCTGCAGTCGGGTTTCCACTGCTGCAATTCTGGCATGAGTTGGGCCATGCACAGCATCTGCATACGCTCGAAGCTTCTTTGCCATATCGAGCACAGTCTCATATGTATCATCCCGCTTCATTATTGCTAGGGCAGAAGCGTATTCAGGTGGCCCAAGTCGCACAAGTTTCCTCCACATTACAGGTGTGCATGGTACCAGGTCCGGATTCCTAGTTGTTGTATCATCTGAGAAAATGAGCTCTGCCACCGCCATCTCTCTCAGGCGTTGGATCCCCTGTTCTATGGTCTTCCACCGTGTCTGCTGCATATAGAGATCATCCGTACACAGGTATCGTTCTGCTACGCTTCTTAGGACCCGTTCCCAGAGGCTGTGAGGGTTAGCCCCCCTCATCATACCTTGATCAATGACAGGATCATGTGACAGGGATCCCAAATGCCTCGCTTCAGTACCATCCAAAATCGTAACCTCCCCTGCAGCATCCCAAAGGCGGACTAACCAACTAATTATAGATTCGTCAGGTTGTCGTCTGTAATCCTTTCTTAGGCCTCTGAGGTCCTTCAGAGAAAAGGAGTCAATATTAGCTCCAGATTCTGTGCCCCTTGATGTGGCCTCTGATTTTGATGAGGGTCCTTCTCCTGCATCATCATCATCATCCTCCACCTTTCGATCAGTCTTGCCTTTACACTTTCCACCTCTTGTATTAGCTGCAACAGCCATGGTTTGGGGCCTACTGTCTGATTCAGCTGCCAGCCTGGAGCCTGGGATGTTAGCTGCAGCCTGGGTCACTGGGATAGTAACTAACTTATCTCCCTGTTCCTTTTCTGCTATCTGCTGCTCCACAGTATCTAGCAGAGTACGGTAAACAAATGCCAAGGCCCAGCTCACTGCAGTAACCCTTTCCTCCTTAGTATTACCATGGCACTTCTCCCTCAAATACTTTGCCACCTCGACTGGATCCTGAATTTGATCAGATGGAAAGTCCCAGTCTATAAGATCGGAAAATTCCTTTAAAGTCTGGCCCATGTCCTCCCATTTCCCACTCCAGTCAAGATTTTTCCTGCTTTGTTTTACTCCTAAGTCAGGAGTGTCTCTAACCCCTCTAGAAATCTCAGTCTTCATTTTATACACACTCCAGACAGTATAGAAAAGGCTTAATAAATTAAATGCCAGAAAGATGGTTTCTTTCAAACTCAGGGGAAATTCAGTATTTTCTAATAGAGATGTCAACAAATTTGGAGGACAAGAAGGAAGACAAAGGCTGAAAAGCCCCTTCCCCTTCTTCTCCCCAAACAAACTGAGTAAACAGCCATAACACCAATCCATACATTCCTGAAATAAAGTCCAGCATTTTTATCCGACACATCATCACACATAAGACCAGCACAATGACTATTCTGGTTAGTGCCCCCCGCTTACAAAAGCTACTTATTAGAGACAACATCAGAGCTATTTTTGGGTAAGGAAATAACCCCAGGGACCACAAAAGTATTAAAACTTCAAAAACCCCTAGGGACCAGAAATACCGGCAAGCTTCCACTCCAAATGACATTATGAATCACCAATATGCCCACAAAAAACCAAAACCAAAATATTATTGTTATAGGTTTTTTTTCCACTGTTTTTTGGCCTCCGTTTCCCGGCCAACGCACCAAAAATGTATATTGTCCTGGTTTAGGACAAATTAGGGGAAATCTCCAAAAGGGAGCCCGCCAAAACAAAACAAACCTCCAACCACCCCTCCCCCAACACCGGGTTCGGGAAGGAATTTCTCGGAGGAGCAAAGTGGAAAACAAAACCTATTTATTTACAAGTAACAAAAGAACACTCGCCAACACACTAAAAGGAAAGAAACAGATTGTGTGGTGAGGGCGCTGAGCTTCTCTCGCAAGCTCCAGGTGTCCTGGACGTCTCAGGTCAGGTCCGGAGCCGGTCCAGTATCTTCAGGGGAGGGTAAGAAAGAGAGAACAAAAGAAAAGAAAAAAACAGCGCAAAAAGCAGAAAGCAAGCAAGCAAAGCGGCTAGCCAAGCCAAGCAGCAAAAAGCCAAAAGCAAAAAGGCCTGGTCAAACACTCCCCCCCTCTCTTCCCCGCCCCGCCGCAGCAAGACGGCCGGGGGGGGGGAAGAGAGAAAAGGCACAGCTGCCAGACACAACACACGATATTGGGATAAAGGCTGTCAACCCACGACACCCCTCTAAAAGCTGTCTCTCAAAAATCTTTTGTTTTCACATTTCGCCTTTGATATGCTGTCTCATTTATTCTCTTGGTTATGTAATTACAATAACTGTTTATGTGTTTACTCCCCTCCTCATTATTTTAACCCCATTCAGGAGGTACAGTTGGCATTTCGTCTTCTCTGGGGGTCCCTGCAGATTATCTTTTTCTTAAGCTTTTATTTCAGTTGCTCTGATTAATTGCTTTTCTTCCTGAGAAAAATATTATTTTCATTACCAACCACATCTGTTCTCAAGTATAAATGTTTGGACCTAAAAGTTGGTCTAATTGTTCAGCTATGCCTATGGGATTCTCCAAATATCTCTTTTATTTATTTGTTAAAATTTCAGACCACAGACAAAGTCAAAGAAGCATTTACAAACTCTGATCCATCACCCCCCTTTGAGAACCTCTCTTAATGGAAATAGACCAATCTCTTATCCCATTCTTTTTGGATTTTTATCTTCTACAGCCTTTCTCACGTATTTTTAGGAAGAATCAGGAGAGGGCTTTCTTCTAACTGATTTTTTAGTGTTTCAATAAAGTGATTCCTTTAGAGAGTTTCCTTAAGCAGCCGGAGCTGTGGTTACCAAGGGAATGGAGCTCAGGGCAGGACGGGGAGGCTCGGCACAGCTCAGGGTCTGGGGGCTCCAGAGGCGGGGTCTGTGGCTGGGATGGCCCGAGGGGATCGGCACAGCTCAGGGTCTGGGGGCTCCAAAGGCGGGGTCTGTGGCTGGGATGGCCCGAGGGGATCGGCACAGCTCAGGGTCTGGGGGCTCCAGAGGCGGGGTCTGCGGCTGGGATGGCCCGAGGGGATCGGCACAGCTCAGGGTCTGGGGGCTCCAGAGGCGGGGTCTGCAGCCGGGATCGCCCGAGGGGATCGGCACAGCTCAGGGTCTGGGGGCTCCAGAGGCGGGGTCTGTGGCTGGGATCGCCCGAGGGGCTGTTCCTGTGCAGACCGAGCTGGAGCGGGGATCGCCCTCACTCGGCTCACGGTGGCTGATCCGGCAGAGACAAAGCCGGGACTGACCCCGGCTGCAGCGGCGGGAGCCGACAGAGTCAGGGCAGCCGGGGATGGGACAGACGGGACCCCCTCGGTGCGATCAGCGCGGTAACCACGGTGCACACGGCAGGACAGACCCCCACCCCCGGCAAGAACGCGGGCCAGGCGGCCGGACCGGGACAGACGGACCGGGACACACGGACCGGGACAGACGGACTGTGCCGGAGCCGGCACAGGGGCTGGGAGGGCTAGTGCGAACGAGTCGGGGAACGAACGGGAATGGATGAGGTAATTTGTTCTCAGCTCTGTACTTTCCCCGTTTTGCTTTTTGGATGCTTTGAAATGGTCGACGAGCTAACTGACGACCTTCTCATATTGTTTTGCTCATCACCCTTTTATTTATCTTTTGGCAAATTATACATGTTTCAGGTACTTGTTTTTTTACTCTAAAAGTCTCAATGCACCCATAGTTCTTTTAAAAAAATGATCACACCTAGCCTGTGTATCCCACCGGGCTTTTTGATACACGTCCTCTGCTATTCCCTCGTAAGCGTTTTATTATCTAATTGTCTTCCATATCAAGATGTTTCTATTTCCCCGATTTATCTTGTTCGCCACAATCTTGTTTTAATTCCCCCCCCCCTTTTTTTCTTCATTTGGAGTTAATATTAACTCTTTCAGCTCTATTTTCTGCTGCATCTTTAGCTTCTTGATCTGCCAGTTATTTATTTTATTTCTTCTTATTTCTAGGTCTTTACCTTTTGGTGTCCTTTAATATGTACTATTGCTATCTCTCTTAGGTAATTGTAATGCCTCTAAAACCTCGAAAATAAGTTTCTCATGTACTAATCTTTTTCTTCTTTAATTAAGCAATCTCCCTTTTAAAATTTTTCTTAAGGTATGTGCTACTCTAAAGGCATACCTTGAATCAATGTATAACTCTTTTGTGTTAAATTTTCTAATGCTGTTTTTAAGTATATAATTCACAAGTTTGCATGTTTTTTCTCATCAACTTCTGCATACCCTGTATTTTGCAATGAGTTGTATTTCTGTTTGTTAACATAACTCCCAAAGTGCTGTCTTGGGGTATTTCTGTTGGTATTTTTTTTCTGCTTTTCTTTTCCTGTATCCACCTTACTGAATTTCTGTCTCATTTTTCAGTTTTCTATCTATTCGTCCCCTGCTTCTGTTTGGCACTTTTTACTAACAACTTAAATACCACTTTTCTTTCAACTACTTACACCCAAAAAAAACCCTTTTTCTCACACTGCTTTTCAATACAATCCAACTCCCTCCAAGGAGATATGGTAAGGCTTAAAATGCACAATCGACATTACCTATACTTTCATTCGTCTACATTCACTCACTTTTATTTCTCATTCACTTTCACACATTCCTTCACACTCTCAAGACACAGAGTGGATCCTTATTGCTAGAAAATCACAGGTCCTTGTGGCCCCCTCTTTCGCTTTGGGGTTTACCTCCAGGTCTCAGTGTCACCAGGCCCCCTAGAAGGGCCCTGACTCTGGCTGCCTCTGGTGCCCGTTCCCCTGTGAGGCTGTCTGCGTGTCTTTCACACTCTTCAGCTACGGCCCCTCACACGCCCAGGGAACGCTAGCTTGGTTCGCAGGTCACTCGCTCCTCTTGGGCCCAGAAGCCCCCACCCAGCCGGGAGCTGCAGCCTGGTGTGCAGGTCACTCGCTCTTTCCACACCTCCCCCTTCCCACCTGCCCAGGAAGTTGAGGCTGGCTCTGTGTGTGTGTCACTCTCACACACCACAAAACAACACTAAGGTACCTTTTACTTTCACATCGCCTACTACAAGTTTAGGTGTTACTGGCCAGTCCCGGTGCCATTGGATATCCCTCAACCCAGCTGTGTTATCCAACCCCAAATGCTCTTGGGCAATTTTTCCCTCAATCCTGTCGTGTTGTCCAACCCCAGATGCTCTCGGGTAATTTTCCTTCAATCCAGCTGTGTTGTTCAACCTCAGATGCTCTTGGGCATTTTCTGTCCCTCAACCCAGCGGTGTGGTACAACTACAGATGCTCTTTGGCATTTCATTTGTTCTGCTGTGTTGTCCAACCCTGGATGTTCTTGGGCATTTTTTTATCCCCCAATCTAGCTGTGTTGTCCCACCCTGAGTGTTCTCGGGCATATCCTCACTCGGACAGAATTCTGCTCAACCCTGCTCTTGGATGCTCTTGGAATATAAATCCCTCAACCCAGCAGGTTTTAGGAGCCCCTCCTGTCCTGTTTCCTAGTGGATTGGGCTAGGAAACCTTGCTCCCCACCACCGAGGGGTCCAACCCCTCCCTGAGACCCAGTCCCAGTCACCCCCGGGGATTCTTTCACTCTCTTATGAGTCGCTTTGTCTCTTTACTGGCCGCTTTTCCAGCGAAAAGTCGGAAACGCAGCGTGGGAGACTCCGCACTCACTTGGCAGGTCTGGGACAACCAGCCCGCCTCTCATTCACACACATTCATCCCCCCGTACCTGCCCCCCGAGAAATACTTACCAATCCTTTTTCCTTCCCGGGTTCTTCGTGCGCACTACTACTCTTAGGGGGAAAATTACAGCAGTTGTAGGGACCCTTTTCCCGTTCTCTTTGTTTTATTGTCTCCTTTTGTCCACAGATCGTAACCTGCGTCTGTCGGTCACTTCAGGGGAAGCAGAGCGAGGCTGCCAAAGAGGGCAGGGCGCGCCTTCCCCACTCTGACTCTCCCAAAGCACCGGCAGCGAGGAGTTAGTAACCATCCTCTGCTACCAAATTGTGAAAAACGCCAATCACTTGTTTTTAAAATTTTTAAAGTTTAATAGTAATAAGATGGTTATATAGTAACACAATTAGAGTAATAACAATTTGGACAAATTGAATTAAGACAATATGAGACAATAAAAACAAAGAGTTATGGACGTCCAGGTACCTTTTTCTGGGCATCACGGGCCCAAAAAAGGACCCCTGGTAACAAAGGATTAACCCTTAAAAACAACAGCCCGTTGCATATTCATACACTTCATACATGATGCATAAATTCCATTCAAACACAGGATTCTGTCTGACCAGTGTCAACTTCTTCCCTCTAATCCTAATAGCACCTCCAAGGTGGGAAGAAGTTTGTTTCTTCCGATAAGAAGGCCATAAATTCTTTTTCTCTGAAAGATCTAGGTGTCCTGTGGCTGCAAGTTATCTCGCTGCAAGTCCTTTCTTTTAAACAAAGCATCTTACATAGCATAGTTCTATTTTAACAATTTTTATAACCTAAAACTATATTTAACACAGTACTTAAGAAAATTAATACAGCATTGCTTTCTAATACAACACATATAATATTCATTTTAATATTTGTGAAAAGCCAATCATAAAATACATGCATTTTTCCCACCCCATTCCTGGACATCAGGGCTCTCTGCTCCCCTTTTCCCGGCCATCCCATGGCTCCCAGCCTCCAGACTGGCCATTGGCTTGACCCTGGGACGCCCTGGAATGCCTTGGTCCCCCATTCCTGCCTTTCCCAGCCCCCAGCCCCAGCTGTGTGCAAAACCAGAGACCCCCTGAACTCCTCGTTCTCGAACATCCCTGGTGTCCCCACCCTTGTCCCCCCTTTTTGGGAAACCCTGGACTCCCCTTTCCTGGGCTCAAGGACCCCCTGGAACTCCCTTCTACCTCTCCACGTCCCTGCCCCTGTCTCCTGTCCCTCAGCTGTCCCCTGTCCCTCGGCTCTGTGGGGCCCAGGGTGGCAGCAGGAGCCAGGGCAGCCCTGGGGGAGAACAACCCTGAGCCCCAGCCGGGCCAGTTCCCCCCAGGTCACTCCCAGCATGGGCCCTGTGGCTCCCAGTCACCCCCAGGATGGTCCCAGTCACTTCCAGTTACACTCAGTGTGATCCCAGTATCATCCCAGTCACTCCCAGTATGATCCCAGGTGTTCCCATTCACCCCTACTATAGTTCCAGACACTCCCAGTATGGTTCCAGTCCTTCCCAGTATGATTCCAGGATGAACCCAGTCACTCTCAGTACAGTGCCATTTGCCCCCAGTATGGTCCCAGTCACTCCAAGTCACCCAGTAGGATTCCAGCCACGCCCAGTAGGATTCCAGTCAATCCCAGATACTCCCAGTATTATTCCAGTGACTTCCTTTATGGTTCTTTTGTGATTCCAGTCACTCCTGGTCTCTCCCAGTACATCCCAGTTGTCCCTAATGTGTTTCCACTCACTCCCAGTTGCTCCCAGTAGCTTCCGGTATGATTCCATTTGCTCACAGCCACTCCCAGTCACCTCCAGCATGATTCCTGTCATTTCCTGTATATCCCAGTTGCCCCAACATGGTCCCAATTGCCCTCAGCCTGCCCCTAGTCACTTCCAGTATGATTCCAGAAGGATCCCAGTCACCCTCAGTGTGGTGCCAGTTGCTCCCAGTATGATCCCATTGGTCCCCAGCATGTCCCCATTTCCTCCCAGTGTGATCCCAGTTGCCTCTAGCACAGACCCAGTCCCTCCCAGTATGATCCTACTCTGATGCCATGATGATCCCAGTTGCTCCCAGCTTGGTCCTAGCTGCTCCCAGTTGCTCCCAGTCTGATCCCAGTTGTTCCCAGTGGCCCCTGTGTTATGTTTGGGAATGGGAGGAAATGCAGGGAAGTGATGCAAAGTTTTTTGTGTATCTGACAGTCTGTTGAGCTGCTGAAAAGCTAGACACGCTTTTGTGAAACACACATGGTAAAGACCAAAAAATTCAGAAACTTTTCTTTTCTTTGTTGGTCGGCAGGGAGGTGCTGGGTTTCGGTTTGGGCTTCAGCTCTGTGTCTGGGCTGGGCTGGGCCGTCTTGCTGCAGGCTGGGCTTCTTTTCTATTTCCTGGGCTGCTTGCTGGCTTCTCTCTCCATGGGCTCTGGTTTGGCCGGGCTGGGCTTCAGCAGCTGCCGGGCAAGGAGACAGGGGAGGCTGCGGAGCTTTAGCCAGAGCAGGGCTGGCTGTGGCTGCGAAGATCTCGCTGTCAGGCTGCTGCTTCTTCTTCTTCTTAGCGTGGCTGAGACCAGAGACTTCTGTGGCTGGTGTAGAAAACTAAACACTAACTACAAAGCTGATCTGAACACAACTGAGCCACAGCTTTCTGTTAGTAGTTATTGGTGGGTTAGGTAGGCTTCAGACATGATGTTAACTTTTTCAGTGCTTCAGTCTTCTTCTGAGTGAGAGAAAAGAACAACATGCACGTATATTAAAAACAAGATGAAGATATTAAAGGTAATAAAGAAGAAGGTAAGTAAGTCCCAGATGGGAGGGGGAGAAGATGCTTTGTTTTTAGAGCTGAAATCCTCTTGTAAGCTATAAAGAAAAGACTCTTTTCCCTTATAACACATAAAACTATAAGGAAATGAAAGTGTTTGAATTGATATTAGGTGAAGGCTTCTATGTTAAAGTAAGCAGATGTTGAAATAGCTGTAATCTCATGAGAAGTTTGCACAAAGAAAGAGCACAGTCTTGTGCTTCTAAAAATGAAGATCTGTGCTCCCAGAGATGAAGATGATTTTAGAGATGGATAATGAGAACTTTTGCCTTTGAACAGTTCATCTTTAAAACAATACCCCATCAATCAACATAGCCCGTCTCCAAGCTGTGGGAAGGTTTGTAGAAATAAGAAAGATTTTACGATAGCAAGGTTCCCCTGGCAGTTGTTATTCATGACAAAATTGAGAACCACGAGAAAACTGTTTTTTTCCTTTTGTAGAAAAGTCTCCATAACTTTATCAAGAGGGACTTCTCTCCCTAAGTGAACTAAAAAAAGACTCTTTGAGAGGTAGTAAACTGACTAGAAATCTTAAGTTTAGTTTCTTTACATTGTCAGTGAGAAAGAAAAAGTTGTGGGGAGAAGTATTCTAAAAAGTTTGCTTTGATTCTTACTACCTTTTTTTTTCTTTTTACTTACTATTATTAAAATTTTTCTTTCTACCCTTTTAAAGTTTTGAGCCTGCTTTACCTTTCTCCTAATCCTATCTCACAACCAAAAATAAGTGTATTAGTAATTAACCAACACCAAACCCACCACATTCTTTAGTGCATTAGCCAAAAAAAATCTCAAAATTAAAGAGATCTTATATTAGCAAACCAAAACCACGACACCCTAGCACAGACCCAGTCACTCCCAGTATGACCCCGGTAGGAATCCACTGTGATCCCAGTCTTCCCAGTTGCCCCCAATGTAGACTCAGTGACTCCAGTCACTCTCAGTGTGTTCCCAGTCATCCCCAGTATGGTTGCAGTCACTCCCAGTATATCCCAGTGGGTCCCACTATGATCCCTTTTGCCCCAGTTCTGGCCCTGCTGAGTCCCAGTGTGCTCTGATCCTGCTCCCAGTGGGTCCCAGTGCTGGGCACGGTGAATCCCAGGGTGTCCTGGTGTATCCTGGAGTATCCTGGTGTGTCTTGGTATGTCCTGGTGTATCCCAGTATATCCCAGTGTGTCCCAGTGTATCCCAGTGTATCCCAGTGTATCCCAGTTTATCCTGGTGTATCCCAGTGTATCCCAGTGTGTCCCGGTGTATCCCAGTGTATCCCAGTGTATCCTGCCTGGTGTATCCCGGTGTCCCAGTCCATCCCAGCCTGTCCCAGTCCATCCCGGTCCGTTCCCTTCACTGGGAGTGACTGGGATCATACTGGTGGAAAGTGGAATCTTACTGGGCCAAGTGGATGTGACTGGGAATGACTGTGAGTGTGCTGAAGGCAACTGGGATATACTGGGAGCGTCTGTAACCATGCTGGGGGTGTCTGGGAACACACCGAGAGTCCCAGCAGGTCCAAGGACACCGTGGTGGCACTATGGAACCTCATGGAACCAAGGGGATCATTGTGGCACCCCTGGAGCCCATGGAACCAAGGGGCCTTGGTGACACAGCGGGGCTTCATGGAACCCAGAGACCATTATGGTTCTGTGGGGCCTGATGGAACCATGGAGACCATTGGGACCCTTCAGGGCCTCGTGTCACCAAGGGGGCATTATGGCACCTCAGGGACACATGGAAGCAAGGGACCATTGGGTCTCATGGAACTGAGGGAACATGGAACAGGCCTGGCTGGCTTGGCCTCCCAGGGGCCACCGGACAGCTTTGGCTGATGTTGGAATGTCAAAGGCTGCCTTTCGTCAGCTCCTGGAGCACTGCGGCTCTGTGCTTTCCTTGCTAGGAAAGGAACTGTCAATCTCTTCTAATTACTCATGGCCAGAACTGGGATTTCAACTCCAAATTTTTCCCATAGGAATATTGCCAGGACAAGTGTGGCAGGCAATGTTTTCAGGAGAGTCACCTCCCATCTGTCCCCAAAACACTGGGGAAGGCTCCGTGCTTTCCTCCCTATGAGAAAGAACTGTCCTACTTCTCCAGGCATGCATGGCTGAGATTGGTCTTCCACCTCCAGAATTCCCTAAATCCAAAGACTGCTCCCAAAAAAAATCTGCCATTCCTGACAAGTCTGGCTGGCCTTGGCCTAGTGAGACTCTCACCTGCCTTCCAAACACTGAGGCTCTGTGCTTTCCTTCCTATGGAACAAAACTGTCCTTCTCAGCCAGGTGCCCATGGCCACAACTGGGATTTCACTTCCAGCATTCCCTGTTGTGACAGACTGGAGGAGATTGTTGGCTCTAAACATTTTGTGTGAGGGGGAGGAAGGGGCAGGTCCAGCCTTGCCCTGCCCTGGAGCCCCAATCCCCCCAGAGCCTCTATCCCAGCCCAGCAGTGGCTGCCAGTCCCTGGCACAGCACAGGCAATGCTCCACAGCCACCTCTGCAGCCCCAGCCCAGCTCCTGAGGGACCAAATGAGCCCAAGCCCCACCTGGGGGAAGGGCCCAGAGAGACCAAGGGGTATTGAAGGCTGACCACAAGGCAAGCACACATCTTGACCCTGCCTCCTGTTGTAATTTCTATCTGAACACTGCTGGAATCCAGGAGTTGGTAACTCTGTGTGTGCTCCTCTGTATCTTTTCAGCCAACAAAGCCAAGGGAAGGCACAGTTCCATCAAATGCAAAAGTCATTCCTCTGCTGGATATTAAATCCACTTTCCACAGCAGACAGCCTCAGAGCAATGGAAAGCACCTTCTGTGCCCAGCACAGATCCCAAGGTCCCCCCAAACCCTCCCTGCCCCAATTCTGCCCAGATTTGCTCTTTGCACACACGAGTCACACACTGAAGTCAGGAGCTCCCTCCATGCCCAGAGGGAGGAAAAGAGAGAAAGGGGATGAAGAGCTCTCCTGTGCAGAGCCAAGGTCCAAGTGCTCTGGGATGTCCCAGCAGCATCTGACATGTCCACCATCCCCCAGAGATTTCCGCACAGGAACAGTTTTAGACAAAGGCAAAAGAAAAGGCAATTCTGTGAGATATAAACACAATTAAGATGTTGACTAATATGATATTTATTTCAGCTTCAGAAAGATTGGGCAATTCCCTGAAGCTCAAAGCATGAAACCAGTCAGCTGAAGGGCACTTGAATGACCAGAAAGCACCGGGAGGATTGCTGAGGATTTTTTGGAGGACAATGGACATATGCAACATGTTCACAATCCAGCCTTCATAGAACCTGAGTGAGGTCACCATGCCCTTGAAGGACACAAAAGAAGGAGAACACGCTCAGCAGCAGACGGTTCAGGATGCAAAGGCAGACAAGAAAACCACAGCGAGATGCATGAAGAAGAAAGACTAACTAAAATTAACTGAAATATCAAAATGCGTGCGTAAAAAGGATTTAACCAATCATGTATCAGCTTGAGGGGTGAACAATAGAGAACAGTATAAATATGGCTTGCTTTTTGTAATAAATTGGTTTCCCTTATCATATTAATCATGGTGTGATGTCCCATTAATGATCCTCTGCACCTAGGGACCAGAAATGCATGCAAGCCTCCACCCCAAGAGACATTATGAATTCAAAAAACATGGCCATTAACTGCTTTATACCAACACAGAGTAATGGCAACCAAAATGCAGTCAGAACAGGGTTTTTTCCACTCTCTCTCAAGCCCCACACGTTGGGCACCAAATTTTGTCCTGGTTTAGGGCAAATTTGGGAGAAAACCTCCAAAGGGGCTCCTCCAGAAAGCAAACGCACATTGCCCCTCCCCACAACTGGGTCAGGAAGGATTCCCTGGAGAGAAGTGGAAAGAACCTGTTTATTTAACAGGCAAAGCACCCCCAGCACACAAAATGAACAATACCAGGTGACAACACTCTTTCACCACTCTGAAAAAGATGACAAATTCAGAAAGTCTCTCTTGGGAGTGGTCGCTCTGTTATCAGTCCCTCTGGTGCTGGGGCAGCTGCTGCAGCCACAAGGTGCAAACTCTCAGTGTTTCCCAGGTCCCAGTCCGGAGCAGGTTTGAGTGGTTCCAAAAAAGAGAAAGGAAAAACAGTCCAGGGAAAAATTCGGAGTGCTTAGCTAAACTAAGTAATGAGCAGAAACAAAAGCAAGAGCAAAGCAAAAAGCCAAGCAAAAAGCAAAAGCAGCACCATGCACTGCCCTGTCTCTGTGTCCCGCCAGCCGTGGGGGAGCGGCTGATAACAAAACCAAAACAAAACTTCGCTCTTCAGAGCCAGTCTTGAAGGCACAGAACATAATATCCAGCATAAACAGAACACATGGATGGGGATACAAGCATCATAACGTCACCATAGGACAGTCCTGCACCCAAAATTCTGTCCTGCACCCACTGCTGCATCCTGAGTCCTGTCCTGCACCCCGAGCCCCGTCCTGTACCCAAATTCTGTACTGTCCCATACCCCAAACTCAAAGCTGCCCCCAAACCCCAACCCCACCCCTCATTTATCACCACATTCCTGTTCCACACCTTCTCTTCAACTCCTCCCCCTCTCCCACCCCTGTCCCACCGCCAAATTTATCCCATGTCCCTGATCCCCTCCCTGTTCCCTCCCCAACCCAGCCCTTCCCCGCAGGCCAAGTGGGCGGCAGCAGCAGTGGCAGCTGGTGGGGGCCGGTGGAGTTGGAGGTGCTGCAGCCCCTGAGCCTCCTCACCCTGGACACGCTCCAGAAGTGCATCTTCAGCTATGAGACCCACGGCCAGGAGTGATTGACACCTGTCCCCACTGATCATCTGTAAGAGACACTCTGAGGTTTCCCTCAGCTGCCTCACGACCGCTGTGACGGAGACTGAAGCCCCCTCCCAAGGGCTGACACTGAGACCCCTATAACTCTAACACAGGGGGCTGGCCGAACTGAAGCCAGATGTTTGCCAAGTGTTGCCTGCAGGTGTGTTCCCTGGACCAAGAAAACAATTGGTCTCACTCACTGCTGAGAACATGGACTGTCTGTAAACTCACCTGTTCCCTCTCGGTGTTTCAATAGACTTACCTGCTCCCCCCCTTGGTGGAGGACTATAACAGAACCAAGACTTTGAGATTCTCCCTGACGTGACAAGACGGATCTATTGGCTGGACCACGAGGGTTTCATCTCTCCACTGGCAGCTATTCCTCCCCTCTTTCTCTCTCTCTCTCTCTCTCTCCTTTATTCTCCTTTCTAATCCTTCCATCACATCTGCTGTGGGCACTCAACAAGAGGTGCATTTGTTTTGATTAATACCAAAATCCCCTTCCGTGTTGCTTTTGCACTCAGATCAGTTAACAAACCATCATGACCCTCGCTTGTACGAGCGGATCATGACACCATCCTGGTGGCCCTACCATTGTCCCTGCTGGCCATCCTGGTGGCTGTGCTGGCTCTGCCATGGTCCCCACTGGCCATCCTGTCCAATCACTGTCCCTGCTGGCCATTCTGGTGGCCCCAATGGTCCTGCTATCATCCATGCTGGTGGCCACAGTGTCCCCACATCGTCCCTGGTACAGGCAGCCCAGCGAGTACATCCTGCTGCTCACCAAGGTGGAGCTGGGGTGGTGGCCATGGGGCATGAAAGTGGTCAAGAGAGTGGTGGTGGCCATGGAAGGATTGACCATAGAGGCCAGTAGGATGCTGGTGGCCATGGGAGGCTTGGACATAGACTGGTGGCTACAGGGGAACAGTGGTGGCCATGGGCAGCATTGACCATAGAGCTGGTGGCCAGTGGGATGGTGGTGCCATAGGGTGGTGGCCATGGATGGGATTTGGCCCCAGGTGGCCCACAGACTGGTGGCCCCAGTGGCCCGTGGCTCATCTTGCCTCTGCAGGACGAGAATGGCCGCACCCTGTCGGACGAGGACATCGCGGCTGAGGCTGACACCTTCATGTTTGAGGGCGAGCACGAGCTCCCAGGTGCCACTGGGGAGGAGCCACTCCAGTGTCCCCTCACTCACCCAGTGTCCCCACAGGCCATGACACCACGGCCAGTGGCCTGGCATGGCTCTTCTACAACCTGGCCGGCCATCCTGAGCACCAGGAGCGATGCCGCCAGCAGGTACAGGAGCTCCTGGCTGGCCGGGACACTGCAGACATTGAATGGTGAGATGTCCCCAGGGCCACCCCGGTCATGTGGCTTGGGGACACGATGCCAGCCCCGCTTGTCCCCAGGGACGACCTGTCCCAGCTGCCCTTCACCACCATGTGCATCAAGGAGAGCCTGCGGCTGCACCCTCCTGTCACTGCTGTGTCCTGGCGCTGCACCGAGGACATCCCCCTGTGTGATGGCCGTGTCATCCCCAAGGGTATGGCATGGCCAGGGTGTCCCCAGTGTCACCACCCATCCTCATCTGCTGTCCCTAAAGTGGCCATTCCCATCCCAGCAGGGGTCATCTGCCTGATGAGCATCTATGGGACCCACCACAACCCAGACCTCTGGCCCAAGCGTGAGGTAGGGCCACCCTATGAGGTGTCCCTGTCACCATGGTGGTGACAGCTGTGTCCCCTCGGTGTGACTGTGTTGGTGTCACCCCAGGTGTTCAGTCCTCTGAGGTTCAGTCTGGAAAACAGCAAGGAACGGTCCCCGTCGTCCTTCATCCCCTTCTCTGCTGGCCCCAGGTGTGCTGGAGTGGGGACAGGAGTGTCCCCAAATGTCACCCCTGTCCCTGGCTGGGTTCACAGTGGGGTGACAATGGGGAGGAGCAGGGAATAAATGGCAGCATGAAAGGGACAGTATCATGGTGGTGGTGGGGATGTGTTGTCCTTGGCCATGGGACACCCCATGGCATGGACATGTCAACCCATGGACTTGTCTCTAGGCCACTTGTGTCACCATCCATGGCCATGTCCCCCATTTCCTCATCCATGGCCATAGAGCCCCATGTCACCATCTCTATCTGTGACACCTCCCATGCCCAATATCGCCATCCACAGCCATGTCCTTGTCCCCATCCCCACCATATCCCCACCCAGGTCCTTGTCCCCATCCCCACCACATCCCCACCCAGGTCCTTGTCCCCATCCCCACCATATCCCCACCCACGTCCTTGTCCCCATCCCTACCATGTCCCCACCCAAGTCCCACAATGTCACCATCCATGTCTTAGTTGAATGTCTTTATATTTACCCCAATGTTGGGTGAAGGATAATGAAAAATGAAAGAAAATAAAGGCCAAAATAAAAGCATTTATGTGTCCATGCTGGCTGAGTATCCGTGTGCCTGGGCGGGTAGAAAGGACCTTTTCTAGAAAGATTTCCACTCCATTGTCTCCAAAATCCTGGGTTTTGCCCCAGTCAATCACCATTTGGCTGTGGAAGATGCTGGTGGGCCAGAGAGAATTAGACTCATGGAATGATTCAGGTTGGAAAAGACCTCCAACACCATTTGGAATTCTGGATGCCACTCGAAGCAATGACTGGATGCAAAAGGTGAGACTGTTTTGGGGTCGAAAGTAAAAAACTGTGCTGTCCACTATGAAATTCTGATGTCTGTTTGCATCCCAATGGATTTTTCTCTGGCCGTGTCCAAGTGCCCAAGGAGAGCCAGGAAGATGTGGGGACCACCAGCCAGGTGTCTTCCCAACATGGATCACCAGGATCATGGATGACCAAGTCTCCGCCCAGCGAGGGTCACTGTGGACCATCCAGTGGGGGTCCCCAATGGGGGATGGAGTTGAAGCAGCACTCAAAGCTCTTCCTGTCACTGTAGGACACAAAACAACACGAGCGCACACACTGCTGCTCTCAAGGGGAAGAAAAGGGAAGTTTATTTCCTGACTCCAACATTTACAGTTTTCTAAAAGCGACCATGGATTGGAGGGTGAAAGTGCCACCTCTCCAATGACACTGGACAAACTAACAGTCCATCATATTTTTCTTCTTCTATAAAAGAATGCCAAACAAGAAGTTATTTACAGAAAGTGTTTGAGAAAGTTTGCTACAAGAATGTAAACATTAGAAGGCTCAGAAAATCTTTAAAAATCAAGGCAACACTCTTCCTGCACACAGGGCACTTGTTGGGCATCCCTTACTGCTGCCTCCCTTGGTGTTGGGTCACAGCAGAGTTCTGGGAGAAGTACTTCCCACACTTGGGACACTGTCAGGGCCTCTCCCCAGTGTGGATCCACTGGTGGGTGACGAGAGTGCAGTTTTTCTAAAAGCCCTTCCTGCAGTCAGGGCAGCAGAAGGGCCTCTATTCTGTGTGAATCTGCTGATGCTTGAGGAGACGGTATCGGCTCTGAAACCTCTCCCCACACTCAGAACACTCATAGGATCTCTCCCCAGTGTGGATTCTCTGGTGGGCAATCAGCCTAGAGTTCTGCCTGAAGCATTTCCCACATTCCCCACACCTGTAAGGCCTCTCCCTGGTGTGGATCGTCTGGTGCAGAATCAGCCTAGTGCTCTGACTGAAGCTTTTCCCACATTCCCCACACCTGTAAGGCCTCTCCCCAGTGTGGATCCTCTGGTGGACACTCAGGCCGGAGGGGTCGATGAAGCTTTTCCCACATTCCCTGCACTTATAGGGCCTCTCCCCAGTGTGGATCCTCTGGTGGGCATTCAGATGGCAGCTCTGCCTAAAGCTTTTCCCACATTCCCTGCACTTGTAGGGCCTCTCCCCAGTGTGGATCCTCTGGTGCAGAATCAGGCTGGAGTTCTCAATGAAGCTCTTCCCACACTCTGAGCACGTGTAGGGGCACTCCCCAGTGTGCATTGTCTGGTGGATGATCAGGCGGGAGCTGTCACGGAAGCCCTTCCCACACTCCCCACACACAAAGGGTCGTATCCCAGTGTGGATCATCTGGTGGAGTTTCAAGCTGGAGCTCCTCCTGAAGCCCTTCCCACATTCTCCACATTTATAGGGCCGTTCATTGGTGTGGATCCTCTGGTGGGCAATCAGGTTGGAGTTGATCCTGAAGCTCTTCCCACATTCCCCACACTTGTGGGGCCGTTCATTGGTGTGGATCCTCTGGTGGACAATCAGGTGGGAGCTGATCCTGAAGCTCTTCCCACATTCCCTACACTCATAGGGCCGTTCCCCGGTGTGGGTCCTCTGGTGGATGAGCAGGTGGTCGCTCCTGCCGAAACTCTTCCCACATTCCAAGCACTGGTGGGGCTTCTTGCCATCATCAAGCTGCTGATGGACCACCACTTCAGCGCTCTGGCCAGATCTCTGGCTGCCTTCCAGGCACAGGCTGAGTCTCTCCTCCTCGGAGCACCCTGGGCTGGGTTTGCAGCCCCTCCTCTTGAGGGATCTCCGGGGCTTTTCCTCCCCAGTGGATTCCTGTGCCCTGGAGCTGCTCAAAATGGCCTCTTCCACCAGGTTCTGCTGTGAGGATTTGTCCTCCCTGGTCTCCATCCTCAGCTCCTTCCCTGGGGTAGGAAGGACAAGGAGAGGCTGGGATTTGCCTCCGTGCCACAGGGAAGGGGAAGGAGATCCCCCCAGTGCATCCCTGGCTGGACAGCATCAGCAGTGGGGCTGTGCTGCAGCTGGGGCCGTGCTGGGCTGGGAGACAGAGCAGGACAGAGGGGAAAAGGGGCACTGACTTCCTTCTCACCTGCCTCAGTGCCCTGGGGCATCTTCCTCTTCCTCACAGCCTTCTCCATCCAGATGAGGTTTGGGAATGGGAAATCCTGATTTGGGGGAAAAACAAGATGTGAGTGCATTGCCTTCGGAGGTCCCACTGGCCAAGTCCATCTCTAGAAGTCACCGGACGTCTGGTGGCCAGAAATACCTCCAAAAATCAAGGAGTCCAAAAACCTCTCCCAGGAGTTCCCTGTTTCCAGTGTCCTCACTTTGGGCTTATGGGGGTCCCTCTTCTCAGAGCTGCTGGGGGGGCTGTGGGGCCTGGGCATTCCCCCTCTCCCGGGTCCTGCTTACAGAGGCTGAGGGTCTTTTGGGGGTCCCAGGGGTGAAATTATGATGCTCGTATCCCCATTTGTCTGAAATAAGCTTTGCACCTTTAATACTGGTTCTGAGAGCAGAGAGGGAGGAAGAAGAAGCACGGAGTTTGTTTTCAGAACCTCTCTCACTCCTCCACATTCCTCCTCCTCTCTTGTCTGCAGATGGACAGACAGCGGGACAGAGCCCTCCTTTGCTGTTAGTCAGTTTGAGCTAGCAGAGGAAGAGAAGCTCCCTGGACTGTGGTTTTTGGTTTATCCTTTTCTTTGGACCTGTCTAAACCTGCTCTGGATTGAACACCCAGAAGAGCACCAGGTGCTCACACCTGTGCCCCACCGGGGCTGGGCCACGGCATTTCCAGCCCCAGAGAGACTGATAAGAGACTGATAAGAGACTGAGCAAGCCATGCTACAGCTCACGGAGGGACTTTGTGAGTTTTTCATCTCTTTTGGAGCAGCAAGAGATTTTATTGTTTAATACTGTTCATTTTGGGGGCTGGTGAGTGCTTTGCCTGTTCAATAAACAGTTTTTTCCACTTCTCTCAAAGAAAATACTTTTCCAGAACCAGCTGGAGGAGGGGCCACTTGACTTTGCTCTTCTACAGGAAACACCTTTAGAGTTTTTCCTCCCAAAATTGCCCTAAGCCAGGACATTGGCTTTGAAGGTCCCACTGGCCAAGTCCATCTCTAGAAGTCACTGAGTGTCTGGTGGCCAGAAATACCTCCAAAAATCAAGAATTCCAAAAACCTCTCCCAGGAGTGCCTCGTTTCCAGTGTCCTTATTTTGGGCTTATGGGGGTCCCTCTTCTCACAGCTGATGGGGGGCCTGTGGGTCCTGGGCATTCCCCCTCTCCCGGGTCCTGCTCAGGCATGCTGAGGGGGTTTTGGGGGTCCCAGGGCTCACCCTCCCCTGGTTCTGTGGAAATTGTTTTTGTGACACGTGCCAATTGGGAATGGAATCAGCAAATGCTTCTATCTGCTGTGTCCAAAACAAGACACAAAGAAAGGTTTTGAAACTTTCTGACCAAATAGACAAATAAAGCATCAAAATCAAAGAAGTATAGTAGAGCAAAAGAGATGAGGCAGCAAGACGACTGATGCTTAGAATAAAATAGAGGAAGTTGGGGTAAAGCTAAGAGATATTGTAACAAAGCAATTAAAAGCTTATGTATAATAAAAAGCTTGATGCACTTGACAAATCATGTAGCAGACACCAGTGCAAGGCCTCCCTCCAGACAATCACAAGAAGGATAGCAATCAATGACCACCTAGAAATATTGTGAAATTACTGCTCCCAGCTTATTGATATTTGCTAATTTGGACTAACCAAGCATATTGGAAAATGCTTTGTAGGCTTAAAAACAGTATATATAATTTACTGAACTGTGTGTGCTATGAGTGGAGCAGTGACTCCCCAGCCACCCAGCGCTGCGTGCTTGCTTTAAAATAAAAGGTATAGAAGTAAAATTCACATTCGCTATTGAAATTTTACATCAGGTGTTCCAGGGTCCCCTTTCTCCAGCATCCCCCCACTCTAGGCACTCAGCGCTTCCCCTGCTCCCCTTTGCACTCCTGAGAGATCCAAAAGTACCCCCTTCATCAAATAAATTAAAAATACCTCTCTCAGCGACACCAAAATATATTTGGGACTCAACTCCTGTGAAAAACGCCAATCACTTGTTTTTAAAATTTTAAAAGTTTAATAGTAATAAAATGGTTCTAAAAACAGTAATACAATTAGAGTAATAATAATTTGGACAATTTGAATTAGGACAATACGAGACAACAAATACAAAGAATTATGGATGTCCGGGTACCTTTTTCTGGGCAGCACGAGCCGGAAAAAGGGCACCGGTTAACAAAGATTAACCCTTAAAAACAATAACCCGTTGCATATTCATACACCTCATACATGATGCATAAATTCCATTCAAACACAGGATTCTGTCTGGCCATCATCAACTTCTTCCTTCTAATCCTAACAGCCCCTTTGAGGCGGGAAGAAGTTCGTTTCTTCTGGTAAGAGAGCAAAAAATTCTTTTTTCTGAAAGATTCAGGTGTCCTGTGGCTGCTATCTGATGCGAGTGCCTCATTCCTTTCTTTAAAAAAACCTCACTGACATAGTTCTTCTTTTAACTACAAAAGTTACCTTTTAATTACAAGACTACATTTATTATTAAACTGTTAATACAGCACTACTAATCAATACACCAAAATACATATGGTAAATGTGAAAATGCCTGTATTTTATGATTGGCTTCTCGCAAATATTAAATGAATATTATATGTGTTGTGTTAGAAAGTAATGCTGTATTAATTCTCTTAAGTACCATGTTAAATATAGTTTTAGGTTATAAAAATTGTTAAAATAGAAACGATGCCACGTAGGATACTTTTTTAAAGAAAGGACTTCCAGCGAGATAGCAGCCACAGGACACCTGAATCTTTCAGAGAAAAATAATTTATTGCTCTCTTACCAGAAGAAACGAACTTCTTCCTGCCTCGAAGGTGCTGTTAGGATTCAGAGGAAGAAGCTGACACTGACCAGACAGAATCCTGTGTTTGAATGGAATTTATGCATCATGTATGAAGTACATGAATATGCAATGGGCTATTGTTTTTAAGGGTTAATCTTTGTTAGCGGGGGTCCTTTTTCGGGCTCATGCTGCCCAGAAAAAGGTACCCAAAGGTCCGTAACTCTTTGTATTTGTTGTCTCGTATTGTCCTAATTCAAATTGTCCAAATTATTATTACTCTAATTGTATTACTATTTTTAGAACCATTTTATTACTACTAAACTTTTACAATTTTTCACACACCATAAGCACACGTACCTTTGCTTAAAACAATGCTTGCTTATTTCGAATACAATACCTGCTTGTAAGCCTTAAAACACAACACACAGAGCTCCATTCTTAAGCTTTAACCTTCCTAATATCTTGCTTGTCGGCGGAAGGGAACCAGGACATCAATTTGATCATCACAGGCTCAATTTTATTGATCAGTACGGCGGGTTAAATACAGTTAATAATGAGCTTCATACATATTGCAAAAGTTGAGCTCATGATTGGTCAGTTACATATCAGCACCTACGCCTACTTCTACATTCCTATGGTTCTACTTTTGATACTTTCTACATATTCTTAGGATATATTCAGGACTAATCTCAACTCCCTATCCTCATGTTGCAGCAAGGTCACTGCTGACTCTTCCTTTCAGCTTGCTGACTGCTGACTTTCCTCCTTCAGCTTAACCAGTGGCATTATATCAGTGTGGCCTTTCTCAGCTAACCAATTATTAATAATACTCTCCACATTTCCCCCGTTTTCTTCTTGTGCAAGGAGATTAGTTTGCCATGTTTTTGCTATTGTACGGCTGACCATGTTTTGAATAGAGTTAAAGATACAAGGCAAAATAAGCAAAAACAGTAAAATTACACTCAGCAGTCCTATAGCATAGATCACAAGGTTCCTCAGCCACGGTCCGAGTCCCAAGCCTTTAAGCCATTCGTCAATTCCTAAACCGTCTTCTTCCTTAAGTTTGTGAAGTCCCTGTTGTAATTCTTTTATCTTAGTGTGAATGGACACCGAATGATCAGACAGATTCATGCAGCACATTCCCTCGAACTCTTCACATCCATGTCCTTGTGCTAAGAGCAAAAAATCTACAGCAGCTCTATTTTGCAAAACAGCATGGTTAACACTTTGCACATCTGCAGTTAACCTGTCTAGAATTTGTGATGTCTTGTTCAGCTCATCCCTTGCCCAGCATCCTAATTGTTTTGCCAAATTCATGGCTTTATTGGCAGATCCTCCTGGTAAGATAGTTGAAACCACCACCTGTTTGAATGTGCCCCAAAACCGTGGATCTCCTATCTTGCTGCAGTCTAAGTCATGTATGCTACGTTTTCTCCTGTTTGAATTTTGACTCAGCTGCATTAGCAAGGACACATTAGGATGAAACAGTGACAATTTTCCCAAAAAACAGGGTCCACCCTGTGGTTTAGCTGGTATACCATTCCATGCCCTGTCTCCACAAATCAAAAATATTCCTGTGGGTAATTTCATTGGTGCTGTGATATTTGTGCCGTTACATTGACTGTAATGCTGTGGAGAGAATTCACTCACATTCAGGGATGAATCTAGGGTGGCCCATGTTTCTTTAGGTTGGTTTAAATTCTGAGCACCCAAAAGTTTGAAGCTAAACCATCCACCAGCTGTAGTGTTAGATATGCTGGCATTTGTACTTCCAAAAAGATCCATTTCTTCAGGAGGAGAATGCAAAGAGGTGTTAAGTGATTGGATTAGTAAGCATTGACGATAGCCATCACTCTGACCTGCAGTATACCCTTGTTGCACCGGCAATGTGATGTCTGACATGTTAGACATACATAAGGTTTGATTGTTTATCAAACTGCAAAATTCTCCAGGAGACCACACCGGAAGTCCCACCAGGCATGTTCGAAACGGGTTAGTGACTCCTCCAAGACAAAGACAAAGTGATGATTGGTTAGTTTGATTAGCAAGCGTTACCCATAAATTTTCCCTTGGTTGACTAAAGTGTGTTACTCCTACTGCTTCACTTGCTACAGCATTGAGCAGTATAACAAAAACAAACCTCATTTTTCTTTCTGCTTACTTTGCTTCTCTTTTTCTTCCTTCTGCTTACATTGTTTTTCCTTTCTTCGCTGTCTTTTCCCTGGTTTGCTAGATTGTCTATTGTAAGGCTGAGTCAATTCTTGAATATACTGATCTAATTCTAAATCAGCATCCTTGCTCACAAGTATAGCATGAGGTAAGTTTGAAGGCAAATCAGCTTTGCGGCGAGCTGCTATGATGCGTGAGGCTTTAGTAATTTCAAATATTCTAAGGTTTTCCTGTAACTTCCACCTAAGATATGCTATAATCACTTGTTCTGCACTCTCAAAGAGCTGTAATCCTGTCCGTCCTGGCAGGCCAGTACTTTGTTCAAGAGCTCTAACCCAGATATGATTTCGAATCCACTTTCCAAAACAAGATGTACACCATAAATATCCCAATGACCTCTGTGGATACCAATAAACCTGATTACAATCTGCACAATGCAAAGCTACCCATGCATAGCATTTATCTTTATCCTTTTTACTAACATAACAAGGAAGCGAATGTAAGTAAGGACCAGTATAAAATTGTGTTTCTTCAACCCAAAGCAACCAATTCAATGGTGGTGATCGCAAAGCCTCTTCAGCCTTTTTACTATATGAGGCTAACAGCTCAAGGTCTTTCTTTAACACAAGGTGTATCTTATTTCGTAATCGTAGTTCTTGTTCGTTATCCTCCTCAACAACTATATCTTCCTGAGGGTCCCACAACTGTAAAAGTGTTCTAATCATAGAAAATTAATTAGCAATCACTGATACCCCTATTCAAATGAGACCGTTCCCTTTTTTGCCTTCTTTTTCTTATCTGTCTTCAATCTTGCTGCTCCTAATTTCACTGGTCCTGCCACTTTCAAACTTAATTTTTGCAACTTATCAATGCAGCAATCTAATGGTCCATCAGGATCCCCTTGGAAGGGTCCTACAACTGAATGCTGTGTTAAAGGCACTAATTTCCTACACCTTATAGAAACTATACGTGATTTACTTTGAACCTTAATTCTATTTACAATACATTGTATTTCCCATCGATAATAAGCAAGAACCTTCTGTTCAGGAGACTCATAAAGATTTAAAGCTATATATGCGTTTTGCCCTGTTTGTCTCCTTAATTCATCTTGCCAGCTTTTTCCCCACGTATGCTCGTGTTCACAAGTATGACACCACAAATCCCGTAATAATGATTGTTCTATCCAAAAAGTTCTTTTACAACCCCCACAACGTAGAGCTATCCAGGCAGCACAATGTGGATTGTGACAGTCAAGGCAATGTAGTTTCGCTGGATCTGTTAAGTGAAAAGTTGATATTGAGTCAATGAAACGAATCAACTCCTGGGCTGTCCGGTAGTGACGTGTCAGTGCTCTGTCCACCGCTTCCAAGTACCCCTTCAATTGAAACAGTAGTGGTTGTAGGACTAGAAGCAGTTTCTTCCCCAGTCGCTCCTTGTCCTCCTCCGTAAGGTGACTCACCAGAGGCTGCAGCAAAAACAGGTTTAGTCCACTTAGCAGGCACCCACAAAGGCCCTGTAGGTGAGGAAACACAAAGATACCCCCGACCCCAATATAATACTTTTGCAGGTTTTTCCCATAATCCTGTACTTGGGTTCTTATACTTAACCCAGACCTCTGTTTCCTTAGTATTTTCCTGACCTGACCTCGGATGATGTTTCATTGCAGGGGGGGTATCATCTTCCCCAAAAATGCATAAATGGTTAATCACATACAAAACCTTAGCCAAACATGCTTGTGGATCTGCCAAATCTTGATGTTTTTCAATATACTGCTTAAGGGTACCGTTTGCTCTTTCCCGTAAAGCTTTCCTTAACTGTATCAGTAACTCATACAATCGTTTATTATTCACTTCCTTAATTGCTGCTTCCTCTATTCGTTTGACTACTCCTGCAACATACATAGAGTCTGTGACCACATTTAAAGGCTCCTGTGAGTTGGACACCGTCCATACTACTGCTAACAATTCCAAAGTTTGTAAGCTATCTGCAGGGTCTGCTGTGAGGAGTTGATGCTTCCATTGTCCTTTTTCTTGCCAGGTAACAGCAGCATGCCTTGATTTCTTTCCTGCATCTGTAAAAGCTGTAATAGCTCCTTCTATGGGGTTTTCTTCTCTCAAAGGTCGAGTAATCCAATTCTATTCTGTCATCCATTGCAAAACTCTAGGCACTAATTTACTAGTCTCTACTTTAGCAGGTGACATCAATAATGCTTCTTGTAAATTCTTTGAATTTATCAAGTACCAGTCCAAGGTTTCTTTTTCCATAGGCAATCTAATAGTAGCAGGTTCTCTACCATCCACTTCAAGAATTCTGAGACGCCCCTTTTTGATTAATGCAGCCAATTGTTCAATTTTTGAAGATATTGTTTTCTTATGCTGTAGTGGTGGTGATAACCATTCCAATACCCGTATCTCCCCCGTTTTCTTTTGCAACTGAGAGAGAGCACCAAGCAAGTGGCAAGGGCTATTCCAGATAGTAAGGTCAATGGGGTGGTCGAGTTGTCGACGAGACACATACCCTTGCTGTACACAGTTACTAATTTGCTGCAAGGCAAGACGATGCTCCTTTGTCAGGTGTACAGGAGTAGTAGGGTCCACACCTTTTAACAAAGGCCGTAGGGCTTCTAATAAGTGATTTGGTATTCCCACAATAGGCTTCAGCCACTGTAAGTCTCCCAGCAACTTCTGTGCATCATGTAGAGTTTTAATGTCCAATTGTAATTCCAATTTTTGTGGTATCACTATTTGATCCATCAAAGTCCATCCCAAATATTTCCAGGGCTTTGTAGTCTGAATTTTCTCTGCAGCAATAACAAGTGAATATGCAGCAAGAGTATTTTTAATGGTGTTAATCTGTAAAGAGGAGAATGGCTGTTGCTGTGCAAACAAAATATCGTCCATGCAATGATATATTATAGTTGCTGGCCATTTACGACGTAGTGGCTGTAATGCAGCATCAACATAAAGCTGACATAAAGTGGGAGAGTTGCGCATGCCCTGTGGAAGAGATGTCCATTCAAATCTTTTATCTGGTTCCCCACGATTTATTGCTGGTAAAGTAAAAGCAAATCTCTTCATGTCATCAGGATGCAGGCCAATAGTGAAAAAACAATCCTTTAGGTCAATAATTAAAAGTGGCCAGTGTTCTGGAATCATAGCTGGATTTGGAAGACCAGGCTGTAAGGCCCCCATTGGTTCCATTTGGTCATTTACAGCCCTCAAATCATGTATCAAACGATATTTCCCTGATTTCTTTTTGATTACAAAAATAGGTGTATTCCAAGGGCTTGTGGACAGTCGCAGGTGTCCCTTTGTATACTGTTCCTGTACCAATTCATGGGCATGCATAAGACTCTCCCCTTTTAATGGCCATTGCTTAACCATCACCGGTGTATCCGTTTTCCAGGTGAGTGGAATGGGGAAAGTCCAAGCAATGGCAATTACCCCAAAGGGTGCTGATTAGTTAACACCACTCCCAATTGTGTTAAAATGTCCCTTCCAATTAAGCAGGAAACTGTAGGAGGCAGTTGAACAATTGAAAACACAGCAGATATTTGTTGATTCTCAATGCACACAGACAAAGATGGCGACCTGCTTGCCAATGTAAATCCTCCCACTCCTGTGAGCATGTTTGATGAAGGAAATAGAGGCCAATGTTGTGGCCATGCTTCTGGAGAAATGATGCTAGTATCTGCTCCTGTATCCAATAATCCATAAAGGGTTATGCTTTGATGCCCATAGGTAATTTCAACCTTTTGCTTTGGTCTATTTTGTAAATCCACAGTTAAAAGTGTAACACCAGTAGAGCCAAAACCTTTTTCATCCCGTGCTTGCCCAGTAAATGATTGCATTCCTGATGTCATTTGTGACAGTGGTACCAATTGAGCAATGCGTTGTCCTTTTGTAATTTTAATCGGAGGATAAAGGGTGTAAGCCATAATTTGTATTTCCCCTGTAAAGTCCGCATCGATAACACCAGGCAAAACAAATAATCCCAACATAGTTATAGAGGAACGTCCCAGCAATAATGCTCCACATGTTCGTCCATTTAATATAAGAGGACCCTTTACTCCAGTGGGTATCCTCTCAGGCCGGTTCGTCCTTAGTGCGACGTCTACTGCTGCTGGTAAGTCCAAGCCGAGGCTCCCGGTTGTTGCGGGTTGCAGACAGAAGGTAGCAGCAATGTCACGGCAGCTGCTGGTGTCTCCGATGTCACGGCGGCAACTTGTGTGATGAATGGTCTCGAGCCTCCTTGCGTGAATGCCAGTGAGCCATTTCGGAGAGAAGCAAGAGCAGCTAACACCTGATTTTGAGTGGACTCTGGTTGCTTTTGTAACCCTAATCCTAATTCCTTTAAGGCTTCTGCTATAAATGCCTGTGAAGTTGTTCTATCGATAAAATTTCCAAATAATTCTTCTCTACCTTGTTTAATGCCCATATAAGCCGGTAACCCTCCTGGCTCTTTAACCATATCTATTGCAGCACGCACTAACCACATAGACTCTCTAAGTTTATCTGCTCCCGATATCATCTGTGCCTCTGTACGCAAATATGCCCCTAAGCCCATCAGCTCCTCTACTGTTACTCCATGTAATGGGTCTCCCTGGGCTCGTTGTACAGCAACCGATTCATTTACCAACGCATGCCAATGGGCGTTAAACAATAACTGCTGATGCTGAGTGAATATCAACCGAACTATTCCTCTTAAATCATTAGGACATAAAACCTGAGTATTAAAAAGATAATCTAACATTTGCCTAACAGGTTCACTTTTTACTCCAAACTGACTAACCGTAGAACGTAGCTGAGTTAACAGCTTCCAATCTAAGGGAGTATATTCTGCTATATTATGCGTAAGGTTTCTCTGTGCATCATACTGTGGTGTGTATGTGACTGGACATGCAAGACTAGAAGCTATTTCCACCGCCTCACCATCCCCCATTTGCATTACTTCTTTCGCCAAAGCAGCCCAAGCTTCCCTCCTCTGTTTAGCCATCTCCCGCCATGGATCACGGTGCGCCCCTGGGATGGGATCTGGCTCTTTAAGGGTGCTATGCTGCTGGCGCTTCGGTGCAGACACCGAGGTTTCGCACGGGGAAGGCAGTGAAGCAGGGGCTGGCTCGCGCGGGGGAAGCGGCTTCCCCGCTGGAGCTGACAGTGGAACCAGAGCCGACTCAAGCGGAGCCGGCCTGCGGGTGCAATCAGCCCCCCCGCTGGAGCCGGCTCACTCGGGGGAAGCAGCGGAGGCAAGGCTGGCCGCGGAGGCGAAGCTGGCTTGCTCCCACCCCCACCATCCGACCCGCTTGAAGCTGGTGGCGGAGGCAAAGCTGGCTTGCTCCTACCTCCACCATCCGACTCGCCCTCCCCCTCTGACAGGAAAGGTGCAGACGGTTCCACTGCGCCTATAGAGAAATCCTCCACACCACTTTGCTGGGGACTCTTAGGCATAAGTACCTTAGTTACAGAAGGTGCCAGGGGATCATCTTCATGACCATACCCTATATTCCTCTTATGAGCTTCTGTTGCCGTTTCTGCTGCCTTTCTCTCAGAGACCTGCTGAAGTAACGTGTTATACACCACCCGCCATAACTTCCCGAATTTCTTTGCTGACTTATCATCGTCTAGTATTGTATCCCACAATATTTCCCCAAACATCTTCCACTCTGCTAGCTCATGAACTGTATGAGGATTAGAAAAGATACCCTTAGCATGGCCATAAGCTAATAACTCTGGTAACTCCTTTTTTAAATCTATCCCTTTTATCCCACGCCGCTCTAAATAGGCAGTAAATAAATCGTATGCCGCTTGCCTATCCATACCTATTAATCAGCGCGCGCTGTTGCAGCTCTCCAGGCTCCGGCGGACACGTATTGGCTTAAGGCACAGTTGTGAACCTTAAGGGTGCTTCAAATTCCGGCACCGTCCCAGCTGCAAGGACCCAAATCCAACTTCCTCGACCGTGGCGTAATCCCTTTTTCTTTTAATCCGAGAAAAAGGGCAGAGATTCGGTTATGCCCGCATTCTCCACCATTTGTCGGCGGAAGGGAACCAGGACATCAGTTTGATCATCACAGGCTCAATTTTATTGATCAGTACGGCGGGTTAAATACAGTTAATAATGAGCTTCATACATATTGCAAAAGTTGAGCTCAGGATTGGTCAGCTTACATATCAGCACCTACGCCAACTTCTACATTCCTATGGTTCTACTTTTGATACTTTCTACATATTCTTAGGATATATTCAGGACTAATCTCAACTCCCTATCCTCATGTTGCAGCAAGGTCACTGCTGACTCTTCCCTTCAGCTTGCTGACTGCTGACTTTTCTCCTTCAGCTTAACCAGTGGCATTATATCAGTGTGGCCTTTCTCAGCTAACCAATTATTAATAATACTCTCCACACCTGTAGCCTACTTACAGTAGTCGTTGAATATCTCTGGTGCATCCAAGACCCGTTCTGGCTTTGAGGGAATATATCTGCTCTTCTTCCTGCTCAATCCAGGTGCCATTTTCTGACTGTAGAGCACTTTCAGGTTATTCTGATAGTCTGTGTGCAGGGGAACAGGTTTGTTAACCTGAGTTAGTTTCCTCCCAGCTGAGTGCTGCTCACCCAACTAGGAATCCCTTGGAGTGAAAATAAAGTCCTAAGAGAAACACTCACAAGCCTGCAGTGCACTAAAATCACTGGCAGAATGAACTGCTGAGCAGGGGTGAGCTACAATTTCCTCATTCATGGAAACAAATTTAACAAACACTTGGGTTTTTGAATCCCATTATATTTAGTTGCAGTTTAAGCTAGAAAGTGCACAGCAGAGGCTTTGATGCTCTTACAGACTTCATGAACGTTTGGAACCTGCAGTACCGGTAGCTGTCACCGACATCTTTCCATAAAAATCCTTTCTTTAGGATTTTTCCCCCTTCTGAGAAGCTGTGGCCTCAGCAACAAAAGGTAAACAATGGTTATCTGCTGCTGGGGAATGCAACAGGTGGATGCATGATCAGTCTTGGGTGAATGTTTGGATTTACTGACCACTCACAGCGGAGCTGGGTCTCACCCTCTGCTGAGACACAGCCCTTTGTTTATTCATTCTTTTCCTATTCTTAGCTTAGCTAGCTTCTGAGAACTTTCCTTCTATTTCTTTTAGTATAGTAATAATGTAATATATATCATAAAATATTAAATCAAGCCTTCTGAACATGAGGTCAAGATTCTCATCTCTCTCTCCACCCTGAAGACCCTTGCAAGCCCTGTAACAGGTGACCAACTGGCAGTCATAGCAACTCTCCTAAATAAATTCACTTTAACTGTTATGCCCTCCCTCGACCTCAGGAACCTTAAGAAAGGAGACTCCAGCCTGTACAGCTCTCAGAAACCAGTTGATTTCTCCTGTGACCACACACAGAGCCTCTGTGTTGCTGTTCCCCTGACCTGATCCCTCCTGCTGATTCAGCTCACACGGAGCCTGTATCATACCTTCTGGAGCATTCTGTGGTTTTCCTCTGAGGTGGAGGATCTTTGCCTCTTCCACATCAAAACCATTCAGATTCACTGCCCAGGCTTTCTGTTGCTCCTACAGAGACAAATCACCCTCAGTGCAATGCATTTAAAACAATTCCCACACTACAATTTAAACAGACATCTAAGTCCCCTTCTCTTAGAATCTGAAGATGTTTGACTGTGCTGCAAGGGTCAGTCACACAGAGGCAGGTCAAAGCAGTTTTCCTCAGACTTTCATACATTGTCCTGCTCACATTTTCAAACAATGGCAAATTCAGTGTCATTGCCAGAGGGAAAAGCCACAGCCACAAAGCGACCAAATGCTTCATAAACAGATTTCAGAACACAGTGTAAAACATTCCAGAAGTGTTCCCTGTGGAGACCTTGTCCTAGAATAGCTACCACCAGCAGTTTCACTTTGCATAGGCTTACAGCTTTGTGTTTTTGTTGCCTGCTACATTTTAAAGCCTCGTTAGTCAAAAGCTAAATTTTGCTACCAGAAGCAGCATAGGCTTCGAGTGCATGGCAGTCTCTACAGCTTCAGTCTCATCCTAGGCTCCTGAAGCCCAGAGCTGCAAGTAGTGATGGCTGGGACTTGTCAGTGCCGTCTGCCCCCTTGATAGAACCTATTGTTCACTGCTCTGTAAAGGGGCAGGAAGGCGTAGCAGTTATTGAAGTAATTGTAACTTAGCAACATGCTCACCTTCTTGGTAGGGGAATCCTCAGCAGGGTCATTCTCTTTGGTTAGGAGGAAATTTGCCATCTCCATCTGCATAGTGCTGCGTTTGGGAATGTAGCGATCCCCCCCAGCCTTTGTGGGGGTGCTTTGAATTTTGGATCCAGATTTACCTGCATTCACATATGAAAATATTGTCTTACAGCTATTTAACAGCCTGTATTAGAGCTTTCACGGGAGCAAACCCAACACTCTTCCACATCACACCCACCAGACAAGTAGGACTCTGAGGTCTCATGCCACCCAGTCCCAACTAACTTATATTTTCCTCCCTGCCACCAAGTTGGTTAGGGACTGTGTGGTGCAACTCCTTGGGTCTAGTGCAACAATTCCAGAGTCCAGAGATAAGGGGAAGATACAAAAACGCTCACAGGATGTAAAGCTGTCAGCTGACAGTCCTGCCCACACTCGTCCTAGCATACAGCTGTGCCAGCAAGGCTCAGCTGGCCGAACAGCAGCTGGCCAGCCCCAGTGCTCAGAGCTCTGCCCCTCATGCTGGCAAGGAGGTGGGTGGCTGTCAGGAGCACAGCCCACCTCCTCCTGCCTGAGCAGCAGCCGGTAGGGCAGCGTGGCAGGGAGCCCAGGGCCCCATGGCTACGGACAAGCAGCCTCGGCCAGGCTCCCGCACTCAACCTCTGCCGCCGGTGGCCGGCGCTCACCGGGTGTCTTGGATGGCGTCTTCCTGGGGCTGTGGGAGCGACATGCCGGCTTTATGGGGGACACGCCAACGGGGCTGGGCCCGGGGCCGCTCTCCTTGGCCTTGCGCTGCCATGGCGCAGGCGGCGCGTTCGGGATCAGCGTGTCCAGCTTCAGCAGCCCGTGCAGGTCCGCCTCCAACAGGAACTGCGCCGTGGTCCTGCGGGCGGGCAGGGTGAGCCGTGCCCACCGGCCGGGCTGAGCCTACTCCGACTGCCCCGCCGGCCTCCCCACCACCGGACCGTGCAAGCGCTCTGGCTGCTCCTCCCCACTAAGGGACACCCCCACTCTCCCCAGCCGCTCCTCAGGACACCCCATCAGCCGATACGCCCTCCCTCCGCTTCTCGGGGGTCCTTGATCAGGCAGCACCCCTTCCAGCCGCTCTTTGGGGCTTCTTCCGATAAGCAACATTCTCCCTTCCCCTGCCTTTCAAGGGCAATCTCGTCCCTGCTCTTTCTCCTCCCCACCGTGCTTTGCCTCTGCCCTGTGCCCCTGGGGCTGCTCTTGGCCAGGCAGCCTCAGTGGGAGCCAGCACTGGCTGCAGCCCCAGCGGGCCCCCCCAGGACAGGGCCCAGCATTTAGGAGGCCAATGAAAGCTCTGGGCAGCAGCAGAACCCTCAGCAGAGTTCTTTGGACAATCAAGGACTGGCCACCCCTACACTGCAACCTCACTGGGAATGTTTTCTGTCTGACGTAGACTTTCAAAAGAAGCTGTTTGAGGGAAAGGTGAACTAAACACTCACGCTTTTCTCTTCCAGCAAGTCCAACTTCGGACAGAGCATAAGATGAAGATCAGCTCCAAGACAAGCAGGCCTGCCAGTAATCCTAGCCAGAAGCCTGTTCCCTGACAGAAACCCCTTCCAAGGCCCTTCTGGGAATCAGGAACATGTGCTGTGGTTCCAGCTGCACCTGTGGGAGCAATGGGGATCGTCAGCCCGTGCTGTGCTGCACTGCTGAGCTGGCAGCACGGTGGATGCGGGCAGGACGTTCTCCATTTCCCCAGAGCTGGGGCCTGCAGGCACCTTGCTGCCCCTTGGCACAGGCTGTGCCACCCAACAAAGCCCAGCAGGCCGGGAGGAGAGCCCGGGCGCAGCAGGAAGCTGAGAGAAGGCCCTGCTCTAGAACGGAGGGAGTTCCACCAGAAGCAAACAAAGATGGTAATTTGAAGACATTCCCACTGTGCTCAAAATTTGTCTGAGAAAATTAAGACGTGAGCTTGTCATAAATCTCAGGAAATATCTGGGAAAAGGTTTTATGTATGTTGGTTGTGACTAGGTGCAAAGCTCCTGTGGGAAAAGAGCCTCTGCAGCAGGCTGGCTGGCTGAAGGGGTCTTACTTCTTCCTAGAATAAAGATTACCACTGAAATGCAATTTTATTTTTTATTGTATAAGGGGAAAATATTTTCCAGACCTCTAAAACCAGTTTCAAAAATACAGATGTGTTGTGGAAAAAGGAATGAAACATATGAGGATTTCTCTACACAAGAGATATTTCTAAATATTTTTAAAAATGAAAACTGAAGACAAAATGAGGTCATTTTTTTGGATTCTAAAACTACTTTAAAAAATCTTTAAGTACTATAGGAATTGGGAAGAAATATTTGGGGGTGTCTGTCTACAGAAAAAATATTTTGAAATATTTCTACAAATTTCTAATATCTAAAAGTGAAAAATTAAGAAAATGGGGTTGCTTTTTCTCGGGAGCCCCATGCTGCTGCCTGCCCACTGGGCTCCCCCAGCCCTCGGGACCCCGCCGCTGGTCACAGCAGCCCCTGCCTGGCTCCTGCCTGCCCACACCGTGGGCATCCACAGCTGCTCCTGGCCATGGAGCTCAGCCAGTGGTGCTGCCGGCCGGGCTTTGCTGCTGCTGCCACCCAAACACTGGGGTGACGGCACCTTCCCTTTAGTGCAACTAAAGAAAGGGCCATCACCTAGCCTGGCAGAGAGCGGGGATAACTTCAGTGTTGTTAAGAGGGCAGGCCCAGGGGTCTCAGGGGCAGAGGAAGGGACATGTTGGACTCAGGAGGGGCAGGAGGGTGCTGGGCTGCTCCTGGGGTCTATAGAAGAAGTCGGGACAGGACAGAGGAGGATTAAAAAAGAGATGGAAGTAGCTTGGGGATATACATGGGGAGAGGAGGTGGCAGTGGGATATCCAGGAGAATAGGAGATTTCCTTGTCGATGGCTGTTCTGCAGTCTTCTTCTCAGAACTCATGACAGGGCTGCCCAGGCCCTTCTAACTGCTGGAGGAGGTGCTCCTGCTGTTTGGGTGTGACATGCAGCCACCATCTTAAAACTCCTGTCCAGAGGTGGAACTGTGGAAAGAAGAGGTGGCTGGGGCCCCAGCTGCCAGTGGCACACAGGGAGCCTCCTGCACAGCCGGGCCCAGAGCTGGCAAGGCTCCCCAGCACGGCTGGAGCTGCTGGCACAGCTTGGCCCAGCTGCACAGCTGTCCCTCAAGGCCCCGGCCCGCAGGGCACGGCTCTGGGCAGGCTCCCTGGCCAGGAGCGGGCCCTAGAGCGCCTCTGCCTTTCAAGGGCAATCTCGTCCCTGCTCTTTCTCCTCCCCACCGTGCTTTGCCTCTGCCCTGTGCCCCTGGGGCTGCTCTGGGCCAGGCAGCCTCAGTGGGAGCCAGCACTGGCTGCAGCCCCAGCGGGCCCCCCCAGGACAGGGCACAGCAATTAGGAGGCCAATGAAAGCTCTGGGCAGCAGCAGAACCCTCAGCAGAGTTCTTTGGACAATCAAGGACTGGCCACCCCTACACTGCAACCTCACTGGGAATGTTTTCTGTCTGACGTAGACTTTCAAAAGAAGCTGTTTGAGGGAAAGGTGAACTAAACACTCACGCTTTTCTCTTCCAGCAAGTCCAACTTCGGACAGAGCATAAGATGAAGATCAGCTCCAAGACAAGCAGGCCTGCCAGTAATCCTAGCCAGAAGCCTGTTCCCTGACAGAAACCCCTTCCAAGGCCCTTCTGGGAATCAGGAACATGTGCTGTGGTTCCAGCTGCACCTGTGGGAGCGATGGGGATCGTCAGCCCGTGCTGTGCTGCACTGCTGAGCTGGCAGCACGGTGGATGCGGGCAGGACATTCTCCGCTTCCCCCAGAGCTGGGGCCTGCAGGGACCTTGCCACCCCGTGGCACAGGCTGTGCCACCCAACAAAGCCCAGCAGGCCGAGAGGAGAGCCCGGAGGGCAGCGCGGCTTTTTGGGCAGTCGCTGCTTGGAGGGACACGGGCCACACCCATCCCTGAGCAGCCCCTGCCAGCCCTGGCCCTCCCTGCCCCGTGACAGCTCCCCCCGCCCCAGGGCACAGAGTCAGGCCCTGTCAGGACCCAGTGCAGCCCCTGCCCAGTCGGGAGCCAAGGCTGGCTCTGGCCCTGGGCTCGCGGCAGGGCTCCCGCTCGGGGCTGCTCCTGTGCCTTGGGCCTCTGGGCACTCAGGGCCAGCTCCGGAGCAGCTGCAGTGGGAGGGAGGTTGGTGCACGAGTCCCCTTTTCCCAGGGCTCTGAACGATCTCCAAAGGCACCTCCAGCTTTGCCGGGCTGTGCAAGGGAGGCCCTGGTAGAAGAAGAAGAGCTGCAGCCACACAGCTCTGCCAATGGCTGAGCCCTGCTGAGCCTGGCACAGCAATTACCTTCTGTGCCTGTGCCCATGCCTGTGTTTGGCTTGGACTTCCTTCCTGCAGCAGGGGCTGCCAATCGGCCTCTGCTTTGTTGGGGAAACACCTCCTTCTGTCCTAACTTTTGGCCCATCACTTGAGAAACAAAAAGTACACCTTAAAAGATGGAGAAATTCTCCATTTCTTTAATGGCATGTTCAGAATGTCATGCTTATGCAAAATCGGATAAAATCAACAAATCATCTGGGCTTTTTCAGCTGGGCCATGGCCCACCGTCCTTCAAACACTAGCCAGTGCTGAGCAGAAGTTGTGAGTGGATCGTGCAGGGTGAGGGCACACACATGCATGGCTCTGTCCTGGCACCTGCAGCGATGCCCCCCTGGCCGAGCTTTGGGCTCTGAGCTGGCAGGTCTCACAGGGGAAAGGCCTTGGCGTACCCTCACCATCTCCCAGAGGCTCAATCTTGAACATGGGCTGGGAAGCCAGATCACCTTTAGCAACAGGCTCAGCTGCAAAGAAAGGCAGGACACAACAGCTCCAATGGCACTGCTGAAGATTCTCCTTCAGGCCCGAGTGGCAGTGAGGGCATCTGGGTGATTGGTGCCCTCCAAGGCACTCCCTTGGCTCTGCCTTCCACTCAGGAGCAGGGCCAGGGGGACCTCGTGCCTGCAGTGGCCCCACACTGGGATGGAAGGAGCCCCTTGCGGGGCAGTCGGGGCAGAAAGGACTCCCTGGAGCAGCCAGCAGCTTGAAACCCAGCCCCAGGCAGGGCCAGGGCTTAGCAGTGGCAGCAGAAGCAGCTCGGGCTCCCTGGGGGCTGCAAAGGAGCTGAGAAAGGCTCAGCCCCCAGGCACAGCCCTGGGCCCAGCCCCTTCCCTCTCTGCTCTTCTCTGTGGCTGCACAGAGCACACAGAAGGACACAGTGCCATTGCACACGGGAGGAGGATGGACAGCTAAATGCCCCTTCCTCCCACTGACAGTGATCCTGTGGGATCCCTCAGGGCTCCAGAAGGGAGCAGGGTAAGGTTTCCAGAACTGATCTACCTTCAGTGAAATTTAAGGGAACTGGCTCATGGTAAGCTCTTGGCATACTGACACAGATTATTCTGTCAGGAAAGGTACATTCAGAACATGCCTCCAACATCTGACAAGGTCTTCAAAGCACCATTCACCAGCATTTCCAAGTAATCCAAGTCATGATCCCAGTCGAGGAGGGATCACAGATGCTACAGAACCATTTCCATGGTGTGTTGGGATCCCTTCTCCCTTGGGGAATTGGGGACTGCAAGGGGGTGGGGTAAGGCTGTGGGAGCCTGTGGCTCCTGGTCACTCTCCACGCTCTTTGCAGGTCCTGTGCAACACGCCTGGAGGGGCAGCTGGAGCAGCCCAGGGCCCTGGGGCTCTCTCCCTGCCACACAGGAAACCCTCACTAAATGCTTGGGGAAATCTGCAGTGCCACAGCTGTCGCTCCCAACCTCCGTCCCTCCCTCCTGCTTGCCCACCTGCCCATGGAACAGCTCCCACAGCCCACGGGCACATAGCCAGGCCCTCTCAGGACACACTGGAGCCTTGCTCTCCCCCTCTGCCCTTTCCCCACCACGAGCACCCCGTGCAGCTGCTCCCAGGTTTCGGGACATGTCTCCCACGGAGGGAGCCCAGCAGGACAGCTCAGTACCCGAGTGCCCTGAGCCTGCTCGGGACAATTCCTCTGGGCTGTGCCCATCTTATCCGGGCTGTGCCCGCAGTGCCAAGCAGCAGAGAGGGCAGCTCAAGCCTCAGCAGGGCTCAGGCCCAGAAGCAGAGCAACTACCTCCTGTGGCTGTGTCTGGCATCGCCTCCCTTCCTGCAGGAAATGCCACCTTCAATAGAGCCCCTCTGTCCATCCCTTGAGAAAGGAAGAGGCACAGCTGGATCAGATGGAATCATTGCACATCCAGGAGGTGGCCTGTTCAGGAGGCAATACTTGTCCAAAACATGGATAAGGATCAGGAAAATTGATCTTGGAAGGGCATTAAACCAAGAAACAAGTACTTCAAAACCCCTGGAGGTGGCTGCCATGGTGAGTTCCCTGAGGTGTCAAAGGCCAAGCCACACCCATGGCTGCTTTCCCTGAGGTGTCACAGCTGCAGCCCCAGCCCCATGGCCGGGTTTCCTGAGGGCTGGCAGTCCCAGTCTCGCTCCATGGCTGGTTTCCTGAGGTGTCACAGTCCCAGTCTCGCTCCATGGCCAGTTTCCTGAGGTGTCACAGTCCCAGTCCCACTCCATGGCCGGTTTCCTGAGGTGTCACAGCCCCAGTCCCGCTCCATGGCTGGTTTCCCTGAGGGCTGACAGCCCCAGTCCCACTCCATGGCCAGTTTCCCTGAGGGCTGACAGCCCCAGTCCCGCTCCATGGCCAGTTTCCCTGAGGTGTCTCAGCCCCAGCCCCGCTCCATTGGCAGTTTCCCTGAGGGCTGACAGCCCCAGCCCCACTCCATGGCCAGTTTCCCTGAGGGCTGACAGCCCCAGTCCCGCTCCGTGTCCGGTTTCCCTGAGGTGTCAGAGCCCCAGCCTCGCTCCATGGCCGGGTTTCCTGGTCACTTTGAGGTGCTGTTCCTCTCTCTCTGTGGAGAAAGTAGAGGCCCAGGAGCTTGCAGAGCAAGCCCAGAGCCACGAGGGCTCTACTGCCTGCTCAGCCCTGTGTGAGCTCTGCTCCTTCATGCCTTCTCCTCCCGTTGTCAGGTCGCACTGACACTCGGCCTGAGCCCAGTGTTCCCTTTTGGGGCCAAGGGAAATCTCTGCTCCTGCCTCTGGCACAGGGTGCTCTGCCAGCAGGTCAGGGAAGGAGACAGCCCTGGAGAGAGGCATGAGCAGTGGAGGAAAGCCAACATCACTGCAGTCTTGCAAAAGGGCACCAAGAAAGAGCCAGGAAACTGCAGGGCCATCAGCCTCAGCTCCATCCCCAGAAAGGTGACAGAACAGCTCCTCTTGGATGCCATCTCTAAGCCTGTGGAATAACAGGAATGGAAACCATGCTTGACCAATCCCATAGCCACCTGTGCTGCAGTGACTGGCTGGGCTTGTGAGGGGAGAGCAGTGGTTGTTGCCAGCTGGGACTTCAGCAAGGCTTTGTCCCTGCCTCCCATAACAGGCCCCTGAGGCAGCTCAGGGACAGTGGGGCAGAGAAGTGGACAGGGGAGCTCCAAACTCAGGTAGCTGTGAGCTCAGGGCGCCGTGCTGGGCCCAGCCTTGTTTGCCTTATTCCCCAGTGACCTGGCAGAAGGGACAGAGTGTTCCCTCAGTGTTTGCTGATGGGACAGAATTGGGAGCAGGGCCTGAGGCACCACAAGGCTCTGCTGCCCTTCAGTGAGACCTGGAGAGGCTCGAGAGTTGGGCAGAGAGGAACCTAATGAAGTTGCACTGGGAAAAGCCTCTAGAAGAGCTTCAGGCTTTGTAATTACCAGGCAACAGAAGTGTTTTAGTATAGTGGAGTCTATAACGTTGTCTTGTAATGTCCAGTCAGGGAAACCACTGCGTCTCTGTATGTCATAGGACCAGTCACTTGTATGTATGTCAAGAAAGTCTTTGGGAGAAACATGAATGAATTCAGAAACTTCCCCTGATATTATTTTGGATTTTCACGATTTTCTGGAATGCTGGGTGAAGTGTAAGGATGCCAAAAGGAAAGTGAAAGCAAACCAATAAATCTTTAAAAACTCAGAAGCCTCTCCTGTCTGTTCCTTGAAGAAGTTGCCAAACAATGTCACTTTTGCAATCCTTTGAAAGATCTTATAGGAAAAAGCATTGGCCAAAAGTGCTGCCCTGTGTTTCTGAACAGCAACATGCATTTTGTGTTGATGCAAGGTTTGTACCAGGGTTTGGGGTTTTTGTGTGTGCTTTGAATGTGAGTCTTTGCAGGACTATTAATAATTAGACCATGTACTGAAGAGAACATGTTACTGTGTTGTGCTGTTCAGTGCTGAAGAGGGTTGAGACAGAGCAGGTAGCTCTGTGTCTGTGTGTAATTGCATGAGCAGCACGGGAGCAGTGCCCAGGGCCTGGAGAAGCAAACGGGTTCCCGGTGCTGAGGACAAGGTGTCCAGAGCTCGGGATTGTCCGGCCAAGCTCTTCTGGCTCCTTGTGCTTCGAGACCTAGCCGGGAGCCCTGCAGAGCCCCGGGTGCAGCTTCCTAACTTCCCCCCTCTTCCTCTGCCTCCTCCCTGCCTCCAGGGTAAAGGCGCTCCCTGGCATTGCACTGGCTGTGCCTCCCTCCTAGACCAGTGAAGGGATCGTTTCCCAGCCAAGGTGGCTCTCCCATGGAGACAGGAAAATGGGCAAACTCCTGCTGCCCCAGCATCAGGCAGGTGCAGTGTGTCCTTGCCTGTCAGTCCCTGCCCTGCTTCCCAGAGATGCCACTGATTGTTCCACAAGTCATGGATCTGCATTTCCAGGAGCATGTTTGCAAAGACACGAAAGAGAAAAATTGACAAGAATTGTTTGTGCTTCTCTTCCTAATTTTTTCCAATGTATTTTCTAGTAGGAAAGCATGGACCAAACTGGCAAAGTTCCTATAATGTAGGAAAAGCATCCTCCTGTATTTGACTTGAGTTGAGGACAGTTGCAAGCTCTCCTGTCAAATGTACACAGAAAATTCTCAGTGAATTTTCTGTCTTTCTGCTGAGTCAGTATAAAAGATGACGTTTCTCAGAAGCTTAATACTAATTTTTCCATTTATATGGAAAGTCAAAGTTGTTAGTTCATATGATGGCAGGATAACGGAGGCAGCTGTGGTGGTGTCCAGGTTTATCTCCTGTACCCAATGGTGATCAGCAGCAGCATCAAATCAGGTTCATCTTAGTTTTCTGCAGACAGGTCTTGATGAAAACATCAGTTCACCTAGAGCAGGGTTTGAATCCCTGTAGTGCAGCTGACTCCGCACGGGCTCTCTGGGCCACCGCCTGCCAGGGGCAGGAGCAGAAATTTCCCTTGGCCGGGGCCGGAGCCCTAGCGTGGCAGTGCCTGAACAGCACCTCCCTGCCTACAGTGCCACCCTGGCTGGCTGCCCCAGGGCCTGGCATTTGACCCTGCACTTGCTGCAGGAGTCCTGGCCCTGCTTCCACCCTGAGCAAACGCTTGGACCATTTTAGAAGCTCGGTGCCCAAGGGGGCCGCCACAAGTGGTTGCCAGGGACCTGGGGCCATGGCTGCCCCGATTTTGGGTACACGGTGCTGATGTCAGAGTGGCCATTGTGACCTGTGCCACCAAGGCCACAAAAGGGAACGCGGGGCTCAAGCCGAGTGTCAGTGCGACCTGACAACGGGAGGAGAAGGTAGGGCGGGGATGTGGCTGCCCAGGGACCAGAGGGGCCCCACACCTCGGGGCTCTGGGCCTGTGCTGCAGGCTCACCTGCCTCTCCCTTCCCAAAATCACAGAATCAGCAGAGGAACAGCCAGAGGACACTGCAGTGTTACTCAAGGCGACGACGGGAGGAGAAACAGACAGGAGCAGGGCTCACGCAGGGCTGAGCAGGGAGTAGAGCCTCGTGGTTCTGGGCCTGTTCTGCAAACTCCCCCCCCCCCCCTTCTTTCTCCCATAGACAGAGAGGAACAGCACCTCGAAGTGACCACGTCCTTCGAGGAGATAGACTCAGCGTAGACAGCCGCCATGTCTGACAGAAAGCAGGAGGGTCCTGGTGCCAGGGAGCCAGGTGAAGGCAAAGCAGCTCTCTGATAGCTTGGCCCAGGGGCTCTTGTGGTAGCAGGCAGCGTGGGGATCAGAACAGAGGCAGAGGGAGGCAGGAGCTGCTTGGCCATGCCAGGGCTGGGAGCCTCCTTCCTGCCCAAGTGGGGCCCAGCTGGGCCAGGGGGCAGCTCCTGGGACAGCCGTACCCGCAATGGCCCCCGCTCTGCAAGGCCTCCAGCGCTGCCCGTCAGCCAGGCAGGGACAGAGCACCCTTGGGGCTGATGCTGCTGCAGGCTCAGAGCCCCGCACAGCTGCTCATGCCCGGTGCCATTGGCTCTGTCCCCTGCAGCCTGCATGCTGTGTCGCCGTGCCGAGGCTGACCCGGACATGTGCGGTGACAAACTGCAGAAGGGTGGGCTCTGTGCCCACGTGTTCTGCATGGTGAGTGGCTCCGGGCGCTCCCTCCACCTTTGCAATGGGCAGCTCCTCCCGCCCCCTCCTCATCAGCTTCTCCCCTTGGCTGCAGTTCTTCGCCACTCTACTATTTCGGCAAGAGACGGACCGCGGGGGACTCATGGACTTTCTCCCTCGAGATCTCCTAATTGCAGTGCGGCGGGCGGCACAGAAGGTGAGAGCCTGACAAGAGCAGGGAGATTTGTGCCTGGCGAGGTTTGCCAGAGCTTAGCCCAGACTGCAGGAAAGAAAGGCCGGCCCAACAGTCGGGACAAAGTCTGGCTCCCAGCAGCTCTGGCACAGATGCCCTGGCACAGCAGCCTCCCTCCTCCAGCTGGCGGCTCTGTGGGCTGGGAGCCGGCAGCGGCCATGTCCTGCGCCCTGCCCTTAGCCCTGGGGCTGCCTGGGGAGGCCTCGAGGCTGCTGCTGCTGCTGCTGATGCAGCTGCTTGGCTCTTTCCAGCGCTGCTGCGTCTGCGGCCAGAGCGGGGCAACCATCATGTGCTGCAGGGAGAACTGTGACAGATGGTTCCACTTGCCCTGTACCAAGGAGGGCGGCTGTGTCAATCTATACGTTACTCCGTTCAGGTACCTCATCTCTCTTTATGGCCACCCCTGGGGAATGATCCAGCATTTCTCACTTTCCCCATCCCTTTGCCCCCAGCTCTTTCTGCCCTGAGCACCGTCCAGAGCAGGAGGTGGATGCGACTCCTGAGCCGGACACCGTTTGCCCCATCTGCATGGAACCTGTGGAGGACAGAAAGACCTTCACAACATTGGTGTGCCCAGCGTGCAAAAAGGCCTGGTTCCACAGGGACTGCATCCAGGTAGGAGCCCTCCCCTGAGCCCTGGGGCACAGCAGGTGCTCAGCAGCAGCAGCAGCAGCAGCAGGGCCTCGCTCACCCTGCCTGTGTTTGCCCTGCAGGGACAGGCCTTGCGCGCTGGTGCTTTCTATTTCCAGTGCCCCCTGTGCAGAGACAGTGGGGAATTCCCTGTTGAAATGTTCATCTTGGGGATCCGAGTCCCCTTCAGGTTGGTGTCCTTCTGCCTGGCCCACCAGCCAGGAGGGTGCAAGTGCTGTGCTGTGCCAGGCCCTGCCCCAGGAGCCCTGGCCCTGCCCTGTCCTGTGAGTCTGGGCTTCAGCTTCACCCCCAACTTGGAAAAGCGCTGGAGAAAGAGCTGGGACACCCTGGACCTCCGTGAGGGAGAGCAGCAGAAATTCATCATCTCTTCCTTTCTCCATCAGACAGCCAACGTGGGAGGACAACGATGCCTTCGCAGATCTAGGAGTGAGGCACGGCCAATGCAATGCCAGGGATTGCCTTTACCCTGGGGGCAGGGAGGAGGCAGAGGAACAGGGGTAAGTTGGGAAGCTGCACCTGGGGCTCTGCAGGGAACCTGTGTCTCGACAAGGGCTCAAAGCAGGAAGAAGCAGAAGCGCTTGGCTAGACAACCACGTGCTGGTACACTTTTTGTTCTCAGTGCTATGAGCTTGTTTGCCTCCCCAGGCCCTGGCAATTGCTCCTGTGCTCCTCCTGTGCTGCTGAGGGCACCCACAGGCGCTGCTCTGGCCTGAGGAACAGCACACAGAGATGGGAGTGTGACAGCTGTGCTGGGCTCGGAACATGTATGAGTCAAAGTCCCCGGTGTCCCTGGGCTGGGGGCAGTGCCCAGGCCGGGCTTGGCAGAGCGCAGCATCCACTGCTGGAGGGCTGGAGGCACTGCTCTGGCCTGGCCTGGCCGGGGCCTGGGTGATCTTTGACATTCCTGCTTGCCCTTACAGCCTCCAGGGATGAGACAGAGCTCAATGGCCCCAGGCCGGCCAGACAGTCAGGACTACAATCTGCTCGTGGCTGGTCAGAATCTGAGGCCATCAGCCCCAGCTCCCACAGCCCTGTGCCATTGGTGCTGGTTTCCCCACCTCCATCTCCAGAGACGGGCAGCCACAGCAGGCCCCAACACGCAGCATGGCAGCAGGCGCTGCCATCTTCCTCACTGGACACCAGCAGCATCAGCAGATCAAGGGCAACACGCAGCACGTCCCCTGACCCTGAGGACAGGGTCCATTCCAGACGTGCTGGGCCCAGCCGCAGGCGAAGCTCCTCTCGCCGGCAAAGTCGCGCCCAGAGTCCACCTGTCCGGTCCAGGAGTCACTGTGACAGGGACAGTAGGACAGGGCCAAGGGCTGAGAGGCCCAAGCAAAGGGAGACACCATCACGGACATCCCCCAGACGCAGGTGCTCCCGCCAGCAAGGTCGTGCCCAGAGTCCACCTGTCCGCTCCAGGAGTTGCCATGACAGGAACAGAGGGACAGGGCCAAGGACTGAGAGGCCCAGGCGAAGGGAGACATGGTCAGGGCCATCCCCCAGACGCAGGCGCTCCCGCCAGCAAGGCTGGGCCCAGAGTCCACCTGTCCGCTCCAGGAGCTGCTGTGACAGGAGCAGTGGGACAGGGACAAGGGCTGAGAGGCCCAGGCGAAGGGAGACATGGTCAGGGCCATCCCCCAGACGCAGCCGCTCCCGCCAGCAAGGCTGGGCCCAGAGTCCACCTGTCCGCTCCAGGAGTGTCTGTGACAGGAGCAGTGGGACAGGGACAAGGGCTGAGAGGCCCAGGCGAAGGGAGACATGGTCAGGGCCATTCCCCAGACGCAGCCGCTCCCGCCAGCAAGGCTGGGCCCGGAGTCCACCTGTCCGCTCCAGGAGTCGCCGCGGCAGCAGCAGTGGGACAGGGACAAGGGCTGAGAGGCCCAGGCGAAGGGAGACATGGTCAGGGCCATTCCCCAGACGCAGGCGCTCCCGCCAGCAAGGCTGGGCCCAGAGTCCACCTGTCCGCTCCAGGAGCTGCTGTGACAGCAGCAGTGGCACAGGGACAAGGGCTGAGAGGCCCAGGCGAAGGGAGACATGGTCCGGGCCATCCCCCAGACGCAGGCGCTCCCGCCAGCAAGGCTGGGCCCAGAGTCCACCTGTCCGCTCCAGGAGTCGCCGCGGCAGCAGCAGTGGGACAGGGACAAGGGCTGAGAGGCCCAGGCGAAGGGAGACATGGTCAGGGCCATTCCCCAGATGCAGCCGCTCCCGCCAGCAGCGCCGGGCCTCAACTCAAACTGTGCGGTCCAGGAGTCGCCAGGACAGGAGCAGGATGACAGCAGCGAGTGCTGAGAGGCCCAGGCGTAGGGGGACATGGTCGGGGACATCCCGCAGGAGCAGCCGCTCCCACCAGCGACGTCGGACCTCAACTGGGACCTCCAACAGCAGCACGTAGCGCCGTCATCTTTTCTTTCTAGGCCGTGTGTTCCTTGCCAGAAGTGAAGGTGAGAACGGTCAGTGCAGGGACCCTGAGATGTGCAGCTCTGTGGGCAAACCCTATTAGCTCTTGATGTTTCTACTGGCAGGAAGAAGTCTGGGCTAAATACCTTGATTTCTGTGTAACTGTGTATTCAGTGAAAAGTCACTTAAGGATGTGGCTAATTAAAAAGGACTCTTGTTCCTGCCTTTAGACTTCAACCTCAGATGTTTCCCCACTGCTTACCCTTGATAATGAACCACTCCTTAATGGGCTTGGATATGCTTAGGGAGACATTCAGAGCCAGGTGGCTCTTAGGGAAGCTGTGTCCGAAAAGGACGTGTGCTGTGTTGCTATCCTTGAACAATCTCATTTCAGTAAAGCCAAAAAAAGAAGAAAGAGATGAGACACTGCCTCACTGTCTGAAGACAACTCCTACACCATTGCTGCGGATTTGAAAGAGGCCTTTCAAAGAACAAACCAGAATAGATGGTATTTCCTCCGTCTATTCTGGTTTATTCTTTGAAAGACCTTCAAAGAGCAAACCAGACTGAGGAAATACCCTGGGACAAAGAGGATGCACAGGACTCTGCCCCAGATGACCATTTGGGACCTTTGCCTGAGGATGATGCAGCTCAGGAGACGAGTTACTTCAAGTTTTCTTTCTTTGGAGGCACAGAGGAGTTGGGCATCAAAGAAGGTAACAGCAGAACCCTTCTAACAGTGCCATTGCTAAGGAAGAGCTTCTGGCAGGCACTGTAGGGCAATATGGTGTAAAAAAGGTCAGGATGCAGGGGATTTTCAGCAACAGAAGTCAGTAATTAGGCAGAAGCATTTTGATCTTCATTTCTGCTTGCTAGGGTTGTGGTAGATTATTGAGAGGTGCCTCATGCTTGCATCTCAGGAATTCTGAAAGGCATGCTTTGAGAAGGCATTGGGGGTTTTTGCTGAGTGGTGAAAAAGCTTGTTCTCATGCCCTGAATTCCTCAAACAGGGAAAAAGGTGACACACCAGTCATATCAAGTTTCATAGGAACTCACAAGGCTTTTAAGGAAATGTGCGTTAATGTAGAGGGAGGAGCAAAGTCCGAGAGCTGGCCCCAAGATCCATGAACATTCTGTTTGTTACTGAATTCTACTCTTGGACCTTTAGAAAAAGGAAATGGAATGACACATGATCATTGGGGTGTCCTAACCTTAGATAAAACAAGGCCGTCTGAAATGAAGATGAAACAACATTAACTCAAGTCCCAGTCATGTAGGAGAGAAAAGAAACCCCGTGAAGTTACCCAAAATATTAAAAAACCCAACGCAACAGCACAAAGCAATGAGCCCCCCAGACTTGCGCTGAACTGAAAAGGTATTCAGTGTCTTCTGAATGCAATGAGAAATGTTTAAGAATACATAAGGGCTCCCTGGAACAAAGTGGAAAATACAAAGTGGAGCAGAAATGTAGCTTAGAAAATCTGGCAGGGTCAGATTCTGTCCTTCCTAAATCTCTCTTCTCCACTGTAAGTGTTTCACGTGAAAGGAGGAATTCTTCCTGATGATTAGAGGAATAATCTGGTTTTGGCTTTTTTTCTCTATTGGTGCTGTCATTGCAGAGCCTCACGCGCTTGGGACAATAAAGCCGGTAAAAGCCACATGGCAAGAGGATCCACGTTTCCAGGACAGCAGTTCTGAGGGTGACGATGAGCCTGAGATGTCAGAAATTGAACAGGACCAAGAAATGCAAGTTCCATTTCTCTTTGTTGTCTACTTGGCTGTAGTAGTTGGATGCTGTGGGAATATTAATAGCAGCACTCAGGGAATGGGAAACTGACATTGCACACCTCTGAGCAATGAAAGTCATCTTAGAAAACCGTTTGTGCTGCACAGAGTCAAAACTCCCAGCAACCCATTGGATGTGAATGTGAATATGGAAAGAAAGAGCAGAGCACAGGAAATTAACTGGGTCATTTTGGTTTGACCAACTCCAAACTGAGTTTGGCCAAAAGCCAAAGACACAGTCAGTTTTCTCTTTAAAAGAGGATTTGGAAAATAAAAAGATTTATTTGGTTTCTAGGGAATAAAGCTTTTCAATGTATGGCATTTCTCTGAAGCACTACAGGATTAACTTGTGTTCATGAAATTTGATAGTACAATTTAGGATGCTCAAATCCCTTTGTCCTTTTCTAGGTTTCTTTCTTTACCATGCACAGGAAGTGCTAGAGTTTTTTTTTTTTGTTCTCCAAAGATGATGAATGCCTAAGAGGTATGATAGAATTTCTTTACGCTCTTTTATATTTTTTTTTCCTTTTAAACCCTTCCTGTAATTCAGTGAGGAGGAAAAAATGCTGCCTAGTTATCAAAGTTTTCTAGTCAAAATTTGCCACCCTCACTTGTGATCCAAGTTGTGGTAGAATCCCTTGAGAAAGTCCTGGCAAAATAAAGGTCAACCAGATTTTCTGGCTTTCTTTTCTTTCAGACAATTACCAAATAGGAATCTGGACTTTTAGAGTTTACCAAAAACTTAGTCACTTGACAGCTTATGTAGACATTTCGGATCCTTTCGGGTATTTAAATCATCTTTATCTTTTTCCTCTCTTTCTGGTGTTACTATTAGAAATGAGGAGTGTTCTTGTCAGCCACATATGTCCCTGTGGTTCTTTGTTCTAATGAATCTGGGGTTTTGCTTCTGAATCCAGTGAATTTTGTATTTAGAAACAAAGAAAACAACATCCAAAGGAAACATGCACAGTCCCCAAAACCTGCACAGGCCACCAAAACAATTGCTGGCTAGATTTTGTAGAATAGAGTCTTAAGCTTAAAGGATGTGCCTTCCATGAGACTGATTCCATAACTCTGCTGAAATGCACTGCTGTGTTCACACAGTTACCAGCCTGCAATCTTCCAGGCAGCCTGATTTACAGGGTGTGTTGAAATGGAGAGCTCAGGCCTCAGCAGGCCTCAGTTCTGGGGGAAGATGTGGGGTGCTGGTGCTGAGCTTCTAATGCAACAGCTGCAATTTCACTGCAATTCAGATTGCAGCATGTTGAGGAAAAGTGCTGCTGCCTTTGATTGTTCTTAGCACACCAGGCTGCAGTAGGGAACATTTCTGCTGGAGCCAAGGCGTGGTGGGGGCAGGAGAACAGGAAGGATGTGAAGAATTGATTTCTGATTTTAGTGCTGTGGTGGTCAAGATTGTTAGAAGTAGCAGCACATTCACAAGTGTTTAAGGCTATTAATTGGATGTTTCTTTTGTGCAGAGGGTCCAAGTTATTTTGTAGATTAGTAGAAGTCAGTGAAGAAAAAGAGGGTTAGGAAGACAGACGTAGATTATTGCTTGAGGTGAGTATGGAACATCTGTTCCCTGGTAAGTCTAGGTGAAAACTGAGCATGGGGAGGGATTGCAGGTATGAATGTGCATGTAAAATTAAGTCAGGACCTCGAGAAGAGCTTTAAATTTGTGATGAACAGGGAAGAGAAGTTTTTTAGTGTAGCGGTGTGTATAACATCCTGTTGTGTGGTCCAGTCAGGTAAACCACTACATCTTTGTGTGTTACAGGAGCAGCTACTTAAGTGTATGTAAGGATAGTGAATGTAGAGACTTCTCCTCATAGTGGATTCAAGAACTTCTCTTTAGAATTTGTTAGATTTTCATTATTTTCTGGAACGCCAAAGGAAGCATTAGGATACCCTATAGGAAGTGCAAGCAAACCAATAAAGTTTTTACTGATTAGAAGCGAATCACGTTTGTTCCTTGAAGGAGTTGCCAAACAAGGTTACTTTCAACATGCTTTCAAAGGTCTAACAGGGATCAATATCAGCAAACCCTGTTAGGTCGTGTTTGGGAGCTGGGGCTGAGGCTCTCGTGCCCTGGGGAGCCATGGGAAGGCTCCAGGCCTGAGTGTGCGGCCAGGCCGGGGCCATTGAGCTGCAGCCCATCCCTGGTGGATGCAAGGGCAAGCAGGAATGCCAAGGGACCCCAGGGCCGGGCCAGGCCAGTCCAGAGCAGTGCCCCCAGCCCTCCAGGAGCGGACGGGCTCTGCCAAGCCCAGCCTGGGCACTGCCCCCAGCCCAGGGACAGGCGGGTGCTTTGCCCAAGGGCTGGGCCCAGAGCAGCAGAGCTGTCACAGCCCCAGCTGGTTCTGGTCTGCGTGCGGCCCAAGCAGGGCCCGTGGGTGCCCTGGGCAGTGCAGGAGCAGCACAGGAACAGTTGCCAGGGCCAGGGGAGGCACAGGGCTCAGCCTCTGCACGGTGACACAGCATGCAGGCTGCAGGGGACAGAGCCAATGGCACCGGGCATGAGCAGCTGTGCGGGGCTCTGAGCCTGCAGCAGCATCGGCCCCAAGGCTGCTCTGTCCCTGCCTGGCTGATGGGCAGCGCTGGAGGCCTTGCAGAGCAGGGGCCATTGCGGGCACGGCTGTCCCAGGAGCTGCCCCCTGGCCCAGCTGGGCCCCACTTGGGCAGGAAGGAGGCTCCCAGCCCTGGCATGGCCGAGCAGCTCCTGCCTCCCCCTGCCTCTGTTCTGATCCCCACGCTGCCTGCTGCCACAAGAGCCCCTGGGCCAGGCTGTCACAGGGCTGCTTTGCCCTCACTTGGCTCCCTGGCACCAGCGCCGTCCTGCTTGCTGCCAGACATCGCAACTGTAAGCAGATAGAGCCTTTCCAGGAATGACGCAGTCACCTCCAGGTGCTGATCCTCTCTTTCTGTGGGATAAACAAGAGCTTGGGGCGCTGCCATGGCAGGGCTTCCCTCAGCTGTCGGCACTTCCAGCCCGGCTCTGCCAGGGGTTCTGGCAGTGCCACGGCGCACGGCAGCTCTGGCATGGCAGCTCTGCACTGCAGCCTCGGCCAGCAGCCAGATCTGCGGGCTGGGACTCCGCAGCGGCCGCACGCTTCTCCCAGAGCCCGAGCAGCGGCGGCTCGCTCCCAACACCGAGCCGGGAAGGCGCCGAGGTACAGCGCGGGCTCGGCTCTAGGCACGAACCGCCCCGCCCCTCACACCCGCCCGCCCTTTCCCGCCCTCTGGCCCCGCCGCGCGGCGCCCGCGCTGTCGAGGCGACTCTTGCCCACAAGGAGGCGCCCTGAGCCCTGCAATGGCGCCGCGAACCTTCTGGCGCTCTGGAAGGCGCGGGCCTGGACCTGTTGCAAGCTGGGCCCTACGTCCCATTTCCTGAAGAAAACATATCCTGTCATGCCTGGGCTGTCCGCACTTCCAAGCCTGATCAACAGGAAGAGACATTTAACCTGTGACACACATAGCAGCCTACAAGCTCGAAGTGATGGCCAGGTATTAGAAAAGCAAAGTAGTTGTTGCTAGAATTGTCTTTAAGACTCAGGGCTGGGCCCGTTTCACTGATCTCAGACCCAGAGGGAGGTTGACAAAGCTTGGGAAGAAGGATGCCCATTGATAGTGGACACAAAGGATGCAGAATTTAGGGGCCATAAGGACATCTGCTAGAACTGCCAAGTTAAGGAAAACAGTCCTAAAGTTGTCTCAGCAAATATGCTGAGCTGAGCACCAGCTGGGTAAAAAAGAGTGTGATGTTTGCAGGCAATGGGACTTTGGCACCCAAATTATCCTGGGCCTGGCCATGGGATGGTTCTGGTCACCAGAACACATGAAAAGACAGCATAATGCAAGCACTGGGCATTGTGCTTCATAGAACCCAGACAAAAAAGCTGGGAAGACTCTGCTGGATTCTTGTGTGGTATCTACCCCTTCTGTTCCTTCTTCTTCTCAAAATATATTGTAAGCCTGATTAAAAAAACTTACTTAGAGCCATGGTCAGTGCCATATTCTGAAAACTTACAGCTGACTTACAGGTTTAGTATCTCACAGAGCAGGTTTGAGGCCCTGGAATTGGAGGGACAGACAAGTGATGAAGTGGGCAAAAGTCCTTCTGGAATAGAGGAGCACCTAGGGCAGGTCAGGCAACACCATGCATGGTGACCACCTCTGTTCCAAGGAAAGGCAGGGTCCCTTCAGGCCTTCCTAAAAGCATCCCAAGGGAAGGTTTCCATCTCCCCTGCCCTCTTTCCTTGACTTTAGCTGAATCTTTCTCTCACTGAAAGACAGGAAGCTCAAGTGTGTTAGGAGAATACTGTGAGCATTGGCAGCGGTGAACAGTCAGTGTGAAAAACGCCAATCACTTGTTTTTAAAATGTTAAAAAGTTTCATAGTAATAAAATAGTTATAAAAATAGTAACACAATTAGAGTAATAACAATTTGGACAAATTGAATTAAGACAATATGAGACAATAAAAACAAAGAGTTACGGATGTCCGGGTACCTTTTTCTGGGCATCAGGAGCCTGAAAAAGGACACCCATTAACAAAGGATTAACCCTTAAGAACAATAGCCTGTTGCATATTCATATACTTCATACATGATGCATAAATTCCATTCAAATACAGGATTGTGTCTGGTCATTGTCAACTTCTTTCCTTCTAATCCTAACAGTGCCTCCAAGGTGAGAAGAAGTTCATTTTTTCTGATAAGAAGGCAAGAAATTCCCTTTCTCTGAAAGATTTAGATGTCCTGTGGCTGCTATCTCGCTGCAAGCCCTTTCTGTTAAACAAAGCATCTTACATAGCATAGTTTCTATTTTTATAACCTAAAACTATATTTAACACAGTGCTTAAGAAAATTAATACAGCATTGCTTTCTCACACAACACATATAATATTCATTTTAATATTTGCGAAAAGCCAATCATAAAATACATGCATTTTTCACAATCCCCACTCTTATTCTTTGTAAATCATTTGGCTTGAGCAATATTTTTTTTCTACTTATATCTTCTGGACTATGCTGGTAAAATAAAACACGGGATTACACAAGAAAGAAATATAAAAACAGTTGTAACACAAATGAAAGATCTTAATTTCTTCTAATACATTACCCCACCAGCTAGATTTTAACATTGTTTTCTAATTTTTGGACTGGTACCTGGGTTGTTATATGCGTATACATTTTTCTTTTTGATTTCTTTTGCTTTTGCTAGAATGACTTTTCTGTGGTCATCAATTTTCAACGATCTGATATATTGAACTTTCCACAAACACCCCCTTCTTTGGCCAATAAACAGTCTAAAGCGAACCTTTCTGATACCCTACAGTTTTTGTTTGGCTTAGCTGACTTAATGTTAACTCTAATGCCTGGGCAGCCTTATTTGCTCTCATTTCTATAACTGCTTGGAGTCTTGTAATACAATTCAACAGATAATTTGGAGTCAATACAGAGTTAGATTGCTGTGCTGGTTTTACCTTTTCCTTTATTATTTGGGGTTTTTTTTCCAAATCTTGAACCGCATCTTCAAGATTAAATTTAAAACAAATCCCTCTCTCTCCTTTTGGACATTCAGTTCTAAATCTATTGCCACTTTTTCTTAAGTTTCTTGTAATCTAATAATTTACTCTGTTTTGCCTACAAGTTCTTAATTTGGATGGGTTATAACAGTGGCTGTTGACATAGGTGTGTGTAATAAAGGAGGAACTTTGGTTTCTTTCTATGTGATGCTTTCTGTAGCATTTGTGACACAATCCTGCTGGTATCCCGAAAGGGAAAAACAACAAGTGAGTGCCAGAAACAGGAATAACAGAGGTCCAGTATGGCTTATACTCCCACCTCCCATGCCTGTGAGGTTGCAACCCACAGCAGGTTTATTTGATCTTCTTGGTGGTGAAATACAGAGGCCAATCTGGTCTTGCCCTCTATTTTCTTGTCACTTTCTCTTAACTAATTGCTAGGCAAATTGTTTTTGACACTCTTTAACTGTGGTCTCTTACTGTTCCTCAGGTAGCTCTCATTTAACAGGCACTAATAATTCCCATCCACAAAACCAAGTCAGTACTTTAACACTTTTTGCAATAAGAGCATAAATTTTGCGAATCACAACACTAATTACTCTTACAATTTAAGCATTTACTTATAACCCACCTAGCATGTCCAGTATTGGAATGAATCAAGTAAAGTTTACTAATGGAAATAGTAATTCCCCTTCTCCCTTGTACAATTCTAGGGCTAAGGTCAGAATACAAAAACGTTCTTGATCTTTCTATCTGAGGTATTCCTCCCCCAAGGAGATGTTTTATTCAGGCAGTGCTCAAATCCAGTGATATAAGCATTATCTTATTTCTTAATTCAGTGTTATTCTTTGTACATTTCTTGGATCATTTGGGTTTTCTCAAACCATTACCACTCAGTCCCCATTGGAAAGTCAGTTCAGTATCACCCGGTTTAAATATGATAGTCCGTTCCTCAAGTTTCTTCACAAGTCCTTTGATTCTGCTGGCATGAATTCACTCTCTTTCCGTGATTTTGATTGTTGCTTCAGTAGTACCTGGAAAGGACTTCTTAATAGCATAGATAATAAAAGAAAGATAATACTGCATTAACTTTTACGATTCGCTTTCCTTCTAAACTTTCTGGGTTTAGCTAAAAGCTTTCTCTACAGCAGCCTCTTCTTCAGGAAAAAAGCCTTCTCGTTAACAGCAAACAAAACACACAAAAGAAAAAAAAACCAAAAAACTTCTTACTTAAGAAAAACAAACCGCTTTGTGAGGTTTGGAGAGTCAGCAATCTCTGCTTTGATTTTATCTTTTAGTGCTAGTCCCCCCTGCCCCTCTTTTCACAGCCCTGCTGTCAGTGCTGTTCTTGGCCCTTCCCCCGGTGCGGCCCCTTGGCTGCAGGGCCGGGGCAGGGGAGAGCAGCCCCGGGCATGGGGACCCTGGGGGCTGCCCTGGGTCTCTTTTGCCCTCTCCCTCTCCCTCTCTCTCTCTCTCTCCCCTTCTCTCTCTCGGCCTACTTCCAGGCTGACGCTGCCATCCTGGGCTCGGCACCCCGACAGTCTGGGAGCCCCCCGGCAGCTCTGCCCCGGAGCCAGCCCGCTCCTGGCCGCAAACCTGTGTCCTCTGCTGCCAGCCCCGCCCGGGGCACCTCCATGGATCGGTCCGTGCCGCAGCCCCCGAGACCCCGCCGATCGCAGGGAGCGCTCAGACACCTCCCAGCCTTGACAACCCCAAACCTGGCGTGCCCAGGTGCTCCTGACATTCTTTCTCTTTCTCTCGTCAACTTATCCTCTTTTCTCTTCAAGGAGGGCCCGTTCTGCTAAGGCTTTTCCGGACCCCAGTGTGGCATTGAATAACCTCTTAACAACCGTGTGTTAAGATACTTCTCTGCCTTTCATGCAAAAAACTTGCATTCACACTTCTGCTCTCTTCTAGCACCAAGATGTCATCACTTCACATTCTAACATCTCAGAGTTTCCTAACTACTTCTCTACTTCAACTTCTCTCTTTCGCCTCTCTCAGTTGTAACCCTTATGGGGTCGATATTTATTCTTCCCCTATTTCTTTCTCCAGCCCAAACTTCTTTGTTGATTTTTTTTCTTCATCCTCTTGGCTTAATTTCAAAACTCTAGCTGTCATTTTCTAATTTTCTGATATAACTCTTACTCTTAATTGCACTTGTAAGACTCTTCCCAATAAATTGCTACCTGCCCCTGGGACCAATAACACATCTCCCACCTAAATTTTAGTTTCTTCCCTCAATTACCACATCTTTAATGACCAGAAATGTAAAACTTCCTCTTTTTGCCCCTGTTACTTTCACTATATGTTTGCTCACACTATAACCTTTTGGAACGTTTAACAGGCAGGTTTTCTCTGCCCCTGTGTCTATAACAAATTCCAATTCTTCTTCTTGGGGACCCACTTTTAAAGTTATCACAGGCTCCTGATGGTATTTGTTCCCCCCCAAAAATTTAAAGCCTATGACTTTTTTTTTTTTTTTAATGGGCCCATTTCTTTAAAGATTTTCAGATCTTCTGCTTACTTAGGACCATTTTCCTTTTTCTCTAAAGTTTGTTTATCTATTTAGTTGGAGTTTTTTCTTTCCCCTCTAAAAGCTGTCTCTCAAAAATCTTTTGTTTTCACATTTCGCCTTTGATATGCTGTCTCATTTATTCTCTTGGTTATGTAATTACAATAACTGTTCATGTGTTTACTCCCCTCCTCATTATTTTAACCCCATTCAGGAGGTACAGTTGGCATTTTGTCTTCTCTGGGGGTCCCTGCAGATTATCTTTTTCTTAAGCTTTTATTTCAGTTGCTCTGATTAATTGCTTTTCTTCCTGAGAAAAATATTATTTTCATTACCAACCACATCTGTTCTCAAGTATACATGTTTGGACCTAAAAGTTGGTCTGATTGTTCAGCTATGCCTATGGGATTCTCCAAATATCTCTTTTATTTATTTCTTAAAATTTCAGACCTCAGACAAAGTCAAAGAAGCATTTACAAACTCTGATCCATCACCCCCCTTTGAGAACCTCTCTTAATGGAAATAGACCAATCTCTTTATCCCATTCTTTTTGGATTTTTATCTTCTACAGCCTTTCTCACGTATTTTTAGGAAGAATCAGGAGAGGGCTTTCTTCTAACTGATTTTTTAGTGTTTCAATAAAGTGATTCCTTTAGAGAGTTTCCTTAAGCAGCCGGAGCTGTGGTTACCAAGGGAATGGAGCTCAGGGCAGGACGGGGAGGCTCGGCACAGCTCAGGGTCTGGGGGCTCCAAAGGCGGGGTCTGCAGCCGGGATGGCCCGAGGGGATCGGCACAGCTCAGGGTCTGGGGGCTCCAGAGGCGGGGTCTGCAGCCGGGATGGCCCGAGGGGATCGGCACAGCTCAGGGTCTGGGGGCTCCAAAGGCGGGGTCTGTGGCTGGGATGGCCCGAGGGGATCGGCACAGCTCAGGGTCTGGGGGCTCCAAAGGCGGGGTCTGTGGCTGGGATCGCCCGAGGGGCTGTTCCTGTGCAGACCGAGCTGGAGCGGGGATCGCCCTCACTCGGCTCACGGTGGCTGATCCGGCAGAGACAAAGCCGGGACTGACCCCGGCTGCAGCGGCGGGAGCCGACAGAGTCAGGGCAGCCGGGGATGGGACAGACGGGACCCCCTCGGTGCGATCAGCGCGGTAACCACGGTGCACACGGCAGGACAGACCCCCACCCCCGGCAAGAACGCGGGCCAGGCGGCCGGACCGGGACAGACGGACCGGGACAGACGGACTGTGCCGGAGCCGGCACAGGGGCTGGGAGGGCTGGTGCGAACGAGTGGGGGAACGAACGGGAATGGATGAGGTAATTTGTTCTCAGCTCTATACTTTCCCCGTTTTGCTTTTTGGATGCTTTGAAATGGTCGACGAGCTAACTGACGACCTTCTCATATTGTTTTTCTCATCACCCTTTTATTTATCTTTTGGCAAATTATACATGTTTCAGGTACTTGTTTTTTTACTCTAAAAGTCTCAATGCACCCATAGTTCTTTTTAAAAAATGATCACACCTAGCCTGTGTATCCCACCGGGCTTTTTGATACACGTCCTCTGCTATTCCCTCGTAAGCGTTTTATTATCTAATTGTCTTCCATATCAAGATGTTTCTAGTTCCCCGATTTATCTTGTTCGCCACAATCTTGTTTTAATTCCCCCCCCTTTTTTTTTCTTCATTTGGAGTTAATATTAACTCTTTCAGCTCTATTTTCTGCTGCATCTTTAGCTTCTTGATCTGCCAATTATTTATTTTATTTCTTCTTATTTCTAGGTCTTTACCTTTTGGTGTCCTTTAATATGTACTATTGCTATCTCTCTTAGGTAATTGTAATGCCTCTAAAACCTCGAAAATAAGTTTCTCATGTACTAATCTTTTTCTTCTTTAATTAAGCAATCTCCCTTTTAAAATTTTTCTTAAGGTATGTGCTACTCTAAAGGCATACCTTGAATCAATATATAACTCTTTTGTGTTAAATTTTCTAATGCTGTTTTTAAGTATATAATTCACAAGTTTGCATGTTTTTTCTCATCAACTTCTGCATACCCTGTATTTTGCAATGAGTTGTATTTCTGTTTGTTAACATAACTCCCAAAGTGCTGTCTTGGGGTATTTCTGTTGGTATTTTTTTTCTGCTTTTCTTTTCCTGTATCCACCTTACTGAATTTCTGTCTCATTTTTCAGTTTTCTATCTATTCGTCCCCTGCTTCTGTTTTTCACTTTTTACTAACAACTTAAATACCACTTTTCTTTCAACTACTTACACCCAAAAAAACCCCTTTTTCTCACACTGCTTTTCAATACAATCCAACTCCCTCCAAGGAGATACGGTAAGGCTTAAAATGCACAATCGACATTACCTATACTTTCATTCGTCTACATTCACTCACTTTTATTTCTCATTCACTTTCACACATTCCTTCACACTCTCAAGACACAAAGGGGATCCTTATTGCTAGAAAATCACAGGTCCTTGTGGCCCCCTCTTTCGCTTTGGGGTTTACCTCCAGGTCTCAGTGTCACCAGGCCCCCTAGAAGGGCCCTGACTCTGGCTGCCTCTGGTGCCCGTTCCCCTGTGAGGCTGTCTGCGTGTCTTTCACACTCTTCAGCTACGGCCCCTCACACGCCCAGGGAACGCTAGCTTGGTTCGCAGGTCACTCGCTCCTCTTGGGCCCAGAAGCCCCCACCCAGCCGGGAGCTGCAGCCTGGTGTGCAGGTCACTCGCTCTTTCCACACCTCCCCCTTCCCACCTGCCCAGGAAGCTGAGGCTGGCTCTGTGTGGGTCTCACTCTCACACACCACAAAACAACACTAAGGTACCTTTTACTTTCACATCGCCTATTACAAGTTTAGGTGTTACTGGCCAGTCCCGGTGCTATTGGATATCCCTCAACCCAGCTGTGTTATCCAACCCCAAATGCTCTTGGGCAATTTTTCCCTCAATCCTGTCGTGTTGTCCAACCCCAGATGCTCTCGGGTAATTTTCCTTCAATCCAGCTGTGTTGTTCAACCTCAGATGCTCTTGGGCATTTTCTGTCCCTCAACCCAGCGGTGTGGTACAACTACAGATGCTCTTTGGCATTTAATTTGTTCTGATGTGTTGTCCAACCCTGGATGTTCTTGGGCATTTTTTTATCCCCCAATCTAGCTGTGTTGTCCCACCCTGAGTGTTCTTGGGCATATCCTCACTCGGACAGAATTCTGCTCAACCCTGCTCTTGGATGCTCTTGGAATATAAATCCCTCAACCCAGCAGGTTTTAGGAGCCCCTCCTGTCCTGTTTCCTAGTGGATTGGGCTAGGAAACCTTGCTCCCCACCACCGAGGGGTCCAACCCCTCCCTGAGACCCAGTCCCAGTCACCCCCGGGGATTCTTTCACTCTCTTATGAGTCGCTTTGTCTCTTTACTGGCCGCTTTTCCAGCGAAAAGTCGGAAACGCAGCGTGGGAGACTCCGCACTCACTTGGCAGGTCTGGGACAACCAGCCCGCCTCTCATTCACACACATTCATCCCCCCGTACCTGCCCCCCGAGAAATACTTACCAATCCTTTTTCCTTCCTGGGTTCTTCGTGCGCACTACTACTCTTAGGGGGCAAATTACAGCAGTTGTAGGGACCCTTTTCCCGTTCTCTTTGTTTTATTGTCTCCTTTTGTCCACAGATCGTAACCTGCGTCTGTCGGTCACTTCAGGGGAAGCAGAGCGAGGCTGCCAAAGAGGGCAGGGCGCGCCTTCCCCACTCTGACTCTCCCAAAGCACCGGCAGCGAGGAGTTAGTAACCATCCTCTGCTACCAAATTGTGAAAAACGCCAATCACTTGTTTTTAAAATTTTTAAAGTTTAATAGTAATAAGATGGTTATATAGTAACACAATTAGAGTAATAACAATTTGGACAAATTGAATTAAGACAATATGAGACAATAAAAACAAAGAGTTATGGACGTCCAGGTACCTTTTTCTGGGCATCACGGGCCCAAAAAAGGACCCCTGGTAACAAAGGATTAACCCTTAAAAACAACAGCCCGTTGCATATTCATACACTTCATACACGATGCATAAATTCCATTCAAACACAGGATTCTGTCTGACCAGTGTCAACTTCTTCCCTCTAATCCTAATAGCACCTCCAAGGTGGGAAGAAGTTTGTTTCTTCTGATAAGAAGGCCATAAATTCTTTTTCTCTGAAAGATCTAGGTGTCCTGTGGCTGCAAGTTATCTCGCTGCAAGTCCTTTCTTTTAAACAAAGCATCTTACATAGCATAGTTCTATTTTAACAATTTTTATAACCTAAAACTATATTTAACACAGTACTTAAGAAAATTAATACAGCATTGCTTTCTAATACAACACATATAATATTCATTTTAATATTTGTGAAAAGCCAATCATAAAATACATGCATTTTTCACACCCCATTCCTGGACATCAGGGCTCTCTGCTCCCCTTTCCCCGGCCATCCCATGGCTCCCAGCCTCCAGACTGGCCATTGGCTTGACCCTGGGATGCCCTGGAATGCCTTGGTCCCCCATTCCTGCCTTTCCCAGTCCCCAGCCCCAGCTGTGTGCAAAACCAGAGACCCCCTGAACTCCTCGTTCTCGAACATCCCTGGTGTCCCCACCCTTGTCCCCCCTTTTTGGGAAACCCTGGACTCCCCTTTCCTGGGCTCAAGGACCCCCTGGAACTCCCTTCTACCTCTCCACGTCCCTGCCCCTGTCTCCTGTCCCTCAGCTGTCCCCTGTCCCTCGGCTCTGTGGGGCCCAGGGTGGCAGCAGGAGCCAGGGCAGCCCTGGGGGAGAACAACCCTGAGCCCCAGCCGGGCCAGTTCCCCCAGTTCCCCCCAGGTCACTCCCAGCATGGGCCCTGTGGCTCCCAGTCACCCCCAGGATGGTCCCAGTCACTTCCCGTTACACTCAGTGTGATCCCAGTATCATCCCAGTCACTCCCAGTATGATCCCAGGTGTTCCCATTCAGCCCTACTATAGTTCCAGACACTCCCAGTATGGTTCCAGTCCTTCCCAGTATGATTCCAGGATGAACCCAGTCACTCTCAGTACAGTGCCATTTGCCCCCAGTATGGTCCCAGTCACTCCAAGTCACCCAGTAGGATTCCAGTCAATCCCAGATACTCCCAGTATTATTCCAGTGACTTCCTTTATGGTTCTTTTGTGATTCCAGTCACTCCTGGTCTCTCCCAGTACATCCCAGTTGTCCCTAATGTGTTTCCACTCACTCCCAGTTGCTCCCAGTAGCTTCCGGTATGATTCCATTTGCTCACAGCCACTCCCAGTCACCTCCAGCATGATTCCTGTCATTTCCTGTATATCCCAGTTGCCCCAACATGGTCCCAATTGCCCTCAGCCTGCCCCTAGTCACTTCCAGTATGATTCCAGAAGGATCCCAGTCACCCTCAGTGTGGTGCCAGTTGCTCCCAGTATGATCCCATTGGTCCCCAGCATGTCCCCATTTCCTTCCAGTGTGATCCCAGTTGCCTCTAGCACAGACCCAGTCCCTCCCAGTATGATCCTACTCTGATGCCATGATGATCCCAGTTGCTCCCAGCTTGGTCCTAGCTGCTCCCAGTTGCTCCCAGTCTGATCCCAGTTGTTCCCAGTGGCCCCTGTGTTACGTTTGGGAATGGGAGGAAATGTAGGGAAGTGATGCAAAGTTTTTTGTGTATCTGACAGTCTGTTGAGCTGCTGAAAAGCTAGACACGCTTTTGTGAAACACACATGGTAAAGATGAAAAAATTCAGAAACTTTTCTTTTCTTTGTTGGTCGGCAGGGAGGTGCTGGGTTTCGGTTTGGGCTTCAGCTCTGTGTCTGGGCTGGGCTGGGCCGTCTTGCTGCAGGCTGGGCTTCTTTTCTATTTCCTGGGCTGCTTGCTGGCTTCTCTCTCCATGGGCTCTGGTTTGGCCGGGCTGGGCTTCAGCAGCTGCCGGGCAAGGAGACAGGGGAGGCTGCGGAGCTTTAGCCAGAGCAGGGCTGGCTGTGGCTGCGAAGATCTCGCTGTCAGGCTGCTGCTTCTTCTTCTTAGCCTGGCTGAGACCAGAGACTTCTGTGGCTGGTGTAGAAAACTAAACACTAACTACAAAGCTGATCTGAACACAACTGAGCCACAGCTTTCTGTTAGTAGTTATTGGTGGGTTAGGTAGGCTTCAGGCGTGATGTTAACTTTTTCAGTGCTTCAGTCTTCTTCTGAGTGAGAGAAAAGAACAACATGCACGTATATTAAAAACAAGATGAAGATATTAAAGGTAATAAAGAAGAAGGTAAGTAAGGCCCAGATGGGAGGGGGAGAAGATGCTTTGTTTTTAGAGCTGAAATCCTCTTGTAAGCTATAAAGAAAAGACTCTTTTCCCTTATAACACATAAAACTATAAGGAAATGAAAGTGTTTGAATTGATATTAGGTAAAGGCTTCTATGTTAAAGTAAGCAGATGTTGAAATAGCTGTAATCTCATGAGAAGTTTGCACAAAGAAAGAGCACAGTCTTGTGCTTCTAAAAATGAAGATCTGTGCTCCCAGAGATGAAGATGATTTTAGAGATAGATAATGAGAACTTTTGCCTTTGAACAGTTCATCTTTAAAACAATACCCCATCAATCAACATAGCCCATCTCCAAGCTGTGGGAAGGTTTGTAGAAATAAGAAAGATTTTACGATAGTAAGGTTCCCCTGGCAGTTGTTATTCATGACAAAATTGAGAACCACGAGAAAACTGTTTTTTTCCTTTTGTAGAAAAGTCTCCATAACTTTATCAAGAGGGACTTCTCTCCCTAAGTGAACTAAAAAAAGACTCTTTGAGAGGTAGTAAACTGACTAGAAATCTTAAGTTTAGTTTCTTTACATTGTCAGTGAGAAAGAAAAAGTTGTGGGGAGAAGTATTCTAAAAAGTTTGCTTTGATTCTTACTACCTTTTTTTTCTTTTTACTTACTATTATTAAAATTTTTCTTTCTACCCTTTTAAAGTTTTGAGACTGCTTTACCTTTCTCCTAATCCTATCTCACAACCAAAAATAAGTGTATTAGTAATTAACCAACACCAAACCCACCACATTCTTTAGTGCATTAGCCAAAAAAAAATCTCAAAATTAAAGAGATCTTATATTAGCAAACCAAAACCACGACACCCTAGCACAGACCCAGTCACTCCCAGTATGACCCCGGTAGGAATCCACTGTGATCCCAGTCTTCCCAGTTGCCCCCAATGTAGACTCAGTGACTCCAGTCACTCTCAGTGTGTTCCCAGTCATCCCCAGTATGGTTGCAGTCACTCCCAGTATATCCCAGTGGGTCCCACTATGATCCCTTTTGCCCCAGTTCTGGCCCTGCTGAGTCCCAGTGTGCTCTGATCCTGCTCCCAGTGGGTCCCAGTGCTGGGCACGGTGAATCCCAGGGTGTCCTGGTGTATCCTGGAGTATCCTGGAGTGTCTTGGTATGTCCCGGTGTATCCCAGTATATCCCAGTGCGTCCCAGTGTATCCCAGTGTGTCCCAGTGTATCCTGCCTGGTGTATCCCGGTGTCCCAGTCCATCCCAGCCTGTCCCAGTCCATCCCGGTCCGTTCCCTTCACTGGGAGTGACTGGGATCATACTGGTGGAAAGTGGAATCTTACTGGGCCAAGTGGATGTGACTGGGAATGACTGTGAGTGTGCTGAAGGCAACTGGGATATACTGGGAGTGTCTGTAACCATGCTGGGGGTGTCTGGGAACACACCGAGAGTCCCAGCAGGTCCAAGGACACCGTGGTGGCACTATGGAACCTCATGGAACCAAGGGGATCATTGTGGCACCCCTGGAGCCCATGGAACCAAGGGGCCTTGGTGACACAGCGGGGCTTCATGGACTCAGAGACCATTATGGTTCTGTGGGGCCTGATGGAACCATGGAGACCATTGGGACCCTTCAGGGCCTCGTGTCACCAAGGGGGCATTATGGCACCTCAGGGACACATGGAAGCAAGGGACCATTGGGTCTCATGGAACTGAGGGAACATGGAACAGGCCTGGCTGGCTTGGCCTCCCAGGGGCCACCGGACAGCTCTGGCTGATGTTGGAATGTCAAAGGCTGCCTTTCATCAGCTCCTGGAGCACTGCGGCTCTGTGCTTTCCTTGCTAGGAAAGGAACTGTCAATCTCTTCTAATTACTCATGGCCAGAACTGGGATTTCAACTCCAAATTTTTCCCATAGGAATATTGCCAGGACAAGTGTGGCAGGCAATGTTTTCAGGAGAGTCACCTCCCATCTGTCCTCAAAACACTGGGGAAGGCTCCGTGCTTTCCTCCCTATGAGAAAGAACTGTCCTACTTCTCCAGGCATGCATGGCTGAGATTGGTCTTCCACCTCCAGAATTCCCTAAATCCAAAGACTGCTCCCAAAAAAAATCTGCCATTCCTGACAAGTCTGGCTGGCCTTGGCCTAGCGAGACTCTCGCCTGCCTTCCAAACACTGAGGCTCTGTGCTTTCCTTCCTATGGAACAAAACTGTCCTTCTCAGCCAGGTGCCCATGGCCACAACTGGGATTTCACTTCCAGCATTCCCTGTTGTGACAGACTGGAGGAGATTGTTGGCTCTAAACATTTTGTGTGGGGGGGAGGAAGGGGCAGGTCCAGCCTTGCCCTGCCCTGGAGCCCCAATCCCCCCAGAGCCTCTATCCCAGCCCAGCAGTGGCTGCCAGTCCCTGGCACAGCACAGGCAATGCTCCACAGCCACCTCTGCAGCCCCCAGCCCAGCTCCTGAGGGACCAAATGAGCCCAAGGCCCACCTGGGGGAAGGGCCCAGGGAGACCAAGGGGTATTGAAGACTGACCACAAGGCAAGCACACATCTTGACCCTAGCTCCTGTTGTAATTTCTATCTGAACACTGCTGGAATCCAGCAGTTGGTAACTCTGTGTGTGCTCCTCTGTATCTTTTCAGCCAACAAAGCCAAGGGAAGGCACAGTTCCATCAAATGCAAAAGTCATTCCTCTGCTGGATATTAAATCCACTTTCCACAGCAGACAGCCTCAGAGCAGTGGAAAGCACCTTCTGTGCCCAGCACAGATCCCAAGGTCCCCCCAAACCCTCCCTGCCCCAATTCTGCCCAGATTTGCTCTTTGCACACACGAGTCACACACTGAAGTCAGGAGCTCCCTCCATGCCCAGAGGGAGGAAAAGAGAGAAAGGGGATGAAGAGCTCTCCTGTGCAGAGCCAAGGTCCAAGTGCTCTGGGATGTCCCAGCAGCATCTGACATGTCCACCATCCCCCAGAGATTTCCGCACAGGAACAGTTTTAGACAAAGGCAAAAGAAAAGGCAATTCTGTGAGATATAAACACAATTAAGATGTTGACTAATATGATATTTATTTCAGCTTCAGAAAGATTGGGCAATTCCCTGAAGCTCAAAGCATGAAACCAGTCAGCTGAAGGGCACTTGAATGACCAGAAAGCACCGGGAGGAGTGCTGAGGGTTTTTTGGAGGACAATGGACATATGCAACATGTTCACAATCCAGCCTTCATAGAACCTGAGTGAGGTCACCATGCCCTTGAAGGACACAAAAGAAGGAGAACACGCTCAGCAGCAGACGGTTCAGGATGCAAAGGCAGACAAGAAAACCACAGCGAGATGCATGAAGAAGAAAGACTAACTAAAATTAACTGAAATATCAAAATGCGTGCGTAAAAAGGATTTAACCAATCATGTATCAGCTTGAGGTGTGAACAATAGAGAACAATATAAATATGGCTTGCTTTTTGTAATAAATTGGTTTCCCTTATCATATTAATCATGGTGTGATGTCCCATTAATGATCCTCTGCACCTAGGGACCAGAAATGCATGCAAGCCTCCACCCCAAGAGACATTATGAATTCAAAAAACATGGCCATTAACTGCTTTATACCAACACAGAGTAATGGCAACCAAAATGCAGTCAGAACAGGGTTTTTTCCACTCTCTCTCAAGCCCCACACGTTGGGCACCATATTTTGTCCTGGTTTAGGGCAAATTTGGGAGAAAACCTCCAAAGGGGCTCCTCCAGAAAGCAAACGCACATTGCCCCTCCCCACAACTGGGTCAGGAAGGATTCCCTGGAGAGAAGTGGAAAGAACCTGTTTATTTAACAGGCAAAGCACCCCCAGCACACAAAATGAACAATACCAGGTGACAACACTCTTTCACCACTCTGAAAAAGATGACAAATTCAGAAAGTCTCTCTTGGGAGTGGTCGCTCTGTTATCAGTCCCTCCGGTGCTGGGGCAGCTGCTGCAGCCACAAGGTGCAAACTCTCAGTGTTTCCCAGGTCCCAGTCCGGAGCAGGTTTGAGTGGTTCCAAAAAAGAGAAAGGAAAAACAGTCCAGGGAAAAATTCGGAGTGCTTAGCTAAACTAAGTAATGAGCAGAAACAAAAGCAAGAGCAAAGCAAAAAGCCAAGCAAAAAGCAAAAGCAGCACCATGCACTGCCCTGTCTCTGTGTCCCGCCAGCCGTGGGGGAGCGGCTGATAACAAAACCAAAACAAAACTTCGCTCTTCAGAGCCAGTCTTGAAGGCACAGAACATAATATCCAGCATAAACAGAACACATGGATGGGGATACAAGCATCATAACGTCACCATAGGACAGTCCTGCACCCAAAATTCTGTCCTGCACCCACTGCTGCATCCTGAGTCCTGTCCTGCACCCCGAGCGGCCGGGATGGCCCGAGGGGATCGGCCCAGCTCAGGGTCTGGGGGCTCCAAAGGCGGGGTCTGTGGCTGGGATGGCCCGAGGGGCTGTTCCTGTGCAGACCGAGCTGGAGCGGGGATCGCCCTCACTCGGCTCACGGGGGCTGATCCGGCAGAGACAAAGCCGGGACTGACCCCGGCTGCAGCGGCGGGAGCCGACAGAGTCAGGGCAGCCGGGGATGGGACAGACGGGACCCCCCTCGGTGCGATCAGCGCGGTAACCACGGTGCACACGGCAGGACAGACCCCCACCCCCGGCAAGAACGCGGGCCAGGCGGCCGGACCGGGACAGACGGACCGGGACAGACGGACCGGGACAGACGGACTGTGCCGGAGCCGGCACAGGGGCTGGGAGGGCTGGTGCGAACGAGTCGGGGAACGAACGGGAATGGATGAGGTAATTTGTTCTCAGCTCTATACTTTCCCCGTTTTGCCTTTTGGATGCTTTGAAATGGTCGACGAGCTAACTGACGACCATCTCATATTGTTTTTCTCATCACCCTTTTATTTATCTTTTGGCAAATTATACATGTTTCAGGTACTTGTTTTTTACTCTAAAGGTCTCAATGCACCCATAGTTCTTTTAAAAAAATGATCACACCTAGCCTGTGTATCCCACCGGGCTTTTTGATACACGTCCTCTGCTATTCCCTCGTAAGCGTTTTATTATCTAATTGTCTTCCATATTAAGATGTTTCTATTTCCCCGATTTATCTTGTTCGCCACAATCTTGTTTTAATTCCCCCCCCCTTTTTTTTTCTTCATTTGGAGTTAATATTAACTCTTTCAGCTCTATTTTCTGCTGCATCTTTAGCTTCTTGATCTGCCAGTTATTTATTTTATTTCTTCTTATTTCTAGGTCTTTACCTTTTGGTGTCCTTTAATATGTACTATTGCTATCTCTCTTAGGTAATTGTAATGCCTCTAAAACCTCGAAAATAAGTTTCTCATGTACTAATCTTTTTCTTCTTTAATTAAGCAATCTCCCTTTTAAAATTTTTCTTAAGGTATGTGCTACTCTAAAGGCATACCTTGAATCAATATATAACTCCTTTGTGTTAAATTTTCTAATGCTGTTTTTAAGTATATAATTCACAAGTTTGCATGTTTTTTCTCATCAACTTCTGCATACCCTGTATTTTGCAATGAGTTGTATTTCTGTTTGTTAACATAACTCCCAAAGTGCTGTCTTGGGGTATTTCTGTTGGTATTTTTTTTCTGCTTTTCTTTTCCTGTATCCACCTTACTGAATTTCTGTCTCATTTTTCAGTTTTCTATCTATTCGTCCCCTGCTTCTGTTTTTCACTTTTTACTAACAACTTAAATACCACTTTTCTTTCAACTACTTACACCAAAAAAAACCCCTTTTTCTCACACTGCTTTTCAATACAATCCAACTCCCTCCAAGGAGATACGGTAAGGCTTAAAATGCACAATCGACATTACCTATACTTTCATTCGTCTACATTCACTCACTTTTATTTCTCATTCACTTTCACACATTCCTTCACACTCTCAAGACACAGAGTGGATCCTTATTGCTAGGAAATCACAGGTCCTTGTGGCCCCCTCTTTCGCTTTGGGGTTTACCTCCAGGTCTCAGTGTCACCAGGCCCCCTAGAAGGGCCCTGACTCTGGCTGCCTCTGGTGCCCGTTCCCCTGTGAGGCTGTCTGCGTGTCTTTCACACTCTTCAGCTACGGCCCCTCACACGCCCAGGGAACGCTAGCTTGGTTCGCAGGTCACTCGCTCCTCTTGGGCCCAGAAGCCCCCACCCAGCCGGGAGCTGCAGCCTGGTGTGCAGGTCACTCGCTCTTTCCACACCTCCCCCTTCCCACCTGCCCAGGAAGTTGAGGCTGGCTCTGTGTGGGTCTCACTCTCACACACCGCAAAACAACAATAAGGTACCTTTTACTTTCACATCGCCTATTACAAGTTTAGGTGTTACTGGCCAGTCCCGGTGCTATTGGATATCCCTCAACCCAGCTGTGTTATCCAACCCCAAATGCTCTTGGGCAATTTTTCCCTCAATCCTGTCGTGTTGTCCAACCCCAGATGCTCTCGGGTAATTTTCCTTCAATCCAGCTGTGTTGTTCAACCTCAGATGCTCTTGGGCATTTTCTGTCCCTCAACCCAGCGGTGTGGTACAACTACAGATGCTCTTTGGCATTTAATTTGTTCTGCTGTGTTGTCCAACCCTGGATGTTCTTGGGCATTTTTTTATCCCCCAATCTAGCTGTGTTGTCCCACCCTGAGTGTTCTCGGGCATATCCTCACTCGGACAGAATTCTGCTCAACCCTGCTCTTGGATGCTCTTGGAATATAAATCCCTCAACCCAGCAGGTTTTAGGAGCCCCTCCTGTCCTGTTTCCTAGTGGATTGGGCTAGGAAACCTTGCTCCCCACCACCGAGGGGTCCAACCCCTCCCTGAGACCCAGTCCCAGTCACCCCCGGGGATTCTTTCACTCTCTTATGAGTCGCTTTGTCTCTTTACTGGCCGCTTTTCCAGCGAAAAGTCGGAAACGCAGCGTGGGAGACTCCGCACTCACTTGGCAGGTCTGGGACAACCAGCCCGCCTCTCATTCACACACATTCATCCCCCCGTACCTGCCCCCCGAGAAATACTTACCAATCCTTTTTCCTTCCCGGGTTCTTCGTGCGCACTACTACTCTTAGGGGGCAAATTACAGCAGTTGTAGGGACCCTTTTCCCGTTCTCTTTGTTTTATTGTCTCCTTTTGTCCACAGATCGTAACCTGCGTCTGTCGGTCACTTCAGGGGAAGCAGAGCGAGGCTGCCAAAGAGGGCAGGGCGCGCCTTCCCCACTCTGACTCTCCCAAAGCACCGGCAGCGAGGAGTTAGTAACCATCCTCTGCTACCAAATTGTGAAAAACGCCAATCACTTGTTTTTAAAATTTTTAAAGTTTAATAGTAATAAGATGGTTATATAGTAACACAATTAGAGTAATAACAATTTGGACAAATTGAATTAAGACAATATGAGACAATAAAAACAAAGAGTTATGGACGTCCAGGTACCTTTTTCTGGGCATCACGGGCCCAAAAAAGGACCCCTGGTAACAAAGGATTAACCCTTAAAAACAACAGCCCGTTGCATATTCATACACTTCATACATGATGCATAAATTCCATTCAAACACAGGATTCTGTCTGACCAGTGTCAACTTCTTCCCTCTAATCCTAATAGCACCTCCAAGGTGGGAAGAAGTTTGTTTCTTCCGATAAGAAGGCCATAAATTCTTTTTCTCTGAAAGATCTAGGTGTCCTGTGGCTGCAAGTTATCTCGCTGCAAGTCCTTTCTTTTAAACAAAGCATCTTACATAGCATAGTTCTATTTTAACAATTTTTATAACCTAAAACTACATTTAACACAATACTTAAGAAAATTAATACAGCATTGCTTTCTAATACAACACATATAATATTCATTTTAATATTTGTGAAAAGCGAATCATAAAATACATGCATTTTTCACACCCCATTCCTGGACATCAGGGCTCTCTGCTCCCCTTTTCCCAGCCATCCCATGGCTCCCAGCCTCCAGACTGGCCATTGGCTTGACCCTGGGATGCCCTGGAATGCCTTGGTCCCCCATTCCTGCCTTTCCCAGTCCCCAGCCCCAGCTGTGTGCAAAACCAGAGACCCCCTGAACTCCTCGTTCTCGAACATCCCTGGTGTCCCCACCCTTGTCCCCCCTTTTTGGGAAACCCTGGACTCCCCTTTCCTGGGCTCAAGGACCCCCTGGAACTCCCTTCTACCTCTCCACGTCCCTGCCCCTGTCTCCTGTCCCTCAGCTGTCCCCTGTCCCTCGGCTCTGTGGGGCCCAGGGTGGCAGCAGGAGCCAGGGCAGCCCTGGGGGAGAACAACCCTGAGCCCCAGCCGGGCCAGTTCCCCCAGTTCCCCCCAGGTCACTCCCAGCATGGGCCCTGTGGCTCCCAGTCACCCCCAGGATGGTCCCAGTCACTTCCCGTTACACTCAGTGTGATCCCAGTATCATCCCAGTCACTCCCAGTATGATCCCAGGTGTTCCCATTCAGCCCTACTATAGTTCCAGACACTCCCAGTATGGTTCCAGTCCTTCCCAGTATGATTCCAGGATGAACCCAGTCACTCTCAGTACAGTGCCATTTGCCCCCAGTATGGTCCCAGTCACTCCAAGTCACCCAGTAGGATTCCAGTCACGCCCAGTAGGATTCCAGTCAATCCCAGATACTCCCAGTATTATTCCAGTGACTTCCTTTATGGTTCTTTTGTGATTCCAGTCACTCCTGGTCTCTCCCAGTACATCCCAGTTGTCCCTAATGTGTTTCCACTCACTCCCAGTTGCTCCCAGTAGCTTCCGGTATGATTCCATTTGCTCACAGCCACTCCCAGTCACCTCCAGCATGATTCCTGTCATTTCCTGTATATCCCAGTTGCCCCAACATGGTCCCAATTGCCCTCAGCCTGCCCCTAGTCACTTCCAGTATGATTCCAGAAGGATCCCAGTCACCCTCAGTGTGGTGCCAGTTGCTCCCAGTATGATCCCATTGGTCCCCAGCATGTCCCCATTTCCTCCCAGTGTGATCCCAGTTGCCTCTAGCACAGACCCAGTCCCTCCCAGTATGATCCTACTCTGATGCCATGATGATCCCAGTTGCTCCCAGCTTGGTCCTAGCTGCTCCCAGTTGCTCCCAGTCTGATCCCAGTTGTTCCCAGTGGCCCCTGTGTTATGTTTGGGAATGGGAGGAAATGTAGGGAAGTGATGCAAAGTTTTTTGTGTATCTGACAGTCTGTTGAGCTGCTGAAAAGCTAGACACGCTTTTGTGAAACACACATGGTAAAGACCAAAAAATTCAGAAACTTTTCTTTTCTTTGTTGGTCGGCAGGGAGCTGCTGGGTTTCGGTTTGGGCTTCAGCTCTGTGTCTGGGCTGGGCTGGGCCGTCTTGCTGCAGGCTGGGCTTCTTTTCTATTTCCTGGGCTGCTTGCTGGCTTCTCTCTCCATGGGCTCTGGTTTGGCCGGGCTGGGCTTCAGCAGCTGCCGGGCAAGGAGACAGGGGAGGCTGCGGAGCTTTAGCCAGAGCAGGGCTGGCTGTGGCTGCGAAGATCTCGCTGTCAGGCTGCTGCTTCTTCTTCTTCTTAGCGTGGCTGAGACCAGAGACTTCTGTGGCTGGTGTAGAAAACTAAACACTAACTACAAAGCTGATCTGAACACAACTGAGCCACAGCTTTCTGTTAGTAGTTATTGGTGGGTTAGGTAGGCTTCAGGCGTGATGTTAACTTTTTCAGTGCTTCAGTCTTCTTCTGAGTGAGAGAAAAGAACAACATGCACGTATATTAAAAACAAGATGGAGATATTAAAGGTAATAAAGAAGAAGGTAAGTAAGTCCCAGATGGGAGGGGGAGAAGATGCTTTGTTTTTAGAGCTGAAATCCTCTTGTAAGCTATAAAGAAAAGACTCTTTTCCCTTATAACACATAAAACTATAAGGAAATGAAAGTGTTTGAATTGATATTAGGTAAAGGCTTCTATGTTAAAGTAAGCAGATGTTGAAATAGCTGTAATCTCATGAGAAGTTTGCACAAAGAAAGAGCACAGTCTTGTGCTTCTAAAAATGAAGATCTGTGCTCCCAGAGATGAAGATGATTTTAGAGATAGATAATGAGAACTTTTGCCTTTGAACAGTTCATCTTTAAAACAATACCCCATCAATCAACATAGCCCGTCTCCAAGCTGTGGGAAGGTTTGTAGAAATAAGAAAGATTTTACGATAGCAAGGTTCCCCTGGCAGTTGTTATTCATGACAAAATTGAGAACCACGAGAAAACTGTTTTTTTCCTTTTGTAGAAAAGTCTCCATAACTTTATCAAGAGGGACTTCTCTCCCTAAGTGAACTAAAAAAAGACTCTTTGAGAGGTAGTAAACTGACTAGAAATCTTCAGTTTAGTTTCTTTACATTGTCAGTGAGAAAGAAAAAGTTGTGGGGAGAAGTATTCTAAAAAGTTTGCTTTGATTCTTACTACCTTTTTTTTTCTTTTTACTTACTATTATTAAAATTTTTCTTTCTACCCTTTTAAAGTTTTGAGCCTGCTTTACCTTTCTCCTAATCCTATCTCACAACCAAAAATAAGTGTATTAGTAATTAACCAACACCAAACCCACCACATTCTTTAGTGCATTAGCCAAAAAAAATCTCAAAATTAAAGAGATCTTATATTAGCAAACCAAAACCACGACACCCTAGCACAGACCCAGTCACTCCCAGTATGACCCCGGTAGGAATCCACTGTGATCCCAGTCTTCCCAGTTGCCCCCAATGTAGACTCAGTGACTCCAGTCACTCTCAGTGTGTTCCCAGTCATCCCCAGTATGGTTGCAGTCACTCCCAGTATATCCCAGTGGGTCCCACTGTGATCCCTTTTGCCCCAGTTCTGGCCCTGCTGAGTCCCAGTGTGCTCTGATCCTGCTCCCAGTGGGTCCCAGTGCTGGGCACGGTGAATCCCAGGGTGTCCTGGTGTATCCTGGAGTATCCTGGAGTGTCTTGGTATGTCCCGGTGTATCCCAGTATATCCCAGTGTGTCCCAGTGTATCCCAGTGTGTCCCGGTGTATCCCGGTGTATCCCAGTTTATCCTGGTGTATCCCAGTGTATCCTGCCTGGTGTATCCCGGTGTCCCAGTCCATCCCAGCCTGTCCCAGTCCATCCCGGTCCGTTCCCTTCACTGGGAGTGACTGGGATCATACTGGTGGAAAGTGGAATCTTACTGGACCAAGTGGATGTGACTGGGAATGACTGTGAGTATGCTGAAGGCAACTGGGATATACTGGGAGTGTCTGTAACCATGCTGGGGGTGTCTGGGAACACACCGAGAGTCCCAGCAGGTCCAAGGACACCGTGGTGGCACTATGGAACCTCATGGAACCAAGGGGATCATTGTGGCACCCCTGGAGCCCATGGAACCAAGGGGCCTTGGTGACACAGCGGGGCTTCATGGAACCCAGAGACCATTATGGTTCTGTGGGGCCTGATGGAACCATGGAGACCATTGGGACCCTTCAGGGCCTCGTGTCACCAAGGGGGCATTATGGCACCTCAGGGACACATGGAAGCAAGGGACCATTGGGTCTCATGGAACTGAGGGAACATGGAACAGGCCTGGCTGGCTTGGCCTCCCAGGGGCCACTGGACAGCTCTGGCTGATGTTGGAATGTCAAAGGCTGCCTTTCATCAGCTCCTGGAGCACTGCGGCTCTGTGCTTTCCTTGCTAGGAAAGGAACTGTCAATCTCTTCTAATTACTCATGGCCAGAACTGGGATTTCAACTCCAAATTTTTCCCATAGGAATATTGCCAGGACAAGTGTGGCAGGCAGTGTTTTCAGGAGAGTCACCTCCCATCTGTCCCCAAAACACTGGGGAAGGCTCCGTGCTTTCCTCCCTATGAGAAAGAACTGTCCTACTTCTCCAGGCATGCATGGCTGAGATTGGTCTTCCACCTCCAGAATTCCCTAAATCCAAAGACTGCTCCCAAAAAAAATCTGCCATTCCTGACAAGTCTGGCTGGCCTTGGCCTAGTGAGACTCTCACCTGCCTTCCAAACACTGAGGCTCTGTGCTTTCCTTCCTATGGAACAAAACTGTCTTTCTCAGCCAGGTGCCCATGGCCACAACTGGGATTTCACTTCCAGCATTCCCTGTTGTGACAGACTGGAGGAGATTGTTGGCTCTAAACATTTTGTGTGGGGGGGAGGAAGGGGCAGGTCCAGCCTTGCCCTGCCCTGGAGCCCCAATCCCCCCAGAGCCTCTATCCCAGCCCAGCAGTGGCTGCCAGTCCCTGGCACAGCACAGGCAATGCTCCACAGCCACCTCTGCAGCCCCAGCCCAGCTCCTGAGGGACCAAATGAGCCCAAGGCCCACCTGGGGGAAGGGCCCAGGGAGACCAAGGGGTATTGAAGGCTGACCACAAGGCAAGCACACATCTTGACCCTACCTCCTGTTGTAATTTCTATCTGAACACTGCTGGAATCCAGGAGTTGGTAACTCTGTGTGTGCTCCTCTGTATCTTTTCAGCCAACAAAGCCAAGGGAAGGCACAGTTCCATCAAATGCAAAAGTCATTCCTCTGCTGGATATTAAATCCACTTTCCACAGCAGACAGCCTCAGAGCAGTGGAAAGCACCTTCTGTGCCCAGCACAGATCCCAAGGTCCCCCCAAACCCTCCCTGCCCCAATTCTGCCCAGATTTGCTCTTTGCACACACGAGTCACACACTGAAGTCAGGAGCTCCCTCCATGCCCAGAGGGAGGAAAAGAGAGAAAGGGGATGAAGAGCTCTCCTGTGCAGAGCCAAGGTCCAAGTGCTCTGGGATGTCCCAGCAGCATCTGACATGTCCACCATCCCCCAGAGATTTCCGCACAGGAACAGTTTTAGACAAAGGCAAAAGAAAAGGCAATTCTGTGAGATATAAACACAATTAAGATGTTGACTAATATGATATTTATTTCAGCTTCAGAAAGATTGGGCAATTCCCTGAAGCTCAAAGCATGAAACCAGTCAGCTGAAGGGCACTTGAATGACCAGAAAGCACCGGGAGGAGTGCTGAGGGTTTTTTGGAGGACAATGGACATATGCAACATGTTCACAATCCAGCCTTCATAGAACCTGAGTGAGGTCACCATGCCCTTGAAGGACACAAAAGAAGGAGAACACGCTCAGCAGCAGACGGTTCAGGATGCAAAGGCAGACAAGAAAACCACAGCGAGATGCATGAAGAAGAAAGACTAACTAAAATTAACTGAAATATCAAAATGCGTGCGTAAAAAGGATTTAACCAATCATGTATCAGCTTGAGGGGTGAACAATAGAGAACAGTATAAATATGGCTTGCTTTTTGTAATAAATTGGTTTCCCTTATCATATTAATCATGGTGTGATGTCCCATTAATGATCCTCTGCACCTAGGGACCAGAAATGCATGCAAGCCTCCACCCCAAGAGACATTATGAATTCAAAAAACATGGCCATTAACTGCTTTATACCAACACAGAGTAATGGCAACCAAAATGCAGTCAGAACAGGGTTTTTTCCACTCTCTCTCAAGCCCCACACGTTGGGCACCAAATTTTGTCCTGGTTTAGGGCAAATTTGGGAGAAAACCTCCAAAGGGGCTCCTCCAGAAAGCAAACGCACATTGCCCCTCCCCACAACTGGGTCAGGAAGGATTCCCTGGAGAGAAGTGGAAAGAACCTGTTTATTTAACAGGCAAAGCACCCCCAGCACACAAAATGAACAATACCAGGTGACAACACTCTTTCACCACTCTGAAAAAGATGACAAATTCAGAAAGTCTCTCTTGGGAGTGGTCGCTCTGTTATCAGTCCCTCCGGTGCTGGGGCAGCTGCTGCAGCCACAAGGTGCAAACTCTCAGTGTTTCCCAGGTCCCAGTCTGGAGCAGGTTTGAGTGGTTCCAAAAAAGAGAAAGGAAAAACAGTCCAGGGAAAAATTCGGAGTGCTTAGCCAAACTAAGTAATGAGCAGAAACAAAAGCAAGAGCAAAGCAAAAAGCCAAGCAAAAAGCAAAAGCAGCACCATGTACTGCCCTGTCTCTGTGTCCCGCCAGCCGTGGGGGAGCGGCTGATAACAAAACCAAAACAAAACTTCGCTCTTCAGAGCCAGTCTTGAAGGCACAGAACATAATATCCAGCATAAACAGAACACATGGATGGGGATACAGGCATCATAACGTCACCATAGGACAGTCCTGCACCCAAAATTCTGTCCTGCACCCACTGCTGCATCCTGAGTCCTGTCCTGCACCCCGAGCCCCATCCTGTACCCAAATTCTGTACTGTCCCATACCCCAAACTGAAAGCTGCCCCCAAACCCCAACCCCACCCCTCATTTATCACCACATTCCTGTTCCACACCTTCTCTTCAACTCCTCCCCCTCTCCCACCCCTGTCCCACCCCCAAATTTATCCCATGTCCCTGATCCCCTCCCTGTTCCCTCCCCAACCCAGCCCTTCCCCGCAGGCCAAGTGGGCGGCAGCAGCAGTGGCAGCTGGTGGGGGCTGGTGGAGTTGGAGGTGCTGCAGCCCCTGAGCCTCCTCACCCTGGACACGCTCCAGAAGTGCATCTTCAGCTATGAGACCCACGGCCAGGAGTGATTGACACCTGTCCCCACTGATCATCTGTAAGAGACACTCTGAGGTTTCCCTCAGCTGCCTCACGACCGCTGTGACGGAGACTGAAGCCCCCTCCCAAGGGCTGAGACTGAGACCCCTATGACTCTAACACAGGGGCCTGGCCGAACTGAAGCCAGATGTTTGCCAAGTGTTGCCTGCAGGTGTGTTCCCTGGACCAAGAAAACAATTGGTCTCACTCACTGCTGAGAACATGGACTGTCTGTAAACTCACCTGTTCCCTCTCGGTGCTTTCAATAGACTTACCTGCTCCCCCCCTTGGTGGAGGACTATAACAGAACCAAGACTTTGAGATTCTCCCTGACGTGACAAGACGGATCTATTGGCTGGACCACGAGGGTTTCATCTCTCCACTGGCAGCTATTCCTCCCCTCTTTCTCTCTCTCTCTCTCTCTCTCCTTTATTCTCCTTTCTAATCCTTCCATCACATCTGCTGTGGGCACTCAACAAGAGGTGCATTTGTTTTGATTAATACCAAAATCCCCTTCCGTGTTGCTTTTGCACTCAGATCAGTTAACAAACCATCATGACCCTCGCTTGTACGAGCGGATCATGACACCATCCTGGTGGCCCTACCATTGTCCCTGCTGGCCATCCTGGTGGCTGTGCTGGCTCTGCCATGGTCCCCACTGGCCATCCTGTCCAATCACTGTCCCTGCTGGCCATTCTGGTGGCCCCAATGGTCCTGCTATCATCCATGCTGGTGGCCCAGTGTCCCCACATGGTCCCTGGTACAGGCAGCCCAGCGAGTACATCCTGCTGCTCACCAAGGTGGGGCTGGGGTGGTGGCCATGGGGCATGAAAGTGGTCAAGAGAGTGGTTGTGGCCATGGAAGGATTGACCATAGAGGCCAGTAGGATGCTGGTGGCCATGGGAAGCTTGGACATAGACTGGTGGCTACAGGGGAACAGTGGTGGCCATGGGCAGCATTGACCATAGAGCTGGTGGCCAGTGGGATGGTGGTGCCATAGGGTGGTGGCCATGGATGGGATTTGGCCCCAGGTGGCCCACAGACTGGTGGCCCCAGTGGCCCGTGGCTCATCTTGCCTCTGCAGGACGAGAATGGCCGCACCCTGTCGGACGAGGACATCGCGGCTGAGGCTGACACCTTCATGTTTGAGGGTGAGCACGAGCTCCCAGGTGCCACTGGGGAGGAGCCACTCCAGTGTCCCCTCACTCACCCAGTGTCCCCACAGGCCATGACACCACGGCCAGTGGCCTGGCATGGCTCTTCTACAACCTGGCCGGCCATCCTGAGCACCAGGAGCGATGCCGCCAGCAAGTACAGGAGCTCCTGGCTGGCCGGGACACTGCAGACATTGAATGGTGAGAATTCCCCAGGGCCACCCCGGTCATGTGCCTTGGGGACACGATGCCACCCCCGCTTGTCCCCAGGGACGACCTGTCCCAGCTGCCCTTCACCACCATATGCACCAAGGAGAGCCTGCGGCTGCACCCTCCTGTCACTGCTGTGTCCCGGCGCTGCACCGAGGACATCCCCCTGTGTGATGGCTGTGTCATCCCCAAGGGTATGGCATGGCCAGGGTGTCCCCAGTGTCACCACCCATCCTCATCTGCTGTCCCTAAAGTGGCCATTCCCATCCCAGCAGGGGTCATCTGCCTGATGAGCATCTATGGGACCCACCACAACCCAGACCTCTGGCCCAAGCGTGAGGTAGGGCCACCCTATGAGGTGTCCCTGTCACCATGGTGGTGACAGCTGTGTCCCCTCGGTGTGACTGTGTTGGTGTCACCCCAGGTGTTCAGTCCTCTGAGGTCCAGTCTGGAAAACAGCAAGGAACGGTCCCCGTCGTCCTTCATCCCCTTCTCTGCTGGCCCCAGGTATGTGCTGGAGTGGGGACAGGAGTGTCCCCAAATGTCACCCCTGTCCCTGGCTGGGTTCACAGTGGGGTGACAATGGGGAGGAGCAGGGAATAAATGGCAGCACGAAAGGGACAGTATCATGGTGGTGGTGGGGATGTGTTGTCCTTGGCCATGGGACACCCCATGGCATGGACATGTCAAGCCATGGACTTGTCTCTAGGCCACTTGTGTCACCATCCATGGCCATGTCCCCCATTTCCTCATCCATGGCCATAGAGCCCCATGTCACCATCTCTATCTGTGACACCTCCCATGCCCAATATCGCCATCCACAGCCATGTCCTTGTCCCCATCCCCACCATATCCCCACCCAGGTCCTTGTCCCCATCCCCACCACATCCCCACCCAGGTCCTTGTCCCCATCCCCACCATATCCCCACCCAGGTCCTTGTCCACATCCCCACCATATCCCCACCCAGGTCCTTGTCCCCATCCCCACCACATCCCCACCCAGGTCCTTGTCCACATCCCCACCACATCCCAACCCAGGTCCTTGTCCCCATCCCTACCATGTCCCCACCCAAGTCCCACAATGTCACCATCCACGTCTTAGTTGAAGGTCTTTATATTTACCCCAATGTTGGGTGAAGGATAATGAAAAATGAAAGAAAATAAAGGCCAAAATAAAAGCATTTATGTGTCCATGCTGGCTGAGTATCCGTGTGCCTGGGCGGGTAGAAAGGACCTTTTCTAGAAAGATTTCCACTCCATTGTCTCCAAAATCCTGGGTTTTGCCCCAGTCAATCACCATTTGGCTGTGGAAGATGCTGGTGGGCCAGAGAGAATTAGAATCATGGAATGATTCAGGTTGGAAAAGACCTCCAACACCATTTGGAATTCTGGATGCCACTCGAAGCAATGACTGGATGCAAAAGGTGAGACGGTTTTGGGGTCGAAAGTAAAAAACTGTGCTGTCCACTATGAAATTCTGATGTCTGTTTGCATCCCAATGGATTTTTCTCTGGCCGTGTCCAAGTGCCCAAGGAGAGCCAGGAAGATGTGGGGACCACCAGCCAGGCGTCTTCCCAACATGGATCACCAGGATCATGGATGACCAAGTCTCCGCCCAGCGAGGGTCACTGTGGACCATCCAGTGGGGGTCCCCAATGGGGGATGGAGTTGAAGCAGCACTCAAAGCTCTTCCTGTCACTGTAGGACACAAAACAACACGAGCGCACACACTGCTGCTCTCAAGGGGAAGAAAAGGGAAGTTTATTTCCTGACTCCAACATTTACAGTTTTCTAAAAGCGACCGTGGATTGGAGGGTGAAAGTGCCACCTCTCCAATGACACTGGACAAACTAACAGTCCATCATATTTTTCTTCTTCTATAAAAGAATGCCAAACAAGAAGTTATTTACAGAAAGTGTTTGAGAAAGTTTGCTACAAGAATGTAAACATTAGAAGGCTCAGAAAATCTTTAAAAATCAAGGCAACACTCTTCCTGCACACAGGGCACTTGTTGGGCATCCCTTACTGCTGCCTCCCTTGGTGTTGGGTCACAGCAGAGTTCTGGGAGAAGTTCTTCCCACACTTGGGACACTGTCAGGGCCTCTCCCCAGTGTGGATCCACTGGTGGGTGATGAGAGTGCAGTTTTTCTAAAAGCCCTTCCTGCAGTCAGGGCAGCAGAAGGGCCTCTATTCTGTGTGAATCTGCTGATGCTTGAGGAGACGGTATCGGCTCTGAAACCTCTCCCCACACTCAGAACACTCATCGGATCTCTCCCCAGTGTGGATTCTCTGGTGGGCAATCAGCCTAGAGTTCTGCCTGAAGCATTTCCCACATTCCCCACACCTGTAAGGCCTCTCCCTGGTGTGGATCGTCTGGTGCAGAATCAGCCTAGTGCTCTGACTGAAGCTTTTCCCACATTCCCCACACCTGTAAGGCCTCTCCCCAGTGTGGATCCTCTGGTGGACACTCAGGCCGGAGGGGTCGATGAAGCTTTTCCCACATTCCCTGCACTTATAGGGCCTCTCCCCAGTGTGGATCCTCTGGTGGGCATTCAGATGGCAGCTCTGCCTAAAGCTTTTCCCACATTCCCTGCACTTGTAGGGCCTCTCCCCAGTGTGGATCCTCTGGTGCAGAATCAGGCTGGAGTTCTCAATGAAGCTCTTCCCACACTCTGAGCACGTGTAGGGGCACTCCCCAGTGTGCATTGTCTGGTGGATGATCAGGCGGCAGCTGTCACGGAAGCCCTTCCCACACTCCCCACACACAAAGGGTCGTATCCCAGTGTGGATCATCTGGTGGAGTTTCAAGCTGGAGCTCCTCCTGAAGCCCTTCCCACATTCTCCACATTTATAGGGCCGTTCATTGGTGTGGATCCTCTGGTGGGCGATCAGGTTGGAGTTGATCCTGAAGCTCTTCCCACATTCCCCACACTTGTGGGGCCGTTCATTGGTGTGGATCCTCTGGTGGACAGTCAGGTGGGAGCTGATCCTGAAGCTCTTCCCACATTCCCTACACTCATAGGGCCGTTCCCCGGTGTGGGTCCTCTGGTGGATGAGCAGGTGGTCGCTCCTGCCGAAACTCTTCCCACATTCCAAGCACTGGTGGGGCTTCTTGCCATCATCAAGCTGCTCATGGACCACCACTTCAGCGCTCTGGCCAGATCTCTGGCTGCCTTCCAGGCACAGGCTGAGTCTCTCCTCCTCGGAGCACCCTGGGCTGGGTTTGCAGCCCCTCCTCTTGAGGGATCTCCGGGGCTTTTCCTCCCCAGTGGATTCCTGTGCCCTGGAGCCGCTCAAAATGGCCTCTTCCACCAGGTTCTGCTGTGAGGATTTGTCCTCCCTGGTCTCCATCCTCAGCTCCTTCCCTGGGGGAGGAAGGACAAGGAGAGGCTGGGATTTGCCTCCGTGCCACAGGGAAGGGGAAGGAGATCCCCCCAGTGCATCCCTGGCTGGACAGCATCAGCAGTGGGGCTGTGCTGCACCTGGGGCCGTGCTGGGCTGGGAGACAGAGCAGGAAAGAGGGGAAAAGGGGCACTGACTTCCTTCTCACCTGCCTCAGTGCCCTGGGGCATCTTCCTCTTCCTCACAGCCTTCTCCATCCAGATGAGGTTTGGGAGTGGGAAATCCTGATTTGGGGGAAAAACAAGATGTGAGTGCATTGCCTTCGGAGGTCCCACTGGCCAAGTCCATCTCTAGAAGTCACCGGACGTCTGGTGGCCAGAAATACCTCCAAAAATCAAGGAGTCCAAAAACCTCTCCCAGGAGTTCCCTGTTTCCAGTGTCCTCACTTTGGGCTTATGGGGGTCCCTCTTCTCAGAGCTGCTGGGGGGGCTGTGGGGCCTGGGCATTCCCCCTCTCCCGGGTCCTGCTTACAGAGGCTGAGGGTCTTTTGGGGGTCCCAGGGGTGAAATTATGATGCTCGTATCCCCATTTGTCTGAAATAAGCTTTGCACCTTTAATACTGGTTCTGAGAGCAGAGAGGGAGGAAGAAGAAGCACGGAGTTTGTTTTCAGAACCTTTCTCACTCCTCCACATTCCTGCTCCTCTCTTGTCTGCAGATGGACAGACAGCGGGACAGAGCCCTCCTTTGCTGTTAGTCAGTTTGAGCTAGCAGAGGAAGAGAAGCTCCCTGGACTGTGGTTTTCGGTTTATCCTTTTCTTTGGACCTGTCTAAACCTGCTCTGGATTGAACACCCAGAAGAGCACCAGGTGCTCACACCTGTGCCCCACCGGGGCTGGGCCACGGCATTTCCAGCACCAGAGAGACTGATAAGAGACTGATAAGAGACTGAGCAAGCCATGCTACAGCTCACGGAGGGACTTTGTGAGTTTTTCATCTCTTTTGGAGCAGCAAGAGATTTTATTGTTTAATACTGTTCATTTTGGGGGCTGGTGAGTGCTTTGCCTGTTCAATAAACAGTTTTTTCCACTTCTCTCAAAGAAAATACTTTTCCAGAACCAGCTGGAGGAGGGGCCACTTGACTTTGCTCTTCTACAGGAAACACCTTTAGAGTTTTTCCTCCCAAAATTGCCCTAAGCCAGGACATTGGCTTTGAAGGTCCCACTGGCCAAGTCCATCTCTAGAAGTCACTGAGTGTCTGGTGGCCAGAAATACCTCCAAAAATCAAGAATTCCAAAAACCTCTCCCAGGAGTGCCTGGTTTCCAGTGTCCTTATTTTGGGCTTATGGGGGTCCCTCTTCTCACAGCTGATGGGGGGCCTGTGGGTCCTGGGCATTCCCCCTCTCCCGGGTCCTGCTCAGGCATGCTGAGGGGGTTTTGGGGGTCCCAGGGCTCACCCTCCCCTGGTTCTGTGGAAATTGTTTTTGTGACACGTGCCAATTGGGAATGGAATCAGCAAATGCTTCTATCTGCTGTGTCCAAAACAAGACACAAAGAAAGGTTTTGAAACTTTCTGACCAAATAGACAAATAAAGCATCAAAATCAAAGAAGTATAGTAGAGCAAAAGAGATGAGGCAGCAAGACGACTGATGCTTAGAATAAAATAGAGGAAGTTGGGGTAAAGCTAAGAGATATTGTAACAAAGCAATTAAAAGCTTATGTATAATAAAAAGCTTGATGCACTTGACAAATCATGTAGCAGACACCAGTGCAAGGCCTCCCTCCAGACAATCACAAGAAGGATAGCAATCAATGACCACCTAGAAATATTGTGAAATTACTGCTCCCAGCTTATTGATATTTGCTAATTTGGACTAACCAAGCATATTGGAAAATGCTTTGTAGGCTTAAAAACAGTATATATAATTTACTGAACTGTGTGTGCTATGAGTGGAGCAGTGACTCCCCAGCCACCCAGCGCTGCGTGCTTGCTTTAAAATAAAAGGTATAGAAGTAAAATTCACATTCGCTATTGAAATTTTACATCAGGTGTTCCAGGGTCCCCTTTCTCCAGCATCCCCCCACTCTAGGCACTCAGCGCTTCCCCTGCTCCCCTTTGCACTCCTGAGAGATCCAAAAGTACCCCCTTCATCAAATAAATTAAAAATACCTCTCTCAGCGACACCAAAATATATTTGGGACTCAACTCCTGTGAAAAACGCCAATCACTTGTTTTAAAAATTTTAAAAGTTTAATAGTAATAAAATGGTTCTAAAAACAGTAATACAATTAGAGTAATAATAATTTGGACAATTTGAATTAGGACAATACGAGACAACAAATACAAAGAATTATGGATGTCCGGGTACCTTTTTCTGGGCAGCACGAGCCGGAAAAAGGGCACCGGTTAACAAAGATTAACCCTTAAAAACAATAACCCGTTGCATATTCATACACCTCATACATGATGCATAAATTCCATTCAAACACAGGATTCTGTCTGGCCATCATCAACTTCTTCCTTCTAATCCTAACAGCCCCTTTGAGGCGGGAAGAAGTTCGTTTCTTCTGGTAAGAGAGCAAAAAATTCTTTTTTCTGAAAGATTCAGGTGTCCTGTGGCTGCTATCTGATGCGAGTGCCTCATTCCTTTCTTTAAAAAAACCTCACTGACATAGTTCTTCTTTTAACTACAAAAGTTACCTTTTATTTACAAGACTACATTTATTATTAAACTGTTAACACAGCACTACTAATCAATACACCAAAATACATATGGTAAATGTGAAAATGCCTGTATTTTATGATTGGTTTTTCGCAAATATTAAATGAATATTATATGTGTTGTGTTAGAAAGTAATGCTGTATTAATTCTCTTAAGTACCATGTTAAATATAGTTTTAGGTTATAAAAATTGTTAAAATAGAAACGATGCCACGTAGGATACTTTTTTAAAGAAAGGACTTCCAGCGAGATAGCAGCCACAGGACACCTGAATCTTTCAGAGAAAAATAATTTATTGCTCTCTTACCAGAAGAAACGAACTTCTTCCTGCCTCGAAGGTGCTGTTAGGATTCAGAGGAAGAAGCTGACACTGACCAGACAGAATCCTGTGTTTGAATGGAATTTATGCATCATGTATGAAGTGCATGAATATGCAATGGGCTATTGTTTTTAAGGGTTAATCTTTGTTAGCGGGGGTCCTTTTTCGGGCTCATGCTGCCCAGAAAAAGGTACCCAAAGGTCCGTAACTCTTTGTATTTGTTGTCTTGTATTGTCCTAATTCAAATTGTCCAAATTATTATTACTCTAATTGTATTACTATTTTTAGAACCATTTTATTACTACTAAACTTTTACAATTTTTCACACACCATAAGCACACGTACCTTTGCTTAAAACAATGCTTGCTTATTTCGAATACAATACCTGCTTGTAAGCCTTAAAACACAACACACAGAGCTCCATTCTTAAGCTTTAACCTTCCTAATATCTTGCTTGTCGGCGGAAGGGAACCAGGACATCAATTTGATCATCACAGGCTCGATTTTATTGATCAGTACGGCGGGTTAAATACAGTTCATAATGAGCTTCATACATATTGCAAAAGTTGAGCTCAGGATTGGTCAGCTTACATATCAGCACCTATGCCTACTTCTACATTCCTATGGTTCTACTTTTGATACTTTCTACATATTCTTAGGATATATTCAGGACTAATCTCTACTCCCTATCCTCATGTTGCAGCAAGGTCACTGCTGACTCTTCCCTTCAGCTTGCTGACTGCTGACTTTTCTCCTTCAGCTTAACCAGTGGCATTATATCAGTGTGGCCTTTCTCAGCTAACCAATTATTAATAATACTCTCCACACCTGTAGCCTACTTACAGTAGTCGTTGAATATCTCTGGTGCATCCAAGACCCGTTCTGGCTTTGAGGGAATATATCTGCTCTTCTTCCTGCTCAATCCAGGTGCCATTTTCTGACTGTAGAGCACTTTCAGGTTATTCTGATAGTCTGTGTGCAGGGGAACAGGTTTGTTAACCTGAGTTAGTTTCCTCCCAGCTGAGTGCTGCTCACCCAACTAGGAATCCCTTGGAGTGAAAATAAAGTCCTAAGAGAAACACTCACAAGCCTGCAGTGCACTAAAATCACTGGCAGAATGAACTGCTGAGCAGGGGTGAGCTACAATTTCCTCATTCATGGAAACAAATTTAACAAACACTTGGGTTTTTGAATCCCATTATATTTAGTTGCAGTTTAAGCTAGAAAGTGCACAGCAGAGGCTTTGATGCTCTTACAGACTTCATGAACGTTTGGAACCTGCAGTACCGGTAACTGTCACCGACATCTTTCCATAAAAGTCCTTTCTTTAGGATTTTTCCCCCTTCTGAGAAGCTGTGGCCTCAGCAACAAAAGGTAAACAATGGTTATCTGCTGCTGGGGAATGCAACAGGTGGATGCGTGATCAGTCTTGGGTGAATGTTTGGATTTACTGACCACTCACAGCGGAGCTGGGTCTCACCCTCTGCTGAGAAACAGCCCTTTGTTTATTCATTCTTTTCCTATTCTTAGCTTAGCTAGCTTCTGAGAACTTTCCTTCTATTTCTTTTAGTATAGTAATAATGTAATATATATCATAAAATATTAAATCAAGCCTTCTGAACATGAGGTCAAGATTCTCATCTCTCTCTCCACCCTGAAGACCCTTGCAAGCCCTGTAACAGGTGACCAACTGGCAGTCATAGCAACTCTCCTAAATAAATTCACTTTAACTGTTATGCCCTCCCTCGACCTCAGGAACCTTAAGAAAGGAGACTCCAGCCTGTACAGCTCTCAGAAACCAGTTGATTTCTCCTGTGACCACACACAGAGCCTCTGTGTTGCTGTTCCCCTGACCTGATCCCTCCTGCTGATTCAGCTCACACGGAGCCTGTATCATACCTTGTGGAGCATTCTGTGGTTTTCCTCTGAGGTGGAGGATCTTTGCCTCTTCCACATCAAAACCATTCAGATTCACTGCCCAGGCTTTCTGTTGCTCCTACAGAGACAAATCACCCTCAGTGCAATGCATTTAAAACAATTCCCACACTACAATTTAAACAGACATCTAAGTCCCCTTCTCTTAGAATCTGAAGATGTTTGACTGTGCTGCAAGGGTCAGTCACACAGAGGCAGGTCAAAGCAGTTTTCCTCAGACTTTCATACATTGTCCTGCTCACATTTTCAAACAATGGCAAATTCAGTGTCATTGCCAGAGGGAAAAGCCACAGCCACAAAGCGACCAAATGCTTCACAAACAGATTTCAGAACACAGTGTAAAACATTCCAGAAGTGTTCCCTGTGGAGACATTGTCCTAGAATAGCTACCACCAGCAGTTTCACTTTGCATAGGCTTACAGCTTTGTGTTTTTGTTGCCTGCTACATTTTAAAGCCTCGTTAGTCAAAAGCTAAATTTTGCTACCAGAAGCAGCATAGGCTTCGAGTGCATGGCAGTCTCTACAGCTTCAGTCTCATCCTAGGCTCCTGAAGCCCAGAGCTGCAAGTAGTGATGGCTGGGACTTGTCAGTGCCGTGTGCCCCCTTGATAGAACCTATTGTTCACTGCTCTGTAAAGGGGCAGGAAGGCGTAGCAGTTATTGAAGTAATTGTAACTTAGCAACATGCTCACCTTCTTGGTAGGGGAATCCTCAGCAGGGTCATTCTCTTTGGTTAGGAGGAAATTTGCCATCTCCATCTGCATAGTGCTGCGTTTGGGAATGTAGCGATCCCCCCCAGCCTTTGCTGGGGTGCTTTGAATTTTGGATCCAGATTTACCTGCATTCACATATGAAAATATTGTCTTACAGCTATTTAACAGCCTGTATTCGAGCTTTCACAGGAGCAAACCCAACACTCTTCCACATCACACCCACCAGACAAGTAGGACTCTGAGGTCTCATGCCACCCAGTCCCAACTAACTTATATTTTCCTCCCTGCCACCAAGTTGGTTAGGGACTGTGTGGTGCAACTCCTTGGGTCTAGTGCAACAATTCCAGAGTCCAGAGATAAGGGGAAGATACAAAAACGCTCACAGGATGTAAAGCTGTCAGCTGACATTCCTGCCCACACTCGTCCTAGCATACAGCTGTGCCAGCAAGGCTCAGCTGGGCGAACAGCAGCTCGCCAGCCCCAGTGCTCAGAGCTCTGCCCCTCATGCTGGCAAGGAGGTGGGTGGCTGTCAGGAGCACAGCCCACCTCCTCCTGCCTGAGCAGCAGCCGGTAGGGCAGCGTGGCAGGGAGCCCAGGGCCCCATGGCTACGGACAAGCAGCCTGGGCCAGGCTCCCGCACTCAACCTCTGCCGCCGGTGGCCGGCGCTCACCGGGTGTCTTGGACGGCGTCTTGCTGGGGCTGTGGGAGCGACATGCCGGCTTTATGGGGGACACGCCGACGGGGCTGGGCCCGGGGCCGCTCTCCTTGGCCTTGCGCTGCCATGGCGCAGGCGGCGCGTTCGGGATCAGCGTGTCCAGCTTCAGCAGCCCGTGCAGGCCCGCCTCCAACAGGAACTGCACCGTGGTCCTGCGGGCGGGCGGGGTGAGCCGTGCCCACCAGCCGGGCTGAGCCTACTCCGACTGCCCCGCCGGCCTCCCCACCACCGGACCGTGCAAGCGCTCCGGCTGCTCCTCCCCACTAAGGGACACCCCCACTCTCCCCAGCCGCTCCTCAGGACACCCCATCAGCCGATACGCCCTCCCTCCGCTTCTCGGGGGTCCTTGATCAGGCAGCACCCCTTCCAGCCGCTCTTTGGGGCTTCTTCCGATAAGCAACATTCTCCCTTCCCCTGCCTTTCAAGGGCAATCTCGTCCCTGCTCTTTCTCCTCCCCACCGTGCTTTGCCTCTGCCCAGTGCCCCTGGGGCTGCTCTTGGCCAGGCAGCCTCAGTGGGAGCCAGCACTGGCTGCAGCCCCAGTGGGCCCCCAGGACAAGGCCCAGCAATTAGGAGGCCAATGAAAGCTCTGGGCAGCAGCAGAACCCTCAGCAGAGTTCTTCGGACAATCAAGGACTGGCCACCCCTACACTGCAACCTCACTGGGAATGTTTTCTGTCTGACGTAGACTTTCAAAAGAAGCTGTTTGAGGGAAAGGTGAACTAAACACTCACCCTTTTCTCTTCCAGCAAGTCCAACTTCGGACAGAGCATAAGATGAAGATCAGCTCCAAGACAAGCAGGCCTGCCAGTAACCCTAGCCAGAAGCCTGTTCCCTGACAGAAACCCCTTCCAAGGCCCTTCTGGGAATCAGGAACATGTGCTGTGGTTCCAGCTGCACCTGTGGGAGCAATGGGGAGCGTCAGCCCGTGCTGTGCTGCACTGCTGAGCTGGCAGCACGGTGGATGCGGGCAGGACATTCTCCGTTTCCCCCAGAGCTGGGGCCTGCAGGGACCTTGCCACCCCGTGGCACAGGCTGTGCCACCCAACAAAGCCCAGCAGGCCGAGAGGAGAGCCCGGGCGCAGCAGGAAGCTGAGAGAAGGCCCTGCTCTAGAACGGAGGGAGTTCCACCAGAAGCAAACAAAGATGGTAATTTGAAGACATTCCCACTGTGCTCAAAATTTGTCTGAGAAGATTAGGACGTGAGCTTGTCATAAATCCCAGGAAATAACTGGGAAAAGGTTTTATGTATGTTGGTTGTGACTAGGTACAAAGCTCCTGTGGGAAAAGAGCCTCTGCAGCAGGCTGGCTGGCTGAAGGGGTCTTACTTCTTCCTAGAATAAAGATTACCACTGAAATGCAATTTTATTTTTTATTGTATAAGGGGAAAATATTTTCCAGACCTCTAAAACCAGTTTCAAAAATACAGATGTGTTGTGGAAAAAGGAATGAAACATATGAGGATTTCTCTACACAAGAGATATTTCTAAATATTTTTAAAAATGAAAAGTGAAGACAAAATGAGGTCATTTTTTTGGATTCTAAAACTACTTTAAAAAATCTTTAAGTACTATAGGAATTGGGAAGAAATATTTGGGGGTGTCTGTCTACAGAAAAAATATTTTGAAATATTTCTACAAATTTCTAATATCTAAAAGTGAAAAATTAAGAAAATGGGTTTGCTTTTTCTCGGGAGCCCCATGCTGCTGCCTGCCCACTGGGCTCCCCCAGCCCTCGGGACCCCGCCGCTGGTCACAGCAGCCCCTGCCTGGCTCCTGCCTGCCCACACCGTGGGCATCCACGGCTGCTCCTGGCCATGGAGCTCAGCCAGTGGTGCTGCCGGCCGGGCTTTGCTGCTGCTGCCGCCCAAACACTGGGGTGATGGCACCTTCCCTTTAGTGCAACTAAAGAAAGGGCCATCACCTAGCCTGGCAGAGAGCGGGGATAACTTCAGTGTTGTTTAGAGGGCAGGCCCAGGGGGCTCAGGGGCAGAGGAAGGGACATGTTGGACTCAGGAGGGGCAGGAGGGTGCTGGGCTCCTCCTGGGGTCTATAGAAGAAGTCGGGACAGGACAGAGGAGGATTAAAAAGGAGATGGAAGTAGCTTGGGGATATACATGGGGAGAGGAGGTGGCAGTGGGATATCCAGGAGAATAGGAGATTTCCTTGTCGATGGCTGTTCTGCAGTCTTCTTCTCAGAACTCATGACAGGGCTGCCCAGGCCCTTCTAACTGCTGGAGGAGGTGCTCCTGCTGTTTGGGTGTGACATGCAGCCACCATCTTAAAACTCCTGTCCAGAGGTGGAACTGTGGAAAGAAGAGGTGGCTGGGGCCCCAGCTGCCAGTGGCACACAGGGAGCCTCCTGCACAGCCGGGCCCAGAGCTGGCAAGGCTCCCCAGCACGGCTGGAGCTGCTGGCACAGCTTGGCCCAGCTGCACAGCTGTCCCTCAAGGCCCCGGCCCGCAGGGCACGGCTCTGGGCAGGCTCCCTGGCCAGGAGCGGGCCCCAGAGCGCCTCTGCCTTTCAAGGGCAATCTCGTCCCTGCTCTTTCTCCTCCCCACCGTGCTTTGCCTCTGTCCTGTGCCCCTGGGGCTGCTCTTGGCCAGGCAGCCTCAGTGGGAGCCAGCACTGGCTGCAGCCCCAGTGGGCCCCCCCGGACAAGGCCCAGCAATTAGGAGGCCAATGAAAGCTCTGGGCAGCAGCAGAACCCTCAGCAGAGTTCTTTGGACAATCAAGGACTGGCCACCCCTACACTGCAACCTCACTGGGAATGTTTTCTGTCTGACGTAGACTTTCAAAAGAAGCTCTTTGAGGGAAAGGTGAACTAAACACTCACTCTTTTCTCTTCCAGCAAGTCCATATTCGGACACAGCATAAGATGAAGATCAGCTCCAAGACAAGCAGGCCTGCCAGTAACCCTAGCCAGAAGCCTGTTGCCTGACAGAAACCCCTTCCAAGGCCCTTCTGGGAATCAGGAACATGTGCTGTGGTTCCAGCTGCACCTGTGGGAGCAATGGGGAGCGTCAGCCCCTGCTGTGCTGCACTGCTGAGCTGGCAGCACGGTGGATGCGGGCAGGACATTCTCCGCTTCCCCCAGAGCTGGGGCCTGCAGGGACCTTGCCACCCCGTGGCACAGGCTGTGCCACCCAACAAAGCCCAGCAGGCCGAGAGGAGAGCCCGGGGGCAGCGCAGCTTTTTGGGCAGTCGCTGCTTGGAGGGACACGGGCCACACCCATCCCTGAGCAGCCCCTGCCAGCCCTGGCCCTCCCTGCCCCGTGACAGCTCCCCCCGCCCCAGGGCTCAGAGTCAGGCCCTGTCAGGACCCAGTGCAGCCCCTGCCCAGTCAGGAGCCAAGGCTGGCTCTGGCCCTGGGCTCGCGGCAGGGCTCCTGCTCGGGGCTGCTCCTGTGCCTTGGGCCTCTGGGCACTCAGGGCCAGCTCCAGAGCAGCTGCAGCGGGAGGGACGTTGGTGCACGAGTCCCCTTTTCCCAGGGCTCTGAACGAGCTCCAAAGGCACCTCCAGCTTTGCCGGGCTGTGCAAGGGAGGCCCTGGTAGAAGAAGAAGAGCTGCAGCCACACAGCTCTGCCAATGGCTGAGCCCTGCTGAGCCTGGCACAGCAATTACCTTCTGTGCCTGTGCCCATGCCTGTGTTTGGCTCGGACTTCCTTCCTGCAGCAGGGGCTGCCAATCGGCCTCTGCTTTGTTGGGGAAACACCTCCTTCTGTCCTAACTTTTGGCCCATCACTTGAGAAACAAAAAGTACACCTTAAAAGATGGAGAAATTCTCCATTTCTTTAATGGCATGTTCAGAACGTCATGCTTATGCAAAATCGGATAAAATCAACAAATCATCTGGGCTTTTTCAGCTGGGCCATGGCCCACCGTCCTTCAAACACCTGCCAGTGCTGAGCAGAAGTTGTGAGTGGATCGTGCAGGGTGAGGGCACACACATGCATGGCTCTGTCCTGGCACCTGCAGCGATGCCCCCCTGGCCGAGCTTTGGGCTCTGAGCTGGCAGGTCTCACAGGGGAAAGGCCTTGGCGTACCCTCACCATCTCCCAGAGGCTCAATCCTGAACATGGGCTGGGAAGCCAGATCACCTTGAGCAACAGGCTCAGCTGCAAAGAAAGGCAGGACACAACAGCTCCAATGGCACTGCTGAAGATTCTCCTTCAGGCCCGAGTGGCAGTGAGGGCACCTGGGTGATTGGTGCCCTCCAAGGCATTCCCTTGGCTCTGCCTTCCACTCAGGAGCAGGGCCAGGGGGACCTCGTGCCTGCAGTGGCCCCACACTGGGATGGAAGGAGCCCCTTGCGGGGCAGTCGGGGCAGAAAGGACTCCCTGGAGCAGCCAGCAGCTTGAAACCCAGCCCCAGGCAGGGCCAGGGCTTAGCAGTGGCAGCAGAAGCAGCTCGGGCTCCCTGGGGGCTGCAAAGGAGCTGAGAAAGGCTCAGCCCCCAGGCACAGTCCTGGGCCCAGCCCCTTCCCTCTCTGCTCTTCTCTGTGGCTGCACAGAGCACACAGAAGGACACAGTGCCATTGCACACGGGAGGAGGATGGACAGCCAAATGCCCCTTCCTCCCACTGACAGTGATCCTGTGGGATCCCTCAGGGCTCCAGAAGGGAGCAGGGTAAGGTTTCCAGAACTGATCTACCTTCAGTGAAATTTAAGGGAACTGGCTCATGGTAAGCTCTTGGCATACTGACACAGATTATTCTGTCAGGAAAGGTACATTCAGAACATGCCTCCAACATCTGGCAAGGTCTTCAAAGCACCATTCACCAGCATTTCCAAGTAATCCAAGTCATGATCCCAGTCGAGGAGGGATCACAGATGCTACAGAACCATTTCCATGGTGTGTTGGGATCCCCTTCTCCCTTGGGGAATTGGGGACTGCAAGGGGGTGGGGTAAGGCTGCGGGAGCCTGTGGCTCCTGGTCACTCTGTACGCTCTTTGCAGGTCCTGTGCAACATGCCTGGAGGGGCAGCTGGAGCAGCCCAGGGCCCTGGGGCTCTCTCCCTGCCACACAGGAAACCCTCACTAAATGCTTGGGGAAATCTGCAGTGCCACAGCTGTCACTCCCAACCTCCGTCCCTCCCTCCTGCTTGCCCACCTGCCCATGGAACAGCTCCCACAGCCCACGGGTACATAGCCAGGCCCTCTCAGGACACACTGGAGCCTTGCTCTCCCCCTCTGCCCTTTCCCCACCACGGGCACCCCGTGCAGCCGCTCCCAGGTTTCGGGACGTGTCTCCCACGGAGGGAGCCCAGCAGGACAGCTCAGTACCCGAGTGCCCTGAGCCTGCTCGGGACAATTCCTCTGGGCTGTGCCCATCTTATCCGGGCTGTGCCTGCAGTGCCAAGCAGCAGAGAGGGCAGCTCAAGCCTCAGCAGGGCTCAGGCCCAGAAGCAGAGCAACTACCTCCTGTGGCTGTGTCTGGCATCGCCTCCCTTCCTGCAGGAAATGCCACCTTCAATAGAGCCCCTCTGTCCATCGCTTGAGAAAGGAAGAGGCACAGCTGGATCAGATGGAATCATTGCACATCCAGGAGGTGGCCTGTTCAGGAGGCAATACTTGTCCAAAACATGGATAAGGATCAGGAAAATTGATCTTGGAAGGGCATTAAACCAAGAAACAAGTACTTCAAAACCCCTGGAGGTGGCTGCCATGGTGAGTTCCCTGAGGTGTCAAAGGCCAAGCCACACCCATGGCTGCTTTCCCTGAGGTGTCACAGCTGCAGCCCCAGCCCCATGGCCGGGTTTCCTGAGGGCTGGCAGTCCCAGTCTCGCTCCATGGCCGGTTTCCTGAGGTGTCACAGCCCCAGCCTCACTCCATGGCTGCTTTCCCTGAGGTGTCACAGCCCCAGCCCCACTCCATGGCCAGTTTCCCTGAGGTGTCACAGCCCCAGCCCCACTCCATGGCCAGTTTCCCTGAGGTGTCACAGCCCCAGCCCCGCTCCATTGCCAGTTTCCCTGAGGGCTGACAGCCCCAGTCCCGCTCCGTGTCCGCTTTCCCTGAGGTGTCACAGCCCCAGCCCCACTCCATGGCCAGTTTCCCTGAGGTGTCACAGCCCCAGCTCCGCTCCATGTCCGGGTTTCCTGGTCGCTTTGAGGTGCTGTTCCTCTCTCTCTGTGGAGAAAGTAGAGGCCAAGGAGCTTGCAGAGCAAGCCCAGAGCCACGAGGGCTCTACTGCCTGCTCAGCCCTGTGTGAGCTCTGCTCCTTCATGCTTTCTCCTCCCGTTGTCAGGTCGCACTGACACTCGGCCTGAGCCCAGTGTTCCCTTTTGGGGCCAAGGGAAATCTCTGCTCCTGCCTCTGGCACAGGGTGCTCTGCCAGCAGGTCAGGGAAGGAGACAGCCCTGGAGAGAGGCATGAGCAGTGGAGGAAAGCCAACATCACTGCAGTCTTGCAAAAGGGCACCAAGAAAGAGCCAGGAAACTGCAGGGCCATCAGCCTCAGCTCCATCCCCAGAAAGGTGACAGAACAGCTCCTCTTGGATGCCATCTCTAAGCCTGTGGAATAACAGGAATGGAAACCATGCTTGACCAATCCCATAGCCACCTGTGCTGCAGTGACTGGCTGGGCTTGTGAGGGGAGAGCAGTGGTTGTTGCCAGCTGGGACTTCAGCAAGGCTTTGTCCCTGCCTCCCATAACAGGCCCCTGAGGCAGCTCAGGGACAGTGGGGCAGAGAAGTGGACAGGGGAGCTCCAAACTCAGGTAGCTGTGAGCTCAGGGCGCCGTGCTGGGCCCAGCCTTGTTTGCCTTATTCCCCAGTGACCTGGCAGAAGGGACAGAGTGTTCCCTCAGTGTTTGCTGATGGGACAGAATTGGGAGCAGGGTCTGAGGCACCACAAGGCTCTGCTGCCCTTCAGTGAGACCTGGAGAGGCTCGAGAGTTGGGCAGAGAGGAACCTAATGAAGTTGCACTGGGAAAAGCCTCTAGAAGAGCTTCAGGCTTTGTAATTACCAGGCAACAGAAGTGTTTTAGTATAGTGGAGTCTATAACGTTGTCTTGTAATGTCCAGTCAGGGAAACCACTGCGTCTCTGTATGTCATAGGACCAGTCACTTGTATGTATGTCAAGAAAGTCTTTGGGAGAAACATGAATGAATTCAGAAACTTCCCCTGATATTATTTTGGATTTTCACGATTTTCTGGAATGCTGGGTGAAGTGTAAGGATGCCAAAAGGAAAGTGAAAGCAAACCAATAAATCTTTAAAAACTCAGAAGCCTCTCCTGTCTGTTCCTTGAAGAAGTTGCCAAACAATGTCACTTTTGCAATCCTTTGAAAGATCTTATAGGAAAAAGCATTGGCCAAAAGTGCTGCCCTGTGTTTCTGAACAGCAACATGCATTTTGTGTTGATGCAAGGTTTGTACCAGGGTTTGGGGTTTTTGTGTGTGCTTTGAATGTGAGTCTTTGCAGGACTATTAATAATTAGACCATGTACTGAAGAGAACATGTTACTGTGTTGTGCTGTTCAGTGCTGAAGAGGGTTGAGACAGAGCAGGTAGCTCTGTGTCTGTGTGTAATTGCATGAGCAGCACGGGAGCAGTGCCCAGGGCCTGGAGAAGCAAACGGGTTCCCGGTGCTGAGGACAAGGTGTCCAGAGCTCGGGATTGTCCGGCCAAGCTCTTCTGGCTCCTTGTGCTTCGAGACCTAGCCGGGAGCCCTGCAGAGCCCCGGGTGCAGCTTCCTAACTTCCCCCCTCTTCCTCTGCCTCCTCCCTGCCTCCAGGGTAAAGGCGCTCCCTGGCATTGCACTGGCTGTGCCTCCCTCCTAGAGCAGTGAAGGGATCGTTTCCCAGCCAAGGTGGCTCTCCCATGGAGACAGGAAAATGGGCAAACTCCTGCTGCCCCAGCATCAGGCAGGTGCAGTGTGTCCTTGCCTGTCAGTCCCTGCCCTGCTTCCCAGAGATGCCACTGATTGTTCCACAAGTCATGGATCTGCATTTCCAGGAGCATGTTTGCAAAGACACGAAAGAGAAAAATTGACAAGAATTGTTTGTGCTTCTCTTCCTAATTTTTTCCAATGTATTTTCTAGTAGGAAAGCATGGACCAAACTGGCAAAGTTCCTATAATGTAGGAAAAGCATCCTCCTGTATTTGACTTGAGTTGAGGACAGTTGCAAGCTCTCCTGTCAAATGTACACAGAAAATTCTCAGTGAATTTTCTGTCTTTCTGCTGAGTCAGTATAAAAGATGACGCTTCTCAGAAGCTTAATACTAATTTTTCCATTTATATGGAAAGTCAAAGTTGTTAGTTCATATGATGGCAGGATAACGGAGGCAGCTGTGGTGGTGTCCAGGTTTATCTCCTGTACCCAATGGTGATCAGCAGCAGCATCAAATCAGGTTCATCTTAGTTTTCTGCAGACAGGTCTTGATGAAAACATCAGTTCACCTAGAGCAGGGTTTGAATCCCTGTAGTGCAGCTGACTCCGCACGGGCTCTCTGGGCCACCGCCTGCCAGGGGCAGAAATTTCCCTTGGCCGGGGCCGGAGCCCTAGTGTGGCAGTGCCTGAACAGCACCTCCCTGCCTACAGTGCCACCCTGGATGGCTGCCCCAGGGCCTGGCATTTGACCCTGCACTTGCTGCAGGAGTCCTGGCCCTGCTTCCACCCTGAGCAAACGCTCGGACCATTTTAGAAGCTCGGTGCCCAAGGGGGCCGCCACAAGTGGTTGCCAGGGACCTGGGGCCATGGCTGCCCCGATTTTGGGTACACGGTGCTGATGTCAGAGTGGCCATTGTGACCTGTGCCACCAAGGTCACAAAAGGGAACGCGGGGCTCAAGCCGAGTGTCAGTGCGACCTGACAACGGGAGGAGAAGGTAGGGCGGGGATGTGGCTGCCCAGGGACCAGAGGGGCCCCACACCTCGGGGCTCTGGGCCTGTGCTGCAGGCTCACCTGCCTCTCCCTTCCCAAAATCACAGAATCAGCAGAGGAACAGCCAGAGGACACTGCAGTGTTACTCAAGGCGACGACGGGAGGAGAAACAGACAGGAGCAGGGCTCACGCAGGGCTGAGCAGGGAGTAGAGCCTCGTGGTTCTGGGCCTGTTCTGCAAACTCCCCCCCCCCCCTTCTTTCTCCCATAGATAGAGAGGAACAGCACCTCGAAGTGACCACGTCCCTCGAGGAGATAGACTCAGCGTAGACAGCCGCCATGTCTGACAGAAAGCAGGAGGGTCCTGGTGCCAGGGAGCCAGGTGAAGGCAAAGCAGCTCTCTGATAGCTTGGCCCAGGGGCTCTTGTGGTAGCAGGCAGCGTGGGGATCAGAACAGAGGCAGGGGGAGGCAGGAGCTGCTCGGCCATGCCAGGGCTGGGAGCCTCCTTCCTGCCCAAGTGGGGCCCAGCTGGGCCAGGGGGCAGCTCCTGGGACAGCCGTGCCCGCAATGGCCCCTGCTCTGCAAGGCCTCCAGCGCTGCCCATCAGCCAGGCAGGGACAGAGCAGCCTTGGGGCCGATGCTGCTGCAGGCTCAGAGCCCCGCACAGCTGCTCATGCCCGGTGCCATTGGCTCTGTCCCCTGCAGCCTGCATGCTGTGTCGCCGTGCCGAGGCTGACCCGGACATGTGCGGTGACAAACTGCAGAAGGGTGGGCTCTGTGCCCACGTGTTCTGCATGGTGAGTGGCTCCGGGCGCTCCCTCCACCTTTGCAATGGGCCGCTCCTCCCGCCCCCTCCTCATCAGCTTCTCCCCTTGGCTGCAGTTCTTCGCCACTCTACTATTTCAGCAAGAGACGGACCGCGGGGGACTCATGAACTTTCTCCCTCGAGATCTCCTAATTGCAGTGCGGCGGGCGGCACAGAAGGTGAGAGCCTGACAAGAGCAGGGAGATTTGTGCCTGGCGAGGTTTGCCAGAGCTTAGCCCAGACTGCAGGAAAGAAAGGCCGGCCCAACAGTCGGGACAAAGTCTGGCTCCCAGCAGCTCTGGCACAGAGGCCCTGGCACAGCAGCCTCCCTCCTCCAGCTGGCGGCTCTGTGGGCTGGGAGCCGGCAGCGGCCACGTCCTGCGCCCTGCCCTTAGCCCTGGGGCTGCCTGGGGAGGCCTCGAGGCTGCTGCTGCTGCTGCTGCTGCTGATGCAGCTGCTTGGCTCTTTCCAGCGCTGCTGCGTCTGCGGCCAGAGCGGGGCAACCATCATGTGCTGCAGGGAGAACTGTGACAGATGGTTCCACTTGCCCTGTACCAAGGAGGGCGGCTGTGTCAATCTATACGTTACTCCGTTCAGGTACCTCATCTCTCTTTATGGCCACCCCTGGGGAATGATCCAGCATTTCTCACTTTCCCCATCCCTTTGCCCCCAGCTCTTTCTGCCCTGAGCACCGTCCAGAGCAGGAGGTGGATGTGACTCCTGAGCCGGACACCGTTTGCCTCATCTGCATGGAACCTGTGGAGGACAGAAAGACCTTCACAACATTGGTGTGCCCAGCGTGCAAAAAGGCCTGGTTCCACAGGGACTGCATCCAGGTAGGAGCCCTCCCCTGAGCCCTGGGGCACAGCAGGTGCTCAGCAGCAGCAGCAGCAGCAGCAGGGCCTCGCTCACCCTGCCTGTGTTTGCCCTGCAGGGACAGGCCTTGCGCGCTGGTGCTTTCTATTTCCAGTGCCCCCTGTGCAGAGACAGTGGGGAATTCCCTGTTGAAATGTTCATCTTGGGGATCCGAGTCCCCTTCAGGTTGGTGTCCTTCTGCCTGGCCCACCAGCCAGGAGGGTGCAAGTGCTGTGCTGTGCCAGGCCCTGCCCCAGGAGCCCTGGCCCTGCCCTGTCCTGTGAGTCTGGGCTTCAGCTTCACCCCCAACTTGGAAAAGTGCTGGAGAAAGAGCTGGGACACCCTGGACCTCCGTGAGGGAGAACAGCAGAAATTCATCATCTCTTCCTTTCTCCATCAGACAGCCAACGTGGGAGGACAACGATGCCTTCGCAGATCTAGGAGTGAGGCACGGCCAATGCAATGCCAGGGATTGCCTTTACCCTGGGGGCAGGGAGGAGGCAGAGGAACAGGGGTAAGTTGGGAAGCTGCACCTGGGACTCTGCAGGGAACCTGTGTCTCGACAAGGGCTCAAAGCAGGAAGAAGCAGAAGCGCTTGGCTAGACAACCACGTGCTGGTACACTTTTTGTTCTCAGTGCTATGAGCTTGTTTGCCTCCCCAGGCCCTGGCAATTGCTCCTGTGCTCCTCCTGTGCTGCTGAGGGCACCCACAGGCGCTGCTCTGGCCTGAGGAACAGCACACAGAGATGGGAGTGTGACAGCTGTGCTGGGCTCGGAACATGTATGAGTCAAAGTCCCCGGTGTCCCTGGGCTAGGGCAGTGCCCAGGCCGGGCTTGGCAGAGCGCAGCATCCACTGCTGGAGGGCTGGGGGCACTGCTCTGGCCTGGCCTGGCCGGGGCCTGGGTGATCTTTGACATTCCTGCTTGCCCTTACAGCCTCCAGGGATGAGACAGAGCTCAATGGCCCCAGGCCGGCCAGACAGTCAGGACTACAATCTGCTCGTGGCTGGTCAGAATCTGAGGCCATCAGCCCCAGCTCCCACAGCCCTGTGCCATTGGTGCTGGTTTCCCCACCTCCATCTCCAGAGACGGGCAGCCACAGCAGGCCCCAACACACAGCATGGCAGCAGGCGCTGCCATCTTCCTCACTGGACACCAGCAGCATCAGCAGATCAAGGGCAACACGCAGCACGTCCCCTGACCCTGAGGACAGGGTCCATTCCAGACGTGCTGGGCCCAGCCGCAGGCGAAGCTCCTCTCGCCGGCAAAGTCGCGCCCAGAGTCCACCTGTCCGGTCCAGGAGTCGCCGTGACAGGAACGGCAGGACAGGGCCAAGGGCTGAGAGGCCCAAGCAAAGGGAGACACCATCACGGACATCCCCCAGACGCAGGTGCTCCCGCCAGCAAGGTCGTGCCCTGAGTCAACCTGTCCGCTCCAGGAGTTGCCATGACAGGAGCAGTGGGACAGGGCCAAGGGCTGAGAGGCCCAGGCGAAGGGAGACATGGTCAGGGCCATCCCCCAGACGCAGCCGCTCCCGCCAGCAAGGCTGGGCCCGGAGTCCACCTGTCCGCTCCAGGAGTCGCCGCGGCAGCAGCAGTGGCACAGGGACAAGGGCTGAGAGGCCCAGGCGAAGGGAGACATGGTCAGGGCCATCCCCCAGACGCAGCCGCTCCCGCCAGCAAGGCTGGGCCCAGAGTCCACCTGTCCGCTCCAGGAGTCGCCGCGGCAGCAGCAGTGGCACAGGGACAAGGGCTGAGAGGCCCAGGCGAAGGGAGACATTGTCAGGGCCATCCCCCAGACGCAGCCGCTCCCGCCAGCAGCGCCGGGCCTCGACTCAAACTGTGCGGTCCAGGAGTCGCCAGGACAGGAGCAGGAGGACAGCAGCGAGTGCTGAGAGGCCCAGGCGTAGGGGGACATGGTCGGGGACATCCCGCAGGAGCAGCCGCTCCCACCAGCGACGTCGGACCTCAACTGGGACCTCCAACAGCAGCACGTAGCGCCGTCATCTTTTCTTTCTAGGATGTGTGTTCCTTGCCAGAAGTGAAGGTGAGAACGGTCAGTGCAGGGACCCTGAGATGTGCAGCTCTGTGGGCAAACCCTATTAGCTCTTGATGTTTCTACTGGCAGGAAGAAGTCTGGGCTAAATACCTTGATTTCTGTGTAACTGTGTATTCAGTGAAAAGTCACTTAAGGATGTGGCTAATTAAAAAGGACTCTTGTTCCTGCCTTTAGACTTCAACCTCAGGTGTTTCCCCACTGCTTACCCTTGATAATGAAGCACTCCTTAATGGGCTTGGATATGCTTAGGGAGACATTCAGAGCAAGGTGGCTCTTAGGGAAGCTGTGTCCGAAAAGGACGTGTGCTGTGTTGCTATCCTTGAACAATCTCATTTCAGTAAAGCCAAAAAAAGAAGAAAGAGATGAGACACTGCCTCACTGTCTGAAGACAACTCCTACACCATTGCTGCGGATTTGAAAGAGGCCTTTCAAAGAACAAACCAGAATAGACGGTATTTCCTCCGTCTATTCTGGTTTATTCTTTGAAAGACCTTCAAAGAGCAAACCAGACTGAGGAAATACCCTGGGACAAAGAGGATGCACAGGACTCTGCCCCAGATGACCATTTGGGACCTTTGCCTGAGGATGATGCAGCTCAGGAGACGAGTTACTTCAAGTTTTCTTTCTTTGGAGGCACAGAGGAGTTGGGCATCAAAGAAGGTAACAGCAGAACCCTTCTAACAGTGCCATTGCTAAGGAAGAGCTTCTGGCAGGCACTGTAGGGCAATATGGTGTAAAAAAGGTCAGGATGCAGGGGATTTTCAGCAACAGAAGTCAGTAATTAGGCAGAAGCATTTTGATCTTCATTTCTGCTTGCTAGGGTTGTGGTAGATTATTGAGAGGTGCCTCATGCTTGCATCTCAGGAATTCTGAAAGGCATGCTTTGAGAAGGCATTGGGGGTTTTTGCTGAGTGGTGAAAAAGCTTGTTCTCATGCCCTGAATTCCTCAAACAGGGAAAAAGGTGACACACCAGTCATATCAAGTTTCATAGGAACTCACAAGGCTTTTAAGGAAATGTGCGTTAATGTAGAGGGAGGAGCAAAGTCCGAGAGCTGGCCCCAAGATCCATGAACATTCTGTTTGTTACTGAATTCTACTCTTGGACCTTTAGAAAAAGGAAATGGAATGACACATGATCATTGGGGTGTCCTAACCTTAGATAAAATGAGGCCGTCTGAAATGAAGATGAAACAACATTAACTCAAGTCCCAGTCATGTAGGAGAGAAAAGAAACCCCGTGAAGTTACCCAAAATATTAAAAAACCCAACGCAACAGCACAAAGCAATGAGCCCCCCAGACTTGTGCTGAACTGAAAAGGTATTCAGTGTCTTCTGAATGCAATGAGAAATGTTTAAGAATACATAAGGGATCCCTGGAACAAAGTGGAAAATACAAAGTGGAGCAGAAATGTAGCTTAGAAAATCTGGCAGGGTCAGATTCTGTCCTTCCTAAATCTCTCTTCTCCACTGTAAGTATTTCACGTGAAAGGAGGAATTCTTCCTGATGATTAGAGGAATAATCTGGTTTTGGCTTTTTTTCTCTATTGGTGCTGTCATTGCAGAGCCTCACGCGCTTGGGACAATAAAGCCAGTAAAAGCCACATGGCAAGAGGATCCACGTTTCCAGGACAGCAGTTCTGAGGGTGACGATGAGCCTGAGATGTCAGAAATTGAACAGGACCAAGAAATGCAAGTTCCATTTCTCTTTGTTGTCTACTTGGCTGTAGTAGTTGGATGCTGTGGGAATATTAATAGCAGCACTCAGGGAATGGGAAACTGACATTGCACACCTCTGAGCAATGAAAGTCATCTTAGAAAACCGTTTGTGCTGCACAGAGTCAAAACTCCCAGCAACCCATTGGATGTGAATGTGAATATGGAAAGAAAGAGCAGAGCACAGGAAATTAACTGGGTCATTTTGGTTTGACCAACTCCAAACTGAGTTTGGCCAAAAGCCAAAGACACAGTCAGTTTTCTCTTTAAAAGAGGATTTGGAAAATAAAAAGATTTATTTGGTTTCTAGGGAATAAAGCTTTTCAATGTATGGCATTTCTCTGAAGCACTACAGGATTAACTTGTGTTCATGAAATTTGATAGTACAATTTAGGATGCTCAAATCCCTTTGTCCTTTTCTAGGTTTCTTTCTTTACCATGCACAGGAAGTGCTAGAGTTTTTTTTTTTGTTCTCCAAAGATGATGAACGCCTAAGAGGTATGATAGAATTTCTTTACGCTCTTTTATATTTTTTTTTCCTTTTAAACCCTTCCTGTAATTCAGTGAGGAGGAAAAAATGCTGCCTAGTTATCAAAGTTTTCTAGTCAAAATTTGCCACCCTCACTTGTGATCCAAGTTGTGGTAGAATCCCGTGAGAAAGTCCTGGCAAAATAAAGGTCAACCAGATTTTCTGGCTTTCTTTTCTTTCAGACAATTACCGAATAGGAATCTGGACTTTTAGAGTTTACCAAAATCTTAGTCACTTGACAGCTTATGTAGACATTTCGGATCTTTTCGGGTATTTAAATCATCTTTATCTTTTTCCTCTCTTTCTGGTGTTACTATTAGAAATGAGGAGTGTTCTTGTCAGCCACATATGTCCCTGTGGTTCTTTGTTCTAATGAATCTGGGGTTTTGCTTCTGAATCCAGTGAATTTTGTATTTAGAAACAAAGAAAACAACATCCAAAGGAAACATGCACAGTCCCCAAAACCTGCACAGGCCACCAAAACAATTGCTGGCTAGATTTTGTAGAATAGAGTCTTAAGCTTAAAGGATGTGCCTTCCATGAGACTGATTCCATAACTCTGCTGAAATGCACTGCTGTGTTCACACAGTTACCAGCCTGCAATCTTCCAGGCAGCCTGATTTACAGGGTGTGTTGAAATGGAGAGCTCAGGCCTCAGCAGGCCTCAGTTCTGGGGGAAGATGTGGGGTGCTGGTGCTGAGCTTCTAATGCAACAGCTGCAATTTCACTGCAATTCAGATTGCAGCATGTTGAGGGAAAGTGCTGCTGCCTTTGATTGTTCTTAGCACACCAGGCTGCAGTAGGGAACATTTCTGCTGGAGCCAAGGCGTGGTGGGGGCAGGAGAACAGGAAGGATGTGAAGAATTGATTTCTGATTTTAGTGCTGTGGTGGTCAAGATTGTTAGAAGTAGCAGCACAATCACAAGTGTTTAAGGCTATTAATTGGATGTTTCTTTTGTGCAGAGGGTCCAAGTTATTTTGTAGATTAGTAGAAGTCAGTGAAGAAAAAGAGGGTTAGGAAGACAGACGTAGATTATTGCTTGAGGTGAGTATGGAACATCTGTTCCCTGGTAAGTCTAGGTGAAAACTGAGCATGGGGAGGGATTGCAGGTATGAATGTGCATGTAAAATTAAGTCAGGACCTCGAGAAGAGCTTTAAATTTGTGATGAACAGGGAAGAGAAGTTTTTTAGTGTAGCGGTGTGTATAACATCCTGTTGTGTGGTCCAGTCAGGTAAACCACTACATCTTTGTGTGTTACAGGAGCAGCTACTTAAGTGTATGTAAGGATAGTGAATGTAGAGACTTCTCCTCATAGTGGATTCAAGAACTTCTCTTTAGAATTTGTTAGATTTTCATTATTTTCTGGAACGCCAAAGGAAGCATTAGGATACCCTATAGGAAGTGCAAGCAAACCAATAAAGTTTTTACTGATTAGAAGCGAATCACGTTTGTTCCTTGAAGGAGTTGCCAAACAAGGTTACTTTCAAAATGCTTTCAAAGGTCTAACAGGGATCAATATCAGCAAACCCTGTTAGGTCATGTTTGGGAGCTGGGGCTGAGGCTCTCGTGCCCTGGGGAGCCATGGGAAGGCTCCAGGCCTGAGTGTGCGGCCAGGCCGGGGCCATTGAGCTGCAGCCCATCCCTGGTGGATGCAAGGGCAAGCAGGAATGCCAAGGGACCCCAGGGCCGGGCCAGGCCAGGCCAGAGCAGTGCCCCCAGCCCTCCAGGAGCGGACGGGCTCTGCCAAGCCCAGCCTGGGCACTGCCCCCAGCCCAGGGACAGGCGGGTGCTTTGCCCAAGGGCTGGGCCCAGAGCAGCAGAGCTGTCACAGCCCCAGCTGGTTCTGGTCTGCGTGCGGCCCAAGCAGGGCCCGTGGGTGCCCTGGGTAGTGCAGGAGCAGCACAGGAACAGTTGCCAGGGCCAGGGGAGGCACAGGGCTCAGCCTCTGCACGGTGACACAGCATGCAGGCTGCAGGGGACAGAGCCAATGGCACCGGGCATGAGCAGCTGTGCGGGGCTCTGAGCCTGCAGCAGCATCGGCCCCAAGGCTGCTCTGTCCCTGCCTGGCTGATGGGCAGCGCTGGAGGCCTTGCAGAGCAGGGGCCATTGCGGGCACGGCTGTCCCAGGAGCTGCCCCCTGGCCCAGCTGGGCCCCACTTGGGCAGGAAGGAGGCTCCCAGCCCTGGCATGGCCGAGCAGCTCCTGCCTCCCCCTGCCTCTGTTCTGATCCCCACGCTGCCTGCTGCCACAAGAGCCCCTGGGCCAGGCTGTCACAGGGCTGCTTTGCCCTCACTTGGCTCCCTGGCACCAGCGCCATCCTGCTTGCTGCCAGACATCGCAACTGTAAGCAGATAGTCCCTTTCCAGGAATGATGCAGTCACCTCCAGGTGCTGATCCTCTCTTTCTGTGGGATAAACAAGAGCTTGGGGCGCTGCCATGGCAGGGCTTCCCTCAGCTGTCAGCACTTCCAGCCCGGCTCTGCCAGGGGCTCTGGCAGTGCCACGGCGCACGGCAGCTCTGGCATGGCAGCTCTGCACTGCAGCCTCGGCCAGCAGCCAGATCTGCGGGCTGGGACTCCGCAGCGGCCGCACGCTTCTCCCAGAGCCCGAGCAGCGGCGGCTCGCTCCCAACACCGAGCCGGGAAGGCGCCGAGGTACAGTGCGGGCTCGGCTCTAGGCACGAACCGCCCCGCCCCTCACACCCGCCCGCCCTTTCCCGGGCTCTGGCCCCGCCGCGCAGCGCCCGCGCTGTCGAGGCGACTCTTGCCCACAAGGAGGCGCCCTGAGCCCTGCAATGGCGCCGCGAACCTTCTGGCGCTCTGGAAGGCGCGGGCCTGGACCTGTTGCAAGCTGGGCCCTACGTCCCATTTCCTGAAGAAAACATATCCTGTCATGCCTGGGCTGTCCGCACTTCCAAGCCTGATCAACAGGAAGAGACATTTAACCTGTGACACACATAGCAGCCTACAAGCTCGAAGTGATGGCTAGGTATTAGAAAAGCAAAGTAGTTGTTGCTAGAATTGTCTTTAAGACTCAGGGCTGGGCCCGTTTCACTGATCTCAGACCCAGAGGGAGGTTGACAAAGCTTGAGAAGAAGGATGCCCATTGATAGTGGACACAAAGGATGCAGAATTTAGGGGCCATAAGGACATCTGCTAGAACTGCCAAGTTAAGGAAAACAGTCCTAAAGTTGTCTCAGCAAATATGCTGAGCTGAGCACCAGCTGGGTAAAAAAGAGTGTGATGTTTGCAGGCAATGGGACTTTGGCACCCAAATTATCCTGGGCCTGGCCATGGGATGGTTCTGGTCACCAGAACACATGAAAAGACAGCATAATGCAAGCACTGGGCATTGTGCTTCATAGAACCCAGACAAAAAAGCTGGGAAGACTCTGCTGGATTCTTGTGTGGTATCTACCCCTTCTGTTCCTTCTTCTTCTCAAAATATATTGTAAGCCTGATTAAAAAAACTTACTTAGAGCCATGGTCAGTGCCATATTCTGAAAACTTACAGCTGACTTACAGGTTTAGTATCTCACAGAGCAGGTTTGAGGCCCTGGAATTGGAGGGACAGACAAGTGATGAAGTGGGCAAAAGTCCTTCTGGAATAGAGGAGCACCTAGGGCAGGTCAGGCAACACCATGCATGGTGACCACCTCTGTTCCAAGGAAAGGCAGGGTCCCTTCAGGCCTTCCTAAAAGCATCCCAAGGGAAGGTTTCCATCTCCCCTGCCCTCTTTCCTTGACTTTAGCTGAATCTTTCTCTCACTGAAAGACAGGAAGCTCAAGTGTGTTAGGAGAATACTGTGAGCATTGGCAGCGGTGAACAGTCAGTGTGAAAAACGCCAATCACTTGTTTTTAAAATGTTAAAAATTTTGATAGTAATAAAATGGTTATAAAAATAGTAACACAATTAGAGTAATAACAATTTGGATAAATTGAATTAAGACAATATGAGACAATAAAAACAAAGAGTTACGGATGTCCGGGTACCTTTTTCTGGGCATCAGGAGTCTGAAAAAGGACACCCATTAACAAAGGATTAACCCTTAAGAACAATAGCCTGTTGCATATTCATATACTTCATACATGATGCATAAATTCCATTCAAATAGAGGATTCTGTCTGGTCATTGTCAACTTCTTTCCTTCTAATCCTAACAGTGCCTCCAAGGTGAGAAGAAGTTAATTTTTTCTGATAAGAAGGCAATAAATTCCCTTTCTCTGAAAGATTTAGATGTCCTGTGGCTGCTATCTCGCTGCAAGCCCTTTCTGTTAAACAAAGCATCTTACATAGCATAGTTTCTATTTTTATAACCTAAAACTATATTTAACACCGTGCTTAAGAAAATTAATACTGCATTGCTTTCTCACACAACACATATAATATTCATTTTAATATTTGCGAAAAGCCAATCATAAAATACATGCATTTTTCACAATCCCCACTCTTATTCTTTGTAAATCATTTGGCTTGAGCAATATTTTTTTTCTACTTATATCTTCTGGACTATGCTGGTAAAATAAAACACGGGATTACACAAGAAAGAAATATAAAAACAGTTGTAACACAAATGAAAGATCTTAATTTCTTCAAATACATTACCCCACCAGCTAGATTTTAACATTGTTTTCTAATTTTTGGACTGGTACCTGGGTTGTTATATGCGTATATATTTTTCTTTTTGATTTCTTTTGCTTTTGCTAGAATGACTTTTCTGTGGTCATCAATTTTCAACGATCTGATATATTGAACTTTCCACAAACACCCCCTTCTTTGGCCAATAAACAGTCTAAAGCGAACCTTTCTGATACCCTACAGTTTTTGTTTGGCTTAGCTGACTTAATGTTAACTCTAATGCCTGGGCAGCCTTATTTGCTATCATTTCTGTAACTGCTTGGAGTCTTGTAATACAATTCAACAGATAATTTGGAGTCAATACAGAGTTAGATTGCTGTGCTGGTTTTACCTTTTCCTTTATTATTTGGGGTTTTTTTTCCAAATCTTGAACCGCATCTTCAAGATTAAATTTAAAACAAATCCATCTCTCTCCTTTTGGACATTCAGTTCTAAATCTATTGCCACTTTTTCTTAAGTTTCTTGTAATCTAATAATTTACTCTGTTTTGCCTACAAGTTCTTAATTTGGCTGGGTTATAACAGTGGCTGTTGACATAGGTGTGTGTAATAAAGGAGGAACTTTGGTTTCTTTCTATGTGATGCTTTCTGTAGCATTTGTGACACAATCCTGCTGGTATCCCGAAAGGGAAAAGACAACAAGTGAGTGCCAGAAACAGGAATAACAGAGGTCCAGTATGGCTTATACTGCCACCTCCCATGCCTGTGATGTTGCAACCCACAGCAGGTTTATTTGATCTTCTTGGTGGTGAAATACAGAGGCCAATCTGGTCTTGCCCTCTATTTTCTTGTCACTTTCTCTTAACTAATTGCTAGGCAAATTGTTTTTGACACTCTTTAACTGTGGTCTCTGACTGTTCCTCAGGTATCTCTCATTTAACAGGCACTAATAATTCCCATCCACAAAACCAAGTCAGTACTTTAACACTTTTTGCAATAAGAGCATAAATTTTGCGAATCACAACACTAATTACTCTTACAATTTAAGCATTTACTTATAACCCACCTAGCATGTCCAGTATTGGAATGAATCAAGTAAAGTTTACTAATGGAAATAGTAATTCCCCTTCTCCCTTGTACAATTCTAGGGCTAAGGTCAGAATACAAAAACGTTCTTGATCTTTCTATCTGAGGTATTCCTCCCCCAAGGAGATGTTTTATTCAGGCAGTGCTCAAATCCAGTGATATAAGCATTATCTTATTTCTTAATTCAGTGTTATTCTTTGTACATTTCTTGGATCATTTGGGTTTTCTCAAACCATTACCACTCAGTCCCCATTGGAAAGTCAGTTCAGTATCACCCGGTTTAAATATGATAGTCCGTTCCTCAAGTTTCTTCACAAGTCCTTTGATTCTGCTGGCATGAATTCACTCTCTTTCCGTGATTTTGATTGTTGCTTCAGTAGTACCTGGAAAGGACTTCTTAATAGCATAGATAATAAAAGAAAGATAATACTGCATTAACTTTTACGATTCGCTTTCCTTCTAAACTTTCTGGGTTTAGCTAAAAGCTTTCTCTACAGCAGCCTCTTCTTCAGGAAAAAAGCCTTCTCGTTAACGGCAAACAAAACACACAAAAGAAAAAAAAACCAAAAAACTTCTTACTTAAGAAAAACAAACCGCTTTGTGAGGTTTGGAGAGTCAGCAATCTCTGCTTTGATTTTATCTTTTAGTGCTAGTCCCCCCTGCCCCTCTTTTCACAGCCCTGCTGTCAATGCTGTTCTTGGCCCTTCCCCCGGTGCGGCCCCTTGGCTGCAGGGCCGGGGCAGGGGAGAGCAGCCCCGGGCATGGGGACCCTGGGGGCTGCCCTGGGTCTCTTTTGCCCTCTCCCTCTCTCTCTCTCCCTCTCTCTCTCTCTCATTCTCTCTCTCGGCCTACTTCCAGGCTGACGCTGCCATCCTGGGCTCGGCACCCCGACAGTCTGGGAGCCCCCCGGCAGCTCTGCCCCGGAGCCAGCCCGCTCCTGGCCGCAAACCTGTGTCCTCTGCTGCCAGCCCCGCCCGGGGCACCTCCATGGATCGGTCCCTGCCGCAGCCCCCGAGACCCCGCCGATCGCAGGGAGCGCTCAGACACCTCCCAGCCTTGACAACCCCAAACCTGGCGTGCCCAGGTGCTCCTGACATTCTTTCTCTTTCTCTCGTCAACTTATCCTCTTTTCTCTTCAAGGAGGGCCCGTTCTGCTAAGGCTTTTCCGGACCCCAGTGTGGCATTGAATAACCTCTTAACAACCATGTGTTAAGATACTTCTCTGCCTTTCATGCAAAAAACTTGCATTCACACTTCTGCTCTCTTCTAGCACCAAGATGTCATCACTTCACATTCTAACATCTCAGAGTTTCCTAACTACTTCTCTACTTCAACTTCTCTCTTTCTCCTCTCTCAGTTGTAACCCTTATGGGGTCGATATTTATTCTTCCCCTATTTCTTTCTCCAGCCCAAACTTCTTTGTTGATTTTTTTTTCTTCATCCTCTTGGCTTAATTTCAAAACTCTAGCTGTCATTTTCTTATTTTCTGATATAACTCTTACTCTTAATTGCACTTGTAAGACTCTTCCCAATAAATTGCTACCTGCCCCTGGGACCAATAACACATCTCCCACCTAAATTTTAGTTTCTTCCCTCAATTACCACATCTTTAATGACCAGAAATGTACAACTTCCTCTTTTTGCCCCTGTTACTTTCGCTATATGTTTGCTCACACTATAACCTTTTGGAACGTTTAACAGGCAGGTTTTCTCTGCCCCTGTGTCTATAACAAATTCCAATTCTTCTTCTTGGGGACCCACTTTTAAAGTTATCACAGGCTCCTGATGGTATTTGTTCCCCCCCAAAAAAATTAAAGCCTATGACTTTTTTTTTTTTTTTTTAATGGGCCCATTTCTTTAAAGATTTTCAGATCTTCTGCTTACTTAGGACCATTTTCCTTTTTCTCTAAAGTTTGTTTATCTATTTAGTTGGAGTTTTTTCTTTCCCCTCTAAAAGCTGTCTCTCAAAAATCTTTTGTTTTCACATTTCGCCTTTGATATGCTGTCTCATTTATTCTCTTGGTTATGTAATTACAATAACTGTTCATGTGTTTACTCCCCTCCTCATTATTTTAACCCCATTCAGGAGGTACAGTTGGCATTTTGTCTTCTCTGGGGGTCCCTGCAGATTATCTTTTTCTTAAGCTTTTATTTCAGTTGCTCTGATTAATTGCTTTTCTTCCTGAGAAAAATATTATTTTCATTACCAACCACATCTGTTCTCAAGTATACATGTTTGGACCTAAAAGTTGGTCTAATTGTTCAGCTATGCCTATGGGATTCTCCAAATATCTCTTTTATTTATTTCTTAAAATTTCAGACCTCAGACAAAATCAAAGAAGCATTTACAAACTCTGATCCATCACCCCCCTTTGAGAACCTCTCTTAATGGAAATAGACCAATCTCTTTATCCCATTCTTTTTGGATTTTTATCTTCTACAGCCTTTCTCACGTATTTTTAGGAAGAATCAGTAGAGGGCTTTCTTCTAACTGATTTTTTAGTGTTTCAATAAAGTGATTCCTTTAGAGAGTTTCCTTAAGCAGCCGGAGCTGTGGTTACCAAGGGAATGGAGCTCAGGGCAGGACGGGGAGGCTCGGCACAGCTCAGGGTCTGGGGGCTCCAGAGGCGGGGTCTGCAGCCGGGATGGCCCGAGGGGATCGGCACAGCTCAGGGTCTGGGGGCTCCAGAGGCGGGGTCTGTGGCTGGGATGGCCCGAGGGGATCGGCACAGCTCAGGGTCTGGGGGCTCCAAAGGCGGGGTCTGTGGCTGGGATGGCCCGAGGGGATGGGCACAGCTCAGGGTCTGGGGGCTCCAGAGGCGGGGTCTGCAGCCGGGATGGCCCGAGGGGATCGGCACAGCTCAGGGTCTGGGGGCTCCAGAGGCGGGGTCTGCAGCCGGGATGGCCCGAGGGGATCGGCACAGCTCAGGGTCTGGGGGCTCCAGAGGCGGGGTCTGCAGCCGGGATGGCCCGAGGGGATCGGCACAGCTCAGGGTCTGGGGGCTCCAGAGGCGGGGTCTGTGGTTGGGATGGCCCGAGGGGATCGGCACAGCTCAGGGTCTGGGGGCTCCAGAGGCGGGGTCTGTGGTTGGGATGGCCCGAGGGGATCGGCACAGCTCAGGGTCTGGGGGCTCCAGAGGCGGGGTCTGTGGCTGGGATCGCCCGAGGGGCTGTTCCTGTGCAGACCGAGCTGGAGCGGGGATCGCCCTCACTCGGCTCACGGTGGCTGATCCGGCAGAGACAAAGCCGGAACTGACCCCGGCTGCAGCGGCGGGAGCCGACAGAGTCAGGGCAGCCGGGGATGGGACAGACGGGACCCCCCTCGGTGCGATCAGCGCGGTGACCACGGTGCACACGGCAGGACAGACCCCCACCCCCGGCAAGAACGCGGGCCAGGCGGCCGGACCGGGACAGACGGACCGGGACAGACGGACCGGGACAGACGGACTGTGCCGGAGCCGGCACAGGGGCTGGGAGGGCTGGTGCGAACGAGTGGGGGAACGAACGGGAATGGATGAGGTAATTTGTTCTCAGCTCTGTACTTTCCCCGTTTTGCTTTTTGGATGCTTTGAAATGGTCGACGAGCTAACTGACGACCTTCTCATATTGTTTTTCTCATCACCCTTTTATTTATCTTTTGGCAAATTATACATGTTTCAGGTACTTGTTTTTTACTCTAAAGGTCTCAATGCGCCCATAGTTCTTTTAAAAAAATGATCACACCTAGCCTGTGTATCCCACCGGGCTTTTTGATACACGTCCTCTGCTATTCCCTCGTAAGCGTTTTATTATCTAATTGTTTTCCATATCAAGATGTTTCTATTTCCCCGATTTATCTTGTTCGCCACAATCTTGTTTTAATTCCCCCCCCTTTTTTTTTTCTTCATTTGGAGTTAATATTAACTCTTTCAGCTCTATTTTCTGCTGCATCTTTAGCTTCTTGATCTGCCAATTATTTATTTTATTTCTTCTTATTTCTAGGTCTTTACCTTTTGGTGTCCTTTAATATGTACTATTGCTATCTCTCTTAGGTAATTGTAATGCCTCTAAAACCTCGAAAATAAGTTTCTCATGTACTAATCTTTTTCTTCTTTAATTAAGCAATCTCCCTTTTAAAATTTTTCTTAAGGTATGTGCTACTCTAAAGGCATACCTTGAATCAATATATAACTCTTTTGTGTTAAATTTTCTAATGCTGTTTTTAAGTATATAATTCACAAGTTTGCATGTTTTTTCTCATCAACTTCTGCATACCCTGTATTTTGCAATGAGTTGTATTTCTGTTTGTTAACATAACTCCCAAAGTGCTGTCTTGGGGTATTTCTGTTGGTATTTTTTTTCTGCTTTTCTTTTCCTGTATCCACCTTACTGAATTTCTGTCTCATTTTTCAGTTTTCTATCTATTCGTCCCCTGCTTCTGTTTTTCACTTTTTACTAACAACTTAAATACCACTTTTCTTTCAACTACTTACACCCAAAAAAACCCCTTTTTCTCACACTGCTTTTCAATACAATCCAACTCCCTCCAAGGAGATATGGTAAGGCTTAAAATGCACAATCGACATTACCTATACTTTCATTCGTCTACATTCACTCACTTTTATTTCTCATTCACTTTCACACATTCCTTCACACTCTCAAGACACAGAGTGGATCCTTATTGCTAGAAAATCACAGGTCCTTGTGGCCCCCTCTTTCGCTTTGGGGTTTACCTCCAGGTCTCAGTGTCACCAGGCCCCCTAGAAGGGCCCTGACTCTGGCTGCCTCTGGTGCCCGTTCCCCTGTGAGGCTGTCTGCGTGTCTTTCACACTCTTCAGCTACGGCCCCTCACACGCCCAGGGAACGCTAGCTTGGTTCGCAGGTCACTCGCTCCTCTTGGGCCCAGAAGCCCCCACCCAGCCGGGAGCTGCAGCCTGGTGTGCAGGTCACTCGCTCTTTCCACACCTCCCCCTTCCCACCTGCCCAGGAAGTTGAGGCTGGCTCTGTGTGTGTGTCACTCTCACACACCACAAAACAACACTAAGGTACCTTTTACTTTCACATCGCCTATTACAAGTTTAGGTGTTACTGGCCAGTCCCGGTGCTATTGGATATCCCTCAACCCAGCTGTGTTATCCAACCCCAAATGCTCTTGGGCAATTTTTCCCTCAATCCTGTCGTGTTGTCCAACCCCAGATCCTCTCGGGTAATTTTCCTTCAATCCAGCTGTGTTGTTCAACCTCAGATGCTCTTGGGCATTTTCTGTCCCTCAACCCAGCGGTGTGGTACAACTACAGATGCTCTTTGGCATTTAATTTGTTCTGCTGTGTTGTCCAACCCTGGATGTTCTTGGGCATTTCTTTATCCCCCAATCTAGCTGTGTTGTCCCACCCTGAGTGTTCTCGGGCATATCCTCACTCGGACAGAATTCTGCTCAACCCTGCTCTTGGATGCTCTTGGAATATAAATCCCTCAACCCAGCAGGTTTTAGGAGCCCCTCCTGTCCTGTTTCCTAGTGGATTGGGCTAGGAAACCTTGCTCCCCACCACCGAGGGGTCCAACCCCTCCCTGAGACCCAGTCCCAGTCACCCCCGGGGATTCTTTCACTCTCTTATGAGTCGCTTTGTCTCTTTACTGGCCGCTTTTCCAGCGAAAAGTCGGAAACGCAGCGTGGGAGACTCCGCACTCACTTGGGAGGTCTGGGACAACCAGCCCGCCTCTCATTCACACACATTCATCCCCCCGTACCTGCCCCCCGAGAAATACTTACCAATCCTTTTTCCTTCCCGGGTTCTTCGTGCGCACTACTACTCTTAGGGGGCAAATTACAGCAGTTGTAGGGACCCTTTTCCCGTTCTCTTTGTTTTGTTGTCTCCTTTTGTCCACAGATCGTAACCTGCGTCTGTCGGTCACTTCAGGGGAAGCAGAGCGAGGCTGCCAAAGAGGGCAGGGCGCGCCTTCCCCACTCTGACTCTCCCAAAGCACCGGCAGCGAGGAGTTAGTAACCATCCTCTGCTACCAAATTGTGAAAAACGCCAATCACTTGTTTTTAAAATTTTTAAAGTTTAATAGTGATAAGATGGTTATATAGTAACACAATTAGAGTAATAACAATTTGGACAAATTGAATTAAGACAATATGAGACAATAAAAACAAAGAGTTATGGACGTCCAGGTACCTTTTTCTGGGCATCACGGCCCAAAAAAGGACCCCTGGTAACAAAGGATTAACCCTTAAAAACAACAGCCCGTTGCATATTCATACACTTCATACATGATGCATAAATTCCATTCAAACACAGGATTCTGTCTGACCAGTGTCAACTTCTTCCCTCTAATCCTAATAGCACCTCCAAGGTGGGAAGAAGTTTGTTTCTTCCGATAAGAAGGCCATAAATTCTTTTTCTCTGAAAGATCTAGGTGTCCTGTGGCTGCAAGTTATCTCACTGCAAGTCCTTTCTTTTAAACAAAGCATCTTACATAGCATAGTTCTATTTTAACAATTTTTATAACCTAAAACTATATTTAACACAGTACTTAAGAAAATTAATACAGCATTGCTTTCTAATACAACACATATAATATTCATTTTAATATTTGTGAAAAGCCAATCATAAAATACATGCATTTTTCACACCCCATTCCTGGACATCAGGGCTCTCTGCTCCCCTTTTCCCGGCCATTCCATGGCTCCCAGCCTCCAGACTGGCCATTGGCTTGACCCTGGGATGCCCTGGAATGCCTTGGTCCCCCATTCCTGCCTTTCCCAGCCCCCAGCCCCAGCTGTGTGCAAAACCAGAGACCCCCTGAACTCCTCGTTCTCGAACATCCCTGCTGTCCCCACCCTTGTCCCCCCTTTTTGGGAAACCCTGGACTCCCCTTTCCTGGGCTCAAGGACCCCCTGGAACTCCCTTCTACCTCTCCACGTCCCTGCCCCTGTCTCCTGTCCCTCAGCTGTCCCCTGTCCCTCGGCTCTGTGGGGCCCAGGGTGGCAGCAGGAGCCAGGGCAGCCCTGGGGGAGAACAACCCTGAGCCCCAGCCGGGCCAGTTCCCCCAGTTCCCCCCAGGTCACTCCCAGCATGGGCCCTGTGGCTCCCAGTCACCCCCAGGATGGTCCCAGTCACTTCCAGTTACACTCAGTGTGATCCCAGTATCATCCCAGTCACTCCCAGTATGATCCCAGGTGTTCCCATTCAGCCCTACTACAGTTCCAGACACTCCCAGTATGGTTCCAGTCCTTCCCAGTATGATTCCAGGATGAACCCAGTCACTCTCAGTACAGTGCCATTTGCCCCCAGTATGGTCCCAGTCACTCCAAGTCACCCAGTAGGATTCCAGTCACGCCCAGTAGGATTCCAGTCAATCCCAGGTACTCCCAGTATTATTCCAGTGACTTCCTTTATGGTTCTTTTGTGATTCCAGTCACTCCTGGTCTCTCCCAGTACATCCCAGTTGTCCCTAATGTGTTTCCACTCACTCCCAGTTGCTCCCAGTAGCTTCCGGTATGATTCCATTTGCTCACAGCCACTCCCAGTCACCTCCAGCATGATTCCTGTCATTTCCTGTATATCCCAGTTGCCCCAACATGGTCCCAATTGCCCTCAGCCTGCCCCTAGTCACTTCCAGTATGATTCCAGAAGGATCCCAGTCACCCTCAGTGTGGTGCCAGTTGCTCCCAGTATGATCCCATTGGTCCCCAGCATGTCCCCATTTCCTCCCAGTGTGATCCCAGTTGCCTCTAGCACAGACCCAGTCCCTCCCAGTATGATCCTACTCTGATGCCATGATGATCCCAGTTGCTCCCAGCTTGGTCCTAGCTGCTCCCAGTTGCTCCCAGTCTGATCCCAGTTGTTCCCAGTGGCCCCTGTGTTATCTTTGGGAATGGGAGGAAATGTAGGGAAGTGATGCAAAGTTTTTTGTGTATCTGACAGTCTGTTGAGCTGCTGAAAAGCTAGACACGCTTTTGTGAAACACACATGGTAAAGACCAAAAAATTCAGAAACTTTTCTTTTCTTTGTTGGTCGGCAGGGAGGTGCTGGGTTTCGGTTTGGGCTTCAGCTCTGTGTCTGGGCTGGGCTGGGCCGTCTTGCTGCAGGCTGGGCTTCTTTTCTATTTCCTGGGCTGCTTGCTGGCTTCTCTCTCCATGGGATCTGGTTTGGCCGGGCTGGGCTTCAGCAGCTGCTGGGCAAGGAGACAGGGGAGGCTGCGGAGCTTTAGCCAGAGCAGGGCTGGCTGTGGCTGCGAAGATCTCGCTGTCAGGCTGCTGCTTCTTCTTCTTCTTAGCCTGGCTGAGACCAGAGACTTCTGTGGCTGGTGTAGAAAACTAAACACTAACTACAAAGCTGATCTGAACACAACTGAGCCACAGCTTTCTGTTAGTAGTTATTGGTGGGTTAGGTAGGCTTCAGGCGTGATGTTAACTTTTTCAGTGCTTCAGTCTTCTTCTGAGTGAGAGAAAAGAACAACATGCACGTATATTAAAAACAAGATGAAGATATTAAAGGTAATAAAGAAGAAGGTAAGTAAGTCCCAGATGGGAGGGGGAGAAGATGCTTTGTTTTTAGAGCTGAAATCCTCTTGTAAGCTATAAAGAAAAGACTCTTTTCCCTTATAACACATAAAACTATAAGGAAATGAAAGTGTTTGAATTGATATTAGGTGAAGGCTTCTATGTTAAAGTAAGCAGATGTTGAAATAGCTGTAATCTCATGAGAAGTTTGCACAAAGAAAGAGCACAGTCTTGTGCTTCTAAAAATGAAGATCTGTGCTCCCAGAGATGAAGATGATTTTAGAGATAGATAATGAGAACTTTTGCCTTTGAACAGCTCATCTTTAAAACAATACCCCATCAATCAACATAGCCCATCTCCAAGCTGTGGGAAGGTTTGTAGGAATAAGAAAGATTTTACGATAGCAAGGTTCCCCTGGCAGTTGTTATTCATGACAAAATTGAGAACCACGAGAAAACTGTTTTTTTCCTTTTGTAGAAAAGTCTCCATAACTTTATCAAGAGGGACTTCTCTCCCTAAGTGAACTAAAAAAAGACTCTTTGAGAGGTAGTAAACTGACTAGAAATCTTAAGTTTAGTTTCTTTACATTGTCAGTGAGAAAGAAAAAGTTGTGGGGAGAAGTATTCTAAAAAGTTTGCTTTGATTCTTACTACCTTTTTTTTTCTTTTTACTTACTATTATTAAAATTTTTCTTTCTGCCCTTTTAAAGTTTTGAGCCTGCTTTACCTTTCTCCTAATCCTATCTCACAACCAAAAATAAGTGTATTAGTAATTAACCAACACCAAACCCACCACATTCTTTAGTGCATTAGCCAAAAAAATCTCAAAATTAAAGAGATCTTATATTAGCAAACCAAAACCACGACACCCTAGCACAGACCCAGTCACTCCCAGTATGACCCCGGTAGGAATCCACTGTGATCCCAGTCTTCCCAGTTGCCCCCAATGTAGACTCAGTGACTCCAGTCACTCTCAGTGTGTTCCCAGTCATCCCCAGTATGGTTGCAGTCACTCCCAGTATATCCCAGTGGGTCCCACTGTGATCCCTTTTGCCCCAGTTCTGGCCCTGCTGAGTCCCAGTGTGCTCTGATCCTGCTCCCAGTGGGTCCCAGTGCTGGGCACGGTGAATCCCAGGGTGTCCTGGTGTATCCTGGAGTATCCTGGTGTGTCTTGGTATGTCCCGGTGTATCCCAGTATATCCCAGTGTGTCCCAGTGTATCCCAGTGTGTCCCAGTGTATCCTGCCTGGTGTATCCCGGTGTCCCAGTCCATCCCAGCCTGTCCCAGTCCATCCCGGTCCGTTCCCTTCACTGGGAGTGACTGGGATCATACTGGTGGAAAGTGGAATCTTACTGGGCCAAGTGGATGTGACTGGGAATGACTGTGAGTATGCTGAAGGCAACTGGGATATACTGGGAGTGTCTGTAACCATGCTGGGGGTGTCTGGGAACACACTGAGAGTCCCAGCAGGTCCAAGGACACCGTGGTGGCACTATGGAACCTCATGGAACCAAGGGGATCATTGTGGCACCCCTGGAGCCCATGGAACCAAGGGGCCTTGGTGACACAGCGGGGCTTCATGGACTCAGAGACCATTATGGTTCTGTGGGGCCTGATGGAACCATGGAGACCATTGGGACCCTTCAGGGCCTCGTGTCACCAAGGGGGCATTATGGCACCTCAGGGACACATGGAAGCAAGGGACCATTGGGTCTCATGGAACTGAGGGAACATGGAACAGGCCTGGCTGGCTTGGCCTCCCAGGGGCCACTGGACAGCTCTGGCTGATGTTGGAATGTCAAAGGCTGCCTTTCATCAGCTCCTGGAGCACTGCGGCTCTGTGCTTTCCTTGCTAGGAAAGGAACTGTCAATCTCTTCTAATTACTCATGACCAGAACTGGGATTTCAACTCCAAATTTTTCCCATAGGAATATTGCCAGGACAAGTGTGGCAGGCAATGTTTTCAGGAGAGTCACCTCCCATCTGTCCCCAAAACACTGGGGAAGGCTCCGTGCTTTCCTCCCTATGAGAAAGAACTGTCCTACTTCTCCAGGCATGCATGGCTGAGATTGGTCTTCTACCTCCAGAATTCCCTAAATCCAAAGACTGCTCCCAAAAAAAATCTGCCATTCCTGACAAGTCTGGCTGGCCTTGGCCTAGTGAGACTCTCACCTGCCTTCCAAACACTGAGGCTCTGTGCTTTCCTTCCTATGGAACAAAACTGTCCTTCTCAGCCAGGTGCCCATGGCCACAACTGGGATTTCACTTCCAGCATTCCCTGTTGTGACAGACTGGAGGAGATTGTTGGCTCTAAACATTTAATGTGTGAGGGAGGAAGGGGCAGGTCCAGCCTTGCCCTGCCCTGGAGCCCCAATCCCCCCAGAGCCTCTATCCCAGCCCAGCAGTGGCTGCCAGTCCCTGGCACAGCACAGGCAATGCTCCACAGCCACCTCTGCAGCCCCAGCCCAGCTCCTGAGGGACCAAATGAGCCCAAGCCCCACCTGGGGGAAGGGCCCAGAGAGACCAAGGGGTATTGAAGACTGACCACAAGGCAAGCACACATCTTGACCCTGCCTCCTTTTGTAATTTCTATCTGAACACTGCTGGAATCCAGGAGTTGGTAACTCTGTGTGTGCTCCTCTGTATCTTTTCAGCCAACAAAGCCAAGGGAAGGCACAGTTCCATCAAATGCAAAAGTCATTCCTCTGCTGGATATTAAATCCACTTTCCACAGCAGACAGCCTCAGAGAAATGGAAAGCACCTTCTGTGCCCAGCACAGATCCCAAGGTCCTCCCAAACCCTCCCTGCCCCAATTCTGCCCAGATTTGCTCTTTGCACACACGAGTCACACACTGAAGTCAGGAGCTCCCTCCATGCCCAGAGGCAGGAAAAGAGAGAAAGGGGATGAAGAGCTCTCCTGTGCAGAGCCAAGGTCCAAGTGCTCTGGGATGTCCCAGCAGCATCTGACATGTCCACCATCCCCCAGAGATTTCCGCACAGGAACAGTTTTAGACAAAGGCAAAAGAAAAGGCAATTCTGTGAGATATAAACACAATTAAGATGTTGACTAATATGATATTTATTTCAGCTTCAGAAAGATTGGGCAATTCCCTGAAGCTCAAAGCATGAAACCAGTCAGCTGAAGGGCACTTGAATGACCAGAAAGCACCGGGAGGATTGCTGAGGATTTTTTGGAGGACAATGGACATATGCAACATGTTCACAATCCAGCCTTCATAGAACCTGAGTGAGGTCACCATGCCCTTGAAGGACACAAAAGGAGAACACGCTCAGCAGCAGACGGTTCAGGATGCAAAGGCAGACAAGAAAACCACAGCGAGATGCATGAAGAAGAAAGACTAACTAAAATTAACTGAAATATCAAAATGCGTGCGTAAAAAGGATTTAACCAATCATGTATCAGCTTGAGGGGTGAACAATAGAGAACAATATAAATATGGCTTGCTTTTTGTAATAAATTGGTTTCCCTTATCATATTAATCATGGTGTGATGTCCCATTAATGATCCTCTGCACCTAGGGACCAGAAATGCATGCAAGCCTCCACCCCAAGAGACATTATGAATTCAAAAAACATGGCCATTAACTGCTTTATACCAACACAGAGTAATGGCAACCAAAATGCAGTCAGAACAGGGTTTTTTCCACTCTCTCTCAAGCCCCACACGTTGGGCACCAAATTTTGTCCTGGTTTAGGGCAAATTTGGGAGAAAACCTCCAAAGGGGCTCCTCCAGAAAGCAAACGCACATTGCCCCTCCCCACAACTGGGTCAGGAAGGATTCCCTGGAGAGAAGTGGAAAGAACCTGTTTATTTAACAGGCAAAGCACCCCCAGCACACAAAATGAACAATACCAGGTGACAACACTCTTTCACCACTCTGAAAAAGATGACAAATTCAGAAAGTCTCTCTTGGGAGTGGTCGCTCTGTTATCAGTCCCTCTGGTGCTGGGGCAGCTGCTGCAGCCACAAGGTGCAAACTCTCAGTGTTTCCCAGGTCCCAGTCCGGAGCAGGTTTGAGTGGTTCCAAAAAAGAGAAAGGAAAAACAGTCCAGGGAAAAATTCGGAGTGCTTAGCTAAACTAAGTAATGAGCAGAAACAAAAGCAAGAGCAAAGCAAAAAGCCAAGCAAAAAGCAAAAGCAGCACCATGTACTGCCCTGTCTCTGTGTCCCGCCAGCCGTGGGGGAGCGGCTGATAACAAAACCAAAACAAAACTTCGCTCTTCAGAGCCAGTCTTGAAGGCACAGAACATAATATCCAGCATAAACAGAACACATGGATGGGGATACAGGCATCATAACGTCACCATAGGACAGTCCTGCACCCAAAATTCTGTCCTGCACCCACTGCTGCATCCTGAGTCCTGTCCTGCACCCCGAGCCCCGTCCTGTACCCAAATTCTGTACTGTCCCATACCCCATACCTTCTCTTCAACTCCTCCCCCTCTCCCACCCCTGTCCCACCCCCAAATTTATCCCATGTCCCTGATCCCCTCCCTGTTCCCTCCCCAACCCAGCCCTTCCCCGCAGGCCAAGTGGGTGGCAGCAGCAGTGGCAGCTGGTGGGGGCCGGTGGAGTTGGAGGAGCTGCAGCCCCTGAGCCTCCTCACCCTGGACACGCTCCAGAAGTGCATCTTCAGCTATGAGACCCACGGCCAGGAGTGATTGACACCTGTCCCCACTGATCATCTGTAAGAGACACTCTGAGGTTTCCCTCAGCTGCCTCACGACCGCTGTGACGGAGACTGAAGCCCCCTCCCAAGGGCTGAGACTGAGACCCCTATAACTCTAACACAGGGGGCTGGCCGAACTGAAGCCAGATGTTTGCCAAGTGTTGCCTGCAGGTGTGTTCCCTGGACCAAGAAAACAATTGGTCTCACTCACTGCTGAGAACATGGACTGTCTGTAAACTCACCTGTTCCCTCTCGGTGCTTTCAATAGACTTACCTGCTCCCCCCCTTGGTGGAGGACTATAACAGAACCAAGACTTTGAGATTCTCCCTGACGTGACAAGACGGATCTATTGGCTGGACCACAAGGGTTTCATCTCTCCACTGGCAGCTATTCCTCCCCTCTTTCTCTCTCTCTCTCTCTCTCTCCTTTATTCTCCTTTCTAATCCTTCCATCACATCTGCTGTGGGCACTCAACAAGAGGTGCATTTGTTTTGATTAATACCAAAATCCCCTTCCGTGTTGCTTTTGCACTCAGATCAGTTAACAAACCATCATGACCCTCGCTTGTACGAGCGGATCATGACACCATCCTGGTGGCCCTACCATTGTCCCTGCTGGCCATCCTGGTGGCTGTGCTGGCTCTGCCATGGTCCCCACTGGCCATCCTGTCCAATCACTGTCCCTGTTGGCCATTCTGGTGGCCCCAATGGTCCTGCTATCATCCATGCTGGTGGCCACAGTGTCCCCACATCGTCCCTGGTACAGGCAGCCCAGCGAGTACATCCTGCTGCTCACCAAGGTGGGGCTGGGGTGGTGGCCATGGGGCATGAAAGTGGTCAAGAGAGTGGTGGTGGCCATGGAAGGATTGACCATAGAGGCCAGTAGGATGCTGGTGGCCATGGGAGGCTTGGACATAGACTGGTGGCCACAGGGGAACAGTGGTGGCCATGGGCAGCATTGACCATAGAGCTGGTGGCCAGTGGGATGGTGGTGCCATAGGGTGGTGGCCATGGATGGGATTTGGCCCCAGGTGGCCCACAGACTGGTGGCCCCAGTGGCCCGTGGCTCATCTTGCCTCTGCAGGACGAGAATGGCCGCACCCCGTCGGACGAGGACATCGCGGCTGAGGCTGACACCTTCATGTTTGAGGGCGAGCACGAGCTCCCAGGTGCCACTGGGGAGGAGCCACTCCAGTGTCCCCTCACTCACCCAGTGTCCCCACAGGCCATGACACCACGGCCAGTGGCCTGGCATGGCTCTTCTACAACCTGGCCGGCCATCCTGAGCACCAGGAGCGATGCCGCCAGCAGGTACAGGAGCTCCTGGCTGGCCGGGACACTGCAGACATTGAATGGTGAGATGTCCCCAGGGCCACCCCGGTCATGTGGCTTGGGGACACGATGCCACCCCCGCTTGTCTCCAGGGACGACCTGTCCCAGCTGCCCTTCACCACCACGTGCATCAAGGAGAGCCTGCAGCTGCACCCTCCTGTCACTGCTGTGTCCTGGCGCTGCACCGAGGACATCCCCCTGCGCGATGGCCGTGTCATCCCCAAGGGTATGGCATGGCCAGGGTGTCCCCAGTGTCACCACCCATCCTCATCTGCTGTCCCTAAAGTGGCCATTCCCATCCCACCAGGGGTCATCTGCCTGATGAGCATCTATGGGACCCACCACAACCCAGACCTCTGGCCCAAGCGTGAGGTAGGGCCACCCTATGAGGTGTCCCTGTCACCATGGTGGTGACAGCTGTGTCCCCTCGGTGTGACTGTGTTGGTGTCACCCCAGGTGTTCAGTCCTCTGAGGTTCAGTCTGGAAAACAGCAAGGAACGGTCCCCGTCGTCCTTCATCCCCTTCTCTGCTGGCCCCAGGTATGTGCTGGAGTGGGGACAGCAGTGTCCCCAAATGTCACCCCTGTCCCTGGCTGGGTTCACAGTGGGGTGACAATGGGGAGGAGCAGGGAATAAATGGCAGCATGAAAGGGACAGTATCATGGTGGTGGTGGGGATGTGTTGTCCTTGGCCATGGGACACCCCATGGCATGGACATGTCAACCCATGGACTTGTCTCTAGGCCACTTGTGTCACCATCCATGGCCATGTCCCCCATTTCCTCATCCATGGCCATAGAGCCCCATGTCACCATCTCTATCTGTGACACCTCCCATGCCCAATATCGCCATCCCCACCCAGGTCCTTGTCCCCATCCCCACCACATCCCCACCCAGGTCCTTGTCCACATCCCCACCACATCCCCACCCAGGTCCTTGTCCCCATCCCCACCATATCCCCACCCACGTCCTTGTCCCCATCCCTACCATGTCCCCACCCAAGTCCCACAATGTCACCATCCATGTCTTAGTTGAATGTCTTTATATTTACCCCAATGTTGGGTGAAGGATAATGAAAAATGAAAGAAAATAAAGGCCAAAATAAAAGCATTTATGTGTCCATGCTGGCTGAGTATCCGTGTGCCTGGGCGGGTAGAAAGGACCTTTTCTAGAAAGATTTCCACTCCATTGTCTCCAAAATCCTGGGTTTTGCCCCAGTCAATCACCATTTGGCTGTGGAAGATGCTGGTGGGCCAGAGAGAATTGGAATCATGGAATGATTCAGGTTGGAAAAGACCTCCAACACCATTTGGAATTCTGGATGCCACTCGAAGCAATGACTGGATACAAAAGGTGAGACTGTTTTGGGGTCGAAAGTAAAAAACTGTGCTGTCCACTATGAAATTCTGATGTCTGTTTGCATCCCAATGGATTTTTCTCTGGCCGTGTCCAAGTGCCCAAGGAGAGCCAGGAAGATGTGGGGACCACCAGCCAGGTGTCTTCCCAACATGGATCACCAGGATCATGGATGACCAAGTCTCCGCCCAGCGAGGGTCACTGTGGACCATCCAGTGGGGGTCCCCAATGGGGGATGGAGTTGAAGCAGCACTCAAAGCTCTTCCTGTCACTGTAGCACACAAAACAACACGAGCGCACACACTGCTGCTCTCAAGGGGAAGAAAAGGGAAGTTTATTTCCTGACTCCAACATTTACAGTTTTCTAAAAGCGACCATGGATTGGAGGGTGAAAGTGCCACCTCTCCAATGACACTGGACAAACTAACAGTCCATCATATTTTTCTTCTTCTATAAAAGAATGCCAAACAAGAAGTTATTTACAGAAAGTGTTTGAGAAAGTTTGCTACAAGAATGTAAACATTAGAAGGCTCAGAAAATCTTTAAAAATCAAGGCAACACTCTTCCTGCACACAGGGCACTTGTTGGGCATCCCTTACTGCTGCCTCCCTTGGTGTTGGGTCATGGCAGAGTTCTGGGAGAAGTTCTTCCCACACTTGGGACACTGTCAGGGCCTCTCCCCAGTGTGGATCCACTGGTGGGTGACGATAGTGGAGTTTTTCTAAAAGCCCTTCCTGCAGTCAGGGCAGCAGAAGGGCCTCTATTCTGTGTGAATCTGCTGATGCTTGAGGAGACGGTATCGGCTCTGAAACCTCTCCCCACACTCAGAACACTCATCGGATCTCTCCCCAGTGTGGATTCTCTGGTGGGCAATCAGCCTAGAGTTCTGCCTGAAGCATTTCCCACATTCCCCACACCTGTAAGGCCTCTCCCTGGTGTGGATCGTCTGGTGCAGAATCAGCCTAGTGCTCTGACTGAAGCTTTTCCCACATTCCCCACACCTGTAAGGCCTCTCCGCAGTGTGGATCCTCTGGTGGACACTCAGGCCGGAGGGGTCGATGAAGCTTTTCCCACATTCCCTGCACTTATAGGGCCTCTCCCCAGTGTGGATCCTCTGGTGGGCATTCAGATGGCAGCTCTGCCTAAAGCTTTTCCCACATTCCCTGCACTTGTAGGGCCTCTCCCCAGTGTGGATCCTCTGGTGCAGAATCAGGCTGGAGTTCTCAATGAAGCTCTTCCCACACTCTGAGCACGTGTAGGGGCACTCCCCAGTGTGCATTGTCTGGTGGATGATCAGGCGGCAGCTGTCACGGAAGCCCTTCCCACACTCCCCACACACAAAGGGTCGTATCCCAGTGTGGATCATCTGGTGGAGTTTCAAGCTGGAGCTCCTCCTGAAGCCCTTCCCACATTCTCCACATTTATAGGGCCGTTCATTGGTGTGGATCCTCTGGTGGGCGATCAGGTTGGAGTTGATCCTGAAGCTCTTCCCACATTCCCCACACTTGTGGGGCCGTTCATTGGTGTGGATCCTCTGGTGGACAATCAGGTGGGAGCTGATCCTGAAGCTCTTCCCACATTCCCTACACTCATAGGGCCGTTCCCCGGTGTGGGTCCTCTGGTGGATGAGCAGGTGGTCGCTCCTGCCGAAACTCTTCCCACATTCCAAGCACTGGTGGGGCTTCTTGCCATCATCAAGCTGCTGATGGACCACCACTTCAGCGCTCTGGCCAGATCTCTGGCTGCCTTCCAGGCACAGGCTGAGTCTCTCCTCCTCGGAGCACCCTGGGCTGGGTTTGCAGCCCCTCCTCTTGAGGGATCTCCGGGGCTTTTCCTCCCCAGTGGATTCCTGTGCCCTGGAGCCGCTCAAAATGGCCTCTTCCACCAGGTTCTGCTGTGAGGATTTGTCCTCCCTGGTCTCCATCCTCAGCTCCTTCCCTGGGGGAGGAAGGACAAGGAGAGGCTGGGATTTGCCTCCGTGCCACAGGGAAGGGGAAGGAGATCCCCCCAGAGCATCCCTGGCTGGACAGCATCAGCAGTGGGGCTGTGCTGCAGCTGGGGCCGTGCTGGGCTGGGAGACGGAGCAGGACAGAGGGGAAAAGGGGCACTGACTTCCTTCTCACCTGCCTCAGTGCCCTGGGGCATCTTCCTCTTCCTCACAGCCTTCTCCATCCAGATGAGGTTTGGGAGTGGGAAATCCTGATTTGGGGGAAAAACAAGATGTGAGTGCATTGCCTTCGGAGGTCCCACTGGCCAAGTCCATCTCTAGAAGTCACCGGACGTCTGGTGGCCAGAAATACTTCCAAAAATCAAGGAGTCCAAAAACCTCTCCCAGGAGTTCCCTGTTTCCAGTGTCCTCACTTTGGGCTTATGGGGGTCCCTCTTCTCAGAGCTGCTGGGGGGGCTGTGGGGCCTGGGCATTCCCCCTCTCCCGGGTCCTGCTTACACAGGCTGAGGGTCTTTTGGGGGTCCCAGGGGTGAAATTATGATGCTCGTATCCCCATTTGTCTGAAATAAGCTTTGCACCTTTAATACTGGTTCTGAGAGCAGAGAGGGAGGAAGAAGAAGCACGGAGTTTGTTTTCAGAACCTCTCTCACTCCTCCACATTCCTGCTCCTCTCTTGTCTGCAGATGGACAGACAGCGGGACAGAGCCCTCCTTTGCTGTTAGTCAGTTTGAGCTAGCAGAGGAAGAGAAGCTCCCTGGACTGTGGTTTTTGGTTTATCCTTTTCTTTGGACCTGTCTAAACCTGCTCTGGATTGAACACCCAGAAGAGCACCAGGTGCTCACACCTGTGCCCCACCGGGGCTGGGCCACGGCATTTCCAGCCCCAGAGAGACTGATAAGAGACTGATAAGAGACTGAGCAAGCCATGCTACAGCTCACGGAGGGACTTTGTGAGTTTGTCATCTCTTTTGGAGCAGCAAGAGATTTTATTGTTTAATACTGTTCATTCTGGGGGCTGGTGAGTGCTTTGCCTGTTCAATAAACAGTTTTTTCCACTTCTCTCAAAGAAAATACTTTTCCAGAACCAGCTGGAGGAGGGGCCACTTGACTTTGCTCTTCTACAGGAAACACCTTTAGAGTTTTTCCTCCCAAAATTGCCCTAAGCCAGGACATTGGCTTTGAAGGTCCCACTGGCCAAGTCCATCTCTAGAAGTCACTGAGTGTCTGGTGGCCAGAAATACCTACAAAAATCAAGAATTCCAAAAACCTCTCTCAGGAGTGCCTCGTTTCCAGTGTCCTTATTTTGGGCTTATGGGGGTCCCTCTTCTCACAGCTGATGGGGGGCCTGTGGGTCCTGGGCATTCCCCCTCTCCCGGGTCCTGCTCAGGCATGCTGAGGGGGTTTTGGGGGTCCCAGGGCTCACCCTCCCCTGATTCTGTGGAAATTGTTTTTGTGACACGTGCCAATTGGGAATGGAATCAGCAAATGCTTCTATCTGCTGTGTCCAAAACAAGACACAAAGAAAGGTTTTGAAACTTTCTGACCAAATAGACAAATAAAGCATCAAAATCAAAGAAGTATAGTAGAGCAAAAGAGATGAGGCAGCAAGACGACTGATGCTTAGAATAAAATAGAGGAAGTTGGGGTAAAGCTAAGAGATATTGTAACAAAGCAATTAAAAGCTTATGTATAATAAAAAGCTTGATGCACTTGACAAATCATGTAGCAGACACCAGTGCAAGGCCTCCCTCCAGACAATCACAAGAAGGATAGCAATCAATGACCACCTAGAAATATTGTGAAATTACTGCTCCCAGCTTATTGATATTTGCTAATTTGGACTAACCAAGCATATTGGAAAATGCTTTGTAGGCTTAAAAACGGTATATATAATTTACTGAACTGTGTGTGCTATGAGTGGAGCAGTGACTCCCCAGCCACCCAGCGCTGCGTGCTTGCTTTAAAATAAAAGGTATAGAAGTAAAATTCACATTCGCTATTGAAATTTTACATCAGGTGTTCCAGGGTCCCCTTTCTCCAGCATCCCCCCACTCTAGGCACTCAGCGCTTCCCCTGCTCCCCTTTGCACTCCTGAGAGATCCAAAAGTACCCCCTTCATCAAATAAATTAAAAATACCTCTCTCAGCGACACCAAAATATATTTGGGACTCAACTCCTGTGAAAAACGCCAATCACTTGTTTTTAAAATTTTAAAAGTTTAATAGTAATAAAATGGTTCTAAAAACAGTAATACAATTAGAGTAATAATAATTTGGACAATTTGAATTAGGACAATACGAGACAACAAATACAAAGAATTATGGATGTCCGGGTACCTTTTTCTGGGCAGCACGAGCCTGAAAAAGGGCACCGGTTAACAAAGATTAACCCTTAAAAACAATAACCCGTTGCATATTCATACACCTCATACATGATGCATAAATTCCATTCAAACACAGGATTCTGTCTGGCCATCATCAACTTCTTCCTTCTAATCCTAACAGCCCCTTTGAGGCGGGAAGAAGTTCGTTTCTTCTGGTAAGAGAGCAAAAAATTCTTTTTTCTGAAAGATTCAGGTGTCCTGTGGCTGCTATCTGATGCGAGTGCCTCATTCCTTTCTTTAAAAAAACCTCACTGACATAGTTCTTCTTTTAACTACAAAAGTTACCTTTTAATTACAAGACTACATTTATTATTAAACTGTTAATACAGCACTACTAATCAATACACCAAAATACATATGGTAAATGTGAAAATGCCTGTATTTTATGATTGGCTTCTCGCAAATATTAAATGAATATTATATGTGTTGTGTTAGAAAGTAATGCTGTATTAATTCTCTTAAGTACCATGTTAAATATAGTTTTAGGTTATAAAAATTGTTAAAATAGAAACGATGCCACGTAGGATACTTTTTTAAAGAAAGGACTTCCAGCGAGATAGCAGCCACAGGACACCTGAATCTTTCAGAGAAAAATAATTTATTGCTCTCTTACCAGAAGAAACGAACTTCTTCCTGCCTCGAAGGTGCTGTTAGGATTCAGAGGAAGAAGCTGACACTGACCAGACAGAATCCTGTGTTTGAACGGAATTTATGCATCATGTATGAAGTGCATGAATATGCAATGGGCTATTGTTTTTAAGGGTTAATCTTTGTTAGCGGGGGTCCTTTTTCGGGCTCATGCTGCCCAGAAAAAGGTACCCAGAGTTTCGTAACTCTTTGTATTTGTTGTCTCGTATTGTCCTAATTCAAATTGTCCAAATTATTATTACTCTAATTGTATTACTATTTTTAGAACCATTTTATTACTACTAAACTTTTACAATTTTTCACACACCATAAGCACACGTACCTTTGCTTAAAACAATGCTTGCTTATTTCGAATACAATACCTGCTTGTAAGCCTTAAAACACAACACACAGAGCTCCATTCTTAAGCTTTAACCTTCCTAATATCTTGCTTGTCGGCGGAAGGGAACCAGGACATCAATTTGATCATCACAGGCTCGATTTTATTGATCAGTACGGCGGGTTAAATACAGTTAATAATGAGCTTCATACATATTGCAAAAGTTGAGCTCGGGATTGGTCAGTTACATATCAGCACCTACGCCTACTTCTACATTCCTATGGTTCTACTTTTGATACTTTCTACATATTCTTAGGATATATTCAGGACTAATCTCAACTCCCTATCCTCATGTTGCAGCAAGGTCACTGCTGACTCTTCCTTTCAGCTTGCTGACTGCTGACTTTTCTCCTTCAGCTTAACCAGTGGCATTATGTCAGTATGGCCTTTCTCAGCTAACCAATTATTAATAATACTCTCCACATTTCCCCCGTTTTCTTCTTGAGCAAGGAGATTAGTTTGCCATGTTTTTGCTATTGTACGGCTGACCATGTTTTGAATACAGTTAAAGATACAAGGCAAAATAAGCAAAAACAGTAAAATTACACTCAGCAGTCCTATAGCATAGATCACAAGGTTCCTCAGCCACGGTGCGAGTCCCAGGCCTTTAAGCCATTCGTCAATTCCTAAACCGTCTTCTTCCTTAAGTTTGTGAAGTCCCTGTTGTAATTCTTTTATCTTAGTGTGAATGGACACTGAATGATCAGACAGATTCATGCAACACATTCCCTCGAACTCTTCACATCCATGTCCTTGTGTTAAGAGCAAAAAATCTGCAGCAGCTCTATTTTGCAAAACAGCATGGTTAACACTTTGCACATCTGCAGTTAACATGTCTAGAATTTGTGATGTCTTGTTCAGCTCATCCCTTGCCCAGCATCCTAATTGTTTTGCTAAATTCATGGCTTTATTGGCAGATCCTCCTGGTAAGATAGTTGAAACAACCACCTGTTTGAATGTGCCCCAAAACCGTGGATCTCCTATCTTGCTGCAGTCTAAGTCATGTATGCTACGTTTTTTCCTGTTTGAATTTTGACTCAGCTGCATTAGCAAGGACACATTAGGATGAAACAGTGACAATTTTCCCAAAAAACAGGGTCCACCCTGTGGTTTAGCTGGTATACCACTCCATGCCCTGTCTCCACAAATCAAAAATATTCCTGTGGCTAATTTCATTGGTGCTGTGATATTTGTGCCGTTACATTGACTGTAATGCTGTGGAGAGAATTCACTCACATTCAGGGATGAATCTAGGGTGGCCCATGTTTCTTTAGGTTGGTTTAAATTCTGAGCACCCAAAAGTTTGAAGCTAAACCATCCACCAGCTGTAGTGTTAGATATGCTGGCATTTGTACTTCCAAAAAGATCCAATTCCTCAGGAGGAGAATGCAAAGAGGTGTTAAGTGATTGGATTAGTAAGCATTGACGATAGCCATCACTCTGACCTGCAGTATACCCTTGTTGCACCGGCAATGTGATGTTTGACATGTTAGACATACATAAGGTTTGATTGTTTATCAAACTGCAAAATTCTCCAGGAGACCACACCGGAAGTTCCACCAGGCATGTTCGAAATGGGTTAGTGACTCCTCCAAGACTAAGACAAAGTGATGATTGGTTAGTTTGATTAGCAAGTGTTACCCATAAATTTTCCCTTGGTTGACTAAAGTGTGTTACTCCTACTGCTTCACTTGCTACAGCATTGAGCAGTATTACAAAAACAAACCTCATTTTTCTTTCTGCTTGCTTTGCTTCTCCTTTTCTTCCTTCTGCTTACGTTGTTTTTTCTTTCTTCGCTGTCTTTTCCCTGGTTTGCTAGATTGTCTATTGTAAGGCTGAGTCAATTCTTGAATATACTGATCTAATTCTAAATCAGCATCCTTGCTCACAGGTATAGCATGAGGTAAGTTTGAAGGCAAATCAGCTTTGCAGCGAGCTGCTATGATGCGTGAGGCTTTAGTAATTTCAAATATTCTAAGGTTTTCCTGTAACTTCCACCTAAGATATGCTATAATCACTTGTTCTGCACTCTCAAAGAGCTGTAATCCTGTCCGTCCTGGCAGGCCAGTACTTTGTTCAAGAGCTCTAACCCAGATATGATTTCGGATCCACTTTCCAAAACAAGATGTACACCATAAATATCCCAATGACCTCTGTGGATACCAATAAACCTGATTACAATCTGCACAATGCAAAGCTACCCATGCATTGCATTTATCATTATCCCTTTTGCAAACATAACAAGGAAGTGAGTATAAGAAAGGAACAGTATAAAATTGTGGTTCTTCAATCCAAAGCAACCAATTCAATGGTGGTGGTCTCAAAGCCTCTTCAGCTTTTTTACTATATGAGGCTAACAGCTCAAGGTCTTTCTTTAACACAAGGCGTATCTTATTTCATAATCGTAGTTCTTGTTCGTTATCCTCCTCAACAACTATATCTTCCTGAGGGTCCCACAACAGTAAAAGTGTTCTAAACATAGAAAATTAATTAGCAATCACTGATACCCCTATTCAAATGAGACCGTTCCCTTTTTTGCCTTCTTTTTCTTATCTGTCTTCAATCTTGCTGCTCCTAATTTCACTGGTCCTGCCACTTTCAAACTTAATTTTTGCAACTTGTCAATGCAGCAATCTAATGCTCTATCAGGATCCCCTTGGAAGGGTCCTACAACTGAATGCTGTGTTAAAGGCACTAATTTCCTACACCTTATAGAAACTATACGTGATTTACTTTGAACCTTAATTCTATTTACAATACATTGTATTTCCCATCGATAATAAGCAAGAACCTTCTGTTCAGGAGACTCATAAAGATTTAAAGCTATATATGCGTTTTGCCACGTTTGTCTCCTTAATTCATCTTGCCAGCTTTTTCCCCACGTATGCTCGTGTTCACAAGTATGACACCACAAATCCCGTAATAATGATTGTTCTATCCAAAAAGTTCTTTTACAACCCCCACAACGTAGAGCTATCCAGGCAGCACAATGTGGATTGTGACAGTCAAGGCAATGTAGTTTCGCTGGATCTGTTAAGTGAAAAGTTGATAATGAGTCAATGAAACCAATCAACTCCTGGGCTGTCTGGTAGTGACGTGTCAGTGCTCTGTCCACCGCTTCCGAGTACCCCTTTAATTGTAACAGTAGTGGTTGTAGGACTAGAAGCAGTTTCTTCCCCAGTCGCTCCCTGTCCTCCTCCGTAAGGCGATCCACCAGAGGCTGCATCAAAAACAGGTTTAGTCCACTTAGCAGGCACCCACAAAGGCCCTGTAGGTGAGGAAACACAAAGATACCCCCGACCCCAATATAATACTTTTGCAGGTTTTTCCCATAATCCTGTACTCGGGTTCTTATACTTAACCAAGACCTCTGTTTCCTTAGTATTTTCCTGACCTGACCTCGGATGATGTTTCATTGCAGGGGGGGTATCATCTTCCCCAAAAATGCATAAATGATTAATCACATACAAAACCTTAGCCAAACATGCTTGTGGATCTGTCAAATCTTGATGTTTGTCAATATACTGCTTAAGGGTACCGTTTGCTCTTACCCGTAAAGCCTTCCTTAACTGTATCAGTAACTCATACAATCCTTTATTATTCACTTCCTTAATTGCTGCTTCCTCTATTCGTTTGACTACTCCTGCAACATACATAGAGTCTGTGACCACATTTAAAGGCTCCTGTAAGTTTGACACTGCCCATACTACTGCTAACAATTCCAAAGTTTGTAAGCTATCTGCAGGGTCTGCTGTGAGGAGTTGATGCTTCCATTGTCCTTTTTCTTGCCAGGTAACAGCAGCACGCCTTGATTTCTTTCCTGCATCTGTAAAAACTGTAATAGCTCCTTCTATGGGGTTTTCTTCTCTCAAAGGTCGAGTAATCCAGTTCCATTCTGTCATCCATTGCAAAACTCTAGGCACTAATTTACTAGTCTCTACTTTAGCAGGTGACATCAATAATGCTTCTTGTAAATTCTTTGAATTTATCAAGTACCAGTCCAAGGTTTCTTTTTCCATAGGTAATCTAATAGTAGCAGGTTCTCTACCATCCACTTCAAGAATTCTGAGACGCCCCTTTTTGATTAATGCAGCCAATTGTTCAATTTTTGAAGATATTGTTTTCTTATGCTGTAGTGGTGGTGATAACCATTCCAACACCCGTATCTCCCCCGTTTTCTTTTGCAACTGAGAGAGCACCAAGCAAGTGGCAAGGGCTATTCCAGATAGTAAGGTCAATGGGGTGGTCGAGTTGTCGACGAGACACATACCCTTGCTGTACACAGTTACTAATTTGCTGCAAGGCAAGATGATGCTCCTTTGTCGGGTGTACAGGAATAGTAGGGTCCACACCTTTTAACAAAGGTCGTAGGGCTTCTAATAAGTGATTTGGTATTCCCACAATAGGCTTCAGCCACTGTAAGTCTCCCAGCAACTTCTGTGCATCATGTAGAGTTTTAATGTCCAATTGTAATTCCAGTTTTTGTGGTATCACTATTTGATCTGTCAAAGTCCATCCCAAATATTTCCAGGGCTTTGTAGTCTGAATTTTCTCTGCAGCAATAACAAGTGAATATGCAGCAAGAGTATTTTTAATGGTGTTAATCTGTAAAGAGGAGAATGGCTGTTGCTGTGCAAACAAAATATCGTCCATGTAATGATATATTATAGTTGCTGGCCATTTACGACGTAGTGGCTGTAATGCTGCATCAACATAAAGCTGACATAAAGTGGGAGAGTTGCGCATGCCCTGCGGAAGAGATGTCCATTCAAATCTTTTATCTGGTTCCCCACGATTTATTGCTGGTAAAGTAAAAGCAAATCTCTTCATGTCATCAGGATGCAGGCCAATAGTGAAAAAACAATCCTTTAGGTCAATAATTAAAAGTGGCCAGTGTTCTGGAATCATAGCTGGATTTGGAAGACCAGGCTGTAAGGCCCCCATTGGTTCCATTTGGTCATTTACAGCCCTCAAATCATGTATCAAACGATATTTCCCTGATTTCTTTTTGATTACAAAAATAGGTGTATTCCAAGGGCTTGTGGACAGTCGCAGGTGTCCCTTTGTATATTGTTCCTGTACCAATTCATGGGCATGCATAAGACTCTCCCCTTTTAATGGCCATTGCTTAACCATCACTGGTGTATCCGTTTTCCAGGTGAGTGGAATGGGGAAAGTCCAAGCAATGGCAATTACCCCAAAGGGTGCTGATTAGTTAACACCACTCCCAATTGTGTTAAAATGTCCCTTCCAATTAAGCAGGAAACTGTAGGAGGCAGTTGAACAATTGAAAACACAGCAGATATTTGTTGATTTTCAATGCACACAGACAAAGACGGCGACCTGCTTGCCAATGTAAATCCTCCCACTCCTGTGAGCATGTTTGATGAGGGAAATAGAGGCCAATGTTGTGGCCAGGCTTATGGAGAAATGATGCTAGTATCTGCTCCTGTATCCAATAATCCATAAAGGGTTATGCTTTGATGCCCATAGGTAATTTCAACCTTTTGTTTTGGTCTATTTTGTAAATCCACAGTTAAAAGTGTAACACCAGTAGAGCCAAAACCTTTTTCATCCCGTGCTTGCCCAGTAAATGATTGTATTCCCGATGTCATTTGTGACAGTGGTACCAATTGTGCAATGCGTTGTCCTTTTGTAATTTTAATCGGAGGATAAAGGGTGTAAGCCATAATTTGTATTTCCCCGGTAAAGTCCGCATCGATAACACCAGGCAAAACAAATAATCCCAACATAGTTATAGAGGAACGTCCCAGCAATAATGCTCCACATGTTTGTCCATTTAATATAAGAGGGCCCTTTATTCCAGTGGGTATCCTCTCAGGCTGGTTTGTCATTAGTGTGACGTCTACTGCTGCTGATAAGTCCAAGCCGAGGCTCCGTGTTGTTGCGGGTTGCAGACAGGAGGTAGCAGCGATGTCACGGCAGTAACTTGTGTCTGTCCCTCATCGCCGCATCGGTAACACTTGATGAATGGTCTCGAGCCTCTTTACGTGACTGCCAGTGAGCCGCTTTGGAGAGGAGCAGGAGCAGCTAACACCCGATTTTGAGTAGACTATGCTTTTGCAACCCTAATCCTAATTCCTTTAAGGCTTCTGCTATAAATGGCTGTGAAGCTGTTGGCATTAATGCCATTCGCTCTAATGCTTCCTCAATAGTCCAATTTGCCCCTAAAGTAGCTAACACTCTTTGGGTTGCTGGATTGCTATTTTGCAAAGCACACCTGCTTCAATAGCGCCCTGCAACACCAGCCCGATCTATAGCAGTAGCTGTTCTATCGATAAAATTTCCAAATGATTCTTCTCTACCTTTTTTAATACCCATATAAGCCGGTAACCCTCCTGGCTCTTTAACCATATCTATTGCAGCACGCACTAACCACATAGACTCTGTAAGTTTATCAGCTCCCAATATCATCTGTGCCTCTGTACGTAAAAATGCCTCTAAGCCCATCAGCTCCTCTACTGTCACCCCATGTAATGGGTCATGTGCATTAAACAATAACTGCTGATGCTGAGTAAATATCAACCGAACTATTCCTCTTAAATCATTAGGACATAAAACCTGAGTATTAAAAAGATAATCTAACATTTGCTTAACAGGTTCACTTTTTACTCCAAACTGACTAACCGTAGAACGTAGCTGAGTTAACAGCTTCCAATCTAAGGGAGTATATTCTGCTATATTATGCGTAAGGTTCCCCTGTGCATCATATTGTGGTGTGTATGTGACCGGACATGCAAGACTAGAAGCTATTTCCACCGCCTCACCATCCCCCATTTGCATTACTTCCTTTGCCAAAGCAGCCCAAGCTTCCCTCCTCTGTTTAGCCATCTCCCCCCATGGATCACGGTGTGCCCCTGGGATGGGATCTGGCTCTTTAAGGGTGCTATGCTGCTGGCGCTTCGGTGCAGACACCGAGGTTTCACGCGGGGGGGGGGCAGTGAAGCAGAGGCTGGCTCGTGCGGGGGAAGCGGGAGCCCGCCCTCCCCCGCTGGAGCTGACAGTGAAACCGGAGCCGACTCAAGCGGAGCCAGCCTGCGGGGGGCAATCCGCCCCCCCGCTGGAGCCGGATCGGGCGGGGGAATGGGCCCTCCACCGAAGCTGTAACCTGAGCCGGCTCACTGAGGGGAAGCGGCGGAGGCAAGGCTGGCGGCGGAGGCGAAGCTGGCTTGCCCCTACCCCCACCATCCGACCTGCCTGAAGCTGGTGGCGGAGGCAAAGCTGGCTTGCTCCTACCCCCACCATCCGACTCGCCCTCCCCCTCTGACAGGAAAGGTGCAGACGGTTCCACTGCGCCTATAGAGAAATCCTCCACACCACTTTGCTGGGGACTCTTAGGCATAAGTACCTTAGTTACAGAGGGTGCCAGGGGATCATCTTCATGACCATACCCTATATTCCTCTTATGAGCTTCTGTTGCCGTTTCTGCTGCCTTTCTCTCAGAGACCTGCTGAAGTAACGTGTTATACACCACCCGCCATAACTTCCTGAATTTCTTTGCTGACTTATCATCGTCTAGTATTGTATCCCACAATATTTCCCCAAACATCTTCCACTCTGCTAGCTCATGAACTGTATGAGGATTAGAAAAGATACCCTTAGCATGGCCATAACCTAATAACCCTGGTAACTCCTTTTTTAAATCTATCCCTTTTATCCCACGCCGCTCTAAATAGGCGGTAAATAAATCATATGCCGCTTGCCTATCCATACCTATTAATCAGCGCGCGCTGTTGCAGCTCTCCAGGCTCCGGCAACACGTATTGGCTTAAGTCACAGTTGTGAACCTTAAGGGTGCTTCAAATTCCAGCACCGTCCCAGCTGCAAGGACCCAAATCCAACTTCCTCGACCGTGGCGTAATCCCTTTTTCTTTTAATCCGAGAAAAACGGCAGAGATTCGGTTATGCCCGCATTCTCCACCATTTGTCGGCGGAAGGGAACCAGGACATCAGTTTGATCATCACAGGCTCAATTTTATTGATCAGTACGGCGGGTTAAATACAGTTAATAATGAGCTTCATACATATTGCAAAAGTTGAGCTCAGGATTGGTCAGCTTACATATCAGCACCTACGCCTACTTCTACATTCCTATGGTTCTACTTTTGATACTTTCTACATATTCTTAGGATATATTCAGGACTAATCTCAACTCCCTATCCTCATGTTGCAGCAAGGTCGCTGCTGACTCTTCCTTTCAGCTTGCTGACTGCTGACTTTTCTCCTTCAGCTTAACCAGTGGCATTATATCAGTGTGGCCTTTCTCAGCTAACCAATTATTAATAATACTCTCCACACCTGTAGCCTACTTACAGTAGTCGTTGAATATCTCTGGTGCATCCAAGACCCATTCTGGCTTTGAGGGAATATATCTGCTCTTCTTCCTGCTCAATCCAGGTGCCATTTTCTGACTGTAGAGCACTTTCAGGTTATTCTGATAGTCTGTGTGCAGGGGAACAGGTTTGTTAACCTGAGTTAGTTTCCTCCCAGCTGAGTGCTGCTCACCCAACTAGGAATCCCTTGGAGTGAAAATAAAGTCCTAAGAGAAACACTCACAAGCCTGCAGTGCACTAAAATCACTGGCAGAATGAACTGCTGAGCAGGGGTGAGCTACAATTTCCTCATTCATGGAAACAAATTTAACAAACACTTGGGTTTTTGAATCCCATTATATTTAGTTGCAGTTTAAGCTAGAAAGTGCACAGCAGAGGGTTTGATGCTCTTACAGACTTCATGAACGTTTGGAACCTGCAGTACCGGTAGCTGTCACCGACATCTTTCCATAAAAATCCTTTCTTTAGGATTTTTCCCCCTTCTGAGAAGCTGTGGCCTCAGCAACAAAAGGTAAACAATGGTTATCTGCTGCTGGGGAATGCAACAGGTGGATGCGTGATCAGTCTTGGGTGAATGTTTGGATTTACTGACCACTCACAGCGGAGCTGGGTCTCACCCTCTGCTGAGAAACAGCCCTTTGTTTATTCATTCTTTTCCTATTCTTAGCTTAGCTAGCTTCTGAGAACTTTCCTTCTATTTCTTTTAGTATAGTAATAATGTAATATATATCATAAAATATTAAATCAAGCCTTCTGAACATGAGGTCAAGATTCTCATCTCTCTCTCCACCCTGAAGACCCTTGCAAGCCCTGTAACAGGTGACCAACTGGCAGTCATAGCAACTCTCCTAAACAAATTCACTTTAACTGTTATGCCCTCCCTCGACCTCAGGAACCTTAAGAAAGGAGACTCCAGCCTGTACAGCTCTCAGAAACCAGTTGATTTCTCCTGTGACCACACACAGAGCCTCTGTGTTGCTGTTCCCCTGACCTGATCCCTCCTGCTGATTCAGCTCACACGGAGCCTGTATCATACCTTCTGGAGCATTCTGTGGTTTTCCTCTGAGGTGGAGGATCTTTGCCTCTTCCACATCAAAACCATTCAGATTCACTGCCCAGGCTTTCTGTTGCTCCTACAGAGACAAATCACCCTCAGTGCAATGCATTTAAAACAATTCCCACAGTACAATTTAAACAGACATCTAAGTCCCCTTCTCTTAGAATCTGAAGATGTTTGACTGTGCTGCAAGGGTCAGTCACACAGAGGCAGGTCAAAGCAGTTTTCCTCAGACTTTCATACATTGTCCTGCTCACATTTTCAAACAATGGCAAATTCAGTGTCATTGCCAGAGGGAAAAGCCACAGCCACAAAGCGACCAAATGCTTCATAAACAGATTTCAGAACACAGTGTAAAACATTCCAGAAGTGTTCCCTGTGGAGACCTTGTCCTAGAATAGCTACCACCAGCAGTTTCACTTTGCATAGGCTTACAGCTTTGTGTTTTTGTTGCCTGCTACATTTTAAAGCCTCGTTAGTCAAAAGCTAAATTTTGCTACCAGAAGCAGCATAGGCTTCGAGTGCATGGCAGTCTCTACAGCTTCAGTCTCATCCTAGGCTCCTGAAGCCCAGAGCTGCAAGTAGTGATGGCTGGGACTTGTCAGTGCCGTGTGCCCCCTTGATAGAACCTATTGTTCACTGCTCTGTAAAGGGGCAGGAAGGAGTAGCGGTTGTTTAAGTAATTGTAACTTAGCAACATGCTCACCTTCTTGGTAGGGGAATCCTCAGCAGGGTCATTCTCTTTGGTTAGGAGGAAATTTGCCATCTCCATCTGCATAGTGCTGCGTTTGGGAATGTAGCGATCCCCCCCAGCCTTTGTGGGGGTGCTTTGAATTTTGGATCCAGATTTACCTGCATTCACATATGAAAATATTGTCTTACAGCTATTTAACAGCCTGTATTTGAGCTTTCACGGGAGCAAACCCAACACTCTTCCACATCACACCCACCAGACAAGTAGGACTCTGAGGTCTCATGCCACCCAGTCCCAACTAACTTATATTTTCCTCCCTGCCACCAAGTTGGTTAGGGACTGTGTGGTGCAACTCCTTGGGTCTAGTGCAACAATTCCAGAGTCCAGAGATAAGGGGAAGATACAAAAACGCTCACAGGATGTAAAGCTGTCAGCTGACAGTCCTGCCCACACTCGTCCTAGCATCCAGCTGTGCCAGCAAGGCTCAGCTGGCCGAACAGCAGCTCGCCAGCCCCAGTGCTCAGAGCTCTGCCCCTCATGCTGGCAAGGAGGTGGGTGGCTGTCAGGAGCACAGCCCACCTCCTCCTGCCTGAGCAGCAGCCGGTAGGGCAGCGTGGCAGGGAGCCCAGAGCCCCATGGCTACGGACAAGCAGCCTGGGCCAGGCTCCCGCACTCAACCTCTGCCGCCGGTGGCCGGCGCTCACCGGGTGTCTTGGACGGCGTCTTGCTGGGGCTGTGGGAGCGACATGCCGGCTTTATGGGGGACACGCCGACAGGGCTGGGCCCGGGGCCGCTCTCCTTGGCCTTGCGCTGCCATGGCGCAGGCGGCGCGTTCGGGATCAGCGTGTCCAGCTTCAGCAGCCCGTGCAGGTCCGCCTCCAACAGGAACTGCGCCGTGGTCCTGCGGGCGGGCAGGGTGAGCCGTGCCCACCGGCCGGGCTGAGCCTACTCCGACAGCCCCGCCGGCCTCCCCACCACCGGACCGTGCAAGCGCTCCAGCTGCTCCTCCCCACTAAGGGACACCCCCACTATCCACAGCCGCTCCTCGGGACACCCCATCAGCCGATACGCCCTCCCTCCGCTTCTCGGGGGTCCTTGATCAGGCAGCACCCCTTCCAGCCGCTCTTTGGGGCTTCTTCCGATAAGCAACATTCTCCCTTCCCCTGCCTTTCAAGGGCAATCTCGTCCCTGCTCTTTCTCCTCCCCACCGTGCTTTGCCTCTGCCCTGTGCCCCTGGGGCTGCTCTTGGCCAGGCAGCCTCAGTGGGAGCCAGCACTGGCTGCAGCCCCAGCGGGCCCCCCCAGGACAAGGCCCAGCAATTAGGAGGCCAATGAAAGCTCTGGGCAGCAGCAGAACCCTCAGCAGAGTTCTTTGGACAATCAAGGACTGGCCACCCCTACACTGCAACCTCACTGGGAATGTTTTCTGTCTGACGTAGACTTTCAAAAGAAGCTGTTTGAGGGAAAGGTGAACTAAACACTCACCCTTTTCTCTTCCAGCAAGTCCAACTTCGGACAGAGCATAAGATGAAGATCAGCTCCAAGACAAGCAGGCCTGCCAGTAACCCTAGCCAGAAGCCTGTTCCCTGACAGAAACCCCTTCCAAGGCCCTTCTGGGAATCAGGAACATGTGCTGTGGTTCCAGCTGCACCTGTGGGAGCAATGGGGAGCGTCAGCCCGTGCTGTGCTGCACTGCTGAGCTGGCAGCACGGTGGATGCGGGCAGGACATTCTCCGTTTCCCCCAGAGCTGGGGCCTGCAGGGACCTTGCCACCCCGTGGCACAGGCTGTGCCACCCAACAAAGCCCAGCAGGCCGAGAGGAGAGCCCGGGCGCAGCAGGAAGCTGAGAGAAGGCCCTGCTCTAGAACGGAGGGAGTTCCACCAGAAGCAAACAAAGATGGTAATTTGAAGACATTCCCACTGTGCTCAAAATTTGTCTGAGAAGATTAGGACGTGAGCTTGTCATAAATCCCAGGAAATAACTGGGAAAAGGTTTTATGTATGTTGGTTGTGACTAGGTACAAAGCTCCTGTGGGAAAAGAGCCTCTGCAGCAGGCTGGCTGGCTGAAGGGGTCTTACTTCTTCCTAGAATAAAGATTACCACTGAAATGCAATTTTATTTTTTATTGTATAAGGGGAAAATATTTTCCAGACCTCTAAAACCAGTTTCAAAAATACAGATGTGTTGTGGAAAAAGGAATGAAACATATGAGGATTTCTCTACACAAGAGATATTTCTAAATATTTTTAAAAATGAGAAGTGAAGACAAAATGAGGTCATTTTTTTGGATTCTAAAACTACTTTAAAAAATCTTTAAGTACTATAGGAATTGGGAAGAAATATTTGGGGGTGTCTGTCTACAGAAAAAATATTTTGAAATATTTCTACAAATTTCTAATATCTAAAAGTGAAAAATTAAGAAAATGGGGTTGCTTTTTCTTGGGAGCCCCATGCTGCTTCCTGCCCACTGGGCTCCCCCAGCCCTCGGGACCCCGCCGCTGGTCACAGCAGCCCCTGCCTGGCTCCTGCCTGCCCACACCGTGGGCATCCACGGCTGCTCCTGGCCATGGAGCTCAGCCAGTGGTGCTGCCGGCCGGGCTTTGCTGCTGCTGCCACCCAAACACTGGGGTGACGGCACCTTCCCTTTAGTGCAACTAAAGAAAGGGCCATCACCTAGCCTGGCAGAGAGCGGGGATAACTTCAGTGTTGTTTAGAGGGCAGGCCCAGGGGGCTCAGGGGCAGAGGAAGGGACATGTTGGACTCAGGAGGGGCAGGAGGGTGCTGGGCTGCTCCTGGGGTCTATAGAAGAAGTCGGGACAGGACAGAGGAGGATTAAAAAAGAGATGGAAGTAGCTTGGGGATATACATGGGGAGAGGAGGTGGCAGTGGGATATCCAGGAGAATAGGAGATTTCCTTGTCGATGGCTGTTCTGCAGTCTTCTTCTCAGGACTCATGACAGGGCTGCCCAGGCCCTTCTAACTGCTGGAGGAGGTGCTCCTGCTGTTTGGGTGTGACATGCAGCCACCATCTTAAAACTCCTGTCCAGAGGTGGAACTGTGGAAAGAAGAGGTGGCTGGGGCCCCAGCTGCCAGTGGCACACAGGGAGCCTCCTGCACAGCTGGCCCAGAGCTGGCAAGGCTCCCCAGCACGGCTGGAGCTGCTGGCACAGCTTGGCCCAGCTGCACAGCTGTCCCTCAAGGCCCCGGCCCACAGGGCACGGCTCTGGGCAGGCTCCCTGGCCAGGAGCGGGCCCCAGAGCGCCGCTGCCTTTCAAGGGCAATCTCGTCCCTGCTCTTTCTCCTCCCCACCGTGCTTTGCCTCTGCCCTGTGCCCCTGGGGCTGCTCTTGGCCAGGCAGCCTCAGTGGGAGCCAGCACTGGCTGCAGCCCCAGCGGGCCCCCCCAGGACAAGGCCCAGCAATTAGGAGGCCAATGAAAGCTCTGGGCAGCAGCAGAACCCTCAGCAGAGTTCTTCGGACAATCAAGGACTGGCCACCCCTACACTGCAACCTCACTGGGAATGTTTTCTGTCTGACGTAGACTTTCAAAAGAAGCTGTTTGAGGGAAAGGTGAACTAAACACTCACCCTTTTCTCTTCCAGCAAGTCCAACTTCGGACAGAGCATAAGATGAAGATCAGCTCCAAGACAAGCAGGCCTGCCAGTAACCCTAGCCAGAAGCCTGTTCCCTGACAGAAACCCCTTCCAAGGCCCTTCTGGGAATCAGGAACATGTGCTGTGGTTCCAGCTGCACCTGTGGGAGCAATGGGGAGCGTCAGCCCGTGCTGTGCTGCACTGCTGAGCTGGCAGCACGGTGGATGCGGGCAGGACATTCTCCGTTTCCCCCAGAGCTGGGGCCTGCAGGGACCTTGCCACCCCGTGGCACAGGCTGTGCCACCCAACAAAGCCCAGCAGGCCGAGAGGAGAGCCCGGGGGCAGCGCAGCTTTTTGGGCAGTCGCTGCTTGGAGGGACACGGGCCACAGCCATCCCTGAGCAGCCCCTGCCAGCCCTGGCCCTCCCTGCCCTGTGACAGCTCCCCCAGCCCCAGGGCACAGAGTCAGGCCCTGTCAGGACCCAGTGCAGCCCCTGCCCAGTCGGGAGCCAAGGCTGGCTCTGGCCCTGGGCTCGCGGCAGCGCTCCCGCTTGGGCTGCTCCTGTGCCTTGGGCCTCTGGGCACTCAGGGCCAGCTCCAGAGCAGCTGCAGCGGGAGGGACGTTGGTGCACGAGTCCCCTTTTCCCAGGGCTCTGAATGAGCTCCAAAGGCACCTCCAGCTTTGCCGGGCTGTGCAAGGGAGGCCCTGGTAGAAGAAGAAGAGCTGCAGCCACACAGCTCTGCCAATGGCTGAGCCCTGCTGAGCCTGGCACAGGAATTACCTTCTGTGCCTGTGCCCATGCCTGTGTTTGGCTCGGACTTCCTTCCTGCAGCAGGGGCTGCCAATCGGCCTCTGGTTTGTTGGGGAAACACCTCCTTCTGTCCTAACTTTTGGCCCATCACTTGAGAAACAAAAAGTACACCTTAAAAGATGGAGAAATTCTCCATTTCTTTAATGGCATGTTCAGAACGTCATGCTTATGCAAAATCGGATAAAATCAACAAATCATCTGGGCTTTTTCAGCTGGGCCATGGCCCACCGTCCTTCAAACACCTGCCAGTGCTGAGCAGAAGTTGTGAGTGGATCGTGCAGGGTGAGGGCACACACATGCATGGCTCTGTCCTGGCACCTGCAGCGATGCCCCCCTGGCCGAGCTTTGGGCTCTGAGCTGGCAGGTCTCACAGGGGAAAGGCCTTGGCGTACCCTCACCATCTCCCAGAGGCTCAATCCTGAATGTGGGCTGGGAAGCCAGATCACCTTTAGCAACAGGCTCAGCTGCAAAGAAAGGCAGGACACAACAGCTCCAATGGCACTGCTGAAGATTCTCCTTCAGGCCCGAGTGGCAGTGAGGGCATCTGGGTGATTGGTGCCCTCCAAGGCACTCCCTTGGCTCTGCCTTCCACTCAGGAGTAGGGCCAGGGGGACCTCGTGCCTGCAGTGGCCCCACACTGGGATGGAAGGAGCCCCTTGCGGGGCAGTCGGGGCAGAAAGGACTCCCTGGAGCAGCCAGCAGCTTGAAACCCAGCCCCAGGCAGGGCCAGGGCTTAGCAGTGGCAGCAGAAGCAGCTCGGGCTCCCTGGGGGCTGCAAAGGAGCTGAGAAAGGCTCAGCCCCCAGGCACAGCCCTGGGCCCAGCCCCTTCCCTCTCTGCTCTTCTCTGTGGCTGCACAGAGCACACAGAAGGACACAGTGGCATTGCACACGGGAGGAGGATGGACAGCTAAATGCCCCTTCCTCCCACTGACAGTGATCCTGTGGGATCCCTCAGGGCTCCAGAAAGGAGCAGGGTAAGGTTTCCAGAACTGATCTACCTTCAGTGAAATTTAAGGGAACTGGCTCATGGTAAGCTCTTGGCATACTGACACAGATTATTCTGTCAGGAAAGGTACATTCAGAACATGCCTCCAACATCTGACAAGGTCTTCAAAGCACCATTCACCAGCATTTCCAAGTAATCCAAGTCATGATCCCAGTCGAGGAGGGATCACAGATGCTACAGAACCATTTCCATGGTGTGTTGGGATCCCCTTCTCCCTTGGGGAATTGGGGACTGCAAGGGGGTGGGGTAAGGCTGTGGGAGCCTGTGGCTCCTGGTCACTCTCCACGCTCTTTGCAGGTCCTGTGCAACATGCCTGGAGGGGCAGCTGGAGCAGCCCAGGGCCCTGGGGCTCTCTCCCTGCCACACAGGAAACCCTCACTAAATGCTTGGGGAAATCTGCAGTGCCACAGCTGTCACTCCCAACCTCCGTCCCTCCCTCCTGCTTGCCCACCTGCCCATGGAACAGCTCCCACATCACATGGGCACATAGCCAGGCCCTCTCAGGACACACTGGAGCCTTGCTCTCCCCCTCTGCCCTTTCCCCACCACGGGCACCCTGTGCAGCCGCTCCCAGGTTTCGGGACATGTCTCCCACGGAGGGAGCCCAGCAGGACAGCTCAGTACCCGAGTGCCCTGAGCCTGCTCGGGACAATTCCTCTGGGCTGTGCCCATCTTATCCGGGCTGTGCCCGCAGTGCCAAGCAGCAGAGAGGGCAGCTCAAGCCTCAGCAGGGCTCAGGCCCAGAAGCAGAGCAACTACCTCCTGTGGCTGTGTCTGGCATCGCCTCCCTTCCTGCAGGAAATGCCACCTTCAATAGAGCCCCTCTGTCCATCCCTTGAGAAAGGAAGAGGCACAGCTGGATCAGATGGAATCATTGCACATCCAGGAGGTGGCCTGTTCAGGAGGCAATACTTGTCCAAAACATGGATAAGGATCAGGAAAATTGATCTTGGAAGGGCATTAAACCAAGAAACAAGTACTTCAAAACCCCTGGAGGTGGCTGCCATGGTGAGTTCCCTGAGGTGTCAAAGGCCAAGCCACACCCATGGCTGCTTTCCCTGAGGTGTCACAGCTGCAGCCCCAGCCCCATGGCCGGGTATCCTGAGGGCTGGCAGTCCCAGTCTCGCTCCATGGCCGGTTTCCTGAGGTGTCACAGCCCCAGTCCCACTCCATGGCTGGTTTCCCTGAGGGCTGACAGCCCCAGCCCCACTCCATGGCCAGTTTCCCTGAGGTGTCACAGTCCCAGTCCCGCTCCATGGCCAGTTTCCTGAGGTGTCACAGCCCCAGTCCCGCTCCATGGCCGCTTTCCCTGAGGTGTCTCAGCCCCAGCCCCGCTCCATTGCCAGTTTCCCTGAGGGCTGACAGCCCCAGTCCCACTCCATTGCCAGTTTCCCTGAGGGCTGACAGCCCCAGCCCCACTCCATTGCCAGTTTCCCTGAGGGCTGACAGCCCCAGTCCCGCTCCGTGTCCGGTTTCCCTGAGGTGTCAGAGCCCCAGCCTCGCTCCATGGCCGGGTTTCCTGGTCGCTTTGAGGTGCTGTTCCTCTCTCTCTGTGGAGAAAGTAGAGGCCAAGGAGCTTGCAGAGCAAGCCCAGAGCCACGAGGGCTCTACTGCCTGCTCAGCCCTGAGTGAGCTCTGCTCCTTCATGCCTTCTCCTCCCGTTGTCAGGTCACACTGACACTCGGCCTGAGCCCAGTGTTCCCTTTTGGGGCCAAGGGAAATCTCTGCTCCTGCCTCTGGCACAGGGTGCTCTGCCAGCAGGTCAGGGAAGGAGACAGCCCTGGAGAGAGGCATGAGCAGTGGAGGAAAGCCAACATCACTGCAGTCTTGCAAAAGGGCACCAAGAAAGAGCCAGGAAACTGCAGGGCCATCAGCCTCAGCTCCATCCCCAGAAAGGTGACAGAACAGCTCCTCTTGGATGCCATCTCTAAGCCTGTGGAATAACAGGAATGGAAACCATGCTTGACCAATCCCATAGCCACCTGTGCTGCAGTGACTGGCTGGGCTTGTGAGGGGAGAGCAGTGGTTGTTGCCAGCTGGGACTTCAGCAAGCCTTTGTCCCTGCCTCCCATAACAGGCCCCTGAGGCAGCTCAGGGACAGTGGGGCAGAGAAGTGGACAGGGGAGCTCCAAACTCAGGTAGCTGTGAGCTCAGGGCGCCGTGCTGGGCCCAGCCTTGTTTGCCTTATTCCCCAGTGACCTGGCAGAAGGGACAGAGTGTTCCCTCAGTGTTTGCTGATGGGACAGAATTGGGAGCAGGGCCTGAGGCACCACAAGGCTCTGCTGCCCTTCAGTGAGACCTGGAGAGGCTCGAGAGTTGGGCAGAGAGGAACCTAATGAAGTTGCACTGGGAAAAGCCTCTAGAAGAGCTTCAGGCTTTGTAATTACCAGGCAACAGAAGTGTTTTAGTATAGTGGAGTCTATAACGTTGTCTTGTAATGTCCAGTCAGGGAAACCACTGCGTCTCTGTATGTCATAGGACCAGTCACTTGTATGTATGTCAAGAAAGTCTTTGGGAGAAACATTAATGGATTCAGAAACTTCCCCTGATATTATTTTGGATTTTCACGATTTTCTGGAATGCTGGGTGAAGTGTAAGGATGCCAAAAGGAAAGTGAAAGCAAACCAATAAATCTTTAAAAACTCAGAAGCCTCTCCTGTCTGTTCCTTGAAGAAGTTGCCAAACAATGTCACTTTTGCAATCCTTTGAAAGATCTTATAGGAAAAAGCATTGGCCAAAAGTGCTGCCCTGTGTTTCTGAACAGCAACATGCATTTTGTGTTGATGCAAGGTTTGTACCAGGGTTTGGGGTTTTTGTGTGTGCTTTGAATGTGAGTCTTTGCAGGACTATTAATAATTAGACCATGTACTGAAGAGAACATGTTACTGTGTTGTGCTGTTCAGTGCTGAAGAGGGTTGAGACAGAGCAGGTAGCTCTGTGTCTGTGTGTAATTGCATGAGCAGCACGGGAGCAGTGCCCAGGGCCTGGAGAAGCAAACGGGTTCCCGGTGCTGAGGACAAGGTGTCCAGAGCTCGGGATTGTCCGGCCAAGCTCTTCTGGCTCCTTGTGCTTCGAGACTTAGCCGGGAGCCCTGCAGAGCCCCGGGTGCAGCTTCCTAACTTCCCCCCTCTTCCTCTGCCTCCTCCCTGCCTCCAGGGTAAAGGCGCTCCCTGGCATTGCACTGGCTGTGCCTCCCTCCTAGACCAGTGAAGGGATCGTTTCCCAGCCAAGGTGGCTCTCCCATGGAGACAGGAAAATGGGCAAACTCCTGCTGCCCCAGCATCAGGCAGGTGCAGTGTGTCCTTGCCTGTCAGTCCCTGCCCTGCTTCCCAGAGATGCCACTGATTGTTCCACAAGTCATGGATCTGCATTTCCAGGAGCATGTTTGCAAAGACACGAAAGAGAAAAATTGACAAGAATTGTTTGTGCTTCTCTTCCTAATTTTTTCCAATGTATTTTCTAGTAGGAAAGCATGGACCAAACTGGCAAAGTTCCTATAATGTAGGAAAAGCATCCTCCTGTATTTGACTTGAGTTGAGGACAGTTGCAAGCTCTCCTGTCAAATGTACACAGAAAATTCTCAGTGAATTTTCTGTCTTTCTGCTGAGTCAGTATAAAAGATGACGCTTCTCAGAAGCTTAATACTAATTTTTCCATTTATATGGAAAGTCAAAGTTGTTAGTTCATATGATGGCAGGATAACGGAGGCAGCTGTGGTGGTGTCCAGGTTTATCTCCTGTACCCAATGGTGATCAGCAGCAGCATCAAATCAGGTTCATCTTAGTTTTCTGCAGACAGGTCTTGATGAAAACATCAGTTCACCTAGAGCAGGGTTTGAATCCCTGTAGTGCAGCTGACTCCGCACGGGCTCTCTGGGCCACCGCCTGCCAGGGGCAGGAGCAGAAATTTCCCTTGGCCGGGGCCGGAGCCCTAGTGTGGCAGTGCCTGAACAGCACCTCCCTGCCTACAGTGCCACCCTGGATGGCTGCCCCAGGGCCTGGCATTTGACTCTGCACTTGCTGCCGGATTCCCGGCCGTGCTTCCACCCTGAGCAAACGCTCGGACCATTTTAGAAGCTCGGTGCCCAAGGGGGCCGCCACAAGTGGTTGCCAGGGACCTGGGGCCATGGCTGCCCCGATTTTGGGTACACGGTGCTGATGTCAGAGTGGCCATTGTGACCTGTGCCACCAAGGCCACAAAAGGGAACGCGGGGCTCAAGCCGAGTGTCAGTGCGACCTGACAACGGGAGGAGAAGGTAGGGCGGGGATGTGGCTGCCCAGGGACCAGAGGGGCCCCACACCTCGGGGCTCTGGGCCTGTGCTGCAGGCTCACCTGCCTCTCCCTTCCCAAAATCACAGAATCAGCAGAGGAACAGCCAGAGGACACTGCAGTGTTACTCAAGGCGACGACGGGAGGAGAAACAGACAGGAGCAGGGCTCACGCAGGGCTGAGCAGGGAGTAGAGCCTCGTGGTTCTGGGCCTGTTCTGCAAACTCCCCCCCCCCCCTTCTTTCTCCCATAGACAGAGAGGAACGGCACCTCGAAGTGACCACGTCCTTCGAGGAGATAGACTCAGCGTAGACAGCCGCCATGTCTGACAGAAAGCAGGAGGGTCCTGGTGCCAGGGAGCCAGGTGAAGGCAAAGCAGCTCTCTGATAGCTTGGCCCAGGGGCTCTTGTGGTAGCAGGCAGCGTGGGGATCAGAACAGAGGCAGGGGGAGGCAGGAGCTGCTCGGCCATGCCAGGGCTGGGAGCCTCCTTCCTGCCCAAGTGGGGCCTAGCTGGGCCAGGGGGCAGCTCCTGGGACAGCCGTGCCCGCAATGGCCCCTGCTCTGCAAGGCCTCCAGCGCTGCCCATCAGCCAGGCAGGGACAGAGCAGCCTTGGGGCCGATGCTGCTGCAGGCTCAGAGCCCCGCACAGCTGCTCATGCCCGGTGCCATTGGCTCTGTCCCCTGCAGCCTGCATGCTGTGTCGCCGTGCCGAGGCTGACCCGGACATGTGCGGTGACAAACTGCAGAAGGGTGGGCTCTGTGCCCACGTGTTCTGCATGGTGAGTGGCTCCGGGCGCTCCCTCCACCTTTGCAATGGGCCGCTCCTCCCGCCCCCTCCTCATCAGCTTCTCCCCTTGGCTGCAGTTCTTCGCCACTCTACTATTTCAGCAAGAGACGGACCGCGGGGGACTCATGAACTTTCTCCCTCGAGATCTCCTAATTGCAGTGCGGCGGGCGGCACAGAAGGTGAGAGCCTGACAAGAGCAGGGAGATTTGTGCCTGGCGAGGTTTGCCAGAGCTTAGCCCAGACTGCAGGAAAGAAAGGCCGGCCCAACAGTCGGGACAAAGTCTGGCTCCCAGCAGCTCTGGCACAGAGGCCCTGGCACAGCAGCCTCCCTCCTCCAGCTGGCGGCTCTGTGGGCTGGGAGCCGGCAGCGGCCACGTCCTGCGCCCTGCCCTTAGCCCTGGGGCTGCCTGGGGAGGCCTCGAGGCTGCTGCTGCTGCTGCTGCTGCTGATGCAGCTGCTTGGCTCTTTCCAGCGCTGCTGCGTCTGCGGCCAGAGCGGGGCAACCATCATGTGCTGCAGGGAGAACTGTGACAGATGGTTCCACTTGCCCTGTACCAAGGAGGGCGGCTGTGTCAATCTATACGTTACTCCGTTCAGGTACCTCATCTCTCTTTATGGCCACCCCTGGGGAATGATCCAGCATTTCTCACTTTCCCCATCCCTTTGCCCCCAGCTCTTTCTGCCCTGAGCACCGTCCAGAGCAGGAGGTGGATGTGACTCCTGAGCCGGACACCGTTTGCCTCATCTGCATGGAACCTGTGGAGGACAGAAAGACCTTCACAACATTGGTGTGCCCAGCGTGCAAAAAGGCCTGGTTCCACAGGGACTGCATCCAGGTAGGAGCCCTCCCCTGAGCCCTGGGGCACAGCAGGTGCTCAGCAGCAGCAGCAGCAGCAGCAGGGCCTTGCTCACCCTGCCTGTGTTTGCCCTGCAGGGACAGGCCTTGCGCGCTGGTGCTTTCTATTTCCAGTGCCCCCTGTGCAGAGACAGTGGGGAATTCCCTGTTGAAATGTTCATCTTGGGGATCCGAGTCCCCTTCAGGTTGGTGTCCTTCTGCCTGGCCCACCAGCCAGGAGGGTGCAAGTGCTGTGCTGTGCCAGGCCCTGCCCCAGGAGCCCTGGCCCTGCCCTGTCCTGTGAGTCTGGGCTTCAGCTTCACCCCCAACTTGGAAAAGTGCTGGAGAAAGAGCTGGGACACCCTGGACCTCCGTGAGGGAGAGCAGCAGAAATTCATCATCTCTTCCTTTCTCCATCAGACAGCCAACGTGGGAGGACAACGATGCCTTCGCAGATCTAGGAGTGAGGCACGGCCAATGCAATGCCAGGGATTGCCTTTACCCTGGGGGCAGGGAGGAGGCAGAGGAACAGGGGTAAGTTGGGAAGCTGCACCTGGGGCTCTGCAGGGAACCTGTGTCTCGACAAGGGCTCAAAGCAGGAAGAAGCAGAAGCGCTTGGCTAGACAACCACGTGCTGGTACACTTTTTGTTCTCAGTGCTATGAGCTTGTTTGCCTCCCCAGGCCCTGGCAATTGCTCCTGTGCTCCTCCTGTGCTGCTGAGGGCACCCACAGGCGCTGCTCTGGCCTGAGGAACAGCACACAGAGATGGGAGTGTGACAGCTGTGCTGGGCTCGGAACATGTATGAGTCAAAGTCCCCGGTGTCCCTGGGCTAGGGGAGTGCCCAGGCCGGGCTTGGCAGAGCGCAGCATCCACTGCTGGAGGGCTGGGGGCACTGCTCTGGCCTGGCCTGGCCGGGGCCTGGGTGATCTTTGACATTCCTGCTTGCCCTTACAGCCTCCAGGGATGAGACAGAGCTCAATGGCCCCAGGCCGGCCAGACAGTCAGGACTACAATCTGCTCGTGGCTGGTCAGAATCTGAGGCCATCAGCCCCAGCTCCCACAGCCCTGTGCCATTGGTGCTGGTTTCCCCACCTCCATCTCCAGAGATGGGCAGCCACAGCAGGCCCCAACACGCAGCATGGCAGCAGGCGCTGCCATCTTCCTCACTGGACACCAGCAGCATCAGCAGATCAAGGGCAACACGCAGCACGTCCCCTGACCCTGAGGACAGGGTCCATTCCAGACATGCTGGGCCCAGCCGCAGGCGAAGCTCCTCTCGCCGGCAAAGTCGCGCCCAGAGTCCACCTGTCCGGTCCAGGAGTCACCGTGACAGGAACAGTAGGACAGGGCCAAGGGCTGAGAGGCCCAAGCAAAGGGAGACACCATCACGGACATCCCCCAGACGCAGGTGCTCCCGCCAGCAAGGTCGTGCCCAGAGTCCACCTGTCCGCTCCAGGAGTTGCCATGACAGGAACAGAGGGACAGGGCCAAGGGCTGAGAGGCCCAGGCGAAGGGAGACATGGTCAGGGCCATCCCCCAGACGCAGGCGCTCCCGCCAGCAAGGCTGGGCCCGGAGTCCACCTGTCCGCTCCAGGAGCTGCTGTGACAGGAGCAGTGGGACAGGGACAAGGGCTGAGAGGCCCAGGCGAAGGGAGACATGGTCAGGGCCATCCCCCAGACGCAGGCGCTCAAGCCAGCAAGGCTGGGCCCGGAGTCCACCTGTCCGCTCCAGGAGCTGCTGTGACAGGAGCAGTGGGACAGGGACAAGGGCTGAGAGGCCCAGGCGAAGGGAGACATGGTCCGGGCCATCCCCCAGACGCAGCCGCTCCCGCCAGCAAGGCTGGGCCCAGAGTCCACCTGTCCGCTCCAGGAGTCGCCGCGGCAGCAGCAGTGGCACAGGGACAAGGGCTGAGAGGCCCAGGCGAAGGGAGACATGGTCAGGGCCATTCCCCAGACGCAGCCGCTCCCGCCAGCAGCGCCGGGCCTCGACTCAAACTGTGCGGTCCAGGAGTCGCCAGGACAGGAGCAGGAGGACAGCAGCGAGTGCTGAGAGGCCCAGGCGTAGGGGGACATGGTCGGGGACATCCCGCAGGAGCAGCCGCTCCCACCAGCGACGTCGGACCTCAACTGGGACCTCCAACAGCAGCACGTAGTGCCGTCATCTTTTCTTTCTAGGCCGTGTGTTCCTTGCCAGAAGTGAAGGTGAGAACGGTCAGTGCAGGGACCCTGAGATGTGCAGCTCTGTGGGCAAACCCTATTAGCTCTTGATGTTTCTACTGGCAGGAAGAAGTCTGGGCTAAATACCTTGATTTCTGTGTAACTGTGTATTCAGTGAAAAGTCACTTAAGGATGTGGCTAATTAAAAAGGACTCTTGTTCCTGCCTTTAGACTTCAACCTCAGATGTTTCCCCACTGCTTACCCTTGATAATGAACCACTCCTTAATGGGCTTGGATATGCTTAGGGAGACATTCAGAGCAAGGTGGCTCTTAGGGAAGCTGTGTCCGAAAAGGATGTGTGCTGTGTTGCTATCCTTGAACAATCTCATTTCAGTAAAGCCAAAAAAAGAAGAAAGAGATGAGACACTGCCTCACTGTCTGAAGACAACTCCTACACCATTGCTGCGGATTTGAAAGAGGCCTTTCAAAGAACAAACCAGAATAGACGGTATTTCCTCCGTCTATTCTGGTTTATTCTTTGAAAGACCTTCAAAGAGCAAACCAGACTGAGGAAATACCCTGGGACAAAGAGGATGCACAGGACTCTGCCCCAGATGACCATTTGGGACCTTTGCCTGAGGATGATGCAGCTCAGGAGACGAGTTACTTCAAGTTTTCTTTCTTTGGAGGCACAGAGGAGTTGGGCATCAAAGAAGGTAACAGCAGAACCCTTCTAACAGTGCCATTGCTAAGGAAGAGCTTCTGGCAGGCACTGTAGGGCAATATGGTGTAATAAAGGTCAGGATGCAGGGGATTTTCAGCAACAGAAGTCAGTAATTAGGCAGAAGCATTTTGATCTTCATTTCTGCTTGCTAGGGTTGTGATTATTGAGAGGTGCCTCATGCTTGCATCTCAGGAATTCTGAAAGGCATGCTTTGAGAAGGCATTGGGGGTTTTTGCTGAGTGGTGAAAAAGCTTGTTCTCATGCCCTGGATTCCTCAAACAGGGAAAAAGGTGACACACCAGTCATATCAAGTTTCATAGGAACTCACAAGGCTTTTAAGGAAATGTGCGTTAATGTAGAGGGAGGAGCAAAGTCCGAGAGCTGGCCCCAAGATCCATGAACATTCTGTTTGTTACTGAATTCTACTCTTGGACCTTTAGAAAAAGGAAATGGAATGACACATGATCATTGGGGTGTCCTAACCTTAGATAAAATGAGGCCGTCTGAAATGAAGATGAAACAACATTAACTCAAGTCCCAGTCATGTAGGAGAGAAAAGAAACCCCGTGAAGTTACCCAAAATATTAAAAAACCCAACGCAACAGCACAAAGCAATGAGCCCCCCAGACTTGCGCTGAACTGAAAAGGTATTCAGTGTCTTCTGAATGCAATGAGAAATGTTTAAGAATACATAAGGGATCCCTGGAACAAAGTGGAAAATACAAATTGGAGCAGAAATGTAGCTTAGAAAATCTGGCAGGGTCAGATTCTGTCCTTCCTAAATCTCTCTTCTCCACTGTAAGTATTTCACGTGAAAGGAGGAATTCTTCCTGATGATTAGAGGAATAATCTGGTTTTGGCTTTTTTTCTCTATTGGTGCTGTCATTGCAGAGCCTCACGCGCTTGGGACAATAAAGCCAGTAAAAGCCACATGGCAAGAGGATCCACGTTTCCAGGACAGCAGTTCTGAGGGTGACGATGAGCCTGAGATGTCAGAAATTGAACAGGACCAAGAAATGCAAGTTCCATTTCTCTTTGTTGTCTACTTGGCTGTAGTAGTTGGATGCTGTGGGAATATTAATAGCAGCACTCAGGGAATGGGAAACTGACATTGCACACCTCTGAGCAATGAAAGTCATCTTAGAAAACCGTTTGTGCTGCACAGAGTCAAAACTCCCAGCAACCCATTGGATGTGAATGTGAATATGGAAAGAAAGAGCAGAGCACAGGAAATTAACTGGGTCATTTTGGTTTGACCAACTCCAAACTGAGTTTGGCCAAAAGCCAAAGACACAGTCAGTTTTCTCTTTAAAAGAGGATTTGGAAAATAAAAAGATTTCTTTGGTTTCTAGGGAATAAAGCTTTTCAATGTATGGCATTTCTCTGAAGCACTACAGGATTAACTTGTGTTCATGAAATTTGATAGTACAATTTAGGATGCTCAAATCCCTTTGTCCTTTTCTAGGTTTCTTTCTTTACCATGCACAGGAAGTGCTAGAGTTTTTTTTTTTTGTTCTCCAAAGATGATGAACGCCTAAGAGGTATGATAGAATTTCTTTACGCTCTTTTATATTTTTTTTTCCTTTTAAACCCTTCCTGTAATTCAGTGAGGAGGAAAAAATGCTGCCTAGTTATCAAAGTTTTCTAGTCAAAATTTGCCACCCTCACTTGTGATCCAAGTTGTGGTAGAATCCCTTGAGAAAGTCCTGGCAAAATAAAGGTCAACCAGATTTTCTGGCTTTCTTTTCTTTCAGACAATTACCGAATAGGAATCTGGACTTTTAGAGTTTACCAAAAACTTAGTCACTTGACAGCTTATGTAGACATTTCGGATCCTTTCGGGTATTTAAATCATCTTTATCTTTTTCCTCTCTTTCTGGTGTTACCATTAGAAATGAGGAGTGTTCTTGTCAGCCACATATGTCCCTGTGGTTCTTTGTTCTAATGAAGCTGGGGTTTCGCTTCTGAATCCAGTGAATTTTGTATTTAGAAACAAAGAAAACAACATCCAAAGGAAACATGCACAGTCCCCAAAACCTGCACAGGCCACCAAAACAATTGCTGGCTAGATTTTGTAGAATAGAGTCCTAAGCTTAAAGGATGTGCCTTCCATGAGACTGATTCCATAACTCTGCTGAAATGCACTGCTGTGTTCACACAGTTACCAGCCTGCAATCTTCCAGGCAGCCTGATTTACAGGGTGTGTTGAAATGGAGAGCTCAGGCCTCAGCAGGCCTCAGTTCTGGGGGAAGATGTGGGGTGCTGGTGCTGAGCTTCTAATGCAACAGCTGCAATTTCACTGCAATTCAGATTGCAGCATGTTGAGGAAAAGTGCTGCTGCCTTTGATTGTTCTTAGCACACCAGGCTGCAGTAGGGAACATTTCTGCTGGAGCCAAGGCGTGGTGGGGGCAGGAGAACAGGAAGGATGTGAAGAATTGATTTCTGATTTTAGTGCTGTGGTGGTCAAGATTGTTAGAAGTAGCAGCACATTCACAAGTGTTTAAGGCTATTAATTGGATGTTTCTTTTGTGCAGAGGGTCCAAGTTATTTTGTAGATTAGTAGAAGTCAGTGAAGAAAAAGAGGGTTAGGAAGACAGACGTAGATTATTGCTTGAGGTGAGTATGGAACATCTGTTCCCTGGTAAGTCTAGGTGAAAACTGAGCATGGGGAGGGATTGCAGGTATGAATGTGCATGTAAAATTAAGCCAGGACCTCGAGAAGAGCTTTAAATTTGTGATGAACAGGGAAGAGAAGTTTTTTAGTGTAGCGGTGTGTATAACATCCTGTTGTGTGGTCCAGTCAGGTAAACCACTACATCTTTGTGTGTTACAGGAGCAGCTACTTAAGTGTATGTAAGGATAGTGAATGTAGAGACTTCTCCTCATAGTGGATTCAAGAACTTCTCTTTAGAATTTGTTAGATTTTCATTATTTTCTGGAACGCCAAAGGAAGCATTAGGATACCCTATAGGAAGTGCAAGCAAACCAATAAAGTTTTTACTGATTAGAAGCGAATCACGTTTGTTCCTTGAAGGAGTTGCCAAACAAGGTTACTTTCAAAATGCTTTCAAAGGTCTAACAGGGATCAATATCAGCAAACCCTGTTAGGTCGTGTTTGGGAGCTGGGGCTGAGGCTCTCGTGCCCTGGGGAGCCATGGGAAGGCTCCAGGCCTGAGTGTGCGGCCAGGCCGGGGCCATTGAGCTGCAGCCCATCCCTGGTGGATGCAAGGGCAAGCAGGAATGCCAAGGGACCCCAGGGCCGGGCCAGGCCAGGCCAGAGCAGTGCCCCCAGCCCTCCAGGAGCGGACGGGCTCTGCCAAGCCCAGCCTGGGCACTGCCCCCAGCCCAGGGACAGGCGGGTGCTTTGCCCAAGGGCTGGGCCCAGAGCAGCAGAGCTGTCACAGCCCCAGCTGGTTCTGGTCTGCGTGCGGCCCAAGCAGGGCCCGTGGGTGCCCTGGGCAGTGCAGGAGCAGCACAGGAACAGTTGCCAGGGCCAGGGGAGGCACAGGGCTCAGCCTCTGCACGGTGACACAGCATGCAGGCTGCAGGGGACAGAGCCAATGGCACCGGGCATGAGCAGCTGTGCGGGGCTCTGAGCCTGCAGCAGCATCGGCCCCAAGGCTGCTCTGTCCCTGCCTGGCTGATGGGCAGCGCTGGAGGCCTTGCATAGCAGGGGCCATTGCGGGCACGGCTGTCCCAGGAGCTGCCCCCTGGCCCAGCTGGGCCCCACTTGGGCAGGAAGGAGGCTCCCAGCCCTGGCATGGCCGAGCAGCTCCTGCCTCCCCCTGCCTCTGTTCTGATCCCCACGCTGCCTGCTGCCACAAGAGCCCCTGGGCCAGGCTGTCACAGGGCTGCTTTGCCCTCACTTGGCTCCCTGGCACCAGCGCCGTCCTGCTTGCTGCCAGACATCGCAACTGTAAGCAGATAGTCCCTTTCCAGGAATGACGCAGTCACCTCCAGTTGCTGATCCTCTCTTTCTGTGGGATAAACAAGAGCTTGGGGCGCTGCCATGGCAGGGCTTCCCTCAGCTGTCGGCACTTCCAGCCCGGCTCTGCCAGGGGCTCTGGCAGTGCCACGGCGCACGGCAGCTCTGGCATGGCAGCTCTGCACTGCAGCCTCGGCCAGCAGCCAGATCTGCGGGCTGGGACTCCGCAGCGGCCGCACGCTTCTCCCAGAGCCCGAGCAGCGGCGGCTCGCTCCCAACACCGAGCCGGGAAGGCGCCGAGGTACAGCGCGGGCTCGGCTCTAGGCACGAACCGCCCCGCCCCTCACACCCGCCCGCCCTTTCCCGCCCTCTGGCCCCGCCGCGCGGCGCCCGCGCTGTCGAGGCGACTCTTGCCCACAAGGAGGCGCCCTGAGCCCTGCAATGGCGCCGCGAACCTTCTGGCGCTCTGGAAGGCGCGGGCCTGGACCTGGTGCAAGCTGGGCCCTACGTCCCGTTTCCTGAAGAAAACATATCCTGTCATGCCTGGGCTGTCCGCACTTCCAAGCCTGATCAACAGGAAGAGACATTTAACCTGTGACACACATAGCAGCCTACAAGCTCGAAGTGATGGCCAGGTATTAGAAAAGCAAAGTAGTTGTTGCTAGAATTGTCTTTAAGACTCAGGGCTGGGCCCGTTTCACTGATCTCAGACCCAGAGGGAGGTTGACAAAGCTTGGGAAGAAGGATGCCCATTGATAGTGGACACAAAGGATGCAGAATTTAGGGGCCATAAGGACTTCTGCTAGAACTGCCAAGTTAAGGAAAACAGTCCTAAAGTTGTCTCAGCAAATATGCTGAGCTGAGCACCAGCTGGGTAAAAAAGAGTGTGATGTTTGCAGGCAATGGGACTTTGGCACCCAAATTATCCTGGGCCTGGCCATGGGATGGTTCTGGTCACCAGAACACATGAAAAGACAGCATAATGCAAGCACTGGGCATTGTGCTTCATAGAACCCAGACAAAAAAGCTGGGAAGACTCTGCTGGATTCTTGTGTGGTATCTACCCCTTCTGTTCCTTCTTCTTCTCAAAATATATTGTAAGCCTGATTAAAAAAACTTACTTAGAGCCATGGTCAGTGCCATATTCTGAAAACTTACAGCTGACTTACAGGTTTAGTATCTCACAGAGCAGGTTTGAGGCCCTGGAATTGGAGGGACAGACAAGTGATGAAGTGGGCAAAAGTCCTTCTGGAATAGAGGAGCACCTAGGGCAGGTCAGGCAACACCATGCATGGTGACCACCTCTGTTCCAAGGAAAGGCAGGGTCCCTTCAGGCCTTCCTAAAAGCATCTCAAGGGAAGGTTTCCATCTCCCCTGCCCTCTTTCCTTGACTTTAGCTGAATCTTTCTCTCACTGAAAGACAGGAAGCTCAAGTGTGTTAGGAGAATACTGTGAGCATTGGCAGCGGTGAACAGTCAGTGTGAAAAACACCAATCACTTGTTTTTAAAATTTTAAAAAGTTTCATAGTAATAAAATAGTTATAAAAATAGTAACACAATTAGAGTAATAACAATTTGGATAAATTGAATTAAGACAATATGAGACAATAAAAACAAAGAGTTACGGATGTCCGGGTACCTTTTTCTGGGCATCAGGAGCCTGAAAAAGGACACCCATTAACAAAGGATTAACCCTTAAGAACAATAGCCTGTTGCATATTCATATACTTCATACATGATTCATAAATTCCATTCAAATACAGGATTCTGTCTGGTCATTGTCAACTTCTTTCCTTCTAATCCTAACAGTGCCTCCAAGGTGAGAAGAAGTTCATTTTTTCTGATAAGAAGGCAAGAAATTCCCTTTCTCTGAAAGATTTAGATGTCCTGTGGCTGCTATCTCGCTGCAAGCCCTTTCTGTTAAACAAAGCATCTTACATAGCATAGTTTCTACTTTTATAACCTAAAACTATATTTAACACAGTGCTTAAGAAAATTAATACAGCATTGCTTTCTAACACAACACATATATATTGCTTTCTCAACAACACACATATAATATTCATTTTAATATTTGCGAAAAGCCAATCATAAAATACATGCATTTTTCACAATCCCCACTCTTATTCTTTGTAAATCATTTGGCTTGAGCAATATTTTTTTTCTACTTATATCTTCTGGACTATGCTGGTAAAATAAAACACGGGATTACACAAGAAAGAAATATAAAAACAGTTGTAACACAAATGAAAGATCTTAATTTCTTCTAACACATTACCCCACCAGCTAGATTTTAACATTGTTTTCTAATTTTTGGACTGGTACCTGGGTTGTTATATGCGTATATATTTTTCTTTTTGATTTCTTTTGCTTTTGCTAGAATGACTTTTCTGTGGTCATCAATTTTCAACGATCTGATATATTGAACTTTCCACAAACACCCCCTTCTTTGGCCAATAAATAGTCTAAAGCGAACCTTTCTGATACCCTACAGTTTTTGTTTGGGTTAGCTGACTTAATGTTAACTCTAATGCCTGGGCAGCCTTATTTGCTATCATTTCTATAACTGCTTGGAGTCTTGTAATACAATTCAACAGATAATTTGGAGTCAATACAGAGTTAGATTGCTGTGCTGGTTTTACCTTTTCCTTTATTATTTGGGGTTTTTTTTCCAAATCTTGAACCGCATCTTCAAGATTAAATTTAAAACAAATCCATCTCTCTCCTTTTGGACATTCAGTTCTAAATCTATTGCCACTTTTTCTTAAGTTTCTTGTAATCTAATAATTTACTCTGTTTTGCCTACAAGTTCTTAATTTGGCTGGGTTATAACAGTGGCTGTTGACATAGGTGTGTGTAATAAAGGAGGAACTTTGGTTTCTTTCTATGTGATGCTTTCTGTAGCATTTGTGACACAATCCTGCTGGTATCCCGAAAGGGAAAAGACAACAAGTGAGTGCCAGAAACAGGAATAACAGAGGTCCAGTATGGCTTATACTCCCACCTCCCATGCCTGTGAGGTTGCAACCCACAGCAGGTTTATTTGATCTTCTTGGTGGTGAAATACAGAGGCCAATCTGGTCTTGTCCTCTATTTTCTTGTCACTTTCTCTTAACTAATTGCTAGGCAAATTGTTTTTGACACTCTTTAACTGTGGTCTCTGACTGTTCCTCAGGTATCTCTCATTTAACAGGCACTAATAATTCCCATCCACAAAACCAAGTCAGTACTTTAACACTTTTTGCAATAAGAGCATAAATTTTGCGAATCACAACACTAATTACTCTTACAATTTAAGCATTTACTTATAACCCACCTAGCATGTCCAGTATTGGAATGAATCAAGTAAAGTTTACTAATGGAAATAGTAATTCCCCTTCTCCCTTGTACAATTCTAGGGCTAAGGTCAGAATACAAAAACGTTCTTGATCTTTCTATCTGAGGTATTCCTCCCCCAAGGAGATGTTTTATTCAGGCAGTGCTCAAATCCAGTGATATAAGCATTATCTTATTTCTTAATTCAGTGTTATTCTTTGTACATTTCTTGGATCATTTGGGTTTTCTCAAACCATTACCACTCAGTCCCCATTGGAAAGTCAGTTCAGTATCACCCGGTTTAAATATGATAGTCCGTTCCTCAAGTTTCTTCACAAGTCCTTTGATTCTGCTGGCATGAATTCACTCTCTTTCCGTGATTTTGATTGTTGCTTCAGTAGTACCTGGAAAGGACTTCTTAATAGCATAGATAATAAAAGAAAGATAATACTGCATTAACTTTTACGATTCGCTTTCCTTCTAAACTTTCTGGGTTTAGCTAAAAGCTTTCTCTACAGCAGCCTCTTCTTCAGGAAAAAAGCCTTCTCGTTAACGGCAAACAAAACACACAAAAGAAAAAAAAACCAAAAAACCTCTTACTTAAGAAAAACAAACCGCTTTGTGAGGTTTGGAGAGTCAGCAATCTCTGCTTTGATTTTATCTTTTAGTGCTAGTCCCCCCTGCCCCTCTTTTCACAGCCCTGCTGTCAGTGCTGTTCTTGGCCCTTCCCCCGGTGCGGCCCCTTGGCTGCAGGGCCGGGGCAGGGGAGAGCAGCCCCGGGCATGGGGACCCTGGGGGCTGCCCTGGGTCTCTTTTGCCCTCTCCCTCTCTCTCTCTCTCTCTCTCCCCTTCTCTCTCTCGGCCTACTTCCAGGCTGACGCTGCCATCCTGGGCTCGGCACCCCGACAGTCTGGGAGCCCCCCGGCAGCTCTGCCCCGGAGCCAGCCCGCTCCTGGCCGCAAACCTGTGTCCTCTGCTGCCAGCCCCGCCCGGGGCACCTCCATGGATCGGTCCGTGCCGCAGCCCCCGAGACCCCGCCGATCGCAGGGAGCGCTCAGACACCTCCCAGCCTTGACAACCCCAAACCTGGCGTGCCCAGGTGCTCCTGACATTCTTTCTCTTTCTCTCGTCAACTTATCCTCTTTTCTCTTCAAGGAGGGCCCGTTCTGCTAAGGCTTTTCCGGACCCCAGTGTGGCATTGAATAACCTCTTAACAACCGTGTGTTAAGATACTTCTCTGCCTTTCATGCAAAAAACTTGCATTCACACTTCTGCTCTCTTCTAGCACCAAGATGTCATCACTTCACATTCTAACATCTCAGAGTTTCCTAACTACTTCTCTACTTCAACTTCTCTCTTTCTCCTCTCTCAGTTGTAACCCTTATGGGGTCGATATTTATTCTTCCCCTATTTCTTTCTCCAGCCCAAACTTCTTTGTTGATTTTTTTTTCTTCATCCTCTTGGCTTAATTTCAAAACTCTAGCTGTCATTTTCTTATTTTCTGATATAACTCTTACTCTTAATTGCACTTGTAAGACTCTTCCCAATAAATTGCTACCTGCCCCTGGGACCAATAACACATCTCCCACCTAAATTTTAGTTTCTTCCCTCAATTACCACATCTTTAATGACCAGAAATGTAAAACTTCCTCTTTTTGCCCCTGTTACTTTCACTATATGTTTGCTCACACTATACCCTTTTGGAACGTTTAACAGGCAGGTTTTCTCTGCCCCTGTGTCTATAACAAATTCCAATTCTTCTTCTTGGGGACCCACTTTTAAAGTTATCACAGGCTCCTGATGGTGTTTGTTCCCCCCCAAAAAAATTAAAGCCTATGACTTTTTTTTTTTTTTTTATGGGCCCATTTCTTTAAAGATTTTCAGATCTTCTGCTTACTTAGGACCATTTTCCTTTTTCTCTAAAGTTTGTTTATCTATTTAGTTGGAGTTTTTTCTTTCCCCTCTAAAAGCTGTCTCTCAAAAATCTTTTGTTTTCACATTTCGCCTTTGATATGCGGTCTCATTTATTCTCTTGGTTATGTAATTACAATAACTGTTCATGTGTTTACTCCCCTCCTCATTATTTTAACCCCATTCAGGAGGTACAGTTGGCATTTTGTCTTCTCTGGGGGTCCCTGCAGATTATCTTTTTCTTAAGCTTTTATTTCAGTTGCTCTGATTAATTGCTTTTCTTCCTGAGAAAAATATTATTTTCATTACCAACCACATCTGTTCTCAAGTATACATGTTTGGACCTAAAAGTTGGTCTAATTGTTCAGCTATGCCTATGGGATTCTCCAAATATCTCTTTTATTTATTTCTTAAAATTTCAGACCTCAGACAAAGTCAAAGAAGCATTTACAAACTCTGATCCATCACCCCCCTTTGAGAACCTCTCTTAATGGAAATAGACCAATCTCTTTATCCCATTCTTTTTGGATTTTTATCTTCTACAGCCTTTCTCACGTATTTTTAGGAAGAATAAGGAGAGGGCTTTCTTCTAACTGATTTTTTAGTGTTTCAATAAAGTGATTCCTTTAGAGAGTTTCCTTAAGCAGCCGGAGCTGTGGTTACCAAGGGAATGGAGCTCAGGGCAGGACGGGGAGGCTCGGCCCAGCTCAGGGTCTGGGGGCTCCAAAGGCGGGGTCTGCAGCCGGGATGGCCCGAGGGGATCGGCACAGCTCAGGGTCTGGGTGCTCCAGAGGCGGGGTCTGTGGCTGGGATGGCCCGAGGGGATCGGCACAGCTCAGGGTCTCGGGGCTCCAAAGGCGGGGTCTGCGGCTGGGATGGCCCGAGGGGATCGGCACAGCTCAGGGTCTGGGGGCTCCAGAGGCGGGGTCTGTGGCTGGGATGGCCCGAGGGGATCGGCACAGCTCAGGGTCTGGGGGCTCCAGAGGCGGGGTCTGTGGCTGGGATGGCCCGAGGGGATCGGCACAGCTCAGGGTCTGGGGGCTCCAAAGGCGGGGTCTGCAGCCGGGATGGCCCGAGGGGATCGGCACAGCTCAGGGTCTGGGGGCTCCAGAGGCGGGGTCTGCAGCCGGGATGGCCCGAGGGGATCGGCCCAGCTCAGGGTCTGGGGGCTCCAGAGGCGGGGTCTGTGGCTGGGATCGCCCGAGGGGATCGGCACAGCTCAGGGTCTGGGGGCTCCAGAGGCGGGGTCTGTGGCTGGGATGGCCCGAGGGGATCGGCCCAGCTCAGGGTCTGGGGGCTCCAGAGGCGGGGTCTGCAGCCGGGATGGCCCGAGGGGATCGGCACAGCTCAGGGTCTGGGGGCTCCAAAGGCGGGGTCTGTGGCTGGGATCGCCCGAGGGGATCGGCACAGCTCAGGGTCTGGGGGCTCCAGAGGCGGGGTCTGTGGCTGGGATCGCCCGAGGGGCTGTTCCTGTGCAGACCGAGCTGGAGCGGGGATCGCCCTCACTCGGCTCACGGGGGCTGATCCGGCAGAGACAAAGCCGGGACTGACCCCGGCTGCAGCGGCGGGAGCCGACAGAGTCAGGGCAGCCGGGGATGGGACAGACGGGACCCCCTCGGTGCGATCAGCGCGGTGACCGCGGTGCACACGGCAGGACAGACCCCCACCCCCGGCAAGAACGCGGGCCAGGCGGCCGGACCGGGACAGACGGACCGGGACAGACGGACTGTGCCGGAGCCGGCACAGGGGCTGGGAGGGCTGGTGCGAACGAGTCGGGGAACGAACGGGAATGGATGAGGTAATTTGTTCTCAGCTCTATACTTTCCCCGTTTTGCTTTTTGGATGCTTTGAAATGGTCGACGAGCTAACTGACGACCTTCTCATATTGTTTTTCTCATCACACTTTTATTTATCTTTTGGCAAATTATACATGTTTCAGGTACTTGTTTTTTACTCTAAAGGTCTCAATGCACCCATAGTTCTTTTAAAAAAATGATCACACCTAGCCTGTGTATCCCACCGGGCTTTTTGATACACGTCCTCTGCTATTCCCTCGTAAGCGTTTTATTATCTAATTGTCTTCCATATCAAGATGTTTCTATTTCCCCGATTTATCTTGTTCGCCACAATCTTGTTTTAATCCCCCCCCTTTTTTTTTCTTCATTTGGAGTTAATATTAACTCTTTCAGCTCTATTTTCTGCTGCATCTTTAGCTTCTTGATCTGCCAGTTATTTATTTTATTTCTTCTTATTTCTAGGTCTTTACCTTTTGGTGTCCTTTAATATGTACTATTGCTATCTCTCTTAGGTAATTGTAATGCCTCTAAAACCTCGGAAATAAGTTTCTCATGTACTAATCTTTTTCTTCTTTAATTAAGCAATCTCCCTTTTAAAATTTTTCTTAAGGTATGTGCTACTCTAAAGGCATACCTTGAATCAATATATAACTCTTTTGTGTTAAATTTTCTAATGCTGTTTTTAAGTATATAATTCACAAGTTTGCATGTTTTTTCTCATCAACTTCTGCATACCCTGTATTTTGCAATGAGTTGTATTTCTGTTTGTTAACATAACTCCCAAAGTGCTGTCTTGGGGTATTTCTGTTGGTATTTTTTTTCTGCTTTTCTTTTCCTGTATCCACCTTACTGAATTTCTGTCTCATTTTTCAGTTTTCTATCTATTCGTCCCCTGCTTCTGTTTGTCACTTTTTACTAACAACTTAAATACCACTTTTCTTTCAACTACTTACACCCAAAAAAACCCCTTTTTCTCACACTGCTTTTCAATACAATCCAACTCCCTCCAAGGAGATATGGTAAGGCTTAAAATGCACAATCGACATTACCTATACTTTCATTCATCTACATTCACTCACTTTTATTTCTCATTCACTTTCACACATTCCTTCACACTCTCAAGACACAAAGGGGATCCTTATTGCTAGGAAATCACAGGTCCTTGTGGCCCCCTCTTTCGCTTTGGGGTTTACCTCCAGGTCTCAGTGTCACCAGGCCCCCTAGAAGGGCCCTGACTCTGGCTGCCTCTGGTGCCCGTTCCCCTGTGAGGCTGTCTGCGTGTCTTTCACACTCTTCAGCTACGGCCCCTCACACGCCCAGGGAACGCTAGCTTGGTTCGCAGGTCACTCGCTCCTCTTGGGCCCAGAAGCCCCCACCCAGCCGGGAGCTGCAGCCTGGTGTGCAGGTCACTCGCTCTTTCCACACCTCCCCCTTCCCACCTGCCCAGGAAGTTGAGGCTGGCTCTGTGTGGGTCTCACTCTCACACACCACAAAACAACAATAAGGTACCTTTTACTTTCACATCGCCTATTACAAGTTTAGGTGTTACTGGCCAGTCCCGGTGCTATTGGATATCCCTCAACCCAGCTGTGTTATCCAACCCCAAATGCTCTTGGGCAATTTTTCCCTCAATCCTGTCGTGTTGTCCAACCCCAGATGCTCTCGGGTAATTTTCCTTCAATCCAGCTGTGTTGTTCAACCTCAGATGCTCTTGGGCATTTTCTGTCCCTCAACCCAGCGGTGTGGTACAACTACAGATGCTCTTTGGCATTTAATTTGTTCTGCTGTGTTGTCCAACCCTGGATGTTCTTGGGCATTTTTTTATCCCCCAATCTAGCTGTGTTGTCCCACCCTGAGTGTTCTCGGGCATATCCTCACTCGGACAGAATTCTGCTCAACCCTGCTCTTGGATGCTCTTGGAATATAAATCCCTCAACCCAGCAGGTTTTAGGAGCCCCTCCTGTCCTGTTTCCTAGTGGATTGGGCTAGGAAACCTTGCTCCCCACCACCGAGGGGTCCAAGCCCTCCCTGAGACCCAGTCCCAGTCACCCCCGGGGATTCTTTCACTCTCTTATGAGTCGCTTTGTCTCTTTACTGGCCGCTTTTCCAGCGCAAAGTTGGAAACGCAGCGTGGGAGACTCCGCACTCACTTGGCAGGTCTGGGACAACCAGCCCGCCTCTCATTCACACACATTCATCCCCCCGTACCTGCCCCCCGAGAAATACTTACCAATCCTTTTTCCTTCCCGGGTTCTTCGTGCGCACTACTACTCTTAGGGGGCAAATTACAGCAGTTGTAGGGACCCTTTTCCCGTTCTCTTTGTCTTATTGTCTCCTTTTGTCCACAGATCGTAACCTGCGTCTGTCGGTCACTTCAGGGGAAGCAGAGCGAGGCTGCCAAAGAGGGCAGGGCGCGCCTTCCCCACTCTGACTCTCCCAAAGCACCGGCAGCGAGGAGTTAGTAACCATCCTCTGCTACCAAATTGTGAAAAACGCCAATCACTTGTTTTTAAAATTTTTAAAGTTTAATAGTAATAAGATGGTTATATAGTAACACAATTAGAGTAATAACAATTTGGACAAATTGAATTAAGACAATATGAGACAATAAAAACAAAGAGTTATGGACGTCCAGGTACCTTTTTCTGGGCATCACGGGCCCAAAAAAGGACCCCTGGTAACAAAGGATTAACCCTTAAAAACAACAGCCCGTTGCATATTCATACACTTCATACATGATGCATAAATTCCATTCAAACACAGGATTCTGTCTGGTCATTGTCAACTTCTTCCCTCTAATCCTAATAGCACCTCCAAGGTGGGAAGAAGTTTGTTTCTTCTGATAAGAAGGCCATAAATTCTTTTTCTCTGAAAGATCTAGGTGTCCTGTGGCTGCAAGTTATCTCGCTGCAAGTCCTTTCTTTTAAACAAAGCATCTTACATAGCATAGTTCTATTTTAACAATTTTTATAACCTAAAACTATATTTAACACAGTACTTAAGAAAATTAATACAGCATTGCTTTCTAATACAACACATATAATATTCATTTTAATATTTGTGAAAAGCCAATCATAAAATACATGCATTTTTCACACCCCATTCCTGGACATCAGGGCTCTCTGCTCCCCTTTTCCCGGCCATCCCATGGCTCCCAGCCTCCAGACTGGCCATTGGCTTGACCCTGGGATGCCCTGGAATGCCTTGGTCCCCCATTCCTGCCTTTCCCAGCCCCCAGCCCCAGCTGTGTGCAAAACCAGAGACCCCCTGAACTCCTCGTTCTCGAACATCCCTGGTGTCCCCACCCTTGTCCCCCCTTTTTGGGAAACCCTGGACTCCCCTTTCCTGGGCTCAAGGACCCCCTGGAACTCCCTTCTACCTCTCCTCGTCCCTGCCCCTGTCTCCTGTCCCTCAGCTGTCCCCTGTCCCTCGGCTCTGTGGGCCCAGGGTGGCAGCAGGAGCCAGGGCAGCCCTGGGGGAGAACAACCCTGAGCCCCAGCCGGGCCAGTTCCCCCAGTTCCCCCCAAGTCACTCCCAGCATGGGCCCTGTGGCTCCCAGTCACCCCCAGGATGGTCCCAGTCACTTCCAGTTACACTCAGTGTGATCCCAGTATCATCCCAGTCACTCCCAGTATGATCCCAGGTGTTCCCATTCCGCCCTACTATAGTTCCAGACACTCCCAGTATGGTTCCAGTCCTTCCCAGTATGATTCCAGGATGAACCCAGTCACTCTCAGTACAGTGCCATTTGCCCCCAGTATGGTCCCAGTCACTCCAAGTCACCCAGTAGGATTCCAGTCACGCCCAGTAGGATTCCAGTCAATCCCAGATACTCCCAGTATTATTCCAGTGACTTCCTTTATGGTTCTTTTGTGATTCCAGTCACTCCTGGTCTCTCCCAGTACATCCCAGTTGTCCCTAATGTGTTTCCACTCACTCCCAGTTGCTCCCAGTAGCTTCCGGTATGATTCCATTTGCTCACAGCCACTCCCAGTCACCTCCAGCATGATTCCTGTCATTTCCTGTATATCCCAGTTGCCCCAACATGGTCCCAATTGCCCTCAGCCTGCCCCTAGTCACTTCCAGTATGATTCCAGAAGGATCCCAGTCACCCTCAGTGTGGTGCCAGTTGCTCCCAGTATGATCCCATTGGTCCCCAGCATGTCCCCATTTCCTCCCAGTGTGATCCCAGTTGCCTCTAGCACAGACCCAGTCCCTCCCAGTATGATCCTACTCTGATGCCATGATGATCCCAGTTGCTCCCAGCTTGGTCCTAGCTGCTCCCAGTTGCTCCCAGTCTGATCCCAGTTGTTCCCAGTGGCCCCTGTGTTACGTTTGGGAATGGGAGGAAATGTAGGGAAGTGATGCAAAGTTTTTTGTGTATCTGACAGTCTGTTGAGCTGCTGAAAAGCTAGACACGCTTTTGTGAAACACACATGGTAAAGACCAAAAAATTCAGAAACTTTTCTTTTCTTTGTTGGTCGGCAGGGAGGTGCTGGGTTTCGGTTTGGGCTTCAGCTCTGTGTCTGGGCTGGGCTGGGCCGTCTTGCTGCAGGCTGGGCTTCTTTTCTATTTCCTGGGCTGCTTGCTGGCTTCTCTCTCCATGGGCTCTGGTTTGGCCGGGCTGGGCTTCAGCAGCTGCCGGGCAAGGAGACAGGGGAGGCTGCGGAGCTTTAGCCAGAGCAGGGCTGGCTGTGGCTGCGAAGATCTCGCTGTCAGGCTGCTGCTTCTTCTTCTTCTTAGCCTGGCTGAGACCAGAGACTTCTGTGGCTGGTGTAGAAAACTAAACACTAACTACAAAGCTGATCTGAACACAACTGAGCCACAGCTTTCTGTTAGTAGTTATTGGTGGGTTAGGTAGGCTTCAGGCGTGATGTTAACTTTTTCAGTGCTTCAGTCTTCTTCTGAGTGAGAGAAAAGAACAACATGCACGTATATTAAAAACAAGATGAAGATATTAAAGGTAATAAAGAAGAAGGTAAGTAAGTCCCAGATGGGAGGGGGAGAAGATGCTTTGTTTTTAGAGCTGAAATCCTCTTGTAAGCTATAAAGAAAAGACTCTTTTCCCTTATAACACATAAAACTATAAGGAAATGAAAGTGTTTGAATTGATATTAGGTAAAGGCTTCTATGTTAAAGTAAGCAGATGTTGAAATAGCTGTAATCTCATGAGAAGTTTGCACAAAGAAAGAGCACAGTCTTGTGCTTCTAAAAATGAAGATCTGTGCTCCCAGAGATGAAGATGATTTTAGAGATAGATAATGAGAACTTTTGCCTTTGAACAGTTCATCTTTAAAACAATACCCCATCAATCAACATAGCCCATCTCCAAGCTGTGGGAAGGTTTGTAGAAATAAGAAAGATTTTACGATAGCAAGGTTCCCCTGGCAGTTGTTATTCATGACAAAATTGAGAACCACGAGAAAACTGTTTTTTTCCTTTTGTAGAAAAGTCTCCATAACTTTATCAAGAGGGACTTCTCTCCCTAAGTGAACTAAAAAAAGACTCTTTGAGAGGTAGTAAACTGACTAGAAATCTTAAGTTTAGTTTCTTTACATTGTCAGTGAGAAAGAAAAAGTTGTGGGGAGAAATATTCTAAAAAGTTTGCTTTGATTCTTACTACCTTTTTTTTTCTTTTTACTTACTATTATTAAAATTTTTCTTTCTACCCTTTTAAAGTTTTGAGCCTGCTTTACCTTTCTCCTAATCCTATCTCACAACCAAAAATAAGTGTATTAGTAATTAACCAACACCAAACCCACCACATTCTTTAGTGCATTAGCCAAAAAAAAATCTCAAAATTAAAGAGATCTTATATTAGCAAACCAAAACCACGACACCCTAGCACAGACCCAGTCACTCCCAGTATGACCCCGGTAGGAATCCACTGTGATCCCAGTCTTCCCAGTTGCCCCCAATGTAGACTCAGTGACTCCAGTCACTCTCAGTGTGTTCCCAGTCATCCCCAGTATGGTTGCAGTCACTCCCAGTATATCCCAGTGGGTCCCACTATGATCCCTTTTGCCCCAGTTCTGGCCCTGCTGAGTCCCAGTGTGCTCTGATCCTGCTCCCAGTGGGTCCCAGTGCTGGGCACGGTGAATCCCAGGGTGTCCTGGTGTATCCTGGAGTACCCTGGTGTGTCTTGGTATGTCCCGGTGTATCCCAGTATATCCCAGTGTGTCCCAGTGTATCCCAGTGTGTCCCAGTGTATCCTGCCTGGTGTATCCCGGTGTCCCAGTCCATCCCAGCCTGTCCCAGTCCATCCCGGTCCGTTCCCTTCACTGGGAGTGACTGGGATCATACTGGTGGAAAGTGGAATCTTACTGGACCAAGTGGATGTGACTGGGAATGACTGTGAGTGTGCTGAAGGCAACTGGGATATACTGGGAGTGTCTGTAACCATGCTGGGGGTGTCTGGGAACACACCGAGAGTCCCAGCAGGTCCAAGGACACCGTGGTGGCACTATGGAACCTCATGGAACCAAGGGGATCATTGTGGCACCCCTGGAGCCCATGGAACCAAGGGGCCTTGGTGACACAGCGGGGCTTCATGGACTCAGAGACCATTATGGTTCTGTGGGGCCTGATGGAACCATGGAGACCATTGGGACCCTTCAGGGCCTCGTGTCACCAAGGGGGCATTATGGCACCTCAGGGACACATGGAAGCAAGGGACCATTGGGTCTCATGGAACTGAGGGAACGTGGAACAGGCCTGGCTGGCTTGGCCTCCCAGGGGCCACCGGACAGCTCTGGCTGATGTTGGAATGTCAAAGGCTGCCTTTCGTCAGCCCCTGGAGCACTGCGGCTCTGTGCTTTCCTTGCTAGGAAAGGAACTGTCAATCTCTTCTAATTACTCATGGCCAGAACTGGGATTTCAACTCCAAATTTTTCCCATAGGAATATTGCCAGGACAAGTGTGGCAGGCAATGTTTTCAGGAGAGTCACCTCCCATCTGTCCCCAAAACACTGGGGAAGGCTCCGTGCTTTCCTCCCTATGAGAAAGAACTGTCCTACTTCTCCAGGCATGCATGGCTGAGATTGGTCTTCCACCTCCAGAATTCCCTAAATCCAAAGACTGCTCCCAAAAAAAATCTGCCATTCCTGACAAGTCTGGCTGGCCTTGGCCTAGTGAGACTCTCACCTGCCTTCCAAACACTGAGGCTCTGTGCTTTCCTTCCTATGGAACAAAACTGTCCTTCTCAGCCAGGTGCCCATGGCCACAACTGGGATTTCACTTCCAGCATTCCCTGTTGTGACAGACTGGAGGAGATTGTTGGCTCTAAACATTTTGTGTGGGGGGGAGGAAGGGGCAGGTCCAGCCTTGCCCTGCCCTGGAGCCCCAATCCCCCCAGAGCCTCTGTCCCAGCCCAGCAGTGGCTGCCAGTCCCTGGCACAGCACAGGCAATGCTCCACAGCCACCTCTGCAACCCCAGCCCAGCTCCTGAGGGACCAAATGAGCCCAAGCCCCACCTGGGGGAAGGGCCCAGAGAGACCAAGGGGTATTGAAGGCTGACCACAAGGCAAGCACACATCTTGACCCTACCTCCTGTTGTAACTTCTATCTGAACACTGCTGGAATCCAGGAGTTGGTAACTCTGTGTGTGCTCCTCTGTATCTTTTCAGCCAACAAAGCCAAGGGAAGACACAGCTCCATCAAATGCAAAAGTCATTTCTCTGCTGGATATTAAATCCACTTTCCACAGCAGACAGCCTCAGAGCAATGGAAAGCACCTTCTGTGCCCAGCACAGAGCCCAAGGTCCCCCCAAACCCTCCCTGCCCCAATTCTGCCCAGATTTGCTCTTTGCACACACGAGTCACACACTGAAGTCAGGAGCTCCCTCCATGCCCAGAGGGAGGAAAAGAGAGAAAGGGGATGAAGAGCTCTCCTGTGCAGAGCCAAGGTCCAAGTGCTCTGGGATGTCCCAGCAGCATCTGACATGTCCACCATCCCCCAGAGATTTCCGCACAGGAACCGTTTTAGACAAAGGCAAAAGAAAAGGCAATTCTGTGAGATATAAACACAATTAAGATGTTGACTAATATGATATTTATTTCAGCTTCAGAAAGATTGGGCAATTCCCTGAAGCTCAAAGCATGAAACCAGTCAGCTGAAGGGCACTTGAATGACCAGAAAGCACCGGGAGGATTGCTGAGGATTTTTTGGAGGACAATGGACATATGCAACATGTTCACAATCCAGCCTTCATAGAACCTGAGTGAGGTCACCATGCCCTTGAAGGACACAAAAGAAGGAGAACACGCTCAGCAGCAGACGGTTCAGGATGCAAAGGCAGACAAGAAAACCACAGCGAGATGCATGAAGAAGAAAGACTAACTAAAATTAACTGAAATATCAAAATGCGTGCGTAAAAAGGATTTAACCAATCATGTATCAGCTTGAGGGGTGAACAATAGAGAACAGTATAAATATGGCTTGCTTTTTGTAATAAATTGGTTTCCCTTATCATATTAATCATGGTGTGATGTCCCATTAATGATCCTCTGCACCTGGGGACCAGAAATGCATGCAAGCCTCCACCCCAAGAGACATTATGAATTCAAAAAACATGGCCATTAACTGCTTTATACCAACACAGAGTAATGGCAACCAAAATGCAGTCAGAACAGGGTTTTTTCCACTCTCTCTCAAGCCCCACACGTTGGGCACCAAATTTTGTCCTGGTTTAGGGCAAATTTGGGAGAAAACCTCCAAAGGGGCTCCTCCAGAAAGCAAACGCACATTGCCCCTCCCCACAACTGGGTCAGGAAGGATTCCCTGGAGAGAAGTGGAAAGAACCTGTTTATTTAACAGGCAAAGCACCCCCAGCACACAAAATGAACAATACCAGGTGACAACACTCTTTCACCACTCTGAAAAAGATGACAAATTCAGAAAGTCTCTCTTGGGAGTGGTCGCTCTGTTATCAGTCCCTCTGGTGCTGGGGCAGCTGCTGCAGCCACAAGGTGCAAACTCTCAGTGTTTCCAAGGTCCCAGTCTGGAGCAGGTTTGAGTGGTTCCAAAAAAGAGAAAGGAAAAACAGTCCAGGGAAAAATTCGGAGTGCTTAGCTAAACTAATTAATGAGCAGAAACAAAAGCAAGAGCAAAGCAAAAAGCCAAGCAAAAAGCAAAAGCAGCACCATGCACTGCCCTGTCTCTGTGTCCCGCCAGCCGTGGGGGAGCGGCTGATAACAAAACCAAAACAAAACTTCGCTCTTCAGAGCCAGTCTTGAAGGCACAGAACATAATATCCAGCATAAACAGAACACATGGATGGGGATACAGGCATCATAACGTCACCATAGGACAGTCCTGCACCCAAAATTCTGTCCTGCACCCACTGCTGCATCCTGAGTCCTGTCCTGCACCCCGAGCCCCGTCCTGTACCCAAAATCTGTACTGTCCCATACCCCAAACTCAAAGCTGCCCCCAAACCCCAACCCCACCCCTCATTTATCACCACATTCCTGTTCCACACCTTCTCTTCAACTCCTCCCCCTCTCCCACCCCTGTCCCACCCCCAAATTTATCCCATGTCCCTGATCCCCTCCCTGTTCCCTCCCCAACCCAGCCCTTCCCCGCAGGCCAAGTGGGCGGCAGCAGCAGTGGCAGCTGGTGGGGGCCGGTGGAGTTGGAGGTGCTGCAGCCCCTGAGCCTCCTCACCCTGGACACGCTCCAGAAGTGCATCTTCAGCTATGAGACCCACGGCCAGGAGTGATTGACACCTGTCCCCACTGATCATCTGTAAGAGACACTCTGAGGTTTCCCTCAGCTGCCTCACGACCGCTGTGACGGAGACTGAAGCCCCCTCCCAAGGGCTGAGACTGAGACCCCTATAACTCTAACACAGGGGGCTGGCCGAACTGAAGCCAGATGTTTGCCAAGTGTTGCCTGCAGGTGTGTTCCCTGGACCAAGAAAACAATTGGTCTCACTCACTGCTGAGAACATGGACTGTCTGTAAACTCACCTGTTCCCTCTCGGTGCTTTCAATAGACTTACCTGCTCCCCCCCTTGGTGGAGGACTATAACAGAACCAAGACTTTGAGATTCTCCCTGACGTGACAAGACGGATCTATTGGCTGGACCACGAGGGTTTCATCTCTCCATTGGCAGCTATTCCTCCCCTCTTTCTCTCTCTCTCTCTCTCTCTCTCTGTCTCTCTCTCTCTCTCTCTCTCTCTCTCTCTCCTTTATTCTCCTTTCTTATCCTTCCATCACATCTGCTGTGGGCACTCAACAAGAGGTGCATTTGTTTTGATTAATACCAAAATCCCCTTCCGTGTTGCTTTTGCACTCAGATCAGTTAACAAACCATCATGACCCTCGCTTGTACGAGCGGATCATGACACCATCCTGGTGGCCCTACCATTGTCCCTGCTGGCCATCCTGGTGGCTTTGCTGGCTCTGCCATGGTCCCCACTGGCCATCCTGTCCAATCACTGTCCCTGTTGGCCATTCTGGTGGCCCCAATGGTCCTGCTATCATCCATGCTGGTGGCCACAGTGTCCCCACATCGTCCCTGGTACAGGCAGCCCAGCGAGTACATCCTGCTGCTCACCAAGGTGGGGCTGGGGTGGTGGCCATGGGGCATGAAAGTGGTCAAGAGAGTGGTGGTGGCCATGGAAGGATTGACCATAGAGGCCAGTAGGATGCTGGTGGCCATGGGAAGCTTGGACATAGACTGGTGGCTACAGGGGAACAGTGGTGGCCATGGGCAGCATTGACCATAGAGCTGGTGGCCAGTGGGATGGTGGTGCCATAGGGTGGTGGCCATGGATGGGATTTGGCCCCAGGTGGCCCACAGACTGGTGGCCCCAGTGGCCCGTGGCTCATCTTGCCTCTGCAGGACGAGAATGGCCGCACCCTGTCGGACGAGGACATCGCGGCTGAGGCTGACACCTTCATGTTTGAGGGTGAGCACGAGCTCCCAGGTGCCACTGGGGAGGAGCCACTCCAGTGTCCCCTCACTCACCCAGTGTCCCCACAGGCCATGACACCACGGCCAGTGGCCTGGCATGGCTCTTCTACAACCTGGCCGGCCATCCTGAGCACCAGGAGCGATGCCGCCAGCAGGTACAGGAGCTCCTGGCTGGCCGGGACACTGCAGACATTGAATAGTGAGAATTACCCAGGGCCACCCCGGTCATGTGGCTTGGGGACACGATGCCACCCCCGCTTGTCCCCAGGGACGACCTGTCCCAGCTGCCCTTCACCACCATGTGCATCAAGGAGAGCCTGCGGCTGCACCCTCCTGTCACTGCTGTGTCCCGGCGCTGCACCGAGGACATCCCCCTGCACGATGGCCGTGTCATCCCCAAGGGTATGGCATGGCCAGGGTGTCCCCAGTGTCACCACCCATCCTCATCTGCTGTCCCTAAAGTGGCCATTCCCATCCCACCAGGGGTCATCTGCCTGATGAGCATCTATGGGACCCACCACAACCCAGACCTCTGGCCCAAGCGTGAGGTAGGGCCACCCTATGAGGTGTCCCTGTCACCATGGTGGTGACAGCTGTGTCCCCTCGGTGTGACTGTGTTGGTGTCACCCCAGGTGTTCAGTCCTCTGAGGTTGAGTCTGGAAAACAGCAAGGAACGGTCCCCGTCGTCCTTCATCCCCTTCTCTGCTGGCCCCAGGTATGTGCTGGAGTGGGGACAGGAGTGTCCCCAAATGTCACCCCTGTCCCTGGCTGGGTTCACAGTGGGGTGACAATGGGGAGGAGCAGGGAATAAATGGCAGCATGAAAGGAACAGTATCATGGTGGTGGTGGGGATGTGTTGTCCTTGGCCATGGGACACCCCATGGCATGGACATGTCAACCCATGGACTTGTCTCTAGGCCACTTGTGTCACCATCCATGGCCATGTCCCCCATTTCCTCATCCATGGCCATAGAGCCCCATGTCACCATCTCTATCTGTGACACCTCCCATGCCCAATATCGCCATCCACAGCCATGTCCTTGTCCCCATCCCCACCACATCCCCACCCAGGTCCTTGTCCACATCCCCACCACATCCCCACCCAGGTCCTTGTCCCCATCCCCACCATATCCCCACCCACGTCCTTGTCCCCATCCCTACCATGTCCCCACCCAAGTCCCACAATGTCACCATCCAAGTCTTAGTTGAATGTCTTTATATTTACCCCAATGTTGGGTGAAGGATAATGAAAAATGAAAGAAAATAAAGGCCAAAATAAAAGCATTTATGTGTCCATGCTGGCTGAGTATCCGTGTGCCTGGGCGGGTAGAAAGGACCTTTTCTAGAAAGATTTCCACTCCATTGTCTCCAAAATCCTGGGTTTTGCCCCAGTCAATCACCATTTGGCTGTGGAAGATGCTGGTGGGCCAGAGAGAATTAGAATCATGGAATGATTCAGGTTGGAAAAGACCTCCAACACCATTTGGAATTCTGGATGCCACTCGAAGCAATGACTGGATGCAAAAGGTGAGACTGTTTTGGGGTCGAAAGTAAAAAACTGTGCTGTCCACTATGAAATTCTGATGTCTGTTTGCATCCCAATGGATTTTTCTCTGGCCATGTCCAAGTGCCCAAGGAGAGCCAGGAAGATGTGGGGACCACCAGCCAGGTGTCTTCCCAACATGGATCACCAGGATCATGGATGACCAAGTCTCCGCCCAGCGAGGGTCACTGTGGACCATCCAGTGGGGGTCCCCAATGGGGGATGGAGTTGAAGCAGCACTCAAAGCTCTTCCTGTCACTGTAGGACACAAAACAACACGAGCGCACACACTGCTGCTCTCAAGGGGATGAAAAGGGAAGTTTATTTCCTGACTCCAACATTTACAGTTTTCTAAAAGCGACCGTGGATTGGAGGGTGAAAGTGCCACCTCTCCAATGACACTGGACAAACTAACAGTCCATCATATTTTTCTTCTTCTATAAAAGAATGCCAAACAAGAAGTTATTTACAGAAAGTGTTTGAGAAAGTTTGCTACAAGAATGTAAACATTAGAAGGCTCAGAAAATCTTTAAAAATCAAGGCAACACTCTTCCTGCACACAGGGCACTTGTTGGGCATCCCTTACTGCTGCCTCCCTTGGTGTTGGGTCACAGCAGAGTTCTGGGAGAAGTTCTTCCCACACTTGGGACACTGTCAGGGCCTCTCCCCAGTGTGGATCCACTGGTGGGTGACGAGAGTGCAGTTTTTCTAAAAGCCCTTCCTGCAGTCAGGGCAGCAGAAGGGCCTCTATTCTGTGTGAATCTGCTGATGCTTGAGGAGACGGTATCGGCTCTGAAACCTCTCCCCACACTCAGAACACTCATCGGATCTCTCCCCAGTGTGGATTCTCTGGTGGGCAATCAGCCTAGAGTTCTGCCTGAAGCATTTCCCACATTCCCCACACCTGTAAGGCCTCTCCCTGGTGCGGATCGTCTGGTGCAGAATCAGCCTAGAGTTCTGACTGAAGCTTTTCCCACATTCCCCACACCTGTAAGGCCTCTCCCCAGTGTGGATCCTCTGGTGGACACTCAGGCCGGAGGGGTCGATGAAGCTTTTCCCACATTCCCTGCACTTGTAGGGCCTCTCCCCAGTGTGGATCCTCTGGTGGGCATTCAGATGGCAGCTCTGCCTAAAGCTTTTCCCACATTCCCTGCACTTGTAGGGCCTCTCCCCAGTGTGGATCCTCTGGTGCAGAATCAGGCTGGAGTTCTCAATGAAGCTCTTCCCACACTCTGAGCACGTGTAGGGGCACTCCCCAGTGTGCATTGTCTGGTGGATGATCAGGCGGGAGCTGTCACGGAAGCCCTTCCCACACTCCCCACACACAAAGGGTCGTATCCCAGTGTGGATCATCTGGTGGAGTTTCAAGCTGGAGCTCCTCCTGAAGCCCTTCCCACATTCTCCACATTTATAGGACCGTTCATTGGTGTGGATCCTCTGGTGGGCGATCAGGTTGGAGTTGATCCTGAAGCTCTTCCCACATTCCCCACACTTGTGGGGCCGTTCATTGGTGTGGATCCTCTGGTGGACAGTCAGGTGGGAGCTGATCCTGAAGCTCTTCCCACATTCCCTACACTCATAGGGCCGTTCCCCGGTGTGGGTCCTCTGGTGGATGAGCAGGTGGTCGCTCCTGCCGAAACTCTTCCCACATTCCAAGCACTGGTGGGGCTTCTTGCCATCATCAAGCTGCTGATGGACCACCACTTCAGCGCTCTGGCCAGATCTCTGGCTGCCTTCCAGGCACAGGCTGAGTCTCTCCTCCTCGGAGCACCCTGGGCTGGGTTTGCAGCCCCTCCTCTTGAGGGATCTCCGGGGCTTTTCCTCCCCAGTGGATTCCTGTGCCCTGGAGCCGCTCAAAATGGCCTCTTCCACCAGGTTCTGCTGTGAGGATTTGTCCTCCCTGGTCTCCATCCTCAGCTCCTTCCCTGGGGGAGGAAGGACAAGGAGAGGCTGGGATTTGCCTCCGTGCCACAGGGAAGGGGAAGGAGATCCCCCCAGTGCATCCCTGGCTGGACAGCATCAGCAGTGGGGCTGTGCTGCAGCTGGGGCCGTGCTGGGCTGGGAGACGGAGCAGGACAGAGGGGAAAAGGGGCACTGACTTCCTTCTCACCTGCCTCAGTGCCCTGGGGCATCTTCCTCTTCCTCACAGCCTTCTCCATCCAGATGAGGTTTGGGAGTGGGAAATCCTGATTTGGGGGAAAAACAAGATGTGAGTGCATTGCCTTCGGAGGTCCCACTGGCCAAGTCCATCTCTAGAAGTCACCGGACGTCTGGTGGCCAGAAATACCTCCAAAAATCAAGGAGTCCAAAAACCTCTCCCAGGAGTTCCCTGTTTCCAGTGTCCTCACTTTGGGCTTATGGGGGTCCCTCTTCTCAGAGCTGCTGGGGGGGCTGTGGGGCCTGGGCATTCCCCCTCTCCCGGGTCCTGCTTACACAGGCTGAGGGTCTTTTGGGGGTCCCAGGGGTGAAATTATGATGCTCGTATCCCCATTTGTCTGAAATAAGCTTTGCACCTTTAACACTGGTTCTGAGAGCAGAGAGGGAGGAAGAAGAAGCACGGAGTTTGTTTTCAGAACCTCTCTCACTCCTCCACATTCCTGCTCCTCTCTTGTCTGCAGATGGACAGACAGCGGGACAGAGCCCTCCTTTGCTGTTAGTCAGTTTGAGCTAGCAGAGGAAGAGAAGCTCCCTGGACTGTGGTTTTTGGTTTATCCTTTTCTTTGGACCCATCTAAACCTGCTCTGGATTGAACACCCAGAAGAGCACCAGGTGCTCACACCTGTGCCCCACCGGGGCTGGGCCACGGCATTTCCAGCCCCAGAGAGACTGATAAGAGACTGATAAGAGACTGAGCAAGCCATGCTACAGCTCACGGAGGGACTTTGTGAGTTTGTCATCTCTTTTGGAGCAGCAAGAGATTTTATTGTTTAATACTGTTCATTTTTGGGGCTGGTGAGTGCTTTGCCTGTTCAATAAACAGTTTTTTTCCACTTCTCTCAAAGAAAATACTTTTCCAGAACCAGCTGGAGGAGGGGCCACTTGACTTTGCTCTTCTACAGGAAACACCTTTAGAGTTTTTCCTCCCAAAATTGCCCTAAGCCAGGACATTGGCTTTGAAGGTCCCACTGGCCAAGTCCATCTCTAGAAGTCACTGAGTGTCTGGTGGCCAGAAATACCTCCAAAAATCAGGAATTCCAAAAACCTCTCCCAGGAGTGCCCTGTTTCCAGTGTCCTTATTTTGGGCTTATGGGGGTCCCTCTTCTCACAGCTGATGGAGGGCCTGTGGGTCCTGGGCATTCCCCCTCTCCCGGGTCCTGCTCAGGCATGCTGAGGGGGTTTTGGGGGTCCCAGAGCTCACCCTCCCCTGATTCTGTGGAAATTGTTTTTGTGACACATGCCAATTGGGAATGGAATCAGCAAATGCTTCTATCTGCTGTGTCCAAAACAAGACACAAAGAAAGGTTTTGAAACTTTCTGACCAAATAGACAAATAAAGCATCAAAATCAAAGAAGTATAGTAGAGCAAAAGAGATGAGGCAGCAAGACGACTGATGCTTAGAATAAAATAGAGGAAGTTGGGGTAAAGCTAAGAGATATTGTAACAAAGCAATTAAAAGCTTATGTATAATAAAAAGCTTGATGCACTTGACAAATCATGTAGCAGACACCAGTGCAAGGCCTCCCTCCAGACAATCACAAGAAGGATAGCAATCAATGACCACCTAGAAATATTGTGAAATTACTGCTCCCAGCTTATTGATATTTGCTAATTTGGACTAACCAAGCATATTGGAAAATGCTTTGTAGGCTTAAAAACAGTATATATAATTTACTGAACTGTGTGTGCTATGAGTGGAGCAGTGACTCCCCAGCCACCCAGCGCTGCGTGCTTGCTTTAAAATAAAAGGTATAGAAGTAAAATTCACATTCGCTATTGAAATTTTACATCAGGTGTTCCAGGGTCCCCTTTCTCCAGCATCCCCCCACTCTAGGCACTCAGCGCTTCCCCTGCTCCCCTTTGCACTCCTGAGAGATCCAAAAGTACCCCCTTCATCAAATAAATTAAAAATACCTCTCTCAGCGACACCAAAATATATTTGGGACTCAACTCCTGTGAAAAACGCCAATCACTTGTTTTTAAAATTTTAAAAGTTTAATAGTAATAAAATGGTTCTAAAAACAGTAATACAATTAGAGTAATAATAATTTGGACAATTTGAATTAGGACAATACGAGACAACAAATACAAAGAATTATGGATGTCCGGGTACCTTTTTCTGGGCAGCACGAGCCGGAAAAAGGGCACCGGTTAACAAAGATTAACCCTTAAAAACAATAACCCGTTGCATATTCATACACCTCATACATGATGCATAAATTCCATTCAAACACAGGATTCTGTCTGGCCATCATCAACTTCTTCCTTCTAATCCTAACAGCCCCTTTGAGGCGGGAAGAAGTTCGTTTCTTCTGGTAAGAGAGCAAAAAATTCTTTTTTCTGAAAGATTCAGGTGTCCTGTGGCTGCTATCTGATGCGAGTGTCTCATTCCTTCCTTTAAAAAAACCTCACTGACATAGTTCTTCTTTTAACTACAAAAGTTACCTTTTAATTACAAGACTACATTTATTATTAAACTGTTAATACAGCACTACTAATCAATACACCAAAATACATATGGTAAATGTGAAAATGCCTGTATTTTATGATTGGCTTTTCGCAAATATTAAATGAATATTATATGTGTTGTGTTAGAAAGTAATGCTGTATTAATTCTCTTAAGTACCATGTTAAATATAGTTTTAGGTTATAAAAATTGTTAAAATAGAAACGATGCCACGTAGGATACTTTTTTAAAGAAAGGACTTCCAGCGAGATAGCAGCCACAGGACACCTGAATCTTTCAGAGAAAAATAATTTATTGCTCTCTTACCAGAAGAAACGAACTTCTTCCTGCCTCGAAGGTGCTGTTAGGATTCAGAGGAAGAAGCTGACACTGACCAGACAGAATCCTGTGTTTGAATGGAATTTATGCATCATGTATGAAGTGCATGAATATGCAATGGGCTATTGTTTTTAAGGGTTAATCTTTGTTAGCGGGGGTCCTTTTTCGGGCTCATGCTGCCCAGAAAAAGGTACCCAGAGGTCCGTAACTCTTTGTATTTGTTGTCTTGTATTGTCCTAATTCAAATTGTCCAAATTATTATTACTCTAATTGTATTACTATTTTTAGAACCATTTTATTACTACTAAACTTTTACAATTTTTCACACACCATAAGCACACGTACCTTTGCTTAAAACAATGCTTGCTTATTTCGAATACAATACCTGCTTGTAAGCCTTAAAACACAACACACAGAGCTCCATTCTTAAGCTTTAACCTTCCTAATATCTTGCTTGTCGGCGGAAGGGAACCAGGACATCAATTTGATCATCACAGGCTCGATTTTATTGATCAGTACGGTGGGTTAAATACAGTTAATAATGAGCTTCATACATATTGCAAAAGTTGAGCTCAGGATTGGTCAGTTACATATCAGCACCTACGCCTACTTCTACATTCCTATGGTTCTACTTTTGATACTTTCTACATATTCTTAGGATATATTCAGGACTAATCTCAACTCCCTATCCTCATGTTGCAGCAAGGTCACTGCTGACTCTTCCTTTCAGCTTGCTGACTGCTGACATTTCTCCTTCAGTTTAACCAGCGGCATTATATCAGTGTGGCCTTTCTCAGCTAACCAATTATTAATAATACTCTCCACATTTCCCCCGTTTTCTTCTTGTGCAAGGAGATTAGTTTGCCATGTTTTTGCTATTGTACGGCTGACCATGTTTTGAATACAGTTAAAGATACAAGGCAAAATAAGCAAAAACAGTAAGATTACACCCAGCAGTCCTATAGCATAGATCACAAGGTTCCTCAGCCATGGTCCGAGTCCCAAGCCTTTAAGCCATTCGTCAATTCCTAAACCGTCTTCTTCCTTAAGTTTGTGAAGTCCCTGTTGTAATTCTTTTATCTTAGTGTGAATGGACACCGAATGATCAGACAGATTCATGCAACACATTCCCTCAAACTCTTCACATCCATGTCCTTGTGCTGAGAGCAAAAAATCTACAGCAGCTCTATTTTGCAAAACAGCATGGTTAACACTTTGCACATCTGCAGTTAACATCTCTAGAATTTGTGATGTCTTGTTCAGCTCATCCCTTGCCCAGCATCCTAATTGTTTTGCTAAATTCATGGCTTTATTGGCAGATCCTCCTGGTAAGATAGTTGAAACCACCACCTGTTTGAATGTGCCCCAAAACCATGGATCTCCTATCTTGCTGCAGTCTAAGTCATGTATGCTACGTTTTTTCCTGTTTGAATTTTGACTCAGCTGCATTAGCAAGGACACATTAGGATGAAACAGTGACAATTTTCCCAAAAAACAGGGTCCACCCTGTGGTTTAGCTGGTATACCATTCCACGCCCTGTCTCCACAAATCAAAAATATTCCTGTGGCTAATTTCATTGGTGCTGTGATATTTGTGCCGTTACATTGACTGTAATGCTGTGGAGAGAATTCACTCACATTCAGGGATGAATCTAGGGTGGCCCATGTTTCTTTAGGTTGGTTTAAATTCTGAGCACCCAAAAGTTTGAAGCTAAACCATCCACCAGCTGTAGTGTTAGATATGCTGGCATTTGTACTTCCAAAAAGATCCAATTCCTCAGGAGGAGAATGCAAAGAGGTGTTAAGTGATTGGATTAGTAAGCATTGACGATAGCCATCACTCTGACCTGCAGTATACCCTTGTTGCACCGGCAATGTGAGGTTTGACATGTTAGACATACATAAGGTTTGATTGTTTATCAAACTACAAAATTCTCCAGGAGACCACACCGGAAGTCCCACCAGGCATGTTCGAAATGGGTTAGTGACTCCTCCAAGACTAAGACAAAGTGATGATTGGTTAGTTTGATTAGCAAGTGTTACCCATAAATTTTCCCTTGGTTGACTAAAGTGTGTTACTCCTACTGCTTCACTTGCTACAGCATTGAGCAGTATTACAAAAACAAACCTCATTTTTCTTTCTGCTTGCTTTGCTTCTCCTTTTCTTCCTTCTGCTTACATTGTTTTTCCTTTCTTCGCTGTCTTTTCCCTGGTTTGCTAGATTGTCTATTGTAAGGCTGAGTCAATTCTTGAATATACTGATCTAATTCTAAATCAGCATCCTTGCTCACAGGTATAGCATGAGGTAAGTTTGAAGGCAAATCAGCTTTGCGGCGAGCTGCTATGATGCGTGAGGCTTTAGTAATTTCAAATATTCTAAGGTTTTCCTGTATCTTCCACCTAAGATATGCTATAATCACTTGTTCTGCACTCTCAAAGAGCTGTAATCCTGTCCGTCCTGGCAGGCCAGTACTTTGTTCAAGAGCTCTAACCCAGATATGATTTCGAATCCACTTTCCAAAACAAGATGTACACCATAAATATCCCAATGACCTCTGTGGATACCAATAAACCTGATTACAATCTGCACAATGCAAAGCTACCCATGCATAGCATTTATCTTTATCCTTTTTGCAAACATAACAAGGAAGCGAATGTAAGTAAGGACCAGTATAAAATTCTGGTTCTTCAACCCAAAGCAACCAATTCAATGGTGGTGATCGCAAAGCCTCTTCAGCCTTTTTACTATATGAGGCTAACAGCTCAAGGTCTTTCTTTAACACAAGGTGTATCTTATTTCGTAATCGTAGTTCTTGTTCATTATCCTCCTCAACAACTATATCTTCCTGAGGGTCCCACAACTGTAAAAGTGTTCTAATCATAGAAAATTAATTAGCAATCACTGATACCCCTATTCAAATGAGACCGTTCTCTTTTTTGCCTTCTTTTTCTTATCTGTCTTCAATCTTGCTGCTCCTAATTTCACTGGTCCTGCCACTTTCAAACTTAATTTTTGCAACTTATCAATGCAGCAATCTAATGTTCCATCAGGATCCCCTTGGAAGGGTCCTACAACTGAATGCTGTGTTAAAGGCACTAATTTCCTACACCTTATAGAAACTATACGTGATTTACTTTGAACCTTAATTCTATTCACAATACATTGTATTTCCCATCGATAATAAGCAAGAACCTTCTGTTCAGGAGACTCATAAAGATTTAAAGCTATATATGCGTTTTGTCCTGTTTGTCTCCTTAATTCATCTTGCCAGCTTTTTCCCCACGTATGCTCGTGTTCACAAGTATGACACCACAAATCCCGTAATAATGATTGTTCTATCCAAAAAGTTCTTTTACAACCCCCACAACGTAGAGCTATCCAGGCAGCACAATGTGGATTGTGACAGTCAAGGCAATGTAGTTTCGCTGGATCTGTTAAGTGAAAAGTTGATATTGAGTCAATGAAACCAATCAACTCCTGGGCCGTCCGGTAGTGACGTGTCAGTGCTCTGTCCACCGCTTCCGAGTACCCCTTCAATTGTAACAGTAGTGGTTGTAGGACTAGAAGCAGTTTCTTCCCCAGTCGCTCCTTGTCCTCCTCCGTAAGGTGACTCACCAGAGGCTGCATCAAAAACAGGTTTAGTCCACTTAGCAGGCACCCACAAAGGCCCTGTAGGTGAGGAAACACAAAGATACCCCCGACCCCAATATAATACTTTTGCAGGTTTTTCCCATAATCCTGTACTTGGGTTCTTATACTTAACCCAGACCTCTGTTTCCTTAGTATTTTCCTGACCTGACCTCGGATGATGTTTCATTGCAGGGGGGGTATCATCTTCCCCAAAAATGCATAAATGGTTAATCACATACAAAACCTTAGCCAAACATGCTTGTGGATCTGCCAAATCTTGATGTTTTTCAATATACTGCTTAAGGGTACCGTTTGCTCTTTCCCGTAAAGCTTTCCTTAACTGTATCAGTAACTCATACAATCGTTTATTATTCACTTCCTTAATTGCTGCTTCCTCTATTCGTTTGACTACTCCTGCAACATACATAGAGTCTGTGACCACATTTAAAGGCTCCTGTGAGTTGGACACCGTCCATACTACTGCTAACAATTCCAAAGTTTGTAAGCTATCTGCAGGGTCTGCTGTGAGGAGTTGATGCTTCCATTGTCCCTTTTCTTGCCAGGTAACAGCAGCACGCCTTGATTTCTTTCCTGCATCTGTAAAAGCTGTAATAGCTCCTTCTATGGGGTTTTCTTCTCTCAAAGGTCGAGTAATCCAGTTCCATTCTGTCATCCATTGCAAAACTCTAGGCACTAATTTACTAGTCTCTACTTTAGCAGGTGACATCAATAATGCTTCTTGTAAATTCTTTGAATTTATCAAGTACCAGTCCAAGGTTTCTTTTTCCATAGGCAATCTAATATTAGCAGGTTCTCTACCATCCACTTCAAGAATTCTGAGACGCCCCTTTTTGATTAATGCAGCCAATTGTTCAATTTTTGAAGATATTGTTTTCTTGTGCTGTAGCGGTGGTGACAACCATTCCAACACCCGTATCTCCCCCATTTTCTTTTGCAACTGAGAGAGAGCACCAAGTAAGTGGCAAGGGCTATTCCAGATAGTAAGGTCAATGGGGTGGTCGAGTTGTCGACGAGACACATACCCTTGCTGTACACAGTTACTAATTTGCTGCAAGGCAAGATGATGCTCCTTTGTCAGGTGTACAGGAGTAGTAGGGTCCACGCCTCTTAACAAAGGCCGTAGGGCTTCTAATAAGTGATTTGGTATTCCCACAATAGGCTTCAGCCACTGTAAGTCTCCCAGCAACTTCTGTGCATCATGTAGAGTTTTAATGTTCAATTGTAATTCCAATTTTTGTGGTATCACTATTTGATCCGTCAAAGTCCATCCCAAATATTTCCAGGGCTTTGTAGTCTGAATTTTCTCTGCAGCAATAACAAGTGAATATGCAGCAAGAGTATTTTTAATGGTGTTAATCTGTAAAGAGGAGAATGGCTGTTGCTGTGCAAACAAAATATCGTCCATGTAATGATATATTATAGTTGCTGGCCATTTACGACGTAGTGGCTGTAATGCAGCATCAACATAAAGCTGACATAAAGTGGGAGAGTTGCGTATGCCCTGCGGAAGAGATGTCCATTCAAATCTTTTATCTGGTTCCCCACGATTTATTGCTGGTAAAGTAAATGCAAATCTCTTCATGTCATCAGGATGCAGGCCAATAGTGAAAAAACAATCCTTTAGGTCAATAATTAAAAGTGGCCAGTGTTCTGGAATCATAGCTGGATTTGGAAGACCAGGCTGTAAGGCCCCCATTGGTTCCATTTGGTCATTTACAGCCCTCAAATCATGTATCAAATGATATTTCCCTGATTTCTTTTTGATTACAAAAATAGGTGTATTCCAAGGGCTTGTGGACAGTCGTAGGTGCCCTTTCGTATATTGTTCCTGTACCAATTCATGGGCATGCATAAGACTCTCCCCTTTTAATGGCCATTGCTTAACCACCACCGGTGTATCCGTTTTCCAGGTGAGTGGAATGGGGAAAGTCCAAGCAATGGCAATTACCACGAAGGGCGCGTATTAGTTAACACCACTCCCAATTGTGTTAAAATGTCCCTTCCAATTAAGCAGGAAACTGTAGGAGGCAGTTGAACAATTGAAAACACAGCAGATATTTGTTGATTCTCAATGCACACAGACAAAGACGGCGACCTGCTTGCCAATGTAAATCCTCCCACTCCTGTGAGCATGTTTGATGAGGGAAATAGAGGCCAATGTTGTGGCCATGCTTCTGGAGAAATGATGCTAGTATCTGCTCCTGTATCCAATAATCCATAAAGGGTTATGCTTTGATGCCCATAGGTAATTTCAACCTTTTGTTTTGGTCTATTTTGTAAATCCACAGTTAAAAGGGTAACACCAGTAGAGCCAAAACCTTTTTCATCCCGTGCTTGCCCAGTAAATGATTGTATTCCTGATGTCATTTGTGACAGTGGTACCAATTGTGCAATGCGTTGTCCTTTTGTAATTTTAATCGGAGGATAAAGGGTGTAAGCCATAATTTGTATTTCCCCTGTAAAGTCCGCATCGATAACACCAGGCAAAACAAATAATCCCAACATAGTTATAGAGGAACGTCCCAGCAATAATGCTCCACATGTTTGTCCATTTAATATAAGAGGACCCTTTATTCCAGTGGGTATCCTCTCAGGCCGGTTCGTCATTAGTGTGACGTCTACTGCTGCTGATAAGTCCAAGCCGAGGCTCCCGGTTGTTGCGGGTTGCAGACAGGAGGTAGCAGCGATGTTACGGCAGCAGCTGGTGTCTCCGATGTCAGGGCGGCAACTTGTGTCTGTCCCTCATTGCTGTATTGGTAACACTTGATGAATGGTCTCGAGCCTCTTTACGTGACTGCCAGTGAGCCGCTTTGGAGAGGAGCAAGAGCAGCTAACACCTGATTTTGAGTAGACTATGCTTTTGCAACCCTAATCCTAATTCCTTCAAGGCTTCTGCTATAAATGCCTGTGAAGCTGTTGGCATTAATGCCATTCGCTCTAATGCTTCCTCAATAGTCCAGTTTGCCCCTAAAGTAGCTAACACTCTTTGGGTTGCTGGATTGCTATTTTGCAAGGCACACATTTTCAATAGCGCTCTGCAACACCAGCCCGATCTATAGCAGTAGCTGCTCTATCGATAAAATTTCCAAATGATTCTTCTCTACCTTGTTTAATGCCCATATAAGCCGGTAACCCTCCTGGCTCTTTAACCATGTCTATTGCAGCATGCACTAACTGCTTAGACTCTGTAAGTTTATCTGCTCCCGATATCATCTGTGCCTCTGAATGTAAAAATGCCCCTAAGCCAATCAGCTCCTTTACTATTACTCCATGTAATGCGTCATGTGCATTAAACAATAACTGCTGATGCTGAGTGAATATCAACCGAACTATTCCTCTTAAATCATTTGGACATAAAACCTGAGTATTAAAAAGATAATCTAACATTTGCTTAACAGGTTCACTTTTTACTCCAAACTGACTAAACGTAGAACGTAGCTGAGTTAACAGTTTCCAATCTAAGGGAGTATATTCTGCTATATTATGCGTAAGGTTCCCCTGTGCATCATACTGTGGTGTGTATGTAACTGGACATGCAAGACTAGAAGCTATTTCCACCGCCTCACCATCCCCCATTTGCATTACTTCTTTCGCCAAAGAAGTCCAAGCTTCCCTCCTCTGTTTAGCCATCTCCCCCCATGGATCACGGTGTGCCCCTGGGATGGGATCTGGCCCTTTAAGGGTGCTATGCTGCTGGCGCTTTGGTACAGACCCCGAGCTTTCGCACAGGGAAGGCAGTGGAGCAGAGGCTGGCTCGCGCGGGGGAAGCGGCCCCCCCGCTGGAGCTGACAGTGAAACCGGAGCCGGCTCACCCAGGGGAAGTGGCGGAGGCAAAGCTGGCGGCGGAGGCGAAGTTGGCTTGCTCCAACCCCCACCATCCAACCCACCTGAAGCAGGTGGCGGAGGCAAAGATGGCTTGCTCTTACCCCCACCATCCGACCCGCCTGAAGCTCGTGGCGGAGGCAAAGCTGGCTTGCTCCTACCCCCACCATCCGACTCGCCCTCCCCCTCTGACAGGAAAGGTGCAGACGGTTCCACTGCGCCTATAGAGAAATCCTCCACACCACTTTGCTGGGGACTCTTAGGCATAAGTACCTTAGTTACAGAGGGTGCCAGGGGATCATCTTCACGACCATACCCTATATTCCTCTTATGAGCTTCTGTTGCCCTTTCTGCTGCCTTTCTCTCAGAGACCTGCTGAAGTAACGTGTTATACACCACCCGCCATAGCTTCCCGAATTTCTTTGCTGACTTATCATCGTCTAGTATTGTATCCCACAATATTTCCCCAAACTTCTTCCACTCTGCTAGCTCATGAACTGTATGAGGATTAGAAAAGATACCCTTAGCATGGCCATAAGCTAATAACCCTGGTAACTCCTTTTTTAAATCTATCCCTTTTATCCCACGCCGCTCTAAATAGGCGGTAAATAAATCATATGCCGCTTGCCTATCCATACCTATTAATCAGCGCGCGCTGTTGCAGCTCTCCAGGCTCCGGCGGACACGTATTGGCTTAAGTCACAGTTGTGAACCTTAAGGGTGCTTCAAATTCCGGCACCGTCCCGGCTGCTGGGACCCAAACCCAACTTCCGGACCGTGGCGTAATCCCTTTTTCTTTTAATCCGAGAAAAAGGGCAGAGATTCGGTTATGCCCGCATTCTCCACCATTTGTCGACGGAAGGGAACCAGGACATCATTTTGATCATCACAGGCTCAATTTTATTGATCAGTACGGCGGGTTAAATACAGTTAATAATGAGCTTCATACATATTGCAAAAGTTGAGCTCAGGATTGGTCAGTTACATATCAGCACCTACGCCTACTTCTACATTCCTATGGTTCTACTTTTGATACTTTCTACATATTCTTAGGATGTATTCAGGACTAATCTCAACTCCCTATCCTCATGTTGCAGCAAGGTCGCTGCTGACTCTTCCTTTCAGCTTGCTGACTGCTGACATTTCTCCTTCAGCTTAACCAGTGGCATTATATCAGTGTGGCCTTTCTCAGCTAACCAATTATTAATAATGCTCTCCACACGCTGTGAAAGCAGGCATGTTGTTGCACTTTTGAGCTCCCCTTGGGATGTCTATCGCAGCTGCAGTGTGCCTTGAGATCAGGGCTTCTTCATTATAAAAATCATAATCCTACGACTATCCCTAAGGCTAACCCTAGGAAGGTAAATCAGGCTGGGATTAGGGATGTTCCCAAGGAAAAAGCCCTGGAGGGAGCAAGTTGAGGCAATTTTGCGCTTCCCTAGGGAAGTCTTTCGCAGCTGCAGTGGGCCTGGAGCTCAGAGCTTACTCATTTAAAAACCCTTTCCCTATCCAGCACTGGAGGCAGGTAAATCAGACTAGGTATAGGGATGTTGCCAAGGAAAAAGAGGTGGAGGCAGCCATGTTGCACCACTTTTGCTCTCCCCTTGGGATGACTTTCGCAGCTCTGCAGTGTTCCTGGAGCTCAGGGCCTCTTGCTTTAAAAACCCTATCTCTAACCCTAACTGGAGGCATGTAAATAAGCCTAGGGGTAGGCATGGTCCCAGGGAAAAAGCTGTGGAGGCAGGCATGTTGTGGTACTTTTGCGCTCCTCTTGGGTAGTCCTTGGCAGCTGCTGTGTTCTTGGAACTCAGGGCTTTCTGGTTTAAAAACCACTAAAAATCCACTAGTTCTGGCAGGGAGAAACTCTGCCAGCACAGAAAACATCTCCCATCGTGTTCTAGAGTTTGCACGGAGATCTGCCAAGTGTTTGGCAGGGAGAAAAGGAAAGTTGTCCAAAACAGCTTCCAATCGAATGTTCGTGTGATTGGAAAAGTCAGGAGAGTGGTAAGGTACTGTTTTCTATCAGTTGGCAAGCTGCGCACACAATCCCAGTGTCGTACAGCTTCCTTCTTCACCTTTCCGAAGCTGCCGCTCTCTCCGGCTCCTGGAGGGGAAGAAGCGGCTTCTTCGCGCAAAGACGATGGTGCCGCTCACAGTGCTCTCCTTAGCGCGGCTTCTGCCGAAAGACGCCCGGGAGCGACCCTTAGCTCCAGAGAGTACCGTACCTTCCCATTCAATTTTTAGGCTCGACAAACGAAATGGTATACTTGCAGCAGTAGGGTGGGACATTGAACTGGACTTTCTCCTTTTAGAGAGAAGCTAATGGAAAAGTTTCACCGGAATCAGAGCAGGCTGTAAAAGAAGAAAAGTGTCATGAAAATAAGCCAGCCTTATCCTCTTAGTCTTGCTTGTTGTGATTGGCCAAGAATGAAATGTGTCAACTCTGTGTTTTTGGGTTTCACATCAGTAACAGGTACTTCAGCTGCTGTACTTCTCTCCTAAAGTTAAGAACAGAATCCAAGGAATTGTGATTCCATGGTCTCAATTCACCCTATGGTGCCGAAAAAGGAGTGGAAGGTGCACGGGTCAATTAACTTGAATGGCCTATGTAAATCAGCGGCCACTGATTTCCTGAAGGCTTCAACAGGTTAGTTGCCTATGTTTTTCTTGGAATTGTTTTAACCTTTGGTCATGTTTTTCTTGCGATTCTTTTACCCTTTCCCCATTAGTTCAGCCTTTGCTCTCAAGCCTTTGCTGACATTTCCAATATCTCGGTAGACTGGAAAAGTGTTGTCTTTATTGATCACATCATTATTCCCTTCCAAGGGTTGTTTGCCTCAAGTCTCAGTTTGGCTGGTTTTCTGCTAGTTGATTGTCAGAGGGCAGCAGGTGTTTTGTAAGAGCAAGTACACAATCCCATAGCTTGCTTTTCTTTGGATTTGGCCTGTCTAGAAAATGGAATGACTGAACATCTCTGAGAGGCTTTTCTCTCCTCATTAGGTTTCACTGGAAGGGCAGATGCAAATGGTCTACCTGAAGTCTTGGCACAGAAGAAAGTAGTGGTTTGCTGCTGCATAGAGCTAGAAGCTTACAAAAGGAAGGCCTTGGGCTGAGGCCCATTACTTTGGCTAAGTAGAAAAGGACTGTGGGAAGGTGAGGCAGCTGAATTCGAGGTAGATCAACAAGTTCTAGAACCATCGTGTGTTCACAGCGTGGCGCATGGTGGTTGGTTGAATTGTGTTTGTTATGGCTTAAAGCTATGGAACTGAGAAAGGCCTAAGTGTTTCAAAAGCCTGGTTTTTGTAAGAAAGCAGCTCTCCTTTGCGTCTGCCTGGAGACTCTGCATCACCACGGACCCTCACTGCCAGTTTGCCAAGGAGATGATCAGCAGGAATGTTGCAGAGCTGCTGTGTGCATCTGAATGGAATGGCAGAGAGCGAAGCGCTGGACATTTCTGGCTTTAGTTACAATGCTGCTGCATTGGTGCCAGTTTAGTTGGTTTTCCATCAGTGGCCTTTCTGTCTAGAAGTACACTGCCCAGAGTATTTGATGCCATTTCCTTCCTGTTGTTTTCATACCTTCCTTCAGTTGAAAGGATGATACAACCTTTCCATTTTGAAGATCCCTGTTAGGAAACACTATGCCAGAGGAGTCATCGCTCCCTTTTCTTCTGCCTCCTTTGCCATTTTCAGAGACTCATTTCAAATTTCTGCTCATGTCAAGAAGAATACTGAGACTACTTAGCAGGGTTGACGCTCTCAGCTGCTTTCTTTCCTCTTTCATACTGCTTCATACTGGATGTGACTTCAAGGCCTCGTTTTGTCATCTGCATTTTGCCGTGATCCAAAGCTTCCAGGCCTGTGATTCCAGGCCTGTGAACACAAAAAGAACTCTTAGTCTTTTGCAAGAACTACCCCTAGGAGGATTTGTGTTCACTTTGATCTCTACAGTGTTTCAGAAAAAAGGAGATTGTACTCTCTTCTTGTGTACTCTCTTCTTGTGCTCTCATTTCCCTCTCTCTGCCTTGCATGTCCTAGTTAATCTACCGGCGTGACTCATTTGGCATCATCTCACGGTGCAAATTCTGCATAGTTTCATCTCCTTACAAATGCCAGTTGCCAAGGAGCCTATCTAACCATTCAAGGGGCAAAGAATTGTAGGGCTGGCAAGTTCAGGTGCTGAAACTGTAAGTCATGCCATATCAAAGTGACAGAGCAAATCAATTGATCTAGGACTTTCAGCTGGACACCTCTGAGAATAGCAGCTTGTCAGCAATGACACAGCCATCTTCCTCGCTGTATTCCAGAAAGAGGAAAGGGATACCTTCAACGGTTAATATGTTTGGCATGAGAAAACAGCAAGAAATGTACCGCAAAATACTTGAGTCAGATCAAGTGCGTTTCTCTAGTGAGAATTTTGCTCTTGTTCTTTCTTGTCTGTGCCTTTACTTTTCACAGAAGACAGGGGAGCATTTCATTATTACTGTTCTTTTGTTTTCTCTTGTTGGCCTCCCTCTTTCCACCTGCAATTAACAAATTTGCCTTTCTTTACTGGCTTCTCTTTCTTTACTTCTACAAGTTGACATGAGGTCATCCAACCTTACCATCAATGTTCTCAGACAGTGGAGGGAAGTAGAAGGTACAGCTAAATGGATAAAAGAAACCCACAAAAATAGACAGGTTTTTACAGTCTTCTGTGAGAACATTAGGACACAAGATGTCTTTGAACTGAGTAATGCTCTATTGATTTAACTTTTAGTCTACTCTATTATTATTACTATTATTACATGTGTTTGGCCTTTAGTACAGAGCCTTGGAACTAATCCAGGCCAATACTTTGGCTAATTTTGTTTTATTTCTAGTGAGGACTTTGTTTCTTAAGGAATAGTCCAGAGAAAGAGCGTCCATGGTACAGTTACGGGTCATAAATTTCTGGTACAGTTTGTGCTGGTAATACATCTAGGAAAGAAAGGTTTGACATCTTGTTTGACTTTCAAATGGAACCATGATTTGAAAAACCTAAGAGTTGCGGTTCCCCCCCCACCCCACACCCCAAGTACTTCTCTTTGCACTGTTACTCAGGAATTACACATAAAAGCCCACCCTGTAAAATACGTTGCAGATACTTTGCAAGAAGTGCAGCTTAGCAGCTAGAGATGATAACGCGGGTTAAATAACATTGCTTCTGCAGTGATGGAAACTCTGTCTACGCAGACATACTCAACAAAGGTTACGATGGCTTAGCTCCTGGGCTCAAGTGAACGTGCATTTTAGAACTTCCCAAGAAGGTGAATTCAACCTCCTTCATTGCTCTCTGCTGGAGTCCCAAGAGAATTTCAGTCTGCTTTTTGTCATTTACAGCTGTCACTGCCTAGCTCTTGAACATGAGACTCCCTCATGACTGATGAAAGTTGTCTACTTAAGAGTGGGTGAAAGACATGGTCTTGCTCTAGAAGGAGATGAGAAGGTTTCTGCAGTCTTTGTCATCTCTACTGCTTGTGATTTCTATACAAAACCAGCGGGAAGTTTTCTGAAGGCAGTCCAGAAGCTGGCAATATGGACAGCTTACAGCCGAACACTTGCTGCAGTGCAACCATGGTGACACCAGAAAGGACTTCAAAAATTTAAAAGGGCAAACAAAGCAGTTGGAAGGAAAAGAACATGAACCATTATTCCATTTTTCTAATCTATCTTTCTTTCAATCATCATTTTCGTGCAGTTTCGCGGCTTGCGTTGGTATCCCTCCAAAGGAATCTGAGATAGAGTAAGCTTTTGAATGGAGTAGAGGTGAGAAACGCAGGCCAAGTTGCCTTTTTTGCCATCAAATACCAGTTACGCTTGAACTACCCTTTGCTTAAGGTGCTTAGCTTACACTAAGAATTGATTAGCACATTTTGATGGGAGCAAATTTTACTGTCATGACTGAGTAAATTTTGCTGTCACTCAGAATTTTACTGTCGTCTGAATAGCAATGTTTGTGTCAAAATAGTATTTTGTCTCCTGTATCTGCAGCAGGTAAGCCTTCTGCTGTCAGCAGTGTTGCTTAACCTTTCATGTCGTATCCCTCTTCACATCCATCCTCTGCTTAAGGCTTATTAATCTACTTTAGAATTGGCACGTGGAATAAGACTACTTTTCATTTTTGAAAGCTAATGTCATTTGACCTACTTACAGCAAATAATTCATTAATTGCAAGTCCCCAGCTAGCATCTTTTTGGCATATTCTAAACTTCTAAAGAAGTAACAAAAGCACTCTCCAATACTTGACTTTAATATCACAGTGGGAACGCTGGTCTTGTTTCCAATAAACAATCATGGGTATGGTAAAACAAAAGGAGGGGTTAGAGTTTTCTCTGTTAACCTATAGTGAGCTTGGATTTTGCAATATGCATGAAGTTAATTAACACTGTTATATAAAATGGCTAATTTAATCAATAAATTTGAGTCAATGCTGATCAACGACAAGGTGGATAGGCTTCCCTTCGCTTTCAACACAGTGCCAAGTCGGGCTGGTTTGATAGTACCAAGTGGCTGCTGCAATCTGCCATCCAGAAGCGGGGCAGGTGAGTTTTGTTTGCAAGGGAAAGGGGCCGTGGTTTTTGTTTGGGGGCCTGTGGATTGGAGTGGCCGGCTGGCTCCTGAAAATCCACGATACGCAGCATGGCTCCTAGACCCAAGGTGGCACCAGTGCCAAGTCGGGCTGGTTTGATAGTACCAAGTGGCTCCAGTAATCTGCCATCCAGAAGCGGGGCAGGTGAGTTTTGTTTGCCAGGGAAAAGGGCCGAGGTTTGTGTCTGGGAGCCTATAGCCTGGAGTGGCCAGCTGGCTCCTGAAAATCTACGATACGCAGGATGGTTCCCAGACCCAAGGTGGCTCCAGTGCCAAGTTGGGCTGGTTTGATAGTACCAAGTGGCTCCTGCAATCTGCCATCCAGAAGAGGGGCAGGTGAGTTTTGTTTGCCAGGGAAACGGGCGGAAGTTTGTGTCTGGGGGCCTATGGCTGGGAGTGGCCGGCTGGCTCCTGAAAATCCACGATACGCAGGATGGTTCCCAGACCCAAGATGGCACCAGTGCCAAATTGGGCTTGTCTTATAGTACCAAGTGGCTCCTGCAATCTGCCATCCAGAAGAGGGGCAGCTGAATTTTGTTTGCCAGGGAAAAGGGCTGTTGATTATGTTTGAGGGCCTGGGGCTGGAAGAGGCCGGCTGGCCCCTGAAAATCCACGATACGCAGGATGGTTCCCAGACCCAAGATGGCACCAGTGCCAAGTCGGGCTGGTTTGATAGTACCAAGTGGCTCCTGCAATCTCCCATGATCACATGAAGAAATACTTTCTGGTGTCTGTACTGGCCCATATGCTCTTTCTTCTCTCCCTCAACTTCTCCATCACCTCTCATCTGTTTCACATGCACTATCTTCAAGGTCCACAGGCTACTTTTCACAGAATCTTCAGGCCTGATGCAGTAAGATCGATGAATAAAACAGAGCTGGGATCTATTTTCCAGTTTGGATAAAATGCATTCTGCACACAAATCCAAGGAGAAGGTGCTGCCCGATGCCCAGAAAAACTTTCACTACTGCTAGTGTTCTACGTCAACCACAACTTAGTCTGAAAGAAAAGCTTTTTCTCTGAGAGCATCTGAGAGGTTTGCATGAAGCACTGATATCTGACATATGCCATTTTGAATTGGAGAGGAAAAAGAAAATGGCAAGAAGTTTTTAATTTTAGTGGTTTCAATTTTAATTTCCATGCACTTTTTCAAAACTTGTCAGCTCAAATGCCCATCTACATCTTTTAGTCATCTGTAAGTCAGTATTCATATAAAATGTGCTTCAAATCAAAAGATTTTCAAATTTGCACTCCAAGTTTCTATGCCTAGATTTATGATTTCCTATACATATTAGATGAAAGGAAGGCCTTTTTTACTGAGGGAGTGCTGGAACACTGGAACAGGTTGCCCAGAGAAGTTGTGGATGTCCCATGCCTGAAAGTATTCAAGGTCAGCTTGGACGGGACTTGGAGCAGCAACAAAGGAGAAGCTTGATGGTAGAGAAACAAAGTTGGACTATAGAAGAAACTGGGATTGAAGTATAGGAGCAAGTTTTCTCTCAGCTCTTGGGGTAAATTCAAAGTTGTACAAAATGACATTTATCTGTGATATTCACTACTGTAACAGAAAGGTTCATGAAAACTGTAAAGAAGATAGCAAATTTTAAAAGAGATAAGAATTACAGCATAAAATCCACGGGATGGGTTACAACATGAGACACTCTCTAAGAGAAAATCTCTGTGTTTCAGCACTTCATCATGGTAAGATTTCATGAAGTGCCAAAGAAGGCGGCAAAATATCATTCGGGACATTATGGACTGGAATTCAGCCTGGCCATTAGTAGGAACTGGCTTTGAACACATCATGTAGATATACCACACACACTTTCCCTTCACTGAAAAATGACTGTTTACAACGAATAAGCAATTGACGATCACAATTGATTGAAAGCATCTTAAACATGTCAAGTATTTCATTGTAGATGATCTGTGATCCAAATGCTTCTTCCACCTTCGAGAGGGACAGAACAATTCTTCCATATCATGATGGTTTAAAATTGTATCAACCAATGTTTTCTGCTGAAAAGATATCATCTATTTTTTTCTATTTTTGGAAGAAAATATTCCTAGACATACAACAGGTGAGAACTAAGTAATTTTAAAGAAACAAATGAAATGAAAGTATTCTGTAAATAGAATTAAATGAAAAGCTGTGTTTTAAATAGGAGCTAAATATTAAACAGAATTTTTGTACCAGGCATTTGAATTACTGCACCAGCTCTTTTGCCCATAAAGAGAGCATTTCAGTCTTTTCCTGCCTGCTGCCCCTTTGGAGACAGCTGTGGCCCTAGGATTTGCGTCTGAGGGAGAGCTCCATCCTTGGACCTCCTGATCTTTCCCAAGTGGCCAAATGGGGATGCACCAGCAGCACTGCTGGGAAGGTGCTGGCTCAGTGGCTGTTTGTTGAGACTGTGCCCCCCATATCAGCTTTATGTGTGTGTGTGTGGGGGGGGGGTGCTCTGGTGGCTGTGGTTACACACTCACTGGCCTTGGCAGAGCACAAGTCGGAACCTTTGAAGGTTCCAGCTGCTGTGAGGCGCAGGAGGCAGAGCTGGTGCTAGGCACAGTGTGCTACTGTGCTGAGGGAAAGGTGAATACAGTTAATAATCCACCCTCAGCTAATCACTGAGGGCTGATGGGAGGCACAGGCTTGGTGGAGTTGCTCAGACACTGCGGCTCCACCGTGCAAAGCAGCGTGGCTGAGCTGGTTGTTGGTCAGGTAAGGGCTCAAATATATTTCCTGCAACTTGCTCCAGCACAGTTCAGCCTGGAAAAAAGGCATTTTTCCAAGTGTAGGGGAGTCAAGCTCCAATAAATGTCAGCTGAGCCCTGGTGCTTGCTCCCCTGCATGAAGCCTCAGTGAGGCACCAGGGCCTCCTGTCAGCAGGAGGGGAAGGGAGATCAGAGTTGTTGGAAGAATACATGACTGAAGGCTGAGCACAGGGTTGGTGGTGCTTTGCGTGGCTCTTGCATGACATCCAGGCTGGGTGTTGCAGTGTGAGCTAACCTTTTGTTTTGCATCAGGCGTTATGCCAGAGCCAGCCCCAGGCTGCACATTTTCACCCAAATCCATTTTTGTTGTTGCAAGACTGCTATACCTGCCACTGGGTTTCAACCAGTGTTACCAGCAACACAGGTCTGTTGGTGTGAGTGAAACACCCACACAAGCTCTTTACAGCTTCAGCACAAATTGCAATACAGGAAAGAGGCCTTCTCCTCACAGCCCCAACAGATAAGGCTGAGTAAGAATCCCAAGCCAGGACAAACTTCTCTGCCATCCCTAACCCATGCCACACATAGATTGAGGGATAGGAGTTTGCAACAACTGGAAACTGCCCTTGACCCACTGCTTTACCTGGAGAGGATGCAGCTGTTCCAGCTGAGGGTTCCCACACGGGCACAATGGCTGGTCATGGTTCGGAGACGTTTCTGCTGCTCAACGTCCCATAGCTTATAGGGGCCTGAGTAAATATATGTATTGCAGTAAAAGATCTCTGTATTGTATAAGTGACCCTGCCCTGATTCTAGTTATTGTAAATGGGCTGCAGCTGCACTGTCCTTGATTGGGCAGTAGCCTGTGGAGGTGGCTGGGATAAAAGGGGGTGGGGCATTCAGGGAGGGCTGTAGAGGAGCCCTGGCTGAGAAGGAACAACAGCACTGCTGTGAAGAGCTGCTGTGAGAAAACCACCCAGAAGGTATGAGACCCTAGAAATATGATATACAACAATATAAATGCAACAATAGCTGGAGAGGCAAAGTAAAAAGTTCTTCAGAAGAAACCTAATCCTGTTTCTATGCCCTAGGAACCTCACTGCACAGGCTCTGGCATTCAGCTTTCTCAGTCAGGGAACAGAGAAAATATGTATCTCATGACCATAGCACAGAAGGTAACGCTGCTTATCAGAAAACGCCCAAATCAAACCCTGCCTTGCACACTGGGCAGTTCCACCCCACACCAGGGAAGACAAGTCAGGTGCATGGCATCCTTCCTCTGCCAGCCAAGGTTTTGTCCCCAGGCCCCACAGTTCTGTCAATCCCTAGAAAACACCTCTAGTTTTACTCCTGCATTCACCTGAATCTCAGCACTACTTGTGCCAACAGCAAGGTAGTCTCCTTCTTTAATCCATGATGCAGAGGAAATGTAAACATCTGGATGCTCCATCTGCAGCAGGGGGATAATCTCCCTAGCAGCGTGATTCCACAGATAAACAGTGTCATCCAGAACCACTGCCAGGAAGTTCTGGGAGCTCCAGTCTATGAGATTCAGATCTACACTTTGAAAGAGCAATGCAGGTCACACCATGATGGCTAGAGAGCCCTGCCCTTCACCCGTGCTGCTGCAGCAGGTGTGGGTGCACACGTGCACACACACACGTGCAGGTGAGGGGCAGCCTTCTGAGTGTCACTATGCCCAGCTGCTGGGGCCAGGTACCCTGCTCCAAGGCACCTACACTGTGCCCTAGACCACTGTGCCTGTAAGGCCACACAGGGACACTCCAGAAGTGGTCTGTGCTAGCCTGGGTACACAAAATAATACAGACAGCCCAGTTACCCTGTCCTAGGAACAGCAATCCAGTGCAGAATGTTCTGGATGCCCAGCACTCAACCCTGTAGCCTACTTACAGTAGTCGTTGAATATCTCTGGTGCATCCAAGACCCGTTCTGGCTTTGAGGGAATATATCTGCTCTTCTTCCTGCTGAATCCAGGTGCCATTTTCTGACTGTAGAGCACTTCCAGGTTATTCTGATAGTGTGTGTGCAGGGGAACAGGTTTGTTAACCTGAGTTAGTTTCCTCCCAGCTGAGTGCTGCTCACCCAACTAGGAATCCCTTGGAGTGAAAATAAAGTCCTAAGAGAAACACTCACAAGCCTGCAGTGCACTAAAATCACTGGCAGAATGAACTGCTGAGCAGGGGTGAGCTACAATTTCCTCATTCATGGAAACAAATTTAACAAACACTTGGGTTTTTGAATCCCATTATATTTAGTTGCAGTTTAAGCTAGAAAGTGCACAGCAGAGGGTTTGATGCTGTTACAGACTTCATGAATGTTTGGAACCTGCAGTACCGGTAACTGTCACCGACATCTTTCCATAAAAATCCTTTCTTTAGGATTTTTCCCCCTTCTGAGAAGCTGTGGCCTCAGCAACAAAAGGTAAACAATGGTTATCTGCTGCTGGGGAATGCAACAGGTGGATGCATGATCAGTCTTGGGTGAATGTTTGGATTTACTGACCACTCACAGCGGAGCTGGGTCTCACCCTCTGCTGAGAAACAGCCCTTTGTTTATTCATTCTTTTCCTATTCTTAGCTTAGCTAGCTTCTGAGAACTTCCCTTCTATTTCTTTTAGTATAGTAATAATGTAATATATATCATAAAATATTAAATCAAGCCTTCTGAACATGAGGTCAAGATTCTCATCTCTCTCTCCACCCTGAAGACCCTTGCAAGCCCTGTAACAGGTGACCAACTGGCAGTCATAGCAACTCTCCTAAATAAATTCACTTTAACTGTTATGCCCTCCCTCGACCTCAGGAACCTTAAGAAAGGAGACTCCAGCCTGTACAGCTCTCAGAAACCAGTTGATTTCTCCTGTGACCACACACAGAGCCTCTGTGTTGCTGTTCCCCTGACCTGATCCCTCCTGCTGATTCAGCTCACACGGAGCCTGTATCATACCTTCTGGAGCATTCTGTGGTTTTCCTCTGAGGTGGAGGATCTTTGCCTCTTCCACATCAAAACCATTCAGATTCACTGCCCAGGCTTTCTGTTGCTCCTACAGAGACAAATCACCCTCAGTGCAATGCATTTAAAACAATTCCCACAGTACAATTTAAACAGACACCTAAGTCCCCTTCTCTTAGAATCTGAAGATGTTTGACTGTGCTGCAAGGGTCAGTCACACAGAGGCAGGTCAAAGCAGTTTTCCTCAGACTTTCATACATTGTCCTGCTCACATTTTCAAACAATGGCAAATTCAGTGTCATTGCCAGAGGGAAAAGCCACAGCCACAAAGCGACCAAATGCTTCATAAACAGATTTCAGAACACAGTGTAAAACATTCCAGAAGTGTTCCCTGTGGAGACCTTGTCCTAGAATAGCTACCACCAGCAGTTTCACTTTGCATAGGCTTACAGCTTTGTGTTTTTGTTGCCTGCTACATTTTAAAGCCTCGTTAGTCAAAAGCTAAATTTTGCTACCAGAAGCAGCATAGGCTTCGAGTGCATGGCAGTCTCTACAGCTTCAGTCTCATCCTAGGCTCCTGAAGCCCAGAGCTGCAAGTAGTGATGGCTGGGACTTGTCAGTGCCGTGTGCCCCCTTGATAGAACCTATTGTTCACTGCTCTGTAAAGGGGCAGGAAGGCGTAGCAGTTATTGAAGTAATTGTAACTTAGCAACATGCTCACCTTCTTGGTAGGGGAATCCTCAGCAGGGTCATTCTCTTTGGTTAGGAGGAAATTTGCCATCTCCATCTGCATAGTGCTGCGTTTGGGAATGTAGCGATCCCCCCCAGCCTTTGTGGGGGTGCTTTGAATTTTGGATCCAGATTTACCTGCATTCACATATGAAAATATTGTCTTACAGCTATTTAACAGCCTGTATTAGAGCTTTCACGGGAGCAAACCCAACACTCTTCCACATCACACCCACCAGACAAGTAGGACTCTGAGGTCTCATGCCACCCAGTCCCAACTAACTTATATTTTCCTCCCTGCCACCAAGTTGGTTAGGGACTGTGTGGTGCAACTCCTTGGGTCTAGTGCAACAATTCCAGAGTCCAGAGATAAGGGGAAGATACAAAAACGCTCACAGGATGTAAAGCTGTCAGCTGACAGTCCTGCCCACACTCGTCCTAGCATACAGCTGTGCCAGCAAGGCTCAGCTGGGCGAACAGCAGCTGGCCAGCCCCAGTGCTCAGAGCTCTGCCCCTCATGCTGGCAAGGAGGTGGGTGGCTGTCAGGAGCACAGCCCACCTCCTCCTGCCTGAGCAGCAGCCGGTAGGGCAGCGTGGCAGGGAGCCCAGGGCCCCGTGGCTACGGACAAGCAGCCTGGGCGAGGTCCCGCACTCAACCTCTGCCGCCGGTGGCCGGCGCTCACCGGGTGTCGTGGACGGCGTCTTGCTGGGGCTGTGGGAGCGACATGCCGGCTTTATGGGGGACACGCCGACGGGGCTGGGCCCGGGGCCGCTCTCCTTGGCCTTGCGCTGCCATGGCGCAGGCGGCGCGTTCGGGATCAGCGTGTCCAGCTGCAGCAGCCCGTGCAGGTCCGCCTCCAACAGGAACTGCACCGTGGTCCTGCGGGCGGGCAGGGTGAGCCGTGCCCACCGGCCGGGCTGAGCCTACTCCGACAGCCCCGCCGGCCTCCCCACCACCGGACCGTGCAAGCGCTCCAGCTGCTCCTCCCCACTAAGGGACACCCCCACTCTCCCCAGCCGCTCCTCGGGACACCCCATCATCCGATACGCCCTCCCTCCGCTTCTCGGGGGTCCTTGATCAGGCAGCACCCCTTCCAGCCGCTCTTTGGGGCTTCTTCCGATAAGCAACATTCTCCCTTCCCCTGCCTTTCAAGGGCAATCTCGTCCCTGCTCTTTCTCCTCCCCACCGTGCTTTGCCTCTGCCCTGTGCCCCTGGGGCTGCTCTTGGCCAGGCAGCCTCAGTGGGAGCCAGCACTGGCTGCAGCCCCAGCGGGCCCCCCCAGGACAGGGCCCAGCAATTAGGAGGCCAATGAAAGCTCTGGGCAGCAGCAGAACCCTCAGCAGAGTTCTTTGGACAATCAAGGACTGGCCACCCCTACACTGCAACCTCACTGGGAATGTTTTCTGTCTGACGTAGACTTTCAAAAGAAGCTGTTTGAGGGAAAGGTGAACTAAACACTCACCCTTTTCTCTTCCAGCAAGTCCATATTCGGACACAGCATAAGATGAAGATCAGCTCCAAGACAAGCAGGCCTGCCAGTAACCCTAGCCAGAAGCCTGTTCCCTGATAGAAACCCCTTCCAAGGCCCTTCTGGGAATCAGGAACATGTGCTGTGGTTCCAGCTGCACCTGTGGGAGCAATGGGGAGCGTCAGCCCGTGCTGTGCTGCACTGCTGAGCTGGCAGCACGGTGGATGCGGGCAGGACGTTCTCCATTTCCCCAGAGCTGGGGCCTGCAGGCACCTTGCTGCCCCTTGGCACAGGCTGTGCCACCCAACAAAGCCCAGCAGGCCGGGAGGAGAGCCCGGGCGCAGCAGGAAGCTGAGAGAAGGCCCTGCTCTAGAACGGAGGGAGTTCCACCAGAAGCAAACAAAGATGGTAATTTGAAGACATTCCCACTGTGCTCAAAATTTGTCTGAGAAGATTAAGACGTGAGCTTGTCATAAATCCCAGGAAATAACTGGGAAAAGGTTTTATGTATGTTGGTTGTGACTAGGTACAAAGTTCCTGTGGGAAAAGAGCCTCTGCAGCAGGCTGGCTGGCTGAAGGGGTCTTACTTCTTCCTAGAATAAAGATTACCAGTGAAATGCAATTTTATTTTTTATTGTATAAGGGGAAAATATTTTCCAGACCTCTAAAACCAGTTTCAAAAATACAGATGTGTTGTGGAAAAAGGAATGAAACATATGAGGATTTCTCTACACAAGAGATATTTCTAAATATTTTTAAAAATGAGAAGTGAAGACAAAATGAGGTCATTTTTTTGGATTCTAAAACTACTTTAAAAAATCTTTAAGTACTATAGGAATTGGGAAAAAATATTTGGGGGTGTCTGTCTACAGAAAAAATATTTTGAAATATTTCTACAAATTTCTAATATCTAAAAGTGAAAAATTAAGAAAATGGGGTTGCTTTTTCTCGGGAGCCCCATGCTGCTGCCTGCCCACTGGGCTCCCCCAGCCCTCGGGACCCCGCCGCTGGTCACAGCAGCCCCTGCCTGGCTCCTGCCTGCCCACACCGTGGGCATCCACGGCTGCTCCTGGCCATGGAGCTCAGCCAGTGGTGCTGCCGGCTGGGCTTTGCTGCTGCTGCCACCCAAACACTGGGGTGACGGCACCTTCCCTTTAGTGCAACTAAAGAAAGGGCCATCACCTAGCCTGGCAGAGAGCGGGGATAACTTCAGTATTGTTTAGAGGGCAGGCCCAGGGGGCTCAGGGGCAGAGGAAGGGACATGTTGGACTCAGGAGGGGCAGGAGGGTGCTGGGCTGCTCCTGGGGTCTATAGAAGAAGTCGGGACAGGACAGAGGAGGATTAAAAAAGAGATGGAAGTAGCTTGGGGATATACATGGGGAGAGGAGGTGGCAGTGGGATATCCAGGAGAATAGGAGATTTCCTTGTCGATGGCTGTTCTGCAGTCTTCTTCTCAGGACTCATGACAGGGCTGCCCAGGCCCTTCTAACTGCTGGAGGAGGTGCTCCTGCTGTTTGGGTGTGACATGCAGCCACCATCTTAAAACTCCTGTCCAGAGGTGGAACTGTGGAAAGAGGAGGTGGCTGAGGCCCCAGCTGCCAGTGGCACACAGGGAGCCTCCTGCACAGCCGGGCCCAGAGCTGGCAAGGCTCCCCAGCACGGCTGGAGCTGCTGGCACAGCTTGGCCCAGCTGCACAGCTGTCCCTCAAGGCCCCGGCCCGCAGGGCACGGCTCTGGGCAGGCTCCCTGGCCAGGAGCGGGCCCCAGAGCGCCTCTGCCTTTCAAGGGCAATCTTGTCCCTGCTCTTTCTCCTCCCCACCGTGCTTTGCCTCTGCCCAGTGCCCCAGGGGCTGCTCTTGGCCAGGCAGCCTCAGCGGGAGCCAGCACTGGCTGCAGCCCCAGCGGGCCCCCCCAGGACAGGGCCCAGCAATTAGGAGGCCAATGAAAGCTCTGGGCAGCAGCAGAACCCTCAGCAGAGTTCTTTGGACAATCAAGGACCGGCCACCCCTACACTGCAACCTCACTGGGAATGTTTTCTGTCTGACGTAGACTTTCAAAAGAAGCTGTTTGAGGGAAAGGTGAACTAAACACTCACCCTTTTCTCTTCCAGCAAGTCCAACTTCGGACAGAGCATAAGATGAAGATCAGCTCCAAGACAAGCAGGCCTGCCAGTAACCCTAGCCAGAAGCCTGTTCCCTGACAGAAACCCCTTCCAAGGCCCTTCTGGGAATCAGGAACATGTGCTGTGGTTCCAGCTGCACCTGTGGGAGCGATGGGGATCGTCAGCCCGTGCTGTGCTGCACTGCTGAGCTGGCAGCACGGTGGATGCGGGCAGGACATTCTCCGTTTCCCCCAGAGCTGGGGCCTGCAGGGACCTTGCCACCCCGTGGCACAGGCTGTGCCAGCCAACAAAGCCCAGCAGGCCGAGAGGAGAGCCCGGGGGCAGCGCAGCTTTTTGGGCAGTCGCTGCTTGGAGGGACACGGGCCACACCCATCCCTGAGCAGCCCCTGCCAGCCCTGGCCCTCCCTGCCCCGTGACAGCTCCCCCCGCCCCAGGGCTCAGAGTCAGGCCCTGTCAGGACCCAGTGCAGCCCCTGCCCAGTCGGGAGCCAAGGCTGGCTCTGGCCCTGGGCTCGCGGCAGGGCTCCCGCTCGGGGCTGCTCCTGTGCCTTGGGCCTCTGGGCACTCAGGGCCAGCTCCAGAGCAGCTGCAGCGGGAGGGACGTTGGTGCACGAGTCCCCTTTCCCCGGGCTGTGAACGAGCTCCAAAGGCACCTCCAGCTTTGCCGGGCTGTGCAAGGGAGGCCCTGGTAGAAGAAGAAGAGCTGCAGCCACACAGCTCTGCCAATGGCTGAGCCCTGCTGAGCCTGGCACAGCAATTACCTTCTGTGCCTGTGCCCATGCCTGTGCTTGGCTCGGACTTCCTTCCTGCAGCAGGGGCTGCCAATCGGCCTCTGCTTTGTTGGGGAAACACCTCCTTCTGTCCTAACTTTTGGCCCATCACTTGAGAAACAAAAAGTACACCTTAAAAGATGGAGAAATTCTCCATTTCTTTAATGGCATGTTCAGAACGTCATGCTTATGCAAAATCGGATAAAATCAACAAATCATCTGGGCTTTTTAAGCTGGGCCATGGCCCACCGTCCTTCAAACACCTGCCAGTGCTGAGCAGAAGTTGTGAGTGGATCGTGCAGGGTGAGGGCACACACATGCATGGCTCTGTCCTGGCACCTGCAGCGATGCCCCCCTGGCCGAGCTTTGGGCTCTGAGCTGGCAGGTCTCACAGGGGAAAGGCCTTGGCGTACCCTCACCATCTCCCAGAGGCTCAATCCTGAACGTGGGCTGGGAAGCCAGATCACCTTTAGCAACAGGCTCAGCTGCAAAGAAAGGCAGGACACAACAGCTCCAATGGCACTGCTGAAGATTCTCCTTCAGGCCCGAGTGGCAGTGAGGGCATCTGGGTGATTGGTGCCCTCCAAGGCACTCCCTTGGCTCTGCCTTCCACTCAGGAGCAGGGCCAGGGGGACCTCGTGCCTGCAGTGGCCCCACACTGGGATGGAAGGAGCCCCTTGCGGGGCAGTCGGGGCAGAAAGGACTCCCTGGAGCAGCCAGCAGCTTGAAACCCAGCCCCAGGCAGGGCCAGGGCTTAGCAGTGGCAGCAGAAGCAGCTCGGGCTCCCTGGGGGCTGCAAAGGAGCTGAGAAAGGCTCAGCCCCCAAGGCACAGCCCTGGGCCCAGCCCCTTCCCTCTCTGCTCTTCTCTGTGGCTGCACAGAGCACACAGAAGGACACAGTGGCATTGCACACGGGAGGAGGATGGACAGCCAAATGCCCCTTCCTCCCACTGACAGTGATCCTATGGGATCCCTCAGGGCTCCAGAAGGGAGCAGGGTAAGGTTTCCAGAACTGATCTACCTTCAGTGAAATTTAAGGGAACTGGCTCATGGTAAGCTCTTGGCATACTGACACAGATTATTCTGTCAGGAAAGGTACATTCAGAACATGCCTCCAACATCTGACAAGGTCTTCAAAGCACCATTCACCAGCATTTCCAAGTAATCCAAGTCATGATCCCAGTCGAGGAGGGATCACAGATGCTACAGAACCATTTCCATGGTGTGTTGGGATCCCCTTCTCCCTTGGGGAATTGGGGACTGCAAGGGGGTGGGGTAAGGCTGTGGGAGCCTGTGGCTCCTGGTCACTCTGTACGCTCTTTGCAGGTCCTGTGCAACATGCCTGGAGGGGCAGCTGGAGCAGCCCAGGGCCCTGGGGCTCTCTCCCTGCCACACAGGAAACCCTCACTAAATGCTTGGGGAAATCTGCAGTGCCACAGCTGTCACTCCCAACCTCCGTCCCTCCCTCCTGCTTGCCCACCTGCCCATGGAACAGCTCCCACATCACATGGGCACATAGCCAGGCCCTCTCAGGACACACTGGAGCCTTGCTCTCCCCCTCTGCCCTTTCCCCACCACGGGCACCCCGTGCAGCCGCTCCCAGGTTTCGGGACATGTCTCCCACGGAGGGAGCCCAGCAGGACAGCTCAGTACCCGAGTGCCCTGAGCCTGCTCGGGACAATTCCTCTGGGCTGTGCCCATCTTATCCGGGCTGTGCCCGCAGTGCCAAGCAGCAGAGAGGGCAGCTCAAGCCTCAGCAGGGCTCAGGCCCAGAAGCAGAGCAACTACCTCCTGTGGCTGTGTCTGGCATCGCCTCCCTTCCTGCAGGAAATGCCACCTTCAATAGAGCCCCTCTGTCCATCCCTTGAGAAAGGAAGAGGCACAGCTGGATCAGATGGAATCATTGCACATCCAGGAGGTGGCCTGTTCAGGAGGCAATACTTGTCCAAAACATGGATAAGGATCAGGAAAATTGATCTTGGAAGGGCATTAAACCAAGAAACAAGTACTTCAAAACCCCTGGAGGTGGCTGCCATGGTGAGTTCCCTGAGGTGTCAAAGGCCAAGCCACACCCATGGCTGCTTTCCCTGAGGTGTCACAGCTGCAGCCCCAGCCCCATGGCCGGGTTTCCTGAGGGCTGGCAGCCCCAGTCTCGCTCCATGGCTGGTTTCCTGAGGTGTCACAGCCCCAGCCCCGCTCCATGGCCAGTTTCCCTGAGGTGTCACAGCCCCAGTCCCGCTCCATGGCCGGTTTCCTGAGGTGTCACAGCCCCAGCCCCGCCCCATGGCCGGTTTCCTGAGGTGTCACAGTCCCAGTCCCACTCCATGGCCAGTTTCCCTGAGGTGTCTCAGCCCCAGCCCCGCTCCATTGCCAGTTTCCCTGAGGGCTGACAGCCCCAGTCCCGCTCCGTGTCCGATTTCCCTGAGGTGTCACAGCCCCAGCCTCGCTCCATGGCCGGGTTTCCTGGTCGCTTTGAGGTGCTGTTCCTCTCTCTCTGTGGAGAAAGTAGAGGCCCAGGAGCTTGCAGAGCAAGCCCAGAGCCACGAGGGCTCTACTGCCTGCTCAGCCCTGAGTGAGCTCTGCTCCTTCATGCCTTCTCCTCCCGTTGTCAGGTCGCACTGACACTCGGCCTGAGCCCAGTGTTCCCTTTTGGGGCCAAGGGAAATCTCTGCTCCTGCCTCTGGCACAGGGTGCTCTGCCAGCAGGTCAGGGAAGGAGACAGCCCTGGAGAGAGGCATGAGCAGTGGAGGAAAGCCAACATCACTGCAGTCTTGCAAAAGGGCACCAAGAAAGAGCCAGGAAACTGCAGGGCCATCAGCCTCAGCTCCATCCCCAGAAAGGTGACAGAACAGCTCCTCTTGGATGCCATCTCTAAGCCTGTGGAATAACAGGAATGGAAACCATGCTTGACCAATCCCATAGCCACCTGTGCTGCAGTGACTGGCTGGGCTTGTGAGGGGAGAGCAGTGGTTGTTGCCAGCTGGGACTTCAGCAAGGCTTTGTCCCTGCCTCCCATAACAGGCCCCTGAGGCAGCTCAGGGACAGTGGGGCAGAGAAGTGGACAGGGGAGCTCCAAACTCAGGTAGCTGTGAGCTCAGGGCGCCGTGCTGGGCCCAGCCTTGTTTGCCTTATTCCCCAGTGACCTGGCAGAAGGGACAGAGTGTTCCCTCAGTGTTTGCTGATGGGACAGAATTGGGAGCAGGGCCTGAGGCACCACAAGGCTCTGCTGCCCTTCAGTGAGACCTGGAGAGGCTCGAGAGTTGGGCAGAGAGGAACCTAATGAAGTTGCACTGGGAAAAGCCTCTAGAAGAGCTTCAGGCTTTGTAATTACCAGGCAACAGAAGTGTTTTAGTATAGTGGAGTCTATAACGTTGTCTTGTAATGTCCAGTCAGGGAAACCACTGCGTCTCTGTATGTCATAGGACCAGTCACTTGTATGTATGTCAAGAAAGTCTTTGGGAGAAACATGAATGAATTCAGAAACTTCCCCTGATATTATTTTGGATTTTCACGATTTTCTGGAATGCTGGGTGAAGTGTAAGGATGCCAAAAGGAAAGTGAAAGCAAACCAATAAATCTTTAAAAACTCAGAAGCCTCTCCTGTCTGTTCCTTGAAGAAGTTGCCAAACAATGTCACTTTTGCAATCCTTTGAAAGATCTTATAGGAAAAAGCATTGGCCAAAAGTGCTGCCCTGTGTTTCTGAACAGCAACATGCATTTTGTGTTGATGCAAGGTTTGTACCAGGGTTTGGGGTTTTTGTGTGTGCTTTGAATGTGAGTCTTTGCAGGACTATTAATAATTAGACCATGTACTGAAGAGAACATGTTACTGTGTTGTGCTGTTCAGTGCTGAAGAGGGTTGAGACAGAGCAGGTAGCTCTGTGTCTGTGTGTAATTGCATGAGCAGCACGGGAGCAGTGCCCAGGGCCTGGAGAAGCAAACGGGTTCCCGGTGCTGAGGACAAGGTGTCCAGAGCTCGGGATTGTCCGGCCAAGCTCTTCTGGCTCCTTGTGCTTCGAGACCTAGCCGGGAGCCCTGCAGAGCCCCGGGTGCAGCTTCCTAACTTCCCCCCTCTTCCTCTGCCTCCTCCCTGCCTCCAGGGTAAAGGCGCTCCCTGGCATTGCACTGGCTGTGCCTCCCTCCTAGACCAGTGAAGGGATCGTTTCCCAGCCAAGGTGGCTCTCCCATGGAGACAGGAAAATGGGCAAACTCCTGCTGCCCCAGCATCAGGCAGATGCAGTGTGTCCTTGCCTGTCAGTCCCTGCCCTGCTTCCCAGAGATGCCACTGATTGTTCCACAAGTCATGGATCTGCATTTCCAGGAGCATGTTTGCAAAGACACGAAAGAGAAAAATTGACAAGAATTGTTTGTGCTTCTCTTCCTAATTTTTTCCAATGTATTTTCTAGTAGGAAAGCATGGACCAAACTGGCAAAGTTCCTATAATGTAGGAAAAGCATCCTCCTGTATTTGACTTGAGTTGAGGACAGTTGCAAGCTCTCCTGTCAAATGTACACAGAAAATTCTCAGTGAATTTTCTGTCTTTCTGCTGAGTCAGTATAAAAGATGACGCTTCTCAGAAGCTTAATACTAATTTTTCCATTTATATGGAAAGTCAAAGTTGTTAGTTCATATGATGGCAGGATAACGGAGGCAGCTGTGGTGGTGTCCAGGTTTATCTCCTGTACCCAATGGTGATCAGCAGCAGCATCAAATCAGGTTCATCTTAGTTTTCTGCAGACAGGTCTTGATGAAAACATCAGTTCACCTAGAGCAGGGTTTGAATCCCTGTAGTGCAGCTGACTCCGCACGGGCTCTCTGGGCCACCGCCTGCCAGGGGCAGGAGCAGAAATTTCCCTTGGCCGGGGCCGGAGCCCTGGCGTGGCAGTGCCTGAACAGCACCTCCCTGCCTACAGTGCCACCCTGGATGGCTGCCCCAGGGCCTGCCATTTGACCCTGCACTTGCTGCAGGAGTCCTGGCCCTGCTTCCACCCTGAGCAAACGCTCGGACCATTTTAGAAGCTCGGTGCCCAAGGGGGCCGCCACAAGTGGTTTGCCAGGGACCTGGGGCCATGGCTGCCCCGATTTTGGGTACACGGTGCTGATGTCAGAGTGGCCATTGTGACCTGTGCCACCAAGGCCACAAAAGGGAACGCGGGGCTCAAGCCGAGTGTCAGTGCGACCTGACAACGGGAGGAGAAGGTAGGGCGGGGATGTGGCTGCCCAGGGACCAGAGGGGCCCCACACCTCGGGGCTCTGGGCCTGTGCTGCAGGCTCACCTGCCTCTCCCTTCCCAAAATCACAGAATCAGCAGAGGAACAGCCAGAGGACACTGCAGTGTTACTCAAGGCGACGACGGGAGGAGAAACAGACAGGAGCAGGGCTCACGCAGGGCTGAGCAGGGAGTAGAGCCTCGTGGTTCTGGGCCTGTTCTGCAAACTCCCCCCCCCCCCTTCTTTCTCCCATAGACAGAGAGGAACAGCACCTCGAAGTGACCACGTCCCTCGAGGAGATAGACTCAGCGTAGACAGCCGCCATGTCTGACAGAAAGCAGGAGGGTCCTGGTGCCAGGGAGCCAGGTGAAGGCAAAGCAGCTCTCTGATAGCTTGGCCCAGGGGCTCTTGTGGTAGCAGGCAGCGTGGGGATCAGAACAGAGGCAGGGGGAGGCAGGAGCTGCTCGGCCATGCCAGGGCTGGGAGCCTCCTTCCTGCCCAAGTGGGGCCCAGCTGGGCCAGGGGGCAGCTCCTGGGACAGCCGTGCCCACAATGGCCCCTGCTCTGCAAGGCCTCCAGCGCTGCCCATCAGCCAGGCAGGGACAGAGCAGCCTTGGGGCCGATGCTGCTGCAGGCTCAGAGCCCCGCACAGCTGCTCATGCCCGGTGCCATTGGCTCTGTCCCCTGCAGCCTGCATGCTGTGTCGCCGTGCCGAGGCTGACCCGGACACGTGCGGTGACAAACTGCAGAAGGGTGGGCTCTGTGCCCACGTGTTCTGCATGGTGAGTGGCTCCGGGCGCTCTCTCCACCTTTGCAATGGGCAGCTCCTCCCGCCCCCTCCTCATCAGCTTCTCCCCTTGGCTGCAGTTCTTCGCCACTCTACTATTTCGGCAAGAGACGGACCGCGGGGGACTCATGGACTTTCTCCCTCGAGATCTCCTAATTGCAGTGCGGCGGGCGGCACAGAAGGTGAGAGCCTGACAAGAGCAGGGAGATTTGTGCCTGGCGAGGTTTGCCAGAGCTTAGCCCAGACTGCAGGAAAGAAAGGCCGGCCCAACAGTCGGGACAAAGTCTGGCTCCCAGCAGCTCTGGCACAGAGGCCCTGGCACAGCAGCCTCCCTCCTCCAGCTGGCGGCTCTGTGGGCTGGGAGCCGGCAGCGGCCACGTCCTGCGCCCTGCCCTTAGCCCTGGGGCTGCCTGGGGAGGCCTTGAGGCTGCTGCTGCTGCTGCTGCTGCTGATGCAGCTGCTTGGCTCTTTCCAGCGCTGCTGCGTCTGCGGCCAGAGCGGGGCAACCATCATGTGCTGCAGGGAGAACTGTGACAGATGGTTCCACTTGCCCTGTACCAAGGAGGGCGGCTGTGTCAATCTATACGTTACTCCGTTCAGGTACCTCATCTCTCTTTATGGCCACCCCTGGGGAATGATCCAGCATTTCTCACTTTCCCCATCCCTTTGCCCCCAGCTCTTTCTGCCCTGAGCACCGTCCAGAGCAGGAGGTGGATGTGACTCCTGAGCCGGACACCGTTTGCCTCATCTGCATGGAACCTGTGGAGGACAGAAAGACCTTCACAACATTGGTGTGCCCAGCGTGCAAAAAGGCCTGGTTCCACAGGGACTGCATCCAGGTAGGAGCCCTCCCCTGAGCCCTGGGGCACAGCAGGTGCTCAGCAGCAGCAGCAGCAGCAGCAGCAGGGCCTTGCTCACCCTGCCTGTGTTTGCCCTGCAGGGACAGGCCTTGCGCGCTGGTGCTTTCTATTTCCAGTGCCCCCTGTGCAGAGACAGTGGGGAATTCCCTGTTGAAATGTTCATCTTGGGGATCCGAGTCCCCTTCAGGTTGGTGTCCTTCTGCCTGGCCCACCAGCCAGGAGGGTGCAAGTGCTGTGCTGTGCCAGGCCCTGCCCCAGGAGCCCTGGCCCTGCCCTGTCCTGTGAGTCTGGGCTTCAGCTTCACCCCCAACTTGGAAAAGCGCTGGAGAAAGAGCTGGGACACCCTGGACCTCCGTGAGGGAGAGCAGCAGAAATTCATCATCTCTTCCTTTCTCCATCAGACAGCCAACGTGGGAGGACAACGATGCCTTCGCAGATCTAGGAGTGAGGCACGGCCAATGCAATGCCAGGGATTGCCTTTACCCTGGGGGCAGGGAGGAGGCAGAGGAACAGGGGTAAGTTGGGAAGCTGCACCTGGGGCTCTGCAGGGAACCTGTGTCTCGACAAGGGCTCAAAGCAGGAAGAAGCAGAAGCGCTTGGCTAGACAACCACGTGCTGGTACACTTTTTGTTCTCAGTGCTATGAGCTTGTTTGCCTCCCCAGGCCCTGGCAATTGCTCCTGTGCTCCTCCTGTGCTGCTGAGGGCACCCACAGGCGCTGCTCTGGCCTGAGGAACAGCACACAGAGATGGGAGTGTGACAGCTGTGCTGGGCTCGGAACATGTATGAGTCAAAGTCCCCGGTGTCCCTGGGCTAGGGGAGTGCCCAGGCCGGGCTTGGCAGAGCGCAGCATCCACTGCTGGAGGGCTGGAGGCACTGCTCTGGCCTGGCTTGGCCGGGGCCTGGGTGATCTTTGACATTCCTGCTTGCCCTTACAGCCTCTAGGGATGAGACAGAGCTCAATGGCCCCAGGCCGGCCAGACAGTCAGGACTACAATCTGCTCGTGGCTGGTCAGAATCTGAGGCCATCAGCCCCAGCTCCCACAGCCCTGTGCCATTGGTGCTGGTTTCCCCACCTCCATCTCCAGAGATGGGCAGCCACAGCAGGCCCCAACACGCAGCATGGCAGCAGGCGCTGCCATCTTCCTCACTGGACACCAGCAGCATCAGCAGATCAAGGGCAACACGCAGCACGTCCCCTGACCCTGAGGACAGGGTCCATTCCAGACGTGCTGGGCCCAGCCGCAGGCGAAGCTCCTCTCGCCGGCAAAGTCGCGCCCAGAGTCCACCTGTCCGGTCCAGGAGTCACCGTGACAGGAACAGTAGGACAGGGCCAAGGGCTGAGAGGCCCAAGCAAAGGGAGACACCATCACGGACATCCCCCAGACGCAGGTGCTCCCGCCAGCAAGGTCGTGCCCAGAGTCCACCTGTCCGCTCCAGGAGTTGCCATGACAGGAACAGAGGGACAGGGCCAAGGGCTGAGAGGCCCAGGCGAAGGGAGACATGGTCAGGGCCATCCCCCAGACGCAGGCGCTCAAGCCAGCAAGGCTGGGCCCGGAGTCCACCTGTTCGCTCCAGGAGCTGCTGTGACAGGAGCAGTGGGACAGGGACAAGGGCTGAGAGGCCCAGGCGAAGGGAGACATGGTCTGGGCCATCCCCCAGACGCAGCCGCTCCCGCCAGCAAGGCTGGGCCCAGAGTCCACCTGTCCGCTCCAGGAGTCGCCGCGGCAGCAGCAGTGGCACAGGGACAAGGGCTGAGAGGCCCAGGCGAAGGGAGACATGGTCCGGGCCATCCCCCAGACGCAGGCGCTCCCGCCAGCAGCGCCGGGCCTCGACTCAAACTGTGCGGTCCAGGAGTCGCCAGGACAGGAGCAGGAGGACAGCAGCGAGTGCTGAGAGCCCCAGGCGTAGGGGGACATGGTCGGGGACATCCCGCAGGAGCAGCCGCTCCCACCAGCGACGTCGGACCTCAACTGGGACCTCCAACAGCAGCACGTAGTGCCGTCATCTTTTCTTTCTAGGCCGTGTGTTCCTTGCCAGAAGTGAAGGTGAGAACGGTCAGTGCAGGGACCCTGAGATGTGCAGCTCTGTGGGCAAACCCTATTAGCTCTTGATGTTTCTACTGGCAGGAAGAAGTCTGGGCTAAATACCTTGATTTCGTTGTAACTGTGTATTCAGTGAAAAGTCACTTAAGGATGTGGCTAATTAAAAAGGACTCTTGTTCCGGCCTTTAGACTTCAACCTCAGATGTTTCCCCACTGCTTACCCTTGATAATGAACCACTCCTTAATGGGCTTGGATATGCTTAGGGAGACATTCAGAGCAAGGTGGCTCTTAGGGAAGCTGTGTCCGAAAAGGACGTGTGCTGTGTTGCTATCCTTGAACAATCTCTTTTCAGTAAAGCCAAAAAAAGAAGAAAGAGATGAGACACTGCCTCACTGTCTGAAGACAACTCCTACACCATTGCTGCGGATTTGAAAGAGGCCTTTCAAAGAACAAACCAGAATAGACGGTATTTCCTCCGTCTATTCTGGTTTATTCTTTGAAAGACCTTCAAAGAGCAAACCAGACTGAGGAAATACCCTGGGACAAAGAGGATGCACAGGACTCTGCCCCAGATGACCATTTGGGACCTTTGCCTGAGGATGATGCAGCTCAGGAGACGAGTTACTTCAAGTTTTCTTTCTTTGGAGGCACAGAGGAGTTGGGCATCAAAGAAGGTAACAGCAGAACCCTTCTAACAGTGCCATTGCTAAGGAAGAGCTTCTGGCAGGCACTGTAGGGCAATATGGTGTAAAAAAGGTCAGGATGCAGGGGATTTTCAGCAACAGAAGTCAGTAATTAGGCAGAAGCATTTTGATCTTCATTTCTGCTTGCTAGGGTTGTGATTATTGAGAGGTGCCTCATGCTTGCATCTCAGGAATTCTGAAAGGCATGCTTTGAGAAGGCATTGGGGGTTTTTGCTGAGTGGTGAAAAAGCTTGTTCTCATGCCCTGAATTCCTCAAACAGGGAAAAAGGTGACACACCAGTCATATCAAGTTTCATAGGAACTCACAAGGCTTTTAAGGAAATGTGCGTTAATGTAGAGGGAGGAGCAAAGTCCGAGAGCTGGCCCCAAGATCCATGAACATTCTGTTTGTTACTGAATTCTACTCTTGGACCTTTAGAAAAAGGAAATGGAATGACACATGATCATTGGGGTGTCCTAACCTTAGATAAAATGAGGCCATCTGAAATGAAGATGAAACAACATTAACTCAAGTCCCAGTCATGTAGGAGAGAAAAGAAACCCCGTGAAGTTACCCAAAATATTAAAAAACCCAACGCAACAGCACAAAGCAATGAGCCCCCCAGACTTGCGCTGAACTGAAAAGGTATTCAGTGTCTTCTGAATGCAATGAGAAATGTTTAAGAATACATAAGGGCTCCCTGGAACAAAGTGGAAAATACAAAGTGGAGCAGAAATGTAGCTTAGAAAATCTGGCAGGGTCAGATTCTGTCCTTCCTAAATCTCTCTTCTCCACTGTAAGTATTTCACGTGAAAGGAGGAATTCTTCCTGATGATTAGAGGAATAATCTGGTTTTGGCTTTTTTTCTCTATTGGTGCTGTCATTGCAGAGCCTCACGCGCTTGGGACAATAAAGCCAGTAAAAGCCACATGGCAAGAGGATCCACGTTTCCAGGACAGCAGTTCTGAGGGTGACGATGAGCCTGAGATGTCAGAAATTGAACAGGACCAAGAAATGCAAGTTCCATTTCTCTTTGTTGTCTACTTGGCTGTAGTAGTTGGATGCTGTGGGAATATTAATAGCAGCACTCAGGGAATGGGAAACTGACATTGCACACCTCTGAGCAATGAAAGTCATCTTAGAAAACCGTTTGTGCTGCACAGAGTCAAAACTCCCAGCAACCCATTGGATGTGAATGTGAATATGGAAAGAAAGAGCAGAGCACAGGAAATTAACTGGGTCATTTTGGTTTGACCAACTCCAAACTGAGTTTGGCCAAAAGCCAAAGACACAGTCAGTTTTCTCTTTAAAAGAGGATTTGGAAAATAAAAAGATTTATTTGGTTTCTAGGGAATAAAGCTTTTCAATGTATGGCATTTCTCTGAAGCACTACAGGATTAACTTGTGTTCATGAAATTTGATAGTACAATTTAGGATGCTCAAATCCCTTTGTCCTTTTCTAGGTTTCTTTCTTTACCATGCACAGGAAGTGCTAGAGTTTTTTTTTTTTGTTCTCCAAAGATGATGAACGCCTAAGAGGTATGATAGAATTTCTTTACGCTCTTTTATATTTTTTTTTCCTTTTAAACCCTTCCTGTAATTCAGTGAGGAGGAAAAAATGCTGCCTAGTTATCAAAGTTTTCTAGTCAAAATTTGCCACCCTCACTTGTGATCCAAGTTGTGGTAGAATCCCTTGAGAAAGTCCTGGCAAAATAAAGGTCAACCAGATTTTCTGGCTTTCTTTTCTTTCAGACAATTACCGAATAGGAATCTGGACTTTTAGAGTTTACCAAAAACTTAGTCACTTGACAGCTTATGTAGACATTTCGGATCCTTTCGGGTATTTAAATCATCTTTATCTTTTTCCTCTCTTTCTGGTGTTACCATTAGAAATGAGGAGTGTTCTTGTCAGCCACATATGTCCCTGTGGTTCTTTGTTCTAATGAATCTGGGGTTTCGCTTCTGAATCCAGTGAATTTTGTATTTAGAAACAAAGAAAACAACATCCAAAGGAAACATGCACAGTCCCCAAAACCTGCACAGGCCACCAAAACAATTGCTGGCTAGATTTTGTAGAATAGAGTCTTAAGCTTAAAGGATGTGCCTTCCATGAGACTGATTCCATAACTCTGCTGAAATGCACTGCTGTGTTCACACAGTTACCAGCCTGCAATCTTCCAGGCAGCCTGATTTACAGGGTGTGTTGAAATGGAGAGCTCAGGCCTCAGCAGGCCTCAGTTCTGGGGGAAGATGTGGGGTGCTGGTGCTGAGCTTCTAATGCAACAGCTGCAATTTCACTGCAATTCAGATTGCAGCATGTTGAGGAAAAGTGCTGCTGCCTTTGATTGTTCTTAGCACACCAGGCTGCAGTAGGGAACATTTCTGCTGGAGCCAAGGCGTGGTGGGGGCAGGAGAACAGGAAGGACGTGAAGAATTGATTTCTGATTTTAGTGCTGTGGTGGTCAAGATTGTTAGAAGTAGCAGCACAATCACAAGTGTTTAAGGCTATTAATTGGATGTTTCTTTTGTGCAGAGGGTCCAAGTTATTTTGTAGATTAGTAGAAGTCAGTGAAGAAAAAGAGGGTTAGGAAGACAGACGTAGATTATTGCTTGAGGTGAGTATGGAACATCTGTTCCCTGGTAAGTCTAGGTGAAAACTGAGCATGGGGAGGGATTGCAGGTATGAATGTGCATGTAAAATTAAGTCAGGACCTCGAGAAGAGCTTTAAATTTGTGATGAACAGGGAAGAGAAGTTTTTTAGTGTAGCGGTGTGTATAACATCCTGTTGTGTGGTCCAGTCAGGTAAACCACTACATCTTTGTGTGTTACAGGAGCAGCTACTTAAGTGTATGTAAGGATAGTGAATGTAGAGACTTCTCCTCATAGTGGATTCAAGAACTTCTCTTTAGAATTTGTTAGATTTTCATTATTTTCTGGAACGCCAAAGGAAGCATTAGGATACCCTATAGGAAGTGCAAGCAAACCAATAAAGTTTTTACTGATTAGAAGCGAATCACGTTTGTTCCTTGAAGGAGTTGCCAAACAAGGTTACTTTCAACATGCTTTCAAAGGTCTAACAGGGATCAATATCAGCAAACCCTGTTAGGTCGTGTTTGGGAGCTGGGGCTGAGGCTCTCGTGCCCTGGGGAGCCATGGGAAGGCTCCAGGCCTGAGTGTGCGGCCAGGCCGGGGCCATTGAGCTGCAGCCCATCCCTGGTGGATGCAAGGGCAAGCAGGAATGCCAAGGGACCCCAGGGCCGGGCCAGGCCAGGCCAGAGCAGTGCCCCCAGCCCTCCAGGAGCAGATGGGCTCTGCCAAGCCCAGCCTGGGCACTGCCCCCAGCCCAGGGACAGGCGGGTGCTTTGCCCAAGGGCTGGGCCCAGAGCAGCAGAGCTGTCACAGCCCCAGCTGGTTCTGGTCTGCGTGCGGCCCAAGCAGGGCCCGTGGGTGCCCTGGGCAGTGCAGGAGCAGCACAGGAACAGTTGCCAGGGCCAGGGGAGGCACAGGGCTCAGCCTCTGCACGGTGACACAGCATGCAGGCTGCAGGGGACAGAGCCAATGGCACCGGGCATGAGCAGCTGTGCGGGGCTCTGAGCCTGCAGCAGCATCGGCCCCAAGGCTGCTCTGTCCCTGCCTGGCTGATGGGCAGCGCTGGAGGCCTTGCAGAGCGGGGGCCAATGCGGGCACGGCTGTCCCAGGAGCTGCCCCCTGGCCCAGCTGGGCCCCACTTGGGCAGGAAGGAGGCTCCCAGCCCTGGCATGGCCGAGCAGCTCCTGCCTCCCCCTGCCTCTGTTCTGATCCCCACGCTGCCTGCTGCCACAAGAGCCCCTGGGCCAGGCTGTCACAGGGCTGCTTTGCCCTCACTTGGCTCCCTGGCACCAGCGCCGTCCTGCTTGCTGCCAGACATCGCAACTGTAAGCAGATAGTCCCTTTCCAGGAATGACGCAGTCACCTCCAGGTGCTGATCCTCTCTTTCTGTGGGATAAACAAGAGCTTGGGGCGCTGCCATGGCAGGGCTTCCCTCAGCTGTCGGCACTTCCAGCCTGGCTCTGCCAGGGGCTCTGGCAGTGCCACGGCGCACGGCAGCTCTGGCATGGCAGCTCTGCACTTCAGCCTCGGCCAGCAGCCAAATCTGCGGGCTGGGACTCCGCAGCGGCCGCACGCTTCTCCCAGAGCCCGAGCAGCGGCGGCTCGCTCCCAACACCGAGCCGGGAAGGCGCCCAGGTACAGCGCGGGCTCGGCTCTAGGCACGAACCGCCCCGCCCCTCACACCCGCCCGCCCTTTCCCGGCCTCTGGCCCCGCCGCGCGGCGCCCGCGCTGTCGAGGCGACTCTTGCCCACAAGGAGGCGCCCTGAGCCCTGCAATGGCGCCGCGAACCTTCTGGCGCTCTGGAAGGCGCGGGCCTGGACCTGGTGCAAGCTGGGCCCTACGTCCCATTTCCTGAAGAAAACATATCCTGTCATGCCTGGGCTGTCCACACTTCCAAGCCTGATCAACAGGAAGAGACATTTAACCTGTGACACACATAGCAGCCTACAAGCTCGAAGTGATGGCCAGGTATTAGAAAAGCAAAGTAGTTGTTGCTAGAATTGTCTTTAAGACTCAGGGCTGGGCCCGTTTCACTGATCTCAGACCCAGAGGGAGGTTGACAAAGCTTGGGAAGAAGGATGCCCATTGATAGTGGACACAAAGGATGCAGAATTTAGGGGCCATAAGGACATCTGCTAGAACTGCCAAGTTAAGGAAAACAGTCCTAAAGTTGTCTCAGCAAATATGCTGAGCTGAGCACCAGCTGGGTAAAAAAGAGTGTGATGTTTGCAGGCAATGGGACTTTGGCACCCAAATTATCCTGGGCCTGGCCATGGGATGGTTCTGGTCACCAGAACACATGAAAAGACAGCATAATGCAAGCACTGGGCATTGTGCTTCATAGAACCCAGACAAAAAAGCTGGGAAGACTCTGCTGGATTCTTGTGTGGTATCTACCCCTTCTGTTCCTTCTTCTTCTCAAAATATATTGTAAGCCTGATTAAAAAAACTTACTTAGAGCCATGGTCAGTGCCATATTCTGAAAACTTACAGCTGACTTACAGGTTTAGTATCTCACAGAGCAGGTTTGAGGCCCTGGAATTGGAGGGACAGACAAGTGATGAAGTGGGCAAAAGTCCTTCTGGAATAGAGGAGCACCTAGGGCAGGTCAGGCAACACCATGCATGGTGACCACCTCTGTTCCAAGGAAAGGCAGGGTCCCTTCAGGCCTTCCTAAAAGCATCTCAAGGGAAGGTTTCCATCTCCCCTGCCCTCTTTCCTTGACTTTAGCTGAATCTTTCTCTCACTGAAAGACAGGAAGCTCAAGTGTGTTAGGAGAATACTGTGAGCATTGGCAGCGGTGAACAGTCAGTGTGAAAAACGCCAATCACTTGTTTTTAAAATTTTAAAAAGTTTCATAGTAATAAAATAGTTATAAAAATAGTAACACAATTAGAGTAATAACAATTTGGATAAATTGAATTAAGACAATATGAGACAATAAAAACAAAGAGTTACGGATGTCCGGGTACCTTTTTCTGGGCATCAGGAGCCTGAAAAAGGACACCCATTAACAAAGGATTAACCCTTAAGAACAATAGCCTGTTGCATATTCATATACTTCATACATGATGCATAAATTCCATTCAAATACAGGATTGTGTCTGGTCATTGTCAACTTCTTTCCTTCTAATCCTAACAGTGCCTCCAAGGTGAGAAGAAGTTCATTTTTTCTGATAAGAAGGCAAGAAATTCCCTTTCTCTGAAAGATTTAGATGTCCTGTGGCTGCTATCTCGCTGCAAGCCCTTTCTGTTAAACAAAGCATCTTACATAGCATAGTTTCTATTTTTATAACCTAAAACTATATTTAACACAGTGCTTAAGAAAATTAATACAGCATTGCTTTCTCACACAACACATATAATATTCATTTTAATATTTGCGAAAAGCCAATCATAAAATACATGCATTTTTCACAATCCCCACTCTTATTCTTTGTAAATCATTTGGCTTGAGCAATATTTTTTTTCTACTTATATCTTCTGGACTATGCTGGTAAAATAAAACACGGGATTACACAAGAAAGAAATATAAAAACAGTTGTAACACAAATGAAAGATCTTAATTTCTTCTAATACATTACCCCACCAGCTAGATTTTAACATTGTTTTCTAATTTTTGGACTGGTACCTGGGTTGTTATATGCGTATATATTTTTCTTTTTGATTTCTTTTGCTTTTGCTAGAATGACTTTTCTGTGGTCATCAATTTTCAACGATCTGATATATTGAACTTTCCACAAACACCCCCTTCTTTGGCCAATAAACAGTCTAAAGCGAACCTTTCTGATACCCTACAGTTTTTGTTTGGCTTAGCTGACTTAATGTTAACTCTAATGCCTGGGCAGCCTTATTTGCTATCATTTCTGTAACTGCTTGGAGTCTTGTAATACAATTCAACAGATAATTTGGAGTCAATACAGAGTTAGATTGCTGTGCTGGTTTTACCTTTTCCTTTATTATTTGGGGTTTTTTTTCCAAATCTTGAACCGCATCTTCAAGATTAAATTTAAAACAAATCCCTCTCTCTCCTTTTGGACATTCAGTTCTAAATCTATTGCCACTTTTTCTTAAGTTTCTTGTAATCTAATAATTTACTCTGTTTTGCCTACAAGTTCTTAATTTGGCTGGGTTATAACAGTGGCTGTTGACATAGGTGTGTGTAATAAAGGAGGAACTTTGGTTTCTTTCTATGTGATGCTTTCTGTAGCATTTGTGACACAATCCTGCTGGTATCCCGAAAGGGAAAAGACAACAAGTGAGTGCCAGAAACAGGAATAACAGAGGTCCAGTATGGCTTATACTCCCACCTCCCATGCCTGTGAGGTTGCAACCCACAGCAGGTTTATTTGATCTTCTTGGTGGTGAAATACAGAGGCCAATCTGGTCTTGCCCTCTATTTTCTTGTCATTTTCTCTTAACTAATTGCTAGGCAAATTGGTTTTGACACTCTTTAACTGTGGTCTCTTACTGTTCCTCAGGTATCTCTCATTTAACAGGCACTAATAATTCCCATCCACAAAACCAAGTCAGTACTTTAACACTTTTTGCAATAAGAGCATAAATTTTGCGAATCACAACACTAATTACTCTTACAATTTAGGCATTTACTTATAACCCACCTAGCATGTCCAGTATTGGAATGAATCAAGTAAAGTTTACTAATGGAAATAGTAATTCCCCTTCTCCCTTGTACAATTCTAGGGCTAAGGTCAGAATACAAAAACGTTCTTGATCTTTCTATCTGAGGTATTCCTCCCCCAAGGAGATGTTTTATTCAGGCAGTGCTCAAATCCAGTGATATAAGCATTATCTTATTTCTTAATTCAGTGTTATTCTTTGTACATTTCTTGGATCATTTGGGTTTTCTCAAACCATTACCACTCAGTCCCCATTGGAAAGTCAGTTCAGTATCACCCGGTTTAAATATGATAGTCCGTTCCTCAAGTTTCTTCACAAGTCCTTTGATTCTGCTGGCATGAATTCACTCTCTTTCCGTGATTTTGGTTGTTGCTTCAGTAGTACCTGGAAAGGACTTCTTAATAGCATAGATAATAAAAGAAAGATAATACTGCATTAACTTTTACGATTCGCTTTCCTTCTAAACTTTCTGGGTTTAGCTAAAAGCTTTCTCTACAGCAGCCTCTTCTTCAGGAAAAAAGCCTTCTCGTTAACAGCAAACAAAACACACAAAAGAAAAAAAAAACCAAAAAACCTCTTACTTAAGAAAAACAAACCGCTTTGTGAGGTTTGGAGAGTCAGCAATCTCTGCTTTGATTTTATCTTTTAGTGCTAGTCCCCCCTGCCCCTCTTTTCACAGCCCTGCTGTCAGTGCTGTTCTTGGCCCTTCCCCCGGTGCGGCCCCTTGGCTGCAGGGCCGGGGCAGGGGAGAGCAGCCCCGGGCATGGGGACCCTGGGGGCTGCCCTGGGTCTCTTTTGCCCTCTCCCTCTCTCTCTCTCTCTCTCTCTCTCTCCCCTTCTCTCTCTCGGCCTACTTCCAGGCTGACGCTGCCATCCTGGGCTCGGCACCCCGACAGTCTGGGAGCCCCCCGGCAGCTCTGCCCCGGAGCCAGCCCGCTCCTGGCCGCAAACCTGTGTCCTCTGCTGCCAGCCCCGCCCGGGGCACCTCCATGGATCGGTCCGTGCCGCAGCCCCCGAGACCCCGCCGATCGCAGGGAGCGCTCAGACACCTCCCAGCCTTGACAACCCCAAACCTGGCGTGCCCAGGTGCTCCTGACATTCTTTCTCTTTCTCTCGTCAACTTAGCCTCTTTTCTCTTCAAGGAGGGCCCGTTCTGCTAAGGCTTTTCCGGACCCCAGTGTGGCATTGAATAACCTCTTAACAACCATGTGTTAAGATACTTCTCTGCCTTTCATGCAAAAAACTTGCATTCACACTTCTGCTCTCTTCTAGCACCAAGATGTCATCACTTCACATTCTAACATCTCAGAGTTTCCTAACTACTTCTGTACTTCAACTTCTCTCCTTCTCCTCTCTCAGTTGTAACCCTTATGGGGTCGATATTTATTCTTCCCCTATTTCTTTCTCCAGCCCAAACTTCTTTGTTGATTTTTTTTTCTTCATCCTCTTGGCTTAATTTCAAAACTCTAGCTGTCATTTTCTTATTTTCTGATATAACTCTTACTCTTAATTGCACTTGTAAGACTCTTCCCAATAAATTGCTACCTGCCCCTGGGACCAATAACACATCTCCCATCTAAATTTTAGTTTTTTCCCTCAACTACCACATCTTTAATGACCAGAAATGTAAAACTTCCTCTTTTTGCCCCTGTTACTTTCACTATATGTTTGCTCACACTATAACCTTTTGGAACGTTTAACAGGCAGGTTTTCTCTGCCCCTGTGTCTATAACAAATTCCAATTCTTCTTCTTGGGGACCCACTTTTAAAGTTATCACAGGCTCCTGATGGTGTTTGTTCCCCCCCAAAAAAATTAAAGCCTATGACTTTTTTTTTTTTTTTTATGGGCCCATTTCTTTAAAGATTTTCAGATCTTCTGCTTACTTAGGACCATTTTCCTTTTTCTCTAAAGTTTGTTTATCTATTTAGTTGGAGTTTTTTCTTTCCCCTCTAAAAGCTGTCTCTCAAAAATCTTTTGTTTTCACATTTCGCCTTTGATATGCTGTCTCATTTATTCTCTTGGTTATGTAATTACAATAACTGTTCATGTGTTTACTCCCCTCCTCATTATTTTAACCCCATTCAGGAGGTACAGTTGGCATTTTGTCTTCTCTGGGGGTCCCTGCAGATTATCTTTTTCTTAAGCTTTTATTTCAGTTGCTCTGATTAATTGCTTTTCTTCCTGAGAAAAATATTATTTTCGTTACCAACCACATCTGTTCTCAAGTATACATGTTTGGACCTAAAAGTTGGTCTAATTGTTCAGCTATGCCTATGGGATTCTCCAAATATCTCTTTTATTTATTTCTTAAAATTTCAGACCTCAGACAAAGTCAAAGAAGCATTTACAAACTCTGATCCATCACCCCCCTTTGAGAACCTCTCTTAATGGAAATAGACCAATCTCTTTATCCCATTCTTTTTGGATTTTTATCTTCTACAGCCTTTCTCACGTATTTTTAGGAAGAATCAGGAGAGGGCTTTCTTCTAACTGATTTTTTAGTGTTTCAATAAAGTGATTCCTTTAGAGAGTTTCCTTAAGCAGCCGGAGCTGTGGTTACCAAGGGAATGGAGCTCAGGGCAGGACGGGGAGGCTCGGCACAGCTCAGGGTCTGGGGGCTCCAGAGGCGGGGTCTGCAGCCGGGATGGCCCGAGGGGATCGGCACAGCTCAGGGTCTGGGGGCTCCAGAGGCGGGGTCTGCAGCCGGGATGGCCCGAGGGGATCGACACAGCTCAGGGTCTGGGGGCTCCAAAGGCGGGGTCTGCAGCCGGGATGGCCCGAGGGGATCGGCCCAGCTCAGGGTCTGGGGGCTCCAGAGGCGGGGTCTGTGGCTGGGATGGCCCGAGGGGATCGGCACAGCTCAGGGTCTGGGGGCTCCAGAGGCGGGGTCTGCAGCCGGGATGGCCCGAGGGGATCGGCACAGCTCAGGGTCTGGGGGCTCCAGAGGCGGGGTCTGTGGCTGGGATCGCCCGAGGGGCTGTTCCTGTGCAGACCGAGCTGGAGCGGGGATCGCCCTCACTCGGCTCACGGTGGCTGATCCGGCAGAGACAAAGCCGGGACTGACCCCGGCTGCAGCGGCGGGAGCCGACAGAGTCAGGGCAGCCGGGGATGGGACAGACGGGACCCCCTCGGTGCGATCAGCGCGGTAACCACGGTGCACACGGCAGGACAGACCCCCACCCCCGGCAAGAACGCGGGCCAGGCGGCCGGACCGGGACAGACGGACCGGGACAGACGGACCGGGACAGACGGACTGTGCCGGAGCCGGCACAGGGGCTGGGAGGGCTGGTGCGAACGAGTGGGGGAACGAACGGGAATGGATGAGGTAATTTGTTCTCAGCTCTGTACTTTCCCCGTTTTGCTTTTTGGATGCTTTGAAATGGTCGACGAGCTAACTGACGACCTTCTCATATTGTTTTTCTCATCACCCTTTTATTTATCTTTTGGCAAATTATACATGTTTCAGGTACTTGTTTTTTTACTCTAAAAGTCTCAATGCACCCATAGTTCTTTTAAAAAAATGATCACACCTAGCCTGTGTATCCCACCGGGCTTTTTGATACACGTCCTCTGCTATTCCCTCGTAAGCGTTTTATTATCTAATTGTCTTCCATATCAAGATGTTTCTATTTCCCCGATTTATCTTGTTCGCCACAATCTTGTTTTAATTCCCCCCCCCTTTTTTTCTTCATTTGGAGTTAATATTAACTCTTTCAGCTTTATTTTCTGCTGCATCTTTAGCTTCTTGATCTGCCAGTTATTTATTTTATTTCTTCTTATTTCTAGGTCTTTACCTTTTGGTGTCCTTTAATACGTACTATTGCTATCTCTCTTAGGTAATTGTAATGCCTCTAAAACCTCGAAAATAAGTTTCTCATGTACTAATCTTTTTCTTCTTTAATTAAGCAATCTCCCTTTTAAAATTTTTCTTAAGGTATGTGCTACTCTAAAGGCATACCTTGAATCAATGTATAACTCTTTTGTGTTAAATTTTCTACTGCTGTTTTTAAGTATATAATTCACAAGTTTGCATGTTTTTTCTCATCAACTTCTGCATACCCTGTATTTTGCAATGAGTTGTATTTCTGTTTGTTAACATAACTCCCAAAGTGCTGTCTTGGGGTATTTCTGTTGGTATTTTTTTTCTGCTTTTCTTTTCCTGTATCCACCTTACTGAATTTCTGTCTCATTTTTCAGTTTTCTATCTATTCGTCCCCTGCTTCTGTTTTTCACTTTTTACTAACAACTTAAATACCACTTTTCTTTCAACTACTTACACCCAAAAAAACCCCTTTTTCTCACACTGCTTTTCAATACAATCCAACTCCCTCCAAGGAGATACGGTAAGGCTTAAAATGCACAATCGACATTACCTATACTTTCATTCGTCTACATTCACTCACTTTTATTTCTCATTCACTTTCACACATTCCTTCACACTCTCAAGACACAGAGTGGATCCTTATTGCTAGGAAATCACAGGTCCTTGTGGCCCCCTCTTTCGCTTTGGGGTTTACCTCCAGGTCTCAGTGTCACCAGGCCCCCTAGAAGGGCCCTGACTCTGGCTGCCTCTGGTGCCCGTTCCCCTGTGAGGCTGTCTGCGTGTCTTTCACACTCTTCAGCTACGGCCCCTCACACGCCCAGGGAACGCTAGCTTGGTTCGCAGGTCACTCGCTCCTCTTGGGCCCAGAAGCCCCCACCCAGCCGGGAGCTGCAGCCTGGTGTGCAGGTCACTCGCTCTTTCCACACCTCCCCCTTCCCACCTGCCCAGGAAGCTGAGGCTGGCTCTGTGTGTGTGTAACTCTCACACACCACAAAACAACAATAAGGTACCTTTTACTTTCATATCACCTATTACAAGTTTAGGTGTTACTGGCCAGTCCCGGTGCTATTGGATATCCCTCAACCCAGCTGCGTTATCCAACCCCAAATGCTCTTGGGCAATTTTTCCCTCAATCCTGTCGTGTTGTCCAACCCCAGATGCTCTCGGGTAATTTTCCTTCAATCCAGCTGTGTTGTTCAACCTCAGATGCTCTTGGGCATTTTCTGTCCCTCAACCCAGCGGTGTGGTACAACTACAGATGCTCTTTGGCATTTAATTTGTTCTGCTGTGTTGTCCAACCCTGGATGTTCTTGGGCATTTTTTTATCCCCCAATCTAGCTGTGTTGTCCCACCCTGAGTGTTCTCGGGCATATCCTCACTCGGACAGAATTCTGCTCAACCCTGCTCTTGGATGCTCTTGGAATATAAATCCCTCAACCCAGCAGGTTTTAGGAGCCCCTCCTGTCCTGTTTCCTAGTGGATTGGGCTAGGAAACCTTGCTCCCCACCACCGAGGGGTCCAACCCCTCCCTGAGACCCAGTCCCAGTCACCCCCGGGGATTCTTTCACTCTCTTATGAGTCGCTTTGTCTCTTTACTGGCCGCTTTTCCAGCGCAAAGTCGGAAACGCAGCGTGGGAGACTCCGCACTCACTTGGCAGGTCTGGGACAACCAGCCCGCCTCTCATTCACACACATTCATCCCCCCGTACCTGCCCCCCGAGAAATACTTACCAATCCTTTTTCCTTCCCGGGTTCTTCGTGCGCACTACTACTCTTAGGGGGCAAATTACAGCAGTTGTAGGGACCCTTTTCCCGTTCTCTTTGTTTTATTGTCTCCTTTTGTCCACAGATCGTAACCTGCGTCTGTCGGTCACTTCAGGGGAAGCAGAGCCAGGCTGCCAAAGAGGGCAGGGCGCGCCTTCCCCACTCTGACTCTCCCAAAGCACCGGCAGCGAGGAGTTAGTAACCATCCTCTGCTACCAAATTGTGAAAAACGCCAATCACTTGTTTTTAAAATTTTTAAAGTTTAATAGTAATAAGATGGTTATATAGTAACACAATTAGAGTAATAACAATTTGGACAAATTGAATTAAGACAATATGAGACAATAAAAACAAAGAGTTATGGACGTCCAGGTACCTTTTTCTGGGCATCACGGCCCAAAAAAGGACCCCTGGTAACAAAGGATTAACCCTTAAAAACAACAGCCCGTTGCATATTCATACACTTCATACATGATGCATAAATTCCATTCAAACACAGGATTCTGTCTGACCAGTGTCAACTTCTTCCCTCTAATCCTAATAGCACCTCCAAGGTGGGAAGAAGTTTGTTTCTTCTGATAAGAAGGCCATAAATTCTTTTTCTCTGAAAGATCTAGGTGTCCTGTGGCTGCAAGTTATCTCGCTGCAAGTCCTTTCTTTTAAACAAAGCATCTTACATAGCATAGTTCTATTTTAACAATTTTTATAACCTAAAACTATATTTAACACAGTACTTAAGAAAATTAATACAGCATTGCTTTCTAATACAACACATATAATATTCATTTTAAAATTTGTGAAAAGCCAATCATAAAATACATGCATTTTTCACACCCCATTCCTGGACATCAGGGCTCTCTGCTCCCCTTTTCCCGGCCATCCCATGGCTCCCAGCCTCCAGACTGGCCATTGGCTTGACCCTGGGATGCCCTGGAATGCCTTGGTCCCCCATTCCTGCCTTTCCCAGTCCCCAGCCCCAGCTGTGTGCAAAACCAGAGACCCCCTGAACTCCTCGTTCTCGAGCATCCCTGGTGTCCCCACCCTTGTCCCCCCTTTTTGGGAAACCCTGGACTCCCCTTTCCTGGGCTCAAGGACCCCCTGGAACTCCCTTCTACCTCTCCACGTCCCTGCCCCTGTCTCCTGTCCCTCAGCTGTCCCCTGTCCCTCGGCTCTGTGGGGCCCAGGGTGGCAGCAGGAGCCAGGGCAGCCCTGGGGGAGAACAACCCTGAGCCCCAGCCGGGCCAGTTCCCCCAGTTCCCCCCAGGTCACTCCCAGCATGGGCCCTGTGGCTCCCAGTCACCCCCAGGATGGTCCCAGTCACTTCCAGTTACACTCAGTGTGATCCCAGTATCATCCCAGTCACTCCCAGTATGATCCCAGGTGTTCCCATTCAGCCCTACTATAGTTCCAGACACTCCCAGTATGGTTCCAGTCCTTCCCAGTATGATTCCAGGATGAACCCAGTCACTCTCAGTACAGTGCCATTTGCCCCCAGTATGGTCCCAGTCACTCCAAGTCACCCAGTAGGATTCCAGTCACGCCCAGTAGGATTCCAGTCAATCCCAGATACTCCCAGTATTATTCCAGTGACTTCCTTTATGGTTCTTTTGTGATTCCAGTCACTCCTGGTCTCTCCCAGTACATCCCAGTTGTCCCTAATGTGTTTCCACTCACTCCCAGTTGCTCCCAGTAGCTTCCGGTATGATTCCATTTGCTCACAGCCACTCCCAGTCACCTCCAGCATGATTCCTGTCATTTCCTGTATATCCCAGTTGCCCCAACATGGTCCCAATTGCCCTCAGCCTGCCCCTAGTCACTTCCAGTATGATTCCAGAAGGATCCCAGTCACCCTCAGTGTGGTGCCAGTTGCTCCCAGTATGATCCCATTGGTCCCCAGCATGTCCCCATTTCCTCCCAGTGTGATCCCAGTTGCCTCTAGCACAGACCCAGTCCCTCCCAGTATGATCCTACTCTGATGCCATGATGATCCCAGTTGCTCCCAGCTTGGTCCTAGCTGCTCCCAGTTGCTCCCAGTCTGATCCCAGTTGTTCCCAGTGGCCCCTGTGTTATGTTTGGGAATGGGAGGAAATGTAGGGAAGTGATGCAAAGTTTTTTGTGTATCTGACAGTCTGTTGAGCTGCTGAAAAGCTAGACACGCTTTTGTGAAACACACATGGTAAAGACCAAAAAATTCAGAAACTTTTCTTTTCTTTGTTGGTCGGCAGGGAGGTGCTGGGTTTCGGTTTGGGCTTCAGCTCTGTGTCTGGGCTGGGCTGGGCCATCTTGCTGCAGGCTGGGCTTCTTTTCTATTTCCTGGGCTGCTTGCTGGCTTCTCTCTCCATGGGCTCTGGTTTGGCCGGGCTGGGCTTCAGCAGCTGCCGGGCAAGGAGACAGGGGAGGCTGCGGAGCTTTAGCCAGAGCAGGGCTGGCTGTGGCTGCAAAGATCTCGCTGTCAGGCTGCTGCTTCTTCTTCTTAGCATGGCTGAGACCAGAGACTTCTGTGGCTGGTGTAGAAAACTAAACACTAACTACAAAGCTGATCTGAACACAACTGAGCCACAGCTTTCTGTTAGTAGTTATTGGTGGGTTAGGTAAACTCAGGCGTGATGTTAACTTTTTCAGTGCTTCAGTCTTCTTCTGAGTGAGAGAAAAGAACAACATGCACGTATATTAAAAACAAGATGAAGATATTAAAGGTAATAAAGAAGAAGGTAAGTAAGTCCCAGATGGGAGGGGGAGAAGATGCTTTGTTTTTAGAGCTGAAATCCTCTTGTAAGCTATAAAGAAAAGACTCTTTTCCCTTATAACACATAAAACTATAAGGAAATGAAAGTGTTTGAATTGATATTAGGTAAAGGCTTCTATGTTAAAGTAAGCAGATGTTGAAATAGCTGTAATCTCATGAGAAGTTTGCACAAAGAAAGAGCACAGTCTTGTGCTTCTAAAAATGAAGATCTGTGCTCCCAGAGATGAAGATGATTTTAGAGATAGATAATGAGAACTTTTGCCTTTGAACAGCTCATCTTTAAAACAATACCCCATCAATCAACATAGCCCATCTCCAAGCTGTGGGAAGGTTTGTAGAAATAAGAAAGATTTCAGGATAGCAAGGTTCCCCTGGCAGTTGTTATTCATGACAAAATTGAGAACCACGAGAAAACTGTTTTTTTCCTTTTGTAGAAAAGTCTCCATAACTTTATCAAGAGGGACTTCTCTCCCTAAGTGAACTAAAAAAAGACTCTTTGAGAGGTAGTAAACTGACTAGAAATCTTAAGTTTAGTTTCTTTACATTGTCAGTGAGAAAGAAAAAGTTGTGGGGAGAAGTATTCTAAAAAGTTTGCTTTGATTCTTACTACCTTTTTTTTTCTTTTTACTTACTATTATTAAAATTTTTCTTTCTACCCTTTTGAAGTTTTGAGCCTGCTTTACCTTTCTCCTAATCCTATCTCACAACCAAAAATAAGTGTATTAGTAATTAACCAACACCAAACCCACCACATTCTTTAGTGCATTAGCCAAAAAAAATCTCAAAATTAAAGAGATCTTATATTAGCAAACCAAAACCACGACACCCTAGCACAGACCCAGTCACTCCCAGTATGACCCCGGTAGGAATCCACTGTGATCCCAGTCTTCCCAGTTGCCCCCAATGTAGACTCAGTGACTCCAGTCACTCTCAGTGTGTTCCCAGTCATCCCCAGTATGGTTGCAGTCACTCCCAGTATATCCCAGTGGGTCCCACTATGATCCCTTTTGCCCCAGTTCTGGCCCTGCTGAGTCCCAGTGTGCTCTGATCCTGCTCCCAGTGGGTCCCAGTGCTGGGCACGATGAATCCCAGGGTGTCCTGGTGTATCCTGGAGTATCCTGGTGTGTCTTGGTATGTCCCGGTGTATCCCAGTATATCCCAGTGTGTCCCAGTGTATCCCAGTGTGTCCCAGTGTATCCCAGTGTATCCCAGTGTATCCGAGTTTATCCTGGTGTATCCCAGTGTATCCTGCCTGGTGTATCCCGGTGTCCCAGTCCATCCCAGCCTGTCCCAGTCCATCCCGGTCTGTTCCCTTCACTGGGAGTGACTGGGATCATACTGGTGGAAAGTGGAATCTTACTGGGCCAAGTGGATGTGACTGGGAATGACTGTGAGTGTGCTGAAGGCAACTGGGATATACTGGGAGCGTCTGTAACCATGCTGGGGGTGTCTGGGAACACACTGAGAGTCCCAGCAGGTCCAAGGACACCGTGGTGGCACTATGGAACCTCATGGAACCAAGGGGATCATTGTGGCACCCCTGGAGCCCATGGAACCAAGGGGCCTTGGTGACACAGCGGGGCTTCATGGACTCAGAGACCATTATGGTTCTGTGGGGCCTGATGGAACCATGGAGACCATTGGGACCCTTCAGGGCCTCGTGTCACCAAGGGGGCATTATGGCACCTCAGGGACACATGGAAGCAAGGGACCATTGGGTCTCATGGAACTGAGGGAACATGGAACAGGCCTGGCTGGCTTGGCCTCCCAGGGGCCACCGGACAGCTCTGGCTGATGTTGGAATGTCAAAGGCTGCCTTTCGTCAGCTCCTGGAGCACTGCGGCTCTGTGCTTTCCTTGCTGTGAAAACAACTGTCAATCTCTTCTAATTACTCATGGCCAGAACTGGGATTTCAACTCCAGATTTTTCCCATAGGAATATTGCCAGGACAAGTGTGGCAGGCAATGTTTTCAGGAGAGTCACCTCCCATCTGTCCCCAAAACACTGGGGAAGGCTCCGTGCTTTCCTCCCTATGAGAAAGAACTGTCCTACTTCTCCAGGCATGCATGGCTGAGATTGGTCTTCCACCTCCAGAATTCCCTAAATCCAAAGACTGCTCCCAAAAAAAATCTGCCATTCCTGACAAGTCTGGCTGGCCTTGGCCTAGTGAGACTCTCACCTGCCTTCCAAACACTGAGGCTCTGTGCTTTCCTTCCTATGGAACAAAACTGTCCTTCTCAGCCAGGTGCCCATGGCCACAACTGGGATTTCACTTCCAGCATTCCCTGTTGTGACAGTCTGGAGGAGATTGTTGGCTCTAAACATTTTGTGTGGGGGGGAGGAAGGGGCAGGTCCAGCCTTGCCCTGCCCTGGAGCCCCAATCCCCCCAGAGCCTCTATCCCAGCCCAGCAGTGGCTGCCAGTCCCTGGCACAGCACAGGCAATGCTCCACAGCCACCTCTGCAGCCCCAGCCCAGCTCCTGAGGGACCAAATGAGCCCAAGGCCCACCTGGGGGAAGGGCCCAGAGAGACCAAGGGGTATTGAAGGGTGACCACAAGGCAAGCACACATCTTGACCCTACCTCCTGTTGTAATTTCTATCTGAACACTGCTGGAATCCAGCAGTTGGTAACTCTGTGTGTGCTCCTCTGTATCTTTTCAGCCAACAAAGCCAAGGGAAGGCACAGTTCCATCAAATGCAAAAGTCATTCCTCTGCTGGATATTAAATCCACTTTCCACAGCAGACAGCCTCAGAGAAATGGAAAGCACCTTCTGTGCCCAGCACAGATCCCAAGGTCCCCCCAAACCCTCCCTGCCCCAATTCTGCCCAGATTTGCTCTTTGCACACACGAGTCACACACTGAAGTCAGGAGCTCCCTCCATGCCCAGAGGGAGGAAAAGAGAGAAAGGGGATGAAGAGCTCTCCTGTGCAGAGCCAAGGTCCAAGTGCTCTGGGATGTCCCAGCAGCATCTGACATGTCCACCATCCCCCAGAGATTTCCGCACAGGAACAGTTTTAGACAAAGGCAAAAGAAAAGGCAATTCTGTGAGATATAAACACAATTAAGATGTTGACTAATATGATATTTATTTCAGCTTCAGAAAGATTGGGCAATTCCCTGAAGCTCAAAGCATGAAACCAGTCAGCTGAAGGGCACTTGAATGACCAGAAAGCACCGGGAGGAGTGCTGAGGGTTTTTTGGAGGACAATGGACATATGTAACATGTTCACAATCCAGCCTTCATAGAACCTGAGTGAGGTCACCATGCCCTTGAAGGACACAAAAGAAGGAGAACACGCTCAGCAGCAGACGGTTCAGGATGCAAAGGCAGACAAGAAAACCACAGCGAGATGCATGAAGAAGAAAGACTAACTAAAATTAACTGAAATATCAAAATGCGTGCGTAAAAAGGATTTAACCAATCATGTATCAGCTTGAGGTGTGAACAATAGAGAACAATATAAATATGGCTTGCTTTTTGTAATAAATTGGTTTCCCTTATCATATTAATCATGGTGTGATGTCCCATTAATGATCCTCTGCACCTAGGGACCAGAAATGCATGCAAGCCTCCACCCCAAGAGACATTATGAATTCAAAAAACATGGCCATTAACTGCTTTATACCAACACAGAGTAATGGCAACCAAAATGCAGTCAGAACAGGGTTTTTTCCACTCTCTCTCAAGCCCCACACGTTGGGCACCAAATTTTGTCCTGGTTTGGGGCAAATTTGGGAGAAAACCTCCAAAGGGGCTCCTCCAGAAAGCAAACACACATTGCCCCTCCCCACAACTGGGTCAGGAAGGATTCCCTGGAGAGAAGTGGAAAGAACCTGTTTATTTAACAGGCAAAGCACCCCCAGCACACAAAATGAACAATACCAGGTGACAACACTCTTTCACCACTCTGAAAAAGATGACAAATTCAGAAAGTCTCTCTTGGGAGTGGTCGCTCTGTTATCAGTCCCTCCGGTGCTGGGGCAGCTGCTGCAGCCACAAGGTGCAAACTCTCAGTGTTTCCCAGGTCCCAGTCCGGAGCAGGTTTGAGTGGTTCCAAAAAAGAGAAAGGAAAAACAGTCCAGGGAAAAATTCGGAGTGCTTAGCCAAACTAAGTAATGAGCAGAAACAAAAGCAAGAGCAAAGCAAAAAGCCAAGCAAAAAGCAAAAGCAGCACCATGTACTGCCCTGTCTCTGTGTCCCGCCAGCCGTGGGGGAGCGGCTGATAACAAAACCAAAACAAAACTTCGCTCTTCAGAGCCAGTCTTGAAGGCACAGAACATAATATCCAGCATAAACAGAACACATGGATGGGGATACAAGCATCATAACGTCACCATAGGACAGTCCTGCACCCAAAATTCTGTCCTGCACCCACTGCTGCATCCTGAGTCCTGTCCTGCACCCCAAGCCCCGTCCTGTACCCAAATTCTGTACTGTCCCATACCCCAAACTCAAAGCTGCCCCCAAACCCCAACCCCACCCCTCATTTATCACCACATTCCTGTTCCACACCTTCTCTTCAACTCCTCCCCCTCTCCCACCCCTGTCCCACCGCCAAATTTATCCCATGTCCCTGATCCCCTCCCTGTTCCCTCCCCAACCCAGCCCTTCCCCGCAGGCCAAGTGGGCGGCAGCAGCAGTGGCAGCTGGTGGGGGCTGGTGGAGTTGGAGGAGCTGCAGCCCCTGAGCCTCCTCACCCTGGACACGCTCCAGAAGTGCATCTTCAGCTATGAGACCCACGGCCAGGAGTGATTGACACCTGTCCCCACTGATCATCTGTAAGAGACACTCTGAGGTTTCCCTCAGCTGCCTCACGACCGCTGTGACGGAGACTGAAGCCCCCTCCCAAGGGCTGAGACTGAGACCCCTATGACTCTAACACAGGGGGCTGGCCGAACTGAAGCCAGATGTTTGCCAAGTGTTGCCTGCAGGTGTGTTCCCTGGACCAAGAAAACAATTGGTCTCACTCACTGCTGAGAACATGGACTGTCTGTAAACTCACCTGTTCCCTCTCGGTGCTTTCAATAGACTTACCTGCTCCCCCCCTTGGTGGAGGACTATAACAGAACCAAGACTTTGAGATTCTCCCTGACGTGACAAGACGGATCTATTGGCTGGACCACGAGGGTTTCATCTCTCCACTGGCAGCTATTCCTCCCCTCTTTCTCTCTCTCTCTCTCTCTCTCCTTTATTCTCCTTTCTTATCCTTCCATCACATCTGCTGTGGGCACTCAACAAGAGGTGCATTTGTTTTGATTAATACCAAAATCCCCTTCCGTGTTGCTTTTGCACTCAGATCAGTTAACAAACCATCATGACCCTCGCTTGTACGAGCGGATCATGACACCATCCTGGTGGCCCTACCATTGTCCCTGCTGGCCATCCTGGTGGCTGTGCTGGCTCTGCCATGGTCCCCACTGGCCATCCTGTCCAATCACTGTCCCTGTTGGCCATTCTGGTGGCCCCAATGGTCCTGCTATCATCCATGCTGGTGGCCACAGTGTCCCCACATCGTCCCTGGTACAGGCAGCCCAGCGAGTACATCCTGCTGCTCACCAAGGTGGGGCTGGGGTGGTGGCCATGGGGCATGAAAGTGGTCAAGAGAGTGGTGGTGGCCATGGAAGGATTGACCATAGAGGCCAGTAGGATGCTGGTGGCCATGGGAGGCTTGGATATAGACTGGTGGCTACAGGGGAACAGTGGTGGCCATGGGCAGCATTGACCATAGAGCTGGTGGCCAGTGGGATGGTGGTGCCATAGGGTGGTGGCCATGGATGGGATTTGGCCCCAAGTGGCCCACAGACTGGTGGCCCCAGTGGCCCGCGGCTCATCTTGCCTCTGCAGGACGAGAATGGCCGCACCCTGTCGGACGAGGACATTGCGGCTGAGGCTGACACCTTCATGTTTGAGGGTGAGCACGAGCTCCCAGGTGCCACTGGGGAGGAGCCACTCCAGTGTCCCCTCACTCACCCAGTGTCCCCACAGGCCATGACACCACGGCCAGTGGCCTGGCATGGCTCTTCTACAACCTGGCCGGCCATCCTGAGCACCAGGAGCGATGCCGCCAGCAGGTACAGGAGCTCCTGGCTGGCCGGGACACTGCAGACATTGAATGGTGAGATGTCCCCAGGGCCACCCCGGTCATGTGGCTTGGGGACACGATGCCACCCCCGCTTGTCCCCAGGGACAACCTGTCCCAGCTGCCCTTCACCACCATATGCATCAAGGAGAGCCTGCGGCTGCACCCTCCTGTCACTGCTGTGTCCCGGCGCTGCACCGAGGACATCCCCCTGCGCGATGGCCGTGTCATCCCCAAGGGTATGGCATGGCCAGGGTGTCCCCAGTGTCACCACCCATCCTCATCTGCTGTCCCTAAAGTGGCCATTCCCATCCCACCAGGGGTCATCTGCCTGATGAGCATCTATGGGACCCACCACAACCCAGACCTCTGGCCCAAGCGTGAGGTAGGGCCACCCTATGAGGTGTCCCTGTCACCATGGTGGTGACAGCTGTGTCCCCTCGGTGTGACTGTGTTGGTGTCACCCCAGGTGTTCAGTCCTCTGAGGTTCAGTCTGGAAAACAGCAAGGAACGGTCCCCGTCGTCCTTCATCCCCTTCTCTGCTGGCCCCAGGTATGTGCTGGAGTGGGGACAGGAGTGTCCCCAAATGTCACCCCTGTCCCTGGCTGGGTTCACAGTGGGGTGACAATGGGGAGGAGCAGGGAATAAATGGTAGCATGAAAGGGACAGTATCATGGTGGTGGTGGGGATGTGTTGTCCTTGGCCATGGGACACCCCATGGCATGGACATGTCAACCCATGGACTTGTCTCTAGGCCACTTGTGTCACCATCCATGGCCATGTCCCCCATTTCCTCATCCATGGCCATAGAGCCCCATGTCACCATCTCTATCTGTGACACCCCCCAAGCCCAATATCGCCATCCACAGCCATGTCCTTGTCCCCATCCCCACCACATCCCCACCCAGGTCCTTGTCCACATCCCCACCACATCCCCACCCAGGTCCTTGTCCCCATCCCCACCATATCCCCACCCACGTCCTTGCCCCCATCCCTACCATGTCCCCACCCAAGTCCCACAATGTCACCATCCATGTCTTAGTTGAATGTCTTTATATTTACCCCAATGTTGGGTGAAGGATAATGAAAAATGAAAGAAAATAAAGGCCAAAATAAAAGCATTTATGTGTGCATGCTGGCTGAGTATCCGTGTGCCTGGGCGGGTAGAAAGGACCTTTTCTAGAAAGATTTCCACTCCATTGTCTCCAAAATCCTGGGTTTTGCCCCAGTCAATCACCATTTGGCTGTGGAAGATGCTGGTGGGCCAGAGAGAATTAGAATCATGGAATGATTCAGGTTGGAAAAGACCTCCAACACCATTTGGAATTCTGGATGCCACTCGAAGCAATGACTGGATGCAAAAGGTGAGACTGTTTTGGGGTCGAAAGTAAAAAAACTGTGCTGTCCACTATGAAATTCTGATGTCTGTTTGCATCCCAATGGATTTTTCTCTGGCCGTGTCCAAGTGCCCAAGGAGAGCCAGGAAGATGTGGGGACCACCAGCCAGGTGTCTTCCCAACATGGATCACCAGGATCATGGATGACCAAGTCTCTGCCCAGTGAGGGTCACTGTGGACCATCCAGTGGGGGTCCCCAATGGGGGATGGAGTTGAAGCAGCACTCAAAGCTCTTCCTGTCACTGTAGGACACAAAACAACACGAGCGCACACACTGCTGCTCTCAAGGGGAAGAAAAGGGAAGTTTATTTCCTGACTCCAACATTTACAGTTTTCTAAAAGCGACCATGGATTGGAGGGTGAAAGTGCCACCTCTCCAATGACACTGGACAAACTAACAGTCCATCATATTTTTCTTCTTCTATAAAAGAATGCCAAACAAGAAGTTATTTACAGAAAGTGTTTGAGAAAGTTTGCTACAAGAATGTAAACATTAGAAGGCTCAGAAAATCTTTAAAAATCAAGGCAACACTCTTCCTGCACACAGGGCACTTGTTGGGCATCCCTTACTGCTGCCTCCCTTGGTGTTGGGTCACGGCAGAGTTCTGGGAGAAGTTCTTCCCACACTTGGGACACTGTCAGGGCCTCTCCCCAGTGTGGATCCACTGGTGGGTGACGAGAGTGCAGTTTTTCTAAAAGCCCTTCCTGCAGTCAGGGCAGCAGAAGGGCCTCTATTCTGTGTGAATCTGCTGATGCTTGAGGAGACGGTATCGGCTCTGAAACCTCTCCCCACACTCAGAACACTCATCGGATCTCTCCCCAGTGTGGATTCTCTGGTGGGCAATCAGCCTAGAGTTCTGCCTGAAGCATTTCCCACATTCCCCACACCTGTAAGGCCTCTCCCCAGTGTGGATCCTCTGGTGGACACTCAGGCCGGAGGGGTCGATGAAGCTTTTCCCACATTCCCTGCACTTGTAGGGCCTCTCCCCAGTGTGGATCCTCTGGTGGGCATTCAGATGGCAGCTCTGCCTAAAGCTTTTCCCACATTCCCTGCACTTGTAGGGCCTCTCCCCAGTGTGGATCCTCTGGTGCAGAATCAGGCTGGAGTTCTCAATGAAGCTCTTCCCACACTCTGAGCACGTGTAGGGGCACTCCCCAGTGTGCATTGTCTGGTGGATGATCAGGCGGCAGCTGTCACGGAAGCCCTTCCCACACTCCCCACACACAAAGGGTCGTATCCCAGTGTGGATCATCTGGTGGAGTTTCAAGCTGGAGCTCCTCCTGAAGCCCTTCCCACATTCTCCACATTTATAGGGCCGTTCATTGGTGTGGATCCTCTGGTGGGCGATCAGGTTGGAGTTGATCCGGAAGCTCTTCCCACATTCCCCACACTTGTGGGGCCGTTCATTGGTGTGGATCCTCTGGTGGACAATCAGGTGGGAGCTGATCCTGAAGCTCTTCCCACATTCCCTATACTCATAGGGCCGTTCCCCGGTGTGGGTCCTCTGGTGGATGAGCAGGTGGTCGCTCCTGCCGAAACTCTTCCCACATTCCAAGCACTGGTGGGGCTTCTTGCCATCATCAAGCTGCTGATGGACCACCACTTCAGCGCTCTGGCCAGATCTCTGGCTGCCTTCCAGGCACAGGCTGAGTCTCTCCTCCTCGGAGCACCCTGGGCTGGGTTTGCAGCCCCTCCTCTTGAGGGATCTCCGGGGCTTTTCCTCCCCAGTGGATTCCTGTGCCCTGGAGCCGCTCAAAATGGCCTCTTCCACCAGGTTCTGCTGTGAGGATTTGTCCTCCCTGGTCTCCATCCTCAGCTCCTTCCCTGGGGGAGGAAGGACAAGGAGAGGCTGGGATTTGCCTCTGTGCCACAGGGAAGGGGAAGGAGATCCCCCCAGTGCATCCCTGGCTGGACAGCATCAGCAGTGGGGCTGTGCTGCAGCTGGGGCCGTGCTGGGCTGGGAGACGGAGCAGGACAGAGGGGAAAAGGGGCACTGACTTCCTTCTCACCTGCCTCAGTGCCCTGGGGCATCTTCCTCTTCCTCACAGCCTTCTCCATCCAGATGAGGTTTGGGAATGGGAAATCCTGATTTGGGGGAAAAACAAGATGTGAGTGCATTGCCTTCAGAGGTCCCACTGGCCAAGTCCATCTCTAGAAGTCACCGGACGTCTGGTGGCCAGAAATACCTCCAAAAATCAAGGAGTCCAAAAACCTCTCCCAGGAGTTCCCTGTTTCCAGTGTCCTCACTTTGGGCTTATGGGGGTCCCTCTTCTCAGAGCTGCTGGGGGGGCTGTGGGGCCTGGGCATTCCCCCTCTCCCGGGTCCTGCTTACACAGGCTGAGGGTCTTTTGGGGGTCCCAGGGGTGAAATTATGATGCTCGTATCCCCATTTGTCTGAAATAAGCTTTGCACCTTTAACACTGGTTCTGAGAGCAGAGAGGGAGGAAGAAGAAGCACGGAGTTTGTTTTCAGAACCTCTCTCACTCCTCCACATTCCTGCTCCTCTCTTGTCTGCAGATGGACAGACAGCGGGACAGAGCCCTCCTTTGCTGTTAGTCAGTTTGAGCTAGCAGAGGAAGAGAAGCTCCCTGGACTGTGGTTTTTGGTTTATCCTTTTCTTTGGACCTGTCTAAACCTGCTCTGGATTGAACACCCAGAAGAGCACCAGGTGCTCACACCTGTGCCCCACCGGGGCTGGGCCACGGCATTTCCAGCCCCAGAGAGACTGATAAGAGACTGATAAGAGACTGAGCAAGCCATGCTACAGCTCACGGAGGGACTTTGTGAGTTTGTCATCTCTTTTGGAGCAGCAAGAGATTTTATTGTTTAATACTGTTCATTTTTGGGGCTGGTGAGTGCTTTGCCTGTTCAATAAACAGTTTTTTCCACTTCTCTCAAAGAAAATACTTTTCCAGAACCAGCTGGAGGAGGGGCCACTTGACTTTGCTCTTCTACAGGAAACACCTTTAGAGTTTTTCCTCCCAAAATTGCCCTAAGCCAGGACATTGGCTTTGAAGGTCCCACTGGCCAAGTCCATCTCTAGAAGTCACTGAGTGTCTGGTGGCCAGAAATACCTACAAAAATCAGGAATTCCAAAAACCTCTCCCAGGAGTGCCCCGTTTCCAGTGTCCTTATTTTGGGCTTATGGGGGTCCCTCTTCTCACAGCTGATGGGGGGCCTGTGGGTCCTGGGCATTCCCCCTCTCCCGGGTCCTGCTCAGGCATGCTGAGGGGGTTTTGGGGGTCCCAGGGCTCACCCTCCCCTGATTCTGTGGAAATTGTTTTTGTGACACGTGCCAATTGGGAACGGAAACAGCAAATGCTTCTATCTGCTGTGTCCAAAACAAGACACAAAGAAAGGTTTTGAAACTTTCTGACCAAATAGACAAATAAAGCATCAAAATCAAAGAAGTATAGTAGAGCAAAAGAGATGAGGCAGCAAGACGACTGATGCTTAGAATAAAATAGAGGAAGTTGGGGTAAAGCTAAGAGATATTGTAACAAAGCAATTAAAAGCTTATGTATAATAAAAAGCTTGATGCACTTGACAAATCATGTAGCAGACACCAGTGCAAGGCCTCCCTCCAGACAATCACAAGAAGGATAGCAATCAATGACCACCTAGAAATATTGTGAAATTACTGCTCCCAGCTTATTGATATTTGCTAATTTGGACTAACCAAGCATATTGGAAAATGCTTTGTAGGCTTAAAAACAGTATATATAATTTACTGAACTGTGTGTGCTATGAGTGGAGCAGTGACTCCCCAGCCACCCAGCGCTGCGTGCTTGCTTTAAAATAAAAGGTATAGAAGTAAAATTCACATTCGCTATTGAAATTTTACATCAGGTGTTCCAGGGTCCCCTTTCTCCAGCATCCCCCCACTCTAGGCACTCAGCGCTTCCCCTGCTCCCCTTTGCACTCCTGAGAGATCCAAAAGTACCCCCTTCATCAAATAAATTAAAAATACCTCTCTCAGCGACACCAAAATATATTTGGGACTCAACTCCTGTGAAAAACGCCAATCACTTGTTTTTAAAATTTTAAAAGTTTAATAGTAATAAAATGGTTCTAAAAACAGTAATACAATTAGAGTAATAATAATTTGGATAATTTGAATTAGGACAATACGAGACAACAAGTACAAAGAATTATGGATGTCCGGGTACCTTTTTCTGGGCAGCACGAGCCTGAAAAAGGGCACCGGTTAACAAAGATTAACCCTTAAAAACAATAACCCGTTGCACATTCATACACCTCATACATGATGCATAAATTCCATTCAAACACAGGATTCTGTCTGGCCATCATCAACTTCTTCCTTCTAATCCTAACAGCCCCTTTGAGGCGGGAAGAAGTTCGTTTCTTCTGGTAAGAGAGCAAAAAATTCTTTTTTCTGAAAGATTCAGGTGTCCTGTGGCTGCTATCTGATGCGAGTGCCTCATTCCTTCCTTTAAAAAAACCTCACTGACATAGTTCTTCTTTTAACTACAAAAGTTACCTTTTAATTACAAGACTACATTTATTATTAAACTGTTAACACAGCACTGCTGTCGGAACCCAACATCTGGCGTTCCCTGCTTGGGCTACTCCCCACCAACCCTTTCGGGGGGGGGGGATCAGCCCTGAAGAGCTGAAGCTCAAGAACTGAAAAGCAAAGAGGGCAGCTCCAATCTAGGACGAATTCCCAGGAGAGCACTGATAGCTCCTGAGGAGAGAAGCCTGAAGAAAAAAGAAAAAGAAGAAGAGAAAGAAAAACAGCCAGAGGAGTCTGCAAAAAACAGCAGTCACTGAGAATTACATCTCTCAGCTTCTACCGAAGACAGTTCGTGGCAGAGCAGCCCGGATCGGAACCGGAAGGCGCCTCCGGATCCTTCTCCTGTGACCTGCTGGACAGAGACGGGAGGCTTCGGACAGCTCTGACGACAGATTCGGTGAGAAGGTCAAAATATAAGAACATAATTGCACACACTCTCCCAAGAACAGCGGGAAATTTTGTCCGCCTTACAAGGCGTGGCTCAAACACATACAGAAGAGATCCCAAAGAAAGTATTAAAACAGCTATTGTTGTGGGCAAGGCTTAATTACCCACTGGCCGAAACATGCCTGCTATTCGAAGTGGGGTTTTGGCAGGAAATCAAGAGGCACTGATATTTCTTAATGACAAAAAAAGACGAGACAGCGTTAAAGCTGCTCTCGCCGGCAAGGGTAATGCTAGAGAAAAGCATACCGGTTCAGTCGAAAAGACTGGGAGAGCAACGAAAAGTTGCTCTGCATCCTCAGCAGAAGGGTGGGGGAGCAAAGCTCCGGAAAAAAAAATTATTTCTGGCCTTAAGAAGCCAGGGGGAAAGGGCTCTCGAAGAAAGAGAGCAGGAAAAATATTAAAGCCCCGGTCCCAAAACCCAGAAACCCCAGGAAACTCCTAAAGCGTCCTGAAACTCCGGAGAGTACAGGGGAGTCAGGATCGGAGGGGGGGGTGAAGGGGGACAGAGAAGGGATCGGGGGGGGCGCGGTAGCGGCGGAGCAGACGGGGAGCGCGGGTGAAGAGATACCGGGAGACACATGTCCCGGTGCGGCTTTTGTCAGCACGGCGCCGGGGGGTGGCGGCCGCCCCGGAGACGCGCGCGGCGGGCAGAACTCGCAAAAACCCGCGGACAAATTCGGCTCGAATTGCGGGGCGGGGCGGGCCCGGGTGCCGGCGGGGGGCGGGCCGTACACACCGGCGGGAGGAATGGACACAGAGACAGAGTCAGGGGCAGACCGAGGGAGGAGACCTGGGAGGTGGAACAAGGGGGGGAGAGTGACGTCAGCCCAGGAGAGACGGGGAGAGGCTCAGAAAGCACGCATGCGCAGAGTAGAGCGCGGGCGGGGGCGGGCCCGTGACGTCTCGGGCGAGGAGGGGCCGTGTTCGGGTTCCTATGTCCCAGCGGCTCCACACCCTCTTCAGACTTGGTACCTCTGGATGAAAACCCTCGGAGTCCCAGTCCCTTCCCTTCAAGGGAGACGTTCTGGTGTTCAAGCTCCATTTCCAGCTGAATTAAAAGCCAGGCAGACACGGTCTCAAACGAGATCACGAACACGGCAGTTGACAGGACGAGGGGCAGTCCAGCTCATGCTGTTGTCCGACCTGGGGAGGCCGGTGACAGCGCCACCTAGAGGGGGGCAAGGCTTTCGCTTGTGTCTCCACAGAGCGAGATCTGACGTGGGTGTCGGTACGACACGTGAAACTATTTCGAGTGCGAGAACATGAAAACGCGGATCCGAGAAACAAGATCCAAGAAACAAAGAGACGAGTACTCAGACAGGAGTCGAGACTCAGATGGCACAAGACGACTTGGAAGAGAAATAAAAAGAAACTAAGGACTTTGGGGGAATTCTCTGTTAAGGTCCTGAAAAGAAAAGCGAAACAATGATTTCACATAGAAGCGAAGCCATGAGTTTTATGATGCTTATCTGCATCATTCTTTCATTCATTGCAGTAAGCAATGGGGTAATATACCTATTAGTCAGCAAAAGCAAAATGTATGGTAGAATTCTTTGATATCTCTCCCATTTGGAGAGGAATTTGAAGGGTAGACTTCTTTGACATCTCTCCTATTTGGAGAGGAATTTTAAGGGTAGAGTTCTATGTTTTAATAATTCTACTAGTCCTCATACTTGTTATCCCATGCATATTTGCATGTTTAAAACACGCTATGAATCGGATAGCGAAAGAAGTTTTCCTAGTGCAAACAGAAGGGGGAGATGTGGGATCTCAGCACCTCAGGATGAGGGTGCAGAGCAACCAAGACCACCCTTGGGGGGCTCGGGAGTCCTGGAATGTTGCCAGAAGTGTCTGGTGGCTGGACTTTGATCCTACACAGGAGATAACATCTGTATGAGGACTGGGAGGATTTCACTGGGGTGAATGGTGAAGGGATAAGTTAGTTAGAGTATAATACACAGGGTTTAGGATTTCTGTACAGGGGGGTCTAAAGAAGTAAGATGGAGGAATTGGGGCGTGTCCTGTCCTTCTTCTTCTTCTTCTTGGCCTCCATCTTCTGTGGTGATGGTGGCACTTTGGGATTGGTCTTTACTAAAGGTGCACCGGTTAATAAGAATAGAAGGTATTGGGGAAAAATCATAAATATTGTACACGTAACTTCGGGTATAAAGATAAGTGACCGCCCCGGGGGCTCGGAGTGTGCCCATGGCTGACTGCTGTGCAGACCTCTGTTGGGCTGAAAGAAAATCTTTTAGATAAACAATTAATAAACACTGAGACCGAAACAAGATCAGAAGTCTCTCCTCGTCCTTTGAAGCGCTGGGCTGTCCAAGGCCACTCTGGGCCTTTCCAAGTCTTTGAAACAGCCAAGAAACCGAGCAAGTGGCATCCCTGAGCTATCTCCGGACATAAATCAGCCGGGAAGAGAAACCGACAACCAGCAAACATAAATCAACCATAAAACAGAGGAGAAAGAGAAAAATGGGTTCCGACACACTGCTAATCAATACACCAAAATACATATGGTAAATGTGAAAATGCCTGTATTTTATGATTGGCTTTTCGCAAATATTAAATTAATATTATATGTGTTGTGTTAGAAAGTAATGCTGTATTAATTCTCTTAAGTACCATGTTAAATATAGTTTTAGGTTATAAAAATTGTTAAAATAGAAACGATGCCACGTAGGATACTTTTTTAAAGAAAGGACTTCCAGCGAGATAGCAGCCACAGGACACCTGAATCTTTCAGAGAAAAATAATTTATTGCTCTCTTACCAGAAGAAACGAACTTCTTCCTGCCTCGAAGGTGCTGTTAGGATTCAGAGGAAGAAGCTGACACTGACCAGACAGAATCCTGTGTTTGAATGGAATTTATGCATCATGTATGAAGTGCATGAATATGCAATGGGCTATTGTTTTTAAGGGTTAATCTTTGTTAGCGGGGGTCCTTTTTTGGGCTCATGCTGCCCAGAAAAAGGTACCCAGAGGTCCGTAACTCTTTGTATTTGTTGTCTTGTATTGTCCTAATTCAAATTGTCCAAATTATTATTACTCTAATTGTATTACTATTTTTAGAACCATTTTATTACTACTAAACTTTTACAATTTTTCACACACCATAAGCACACGTACCTTTGCTTAAAACAATGCTTGCTTATTTCGAATACAATACCTGCTTGTAAGCCTTAAAACACAACACACAGAGCTCCATTCTTAAGCTTTAACCTTCCTAATATCTTCCTTGTCGGCGGAAGGGAACCAGGACATCAATTTGATCATCACAGGCTCGATTTTATTGATCAGTATGGCGGGTTAAATACAGTTAATAATGAGCTTCATACATATTGCAAAAGTTGAGCTCAGGATTGGTCAGTTACATATCAGCACCTACGCCTACTTCTACATTCCTATGGTTCTACTTTTGATACTTTCTACATATTCTTAGGATATATTCAGGACTAATCTCAACTCCCTATCCTCATGTTGCAGCAAGGTCACTGCTGACTCTTCCTTTCAGCTTGCTGACTGCTGACATTTCTCCTTCAGTTTAACCAGCGGCATTATATCAGTGTGGCTTTTCTCAGCTAACCAATTATTAATAATACTCTCCACATTTCCCCCGTTTTCTTCTTGTGCAAGGAGATTAGTTTGCCATGTTTTTGCTATTGTACGGCTGACCATGTTTTGGATACAGTTAAAGATACAAGGCAAAATAAGCAAAAACAGTAAAATTACACCCAGCAGTCCTATAGCATAGATCACAAGGTTCCTCAGCCACGTCCGAGTCCCAGGCCTTTAAGCCATTCGTCAATTCCTAAACCGTCTTCTTCCTTAAGTTTGTGAAGTCCCTGTTGTAATTCTTTTATCTTAGTGTGAATGGACACCGAATGATCAGACAGATTCATGCAACACATTCCCTCGAACTCTTCACATCCATGTCCTTGTGCTGAGAGCAAAAAATCTACAGCAGCTCTATTTTGCAAAACAGCATGGTTAACACTTTGCACATCTGCAGTTAACCTGTCTAGAATTTGTGATGTCTTGTTCAGCTCATCCCTTGCCCAGCATCCTAATTGTTTTGCCAAATTCATGGCTTTATTGGCAGATCCTCCTGGTAAGATAGTTGAAACCACCACCTGTTTGAATGTGCCCCAAAACCATGGATCTCCTATCTTGCTGCAGTCTAAGTCATGGATGCTACGTTTTTTCCTGTTTGAATTTTGACTCAGCTGCATTAGCAAGGACACATTAGGATGAAACAGTGACAATTTTCCCAAAAAACAGGGTCCACCCTGTGGTTTAGCTGGTATACCATTCCACGCCCTGTCTCCACAAATCAAAAATATTCCTGTGGCTAATTTCATTGGTGCTGTGATATTTGTGCCGTTACATTGACTGTAATGCTGTGGAGAGAATTCACTCACATTCAGGGATGAATCTAGGGTGGCCCATGTTTCTTTAGGTTGGTTTAAATTCTGAGCACCCAAAAGTTTGAAGCTAAACCATCCACCAGCTGTAGTGTTAGATATGCTGGCATTTGTACTTCCAAAAAGATCCAGTTCTTCAGGAGGAGAGTGCAAAGAGGTGTTAAGTGATTGGATTAGTAAGCATTGACGATAGCCATCACTCTGACCTGCAGTATACCCTTGTTGCACCGGCAATGTGATGTTTGACATGTTAGACATACATAAGGTTTGATTGTTTATCAAACTGCAAAATTCTCCAGGAGACCACACCGGAAGTCCCACCAGGCATGTTCGAAATGGGTTAGTGACTCCTCCAAGACTAAGACAAAGTGATGATTGGTTAGTTTGATTAGCAAGTGTTACCCATAAATTTTCCCTTGGTTGACTAAAGTGTGTTACTCCTACTGCTTCACTTGCTACAGCATTGAGCAGTATAACAAAAACAAACCTCATTTTTCTTTCTGCTTGCTTTGCTTCTCCTTTTCTTCCTTCTGCTTACATTGTTTTTCCTTTCTTCGCTGTCTTTTCCCTGGTTTGCTAGATTGTCTATTGTAAGGCTGAGTCAATTTTTGAATATACTGATCTAATTCTAAATCAGCATCCTTGCTCACAGGTATAGCATGAGGTAAGTTTGAAGGCAAATCAGCTTTGCGGCGAGCTGCTATGATGCGTGAGGCTTTAGTAATTTCAAATATTCTAAGGTTTTCCTGTATCTTCCACCTAAGATATGCTATAATCACTTGTTCTGTACTCTCAAAGAGCTGTAATCCTGTCCGTCCTGGCAGGCCAGTACTTTGTTCAAGAGCTCTAACCCAGATATGATTTCGAATCCACTTTCCAAAACAAGATGTACACCATAAATATCCCAATGACCTCTGTGGATACCAATAAACCTGATTACAATCTGCACAATGCAAAGCTACCCATGCATAGCATTTATCTTTATCCTTTTTGCAAACATAACAAGGAAGCGAATGTAAGTAAGGACCAGTATAAAATTGTGTTTCTTCAACCCAAAGCAACCAATTCAATGGTGGTGATCGCAAAGCCTCTTCAGCCTTTTTACTATATGAGGCTAACAGCTCAAGGTCTTTCTTTAACACAAGGTGTATCTTATTTCGTAATCGTAGTTCTTGTTCGTTATCCTCCTCAACAACTATATCTTCCTGAGGGTCCCACAACTGTAAAAGTGTTCTAATCATAGAAAATTAATTAGCAATCACTGATACCCCTATTCAAATGAGACCGTTCTCTTTTTTGCCTTCTTTTTCTTATCTGTCTTCAATCTTGCTGCTCCTAATTTCACTGGTCCTGCCACTTTCAAACTTAATTTTTGCAACTTATCAATGCAGCAATCTAATGCTCTATCAGGATCCCCTTGGAAGGGTCCTACAACTGAATGCTGTGTTAAAGGCACTAATTTCCTACACCTTATAGAAACTATACGTGATTTACTTTGAACCTTAATTCTATTCACAATACATTGTATTTCCCATGGATAATAAGCAAGAACCTTCTGTTCAGGAGACTCATAAAGATTTAAAGCTATATATGCGTTTTGCCCTGTTTGTCTCCTTAATTCATCTTGCCAGCTTTTTCCCCACGTATGCTCGTGTTCACAAGTATGACACCACAAATCCCGTAATAATGATTGTTCTATCCAAAAAGTTCTTTTACAACCCCCACAACGTAGAGCTATCCAGGCAGCACAATGTGGATTGTGACAGTCAAGGCAATGTAGTTTCACTGGATCTGTTAAGTGAAAAGTTGATATTGAGTCAATGAAACCAATCAACTCCTGGGCCATCCGGTAGTGACGTGTCAGTGCTCTGTCCACTGCTTCCGAGTACCCCTTCAATTGTAACAGTAGTGGTTGTAGGACTAGAAGCAGTTTCTTCCCCAGTCGCTCCCTGTCCTCCTCCGTAAGGCGACTCACCAGAGGCTGCATCAAAAACAGGTTTAGTCCACTTAGCAGGCACCCACAAAGGCCCTGTAGGTGAGGAAACACAAAGATACCCCCGACCCCAATATAATACTTTTGCAGGTTTTTCCCATAATCCTGTACTCGGGTTCTTATACTTAACCAAGACCTCTGTTTCCTTAGTATTTTCCTGACCTGACCTCGGATGATGTTTCATTGCAGGGGGGGTATCATCTTCCCCAAAAATGCATAAATGATTAATCACATACAAAACCTTAGCCAAACATGCTTGTGGATCTGCCAAATCTTGATGTTTGTCAATATACTGCTTAAGGGTACCGTTTGCTCTTACCCGTAAAGCCTTCCTTAACTGTATCAGTAACTCATACAATCGTTTATTATTCACTTCCTTAATTGCTGCTTCCTCTATTCGTTTGACTACTCCTGCAACATACATAGAGTCTGTGACCACATTTAAAGGCTCCTGTAAGTTGGACACCGCCCATACTACTGCTAACAATTCCAAAGTTTGTAAGCTATCTGCAGGGTCTGCTGTGAGGAGTTGATGCTTCCATTGTCCCTTTTCTTGCCAGGTAACAGCAGCACGCCTTGATTTCTTTCCTGCATCTGTAAAAGCTGTAATAGCTCCTTCTATGGGGTTTTCTTCTCTCAAAGGTCGAGTGATCCAGTTCCATTCTGTCATCCATTGCAAAACTCTAGGCACTAATTTACTAGTCTCCACTTTAGCAGGTGACATCAATAATGCTTCTTGTAAATTCTTTGAATTAATCAAGTACCAGTCCAAGGTTTCTTTTTCCATAGGTAATCTAATAGTAGCAGGTCCTCTACCATCCACTTCAAGAATTCTGAGACGCCCCTTTTTGATTAATGCAGCCAATTGTTCAATTTTTGAAGATATTGTTTTCTTATGCTGTAGTGGTGGTGATAACCATTCCAACACCCGTATCTCCCCCGTTTTCTTTTGCAACTCAGAGAGAGCACCAAGCAAGTGGCAAGGGCTATTCCAGATAGTAAGGTCAATGGGGTGGTCGAGTTGTCGACGAGACACATACCCTTGCTGTACACAGTTACTAATTTGCTGCAAGGCAAGACGATGCTCCTTTGTCAGGTGTACAGGAGTAGTAGGGTCCACACCTTTTAACAAAGGCCGTAGGGCTTCTAATAAGTGATTTGGTATTCCCACAATAGGCTTCAGCCACTGTAAGTCTCCCAGCAACTTCTGTGCATCATGTAGAGTTTTAATGTCCAATTGTAATTCCAATTTTTGTGGTATCACTATTTGATCCATCAAAGTCCATCCCAAATATTTCCAGGGCTTTGTAGTCTGAATTTTCTCTGCAGCAATAACAAGTGAATATGCAGCAAGAGTATTTTTAATGGTGTTAATCTGTAAAGAGGAGAATGGCTGTTGCTGTGCAAACAAAATATCGTCCATGCAATGATATATTATAGTTGCTGGCCATTTACGACGTAGTGGCTGTAATGCTGCATCAACATAAAGCTGACATAAAGTGGGAGAGTTGCGCATGCCCTGCGGAAGAGATGTCCATTCAAATCTTTTATCTGGTTCCCCACGATTTATTGCTGGTAAAGTAAAAGCAAATCTCTTCATGTCATCAGGATGCAGGCCAATAGTGAAAAAACAATCCTTTAGGTCAATAATTAAAAGTGGCCAGTGTTCTGGAATCATAGCTGGATTTGGAAGACCAGGCTGTAAGGCCCCCATTGGTTCCATTTGGTCATTTACAGCCCTCAAATCATGTATCAAACGATATTTCCCTGATTTCTTTTTGATTACAAAAATAGGTGTATTCCAAGGGCTTGTGGACAGTCGTAGGTGTCCCTTTGTATATTGTTCCTGTACCAATTCATGGGCATGCATAAGACTCTCCCCTTTTAATGGCCATTGCTTAACCATCACCGGTGTATCCGTTTTCCAGGTGAGTGGAATGGGGAAAGTCCAAGCAATGGCAATTACCCCAAAGGGTGCTGATTAGTTAACACCACTCCCAATTGTGTTAAAATGTCCCTTCCAATTAAGCAGGAAACTGTAGGAGGCAGTTGAACAATTGAAAACACAGCAGATATTTGTTGATTCTCAATGCACACAGACAAAGATGGCGACCTGCTTGCCAATGTAAATCCTCCCACTCCTGTGAGCATGTTTGATGAAGGAAATAGAGGCCAATGTTGTGGCCATGCTTCTGGAGAAATGATGCTAGTATCTGCTCCTGTATCCAATAATCCATAAAGGGTTATGCTTTGATGCCCTTAGGTAATTTCAACCTTTTGCTTTGGTCTATTTTGTAAATCCACAGTTAAAAGTGTAACACCAGTAGAGCCAAAACATTTTTCATCCCGTGCTTGCCCAGTAAATGATTGCATTCCTGATGTCATTTGTGACAGTGGTACCAATTGAGCAATGCGTTGTCCTTTTGTAATTTTAATCGGAGGATAAAGGGTGTAAGCCATAATTTGTATTTCCCCTGTAAAGTCCGCATCGATAACACCAGGCAAAACAAATAATCCCAACATAGTTATAGAGGAACGTCCCAGCAATAATGCTCCACATGTACGTCCATTTAATATAAGAGGACCCTTTACTCCAGTGGGTATCCTCTCAGGCCGGTTCGTCCTTAGTGCGACGTCTACTGCTGCTGGTAAGTCCAAGCCGAGGCTCCCGGTTGTTGCGGGTTGCAGACAGAAGGTAGCAGCAATGTCACGGCAGCTGCTGGTGTCTCCGATGTCACGGCGGCAACTTGTGTGATGAATGGTCTCGAGCCTCCTTGCGTGAATGCCAGTGAGCCATTTCGGAGAGAAGCAAGAGCAGCTAACACCTGATTTTGAGTGGACTCTGCTTGCTTTTGTAACCCTAATCCTAATTCCTTTAAGGCTTCTGCTATAAATGCCTGTGAAGTTGTTCTATCGATAAAATTTCCAAATAATTCTTCTCTACCTTGTTTAATGCCCATATAAGCCGGTAACCCTCCTGGCTCTTTAACCATATCTATTGCAGCACGCACTAACCACATAGACTCTCTAAGTTTATCTGCTCCCGATATCATCTGTGCCTCTGTCCGCAAATATGCCCCTAAGCCCATCAGCTCCTCTACTGTTACTCCATGTAATAGGTCTCCCTGGGCTCGTTGTACAGCAACCGATTCATTTACCAACGCTTGCCAATGGGCGTTAAACAATAACTGCTGATGCTGAGTGAATATCAACCGAACTATTCCTCTTAAATCATTAGGACATAAAACCTGAGTATTAAAAAGATAATCTAACATTTGCCTAACAGGTTCACTTTTTACTCCAAACTGACTAACCGTAGAACGTAGCTGAGTTAACAGCTTCCAATCTAAGGGAGTATATTCTGCTATATTATGCGTAAGGTTTCTCTGTGCATCATACTGTGGTGTGTATGTGACTGGACATGCAAGACTAGAAGCTATTTCCACCGCCTCACCATCCCCCATTTGCATTACTTCTTTCGCCAAAGCAGCCCAAGCTTCCCTCCTCTGTTTAGCCATCTCCCCCCATGGATCACGGTGCGCCCCTGGGATGGGATCTGGCTCTTTAAGGGTGCTATGCTGCTGGCGCTTCGGTGCAGACACCGAGGTTTCGCACGGGGAAGGCAGTGAAGCAGGGGCTGGCTCGCGCGGGGGAAGCGGCTTCCCCGCTGGAGCTGACAGTGGAACCAGAGCCGACTCAAGCGGAGCCGGCCTGCGGGTGCAATCAGCCCCCCCGCTGGAGCCGGCTCACTCGGGGGAAGCAGCGGAGGCAAGGCTGGCCGCGGAGGCGAAGCTGGCTTGCTCCCACCCCCACCATCCGACCCGCTTGAAGCTGGTGGCGGAGGCAAAGCTGGCTTGCTCCTACCTCCACCATCCGACTCGCCCTCCCCCTCTGACAGGAAAGGTGCAGACGGTTCCACTGCGCCTATAGAGAAATCCTCCACACCACTTTGCTGGGGACTCTTAGGCATAAGTACCTTAGTTACAGAAGGTGCCAGGGGATCATCTTCATGACCATACCCTATATTCCTCTTATGAGCTTCTGTTGCCGTTTCTGCTGCCTTTCTCTCAGAGACCTGCTGAAGTAACGTGTTATACACCACCCGCCATAACTTCCCGAATTTCTTTGCTGACTTATCATCGTCTAGTATTGTATCCCACAATATTTCCCCAAACATCTTCCACTCTGCTAGCTCATGAACTGTATGAGGATTAGAAAAGATACCCTTAGCATGGCCATAAGCTAATAACTCTGGTAACTCCTTTTTTAAATCTATCCCTTTTATCCCACGCCGCTCTAAATAGGCGGTAAATAAATCATATGCCGCTTGCCTATCCATACCTATTAATCAGCGCGCGCTGTTGCAGCTCTCCAGGCTCCGGCGGACACGTATTGGCTTAAGTCACAGTTGTGAACCTTAAGGGTGCTTCAAATTCCGGCACCGTCCCAGCTGCAAGGACCCAAATCCAACTTCCTCGACCGTGGCGTAATCCCTTTTTCTTTTAATCCGAGAAAAAGGGCAGAGATTCGGTTATGCCCGCATTCTCCACCATTTGTCGGCGGAAGGGAACCAGGACATCAGTTTGATCATCACAGGCTCAATTTTATTGATCAGTACGGCGGGTTAAATACAGTTCATAATGAGCTTCATACATATTGCAAAAGTTGAGCTCAGGATTGGTCAGCTTACATATCAGCACCTACGCCTACTTCTACATTCCTATGGTTCTACTTTTGATACTTTCTACATATTCTTAGGATATATTCAGGACTAATCTCAACTCCCTATCCTCATGTTGCAGCAAGGTCACTGCTGACTCTTCCCTTCAGCTTGCTGACTGCTGACTTTTCTCCTTCAGCTTAACCAGTGGCATTATATCAGTGTGGCCTTTCTCAGCTAACCAATTATTAATAATACTCTCCACACCTGTAGCCTACTTACAGTAGTCGTTGAATATCTCTGGTGCATCCAAGACCCGTTCTGGCTTTGAGGGAATATATCTGCTCTTCTTCCTGCTCAATCCAGGTGCCATTTTCTGACTGTAGAGCACTTTCAGGTTATTCTGATAGTCTGTGTGCAGGGGAACAGGTTTGTTAACCTGAGTTAGTTTCCTCCCAGCTGAGTGCTGCTCACCCAACTAGGAATCCCTTGGAGTGAAAATAAAGTCCTAAGAGAAACACTCACAAGCCTGCAGTGCACTAAAATCACTGGCAGAATGAACTGCTGAGCAGGGGTGAGCTACAATTTCCTCATTCATGGAAACAAATTTAACAAACACTTGGGTTTTTGAATCCCATTATATTTAGTTGCAGTTTAAGCTAGAAAGTGCACAGCAGAGGCTTTGATGCTCTTACAGACTTCATGAACGTTTGGAACCTGCAGTACCGGTAGCTGTCACCGACATCTTTCCATAAAAATCCTTTCTTTAGGATTTTTCCCCCTTCTGAGAAGCTGTGGCCTCAGCAACAAAAGGTAAACAATGGTTATCTGCTGCTGGGGAATGCAACAGGTGGATGCATGATCAGTCTTGGGTGAATGTTTGGATTTACTGACCACTCACAGCGGAGCTGGGTCTCACCCTCTGCTGAGAAACAGCCCTTTGTTTATTCATTCTTTTCCTATTCTTAGCTTAGCTAGCTTCTGAGAACTTTCCTTCTATTTCTTTTAGTATAGTAATAATGTAATATATATCATAAAATATTAAATCAAGCCTTCTGAACATGAGGTCAAGATTCTCATCTCTCTCTCCACCCTGAAGACCCTTGCAAGCCCTGTAACAGGTGACCAACTGGCAGTCATAGCAACTCTCCTAAATAAATTCACTTTAACTGTTATGCCCTCCCTCGACCTCAGGAACCTTAAGAAAGGAGACTCCAGCCTGTACAGCTCTCAGAAACCAGTTGATTTCTCCTGTGACCACACACAGAGCCTCTGTGTTGCTGTTCCCCTGACCTGATCCCTCCTGCTGATTCAGCTCACACGGAGCCTGTATCATACCTTCTGGAGCATTCTGTGGTTTTCCTCTGAGGTGGAGGATCTTTGCCTCTTCCACATCAAAACCATTCAGATTCACTGCCCAGGCTTTCTGTTGCTCCTACAGAGACAAATCACCCTCAGTGCAATGCATTTAAAACAATTCCCACACTACAATTTAAACAGACACCTAAGTCCCCTTCTCTTAGAATCTGAAGATGTTTGACTGTGCTGCAAGGGTCAGTCACACAGAGGCAGGTCAAAGCAGTTTTCCTCAGACTTTCATACATTGTCCTGCTCACATTTTCAAACAATGGCAAATTCAGTGTCATTGCCAGAGGGAAAAGCCACAGCCACAAAGCGACCATATGCTTCACAAACAGATTTCAGAACACAGTGTAAAACATTCCAGAAGTGTTCCCGGTGGAGACCTTGTCCTAGAATAGCTACCACCAGCAGTTTCACTTTGCATAGGCTTACAGCTTTGTGTTTTTGTTGCCTGCTACATTTTAAAGCCTCGTTAGTCAAAAGCTAAATTTTGCTACCAGAAGCAGCATAGGCTTCGAGTGCATGGCAGTCTCTACAGCTTCAGTCTCATCCTAGGCTCCTGAAGCCCAGAGCTGCAAGTAGTGATGGCTGGGACTTGTCAGTGCCGTGTGCCCCCTTGATAGAACCTATTGTTCACTGCTCTGTAAAGGGGCAGGAAGGCGTAGCAGTTATTGAAGTAATTGTAACTTAGCAACATGCTCACCTTCTTGGTAGGGGAATCCTCAGCAGGGTCATTCTCTTTGGTTAGGAGGAAATTTGCCATCTCCATCTGCATAGTGCTGCGTTTGGGAATGTAGCGATCCCCCCCAGCCTTTGTGGGGGTGCTTTGAATTTTGGATCCAGATTTACCTGCATTCACATATGAAAATATTGTCTTACAGCTATTTAACAGCCTGTATTAGAGCTTTCACGGGAGCAAACCCAACACTCTTCCACATCACACCCACCAGACAAGTAGGACTCTGAGGTCTCATGCCACCCAGTCCCAACTAACTTATATTTTCCTCCCTGCCACCAAGTTGGTTAGGGACTGTGTGGTGCAACTCCTTGGGTCTAGTGCAACAATTCCAGAGTCCAGAGATAAGGGGAAGATACAAAAACGCTCACAGGATGTAAAGCTGTCAGCTGACAGTCCTGCCCACACTCGTCCTAGCATACAGCTGTGCCAGCAAGGCTCAGCTGGGTGAACAGCAGCTGGCCAGCCCCAGTGCTCAGAGCTCTGCCCCTCATGCTGGCAAGGAGGTGGGTGGCTGTCAGGAGCACAGCCCACCTCCTCCTGCCTGAGCAGCAGCCGGTAGGGCAGCGTGGCAGGGAGCCCAGGGCCCCATGGCTACGGACAAGCAGCCTGGGCCAGGCTCCCGCACTCAACCTCTGCCGCCGGTGGCCGGCGCTCACCGGGTGTCTTGGATGGCGTCTTCCTGGGGCTGTGGGAGCGACATGCCGGCTTTATGGGGGACACGCCAACAGGGCTGGGCCCGGGGCCGCTCTCCTTGGCCTTGCGCTGCCATGGCGCAGGCGGCGCGTTCGGGATCAGCGTGTCCAGCTTCAGCAGCCCGTGCAGGTCCGCCTCCAACAGGAACTGCGCCGTGGTCCTGCGGGCGGGCAGGGTGAGCCGTGCCCACCGGCCGGGCTGAGCCTACTCCGACTGCCCCGCCGGCCTCCCCACCACCGGACCGTGCAAGCGCTCCGGCTGCTCCTCCCCACTAAGGGACACCCCCACTCTCCCCAGCCGCTCCTCAAGACACCCCATCAGCCGATACGCCCTCCCTCCGCTTCTCGGGGGTCCTTGATCAGGCAGCACCCCTTCCAGCCGCTCTTTGGGGCTTCTTCCGATAAGCAACATTCTCCCTTCCCCTGCCTTTCAAGGGCAATCTCGTCCCTGCTCTTTCTCCTCCCCACCGTGCTTTGCCTCTGCCTAGTGCCTCTGGGGCTGCTCTTGGCCAGGCAGCCTCAGTGGGAGCCAGCACTGGCTGCAGCCCCAGCGGGGCCCCGGGACAAGGCCCAGCATTTAGGAGGCCAATGAAAGCTCTGGGCAGCAGCAGAACCCTCAGCAGAGTTCTTTGGACAATCAAGGACTGGCCACCCCTACACTGCAACCTCACTGGGAATGTTTTCTGTCTGACGTAGACTTTCAAAAGAAGCTGTTTGAGGGAAAGGTGAACTAAACACTCACCCTTTTCTCTTCCATCAAGTCCATATTCGGGCACAGCATAAGATGAAGATAAGCTGCAAAACAAGCAGGCCTGCCAGTAACCGTAGCCAGAAGCCTGTTCCCTGACAGAAACCCCTTCCAAGGCCCTTCTGGGAATCAGGAACATGTGCTGTGGTTCCAGCTGCACCTGTGGGAGCAATGGGGAGCGTCAGCCCGTGCTGTGCTGCACTGCTGAGCTGGCAGCACGGTGGATGCGGGCAGGACGTTCTCCATTTCCCCAGAGCTGGGGCCTGCAGGGACCTTGCTGCCCCTTGGCACAGGCTGTGCCACCCAACAAAGCCCAGCAGGCCGAGAGGAGAGCCCCGGCGCAGCAGGAAGCTGAGAGAAGGCCCTGCTCTAGAACGGAGGGAGTTCCACCAGAAGCAAACAAAGATGGTAATTTGAAGACATTCCCACTGTGCTCAAAATTTGTCTGAGAAGATTAGGACGTGAGCTTGTCAAAAATCCCAGGAAATATCTGGGAAAAGGTTTTATGTATGTTGGTTGTGACTAGGTACAAAGCTCCTGTGGGAAAAGAGCCTCTGCAGCAGGCTGGCTGGCTGAAGGGGTCTTACTTCTTCCTAGAATAAAGATTACCACTGAAATGCAATTTTATTTTTTATTGTATAAGGGGAAAATATTTTCCAGACCTCTAAAACCAGTTTCAAAAATACAGATGTGTTGTGGAAAAAGGAATGAAACATATGAGGATTTCTCTACACAAGAGATATTTCTAAATATTTTTAAAAATGAAAAGTGAAGACAAAATGAGGTCATTTTTTTGGATTCTAAAACTACTTTAAAAAATCTTTAAGTACTATAGGAATTGGGAAGAAATATTTGGGGGTGTCTGTCTACAGAAAAAATATTTTGAAATATTTCTACAAATTTCTAATATCTAAAAGTGAAAAATTAAGAAAATGGGGTTGCTTTTTCTCGGGAGCCACATGCTGCTGCCTGCCCACTGGGCTCCCCCAGCCCTCGGGACCCCGCCGCTGGTCACAGCAGCCCCTGCCTGGCTCCTGCCTGCCCACACCGTGGGCATCCACGGCTGCTCCTGGCCATGGAGCTCAGCCAGTGGTGCTGCCGGCCGGGCTTTGCTGCTGCTGCCACCCAAACACTGGGGTGACGGCACCTTCCCTTTAGTGCAACTAAAGAAAGGGCCATCACCTGGCCTGGCAGAGAGCGGGGATAACTTCAGTGTTGTTTAGAGGGCAGGCCCAGGGGGCTCAGGGGCAGAGGAAGGGACATGTTGGACTCAGGAGGGGCAGGAGGGTGCTGGGCTGCTCCTGGGGTCTATAGAAGAAGTCGGGACAGGACAGAGGAGGATTAAAAAAGAGATGGAAGTAGCTTGGGGATATACATGGGGAGAGGAGGTGGCAGTGGGATATCCAGGAGAATAGGAGATTTCCTTGTCGATGGCTGTTCTGCAGTCTTCTTCTCAGAACTCATGACAGGGCTGCCCAGGCCCTTCTAACTGCTGGAGGAGGTGCTCCTGCTGTTTGGGTGTGACATGCAGCCACCATCTTAAAACTCCTGTCCAGAGGTGGAACTGTGGAAAGAAGAGGTGGCTGGGGCCCCAGCTGCCAGTGGCACACAGGGAGCCTCCTGCACAGCCGGGCCCAGAGCTGGCAAGGCTCCCCAGCACGGCTGGAGCTGCTGGCACAGATTGGCCCAGCTGCACAGCTGTCCCTCAAGGCGCCGGCCCGCAGGTCACGGCTCTGGGCAGGCTCCCTGGCCAGGAGCGGGCCCCAGAGCGCCTCTGCCTTTCAAGGGCAATCTCGTCCCTGCTCTTTCTCCTCCCCACCGTGCTTTGCCTCTGCCCAGTGCCCCTGGGGCTGCTCTTGGCCAGGCAGCCTCAGTGGGAGCCAGCACTGGCTGCAGCCCCAGCGGGGCCCCGGGACAAGGCCCAGCATTTAGGAGGCCAATGAAAGCTCTGGGCAGCAGCAGAACCCTCAGCAGAGTTCTTTGGACAATCAAGGACTGGCCACCCCTACACTGCAACCTCACTGGGAATGTTTTCTGTCTGACGTAGACTTTCAAAAGAAGCTGTTTGAGGGAAAGGTGAACTAAACACTCACCCTTTTCTCTTCCAGCAAGTCCAACTTCGGACAGAGCATAAGATGAAGATCAGCTCCAAGACAAGCAGGCCTGCCAGTAACCCTAGCCAGAAGCCTGTTCCCTGACAGAAACCCCTTCCAAGGCCCTTCTGGGAATCAGGAACATGTGCTGTGGTTCCAGCTGCACCTGTGGGAGCGATGGGGATCGTCAGCCCGTGCTGTGCTGCACTGCTGAGCTGGCAGCACGGTGGATGCGGGCAGGACATTCTCCGTTTCCCCCAGAGCTGGGGCCTGCAGGGACCTTGCCACCCCGTGGCACAGGCTGTGCCACCCAACAAAGCCCAGCAGGCCGGGAGGAGAGCCCGGGGGCAGCGCAGCTTTTTGGGCAGTGGCTGCTTGGAGGGACACGGGCCACACCCATCCCTGAGCAGCCCCTGCCAGCCCTGGCCCTCCCTGCCCTGTGACAGCTCCCCCCGCCCCAGGGCACAGAGTCAGGCCCTGTCAGGACCCAGTGCAGCCCCTGCCCAGTCGGGAGCCAAGGCTGGCTCTGGCCCTGGGCTCGCGGCAGGGCTCCCGCTCGGGGCTGCTCCTGTGCCTTGGGCCTCGGGACACTCAGGGCCAGCTCCAGAGCAGCTGCAGCGGGAGGGACGTTGGTGCACGAGTCCCCTTTTCCCAGGGCTCTGAACGAGCTCCAAAGGCACCTCCAGCTTTGCCGGGCTGTGCAAGGGAGGCCCTGGTAGAAGAAGAAGAGCTGCAGCCACACAGCTCTGCCAATGGCTGAGCCCTGCTGAGCCTGGCACAGCAATTACCTTCTGTGCCTGTGCCCATGCCTGTGTTTGGCTTGGACTTCCTTCCTGCAGCAGGGGCTGCCAATCGGCCTCTGCTTTGTTGGGGAAACACCTCCTTCTGTCCTAACTTTTGGCCCATCACTTGAGAAACAAAAAGTACACCTTAAAAGATGGAGAAATTCTCCATTTCTTTAATGGCATGTTCAGAACGTCATGCTTATGCAAAATCGGATAAAATCAACAAATCATCTGGGCTTTTTCAGCTGGGCCATGGCCCACCGTCCTTCAAACACCTGCCAGTGCTGAGCAGAAGTTGTGAGTGGATCGTGCAGGGTGAGGGCACACACATGCATGGCTCTGTCCTGGCACCTGCAGCGATGCCCCCCTGGCCGAGCTTTGGGCTCTGAGCTGGCAGGTCTCACAGGGGAAAGGCCTTGGCGTACCCTCACCATCTCCCAGAGGCTCAATCCTGAACATGGGCTGGGAATCCAGATCACCTTTAGCAACAGGCTCAGCTGCAAAGAAAGGCAGGACACAACAGCTCCAATGGCACTGCTGAAGATTCTCCTTCAGGCCCGAGTGGCAGTGAGGGCATCTGGGTGATTGGTGCCCTCCAAGGCACTCCCTTGGCTCTGCCTTCCACTCAGGAGCAGGGCCAGGGGGACCTCGTGCCTGCAGTGGCCCCACACTGGGATGGAAGGAGCCCCTTGCGGGGCAGTCGGGGCAGAAAGGACTCCCTGGAGCAGCCAGCAGCTTGAAACCCAGCCCCAGGCAGGGCCAGGGCTTAGCAGTGGCAGCAGAAGCAGCTCGGGCTCCCTGGGGGCTGCAAAGGAGCTGAGAAAGGCTCAGCCCTGGGGCACAGCCCTGGGCCCAGCCCCTTCCCTCTCTGCTCTTCTCTGTGGCTGCACAGAGCACACAGAAGGACACAGTGCCATTGCACACGGGAGGAGGATGGACAGCCAAATGCCCCTTCCTCCCACTGACAGCGATCCCGTGGGATCCCTCAGGGCTCCAGAAGGGAGCAGGGTAAGGTTTCCAGAACTGATCTACCTTCAGTGAAATTTAAGGGAACTGGCTCATGGTAAGCTCTTGGCATACTGACACAGATTATTCTGTCAGGAAAGGTACATTCAGAACATGCCTCCAACATCTGACAAGGTCTTCAAAGCACCATTCACCAGCATTTCCAAGTAATCCAAGTCATAATCCCAGTCGAGGAGGGATCACAGATGCTACAGAACCATTTCCATGGTGTGTTGGGATCCCCTTCTCCCTTGGGGAATTGGGGACTGCAAGGGGGTGGGGTAAGGCTGTGGGAGCCTGTGGCTCCTGGTCACTCTGTACGCTCTTTGCAGGTCCTGTGCAACATGCCTGGAGGGGCAGCTGGAGCAGCCCAGGGCCCTGGGGCTCTCTCCCTGCCACACAGGAAACCCTCACTAAATGCTTGGGGAAATCTGCAGTGCCACAGCTGTCACTCCCAACCTCCGTCCCTCCCTCCTGCTTGCCCACCTGCCCATGGAACAGCTCCCACAGCCCACGGGCACATAGCCAGGCCCTCTCAGGACACACTGGAGCCTTGCTCTCCCCCTCTGCCCTTTCCCCACCACGGGCACCCTGTGCAGCCGCTCCCAGGTTTCGGGACATGTCTCCCACGGAGGGAGCCCAGCAGGACAGCTCAGTACCCGAGTGCCCTGAGCCTGCTCGGGACAATTCCTCTGGGCTGTGCCCATCTTATCCGGGCTGTGCCCGCAGTGCCAAGCAGCAGAGAGGGCAGCTCAAGCCTCAGCAGGGCTCAGGCCCAGAAGCAGAGCAACTACCTCCTGTGGCTGTGTCTGGCATCGCCTCCCTTCCTGCAGGAAATGCCACCTTCAATAGAGCCCCTCTGTCCATCCCTTGAGAAAGGAAGAGGCACAGCTGGATCAGATGGAATCATTGCACATCCAGGAGGTGGCCTGTTCAGGAGGCAATACTTGTCCAAAACATGGATAAGGATCAGGAAAATTGATCTTGGAAGGGCATTAAACCAAGAAACAAGTACTTCAAAACCCCTGGAGGTGGCTGCCATGGTGAGTTCCCTGAGGTGTCAAAGGCCAAGCCACACCCATGGCTGCTTTCCCTGAGGTGTCACAGCTGCAGCCCCAGCCCCATGGCCGGGTTTCCTGAGGGCTGGCAGTCCCAGTCTCGCTCCATGGCTGGTTTCCTGAGGTGTCACAGCCCCAGCCCCACTCCAAGGCCGGTTTCCCTGAGGGCTGACAGCCCCAGTCCCGCTCCATGGCCGGGTTTCCTGAGGGCTGACAGCCCCAGTCCCGCTCCATGGCCGGTTTCCTGAGGTGTCACAGCCCCAGCCTCGCTCCATGGCCGCTTTCCCTGAGGTGTCACAGCCCCAGTCCCACTCCATGGCCGGTTTCCCTGAGGTGTCACAGCCCCAGCCTCGCTCCATGGCCAGTTTCCCTGAGGGCTGGCAGTCCCAGTCTTGCTCCATGGCCGGTTTCCTGAGGGCTGGCAGTCCCAGTCTCGCTCCATGGCTGGTTTCCTGAGGTGCCACAGCCCCAGTCCCACTCCATGGCCGGTTTCCCTGAGGGCTGACAGCCCCAGTCCCGCTCCATGGCTGGTTTCCTGAGGTGTCACAGTCCCAGTCCCACTCCATGGCCGGTTTCCTGAGGTGTCACAGCCCCAGTCCCGCTCCATGGCCGGTTTCCCTGAGGTGTCACAGCCCCAGCCCCACTCCATGGCCAGTTTCCCTGAGGCCTGACAGCCCCAGTCCCGCTCCGTGTCTGGTTTCCCTGAGGTGTCACAGCCCCAGCCTCGCTCCATGGCCGGGTTTCCTGGTCGCTTTGAGGTGCTGTTCCTCTCTCTCTGTGGAGATAGTAGAGGCCAAGGAGCTTGCAGAGCAAGCCCAGAGCCACGAGGGCTCTACTGCCTGCTCAGCCCTGTGTGAGCTCTGCTCCTTCATGCCTTCTCCTCCCATTGTCAGGTCGCACTGACACTCGGCCTGAGCCCAGTGTTCCCTTTTGGGGCCAAGGGAAATCTCTGCTCCTGCCTCTGGCACAGGGTGCTCTGCCAGCAGGTCAGGGAAGGAGACAGCCCTGGAGAGAGGCATGAGCAGTGGAGGAAAGCCAACATCACTGCAGTCTTGCAAAAGGGCACCAAGAAAGAGCCAGGAAACTGCAGGGCCATCAGCCTCAGCTCCATCCCCAGAAAGGTGACAGAACAGCTCCTCTTGGATGCCATCTCTAAGCCTGTGGAATAACAGGAATGGAAACCATGCTTGACCAATCCCATAGCCACCTGTGCTGCAGTGACTGGCTGGGCTTGTGAGGGGAGAGCAGTGGTTGTTGCCAGCTGGGACTTCAGCAAGGCTTTGTCCCTGCCTCCCATAACAGGCCCCTGAGGCAGCTCAGGGACAGTGGGGCAGAGAAGTGGACAGGGGAGCTCCAAACTCAGGTAGCTGTGAGCTCAGGGCGCCGTGCTGGGCCCAGCCTTGTTTGCCTTATTCCCCAGTGACCTGGCAGAAGGGACAGAGTGTTCCCTCAGTGTTTGCTGATGGGACAGAATTGGGAGCAGGGCCTGAGGCACCACAAGGCTCTGCTGCCCTTCAGTGAGACCTGGAGAGGCTCGAGAGTTGGGCAGAGAGGAACCTAATGAAGTTGCACTGGGAAAAGCCTCTAGAAGAGCTTCAGGCTTTGTAATTACCAGGCAACAGAAGTGTTTTAGTATAGTGGAGTCTATAACGTTGTCTTGTAATGTCCAGTCAGGGAAACCACTGCGTCTCTGTATGTCATAGGACCAGTCACTTGTATGTATGTCAAGAAAGTCTTTGGGAGAAACATGAATGAATTCAGAAACTTCCCCTGATATTATTTTGGATTTTCACGATTTTCTGGAATGCTGGGTGAAGTGTAAGGATGCCAAAAGGAAAGCGAAAGCAAACCAATAAATCTTTAAAAACTCAGAAGCCTCTCCTGTCTGTTCCTTGAAGAAGTTGCCAAACAATGTCACTTTTGCAATCCTTTGAAAGATCTTATAGGAAAAAGCATTGGCCAAAAGTGCTGCCCAGTGTTTCTGAACAGCAACATGCATTTTGTGTTGATGCAAGGTTTGTACCAGGGTTTGGGGTTTTTGTGTGTGCTTTGAATGTGAGTCTTTGCAGGACTATTAATAATTAGACCATGTACTGAAGAGAACATGTTACTGTGTTGTGCTGTTCAGTGCTGAAGAGGGTTGAGACAGAGCAGGTAGCTCTGTGTATGTGTGTAACTTGCATGAGCAGCACGGGAGCAGTGCCCAGGGCCTGGAGAAGCAAACGGGTTCCCGGTGCTGAGGACAAGGTGTCCAGAGCTCGGGATTGTCCGGCCAAGCTCTTCTGGCTCCTTGTGCTTCGAGACCTAGCCGGGAGCCCTGCAGAGCCCTAGGTGCAGCTTCCTAACTTCCCCCCTCTTCCTCTGCCTCCTCCCTGCCTCCAGGGTAAAGGCACTCCCTGGCATTGCACTGGCTGTGCCTCCCTCCTAGACCAGTGAAGGGATCGTTTCCCAGCCAAGGTGGCTCTCCCATGGAGACAGGAAAATGGGCAAACTCCTGCTGCCCCAGCATCAGGCAGGTGCAGTGTGTCCTTGCCTGTCAGTCCCTGCCCTGCTTCCCAGAGATGCCACTGATTGTTCCAGAAGTCATGGATCTGCATTTCCAGGAGCATGTTTGCAAAGACACGAAAGAGAAAAATTGACAAGAATTGTTCGTGCTTCTCTTCCTAATTTTTTCCAATGTATTTTCTAGTAGGAAAGCATGGACCAAACTGGCAAAGTTCCTATAATGTAGGAAAAGCATCCTCCTGTATTTGACTTGAGTTGAGGACAGTTGCAAGCTCTCATGTCAAATGTACACAGAAAATTCTCAGTGAATTTTCTGTCTTTCTGCTGAGTCAGTATAAAAGATGACGCTTCTCAGAAGCTTAATACTAATTTTTCCATTTATATGGAAAGTCAAAGTTGTTAGTTCATATGATGGCAGGATAACGGAGGCAGCTGTGGTGGTGTCCAGGTTTATCTCCTGTACCCAATGGTGATCAGCAGCAGCATCAAATCAGGTTCATCTTAGTTTTCTGCAGACAGGTCTTGATGAAAACATCAGTTCACCTAGAGCAGGGTTTGAATCCCTGTAGTGCAGCTGACTCCGCACGGGCTCTCTGGGCCACCGCCTGCCAGGGGCAGGAGCAGAAATTTCCCTTGGCCGGGGCCGGAGCCCTAGTGTGGCAGTGCCTGAACAGCACCTCCCTGCCTACAGTGCCACCCTGGATGGCTGCCCCAGGGCCTGGCATTTGACCCTGCACTTGCTGCAGGAGTCCTGGCCCTGCTTCCACCCTGAGCAAACGCTCGGACCATTTTAGAAGCTCGGTGCCCAAGGGGGCCGCCACAAGTGGTTGCCAGGGACCTGGGGCCATGGCTGCCCCGATTTTGGGTACACGGTGCTGATGTCAGAGTGGCCATTGTGACCTGTGCCACCAAGGCCACAAAAGAAAACGCGGGGCTCAAGCCGAGTGTCAGTGCGACCTGACAACGGGAGGAGAAGGTAGGGCGGGGATGTGGCTGCCCAGGGACCAGAGGGGCCCCACACCTCGGGGCTCTGGGCCTGTGCTGCAGGCTCACCTGCCTCTCCCTTCCCAAAATCACAGAATCAGCAGAGGAACAGCCAGAGGACACTGCAGTGTTACTCAAGGCGACGACGGGAGGAGAAACAGACAGGAGCAGGGCTCACGCAGGGCTGAGCAGGGAGTAGAGCCTCGTGGTTCTGGGCCTGTTCTGCAAACTCCCCCCCCTCCCTTCTTTCTCCCATAGACAGAGAGGAACAGCACCTCGAAGTGACCACGTCCTTCGAGGAGATAGACTCAGCGTAGACAGCCGCCATGTCTGACAGAAAGCAGGAGGGTCCTGGTGCCAGGGAGCCAGGTGAAGGCAAAGCAGCTCTCTGATAGCTTGGCCCAGGGGCTCTTGTGGTAGCAGGCAGCGTGGGGATCAGAACAGAGGCAGGGGGAGGCAGGAGCTGCTCGGCCATGCCAGGGCTGGGAGCCTCCTTCCTGCCCAAGTGGGGCCCAGCTGGGCCAGGGGGCAGCTCCTGGGACAGCCGTGCCCGCAATGGCCCCTGCTCTGCAAGGCCTCCAGCGCTGCCCATCAGCCAGGCAGGGACAGAGCAGCCTTGGGGCCGATGCTGCTGCAGGCTCAGAGCCCCGAACAGCTGCTCATGCCCAGTGCCATTGGCTCTGTCCCCTGCAGCCTGCATGCTGTGTCGCCGTGCCGAGGCTGACCCGGACATGTGCGGTGATAAACTGCAGAAGGGTGGGCTCTGTGCCCACGTGTTCTGCATGGTGAGTGGCTCCGGGCGCTCCCTCCACCTTTGCAATGGGCAGCTCCTCCCGCCCCCTCCTCATCAGCTTCTCCCCTTGGCTGCAGTTCTTCGCCACTCTACTATTTCGGCAAGAGACGGACCACGGGGGACTCATGGACTTTCTCCCTCGAGATCTCCTAATTGCAGTGCGGCGGGCGGCACAGAAGGTGAGAGCCTGACAAGAGCAGGGAGATTTGTGCCTGGCGAGGTTTGCCAGAGCTTAGCCCAGACTGCAGGAAAGAAAGGCCGGCCCAGCAGTCGGGACAAAGTCTGGCTCCCAGCAGCTCTGGCACAGAGGCCCTGGCACAGCAGCCTCCCTCCTCCAGCTGGCGGCTCTGTGGGCTGGGAGCCGGCAGCGGCCACGTCCTGCGCCCTGCCCTTAGCCCTGGGGCTGCCTGGGGAGGCCTCGAGGCTGCTGCTGCTGCTGCTGCTGCTGATGCAGCTGCTTGGCTCTTTCCAGCGCTGCTGCGTCTGCGGCCAGAGCGGGGCAACCATCATGTGCTGCAGGGAGAACTGTGACAGATGGTTCCACTTGCCCTGTACCAAGGAGGGCGGCTGTGTCAATCTATACGTTACTCCGTTCAGGTACCTCATCTCTCTTTATGGCCACCCCTGGGGAATGATCCAGCATTTCTCACTTTCCCCATCCCTTTGCCCCCAGCTCTTTCTGCCCTGAGCACCGTCCAGAGCAGGAGGTGGATGCGACTCCTGAGCCGGACACCGTTTGCCCCATCTGCATGGAACCTGTGGAGGACAGAAAGACCTTCACAACATTGGTGTGCCCAGCGTGCAAAAAGGCCTGGTTCCACAGGGACTGCATCCAGGTAGGAGCCCTCCCCTGAGCCCTGGGGCACAGCAGGTGCTCAGCAGCAGCAGCAGCAGCAGCAGGGCCTCGCTCACCCTGCCTGTGTTTGCCCTGCAGGGACAGGCCTTGCGCGCTGGTGCTTTCTATTTCCAGTGCCCCCTGTGCAGAGACAGTGGGGAATTCCCTGTTGAAATGTTCATCTTGGGGATCCGAGTCCCCTTCAGGTTGGTGTCCTTCTGCCTGGCCCACCAGCCAGGAGGGTGCAAGTGCTGTGCTGTGCCAGGCCCTGCCCCAGGAGCCCTGGCCCTGCCCTGTCCTGTGAGTCTGGGCTTCAGCTTCACCCCCAACTTTGAAAAGCGCTGGAGAAAGAGCTGGGACACCCTGGACCTCCGTGAGGGAGAACAGCAGAAATTCATCATCTCTTCCTTTCTCCATCAGACAGCCGACGTGGGAGGACAACGATGCCTTCGCAGATCTAGGAGTGAGGCACGGCCAATGCAATGCCAGGGATTGCCTTTACCCTGGGGGCAGGGAGGAGGCAGAGGAACAGGGGTAAGTTGGGAAGCTGCACCTGGGGCTCTGCAGGGAACCTGTGTCTTGACAAGGGCTCAAAGCAGGAAGAAGCAGAAGCGCTTGGCTAGACAACCACGTGCTGGTACACTTTTTGTTCTCAGTGCTATGAGCTTGTTTGCCTCCCCAGGCCCTGGCAATTGCTCCTGTGCTCCTCCTGTGCTGCTGAGGGCACCCACAGGCGCTGCTCTGGCCTGAGGAACAGCACACAGAGATGGGAGTGTGACAGCTGTGCTGGGCTCGGAACATGTATGAGTCAAAGTCCCCGGTGTCCCTGGGCTGGGGGCAGTGCCCAGGCCGGGCTTGGCAGAGCGCAGCATCCACTGCTGGAGGGCTGGAGGCACTGCTCTGGCCTGGCTTGGCCGGGGCCTGGGTGATCTTTGACATTCCTGCTTGCCCTTACAGCCTCCAGGGATGAGACAGAGCTCAATGGCCCCAGGCCGGCCAGACAGTCAGGACTACAATCTGCTCGTGGCTGGTCAGAATCTGAGGCCATCAGCCCCAGCTCCCACAGCCCTGTGCCATTGGTGCTGGTTTCCCCACCTCCATCTCCAGAGATGGGCAGCCACAGCAGGCCCCAACACGCAGCATGGCAGCAGGCGCTGCCATCTTCCTCACTGGACACCAGCAGCATCAGCAGATCAAGGGCAACACGCAGCACGTCCCCTGACCCTGAGGACAGGGTCCATTCCAGACGTGCTGGGCCCAGCCGCAGGCGAAGCTCCTCTCGCCGGCAAAGTCGCGCCCAGAGTCCACCTGTCCGGTCCAGGAGTCGCCATGACAGGAACAGTAGGACAGGGCCAAGGGCTGAGAGGCCCAAGCAAAGGGAGACACCATCACGGACATCCCCCAGACGCAGGTGCTCCCGCCAGCAAGGTCGTGCCCAGAGTCCACCTGTCCGCTCCAGGAGTTGCCATGACAGGAACAGAGGGACAGGGCCAAGGACTGAGAGGCCCAGGCGAAGGGAGACATGGTCAGGGCCATGCCCCAGACGCAGGCGCTCCCGCCAGCAAGGCTGGGCCCAGAGTCCACCTGTCCGCTCCAGGAGCTGCTGTGACAGGAGCAGTGGGACAGGGACAAGGGCTGAGAGGCCCAGGCGAAGGGAGACATGGTCAGGGCCATCCCCCAGACGCAGGTGCTCCCGCCAGCAAGGCTGGGCCCGGAGTCCACCTGTCCGCTCCAGGAGCTGCTGTGACAGGAGCAGTGGGACAGGGACAAGGGCTGAGAGGCCCAGGCGAAGGGAGACATGGTCCGGGCCATCCCCCAGACGCAGGCGCTCCCGCCAGCAAGGCTGGGCCCAGAGTCCACCTGTCCGCTCCAGGAGTCGCCGCGGCAGCAGCAGTGGGACAGGGACAAGGGCTGAGAGGCCCAGGCGAAGGGAGACATGGTCAGGGCCATTCCCCAGACGCAGCCGCTCCCGCCAGCAGCGCCGGGCCTCGACTCAAACTGTGCGGTCCAGGAGTCGCCAGGACAGGAGCCGGAGGACAGCAGCAAGTGCTGAGAGGCCCAGGCGTAGGGGGACATGGTCGGGGACATCCCGCAGGAGCAGCCGCTCCCACCAGCGACGTCGGACCTCAACTGGGACCTCCAACAGCAGCACGTAGTGCCGTCATCTTTTCTTTCTAGGCCGTGTGTTCCTTGCCAGAAGTGAAGGTGAGAACGGTCAGTGCAGGGACCCTGAGATGTGCAGCTCTGTGGGCAAACCCTATTAGCTCTTGATGTTTCTACTGGCAGGAAGAAGTCTGGGCTAAATACCTTGATTTCTGTGTAACTGTGTATTCAGTGAAAAGTCACTTAAGGATGTGGCTAATTAAAAAGGACTCTTGTTCCTGCCTTTAGACTTCAACCTCAGATGTTTCCCCACTGCTTACCCTTGATAATGAACCACTCCTTAATGGGCTTGGATATGCTTAGGGAGACATTCAGAGCAAGGTGGCTCTTAGGGAAGCTGTGTCCGAAAAGGACGTGTGCTGTGTTGCTATCCTTGAACAATCTCATTTCAGTAAAGCCAAAAAAAGAAGAAAGAGATGAGACACTGCCTCACTGTCTGAAGACAACTCCTACACCATTGCTGCGGATTTGAAAGAGGCCTTTCAAAGAACAAACCAGAATAGACGGTATTTCCTCCGTCTATTCTGGTTTATTCTTTGAAAGACCTTCAAAGAGCAAACCAGACTGAGGAAATACCCTGGGACAAAGAGGATGCACAGGACTCTGCCCCAGATGACCATTTGGGACCTTTGCCTGAGGATGATGCAGCTCAGGAGACGAGTTACTTCAAGTTTTCTTTCTTTGGAGGCACAGAGGAGTTGGGCATCAAAGAAGGTAACAGCAGAACCCTTCTAACAGTGCCATTGCTAAGGAAGAGCTTCTGGCAGGCACTGTAGGGCAATATGGTGTAAAAAAGGTCAGGATGCAGGGGATTTTCAGCAACAGAAGTCAGTAATTAGGCAGAAGCATTTTGATCTTCATTTCTGCTTGCTAGGGTTGTGGTAGATTATTGAGAGGTGCCTCATGCTTGCATCTCAGGAATTCTGAAAGGCATGCTTTGAGAAGGCATTGGGGGTTTTTGCTGAGTGGTGAAAAAGCTTGTTCTCATGCCCTGAATTCCTCAAACAGGGAAAAAGGTGACACACCAGTCATATCAAGTTTCATAGGAACTCACAAGGCTTTTAAGGAAATGTGCGTTAATGTAGAGGGAGGAGCAAAGTCCGAGAGCTGGCCCCAAGATCCATGAACATTCTGTTTGTTACTGAATTCTACTCTTGGACCTTTAGAAAAAGGAAATGGAATGACACATGATCATTGGGGTGTCCTAACCTTAGATAAAACGAGGCCGTCTGAAATGAAGATGAAACAACATTAACTCAAGTCCCAGTCATGTAGGAGAGAAAAGAAACCCCGTGAAGTTACCCAAAATATTAAAAAACCCAACGCAACAGCACAAAGCAATGAGCCCCCCAGACTTGCGCTGAACTGAAAAGGTATTCAGTGTCTTCTGAATGCAATGAGAAATGTTTAAGAATACATAAGGGATCCCTGGAACAAAGTGGAAAATACAAAGTGGAGCAGAAATGTAGCTTAGAAAATCTGGCAGGGTCAGATTCTGTCCTTCCTAAATCTCTCTTCTCCACTGTAAGTATTTCACGTGAAAGGAGGAATTCTTCCTGATGATTAGAGGAATAATCTGGTTTTGGCTTTTTTTCTCTATTGGTGCTGTCATTGCAGAGCCTCACGCGCTTGGGACAATAAAGCCAGTAAAAGCCACATGGCAAGAGGATCCACGTTTCCAGGACAGCAGTTCTGAGGGTGACGATGAGCCTGAGATGTCAGAAATTGAACAGGACCAAGAAATGCAAGTTGCATTTCTCTTTGTTGTCTACTTGGCTGTAGTAGTTGGATGCTGTGGGAATATTAATAGCAGCACTCAGGGAATGGGAAACTGACATTGCACACCTCTGAGCAATGAAAGTCATCTTAGAAAACCGTTTGTGCTGCACAGAGTCAAAACTCCCAGCAACCCATTGGATGTGAATGGGAATATGGAAAGAAAGAGCAGAGCACAGGAAATTAACTGGGTCATTTTGGTTTGACCAACTCCAAACTGAGTTTGGCCAAAAGCCAAAGACACAGTCAGTTTTCTCTTTAAAAGAGGATTTGGAAAATAAAAAGATTTATTTGGTTTCTAGGGAATAAAGCTTTTCAATGTATGGCATTTCTCTGAAGCACTACAGGATTAACTTGTGTTCATGAAATTTGATAGTACAATTTAGGATGCTCAAATCCCTTTGTCCTTTTCTAGGTTTCTTTCTTTACCATGCACAGGAAGTGCTAGAGTTTTTTTTTTTTGTTCTCCAAAGATGATGAACGCCTAAGAGGTATGATAGAATTTCTTTACGCTCTTTTATATTTTTTTTTCCTTTTAAACCCTTCCTGTAATTCAGTGAGGAGGAAAAAATGCTGCCTAGTTATCAAAGTTTTCTAGTCAAAATTTGCCACCCTCACTTGTGATCCAAGTTGCGGTAGAATCCCGTGAGAAAGTCCTGGCAAAATAAAGGTCAACCAGATTTTCTGGCTTTCTTTTCTTTCAGACAATTACCGAATAGGAATCTGGACTTTTAGAGTTTACCAAAAACTTAGTCCCTTGACAGCTTCTGTAGACATTTCGGATCCTTTCGGGTATTTAAATCATCTTTATCTTTTTCCTCTCTTTCTGGTGTTACCATTAGAAATGAGGAGTGTTCTTGTCAGCCACATATGTCCCTGTGGTTCTTTGTTCTAATGAAGCTGGGGTTTCGCTTCTGAATCCAGTGAATTTTGTATTTAGAAACAAAGAAAACAACATCCAAAGGAAACATGCACAGTCCCCAAAACCTGCACAGGCCACCAAAACAATTGCTGGCTAGATTTTGTAGAATAGAGTCTTAAGCTTAAAGGATGTGCCTTCCATGAGACTGATTCCATAACTCTGCTGAAATGCACTGCTGTGTTCACACAGTTACCAGCCTGCAATCTTCCAGGCAGCCTGATTTACAGGGTGTGTTGAAATGGAGAGCTCAGGCCTCAGCAGGCCTCAGTTCTGGGGGAAGATGTGGGGTGCTGGTGCTGAGCTTCTAATGCAACAGCTGCAATTTCACTGCAATTCAGATTGCAGCATGTTGAGGGAAAGTGCTGCTGCCTTTGATTGTTCTTAGCACACCAGGCTGCAGTAGGGAACATTTCTGCTGGAGCCAAGGCGTGGTGGGGGCAGGAGAACAGGAAGGATGTGAAGAATTGATTTCTGATTTTAGTGCTGTGGTGGTCAAGATTGTTAGAAGTAGCAGCACATTCACAAGTGTTTAAGGCTATTAATTGGATGTTTCTTTTGTGCAGAGGGTCCAAGTTATTTTGTAGATTAGTAGAAGTCAGTGAAGAAAAAGAGGGTTAGGAAGACAGACGTAGATTATTGCTTGAGGTAAGTATGGAACATCTGTTCCCTGGTAAGTCTAGGTGAAAACTGAGCATGGGGAGGGATTGCAGGTATGAATGTGCATGTAAAATTAAGTCAGGACCTCGAGAAGAGCTTTAAATTTGTGATGAACAGGGAAGAGAAGTTTTTTAGTGTAGCGGTGTGTATAACATCCTGTTGTGTGGTCCAGTCAGGTAAACCACTACATCTTTGTGTGTTACAGGAGCAGCTACTTAAGTGTATGTAAGGATAGTGAATGTAGAGACTTCTCCTCATAGTGGATTCAAGAACTTCTCTTTAGAATTTGTTAGATTTTCATTATTTTCTGGAACGCCAAAGGAAGCATTAGGATACCCTATAGGAAGTGCAAGCAAACCAATAAAATTTTTACTGATTAGAAGCGAATCACGTTTGTTCCTTGAAGGAGTTGCCAAACAAGGTTACTTTCAAAATGCTTTCAAAGGTCTAACAGGGATCAATATCAGCAAACCCTGTTAGGTCGTGTTTGGGAGCTGGGGCTGAGGCTCTCGTGCCCTGGGGAGCCATGGGAAGGCTCCAGGCCTGAGTGTGCGGCCAGGCCAGGGCCATTGAGCTGCAGCCCATCCCTGGTGGATGCAAGGGCAAGCAGGAATGCCAAGGGACCCCAGGGCCGGGCCAGGCCAGGCCAGAGCAGTGCCCCCAGCCCTCCAGGAGCGGACGGGCTCTGCCAAGCCCAGGGCCGGGCCAGGCCAGGCCAGAGCAGTGCCCCCAGCCCTCCAGGAGCGGACGGGCTCTGCCAAGCCCAGCCTGGGCACTGCCCCCAGCCCAGGGACAGGCGGGTGCTTTGCCCGAGGGCTGGGACCAGAGCAGCAGAGCTGTCACAGCCCCAGCTGGTTCTGGTCTGCGTGCGGCCCAAGCAGGGCCCGTGGGTGCCCTGGGCAGTGCAGGAGCAGCACAGGAACAGTTGCCAGGGCCAGGGGAGGCACAGGGCTCAGCCTCTGCACGGTGACACAGCATGCAGGCTGCAGGGGACAGAGCCAATGGCACCGGGCATGAGCAGCTGTGCGGGGCTCTGAGCCTGCAGCAGCATCGGCCCCAAGGCTGCTCTGTCCCTGCCTGGCTGATGGGCAGCGCTGGAGGCCTTGCAGAGCAGGGGCCATTGCGGGCACGGCTGTCCCAGGAGCTGCCCCCTGGCCCAGCTGGGCCCCACTTGGGCAGGAAGGAGGCTCCCAGCCCTGGCATGGCCGAGCAGCTCCTGCCTCCCCCTGCCTCTGTTCTGATCCCCACGCTGCCTGCTGCCACAAGAGCCCCTGGGCCAGGCTGTCACAGGGCTGCTTTGCCCTCACTTGGCGCCCTGGCACCAGCGCCGTCCTGCTTGCTGCCAGACATCGCAACTGTAAGCAGATAGTCCCTTTCCAGGAATGACGCAGTCACCTCCAGGTGCTGATCCTCTCTTTCTGTGGGATAAACAAGAGCTTGGGGCGCTGCCATGGCAGGGCTTCCCTCAGCTGTCGGCACTTCCAGCCCGGCTCTGCCAGGGGCTCTGGCAGTGCCACGGCGCACGGCAGCTCTGGCATGGCAGCTCTGCACTGCAGCCTCCGCCAGCAGCCAGATCTGCGGGCTGGGACTCCGCAGCGGCCGCACGCTTCTCCCAGAGCCCGAGCAGCGGCGGCTCGCTCCCAACACCGAGCCGGGAAGGCGCCGAGGTACAGCGCGGGCTCGGCTCTAGGCACGAACCGCCCCGCCCCTCACACCCGCCCGCCCTTTCCCGCCCTCTGGTCCCGCCGCGCGGCGCCCGCGCTGTCGAGGCGACTCTTGCCCACAAGGAGGCGCCCTGAGCCCTGCAATGGCGCCGCGAACCTTCTGGCGCTCTGGAAGGCGCGGGCCTGGACCTGTTGCAAGCTGGGCCCTACGTCCCATTTCCTGAAGAAAACATATCCTGTCATGCCTGGGCTGTCCGCACTTCCAAGCCTGATCAACAGGAAGAGACATTTAACCTGTGACACTCATAGCAGCCTACAAGCTCGAAGTGATGGCCAGGTATTAGAAAAGCAAAGTAGTTGTTGCTAGAATTGTCTTTAAGACTCAGGGCTGGGCCCGTTTCACTGATCTCAGACCCAGAGGGAGGTTGACAAAGCTTGGGAAGAAGGATGCCATTGATAGTGGACACAAAGGATGCAGAATTTAGGGGCCATAAGGACATCTGCTAGAACTGCCAAGTTAAGGAAAACAGTCCTAAAGTTGTCTCAGCAAATATGCTGAGCTGAGCACCAGCTGGGTAAAAAAGAGTGTGATGTTTGCAGGCAATGGGACTTTGGCACCCAAATTATCCTGGGCCTGGCCATGGGATGGTTCTGGTCACCAGAACACATGAAAAGACAGCATAATGCAAGCACTGGGCATTGTGCTTCATAGAACCCAGACAAAAAAGCTGGGAAGACTCTGCTGTATTCTTGTGTGGTATCTACCCCTTCTGTTCCTTCTTCTTCTCAAAATATATTGTAAGCCTGATTAAAAAACTTACTTAGAGCCATGGTCAGTGCCATATTCTGAAAACTTACAGCTGACTTACAGGTTTAGTATCTCACAGAGCAGGTTTGAGGCCCTGGAATTGGAGGGACAGACAAGTGATGAAGTGGGCAAAAGTCCTTCTGGAATAGAGGAGCACCTAGGGCAGGTCAGGCAACACCATGCATGGTGACCACCTCTGTTCCAAGGAAAGGCAGGGTCCCTTCAGGCCTTCCTAAAAGCATCCCAAGGGAAGGTTTCCATCTCCCCTGCCCTCTTTCCTTGACTTTAGCTGAATCTTTCTCTCACTGAAAGACAGGAAGCTCAAGTGTGTTAGGAGAATACTGTGAGCATTGGCAGCGGTGAACAGTCAGTGTGAAAAACGCCAATCACTTGTTTTTAAAATGTGTAAAAAGTTTCATAGTAATAAAATAGTTATAAAAATAGTAACACAATTAGAGTAATAACAATTTGGATAAATTGAATTAAGACAATATGAGACAATAAAAACAAAGAGTTACGGATGTCCGGGTACCTTTTTCTGGGCATCAGGAGCCTGAAAAAGGACACCCATTAACAAAGGATTAACCCTTAAGAACAATAGCCTGTTACATATTCATATACTTCATACATGATGCATAAATTCCATTCAAATACAGGATTCTGTCTGGTCATTGTCAACTTCTTTCCTTCTAATCCTAACAGTGCCTCCAAGGTGAGAAGAAGTTCATTTTTTCTGATAAGAAGGCAAGAAATTCCCTTTCTCTGAAAGATTTAGATGTCCTGTGGCTGCTATCTCGCTGCAAGCCCTTTCTGTTAAACAAAGCATCTTACATAGCATAGTTTCTATTTTTATAACCTAAAACTATATTTAACACAGTGCTTAAGAAAATTAATACAGCATTGCTTTCTAACACAACACATATAATATTCATTTTAATATTTGCGAAAAGCCAATCATAAAATACATGCATTTTTCACAATCCCCACTCTTATTCTTTGTAAATCATTTGGCTTGAGCAATATTTTTTTTCTACTTATATCTTCTGGACTATGCTGGTAAAATAAAACACGGGATTACACAAGAAAGAAATATAAAAACAGTTGTAACACAAATGAAAGGTCTTAATTTCTTCTAATACATTACCCCACCAGCTAGATTTTAACATTGTTTTCTAATTTTTGGACTGGTACCTGGGTTGTTATATGCGTATATATTTTTCTTTTTGATTTCTTTTGCTTTTGCTAGAATGACTTTTCTGTGGTCATCAATTTTCAACGATCTGATATATTGAACTTTCCACAAACACCCCCTTCTTTGGCCAATAAACAGTCTAAAGCGAACCTTTCTGATACCCTACAGTTTTTGTTTGGCTTAGCTGACTTAATGTTAACTCTAATGCCTGGGCAGCCTTATTTGCTATCATTTCTATAACTGCTTGGAGTCTTGTAATACAATTCAACAGATAATTTGGAGTCAATACAGAGTTAGATTGCTGTGCTGGTTTTACCTTTTCCTTTATTATTTGGGGTTTTTTTTCCAAATCTTGAACCGCATCTTCAAGATTAAATTTAAAACAAATCCATCTCTCTCCTTTTGGACATTCAGTTCTAAATCTATTGCCACTTTTTCTTAAGTTTCTTGTAATCTAATAATTTACTCTGTTTTGCCTACAAGTTCTTAATTTGGCTGGGTTATAACAGTGGCTGTTGACATAGGTGTGTGTAATAAAGGAGGAACTTTGGTTTCTTTCTATGTGATGCTTTCTGTAGCATTTGTGACACAATCCTGCTGGTATCCCGAAAGGGAAAAGACAACAAGTGAGTGCCAGAAACAGGAATAACAGAGGTCCAGTATGGCTTATACTGCCACCTCCCATGCCTGTGAGGTTGCAACCCACAGCAGGTTTATTTGATCTTCTTGGTGGTGAAATACAGAGGCCAATCTGGTCTTGCCCTCTATTTTCTTGTCACTTTCTCTTAACTAATTGCTAGGCAAATTGTTTTTGACACTCTTTAACTGTGGTCTCTGACTGTTCCTCAGGTAGCTCTCATTTAACAGGCACTAATAATTCCCATCCACAAAACCAAGTCAGTACTTTAACACTTTTTGCAATAAGAGCATAAATTTTGTGAATCACAACACTAATTACTCTTACAATTTAAGCATTTACTTATAACCCACCTAGCATGTCCAGTATTGGAATGAATCAAGTAAAGTTTACTAATGGAAATAGTAATTCCCCTTCTCCCTTGTACAATTCTAGGGCTAAGGTCAGAATACAAAAACGTTCTTGATCTTTCTATCTGAGGTATTCCTCCCCCAAGGAGATGTTTTATTCAGGCAGTGCTCAAATCCAGTGATATAAGCATTATCTTATTTCTTAATTCAGTGTTATTCTTTGTACATTTCTTGGATCATTTGGGTTTTCTCAAACCATTACCACTCAGTCCCCATTGGAAAGTCAGTTCAGTATCACCCGGTTTAAATATGATAGTCCGTTCCTCAAGTTTCTTCACAAGTCCTTTGATTCTGCTGGCAGGAATTCACTCTCTTTCCGTGATTTTGATTGTTGCTTCAGTAGTACCTGGAAAGGACTTCTTAATAGCATAGATAATAAAAGAAAGATAATACTGCATTAACTTTTACGATTCGCTTTCCTTCTAAACTTTCTGGGTTTAGCTAAAAGCTTTCTCTACAGCAGCCTCTTCTTCAGGAAAAAAGCCTTCTCGTTAACGGCAAACAAAACACACAAAAGAAAAAAAACCAAAAAACTTCTTACTTAAGAAAAACAAACCGCTTTGTGAGGTTTGGAGAGTCAGCAATCTCTGCTTTGATTTTATCTTTTAGTGCTAGTCCCCCCTGCCCCTCTTTTCACAGCCCTGCTGTCAGTGCTGTTCTTGGCCCTTCCCCCGGTGCGGCCCCTTGGCTGCAGGGCCGGGGCAGGGGAGAGCAGCCCCGGGCATGGGGACCCTGGGGGCTGCCCTGGGTCTCTTTTGCCCTCTCCCTCTCTCTCTCTCTCTCTCTCTCTCTCTCCCCTTCTCTCTCTCGGCCTACTTCCAGGCTGACGCTGCCATCCTGGGCTCGGCACCCCGACAGTCTGGGAGCCCCCCGGCAGCTCTGCCCCGGAGCCAGCCCGCTCCTGGCCGCAAACCTGTGTCCTCTGCTGCCAGCCCCGCCCGGGGCACCTCCATGGATCGGTCCCTGCCGCGGCCCCCGAGACCCCGCCGATCGCAGGGAGCGCTCAGACACCTCCCAGCCTTGACAACCCCAAACCTGGCGTGCCCAGGTGCTCCTGACATTCTTTCTCTTTCTCTCGTCAACTTATCCTCTTTTCTCTTCAAGGAGGGCCCGTTCTGCTAAGGCTTTTCCGGACCCCAGTGTGGCATTGAAAAACCTCTTAACAACCATGTGTTAAGATACTTCTCTGCCTTTCATGCAAAAAACTTGCATTCACACTTCTGCTCTCTTCTAGCACCAAGATGTCATCACTTCACATTCTAACATCTCAGAGTTTCCTAACTACTTCTCTACTTCAACTTCTCTCTTTCTCCTCTCTCAGTTGTAACCCTTATGGGGTCGATATTTATTCTTCCCCTATTTCTTTCTCCAGCCCAAACTTCTTTGTTGATTTTTTTTTCTTCATCCTCTTGGCTTAATTTCAAAACTCTAGCTGTCATTTTCTTATTTTCTGATATAACTCTTACTCTTAATTGCACTTGTAAGACTCTTCCCAATAAATTGCTACCTGCCCCTGGGACCAATAACACATCTCCCACCTAAATTTTAGTTTCTTCCCTCAATTACCACATCTTTAATGACCAGAAATGTAAAACTTCCTCTTTTTGCCCCTGTTACTTTCACTATATGTTTGCTCACACTATACCCTTTTGGAACGTTTAACAGGCAGGTTTTCTCTGCCCCTGTGTCTATAACAAATTCCAATTCTTCTTCTTGGGGACCCACTTTTAAAGTTATCACAGGCTCCTGATGGTATTTGTTCCCCCCCAAAAAAATTAAAGCCTATGACTTTTTTTTTTTTTTTTTTTTTAATGGGCCCATTTCTTTAAAGATTTTCAGATCTTCTGCTTACTTAGGACCATTTTCCTTTTTCTCTAAAGTTTGTTTATCTATTTAGTTGGAGTTTTTTCTTTCCCCTCTAAAAGCTGTCTCTCAAAAATCTTTTGTTTTCACATTTCGCCTTTGATATGCTGTCTCATTTATTCTCTTGGTTATGTAATTACAATAACTGTTCATGTGTTTACTCCCCTCCTCATTATTTTAACCCCATTCAGGAGGTACAGTTGGCATTTTGTCTTCTCTGGGGGTCCCTGCAGATTATCTTTTTCTTAAGCTTTTATTTCAGTTGCTCTGATTAATTGGTTTTCTTCCTGAGAAAAATATTATTTTCATTACCAACCACATCTGTTCTCAAGTATACATGTTTGGACCTAAAAGTTGGTCTAATTGTTCAGCTATGCCTATGGGATTCTCCAAATATCTCTTTTATTTATTTCTTAAAATTTCAGACCTCAGACAAAGTCAAAGAAGCATTTACAAACTCTGATCCATCACCCCCCTTTGAGAACCTCTCTTAATGGAAATAGACCAATCTCTTTATCCCATTCTTTTTGGATTTTTATCTTCTACAGCCTTTCTCACGTATTTTTAGGAAGAATCAGGAGAGGGCTTTCTTCTAACTGATTTTTTAGTGTTTCAATAAAGTGATTCCTTTAGAGAGTTTCCTTAAGCAGCCGGAGCTGTGGTTACCAAGGGAATGGAGCTCAGGGCAGGACGGGGAGGCTCGGCACAGCTCAGGGTCTGGGGGCTCCAGAGGCGGGGTCTGCAGCCGGGATGGCCCGAGGGGATCGGCACAGCTCAGGGTCTGGGGGCTCCAGAGGCGGGGTCTGCAGCCGGGATGGCCCGAGGGGATCGGCACAGCTCAGGGTCTGGGGGCTCCAGAGGCGGGGTCTGCAGCCGGGATGGCCCGAGGGGATCGGCACAGCTCAGGGCCTGGGGGCTCCAGAGGCGGGGTCTGTGGCTGGGATCGCCCGAGGGGCTCGGCACAGCTCAGGGTCTGGGGGCTCCAAAGGCGGGGTCTGTGGCTGGGATGGCCGAGGGGATCGGCACAGCTCAGGGTCTGGGGGCTCCAAAGGCGGGGTCTGTGGCTGGGATGGCCCGAGGGGATCGGCACAGCTCAGGGTCTGGGGGCTCCAAAGGCGGGGTCTGTGGCTGGGATCGCCCGAGGGGCTGTTCCTGTGCAGACCGAGCTGGAGCGGGGATCGCCCTCACTCGGCTCACGGGGGCTGATCCGGCAGAGACAAAGCCGGGACTGACCCCGGCTGCAGCGGCGGGAGCCGACAGAGTCAGGGCAGCCGGGGATAGGACAGACGGGACCCCCTCGGTGCGATCAGCGCGGTGACCACGGTGCACACGGCAGGACAGACCCCCACCCCCGGCAAGAACGCGGGCCAGGCGGCCGGACCGGGACAGACGGACCGGGACAGACGGACCGGGACAGACGGACTGTGCCGGAGCCGGCACAGGGGCTGGGAGGGCTGGTGCGAACGAGTGGGGGAACGAACGGGAATGGATGAGGTAATTTGTTCTCAGCTCTATACTTTCCCCGGTTTGCTTTTTGGGTGCTTTGAAATGGTCGACGAGCTAACTGACGACCTTCTCATATTGTTTTTCTCATCACCCTTTTATTTATCTTTTGGCAAATTATACATGTTTCAGGTACTTGTTTTTTTACTCTAAAAGTCTCAATGCACCCATAGTTCTTTTAAAAAAATGATCACACCTAGCCTGTGTATCCCACCGGGCTTTTTGATACACGTCCTCTGCTATTCCCTCGTAAGCGTTTTATTATCTAATTGTCTTCCATATCAAGATGTTTCTATTTCCCCGATTTATCTTGTTCGCCACAATCTTGTTTTAATTCCCCCCCCCTTTTTTTTTCTTCATTTGGAGTTAATATTAACTCTTTCAGCTCTATTTTCTGCTGCATCTTTAGCTTCTTGATCTGCCAGTTATTTATTTTATTTCTTCTTATTTCTAGGTCTTTACCTTTTGGTGTCCTTTAATATGTACTATTGCTATCTCTCTTAGGTAATTGTAATGCCTCTAAAACCTCGGAAATAAGTTTCTCATGTACTAATCTTTTTCTTCTTTAATTAAGCAATCTCCCTTTTAAAATTTTTCTTAAGGTATGTGCTACTCTAAAGGCATACCTTGAATCAATATATAACTCTTTTGTGTTAAATTTTCTAATGCTGTTTTTAAGTATATAATTCACAAGTTTGCATGTTCTTTCTCATCAACTTCTGCATACCCTGTATTTTGCAATGAGTTGTATTTCTGTTTGTTAACATAACTCCCAAAGTGCTGTCTTGGGGTATTTCTGTTGGTATTTTTTTTCTGCTTTTCTTTTCCTGTATCCACCTTACTGAATTTCTGTCTCATTTTTCAGTTTTCTATCTATTCGTCCCCTGCTTCTGTTTTTCACTTTTTACTAACAACTTAAATACCACTTTTCTTTCAACTACTTACACCCAAAAAAACCCCTTTTTCTCACACTGCTTTTCAATACAATCCAACTCCCTCCAAGGAGATACGGTAAGGCTTAAAATGCACAATCGACATTACCTATACTTTCATTCGTCTACATTCACTCACTTTTATTTCTCATTCACTTTCACACATTCCTTCACACTCTCAAGACACAGAGTGGATCCTTATTGCTAGAAAATCACAGGTCCTTGTGGCCCCCTCTTTCGCTTTGGGGTTTACCTCCAGGTCTCAGTGTCACCAGGCCCCCTAGAAGGGCCCTGACTCTGGCTGCCTCTGGTGCCCGTTCCCCTGTGAGGCTGTCTGCGTGTCTTTCACACTCTTCAGCTACGGCCCCTCACACGCCCAGGGAACGCTAGCTTGGTTCGCAGGTCACTCGCTCCTCTTGGGCCCAGAAGCCCCCACCCAGCCGGGAGCTGCAGCCTGGTGTGCAGGTCACTCGCTCTTTCCACACCTCCCCCTTCCCACCTGCCCAGGAAGTTGAGGCTGGCTCTGTGTGTGTCTCACTCTCACACACCACAAAACAACAATAAGGTACCTTTTACTTTCACATCGCCTATTACAAGTTTAGGTGTTACTGGCCAGTCCCGGTGCTATTGGATATCCCTCAACCCAGCTGTGTTATCCAACCCCAAATGCTCTTGGGCAATTTCTCCCTCAATCCTGTCGTGTTGTCCAACCCCAGATGCTCTCGGGTAATTTTCCTTCAATCCAGCTGTGTTGTTCAACCTCAGATGCTCTTGGGCATTTTCTGTCCCTCAACCCAGCGGTGTGGTACAACTACAGATGCTCTTTGGCATTTCATTTGTTCTGCTGTGTTGTCCAACCCTGGATGTTCTTGGGCATTTTTTTATCCCCCAATCTAGCTGTGTTGTCCCACCCTGAGTGTTCTCGGGCATATCCTCACTCGGACAGAATTCTGCTCAACCCTGCTCTTGGATGCTCTTGGAATATAAATCCCTCAACCCAGCAGGTTTTTAGGAGCCCCTCCTGTCCTGTTTCCTAGTGGATTGGGCTAGGAAACCTTGCTCCCCACCACCGAGGGGTCCAACCCCTCCCTGAGACCCAGTCCCAGTCACCCCCGGGGATTCTTTCACTCTCTTATGAGTCGCTTTGTCTCTTTACTGGCCGCTTTTCCAGCGCAAAGTCGGAAACGCAGCGTGGGAGACTCCGCACTCACTTGGCAGGTCTGGGACAACCAGCCCGCCTCTCATTCACACACATTCATCCCCCCGTACCTGCCCCCCGAGAAATACTTACCAATCCTTTTTCCTTCCCGGGTTCTTCGTGCGCACTACTACTCTTAGGGGGCAAATTACAGCAGTTGTAGGGACCCTTTTCCCGTTCTCTTTGTTTTATTGTCTCCTTTTGTCCACAGATCGTAACCTGCGTCTGTCGGTCACTTCAGGGGAAGCAGAGCGAGGCTGCCAAAGAGGGCAGGGCGCGCCTTCCCCACTCTGACTCTCCCAAAGCACCGGCAGCGAGGAGTTAGTAACCATCCTCTGCTACCAAATTGTGAAAAACGCCAATCACTTGTTTTTAAAATTTTTACAGTTTAATAGTAATAAGATGGTTATATAGTAACACAATTAGAGTAATAACAATTTGGACAAATTGAATTAAGACAATATGAGACAATAAAAACAAAGAGTTATGGACGTCCAGGTACCTTTTTCTGGGCATCACGGGCCCAAAAAAGGACCCCTGGTAACAAAGGATTAACCCTTAAAAACAACAGCCCGTTGCATATTCATACACTTCATACATGATGCATAAATTCCATTCAAACACAGGATTCTGTCTGACCAGTGTCAACTTCTTCCCTCTAATCCTAATAGCACCTCCAAGGTGGGAAGAAGTTTGTTTCTTCTGATAAGAAGGCCGTAAATTCTTTTTCTCTGAAAGATCTAGGTGTCCTGTGGCTGCAAGTTATCTCGCTGCAAGTGTCCTTTCTTTTAAACAAAGCATCTTACATAGCATAGTTCTATTTTAACAATTTTTATAACCTAAAACTATATTTAACACAGTACTTAAGAAAATTAATACAGCATTGCTTTCTAATACAACACATATAATATTCATTTTAATATTTGTGAAAAGCCAATCATAAAATACATGCATTTTTCACACCCCATTCCTGGACATCAGGGCTCTCTGCTCCCCTTTTCCCGGCCATCCCATGGCTCCCAGCCTCCAGACTGGCCATTGGCTTGACCCTGGGATGCCCTGGAATGCCTTGGTCCCCCATTCCTGCCTTTCCCAGTCCCCAGCCCCAGCTGTGTGCAAAACCAGAGACCCCCTGAACTCCTCGTTCTCGAACATCCCTGGTGTCCCCACCCTTGTCCCCCCTTTTTGGGAAACCCTGGACTCCCCTTTCCTGGGCTCAAGGACCCCCTGGAACTCCCTTCTACCTCTCCACGTCCCTGCCCCTGTCTCCTGTCCCTCAGCTGTCCCCTGTCCCTCGGCTCTGTGGGGCCAGGGTGGCAGCAGGAGCCAGGGCAGCCCTGGGGGAGAACAACCCTGAGCCCCAGCCGGGCCAGTTCCCCCAGTTCCCCCCAGGTCACTCCCAGCATGGGCCCTGTGGCTCCCAGTCACCCCCAGGATGGTCCCAGTCACTTCCAGTTACACTCAGTGTGATCCCAGTATCATCCCAGTCACTCCCAGTATGATCCCAGGTGTTCCCATTCAGCCCTACTATAGTTCCAGACAATCCCAGTATGGTTCCAGTCCTTCCCAGTATGATTCCAGGATGAACCCAGTCACTCTCAGTACAGTGCCATTTGCCCCCAGTATGGTCCCAGTCACTCCAAGACACCCAGTAGGATTCCAGTTAATCCCAGATACTCCCAGTATTATTCCAGTGACTTCCTTTATGGTTCTTTTGTGATTCCAGTCACTCCTGGTCTCTCCCAGTACATCCCAGTTGTCCCTAATGTGTTTCCACTCACTCCCAGTTGCTCCCAGTAGCTTCCGGTATGATTCCATTTGCTCACAGCCACTCCCAGTCACCTCCAGCATGATTCCTGTCATTTCCTGTATATCCCAGTTGCCCCAACATGGTCCCAATTGCCCTCAGCCTGCCCCTAGTCACTTCCAGTATGATTCCAGAAGGATCCCAGTCACCCTCAGTGTGGTGCCAGTTGTTCCCAGTATGATCCCATTGGTCCCCAGCATGTCCCCATTTCCTCCCAGTGTGATCCCAGTTGCCTCTAGCACAGACCCAGTCCCTCCCAGTATGATCCTACTCTGATGCCATGATGATCCCAGTTGCTCCCAGCTTGGTCCTAGCTGCTCTAAGTTGCTCCCAGTCTGATCCCAGTTGTTCCCAGTGGCCCCTGTGTTATGTTTGGGAATGGGAGGAAATGTAGGGAAGTGATGCAAAGTTTTTTGTGTATCTGACAGTCTGTTGAGCTGCTGAAAAGCTAGACACGCTTTTGTGAAACACACATGGTAAAGACCAAAAAATTCAGAAACTTTTCTTTTCTTTGTTGGTCGGCAGGGAGGTGCTGGGTTTCGGTTTGGGCTTCAGCTCTGTGTCTGGGCTGGGCTGGGCCGTCTTGCTGCAGGCTGGGCTTCTTCTCTATTTCCTGGGCTGCTTGCTGGCTTCTCTCTCCATGGGCTCTGGTTTGGCCGGGCTGGGCTTCAGCAGCTGCCGGGCAAGGAGACAGGGGAGGCTGCGGAGCTTTAGCCAGAGCAGGGCTGGCTGTGGCTGCGAAGATCTCGCTGTCAGGCTGCTGCTTCTTCTTCTTCTTAGCCTGGCTGAGACCAGAGACTTCTGTGGCTGGTGTAGAAAACTAAACACTAACTACAAAGCTGATCTGAACACAACTGAGCCACAGCTTTCTGTTAGTAGTTATTGGTGGGTTAGGTAGGCTTCAGGCGTGATGTTAACTTTTTCAGTGCTTCAGTCTTCTTCTGAGTGAGAGAAAAGAACAACATGCACGTATATTAAAAACAAGATGAAGATATTAAAGGTAATAAAGAAGAAGGTAAGTAAGTCCCAGATGGGAGGGGGAGAAGATGCTTTGTTTTTAGAGCTGAAATCCTCTTGTAAGCTATAAAGAAAAGACTCTTTTCCCTTATAACACATAAAACTATAAGGAAATGAAAGTGTTTGAATTGATATTAGGTAAAGGCTTCTATGTTAAAGTAAGCAGATGTTGAAATAGCTGTAATCTCATGAGAAGTTTGCACAAAGAAAGAGCACAGTCTTGTGCTTCTAAAAATGAAGATCTGTGCTCCCAGAGATGAAGATGATTTTAGAGATAGATAATGAGAACTTTTGCCTTTTTCCTCAGGCTTCTCTCCTCAGGAGCTATCAGTGCTCTCCTGGGAACTCGTCGTAGATTGGAGCTGCCCTCTTGGCTCTTCAGCTCTTGAGCTTCAGCTCTTCAGGGCTGATCCCCCCCCGAAAGGGTTGGCGGGGAGTAGCCCACGCAGCGAACGCCACTTGTCGGTTTCTCGGCTGTTTAGGTGGCCTGGAAAGGCCCGGGGTGGCCTTGGACAGCCCGGCGCTTCAAAGGACGAGGAGAGACTTCTGATCTTGTTTCGGTCTCAGTGTTTATTAATTGTTTATCTAAAAGATTTTCTTTCAGCCCAACAGAGGTTTGCACAGCAAGCCAGCCATGAGCACACTGAGAGCCCCCGGGGCGGTCACTTATCTTTATACCCGAAGTTACGTGTACAATATTTATAATTTTTCTCCAATACCTTCTACTCTTATTAACCGGTGAACTTCTAGTAATGACCAATCCCAAAGTGCCAACATCACCACAGAAGATGGAGGCCAAGAAAAAGAAGAAGAAGGACAGGACACGCCCCAATTCCTCCATCTTACTTCTTTAGACCCCCCTGTACAGAAATCCTAAACCCTGTGTCTCACACTCTAATTAAATTATCCCTTCACCATTCACCCCAGTGAAATCCTCCCAGTCCTCATACAGGTGTCATCTCCTGTGTAGGATCAATGTCCAGCCACCAGACACTTCTGGCAACATTCCAGGACTCCCGAGCCCCCCAAGGGTGTTCTTGGCCACTCTGCACCTCCATCCTGAGGTGCTGAGATCCCACAAAGGAAGGTAAATCAGCCGGGTATGAGGGTTCTTCCTAAGGAAAAAGCTGTGAAAGCTGCCATGTCGTGGCACTTTTGCACTCCTTTTTGGACGCCTTTCACAGCTCCAGTGTGCCTGGAGGTCTGGGCTTCCTGATTTTAAAAATCCTAGCCCTAGGCCTAACCCCAACCCTAAGACGAGAAAGGCAAATCAGCCCGGAATTAGGGATGTCCCCAAGGAAAAAGCTGTGGAGGCAGGCATGTTGTGGTGCTTTTGCTCTCTTCTTGGGTAGTCCTTCGCAGCTGCTGTGTTCTTGGAACTCAGGGCTTTCTGGTTAAAAGAACACTAACCCTAGGCGTAACTCAACCCTTAAGCCTAGGAAGGAAAATCAGCCTATGGTTGGGCATGGTCTCATGGAAATAGCAGTGGAGGCAGCCAAGTTGTGTCCCTTTTGCGCTGTCCTAGGGATGCCTTTGACAGCTGCAGTGTGCCTGGAGCACAGGGCTTCCTGGTTTTAAAAGTCCTAGGCCTAAGCCTAACAGTAACCCTAGGAAGGTAAATCAGCCGGGTATGAGGGTTCTTCCTAAGGAAAAAGCTGTGAAAGCAGCCATGTCGTGGCACTTTTGCACTCCTTTTTGGACGCCTTTCACAGCTCCAGTGTGCCTGGAGGTCTGGGCTTCCTGATTTTAAAAATCCTAGCCCTAGGCCTAACCCCAACCCTAAGACGAGAAAGGCAAATCAGCCCGGAATTAGGGATGTCCCCAAGGAAAAAGCTGTGGAGGCAGGCATGTGGTGGTACTTTTGTGCTCTTCTTGGGTAGTCCTTCGCAGCTGCTGTGTTCTTGGAACTCAGGGCTTTCTGGTTAAAAGAACACTAACCCTAGGCCTAACTCAAACCTCAAGCCTAGGAAGGAAAATCAGCTTATGATTCGGGATGGTCTCATGGAAATAGCAGTGGAGGCAGCCAAGTTGTGTCACTTTTGCGCTCCCCTTGGGATGCCTTTGACAGCTGCAGTGTGCCTGGAGCACAGGGCTTCCTGGTTTTAAAAGTCCTAGGCGTAAGCCTAACAGTAACCCTAGGAAGGTAAATCAGCCGGGTATTGGGGTTCTTCCTAAGGAAAAAGCTGTGAAAGCTGCCATGTTGTGGCACTTCTGCGCTCCCTTTGGGATGCCTTTGGCAGCTGCAATAAGCCTGGAACTCAGGGCTTCCTGGTTAAAAAAACCCTATCCCTAGGGTGAACCCTCACCCTAGCCCTAGGCAGATAAATCAGCCTCGGTATAGGGATGGAGCCAAGGAAAAAGCGCTGTGAAAGCAGGCATGTTGTGGCACTTTTGCACTCCCTTTGGGATGCCTTTCGCAGCTGCAGTAAGCCTGGAACTCAGGGCTTCCTGTTTAAAAAAATCCTAGCCCTAGGCTGAACCCCAACCCTAACCCTAGTCAGATACATCAGCCTAGGTCTAGGGATGGTGCCAAGGAAAAAGCGCTGTGAAAGCAGGCATGTTGTGGCACTTTTGAGCTCCCCTTGGGATGACTTTCGCAGCTCCAGTGGGCCTGGAGATTAGGGCTTCTTCATTATAAAAATCAAAATCCTACGACTATCCCTAAGGCTAACCCTAGGAAGAAAAATCAGGCTTGGATTAGGCATGTTCCCTAGGAAAAAGCTGTGGAGGCAGCCATGATGTGGCACTTTTGCACTCCCTTTGGAATGTCTTTCACAGTTCCAGTGTGCCTGGAGCTCTGGGCTTCCTAGTTTTACAAATCCTAGCCCTAGACCAAAACCCAACCGTAAGATGAGAAAGGAAAATCAGCCAGGAATAAGGGATGCTCCCAAGGAAAAAGCTGTGGAGGCAGCCATGTTGTGGTACTTTTGCGCTCTTCTTGGGTAGTCCTTGGCAGCTACTGTGTTCTTGGAACTCAGGGCTTTCTGGTTAAAAACCACTAACCCTAGGTGTAACTCAAACCGTAACCCTAGGAAGGTAAATCAGCCTATGGTTCGGGAGGGTCTCATGGAAATAGCAGCGGAGGCAGCCAAGTTGTGGCACTTTTGCGCTGTCCTAGGGATGCTTTTCACAGCTGCAGTGTGCCTGGAGCTCAGGGCTTCCTAGTTTTAAAAATCCGAGCCCTAGGCCTAAATCCACCACTAACCCTTGGGAGGTAAATCAGCCTGGTGTTAGGGTTCTTCCCAAGGAAAAAGCTGTGAAAGCTGCCATGTTGTGGCACTTTTGCACTCCATTTGGGATGCCTTTTGCAGCTGCATTAAGCCTGGAACTCAGGGCTTCCTGATTTTAAAAATCCTAGCCCTAGGCCTAAAACCAACCCTAAGACTCAAAGCCAAATCAGCCAGGAATTAGGGATGTTAAAAGGAAATAGCTGTGGAGGCAGGCTTGTTGTGGTACTTTTGCGCTCTTCTTGAGTAGTCCATTGCAGCTGCTTTGTTCTTGGAACTCAGGGCTTTCTGGTTAAAAAACTACTAAAAATCCAGTATGTCTGGCAGGGAGAAACTCTGACAGCACAGAAAACATGTCTCATCGTGTTCCAGAAGTTGCAGAGAGGTCTGCCAAGTGTTTGGATGGAAGTAAAGAAAAGATGTACAAAACGGCTTCCAATTGATTGTTCATGTGATTGGAAAAGTCAGGAGAGTGGTAAGGTACTGTTTTCTATCAGTTGGCAAGCTGCGCACACAATCCCAGTGTTGTACAGCTTCCTTCTTCACCTTTCCGAAGGTGCCGCTCTCTCCAGCTCTCGGATACAAAGAAGCGCCTTCTTCGCGCAAAGACGATTGTGCCGCTCACAGTGCTCTCCTTAGCGCGGCTTCTGCCGAAAGAGGGCCATTAGCGGCGCTTGGCTGCGGGGAGCAACGTACCTTCATCTTTAGGGTCTTTTGTGGTCTACATCTAAGCAGAAAGCTTTTCCACTATGTCTAGTCAGGAAAAACGTTGCCAGCACAGAAAACATTTCCCATCGTGTTCTAGACTTTGCACGGAGGTCTGCCGAGTGTTTGGCAGGGAGAAAAGAAAAGTTATCCAAAACACCTTCCAATCGAATGTTCATGTGATTGGAAAAGTCGGGAGAGTGGTAAGGTACTGTTTTCTATCAGTTGGCAAGCTGCGCACACAATCCCAGTGTTGTACAGCTTCCTTCTTCACCTTTCCGAAGCTGCCGCTCTCGCTGGCTCCCAGAGGCGAAGAAGCGGCTTCTTCGCGCAAAGACGATTGTGCCGCTCACAGTGCTCTCCAGATCTCAGCTTCTGCCGAAAGACGCCCGGGAGCGGCGCTTAGCTCCAGAGAGCATCGTACCTTCGTCTTTAGCGTCTTTTGTAGTCTACATCTTAGCAGAAAGTTTTTCCACTATGTCTGGCTAGGAAAAACTGTGCCAGTACAGAAAACCACACCCATCGTGTTCTAGAAGTTGCAGAGTTGTCACTTTTGCGCTCTCCTTGGGAAGTCTTTCGCAGCTGCAGTGGGCCGGGAGCTCAGAGCTTACTCATTTAAAAAACCCTTTCCCTATCCAGCACTGGTGGCAGGTAAATCAGCCTAGGTATAGGGATGTTCCTAAGGAAAAAGAGGTGGAGGCAGCCATGTTGCACCACTTTTGCTCTCCCCTGGGGATGCCTTTCGCAGCTCTGCAGTGTGCCTGCAGCTCAGGGCTTCCTAGTTTTAAAAATCCTAGCCCTAGGCCTAAGCCCACCTCTAACCCTAGGGAGGGAAATCAGCCTGGTATTAGGGTTCCTCCCAAGGAAAAAGCTGTGAAAGCAGCCATGTGTGGCACTTTTGCGCTCCCTTTGGGATGCCTTTGGCAGCTGCAGTAAGCCTGGAACTCAGGGCTTCCTGGTTAAAAAAACCCTAGCCCTCGGGTGAACCCTAACCCTAAACATAGGCAGATAAATCAGCCTAGGTATAGGGATGGTGCCAAGGAAAAAGCGCTGTGAAAGCAGCCATGTTGTTGCACTTTTGAGCTCCCCTTGGGATGTCTATCGCAGCTGCAGTGTGCCTTGAGATCAGGGCTTCTTCATTATAAAAATCATAATCCTACGACTATCCCTAAGGCTAACCCTAGGAAGGTAAATCAGGCTGGGATTAGGGATGTTCCCAAGGAAAAAGCCCTGGAGGGAGCAAGTTGAGGCAATTTTGCGCTGCCCTAGGGAAGTCTTTCGCAGCTGCAGTGGGCCTGGAGCTCAGAGCTTACTCATTTGAAAAACCCTTTCCCTATCCCGCACTGGAGGCAGGTAAATCAGCCTAGGTATAGGGATGTTGCCAAGGAAAAAGAGGTGGAGGCAGCCATGTTGCACCACTTTTGCTCTCCCCTTGGGATGACTTTCGCAGCTCTGCAGTGTTCCTGGAGCTCAGGGCCTCTTGCTTTAAAAACCCTATCTCTAACCCTAACTGGAGGCATGTAAATAAGCCTAGGGGTAGGCATGGTCCCAGGGAAAAAGCTGTGGAGGCAGGCATGTTGTGGTACTTTTGCGCTCCTCTTGGGTAGTCCTTGGCAGCTGCTGTGTTCTTGGAACTCAGGGCTTTCTGGTTTAAAAACCACTAAAAATCCACTAGTTCTGGAAGGGAGAAACTCTGCCAGCACAGAAAACATCTCCCATCGTGTTCTAGAGTTTGCACGGAGATCTGCCAAGTGTTTGGCAGGGAGAAAAGGAAAGTTGTCCAAAACAGCTTCCAATCGAATGTTCATGTGATTGGAAAAGTCAGGAGAGTGGTAAGGTACTGTTTTCTATCAGTTGGCAAGCTGCGCACACAATCCCAGTGTCGTACAGCTTCCTTCTTCACCTTTCCGAAGCTGCCGCTCTCTCCGGCTCCTGGAGGGGAAGAAGCGGCTTCTTCGCGCAAAGACGATTGTGCCGCTCACAGTGCTCTCCTTAGCGCGGCTTCTGCCGAAAGACGCCCGGGAGCGACCCTTAGCTCCAGAGAGCACCGTACCTTCCCATTCAATTTTTAGGCTCGACAAACGAAATGGTATACTTGCAGCAGTAGGGCGGGACATTGAACTGGACTTTCTCCTTTTAGAGAGAAGCTAATGGAAAAGTTTCACCGGAATCAGAGCAGGCTGTAAAAGAAGAAAAGTGTCATGAAAATAAGCCAGCCTTATCCTCTTAGTCTTGCTTGTTGTGATTGGCCAAGAATGAAATGTGTCAACTCTGTGTTTTTGGGTTTCACATCAGTAACAGGTACTTCAGCTGCTGTACTTCTCTCCTAAAGTTAAGAACAGAATCCAAGGAATTGTGATTCCATGGTCTCAATTCACCCTATGGTGCCGAAAAAGGAGTGGAAGGTGCACGGGTCAATTAACTTGAATGGCCTATGTAAATCAGCGGCCACTGATTTCCTGAAGGCTTCAACAGGTTAGTTGCCTATGTTTTTCTTGGAATTGTTTTAACCTTTGGTCATGTTTTTCTTGCGATTCTTTTACCCTTTCCCCATTAGTTCAGCCTTTGCTCTCAAGCCTTTGCTGACATTTCCAATATCTCGGTAGCCTGGAAAAGTGTTGTCTTTATTGATCACATCATTATTCCCTTCCAAGGGTTGTTTGCCTCAAGTCTCAGTTTGGCTGGTTTTCTGCTAGTTGATTGTCAGAGGGCAGCAGGTGTTTTGTAAGAGCAAGTACACAATCCCATAGCTTGCTTTTCTTTGGATTTGGCCTGTCTAGAAAATGGAATGACTGAACATCTCTGAGAGGCTTTTCTCTCCTCATTAGGTTTCACTGGAAGGGCAGATGCAAATGGTCTACCTGAAGTCTTGGCACAGAAGAAAGTAGTGGTTTGCTGCTGCATAGAGCTAGAAGCTTACAAAAGGAAGGCCTTGGGCTGAGGCCCATTACTTTGGCTAAGTAGAAAAGGACTGTGGGAAGGTGAGGCAGCTGAATTCGAGGTAGATCAACAAGTTCTAGAACCATCGTGTGTTCACAGCGTGGTGCATGGTGGTTGGTTGAATTGTGTTTGTTATGGCTTAAAGCTATGGAACTGAGAAAGGCCTAAGTGTTTCAAAAGCCTGGTTTTTGTAAGAAAGCAGCTCTCCTTTGCGTCTGCCTGGAGACTCTGCATCACCACGGACCCTCACTGCCAGTTTGCCAAGGAGATGATCAGTAGGAATGTTGCAGAGCTGCTGTGTGCATCTGAATGGAATGGCAGAGAGCGAAGCGCTGGACATTTCTGGCTTTAGTTACAATGCTGCTGCATTGGTGCCAGTTGAGTTGGTTTTCCATCAGTGGCCTTTCTGTCTAGAAGTACACTGCCCAGAGTATTTAATGCCATTTCCTTCCTGTTGTTTTCATACCTTCCTTCAGTTGAAAGGATGATACAACCTTTCCATTTTGAAGATCCCTGTTAGGAAACACTATGCCAGAGGAGTCATCGCTCCCTTTTCTTCTGCCTCCTTTGCCATTTTCAGAGACTCATTTCAAATTTCTGCTCATGTCAAGAAGAATACTGAGACTACTTAGCAGGGTTGACGCTCTCAGCTGCTTTCTTTCCTCTTTCATACTGCTTCATACTGGATGTGACTTCAAGGCCTCGTTTTGTCATCTGCATTTTGCCGTGATCCAAAGCTTCCAGGCCTGTGATTCCAGGCCTGTGAACACAAAAAGAACTCTTAGTCTTTTGCAAGAACTACCCCTAGGAGGATTTGTGTTCACTTTGATCTCTACAGTGTTTCAGAAAAAAGGAGATTGTACTCTCTTCTTGTGTACTCTCTTCTTGTGCTCTCATTTCCCTCTCTCTGCCTTGCATGCCCTAGTTAATCTACCGGCGTGACTCATTTGGCATCATCTCACGGTGCAAATTCTGCATAGTTTCATGTCCTTACAAATGCCAGTTGCCAAGGAGCCTATCTAACCATTCAAAGGGCAAAGAATTGCAGGGCTGGCCAGTTCAGGTGCTGAAACTGTAAGTCATGCCATATCAAAGTGACAGAGCAAATCAATTGATCTAGGACTTTCAGCTGGACACTTCTGAGAACAGCAGCTTGTCAGCAATGACACAGCCATCTTCCTCGCTGTATTCCAGAAAGAGGAAAGGGATACCTTCAACGGTTAATATGTTTGGCATGAGAAAACAGCAAGAAATGTACCGCAAAATACTTGAGTCAGATCAAGTGCGTTTCTCTAGTGAGAATTTTGCTCTTGTTCTTTCTTGTCTGTGCCTTTACTTTTCACAGAAGACAGGGGAGCATTTCATTATTACTGTTCTTTTGTTTTCTCTTGTTGGTCTCCCTCTTTCCACCTGCAATTAACAAATTTGCCTTTCTTTACTGGCTTCTCTTTCTTTACTTCTACAAGTTGACATGAGGTCATCCAACCTTACCATCAATGTTCTCAGACAGTGGAGAGAAGTAGAAGGTACAGCTAAATGGATAAAAGAAACCCACAAAAATAGACAGGTTTTTACAGTCTTCTGTGAGAACATTAGGACACAAGATGTCTTTGAACTGAGTAATGCTCTATTGATTTAACTTTTAGTCCACTCTATTATTATTACTATTATTACATGTGTTTGGCCTTTAGTACAGAGCCTTGGAACTAATGCAGGCCAATACTTTGGCTAATTTTGTTTTATTTCTAGTGAGGACTTTGTTTCTTAAGGAATAGTCCAGAGAAAGAGCGTCCATGGTACAGTTACGGGTCATAAATTTCTGGTACAGTTTGTGCTGGTAATACATCTAGGAAAGAAAGGTTTGACATCTTGTTTGACTTTCAAATGGAACCATGATTTGAAAAACCTAAGAGTTGCGGTTCCCCCCCCACCCCACACCCCAAGTACTTCTCTTTGCACTGTTACTCAGGAATTACACATAAAAGCCCACCCTGTAAAATACGTTGCAGATACTTTGCAATAAGTGCAGCTTAGCAGCTAGAGATGATAACGTGGGTTAAATAACATTGCTTCTGCAGTGATGGAAACTCTGTCTACGCAGACATACTCAACAAAGGTTACGATGGCTTAGCTCCTGGGCTCAAGTGAACGTGCATTTTAGAACTTCCCAAGAAGGTGAATTCAACCTCCTTCATTGCTCTCTGCTGGAGTCCCAAGAGAATTTCAGTCTGCTTTTTGTCAGTTACAGCTGTCACTGCCTAGCTCTTGAACATGAGACTCCCTCATGACTGATGAAAGTTGTCTAGTTAAGAGTGGGTGAAAGACATGGTCTTGCTCTAGAAGGAGATGAGAAGGTTTCTGCAGTCTTTGTCATCTCTACTGCTTGTGATTTCTATACAAAACCAGCGGGAAGTTTTCTGAAGGCAGTCCAGAAGCTGGCAATATGGACAGCTTACAGCCGAACACTTGCTGCAGTGCAACCATGGTGACACCAGAAAGGACTTCAAAAATTTAAAAGGGCAAACAAAGCAGTTGGAAGGAAAAGAACATGAACCATTATTCCATTTTTCTAATCTATCTTTCTTTCAATCATCATTTTCGTGCAGTTTCGCGGCTTGCGTTGGTATCCCTCCAAAGGAATCTGAGACAGAGTAAGCTTTTGAATGGAGTAGAGGTGAGAAACGCAGGCCAAGTTGCCTTTTTTGCCATCAAATACCAGTTACGCTTGAACTACCCTTTGCTTAAGGTGCTTAGCTTACACTAAGAATTGATTAGCACATTTTGATGGGAGCAAATTTTACTGTCATGACTGAGTAAATTTTGCTGTCGTCTGAATAGCAATGTTTGTGTCAAAATAGTATTTTGTCTCCTGTATCTGCAGCAGGTAAGCCTTTTGCTGTCAGCAGTGTTGCTTAACCTTTCATGTCATATCCCTCTTCACATCCATCTTCTGCTTAAGGCTTATTAATCTACTTTAGAATTGGCACGTGGAATAAGACTACTTTTCATTTTTGAAAGCTAATGTCATTTGACCTACTTACAGCAAATAATTCATTAATTGCAAGTCCCCAGCTAGCATCTTTTTGGCATATTCTAAACTTCTAAAGAAGTAACAAAAGCACTCTCCAATACTTGACTTTAATATCACAGTGGGAACGCTGGTCTTGTTTCCAATAAACAATCATGGGTATGGTAAAACAAAAGGAGGGGTTAGAGTTTTCTCTGTTAACCTATAGTGAGCTTGGATTTTGCAATATGCATGAAGTTAATTAACACTGTTATATAAAATGGCTAATTTAATCAATAAATTGGAGTCAATGCTGATCAACGACAAGGTGGAGAGGCTTCCCTTCGCTTTCAACACAGTGCCAAGTCAGGCTGGTTTGATAGTACCAAGTGGCTCCAGCAATCTGCCATCCAGAAGCGGGGCAAGTGAGTTTTGTTTGCCAGGGAAAAGGGCCGAGGTTTGTGTCTGGGGGCCTATAGCCTGGAGTGGCCGGCTGGCTCCTGAAAATCTACGATACACAGGATGGTTCCCAGACCCAAGGTGGCTCCAGTGCCAAGTTGGGCTGGTTTGATAGTATCAAGTGGCTCCAGCAATCTGCCATCCAGAAGCGGGGCAGGTGAGTTTTGTTTGCCAGGGAAAAGGGCTGAGGTTTGTGTCTGGGAGCCTATAGCCTGGAGTGGCCAGCTGGCTCCTGAAAATCTACGATACGCAGGACGGTTCCCAGACCCAAGGTGGCTCCAGTGCCAAGTCGGGCTGGTTTGATAGTACCAAGTGGCTCCTGCAATCTGCCATCCAGAAGAGGGGCAGCTGAATTTTGTTTGCCAGGGAAAAGGGCTGTTGATTATGTTTGAGGGCCTGGGGCTGGAAGAGGCCGGCTGGCCCCTGAAAATCCACGATACGCAGGATGGTTCCCAGACCCAAGGTGGCACCAGTGCCAAGTCAGGCTGGTTTGGCAGTAAGAGGTGGCTCCTGCAATCTGCCATCCAGAAGAGGGGCAGGTGAGTTTTGTTTGCCAGGGAAACGGGCGAAAGTTTGCGTCTGGGGGCCTATGGCTGGGAGTGGCCGGCTGGCTCCTGAAAATCTACGATACGCAGGACGGTTCCCAGACCCAAGATGGCACCAGTGCCAAATTGGGCTGGTTTTATAGTACCAAGTGGCTCCTGCAATCTGCCATCCAGAAGAGGGGCAGGTGAGTTTTGTTTGCCAGAGAAAAGGGCCGTGGTTTGTGTTTGGGGGCCTGTGGCTGGGAGTGACCGGCTGGCTCCTGAAAATCCACGATACGCAGGATGGTTCCCAGACCCAAGGCGGCACCAGTGCCAAGTCGGGCTGGTTTGATAGTACCAAGTGGCTCCTGCAATCTCCCATGATCACATGAAGAAATACTTTCTGGTGTCTGTACTGGCCCATATGCTCTTTCTTCTCTCCCTCAACTTCTCCATCACCTCTCATCTGTTTCACATGCACTATCTTCAAGGTCCACAGGCTACTTTTCACAGAATCTTCAGGCCTGATGCAGTAAGATCGATGAATAAAACAGAGCTGGGATCTATTTTCCAGTTTGGATAAAATGCATTCTGCACACAAATCCAAGGAGAAGGTGCTGCCCAATGCCCAGAAAAACTTTCACTACTGCTAGTGTTCTACGTCAACCGAAACTTAGTCTGAAAGAAAAGCTTTTTCTCTGAGAGCATCTGAGAGGTTTGCATGAAGCACTGATATCTGACATATGCCATTTTGAATTGGAGAGGAAAAAGAAAATGGCAAGAAGTTTTTAATTTTAGTGGTTTCAATTTTAATTTCCGTGCACTTTTTCAAAACTTGTCAGCTCAAATGCCCATCTACATCTTTTAGTCATCTGTAAGTCAGTATTCATATAAAATGTGCTTCAAATCAAAAGAATTTCAAATTTGCACTCCAAGTTTCTATGCCTAGATTTATGATTTCCTACACATATTAGATGAAAGGAAGCCTTTTTTACTGAGGGAGTGCTGGAACACTGGAACAGGTTGCCCAGAGAAGTTGTGGATGTCCCATGCCTGAAAGTATTCAAGGTCAGCTTGGACGGGACTTGGAGCAGCAACAAAGGAGAAGCTTGATGGTAGAGAAACAAAGTTGGACTATAGAAGAAACTCGGATTGAAGTATAGGAGCAAGTTTTCTCTCAGCTCTTGGGGTAAATTCAAAGTTGTACAAAATGACATTTATCTGTGATATTCACTACTGTAACAGAAAGGTTCATGAAAACTGTACAGAAGATAGCAAATTTTAAAAGAGATAAGAATTACAGCATAAAATCCACGGGATGGGTTACAACATGAGACACTCTCTAAGAGAAAATCTCTGTGTTTCAGCACTTCATCATGGTAAGATTTCATGAAGTGCCAAAGAAGGCGGCAAAATATCATTCGGGACATTATTGACTGGAATTCAGCCTGGCCATTAGTAGGAACTGGCTTTGAACACATCTTGTAGATATACCACACACACTTTCCCTTCACTGAAAAATTACTGTTTACAACGAATAAGCAATTGACGATCACAATTGATTGAAAGCATCTTAAACATGTCAAGTATTTCATTGTAGATGATCTGTGATCCAAATGCTTCTTCCACCTTAGAGAGGGACAGAACAATTCTTCCATATCATGATGGTTTAAAATTGTATCAACCAATGTTTTCTGCTGAAAAGATATCATCTATTTTTTTCTATTTTTGGAAGAAAATATTCCTAGACATACAACAGGTGAGAACTAAGTAATTTTAAAGAAACAAATGAAATGAAAGTATTCTGTAAATAGAATTAAATGAAAAGCTGTGTTTTAAATAGGAGCTAAATATTAAACAGAATTTTTGTACCAGGCATTTGAATTACTGCACCAGCTCTTTTGCCCATAAAGAGAGCATTTCAGTCTTTTCCTGCCTGCTGCCCCTTTGGAGACAGCTGTGGCCCTAGGATTTGCGTCTGAGGGAGAGCTCCATCCTTGGACCTCCTGATCTTTCCCAAGTGGCCAAATGGGGATGCACCAGCAGCACTGCTGGGAAGGTGCTGGCTCAGTGGCTGTTTTTTGAGACTGTGCCCCCCATATCAGCTTTATGTGTGTGTGTGTGTGGGGGGGGGTGCTCTGGTGGCTGTGGTTACACACTCACTGGCCTCGGCAGAGCACAAGTCGGAACCTTTGAAGGTTCCAGCTGCTGTGAGGCGCAGGAGGCAGAGCTGGTGCTAGGCACAGTGTGGTACTGTGCTGAGGGAAAGGTGAAAACAGTTAATAATCCACCCTCAGCTAATCACTGAGGGCTGATGGGAGGCACAGGCTTGGTGGAGTTGCTCAGACACAGCGGCTCCGCCGTGCAAAGCAGCATGGCTGAGCTGGTTGTTGGTCAGGTAAGGGCTCAAATATATTTCCTGCAACTTGCTCCAGCACAGTTCAGCCTGGAAAAAAGGCATTTTTCCAAGTGTAGGGGAGTCAAGCTCCAATAAATGTCAGCTGAGCCCTGGTGCTTGCTCCCCTGCATGAAGCCTCAGTGAGGCACCAGGGCCTCCTGTCAGCAGGAGGGGAAGGGAGATCAGAGTTGTTGGAAGAATACATGACTGAAGGCTGAGCACAGGGTTGGTGGTGCTTTGCGTGGCTCTTGCATGACATCCAGGCTGGGTGTTGCAGTGTGAGCTAACCTTTTGTTTTGCATCAGGCGTTATGCCAGAGCCAGCCCCAGGCTGCACATTTTCACCCAAATCCATTTTTGTTGTTGCAAGACTGCTATACCTGCCACTGGGTTTCAACCAGTGTTACCAGCAACACAGGTCTGTTGGTGTGAGTGAAACACCCACACAAGCTCTTTACAGCTTCAGCACAAATTGCAATACAGGAAAGAGGCCTTCTCCTCACAGCCCCAACAGATAAGGCTGAGTAAGAATCCCAAGCCAGGACAAACTTCTCTGCCATCCCTAACCCATGCCACACATAGATTGAGGGATAGGAGTTTGCAACAACTGGAAACTGCCCTTGACCCACTGCTTTACCTGGAGAGGATGCAGCTGTTCCAGCCGAGGGTTCCCACATGGGCGCAATGGCTGGTCATGGTTCGGAGACGTTTCTGCTGCTCAACGTCCCATAGCTTATAGGGGCCTGAGTAAATATATGTATTGCAGTAAAAGATCTCTGTATTGTATAAGTGACCCTGCCCTGATTCTAGTTATTGTAAATGGGCTGCAGCTGCACTGTCCTTGATTGGGCAGTAGCCTGTGGAGGTGGCTGGGATAAAAAGGGGGTGGGGCATTCAGGGAGGGCTGTAGAGGAGCCCTGGCTGAGAAGGAACAACAGCACTGCTGTGAAGAGCTGCTGTGAGAAAACCACCCAGAAGGTATGAGACCCTAGAAATATGATATGCAACAATGTAAATGCAACAATAGCTGGAGAGGCAAAGTAAAAAGTTCTTCAGAAGAAACCAAATCCTGTTTCTATGCCCTAGGAACCTCACTGCACAGGCTCTGGCATTCAGCTTTCTCAGTAAGGGAACAGAGAAAATATGTATCTCATGACTATAGCACAGAAGGTAATGCTGCTTATCAGAAAACGCCCAAATCAAACCCTGCCTTGCACACTGGGCAGTTCCACCCCACACCAGGGAAGACAAGTCAGGTGCATGGCATCCTTCCTCTGCCAGCCAAGGTTTTGTCCCCAGGCCCCACAGTTCTGTCAATCCCTTGAAAACACCTCTAGTTTTACTCCTGCATTCACCTGAATCTCAGCACTACTTGTGCCAACAGCAAGGTAGTCTCCTTCTTTAATCCATGACGCAGAGGAAATGTAAACATCTGGATGCTCCATCTGCAGCAGGGGGATAATCTCCCTAGTAGCGTGATTCCACAGATAAACAGTGTCATCCAGAACCACTGCCAGGAAGTTCTGGGAGCTCCAGTCTATGAGATTCAGTTCTACACTTTGAAAGAGCAATGCAGGTCACACCATGATGGCTAGAGAGCCCTGCCCTTCACCCGTGCTGCTGCAGCAGGTGTGGGTGCACACGTGCACACACGTGCAGGTGAGGGGCAGCCTTCTGAGTGTCACTATGCCCAGCTGCTGGGGCCAGGTACCCTGCTCCAAGGCACCTACACAGTGCCCTAGACCACTGTGCCTGTAAGGCCACACAGGGACACTCCAGAAGTGGTCTGTGCTAGCCTGGGTACACAAAATAATACAGACAGCCCAGTTACACTGTCCTAGAAACAGCAATCCAGTGCAGAATGTTCTGGATGCCCAGCACTCAACCCTGTAGCCTACTTACAGTAGTCGTTGAATATCTCTGGTGCATCCAAGACCCGTTCTGGCTTTGAGGGAATATATCTGCTCTTCTTCCTGCTCAATCCAGGTGCCATTTTCTGACTGTAGAGCACTTTCAGGTTATTCTGATAGTCTGTGTGCAGGGGAACAGGTTTGTTAACCTGAGTTAGTTTCCTCCCAGCTGAGTGCTGCTCACCCAACTAGGAATCCCTTGGAGTGAAAATAAAGTCCTAAGAGAAACACTCACAAGCCTGCAGTGCACTAAAATCACTGGCAGAATGAACTGCTGAGCAGGGGTGAGCTACAATTTCCTCATTCATGGAAACAAATGTAACAAACATTTGGGTTTTTGAATCCCATTATATTTAGTTGCAGTTTAAGCTAGAAAGTGCACAGCAGAGGCTTTGATGCTCTTACAGACTTCATGAACGTTTGGAACCTGCAGTACCGGTAGCTGTCACCGACATCTTTCCATAAAAATCCTTTCTTTAGGATTTTTCCCCCTTCTGAGAAGCTGTGGCCTCAGCAACAAAAGGTAAACAATGGTTATCTGCTGCTGGGGAATGCAACAGGTGGATGCATGATCAGTCTTGGGTGAATGTTTGGATTTACTGACCACTCACAGCGGAGCTGGGTCTCACCCTCTGCTGAGAAACAGCCCTTTGTTTATTCATTCTTTTCCTATTCTTAGCTTAACTAGCTTCTGAGAACTTTCCTTCTATTTCTTTTAGTATAGTAATAATGTAATATATATCATAAAATATTAAATCAAGCCTTCTGAACATGAGGTCAAGATTCTCATCTCTCTCTCCACCCTGAAGACCCTTGCAAGCCCTGTAACAGGTGACCAACTGGCAGTCATAGCAACTCTCCTAAATAAATTCACTGTAACTGTTATGCCCTCCCTCGACCTCAGGAACCTTAAGAAAGGAGACTCCAGCCTGTACAGCTCTCAGAAACCAGTTGATTTCTCCTGTGACCACACACAGAGCCTCTGTGTTGCTGTTCCCCTGACCTGATCCCTCCTGCTGATTTAGCTCACACGGAGCCTGTATCATACCTTCTGGAGCATTCTGTGGTTTTCCTCTGAGGTGGAGGATCTTTGCCTCTTCCACATCAAAACCATTCAGATTCACTGCCCAGGCTTTCTGTTGCTCCTACAGAGACAAATCACCCTCAGTGCAATGCATTTAAAACAATTCCCACACTACAATTTAAACAGACATCTAAGTCCCCTTCTCTTAGAATCTGAAGATGTTTGACTGTGCTGCAAGGGTCAGTCACACAGAGGCAGGTCAAAGCAGTTTTCCTCAGACTTTCATACATTGTCCTGCTCACATTTTCAAACAATGGCAAATTCAGTGTCATTGCCAGAGGGAAAAGCCACAGCCACAAAGCGACCAAATGCTTCACAAACAGATTTCAGAACACAGTGTAAAACATTCCAGAAGTGTTCCCTGTGGAGACCTTGTCCTAGAATAGCTACCACCAGCAGTTTCACTTTGCATAGGCTTACAGCTTTGTGTTTTTGTTGCCTGCTACATTTTAAAGCCTCGTTAGTCAAAAGCTAAATTTTGCTACCAGAAGCAGCATAGGCTTCGAGTGCATGGCAGTCTCTACAGCTTCAGTCTCATCCTAGGCTCCTGAAGCCCAGAGCTGCAAGTAGTGATGGCTGGGACTTGTCAGTGCCGTGTGCCCCCTTGATAGAACCTATTGTTCACTGCTCTGTAAAGGGGCAGGAAGGCGTAGCAGATATTGAAGTAATTGTAACTTAGCAACATGCTCACCTTCTTGGTAGGGGAATCCTCAGCAGGATCATTCTCTTTGGTTAGGAGGAAATTTGCCATCTCCATCTGCATAGTGCTGCTTTTGGGAATGTAGCGATCCCCCCCAGCCTTTGTGGGGGTGCTTTGAATTTTGGATCCAGATTTACCTGCATTCACATATGAAAATATTGTCTTACAGCTATTTAACAGCCTGTATTAGAGCTTTCACGGGAGCAAACCCAACACTCTTCCACATCACACCCACCAGACAAGTAGGACTCTGAGGTCTCATGCCACCCAGTCCCAACTAACTTATATTTTCCTCCCTGCCACCAAGTTGGTTAGGGACTGTGTGGTGCAACTCCTTGGGTCTAGTGCAACAATTCCAGAGTCCAGAGATAAGGGGAAGATACAAAAACGCTCACAGGATGTAAAGCTGTCAGCTGACAGTCCTGCCCACACTCATCCTAGCATACAGCTGTGCCAGCAAGGCTCAGCTGGCCGAACAGCAGCTCGCCAGCCCCAGTGCTCAGAGCTCTGCCCCTCATGCTGGCAAGGAGGTGGGTGGCTGTCAGGAGCACAGCCCACCTCCTCCTGCCTGAGCAGCAGCCGGTAGGGCAGCGTGGCAGGGAGCCCAGAGCCCCGTGGCTACGGACAAGCAGCCTGGGCCAGGCTCCCGCACTCAACCTCTGCCGCCGGTGGCCGGCGCTCACCGGGTGTCTTGGACGGCGTCTTGCTGGGGCTGTGGGAGCGACATGCCGGCTTTATGGGGGACACGCCGACAGGGCTGGGCCCCGGGCCGCTCTCCTTGGCCTTGCGCTGCCATGGCTCAGGCGGCGCATTCGGGATCAGCGTGTCCAGCTTCAGCAGCCCGTGCAGGTCCGCCTCCAACAGGAACTGCACCGTGGTCCTGCGGGCGGGCAGGGTGAGCCGTGCCCACCGGCCGGGCTGAGCCTACTCCGACTGCCCCGCGGGCCTCCCCACCACCGGACCGTGCAAGCGCTCCGGCTGCTCCTCCCCACTAAGGGACACCCCCACTCTCCCCAGCCGCTCCTCGGGACACCCCATCAGCCGATACGCCCTCCCTCCGCTTCTCGGGGGTCCTTGATCAGGCAGCACCCCTTCCAGCCGCTCTTTGGGGCTTCTTCCGATAAGCAACATTCTCCCTTCCCCTGCCTTTCAAGGGCAATCTCGTCCCTGCTCTTTCTCCTCCCCACCGTGCTTTGCCTCTGCCCAGTGCCCCTGGGGCTGCTCTGGGCCAGGCAGCCTCAGTGGGAGCCAGCACTGGCTGCAGCCCCAGCGGGCCCCCAGGACAAGGCCCAGCAATTAGGAGGCCAATGAAAGCTCTGGGCAGCAGCAGAACCCTCAGCAGAGTTCTTTGGACAATCAAGGACTGGCCACCCCTACACTGCAACCTCACTGGGAATGTTTTCTGTCTGACGTAGACTTTCAAAAGAAGCTGTCTGAGGGAAAGGTGAACTAAACACTCACTCTTTTCTCTTCCTGCAAGTCCATATTCGGACACAGCATAAGATGAAGATCAGCTCCAAGACAAGCAGGCCTGCCAGTAACCCTAGCCAGAAGCCTGTTGCCTGACAGAAACCCCTTCCAAGGCCCTTCTGGGAATCAGGAACATGTGCTGTGGTTCCAGCTGCACCTGTGGGAGCAATGGGGAGCGTCAGCCCGTGCTGTGCTGCACTGCTGAGCTGGCAGCACGGTGGATGCGGGCAGGACGTTCTCCATTTCCCCAGAGCTGGGGCCTGCAGGCACCTTGCTGCCCCTTGGCACAGGCTGTGCCACCCAACAAAGCCCAGCAGGCCGGGAGGAGAGCCCGGGCGCAGCAGGAAGCTGAGAGAAGGCCCTGCTCTAGAACGGAGGGAGTTCCACCAGAAGCAAACAATGATGGTAATTTTAAGACATTCCCACTGTGCTCAAAATTTGTCTGAGAAGATTAGGACGTGAGCTTGTCAAAAATCCCAGGAAATATCTGGGAAAAGGTTTTATGTATGTTGGTTGTGACTAGGTACAAAGCTCCTGTGGGAAAAGAGCCTCTGCAGCAGGCTGGCTGGCTGAAGGGGTCTTACTTCTTCCTAGAATAAAGATTACCACTGAAATGCAATTTTATTTTTTATTGTATATGGGGAAAATATTTTCCAGACCTCTAAAACCAGTTTCAAAAATACAGATGTGTTGTGGAAAAAGGAATGAAACATATGAGGATTTCTCTACACAAGAGATATTTCTAAATATTTTTAAAAATGAGAAGTGAAGACAAAATGAGGTCATTTTTTTGGATTCTAAAACTACTTTAAAAAATCTTTAAGTACTATAGGAATTGGGAAGAAATATTTGGGGGTGTCTGTCTACAGAAAAAATATTTTGAAATATTTCTACAAATTTCTAATATCTAAAAGTGAAAAATTAAGAAAATGGGTTTGCTTTTTCTCGGGAGCCCCATGCTGCTGCCTGCCCACTGGGCTCCCCCAGCCCTCGGGACCCCGCCGCTGGTCACAGCAGCCCCTGCCTGGCTCCTGCCTGCCCACACCGTGGGCATCCACGGCTGCTCCTGGCCATGGAGCTCAGCCAGTGGTGCTGCCGGCCGGGCTTTGCTGCTGCTGCCGCCCAAACACTGGGGTGACGGCACCTTCCCTTTAGTGCAACTAAAGAAAGGGCCATCACCTAGCCTGGCAGAGAGCGGGGATAACTTCAGTGTTGTTTAGAGGGCAGGCCCAGGGGGCTCAGGGGCAGAGGAAGGGACATGTTGGACTCAGGAGGGGCAGGAGGGTGCTGGGCTGCTCCTGGGGTCTATAGAAGAAGTCGGGACAGGACAGAGGAGGATTAAAAAGGAGATGGAAGTAGCTTGGGGATATACATGGGGAGAGGAGGTGGCAGTGGGATATCCAGGAGAATAGGAGATTTCCTTGTCGATGGCTGTTCTGCAGTCTTCTTCTCAGAACTCATGACAGGGCTGCCCAGGCCCTTCTAACTGCTGGAGGAGGTGCTCCTGCTGTTTGGGTGTGACATGCAGCCACCATCTTAAAACTCCTGTCCAGAGGTGGAACTGTGGAAAGAAGAGGTGGCTGGGGCCCCAGCTGCCAGTGGCACACAGGGAGCCTCCTGCACAGCCGGGCCCAGAGCTGGCAAGGCTCCCCAGCACGGCTGGAGCTGCTGGCACAGCTTGGCCCAGCTGCACAGCTGTCCCTCAAGGCCCCGGCCCGCAGGGCACGGCTCTGGGCAGGCTCCCTGGCCAGGAGCGGGCCCCAGAGCGCCTCTGCCTTTCAAGGGCAATCTCGTCCCTGCTCTTTCTCCTCCCCACCGTGCTTTGCCTCTGTCCTGTGCCCCTGGGGCTGCTCTTGGCCAGGCAGCCTCAGTGGGAGCCAGCACTGGCTGCAGCCCCAGTGGGCCCCCCCGGACAAGGCCCAGCAATTAGGAGGCCAATGAAAGCTCTGGGCAGCAGCAGAACCCTCAGCAGAGTTCTTTGGACAATCAAGGACTGGCCACCCCTACACTGCAACCTCACTGGGAATGTTTTCTGTCTGACGTAGACTTTCAAAAGAAGCTCTTTGAGGGAAAGGTGAACTAAACACTCACTCTTTTCTCTTCCAGCAAGTCCATATTCGGACACAGCATAAGATGAAGATCAGCTCCAAGACAAGCAGGCCTGCCAGTAACCCTAGCCAGAAGCCTGTTCCCTGACAGAAACCCCTTCCAAGGCCCTTCTGGGAATCAGGAACATGTGCTGTGGTTCCAGCTGCACCTGTGGGAGCGATGGGGATCGTCAGCCCGTGCTGTGCTGCACTGCTGAGCTGGCAGCACGGTGGATGCGGGCAGGACATTCTCCGCTTCCCCCAGAGCTGGGGCCTGCAGGGACCTTGCCACCCCGTGGCACAGGCTGTGCCACCCAACAAAGCCCAGCAGGCTGAGAGGAGAGCCCGGAGGGCAGCGCAGCTTTTTGGGCAGTCGCTGCTTGGAGGGACACGGGCCACACCCATCCCTGAGCAGCCCCTGCCAGCCCTGGCCCTCCCTGCCCCGTGACAGCTCCCCCCGCCCCAGGGCTCAGAGTCAGGCCCTGTCAGGACCCAGTGCAGCCCCTGTCCAGTCAGGAGCCAAGGCTGGCTGTGGCCCTGGGCTCGCGGCAGGACTCCCGCTCGGGGCTGCTCCTGTGCCTTGGGCCTCTGGGCACTCAGGGCCAGCTCCGGAGCAGCTGCAGCGGGAGGGACATTGGTGCACGAGTCCCCTTTTCCCAGGGCTCTGAACGAGCTCCAAAGGCACCTCCAGCTTTGCCGGGCTGTGCAAGGGAGGCCCTGGTAGAAGAAGAAGAGCTGCAGCCACACAGCTCTGCCAATGGCTGAGCCCTGCTGAGCCTGGCACAGCAATTACCTTCTGTGCCTGTGCCCATGCCTGTGTTTGGCTCGGACTTCCTTCCTGCAGCAGGGGCTGCCAATCGGCCTCTGCTTTGTTGGGGAAACACCTCCTTCTGTCCTAACTTTTGGCCCATCACTTGAGAAACAAAAAGTACACCTTAAAAGATGGAGAAATTCTCCATTTCTTTAATGGCATGTTCAGAACGTCATGCTTATGCAAAATCGGATAAAATCAACAAATCATCTGGGCTTTTTCAGCTGGGCCATGGCCCACCGTCCTTCAAACACCTGCCAGTGCTGAGCAGAAGTTGTGAGTGGATCGTGCAGGGTGAGGGCACACACATGCATGGCTCTGTCCTGGCACCTGCAGCGATGCCCCCCTGGCCGAGCTTTGGGCTCTGAGCTGGCAGGTCTCACAGGGGAAAGGCCTTGGCGTACCCTCACCATCTCCCAGAGGCTCAATCCTGAACATGGGCTGGGAAGCCAGATCACCTTGAGCAACAGGCTCACCTGCAAAGAAAGGCAGGACACAACAGCTCCAATGGCACTGCTAAAGATTCTCCTTAAGGCCCGAGTGGCAGTGAGGGCACCTGGGTGATTGGTGCCCTCCAAGGCATTCCCTTGGCTCTGCCTTCCACTCAGGAGCAGGGCCAGGGGGACCTCGTGCCTGCAGTGGCCCCACACTGGGATGGAAGGAGCCCCTTGCGGGGCAGTCGGGGCAGAAAGGACTCCCTGGAGCAGCCAGCAGCTTGAAACCCAGCCCCAGGCAGGGCCAGGGCTTAGCAGTGGCAGCAGAAGCAGCTCGGGCTCCCTGGGGGCTGCAAAGGAGCTGAGAAAGGCTCAGCCCCCAGGCACAGCCCTGGGCCCAGCCCCTTCCCTCTCTGCTCTTCTCTGTGGCTGCACAGAGCACACAGAAGGACACAGTGGCATTGCACACGGGAGGAGGATGGACACCTAAATGCCCCTTCCTCCCACTGCCAGTGATCCTGTGGGATCCCTCAGGGCTCCAGAAGGGAGCAGGGTAAGGTTTCCAGAACTGATCTACCTTCAGTGAAATTTAAGGGAACTGGCTCATGGTAAGCTCTTGGCATACTGACACAGATTATTCTGTCAGGAAAGGTACATTCAGAACATGCCTCCAACATCTGACAAGGTCTTCAAAGCACCATTCACCAGCATTTCCAAGTAATCCAAGTCATGATCCCAGTCGAGGAGGGATCACAGATGCTACAGAACCATTTCCATGGTGTGTTGGGATCCCCTTCTCCCTTGGGGAATTGGGGACTGCAACGGGGTGGGGTAAGGCTGTGGGAGCCTGTGGCTCCTGGTCACTCTGTACGCTCTTTGCAGGTCCTGTGCAACATGCCTGGAGGGGCAGCTGGAGCAGCCCAGGGCCCTGGGGCTCTCTCCCTGCCACACAGGAAACCCTCACTAAATGCTTGGGGAAATCTGCAGTGCCACAGCTGTCACTCCCAACCTCCGTCCCTCCCTCCTGCTTGCCCACCTGCCCATGGAACAGCTCCCACAGCCCACGGGTACATAGCCAGGCCCTCTCAGGACACACTGGAGCCTTGCTCTCCCCCTCTGCCCTTTCCCCACCACGGGCACCCTGTGCAGCCGCTCCCAGGTTTCGGGACATGTCTCCCACGGAGGGAGCCCAGCAGGACAGCTCAGTACCCGAGTGCCCTGAGCCTGCTCGGGACAATTCCTCTGGGCTGTGCCCATCTTATCCGGGCTGTGCCTGCAGTGCCAAGCAGCAGAGAGGGCAGCTCAAGCCTCAGCAGGGCTCAGGCCCAGAAGCAGAGCAACTACCTCCTGTGGCTGTGTCTGGCATCGCCTCCCTTCCTGCAGGAAATGCCACCTTCAATAGAGCCCCTCTGTCCATCGCTTGAGAAAGGAAGAGGCACAGCTGGATCAGATGGAATCATTGCACATCCAGGAGGTGGCCTGTTCAGGAGGCAATACTTGTCCAAAACATGGATAAGGATCAGGAAAATTGATCTTGGAAGGGCATTAAACCAAGAAACAAGTACTTCAAAACCCCTGGAGGTGGCTGCCATGGTGAGTTCCCTGAGGTGTCAAAGGCCAAGCCACACCCATGGCTGCTTTCCCTGAGGTGTCACAGCTGCAGCCCCAGCCCCATGGCCGGGTTTCCTGAGGGCTGGCAGTCCCAGTCTCGCTCCATGGCCGGTTTCCTGAGGTGTCACAGCCCCAGCCTCACTCCATGGCTGCTTTCCCTGAGGTGTCACAGCCCCAGCCCCACTCCATGGCCAGTTTCCCTGAGGTGTCACAGCCCCAGCCCCACTCCATGGCCAGTTTCCCTGAGGTGTCACAGCCCCAGCCCCGCTCCATTGCCAGTTTCCCTGAGGGCTGACAGCCCCAGTCCCGCTCCGTGTCCGCTTTCTCTGAGGTGTCACAGCCCCAGTCCCGCTCCGTGTCCGCTTTCCCTGAGGTGTCACAGCCCCAGCCCCACTCCATGGCCAGTTTCCCTGAGGTGTCACAGCCCCAGCTCCGCTCCATGTCCGGGTTTCCTGGTCGCTTTGAGGTGCTGTTCCTCTCTCTCTGTGGAGAAAGTAGAGGCCAAGGAGCTTGCAGAGCAAGCCCAGAGCCACGAGGGCTCTACTGCCTGCTCAGCCCTGTGTGAGCTCTGCTCCTTCATGCCTTCTCCTCCCGTTGTCAGGTCGCACTGACACTCGGCCTGAGCCCAGTGTTCCCTTTTGGGGCCAAGGGAAATCTCTGCTCCTGCCTCTGGCACAGGGTGCTCTGCCAGCAGGTCAGGGAAGGAGACAGCCCTGGAGAGAGGCATGAGCAGTGGAGGAAAGCCAACATCACTGCAGTCTTGCAAAAGGGCACCAAGAAAGAGCCAGGAAACTGCAGGGCCATCAGCCTCAGCTCCATCCCCAGAAAGGTGACAGAACAGCTCCTCTTGGATGCCATCTCTAAGCCTGTGGAATAACAGGAATGGAAACCATGCTTGACCAAACCCATAGCCACCTGTGCTGCAGTGACTGGCTGGGCTTGTGAGGGGAGAGCAGTGGTTGTTGCCAGCTGGGACTTCAGCAAGGCTTTGTCCCTGCCTCCCATAACAGGCCCCTGAGGCAGCTCAGGGACAGTGGGGCAGAGAAGTGGACAGGGGAGCTCCAAACTCAGGTAGCTGTGAGCTCAGGGCGCCGTGCTGGGCCCAGCCTTGTTTGCCTTATTCCCCAGTGACCTGGCAGAAGGGACAGAGTGTTCCCTCAGTGTTTGCTGATGGGACAGAATTGGGAGCAGGGCCTGAGGCACCACAAGGCTCTGCTGCCCTTCAGTGAGACCTGGAGAGGCTCGAGAGTTGGGCAGAGAGGAACCTAATGAAGTTGCACTGGGAAAAGCCTCTAGAAGAGCTTCAGCCTTTGTAATTACCAGGCAACAGAAGTGTTTTAGTATAGTGGAGTCTATAACGTTGTCTTGTAATGTCCAGTCAGGGAAACCACTGCGTCTCTGTATGTCATAGGACCAGTCACTTGTATGTATGTCAAGAAAGTCTTTGGGAGAAACATGAATGAATTCAGAAACTTCCCCTGATATTATTTTGGATGTTCACGATTTTCTGGAATGCTGGGTGAAGTGTAAGGATGCCAAAAGGAAAGTGAAAGCAAACCAATAAATCTTTAAAAACTCAGAAGCCTCTCCTGTCTGTTCCTTGAAGAAGTTGCCAAACAATGTCACTTTTGCAATCCTTTGAAAGATCTTATAGGAAAAAGCATTGGCCAAAAGTGCTGCTCTGTGTTTCTGAACAGCAACATGCATTTTGTGTTGATGCAAGGTTTGTACCAGGGTTTGGGGTTTTTGTGTGTGCTTTGAATGTGAGTCTTTGCAGGACTATTAATAATTAGACCATGTACTGAAGAGAACATGTTACTGTGTTGTGCTGTTCAGTGCTGAAGAGGGTTGAGACAGAGCAGGTAGCTCTGTGTCTGTGTGTAATTGCATGAGCAGCACGGGAGCAGTGCCCAGGGCCTGGAGAAGCAAACGGGTTCCCGGTGCTGAGGACAAGGTGTCCAGAGCTCGGGATTGTCCGGCCAAGCTCTTCTGGCTCCTTGTGCTTCGAGACCTAGCCGGGAGCCCTGCAGAGCCCCGGGTGCAGCTTCCTAACTTCCCCCCTCTTCCTCTGCCTCCTCCCTGCCTCCAGGGTAAAGGCGCTCCCTGGCATTGCACTGGCTGTGCCTCCCTCCTAGAGCAGTGAAGGGATCGTTTCCCAGCCAAGGTGGCTCTCCCATGGAGACAGGAAAATGGGCAAACTCCTGCTGCCCCAGCATCAGGCAGGTGCAGTGTGTCCTTGCCTGTCAGTCCCTGCCCTGCTTCCCAGAGATGCCACTGATTGTTCCAGAAGTCATGGGTCTGCATTTCCAGGAGCATGTTTGCAAAGACACGAAAGAGAAAAATTGACAAGAATTGTTTGTGCTTCTCTTCCTAATTTTTTCCAATGTATTTTCTAGTAGGAAAGCATGGACCAAACTGGCAAAGTTCCTATAATGTAGGAAAAGCATCCTCCTGTATTTGACTTGAGTTGAGGACAGTTGCAAGCTCTCCTGTCAAAGGTACACAGAAAATTCTCAGTGAATTTTCTGTCTTTCTGCTGAGTCAGTATAAAAGATGACGTTTCTCAGAAGCTTAATACTAATTTTTCCATTTATATGGAAAGTCAAAGTTGTTAGTTCATATGATGGCAGGATAACGGAGGCAGCTGTGGTGGTGTCCAGGTTTATCTCCTGTACCCAATGGTGATCAGCAGCAGCATCAAATCAGGTTCATCTTAGTTTTCTGCAGACAGGTCTTGATGAAAACATCAGTTCACCTAGAGCAGGGTTTGAATCCCTGTAGTGCAGCTGACTCCGCACGGGCTCTCTGGGCCACCGCCTGCCAGGGGCAGGAGCAGAAATTTCCCTTGGCCGGGGCCGGAGCCCTAGTGTGGCAGTGCCTGAACAGCACCTCCCTGCCTACAGTGCCACCCTGGATGGCTGCCCCAGGGCCTGGCATTTGACCCTGCACTTGCTGCCGGATTCCCGGCCGTGCTTCCACCCTGAGCAAACGCTCGGACCATTTTAGAAGCTCGGTGCCCAAGGGGGCCGCCACAAGTGGTTGCCAGGGACCTGGGGCCATGGCTGCCCCGATTTTGGGTACACGGTGCTGATGTCAGAGTGGCCATTGTGACCTGTGCCACCAAGGCCACAAAAGGGAACGCGGGGCTCAAGCCGAGTGTCAGTGCGACCTGACAACGGGAGGAGAAGGTAGGGCGGGGATGTGGCTGCCCAGGGACCAGAGGGGCCCCACACCTCGGGGCTCTGGGCCTGTGCTGCAGGCTCACCTGCCTCTCCCTTCCCAAAATCACAGAATCAGCAGAGGAACAGCCAGAGGACACTGCAGTGTTACTCAAGGCGACGACGGGAGGAGAAACAGACAGGAGCAGGGCTCACGCAGGGCTGAGCAGGGAGTAGAGCCTCGTGGTTCTGGGCCTGTTCTGCAAACTCCCCCCCCCCCCTTCTTTCTCCCATAGACAGAGAGGAACGGCACCTCGAAGTGACCACGTCCTTCGAGGAGATAGACTCAGCGTAGACAGCCGCCATGTCTGACAGAAAGCAGGAGGGTCCTGGTGCCAGGGAGCCAGGTGAAGGCAAAGCAGCTCTCTGATAGCTTGGCCCAGGGGCTCTTGTGGTAGCAGGCAGCGTGGGGATCAGAACAGAGGCAGCGGGAGGCAGGAGCTGCTCGGCCATGCCAGGGCTGGGAGCCTCCTTCCTGCCCAAGTGGGGCCTAGCTGGGCCAGGGGGCAGCTCCTGGGACAGCCGTGCCCGCAATGGCCCCTGCTCTGCAAGGCCTCCAGCGCTGCCCATCAGCCAGGCAGGGACAGAGCAGCCTTGGGGCCGATGCTGCTGCAGGCTCAGAGCCCCGCACAGCTGCTCATGCCCGGTGCCATTGGCTCTGTCCCCTGCAGCCTGCATGCTGTGTCGCCGTGCCGAGGCTGACCCGGACATGTGCGGTGACAAACTGCAGAAGGGTGGGCTCTGTGCCCACGTGTTCTGCATGGTGAGTGGCTCCGGGCGCTCCCTCCACCTTTGCAATGGGCAGCTCCTCCCGCCCCCTCCTCATCAGCTTCTCCCCTTGGCTGCAGTTCTTCGCCACTCTACTATTTCAGCAAGAGACGGACCGCGGGGGACTCATGAACTTTCTCCCTCGAGATCTCCTAATTGCAGTGCGGCGGGCGGCACAGAAGGTGAGAGCCTGACAAGAGCAGGGAGATTTGTGCCTGGCGAGGTTTGCCAGAGCTTAGCCCAGACTGCAGGAAAGAAAGGCCGGCCCAACAGTCGGGACAAAGTCTGGCTCCCAGCAGCTCTGGCACAGAGGCCCTGGCACAGCAGCCTCCCTCCTCCAGCTGGCGGCTCTGTGGGCTGGGAGCCGGCAGCGGCCACGTCCTGCGCCCTGCCCTTAGCCCTGGGGCTGCCTGGGGAGGCCTCGAGGCTGCTGCTGCTGCTGCTGCTGCTGATGCAGCTGCTTGGCTCTTTCCAGCGCTGCTGCGTCTGCGGCCAGAGCGGGGCAACCATCATGTGCTGCAGGGAGAACTGTGACAGATGGTTCCACTTGCCCTGTACCAAGGAGGGCGGCTGTGTCAATCTATACGTTACTCCGTTCAGGTACCTCATCTCTCTTTATGGCCACCCCTGGGGAATGATCCAGCATTTCTCACTTTCCCCATCCCTTTGCCCCCAGCTCTTTCTGCCCTGAGCACCGTCCAGAGCAGGAGGTGGATGCGACTCCTGAGCCGGACACCGTTTGCCCCATCTGCATGGAACCTGTGGAGGACAGAAAGACCTTCACAACATTGGTGTGCCCAGCGTGCAAAAAGGCCTGGTTCCACAGGGACTGCATCCAGGTAGGAGCCCTCCCCTGAGCCCTGGGGCACAGCAGGTGCTCAGCAGCAGCAGCAGCAGCAGCAGGGCCTCGCTCACCCTGCCTGTGTTTGCCCTGCAGGGACAGGCCTTGCGCGCTGGTGCTTTCTATTTCCAGTGCCCCCTGTGCAGAGACAGTGGGGAATTCCCTGTTGAAATGTTCATCTTGGGGATCCGAGTCCCCTTCAGGTTGGTGTCCTTCTGCCTGGCCCACCAGCCAGGAGGGTGCAAGTGCTGTGCTGTGCCAGGCCCTGCCCCAGGAGCCCTGGCCCTGCCCTGTCCTGTGAGTCTGGGCTTCAGCTTCACCCCCAACTTGGAAAAGTGCTGGAGAAAGAGCTGGGACACCCTGGACCTCCGTGAGGGAGAGCAGCAGAAATTCATCATCTCTTCCTTTCTCCATCAGACAGCCAACGTGGGAGGACAACGATGCCTTCGCAGATCTAGGAGTGAGGCACGGCCAATGCAATGCCAGGGAGTGCCTTTACCCTGGGGGCAGGGAGGAGGCAGAGGAACAGGGGTAAGTTGGGAAGCTGCACCTGGGGCTCTGCAGGGAACCTGTGTCTCGACAAGGGCTCAAAGCAGGAAGAAGCAGAAGCGCTTGGCTAGACAACCACGTGCTGGTACACTTTTTGTTCTCAGTGCTATGAGCTTGTTTGCCTCCCCAGGCCCTGGCAATTGCTCCTGTGCTCCTCCTGTGCTGCTGAGGGCACCCACAGGCGCTGCTCTGGCCTGAGGAACAGCACACAGAGATGGGAGTGTGACAGCTGTGCTGGGCTCGGAACATGTATGAGTCAAAGTCCCCGGTGTCCCTGGGCTAGGGGAGTGCCCAGGCCGGGCTTGGCAGAGCGCAGCATCCACTGCTGGAGGGCTGGAGGCACTGCTCTGGCCTGGCCTGGCCGGGGCCTGGGGGATCTTTGACATTCCTGCTTGCCCTTACAGCCTCCAGGGATGAGACAGAGCTCAATGGCCCCAGGCCGGCCAGACAGTCAGGACTACAATCTGCTCGTGGCTGGTCAGAATCTGAGGCCATCAGCCCCAGCTCCCACAGCCCTGTGCCATTGGTGCTGGTTTCCCCACCTCCATCTCCAGAGATGGGCAGCCACAGCAGGCCCCAACACGGAGCATGGCAGCAGGCGCTGCCATCTTCCTCACTGGACACCAGCAGCATCAGCAGATCAAGGGCAACACGCAGCACGTCCCCTGACCCTGAGGACAGGGTCCATTCCAGACATGCTGGGCCCAGCCGCAGGCGAAGCTCCTCTCGCCGGCAAAGTCGCGCCCAGAGTCCACCTGTCCGGTCCAGGAGTCACCGTGACAGGAACAGTAGGACAGGGCCAAGGGCTGAGAGGCCCAAGCAAAGGGAGACACCATCACGGACATCCCCCAGACGCAGGTGCTCCCGCCAGCAAGGTCGTGCCCAGAGTCCACCTGTCCGCTCCAGGAGTTGCCATGACAGGAACAGAGGGACAGGGCCAAGGGCTGAGAGGCCCAGGCGAAGGGAGACATGGTCAGGGCCATCCCCCAGACGCAGGCGCTCCCGCCAGCAAGGCTGGGCCCGGAGTCCACCTGTCCGCTCCAGGAGCTGCTGTGACAGGAGCAGTGGGACAGGGACAAGGGCTGAGAGGCCCAGGCGAAGGGAGACATGGTCAGGGCCATCCCCCAGACGCAGGCGCTCAAGCCAGCAAGGCTGGGCCCGGAGTCCACCTGTCCGCTCCAGGAGCTGCTGTGACAGGAGCAGTGGGACAGGGACAAGGGCTGAGAGGCCCAGGCGAAGGGAGACATGGTCCGGGCCATCCCCCAGACGCAGCCGCTCCCGCCAGCAAGGCTGGGCCCAGAGTCCACCTGTCCGCTCCAGGAGTCGCCGCGGCAGCAGCAGTGGCACAGGGACAAGGGCTGAGAGGCCCAGGCGAAGGGAGACATGGTCAGGGCCATTCCCCAGACGCAGCCGCTCCCGCCAGCAGCGCCGGGCCTCGACTCAAACTGTGCGGTCCAGGAGTCGCCAGGACAGGAGCCGGAGGACAGCAGCGAGTGCTGAGAGGCCCAGGCGTAGGGGGACATGGTCGGGGACATCCCGCAGGAGCAGCCGCTCCCACCAGCGACGTCGGACCTCAACTGGGACCTCCAACAGCAGCACGTAGTGCCGTCATCTTTTCTTTCTAGGCCGTGTGTTCCTTGCCAGAAGTGAAGGTGAGAACGGTCAGTGCAGGGACCCTGAGATGTGCAGCTCTGTGGGCAAACCCTATTAGCTCTTGATGTTTCTACTGGCAGGAAGAAGTCTGGGCTAAATACCTTGATTTCTGTGTAACTGTGTATTCAGTGAAAAGTCACTTAAGGATGTGGCTAATTAAAAAGGACTCTTGTTCCGGCCTTTAGACTTCAACCTCAGATGTTTCCCCACTGCTTACCCTTGATAATGAACCACTCCTTAATGGGCTTGGATATGCTTAGGGAGACATTCAGAGCAAGGTGGCTCTTAGGGAAGCTGTGTCCGAAAAGGACGTGTGCTGTGTTGCTATCCTTGAACAATCTCATTTCAGTAAAGCCAAAAAAAGAAGAAAGAGATGAGACACTGCCTCACTGTCTGAAGACAACTCCTACACCATTGCTGCGGATTTGAAAGAGGCCTTTCAAAGAACAAACCAGAATAGACGGTATTTCCTCCGTCTATTCTGGTTTATTCTTTGAAAGACCTTCAAAGAGCAAACCAGACTGAGGAAATACCCTGGGACAAAGAGGATGCACAGGACTCTGCCCCAGATGACCATTTGGGACCTTTGCCTGAGGATGATGCAGCTCAGGAGACGAGTTACTTCAAGTTTTCTTTCTTTGGAGGCACAGAGGAGTTGGGCATCAAAGAAGGTAACAGCAGAACCCTTCTAACAGTGCCATTGCTAAGGAAGAGCTTCTGGCAGGCACTGTAGGGCAATATGGTGTAAAAAAGGTCAGGATGCAGGGGATTTTCAGCAACAGAAGTCAGTAATTAGGCAGAAGCATTTTGATCTTCATTTCTGCTTGCTAGGGTTGTGATTATTGAGAGGTGCCTCATGCTTGCATCTCAGGAATTCTGAAAGGCATGCTTTGAGAAGGCATTGGGGGTTTTTGCTGAGTGGTGAAAAAGCTTGTTCTCATGCCCTGAATTCCTCAAACAGGGAAAAAGGTGACACACCAGTCATATCAAGTTTCATAGGAACTCACAAGGCTTTTAAGGAAATGTGCGTTAATGTAGAGGGAGGAGCAAAGTCCGAGAGCTGGCCCCAAGATCCATGAACATTCTGTTTGTTACTGAATTCTACTCTTGGACCTTTAGAAAAAGGAAATGGAATGACACATGATCATTGGGGTGTCCTAACCTTAGATAAAATGAGGCCGTCTGAAATGAAGATGAAACAACATTAACTCAAGTCCCAGTCATGTAGGAGAGAAAAGAAACCCCGTGAAGTTACCCAAAATATTAAAAAACCCAACGCAACAGCACAAAGCAATGAGCCCCCCAGACTTGCGCTGAACTGAAAAGGTATTCAGTGTCTTCTGAATGCAATGAGAAATGTTTAAGAATACATAAGGGCTCCCTGGAACAAAGTGGAAAATACAAAGTGGAGCAGAAATGTAGCTTAGAAAATCTGGCAGGGTCAGATTCTGTCCTTCCTAAATCTCTCTTCTCCACTGTAAGTATTTCACGTGAAAGGAGGAATTCTTCCTGATGATTAGAGGAATAATCTGGTTTTGGCTTTTTTTCTCTATTGGTGCTGTCATTGCAGAGCCTCACGCGCTTGGGACAATAAAGCCAGTAAAAGCCACATGGCAAGAGGATCCACGTTTCCAGGACAGCAGTTCTGAGGGTGACGATGAGCCTGAGATGTCAGAAATTGAACAGGACCAAGAAATGCAAGTTCCATTTCTCTTTGTTGTCTACTTGGCTGTAGTAGTTGGATGCTGTGGGAATATTAATAGCAGCACTCAGGGAATGGGAAACTGACATTGCACACCTCTGAGCAATGAAAGTCATCTTAGAAAACCGTTTGTGCTGCACAGAGTCAAAACTCCCAGCAACCCATTGGATGTGAATGGGAATATGGAAAGAAAGAGCAGAGCACAGGAAATTAACTGGGTCATTTTGGTTTGACCAACTCCAAACTGAGTTTGGCCAAAAGCCAAAGACACAGTCAGTTTTCTCTTTAAAAGAGGATTTGGAAAATAAAAAGATTTATTTGGTTTCTAGGGAATAAAGCTTTTCAATGTATGGCATTTCTCTGAAGCACTACAGGATTAACTTGTGTTCATGAAATTTGATAGTACAATTTAGGATGCTCAAATCCCTTTGTCCTTTTCTAGGTTTCTTTCTTTAGCATGCACAGGAAGTGCTAGAGTTTTTTTTTTTTGTTCTCCAAAGATGATGAACGCCTAAGAGGTATGATAGAATTTCTTTACGCTCTTTTATATTTTTTTTTCCTTTTAAACCCTTCCTGTAATTCAGTGAGGAGGAAAAAATGCTGCCTAGTTATCAAAGTTTTCTAGTCAAAATTTGCCACCCTCACTTGTGATCCAAGTTGTGGTAGAATCCCTTGAGAAAGTCCTGGCAAAATAAAGGTCAACCAGATTTTCTGGCTTTCTTTTCTTTCAGACAATTACCGAATAGGAATCTGGACTTTTAGAGTTTACCAAAAACTTAGTCACTTGACAGCTTATGTAGACATTTCGGATCCTTTCGGGTATTTAAATCATCTTTATCTTTTTCCTCTCTTTCTGGTGTTACCATTAGAAATGAGGAGTGTTCTTGTCAGCCACATATGTCCCTGTGGTTCTTTGTTCTAATGAAGCTGGGGTTTCGCTTCTGAATCCAGTGAATTTTGTATTTAGAAACAAAGAAAACAACATCCAAAGGAAACATGCACAGTCCCCAAAACCTGCACAGGCCACCAAAACAATTGCTGGCTAGATTTTGTAGAATAGAGTCTTAAGCTTAAAGGATGTGCCTTCCATGAGACTGATTCCATAACTCTGCTGAAATGCACTGCTGTGTTCACACAGTTACCAGCCTGCAATCTTCCAGGCAGCCTGATTTACAGGGTGTGTTGAAATGGAGAGCTCAGGCCTCAGCAGGCCTCAGTTCTGGGGGAAGATGTGGGGTGCTGGTGCTGAGCTTCTAATGCAACAGCTGCAATTTCACTGCAATTCAGATTGCAGCATGTTGAGGAAAAGTGCTGCTGCCTTTGATTGTTCTTAGCACACCAGGCTGCAGTAGGGAACATTTCTGCTGGAGCCAAGGCGTGGTGGGGGCAGGAGAACAGGAAGGATGTGAAGAATTGATTTCTGATTTTAGTGCTGTGGTGGTCAAGATTGTTAGAAGTAGCAGCACAATCACAAGTGTTTAAGGCTATTAATTGGATGTTTCTTTTGTGCAGAGGGTCCAAGTTATTTTGTAGATTAGTAGAAGTCAGTGAAGAAAAAGAGGGTTAGGAAGACAGACGTAGATTATTGCTTGAGGTGAGTATGGAACATCTGTTCCCTGGTAAGTCTAGGTGAAAACTGAGCATGGGGAGGGATTGCAGGTATGAATGTGCATGTAAAATTAAGCCAGGACCTCGAGAAGAGCTTTAAATTTGTGATGAACAGGGAAGAGAAGTTTTTTAGTGTAGCGGTGTGTATAACATCCTGTTGTGTGGTCCAGTCAGGTAAACCACTACATCTTTGTGTGTTACAGGAGCAGCTACTTAAGTGTATGTAAGGATAGTGAATGTAGAGACTTCTCCTCATAGTGGATTCAAGAACTTCTCTTTAGAATTTGTTAGATTTTCATTATTTTCTGGAACGCCAAAGGAAGCATTAGGATACCCTATAGGAAGTGCAAGCAAACCAATAAAATTTTTACTGATTAGAAGCGAATCACGTTTGTTCCTTGAAGGAGTTGCCAAACAAGGTTACTTTCAAAATGCTTTCAAAGGTCTAACAGGGATCAATATCAGCAAACCCTGTTAGGTCGTGTTTGGGAGCTGGGGCTGAGGCTCTCGTGCCCTGGGGAGCCATGGGAAGGCTCCAGGCCTGAGTGTGCGGCCAGGCCAGGGCCATTGAGCTGCAGCCCATCCCTGGTGGATGCAAGGGCAAGCAGGAATGCCAAGGGACCCCAGGGCCCGGCCAGCCCAGGCCAGAGCAGTGCCCCCAGCCCTCCAGGAGCGGACGGGCTCTGCCAAGCCCAGGGCCGGGCCAGGCCAGGCCAGAGCAGTGCCCCCAGCCCTCCAGGAGCGGACGGGCTCTGCCAAGCCCAGCCTGGGCACTGCCCCCAGCCCAGGGACAGGCGGGTGCTTTGCCCAAGGGCTGGGCCCAGAGCAGCAGAGCTGTCACAGCCCCAGCTGGTTCTGGTCTGCGTGCGGCCCAAGCAGGGCCCGTGGGTGCCCTGGGCAGTGCAGGAGCAGCACAGGAACAGTTGCCAGGGCCAGGGGAGGCACAGGGTTCAGCCTCTGCACGGTGACACAGCATGCAGGCTGCAGGGGACAGAGCCAATGGCACCGGGCATGAGCAGCTGTGCGGGGCTCTGAGCCTGCAGCAGCATCGGCCCCAAGGCTGCTCTGTCCCTGCCTGGCTGATGGGCAGCGCTGGAGGCCTTGCAGAGCAGGGGCCATTGCGGGCACGGCTGTCCCAGGAGCTGCCCCCTGGCCCAGCTGGGCCCCACTTGGGCAGGAAGGAGGCTCCCAGCCCTGGCATGGCCGAGCAGCTCCTGCCTCCCCCTGCCTCTGTTCTGATCCCCACGCTGCCTGCTGCCACAAGAGCCCCTGGGCCAGGCTGTCACAGGGCTGTTTTGCCCTCACTTGGCGCCCTGGCACCAGCGCCGTCCTGCTTGCTGCCAGACATCGCAACTGTAAGCAGATAGTCCCTTTCCAGGAATGACGCAGTCACCTCCAGGTGCTGATCCTCTCTTTCTGTGGGATAAACAAGAGCTTGGGGCGCTGCCATGGCAGGGCTTCCCTCAGCTGTCGGCGCTTCCAGCCCGGCTCTGCCAGGGGCTCTGGCAGTGCCACGGCGCACGGCAGCTCTGGCATGGCAGCTCTGCACTGCAGCCTCCGCCAGCAGCCAGATCTGCGGGCTGGGACTCCGCAGCGGCCGCACGCTTCTCCCAGAGCCCGAGCAGCGGCGGCTCGCTCCCAACACCGAGCCGGGAAGGCGCCGAGGTACAGCGCGGGCTCGGCTCTCGGCACGAACCGCCCCGCCCCTCACACCCGCCCGCCCTTTCCCGCCCTCTGGCCCCGCCGCGCGGCGCCCGCGCTGTCGAGGCGACTCTTGCCCACAAGGAGGCGCCCTGAGCCCTGCAATGGCGCCGCGAACCTTCTGGCGCTCTGGAAGGCGCGGGCCTGGACCTGTTGAAAGCTGGGCCCTACGTCCCATTTCCTGAAGAAAACATATCCTGTCATGCCTGGGCTGTCCGCACTTCCAAGCCTGATCAACAGGAAGAGACATTTAACCTGTGACACACATAGCAGCCTACAAGCTCGAAGTGATGGCCAGGTATTAGAAAAGCAAAGTAGTTGTTGCTAGAATTGTCTTTAAGACTCAGGGCTGGGCCCGTTTCACTGATCTCAGACCCAGAGGGAGGTTGACAAAGCTTGGGAAGAAGGATGCCCATTGATAGTGGACACAAAGGATGCAGAATTTAGGGGCCATAAGGACATCTGCTAGAACTGCCAAGTTAAGGAAAACAGTCCTAAAGTTGTCTCAGCAAATATGCTGAGCTGAGCACCAGCTGGGTAAAAAAGAGTGTGATGTTTGCAGGCAATGGGACTTTGGCACCCAAATTATCCTGGGCCTGGCCATGGGATGGTTCTGGTCACCAGAACACATGAAAAGACAGCATAATGCAAGCACTGGGCATTGTGCTTCATAGAACCCAGACAAAAAAGCTGGGAAGACTCTGCTGGATTCTTGTGTGGTATCTACCCCTTCTGTTCCTTCTTCTTCTCAAAATATATTGTAAGCCTGATTAAAAAAACTTACTTAGAGCCATGGTCAGTGCCATATTCTGAAAACTTACAGCTGACTTACAGGTTTAGTATCTCACAGAGCAGGTTTGAGGCCCTGGAATTGGAGGGACCGACAAGTGATGAAGTGGGCAAAAGTCCTTCTGGAATAGAGGAGCACCTAGGGCAGGTCAGGCAACACCATGCATGGTGACCACCTCTGTTCCAAGGAAAGGCAGGGTCCCTTCAGGCCTTCCTAAAAGCATCCCAAGGGAAGGTTTCCATCTCCCCTGCCCTCTTTCCTTGACTTTAGCTGAATCTTTCTCTCACTGAAAGACAGGAAGCTCAAGTGTGTTAGGAGAATACTGTGAGCATTGGCAGCGGTGAACAGTCAGTGTGAAAAACACCAATCACTTGTTTTTAAAATTTTAAAAAGTTTCATAGTAATAAAATAGTTATAAAAATAGTAACACAATTAGAGTAATAACAATTTGGATAAATTGAATTAAGACAATATGAGACAATAAAAACAAAGAGTTACGGATGTCCGGGTACCTTTTTCTGGGCATCAGGAGCCTGAAAAAGGACACCCATTAACAAAGGATTAACCCTTAAGAACAATAGCCTGTTACATATTCATATACTTCATACATGATGCATAAATTCCATTCAAATACAGGATTCTGTCTGGTCATTGTCAACTTCTTTCCTTCTAATCCTAACAGTGCCTCCAAGGTGAGAAGAAGTTCATTTTTTCTGATAAGAAGGCAATAAATTCCCTTTCTCTGAAAGATTTAGATGTCCTGTGGCTGCTATCTCGCTGCAAGCCCTTTCTGTTAAACAAAGCATCTTACATAGCATAGTTTCTATTTTTATAACCTAAAACTATATTTAACACAGTGCTTAAGAAAATTAATACAGCATTGCTTTCTAACACAACACATATAATATTCATTTTAATATTTGCGAAAAGCCAATCATAAAATACATGCATTTTTCACAATCCCCACTCTTATTCTTTGTAAATCATTTGGCTTGAGCAATATTTTTTTTCTACTTATATCTTCTGGACTATGCTGGTAAAATAAAACACGGGATTACACAAGAAAGAAATATAAAAACAGTTGTAACACAAATGAAAGGTCTTAATTTCTTCTAATACATTACCCCACCAGCTAGATTTTAACATTGTTTTCTAATTTTTGGACTGGTACCTGGGTTGTTATATGCGTATATATTTTTCTTTTTGATTTCTTTTGCTTTTGCTAGAATGACTTTTCTGTGGTCATCAATTTTCAACGATCTGATATATTGAACTTTCCACAAACACCCCCTTCTTTGGCCAATAAATAGTCTAAAGCGAACCTTTCTGATACCCTACAGTTTTTGTTTGGCTTAGCTGACTTAATGTTAACTCTAATGCCTGGGCAGCCTTTTTTGCTATCATTTCTATAACTGCTTGGAGTCTTGTAATACAATTCAACAGATAATTTGGAGTCAATACAGAGTTAGATTGCTGTGCTGGTTTTACCTTTTCCTTTATTATTTGGGGTTTTTTTTCCAAATCTTGAACCGCATCTTCAAGATTAAATTTAAAACAAATCCATCTCTCTCCTTTTGGACATTCAGTTCTAAATCTATTGCCACTTTTTCTTAAGTTTCTTGTAATCTAATAATTTACTCTGTTTTGCCTACAAGTTCTTAATTTGGATGGGTTATAACAGTGGCTGTTGACATAGGTGTGTGTAATAAAGGAGGAACTTTGGTTTCTTTCTATGTGATGCTTTCTGTAGCATTTGTGACACAATCCTGCTGGTATCCCGAAAGGGAAAAGACAACAAGTGAGTGCCAGAAACAGGAATAACAGAGGTCCAGTATGGCTTATACTCCCACCTCCCATGCCTGTGAGGTTGCAACCCACAGCAGGTTTATTTGATCTTCTTGGTGGTGAAATACAGAGGCCAATCTGGTCTTGCCCTCTATTTTCTTGTCACTTTCTCTTAACTAATTGCTAGGCAAATTGTTTTTGACACTCTTTAACTGTGGTCTCTGACTGTTCCTCAGGTATCTCTCATTTAACAGGCACTAATAATTCCCATCCACAAAACCAAGTCAGTACTTTAACACTTTTTGCAATAAGAGCATAAATTTTGTGAATCACAACACTAATTACTCTTACAATTTAAGCATTTACTTATAACCCACCTAGCATGTCCAGTATTGGAATGAATCAAGTAAAGTTTACTAATGGAAATAGTAATTCCCCTTCTCCCTTGTACAATTCTAGGGCTAAGGTCAGAATACAAAAACGTTCTTGATCTTTCTATCTGAGGTATTCCTCCCCCAAGGAGATGTTTTATTCAGGCAGTGCTCAAATCCAGTGATATAAGCATTATCTTATTTCTTAATTCAGTGTTATTCTTTGTACATTTCTTGGATCATTTGGGTTTTCTCAAACCATTACCACTCAGTCCCCATTGGAAAGTCAGTTCAGTATCACCCGGTTTAAATATGATAGTCCGTTCCTCAAGTTTCTTCACAAGTCCTTTGATTCTGCTGGCATGAATTCACTCTCTTTCCGTGATTTTGGTTGTTGCTTCAGTAGTACCTGGAAAGGACTTCTTAATAGCATAGATAATAAAAGAAAGATAATACTGCATTAACTTTTACGATTCGCTTTCCTTCTAAACTTTCTGGGTTTAGCTAAAAGCTTTCTCTACAGCAGCCTCTTCTTCAGGAAAAAAGCCTTCTCGTTAACGGCAAACAAAACACACAAAAGAAAAAAAAAAACAAAAACCCTCTTACTTAAGAAAAACAAACCGCTTTGTGAGGTTTGGAGAGTCAGCAATCTCTGCTTTGATTTTATCTTTTAGTGCTAGTCCCCCCTGCCCCTCTTTTCACAGCCCTGCTGTCAGTGCTGTTCTTGGCCCTTCCCCCGGTGCGGCCCCTTGGCCGCAGGGCCGGGGCAGGGGAGAGCAGCCCCGGGCATGGGGACCCTGGGGCTGCCCTGGGTCTCTTTTGCCCTCTCCCTCTCTCTCCCTCTCTCTCTCTCTCTCCCCTTCTCTCTCTCGGCCTACTTCCAGGCTGACGCTGCCATCCTGGGCTCGGCACCCCGACAGTCTGGGAGCCCCCCGGCAGCTCTGCCCCGGAGCCAGCCCGCTCCTGGCCGCAAACCTGTGTCCTCTGCTGCCAGCCCCGCCCGGGGCACCTCCATGGATCGGTCCCTGCCGCGGCCCCCGAGACCCCGCCGATCGCAGGGAGCGCTCAGACACCTCCCAGCCTTGACAACCCCAAACCTGGCGTGCCCAGGTGCTCCTGACATTCTTTCTCTTTCTCTCGTCAACTTAGCCTCTTTTCTCTTCAAGGAGGGCCCGTTCTGCTAAGGCTTTTCCGGACCCCAGTGTGGCATTGAATAACCTCTTAACAACCATGTGTTAAGATACTTCTCTGCCTTTCATGCAAAAAACTTGCATTCACACTTCTGCTCTCTTCTAGCACCAAGATGTCATCACTTCACATTCTAACATCTCAGAGTTTCCTAACTACTTCTCTACTTCAACTTCTCTCCTTCTCCTCTCTCAGTTGTAACCCTTATGGGGTCGATATTTATTCTTCCCCTATTTCTTTCTCCAGCCCAAACTTCTTTGTTGATTTTTTTTTCTTCATCCTCTTGGATTAATTTCAAACCTCTAGCTGTCATTTTCTTATTTTCTGATATAACTCTTACTCTTAATTGCACTTGTAAGACTCTTCCCAATAAATTGCTACCTGCCCCTGGGACCAATAACACATCTCCCATCTAAATTTTAGTTTTTTCCCTCAACTACCACATCTTTAATGACCAGAAATGTAAAACTTCCTCTTTTTGCCCCTGTTACTTTCACTATATGTTTGCTCACACTATAACCTTTTGGAACGTTTAACAGGCAGGTTTTCTCTGCCCCTGTGTCTATAACAAATTCCAATTCTTCTTCTTGGGGACCCACTTTTAAAGTTATCACAGGCTCCTGATGGTATTTGTTCCCCCCAAAAAAATTAAAGCCTATGACTTTTTTTTTTTTTTTTTTTTTTTAATGGGCCCATTTCTTTAAAGATTTTCAGATCTTCTGCTTACTTAGGACCATTTTCCTTTTTCTCTAAAGTTTGTTTATCTATTTAGTTGGAGTTTTTTCTTTCCCCTCTAAAAGCTGTCTCTCAAAAATCTTTTGTTTTCACATTTTGCCTTTGATATGCTGTCTCATTTATTCTCTTGGTTATGTAATTACAATAACTGTTCATGTGTTTACTCCCCTCCTCATTATTTTAACCCCATTCAGGAGGTACAGTTGGCATTTTGTCTTCTCTGGGGGTCCCTGCAGATTATCTTTTTCTTAAGCTTTTATTTCAGTTGCTCTGATTAATTGCTTTTCTTCCTGAGAAAAATATTATTTTCATTACCAACCACATCTGTTCTCAAGTATACATGTTTGGACCTAAAAGTTGGTCTAATTGTTCAGCTATGCCTATGGGATTCTCCAAATATCTCTTTTATTTATTTCTTAAAATTTCAGACCTCAGACAAAGTCAAAGAAGCATTTACAAACTCTGATCCATCACCCCCCTTTGAGAATCTCTCTTAATGGAAATAGACCAATCTCTTTATCCCATTCTTTTTGGATTTTTATCTTCTACAGCCTTTCTCACGTATTTTTAGGAAGAATCAGGAGAGGGCTTTCTTCTAACTGATTTTTTAGTGTTTCAATAAAGTGATTCCTTTAGAGAGTTTCCTTAAGCAGCCGGAGCTGTGGTTACCAAGGGAATGGAGCTCAGGGCAGGACGGGGAGGCTCGGCACAGCTCAGGGTCTGGGGGCTCCAGAGGCGGGGTCTGTGGTTGGGATGGCCCGAGGGGATCGGCACAGCTCAGGGTCTGGGGGCTCCAGAGGCGGGGTCTGCAGCCGGGATGGCCCGAGGGGACCGGCACAGCTCAGGGTCTGGGGGCTCCAGAGGCGGGGTCTGTGGCTGGGATGGCCCGAGGGGATCGGCACAGCTCAGGGTCTGGGGGCTCCAAAGGCGAGGTCTGTGGCTGGGATGGCCCGAGGGGATCGGCCCAGCTCAGGGTCTGGGGGCTCCAAAGGCGGGGTCTGTGGCTGGGATGGCCCGAGGGGATCGGCCCAGCTCAGGGTCTGGGGGCTCCAGAGGCGGGGTCTGCAGCCGGGATGGCCCGAGGGGATCGGCACAGCTCAGGGTCTGGGGGCTCCAAAGGCGGGGTCTGTGGCTGGGATGGCCCAAGGGGATCGGCACAGCTCAGGGTCTGGGGGCTCCAGAGGCGGGGTCTGTGGCTGGGATCGCCCGAGGGGATCGGCCCAGCTCAGGGTCTGGGGGCTCCAAAGGCGGGGTCTGCAGCCGGGATGGCCCGAGGGGATCGGCACAGCTCAGGGTCTGGGGGCTCCAGAGGCGGGGTCTGTGGCTGGGATTGCCCGAGGGGATCGGCACAGCTCAGGGTCTGGGGGCTCCAAAGGCGGGGTCTGTGGCTGGGATGGCCCGAGGGGATCGGCACAGCTCAGGGTCTGGGGGCTCCAGAGGCGGGGTCTGTGGCTGGGATCGCCCGAGGGGCTGTTCCTGTGCAGACCGAGCTGGAGCGGGGATCGCCCTCACTCGGCTCACGGTGGCTGATCCGGCAGAGACAAAGCCGGGACTGACCCCGGCTGCAGCGGCGGGAGCCGACAGAGTCAGGGCAGCCGGGGATGGGACAGACGGGACCCCCTCGGTGCGATCAGCGTGGTGACCACGGTGCACACGGCAGGACAGACCCCCACCCCCGGCAAGAACGCGGGCCAGGCGGCCGGACCGGGACAGACGGACCGGGACAGACGGACCGGGACAGACGGACTGTGCCCGAGCCGGCACAGGGGCTGGGAGGGCTGGTGCGAACGAGTGGGGGAACGAACGGGAATGGATGAGGTAATTTGTTCTCAGCTCTATACTTTCCCCGTTTTGCTTTTTGGATGCTTTGAAATGGTCGACGAGCTAACTGACGACCTTCTCATATTGTTTTTCTCATCACCCTTTTATTTATCTTTTGGCAAATTATACATGTTTCAGGTACTTGTTTTTTTACTCTAAAAGTCTCAATGCACCCATAGTTCTTTTAAAAAAATGATCACACCTAGCCTGTGTATCCCACCGGGCTTTTTGATACACGTCCTCTGCTATTCCCTCGTAAGCGTTTTATTATCTAATTGTCTTCCATATCAAGATGTTTCTATTTCCCCGATTTATCTTGTTCGCCACAATCTTGTGTTAATTCCCCCCCCCCCTTTTTTTCTTCATTTGGAGTTAATATTAACTCTTTCAGCTTTATTTTCTGCTGCATCTTTAGCTTCTTGATCTGCCAGTTATTTATTTTATTTCTTCTTATTTCTAGGTCTTTACCTTTTGGTGTCCTTTAATACGTACTATTGCTATCTCTCTTAGGTAATTGTAATGCCTCTAAAACCTCGAAAATAAGTTTCTCATGTACTAATCTTTTTCTTCTTTAATTAAGCAATCTCCCTTTTAAAATTTTTCTTAAGGTATGTGCTACTCTAAAGGCATACCTTGAATCAATGTATAACTCTTTTGTGTTAAATTTTCTACTGCTGTTTTTAAGTATATAATTCACAAGTTTGCATGTTTTTTCTCATCAACTTCTGCATACCCTGTATTTTGCAATGAGTTGTATTTCTGTTTGTTAACATAACTCCCAAAGTGCTGTCTTGGGGTATTTCTGTTGGTATTTTTTTTCTGCTTTTCTTTTCCTGTATCCACCTTACTGAATTTCTGTCTCATTTTTCAGTTTTCTATCTATTCGTCCCCTGCTTCTGTTTGTCACTTTTTACTAACAACTTAAATACCACTTTTCTTTCAACTACTTACACCCAAAAAAACCCCTTTTTCTCACACTGCTTTTCAATACAATCCAACTCCCTCCAAGGAGATATGGTAAGGCTTAAAATGCACAATCGACATTACCTATACTTTCATTCGTCTACATTCATTCACTTTTATTTCTCATTCACTTTCACACATTCCTTCACACTCTCAAGACACAGAGTGGATCCTTATTGCTAGAAAATCACAGGTCCTTGTGGCCCCCTCTTTCGCTTTGGGGTTTACCTCCAGGTCTCAGTGTCACCAGGCCCCCTAGAAGGGCCCTGACTCTGGCTGCCTCTGGTGCCCGTTCCCCTGTGAGGCTGTCTGCGTGTCTTTCACACTCTTCAGCTACGGCCCCTCACACGCCCAGGGAACGCTAGCTTGGTTCGCAGGTCACTCGCTCCTCTTGGGCCCAGAAGCCCCCACCCAGCCGGGAGCTGCAGCCTGGTGTGCAGGTCACTCGCTCTTTCCACACCTCCCCCTTCCCACCTGCCCAGGAAGCTGAGGCTGGCTCTGTGTGTGTGTCACTCTCACACACCACAAAACAACAATAAGGTACCTTTTACTTTCACATCGCCTATTACAAGTTTAGGTGTTACTGGCCAGTCCCGGTGCTATTGGATATCCCTCAACCCAGCTGTGTTATCCAACCCCAAATGCTCTTGGGCAATTTCTCCCTCAATCCTGTCGTGTTGTCCAACCCCAGATGCTCTCGGGTAATTTTCCTTCAATCCAGCTGTGTTGTTCAACCTCAGATGCTCTTGGGCATTTTCTGTCCCTCAACCCAGCGGTGTGGTACAACTACAGATGCTCTTTGGCATTTAATTTGTTCTGCTGTGTTGTCCAACCCTGGATGTTCTTGGGCATTTTTTTATCCCCCAATCTAGCTGTGTTGTCCCACCCTGAGTGTTCTCGGGCATATCCTCACTCGGACAGAATTCTGCTCAACCCTGCTCTTGGATGCTCTTGGAATATAAATCCCTCAACCCAGCAGGTTTTAGGAGCCCCTCCTGTCCTGTTTCCTAGTGGATTGGGCTAGGAAACCTTGCTCCCCACCACCGAGGGGTCCAACCCCTCCCTGAGACCCAGTCCCAGTCACCCCCGGGGATTCTTTCACTCTCTTATGAGTCGCTTTGTCTCTTTACTGGCCGCTTTTCCAGCGCAAAGTCGGAAACGCAGCGTGGGAGACTCCGCACTCACTTGGCAGGTCTGGGACAACCAGCCCGCCTCTCATTCACACACATTCATCCCCCCGTACCTGCCCCCCGAGAAATACTTACCAATCCTTTTTCCTTCCCGGGTTCTTCGTGCGCACTACTACTCTTAGGGGGCAAATTACAGCAGTTGTAGGGACCCTTTTCCCGTTCTCTTTGTTTTATTGTCTCCTTTTGTCCACAGATCGTAACCTGCGTCTGTCGGTCACTTCAGGGGAAGCAGAGCGAGGCTGCCAAAGAGGGCAGGGCGCGCCTTCCCCACTCTGACTCTCCCAAAGCACCGGCAGCGAGGAGTTAGTAACCATCCTCTGCTACCAAATTGTGAAAAACGCCAATCACTTGTTTTTAAAATTTTTAAAGTTTAATAGTAATAAGATGATTATATAGTAACACAATTAGAGTAATAACAATTTGGACAAATTGAATTAAGACAATATGAGACAATAAAAACAAAGAGTTATGGACGTCCAGGTACCTTTTTCTGGGCATCACGGCCCAAAAAAGGACCCCTGGTAACAAAGGATTAACCCTTAAAAACAACAGCCCGTTGCATATTCATACACTTCATACATGATGCATAAATTCCATTCAAACACAGGATTCTGTCTGACCAGTGTCAACTTCTTCCCTCTAATCCTAATAGCACCTCCAAGGTGGGAAGAAGTTTGTTTCTTCTGATAAGAAGGCCATAAATTCTTTTTCTCTGAAAGATCTAGGTGTCCTGTGGCTGCAAGTTATCTCGCTGCAAGTCCTTTCTTTTAAACAAAGCATCTTACATAGCATAGTTCTATTTTAACAATTTTTATAACCTAAAACTATATTTAACACAGTACTTAAGAAAATTAATACAGCATTGCTTTCTAATACAACACATATAATATTCATTTTAATATTTGTGAAAAGCCAATCATAAAATACATGCATTTTTCACACCCCATTCCTGGACATCAGGGCTCTCTGCTCCCCTTTTCCCGGCCATCCCATGGCTCCCAGCCTCCAGACTGGCCATTGGCTTGACCCTGGGATGCCCTGGAATGCCTTGGTCCCCCATTCCTGCCTTTCCCAGTCCCCAGCCCCAGCTGTGTGCAAAACCAGAGACCCCCTGAACTCCTCGTTCTCGAACATCCCTGCTGTCCCCACTCTTGTCCCCCCTTTTTGGGAAACCCTGGACTCCCCTTTCCTGGGCTCAAGGACCCCCTGGAACTCCCTTCTACCTCTCCACGTCCCTGCCCCTGTCTCCTGTCCCTCAGCTGTCCCCTGTCCCTCGGCTCTGTGGGGCCCAGGGTGGCAGCAGGAGCCAGGGCAGCCCTGGGGGAGAACAACCCTGAGCCCCAGCCGGGCCAGTTCCCCCAGTTCCCCCCAGGTCACTCCCAGCATGGGCCCTGTGGCTCCCAGTCACCCCCAGGATGGTCCCAGTCACTTCCAGTTACACTCAGTGTGATCCCAGTATCATCCCAGTCACTCCCAGTATGATCCCAGGTGTTCCCATTCAGCCCTACTACAGTTCCAGACACTCCCAGTATGGTTCCAGTCCTTCCCAGTATGATTCCAGGATGAACCCAGTCACTCTCAGTACAGTGCCATTTGCCCCCAGTATGGTCCCAGTCACTCCAAGTCACCCAGTAGGATTCCAGTCACGCCCAGTAGGATTCCAGTCAATCCCAGATACTCCCAGTATTATTCCAGTGACTTCCTTTATGGTTCTTTTGTGATTCCAGTCACTCCTGGTCTCTCCCAGTACATCCCAGTTGTCCCTAATGTGTTTCCACTCACTCCCAGTTGCTCCCAGTAGCTTCCGGTATGATTCCATTTGCTCACAGCCACTCCCAGTCACCTCCAGCATGATTCCTGTCATTTCCTGTATATCCCAGTTGCCCCAACATGGTCCCAATTGCCCTCAGCCTGCCCCTAGTCACTTCCAGTATGATTCCAGAAGGATCCCAGTCACCCTCAGTGTGGTGCCAGTTGCTCCCAGTATGATCCCATTGGTCCCCAGCATGTCCCCATTTCCTCCCAGTGTGATCCCAGTTGCCTCTAGCACAGACCCAGTCCCTCCCAGTATGATCCTACTCTGATGCCATGATGATCCCAGTTGCTCCCAGCTTGGTCCTAGCTGCTCCCAGTTGCTCCCAGTCTGATCCCAGTTGTTCCCAGTGGCCCCTGTGTTATGTTTGGGAATGGGAGGAAATGTAGGGAAGTGATGCAAAGTTTTTTGTGTATCTGACAGTCTGTTGAGCTGCTGAAAAGCTAGACACGCTTTTGTGAAACACACATGGTAAAGACCAAAAAATTCAGAAACTTTTCTTTTCTTTGTTGGTCGGCAGGGAGGTGCTGGGTTTCGGTTTGGGCTTCAGCTCTGTGTCTGGGCTGGGCTGGGCCGTCTTGCTGCAGGCTGGGCTTCTTTTCTATTTCCTGGGCTGCTTGCTGGCTTCTCTCTCCATGGGCTCTGGTTTGGCCGGGCTGGGCTTCAGCAGCTGCCGGGCAAGGAGACAGGGGAGGCTGCGGAGCTTTAGCCAGAGCAGGGCTGGCTGTGGCTGCGAAGATCTCGCTGTCAGGCTGCTGCTTCTTCTTCTTCTTAGCCTGGCTGAGACCAGAGACTTCTGTGGCTGGAGTAGAAAACTAAACACTAACTACAAAGCTGATCTGAACACAACTGAGCCACAGCTTTCTGTTAGTAGTTATTGGTGGGTTAGGTAGGCTTCAGGCGTGATGTTAACTTTTTCAGTGCTTCAGTCTTCTTCTGAGAGAGAGAAAAGAACAACATGCACGTATATTAAAAACAAGATGAAGATATTAAAGGTAATAAAGAAGAAGGTAAGTAAGTCCCAGATGGGAGGGGGAGAAGATGCTTTGTTTTTAGAGCTGAAATCCTCTTGTAAGCTATAAAGAAAAGACTCTTTTCCCTTATAACACATAAAACTATAAGGAAATTAAAGTGTTTGAATTGATACTAGGTAAAGGCTTCTATGTTAAAGTAAGCAGATGTTGAAATAGCTGTAATCTCATGAGAAGTTTGCACAAAGAAAGAGCACAGTCTTGTGCTTCTAAAAATGAAGATCTGTGCTCCCAGAGATGAAGATGATTTTAGAGATAGATAATGAGAACTTTTGCCTTTTTCCTCAGGCTTCTCTCCTCAGGAGCTATCAGTGCTCTCCTGGGAACTTGTCGTAGATTGGAGCTGCCCTCTTGGCTCTTCAGCTCTTGAGCTTCAGCTCTTCAGGGCTGATCCCCCCCCCCGAAAGGGTTGGTGGGGAGTAGCCCACGCAGCGAACGCCACTTGTCGGTTTCTCGGCTGTTTAGGTGGCCTGGAAAGGCCCAGGGTGGCCTTGGACAGCCCGGCGCTTCAAAGGACGAGGAGAGACTTCTGATCTTTTCTCGGTCTCGGTGTTTATTAATTGTTTATCTAAAAGATTTTCTTTCAGCCCAACAGAGGTTTGCACAGCAAGCCAGCCATGAGCACACTGAGAGCCCCCGGGGCGGTCACTTATCTTTATACCCGAAGTTACGTATACAATATTTATAATTTTTCCCCAATACCTTCTACCCTTATTAACCGGTGCACTTCTAGTAATGACCAATCCCAAAGTGCCACCATCACCACAGAAGATGGAGGCCAAGAAAAAGAAGAAGAAGGAAAGGACACACCCCAATTCCTCCATCTTACTTCTTTAGACCCCCCTGTACAGAAATCCTAAACCCTGTGTCTCACACTCTAATTAACTTATCCCTTCACCATTCACCCCAGCGAAATCCTCCCAGTCCTCATACAGGTGTCATCTCCTGTGTAGGATCAATGTCCAGCCACCAGACACTTCTGGCAACATTCCAGGACTCCCGAGCCCCCCAAGGGTGGTCTCGGCCGCTCTGCACCTCCATCCTGAGGTGCTGAGATCCCACAAAGGAAGGTAAATCAGCCGGGTATGAGGGTTCTTCCTAAGGAAAAAGCTGTGAAAGCAGCCATGTTGTGGCACTTTTGCACTCCTTTTTGGACGCCTTTCACAGCTCCAGTGTGCCTGGAGGTCTGGGCTTCCTGATTTTAAAAATCCTAGCCCTAGGCCTAACCCCAACCCTAAGACGAGAAAGGCAAATCAGCCAGGAATTAGGGATGTCCCCAAGGAAAAAGCTGTGGAGGCAGGCATGTTGTGGTACTTTTGCGCTCCCCTTGGGATGCCTTTCACAGCTGCAGTGTGCTTGGAGCACAGGGCTTCCTGGTTTAAAAAACCACAACTTTAGCCCTAACTGGAGGCTTCTAAATCAGCCGTCGTTTCGGGATGGTCCCAAGGAAAAAGCTCTGGACACAGCCAAGTTGTGGCACATTTGCTTTCCCCTTGGGATGCCTTTGGCAGCTGCAGTGCCCCTGGAACTCAGGGCTTCCTGTTTGAAAAAATCCTATCCCTAGGCTGAACCCTAACCCTAACCCTAGGCAGATAAATCAGCCTAGGTATAGGGATGTTCCCAAGGAAAAAAGCGCTGGAGGGAGCAGGTTGAGGCAATTTTTGGCTGCCCTTGGGAAGCCTTTCGCAGCTGCACTGGGTCTGGAGCTCAGGGTTTACTGGTTTAAAAACCCTATCCCTTGGCGTGACCATAGCTGCAATTGGAGGCAAGTAAATCACCGTAGGGTCCATGATGGCCCCAAGGAAAAAGCGCTGGAGGCAGCCATGTTGTGGCACTTTTGCGCTCCTCTTGGGTAGTCCTTCACAGCTGCTGTGTTCTTGGAACTCAGGGCGTCCTGGTTAAAAAAGCCCTAACCCTAGGCGTAACTCTGACCCTAACCCTAGGAAGGAAAATCAGCCTATGGTTCGGGATGGACTCATGAGAAGAGCAGCAGAGGCAGCCAAGTTGTGCCACTTTTGCGGCCCTCTTGGGATGCCTTTAACAGCTGCAGTGTGCCTGGAGCACAAGGCTTCCGAGTTTTAGAAATCCTAGCCCTAGGCCTAAGCCTAACAGTAACCCTGGGAAGGTAAATCAGCCTGGTGTCAGGCTTCTTGCCAAGGAAAAAGCCGTGAAAGCAGCCATGTTGTGGCACTTTTGCACTCCTTTTTGGACGCCTTTCACAGCTCCAGTGTGCCTGGAGGTCTGGGCTTCCTGATTTTACAAATCCTAGCCCTAGGCCTAACCCCAACCCTAAGACGAGAAAGGCAAATCAGCCAGGAATTAGGGATGTCCCCAAGGAAAAAGCTGTGGAGGCAGGCATGTTGTGGTGCTTTTGCGCTCTTCTTGGGTAGTCCTTCGCAGCTGCTGTGTTCTTGGAACTCAGGGCTTTCAGGTTAAAAGAACACAAACCATAGGCCTAACTCAAAACTCAACGCTAGGAAGGAAAATCAGCCTATGGTTGGGCATGGTCTCATGGAAATAGCAGTGGAGGCAGCCAAGTTGTGGCACTTTTGCGCTCCCCTTGGGATGCCTTGGACAGCTGCAGTGTGCCTGGAGCACAGGGCTTCCTAGTTTTAAAATCCTAGGCCTAAGCCTAACAGTAACCCAAGGAGGTAAATCAGTCTGGTATTAGAGTTCTTCCTAAGGAAAAAGCTGTGAAAGCTGTCATGTTGTGGCACTTTTGCGCTCCTTTTTGGATGCCTTTCGCAGCTGCAGTAAGCCTGGAACTCAGGGCTTCCTGGTTAAAAAAACCCTATCCCTAGGGTGAACCCTCACCCTAGCCCTAGGCAGATAAATCAGCCTCGGTATAGGGATGGAGCCAAGGAAAAAGCGCTGTGAAAGCAGGCATGTTGTGGCACTTTTGAGCTCCCCTTGGGATGACTTTCACAGCTCCAGTGGGCCTGGAGATTAGGGCTTCTTCATTATAAAAATCAAAATCCTACGACTATCCCTAAGGCTAACCCTAGGAAGAAAAATCAGGCTTGGATTAGGCATGTTCCCTAGGAAAAAGCTGTGGAGGCAGCCATGATGTGGCACTTTTGCACTCCCTTTGGAATGTGTTTCACAGTTCCAGTGTGCCTGGAGCTCTGGGCTTCCTAGTTTTACAAATCCTAGCCCTAGACCAAAACCCAACCGTAAGATGAGAAAGGAAAATCAGCCAGGAATAAGGGATGCTCCCAAGGAAATAGCTGTGGAGGCAGCCATGTTGGGGTACTTTTGCGCTCTTCTTGGGTAGTCCTTCGCAGCTGCTGTGTTCTTGGAACTCAGGGCTTTCTGGTTAAAAACCACTAACCCTAGGCGTAACTCAAACCTTAACCCTAGGAAGGTAAATCAGCCTATGGTTCGGGAGGGTCTCATGGAAATAGCAGCGGAGGCAGCCAAGTTGTGGCACTTTTGCGCTGTCCTAGGGATGCTTTTCACAGCTGCAGTGTGCCTGGAGCTCAGGGCTTCCTAGTTTTAAAAATCCGAGCCCTAGGCCTAAATCCACCACTAACCCTTGGGAGGTAAATCAGCCTGGTGTTAGGGTTCTTCCCAAGGAAAAAGCTGTGAAAGCTGCCATGTTGTGGCACTTTTGCACTCCATTTGGGATGCCTTTGGCAGCTGCATTAAGCCTGGAACTCAGGGCTTCCTGATTTTAAAAATCCTAGCCCTAGGCCTAAAACCAACCCTAAGACTCAAATCCAAATCAGCCAGGAATTAGGGATGTTAAAAGGAAAAAGCTGTGGAGGCAGGCATGTTGTGGTACTTTTGCGCTCTTCTTGAGTAGTCCATTGCAGCTGCTGTGTTCTTGGAACTCAGGGCTTTCTGGTTAAAAAACTACTAAAAATCCAGTATGTCTGGCAGGGAGAAACTCTGACAGCACAGAAAACATGTCTCATCGTGTTCCAGAAGTTGCAGAGAGGTCTGCCAAGTGTTTGGATGGAAGAAAAGAAAAGATGTACAAAACGGCTTCCAATCGAATGTTCATGTGATTGGAAAAGTCAGGAGAGTGGTAACGTACTGTTTTCTATCAGTTCGCAAGCAGCGCACACAATCCCAGTGTTGTACAGCTTCCTTCTTCACCTTTCCGAAGGTGCCGCTCTCTCCAGCTCTCGGATACAAAGAAGCGCCTTCTTCGCGCAAAGACGATTGTGCCGCTCAGAGTGCTCTCCTTAGCGCGGCTTCTGCCGAAAGAGGGCCATTAGCGGCGCTTGGCTGCGGGGAGCAACGTACCTTCATCTTTAGGGTCTTTTGTGGTCTACATCTAAGCAGAAAGCTTTTCCACTATGTCTAGTCGGGAAAAACATTGCCAGCACAGAAAACATTTCCCATCGTGTTCTAGACTTTGCACGGAGGTCTGCCGAGTGTTTGGCAGGGAGAAAAGAAAAGTTATCCAAAACAGCTTCCAATCGAATGTTCATGTGATTGGAAAAGTCGGGAGAGTGGTACGGTACTGTTTTCTATCAGTTGGCAAGCTGCGCACACAATCCCAGTGTTGTACAGCTTCCTTCTTCACCTTTCCGAAGCTGCCGCTCTCGCTGGCTCCCAGAGGCGAAGAAGCGGCTTCTTCCCGCAAAGACGATTGTGCCGCTCACAGTGCTCTCCAGATCTCAGCTTCTGCCGAAAGACGCCCGGGAGCGGCGCTTAGCTCCAGAGAGCATCGTACCTTCGTCTTTAGCGTCTTTTGTAGTCTACATCTTAGCAGAAAGTTTTTCCACTATGTCTGGCTAGGAAAAACTGTGCCAGTACAGAAAACCACACCCATCGTGTTCTAGAAGTTGCAGAGTTGTCACTTTTGCGCTCTCCTTGGGAAGTCTTTCGCAGCTGCCGTGGGCCTGGAGCTCAGAGCTTACTCATTTAAAAAACCCTTTCCCTATCCAGCACTGGTGGCAGGTAAATCAGCCTAGGTATAGGGATGTTCCTAAGGAAAAAGAGGTGGAGGCAGCCATGTTGCACCACTTTTGCTCTCCCCTGGGGATGCCTTTCGCAGCTCTGCAGTGTGCCTGCAGCTCAGGGCTTCCTAGTTTTAAAAATCCTAGCCCTAGGCCTAAGCCCACCTCTAACCCTAGGGAGGGAAATCAGCCTGGTATTAGGGTTCCTCCCAAGGAAAAAGCTGTGAAAGCAGCCATGTGTGGCACTTTTGCGCTCCCTTTGGGATGCCTTTGGCAGCTGCAGTAAGCCTGGAACTCAGGGCTTCCTGGTTAAAAAAACCCTAGCCCTCGGGTGAACCCTAACCCTAAACATAGGCAGATAAATCAGCCTAGGTATAGGGATGGTGCCAAGGAAAAAGCGCTGTGAAAGCAGGCATGTTGTTGCACTTTTGAGCTCCCCTTGGGATGTCTATCGCAGCTGCAGTGTGCCTTGAGATCAGGGCTTCTTCATTATAAAAATCATAATCCTACGACTATCCCTAAGGCTAACCCTAGGAAGGTAAATCAGGCTGGGATTAGGGATGTTCCCAAGGAAAAAGCCCTGGAGGGAGCAAGTTGAGGCAATTTTGCGCTGCCCTAGGGAAGTCTTTCGCAGCTGCAGTGGGCCTGGAGCTCAGAGCTTACTCATTTAAAAAACCCTTTCCCTATCCTGCACTGGAGGCAGGTAAATCAGACTAGGTATAGGGATGTTGCCAAGGAAAAAGAGGTGGAGGCAGCCATGTTGCACCACTTTTGCTCTCCCCTTGGGATGACTTTCGCAGCTCTGCAGTGTTCCTGGAGCTCAGGGCCTCTTGCTTTAAAAACCCTATCTCTAACCCTAACTGGAGGCATGTAAATAAGCCTAGGGGTAGGCATGGTCCCAGGGAAAAAGCTGTGGAGGCAGGCATGTTGTGGTACTTTTGCGCTCCTCTTGGGTAGTCCTTGGCAGCTGCTGTGTTCTTGGAACTCAGGGCTTTCTGGTTTAAAAACCACTAAAAATCCACTAGTTCTGGCTGGGAGAAACTCTGCCAGCACAGAAAACATCTCCCATCGTGTTCTAGAGTTTGCACGGAGATCTGCCAAGTGTTTGGAAGGGAGAAAAGGAAAGTTGTCCAAAACAGCTTCCAATCGAATGTTCATGTGATTGGAAAAGTCAGGAGAGTGCCAAGGTACTGTTTTCTATCAGTTGGCAAGGTGCGCACACAATCCCAGTGTCGTACAGCTTCCTTCTTCACCTTTCCGAAGCTGCCGCTCTCTCCGGCTCCTGGAGGCGAAGAAGCGCCTTCTTCGCGCAAAGACGATTGTGCCGCTCACAGTGCTCTCCTTAGCGCGGCTTCTGCCGAGAGACGCCCGGGAGCGACCCTTAGCTCCAGAGAGCACCGTACCTTCCCATTCTATTTTTAGGCTCGACAAACGAAATGGTATACTTGCAGCAGTAGGGCGGGACATCGAACTGGACTTTCTCCTTTTTTGAGAGAAGCTAATGAAAAAGTTTCACCGGAATCAGAGCAGGCTGTAAAAGAAGAAAAGTGTCATGAAAATAAGCCAGCCTTATCCTCTTAGTCTTGCTTGTTGTGATTGGCCAAGAATGAAATGTGTCAACTCTGTGTTTTTGGGTTTCACATCAGTAACAGGTACTTCAGCTGCTGTACTTCTCTCCTAAAGTTAAGAACAGAATCCAAGGAATTGTGATTCCATGGTCTCAATTCACCCTATGGTGCCGAAAAAGGAGTGGAAGGTGCACGGGTCAATTAACTTGAATGGCCTATGTAAATCAGCGGCCACTGATTTCCTGAAGGCTTCAACAGGTTAGTTGCCTATGTTTTTCTTGGAATTGTTTTAACCTTTGGTCATGTTTTTCTTGCGATTCTTTTACCCTTTCCCCATAAGTTCAGCCTTTGCTCTCAAGCCTTTGCTGACATTTCCAATATCTCGGTAGCCTGGAAAAGTGTTGTCTTTATTGATCACATCATTATTCCCTTCCAAGGGTTGTTTGCCTCAAGTCTCAGTTTGGCTGGTTTTCTGCTAGTTGATTGTCAGAGGGCAGCAGGTGTTTTGTAAGAGCAAGTACACAATCCCATAGCTTGCTTTTCTTTGGATTTGGCCTGTCTAGAAAATGGAATGACTGAACATCTCTGAGAGGCTTTTCTCTCCGCATTAGGTTTCACTGGAAGGGCAGATGCAAATGGTCTACCTGAAGTCTTGGCACAGAAGAAAGTAGTGGTTTGCTGCTGCATAGAGCTAGAAGCTTACAAAAGGAAGGCCTTGGGCTGAGGCCCATTACTTTGGCTAAGTAGAAAAGGACTGTGGGAAGGTGAGGCAGCTGAATTCGAGGTAGATCAACAAGTTCTAGAACCATCGTGTGTTCACAGCGTGGCGCATGGTGGTTGGTTGAATTGTGTTTGTTATGGCTTAAAGCTATGGAACTGAGAAAGGCCTAAGTGTTTCAAAAGCCTGGTTTTTGTAAGAAAGCAGCTCTCCTTTGCGTCTGCCTGGAGACTCTGCATCACCACGGACCCTCACTGCCAGTTTGCCAAGGAGATGATCAGTAGGAATGTTGCAGAGCTGCTGTGTGCATCTGAATGGAATGGCAGAGAGCGAAGCGCTGGACATTTCTGGCTTTAGTTACAATGCTGCTGCATTGGTGCCAGTTGAGTTGGTTTTCCATCAGTGGCCTTTCTGTCTAGAAGTACACTGCCCAGAGTATTTGATGCCATTTCCTTCCTGTTGTTTTCATACCTTCCTTCAGTTGAAAGGATGATACAACCTTTCCATTTTGAAGATCCCTGTTAGGAAACACTATGCCAGAGGAGTCATCGCTCCCTTTTCTTCTGCCTCCTTTGCCATTTTCAGAGACTCATTTCAAATTTCTGCTCATGTCAAGAAGAATACTGAGACTACTTAGCAGGGTTGACGCTCTCAGCTGCTTTCTTTCCTCTTTCATACTGCTTCATACTGGATGTGACTTCAAGGCCTCGTTTTGTCATCTGCATTTTGCCGTGATCCAAAGCTTCCAGGCCTGTGATTCCAGGCCTGTGAACACAAAAAGAACTCTTAGTCTTTTGCAAGAACTACCCCTAGGAGGATTTGTGTTCACTTTGATCTCTACAGTGTTTCAGAAAAAAGGAGATTGTACTCTCTTCTTGTGTACTCTCTTCTTGTGCTCTCATTTCCCTCTCTCTGCCTTGCATGTCCTAGTTAATCTACCGGCGTGACTCATTTGGCATCATCTCACGGTGCAAATTCTGCATAGTTTCATCTCCTTACAAATGCCAGTTGCCAAGGAGCCTATCTAACCATTCAAGGGGCAAAGAATTGTAGGGCTGGCCAGTTCAGGTGCTGAAACTGTAAGTCATGCCATATCAAAGTGACAGAGCAAATCAATTGATCTCGGACTTTCAGCTGGACACCTCTGAGAATAGCAGCTTGTCAGCAATGACACAGCCATCTTCCTCGCTGTATTCCAGAAAGAGGAAAGGGATACCTTCAACGGTTAATATGTTTGGCATGAGAAAACAGCAAGAAATGTACCGCAAAATACTTGAGTCAGATCAAGTGCGTTTCTCTAGTGAGAATTTTGCTCTTGTTCTTTCTTGTCTGTGCCTTTACTTTTCACAGAAGACAGGGGAGCATTTCATTATTACTGTTCTTTTGTTTTCTCTTGTTGGCCTCCCTCTTTCCACCTGCAATTAACAAATTTGCCTTTCTTTACTGGCTTCTCTTTCTTTACTTCTACAAGTTGACATGAGGTCATCCAACCTTACCATCAATGTTCTCAGACAGTGGAGAGAAGTAGAAGGTACAGCTAAATGGATAAAAGAAACCCACAAAAATAGACAGGTTTTTACAGTCTTCTGTGAGAACATTAGGACACAAGATGTCTTTGAACTGAGTAATGCTCTATTGATTTAACTTTTAGTCCACTCTATTATTATTACTATTATTACATGTGTTTGGCCTTTAGTACAGAGCCTTGGAACTAATCCAGGCCAATAGTTTGGCTAATTTTGTTTTATTTCTAGTGAGGACTTTGTTTCTTAAGGAATAGTCCAGAGAAAGAGCGTCCATGGTACAGTTACGGGTCATAAATTTCTGGTACAGTTTGTGCTGGTAATACATCTAGGAAAGAAAGGTTTGACATCTTGTTTGACTTTCAAATGGAACCATGATTTGAAAAACCTAAGAGTTGCGGTTTCCCCCCCACCCCACACCCCAAGTACTTCTCTTTGCACTGTTACTCAGGAATTACACATAAAAGCCCACCCTGTAAAATACGTTGCAGATACTTTGCAATAAGTGCAGCTTAGCAGCTAGAGATGATAATGTGGGTTAAATAACATTGCTTCTGCAGTGATGGAAACTCTGTCTACGCAGACATACTCAACAAAGGTTACGATGGCTTAGCTCCTGTGCTCAAGTGAACGTGCATTTTAGAACTTCCCAAGAAGGTGAATTCAACCTCCTTCATTGCTCTCTGCTGGAGTCCCAAGAGAATTTCAGTCTGCTTTTTGTCATTTACAGCTGTCACTGCCTAGCTCTTGAACATGAGACTCCCTCATGACTGATGAAAGTTGTCTAGTTAAGAGTGGGTGAAAGACATGCTCTTGCTCTAGAAGGAGATGAGAAGGTTTCTGCAGTCTTTGTCATCTCTACTGCTTGTGATTTCTATACAAAACCAGCGGGAAGTTTTCTGAAGGCAGTCCAGAAGCTGGCAATATGGACAGCTTACAGCCGAACACTTGCTGCAGTGCAACCATGGTGACACCAGAAAGGACTTCAAAAATTTAAAATGGCAAACAAAGCAGTTGGAAGGAAAAGAACATGAACCATTATTCCATTTTTCTAATCTATCTTTCTTTCAATCATCATTTTCGTGCAGTTTCGCGGCTTGCGTTGGTATCCCTCCGAAGGAATCTGAGACAGAGTAAGCTTTTGAATGGAGTAGAGGTGAGAAACGCAGGCCAAGTTGCCTTTTTTGCCATCAAATACCAGTTACGCTTGAACTACCCTTTGCTTAAGGTGCTTAGCTTACACTAAGAATTGATTAGCACATTTTGATGTGAGCAAATTTTACTGTCATGACTGAGTAAATTTTGCTGTCGTCTGAATAGCAATGTTTGTGTCAAAATAGTATTTTGTCTCCTGTATCTGCAGCAGGTAAGCCTTTTGCTGTCAGCAGTGTTGCTTAACCTTTCATGTCATATCCCTCTTCACATCCATCTTCTGCTTAAGGCTTATTAATCTACTTTAGAATTGGCACGTGGAATAAGACTACTTTTCATTTTTGAAAGCTAATGTCATTTGACCTACTTACAGCAAATAATTCATTAATTGCAAGTCCCCAGCTAGCATCTTTTTGGCATATTCTAAACTTCTAAAGAAGTAACAAAAGCACTCTCCAATACTTGACTTTAATATCACAGTGGGAACGCTGGTCTTGTTTCCAATAAACAATCATGGGTATGGTAAAACAAAAGGAGGGGTTAGAGTTTTCTCTGTTAACCTATAGTGAGCTTGGATTTTGCAATATGCATGAAGTTAATTAACACTGTTATATAAAATGGCTAATTTAATCAATAAATTTGAGTCAATGCTGATCAACGACAAGGTGGATAGGCTTCCCTTCGCTTTCAACACAGTGCCAAGTCGGGCTGGTTTGATAGTACCAAGTGGCTGCTGCAATCTGCCATCCAGAAGCGGGGCAGGTGAGTTTTGTTTGCAAGGGAAAGGGGCCGTGGTTTTTGTTTGGGGGCCTGTGGATTGGAGTGGCCGGCTGGCTCCTGAAAATCCACGATACGCAGCATGGCTCCTAGACCCAAGGTGGCACCAGTGCCAAGTCAGGCTGGTTTGATAGTACCAAGTGGCTGCTGCAATCTGCCATCCAGAAGCGGGGCAGGTGAGTTTTGTTTGCCAGGGAAAAGGGCCAAGGTTTGTGTCTGGGAGCCTATAGCGTGGAGTGGCCAGCTGGCTCCTGAAAATCTACGATACGCAGGACGGTTCCCAGACCCAAGGTGGCTCCAGTGCCAAGTCGGGCTGGTTTGATAGTACCAAGTGGCTCCTGCAATCTGCCATCCAGAAGAGGGGCAGCTGAATTTTGTTTGCCAGGGAAAAGGGCTGTTGATTATGTTTGAGGGCCTGTGGCTGGGAGTGACCGGCTGGCTCCTGAAAATCCACGATACGCAGGACGGTTCCCAGACCCAACGCGGCACCAGTGCCAAGTCGGGCTGGTTTGATAGTACCAAGTGGCTCCTGCAATCTGCCATGATCACATGAAGAAATACTTTCTGGTGTCTGTACTGGCCCATATGCTCTTTCTTCTCTCCCTCAACTTCTCCATCACCTCTCATCTGTTTCACATGCGCTATCTTCAAGGTCCACAGGCTACTTTTCACAGAATCTTCAGGCCTGATGCAGTAAGATCGATGAATAAAACAGAGCTGGGATCTATTTTCCAGTTTGGATAAAATGCATTCTGCACACAAATCCAAGGAGAAGGTGCTGCCCAATGCCCAGAAAATCTTTCACTCCTGCTAGTGTTCTACGTCAACCGCAACTTAGTCTGAAAGAAAAGCTTTTTCTCTGAGAGCATCTGAGAGGTTTGCATGAAGCACTGATATCTGACATATGCAATTTTGAATAGGAGAGGAAAAAGAAAATGGCAAGAAGTTTTTAATTTTAGTGGTTTCAATTTTAATTACCGTGCACTTTTTCAAAACTTGTCAGCTCAAATGCCCATCTACATCTTTTAGTCATCTGTAAGTCAGTATTCATATAAAATGTGCTTCAAATCAAAAGAATTTCAAATTTGCACTCCAAGTTTCTATGCCTAGATTTATGATTTCCTACACATATTAGATGAAAGGAAGGCCTTTTTTACTGTGGGAGTGCTGGAACACTGGAACAGGTTGCCCAGAGAAGTTGTGGATGTCCCATGCCTGAAAGTATTCAAGGTCAGCTTGGACGGGACTTGGAGCAGCAACAAAGGAGAAGCTTGATGGTAGAGAAACAAAGTTGGACTATAGAAGAAACTCGGACTGAAGTATAGGAGCAAGTTTTCTCTCAGCTCTTGGGGTAAATTCAAAGTTGTACAAAATGACATTTATCTGTGATATTCACTACTGTAACAGAAAGGTTCATGAAAATTGTACAGAAGATAGCAAATTTTAAAAGAGATAAGAATTACAGCATAAAATCCACGGGATGGGTTACAACATGAGACACTCTCTAAGAGAAAATCTCTGTGTTTCAGCACTTCATCATGGTAAGATTTCATGAAGTGCCAAAGAAGGCGGCAAAATATCATTCGGGACATTATTGACTGGAATTCAGCCTGGCCATTAGTAGGAACTGGCTTTGAACACATCATGTAGATATACCACACACACTTTCCCTTCACTGAAAAATGACTGTTTACAACGAATAAGCAATTGACGATCACAATTGATTGAAAGCATCTTAAACATGTCAAGTATTTCATTGTAGATGATCTGTGATCCAAATGCTTCTTCCACCTTAGAGAGGGACAGAACAATTCTTCCTTATCATGATGGTTTAAAATTGTATCAACCAATGTTTTCTGCTGAAAAGATATCATCTATTTTTTTCTATTTTTGGAAGAAAATATTCCTAGACATACAACAGGTGAGAACTAAGTAATTTTAAAGAAACAAATGAAATGAAAGTATTCTGTAAATAGAATTAAATGAAAAGCTGTGTTTTAAATAGGAGCTAAATATTAAACAGAATTTTTGTACCAGGCATTTGAATTACTGCACCAGCTCTTTTGCCCATAAAGAGAGCATTTCAGTCTTTTCCTGCCTGCTGCCCCTTTGGAGACAGCTGTGGCCCTAGGATTTGCGTCTGAGGGAGGGCTCCATCCTTGGACCTCCTGATCTTTCCCAAGTGGCCAAATGGGGATGCACCAGCAGCACTGCTGGGAAGGTGCTGGCTCAGTGGCTGTTTGTTGAGACTGTGCCCCCCATATCAGCTTTATGTGTGTGTGTGTGGGGGGGGGGGGGGTGCTCTGGTGGCTGTGGTTACACACTCACTGGCCTTGGCAGAGCACAAGTCGGAACCTTTGAAGGTTCCAGCTGCTGTGAGGCGCAGGAGGCAGAGCTGGTGCTAGGCACAGTGTGGTACTGTGCTGAGGGAAAGGTGAATACAGTTAATAATCCACCCTCAGCTAATCACTGAGGGCTGATGGGAGGCACAGGCTTGGTGGAGTGGCTCAGACACTGCGGCTCCGCCGTGCAAAGCAGCATGGCTGAGCTGGTTGTTGGTCAGGTAAGGGCTCAAATATATTTCCTGCAACTTGCTCCAGCACAGTTCAGCCTGGAAAAAAGGCGTTTTTCCAAGTGTAGGGGAGTCAAGCTCCAATAAATGTCAGCTGAGCCCTGGTGCTTGCTCCCCTGCATGAAGCCTCAGTGAGGCACCAGGGCCTCCTGTCAGCAGGAGGGGAAGGGAGATCAGAGTTGTTGGAAGAATGCGTGACTGAAGGCTGAGCACAGGGTTGGTGGTGCTTTGCGTGGCTCTTGCATGACATCCAGGCTGGGTGTTGCAGTGTGAGCTAACCTTTTGTTTTGCATCAGGCTTTATGCCAGAGCCAGCCCCAGGCTGCACATTTTCACCCAAATCCATTTTTGTTGTTGCAAGACTGCTATACCTGCCACTGGGTTTCAACCAGTGTTACCAGCAACACAGGTCTGTTGGTGTGAGTGAAACACCCACACAAGCTCTTTACAGCTTCAGCACAAATTGCAATACAGGAAAGAGGCCTTCTCCTCACAGCCCCAACAGATAAGGCTGTGTAAGAATCCCAAGCCAGGACAAACTTCTCTGCCATCCCTAACCCATGCCACACATAGATTGAGGGATAGGAGTTTGCAACAACTGGAAACTGCCCTTGACCCACTGCTTTACCTGGAGAGGATGCAGCTGTTCCAGCCGAGGGTTCCCACACGGGCACAATGGCTGGTCATGGTTCGGAGACGTTTCTGCTGCTCAACGTCCCATAGCTTATAGGGGCCTGAGTAAATATATGTATTGCAGTAAAAGATCTCTGTATTGTATAAGTGACCCTGCCCTGATTCTAGTTATTGTAAATGGGCTGCAGCTGCACTGTCCTTGATTGGGCAGTAGCCTGTGGAGGTAGCTGGGATAAAAGGGGGTGGGGCATTCAGGGAGGGCTGTAGAGGAGCCCTTACTGAGAAGGAACAACAGCACTGCTGTGAAGAGCTGCTGTGAGAAAACCACCCAGAAGGTATGAGACCCTAGAAATATGATATACAACAATGTAAATGCAACAATAGCTGGAGAGGCAAAGTAAAAAGTTCTTCAGAAGAAACCAAATCCTGTTTCTATGCCCTAGGAACCTCACTGCACAGGCTCTGGCATTCAGCTTTCTCAGTAAGGGAACAGAGAAAATATGTATCTCATGACTATAGCACAGAAGGTAACGCTGCTTATCAGAAAACGCCCAAATCAAACCCTGCCTTGCACACTGGGCAGTTCCACCCCACACCAGGGAAGACAAGTCAGGTGCATGGCATCCTTCCTCTGCCAGCCAAGGTTTTGTCCCCAGGCCCCACAGTTCTGTCAATCCCTTGAAAACACCTCTAGTTTTACTCCTGCATTCACCTGAATCTCAGCACTACTTGGGCCAACAGCAAGGTAGTCTCCTTCTTTAATCCATGATGCAGAGGAAATGTAAACATCTGGATGCTCCATCTGCAGCAGGGGGATAATCTCCCTAGTAGCGTGATTCCACAGATAAACAGTGTCATCCAGAACCACTGCCAGGAAGTTCTGGGAGCTCCAGTCTATGAGATTCAGATCTACACTTTGAAAGAGCAATGCAGGTCACACCATGATGGCTAGAGAGCCCTGCCCTTCACCCGTGCTGCTGCAGCAGGTGTGGGTGCACATGTGCACACACACACGTGCAGGTGAGGGGCAGCCTTCTGAGTGTCACTATGCCCAGCTGCTGGGGCCAGGTACCCTGCTCCAAGGCACCTACACAGTGCCCTAGACCACTGTGCCTGTAAGGCCACACAGGGACACTCCAGAAGTGGTCTGTGCTAGCCTGGGTACACAAAATAATACAGACAGCCCAGTTACCCTGTCCTAGGAACAGCAATCCAGTGCAGAATGTTCTGGATGCCCAGCACTCAACCCTGTAGCCTACTTACAGTAGTCGTTGAATATCTCTGGTGCATCCAAGACCCGTTCTGGCTTTGAGGGAATATATCTGCTCTTCTTCCTGCTCAATCCAGGTGCCATTTTCTGACTGTAGAGCACTTTCAGGTTATTCTGATAGTCTGTGTGCAGGGGAACAGGTTTGTTAACCTGAGTTAGTTTCCTCCCAGCTGAGTGCTGCTCACCCAACTAGGAATCCCTTGGAGTGAAAATAAAGTCCTAAGAGAAACACTCACAAGCCTGCAGTGCACTAAAATCACTGGCAGAATGAACTGCTGAACAGGGGTGAGCTACAATTTCCTCATTCATGGAAACAAATTTAACAAACATTTGGGTTTTTGAATCCCATTATATTTAGTTGCAGTTTAAGCTAGAAAGTGCACAGCAGAGGCTTTGATGCTCTTACAGACTTCATGAACGTTTGGAACCTGCAGTACCGGTAACTGTCACCGACATCTTTCCATAAAAATCCTTTCTTTAGGATTTTTCCCCCTTCTGAGAAGCTGTGGCCTCAGCAACAAAAGGTAAACAATGGTTATCTGCTGCTGGGGAATGCAACAGGTGGATGCGTGATCAGTCTTGGGTGAATGTTTGGATTTACTGACCACTCACAGCGGAGCTGGGTCTCACCCTCTGCTGAGAAACAGCCCTTTGTTTATTCATTCTTTTCCTATTCTTAGCTTAGCTAGCTTCTGAGAACTTTCCTTCTATTTCTTTTAGTATAGTAATAATGTAATATATATCATAAAATATTAAATCAAGCCTTCTGAACATGAGGTCAAGATTCTCATCTCTCTCTCCACCCTGAAGACCCTTGCAAGCCCTGTAACAGGTGACCAACTGGCAGTCATAGCAACTCTCCTAAATAAATTCACTTTAACTGTTATGCCCTCCCTCGACCTCAGGAACCTTAAGAAAGGAGACTCCAGCCTGTACAGCTATCAGAAACCAGTTGATTTCTCCTGTGACCACACACAGAGCCTCTGTGTTGCTGTTCCCCTGACCTGAGCCTGTATCATACCTTCTGGAGCATTCTGTGGTTTTCCTCTGAGGTGGAGGATCTTTGCCTCTTCCACATCAAAACCATTCAGATTCACTGCCCAGGCTTTCTGTTGCTCCTACAGAGACAAATCACCCTCAGTGCAATGCATTTAAAACAATTCCCACACTACAATTTAAACAGACATCTAAGTCCCCTTCTCTTAGAATCTGAAGATGTTTGACTGTGCTGCAAGGGTCAGTCACACAGAGGCAGGTCAAAGCAGTTTTCCTCAGACTTTCATACATTGTCCTGCTCACATTTTCAAACAATGGCAAATTCAGTGTCATTGCCAGAGGGAAAAGCCACAGCCACAAAGCGACCAAATGCTTCATAAACAGATTTCAGAACACAGTGTAAAACATTCCAGAAGTGTTCCCTGTGGAGACCTTGTCCTAGAATAGCTACCACCAGCAGTTTCACTTTGCATAGGCTTACAGCTTTGTGTTTTTGTTGCCTGCTACATTTTAAAGCCTCGTTAGTCAAAAGCTAAATTTTGCTACCAGAAGCAGCATAGGCTTCGAGTGCATGGCAGTCTCTACAGCTTCAGTCTCATCCTAGGCTCCTGAAGCCCAGAGCTGCAAGTAGTGATGGCTGGGACTTGTCAGTGCCGTGTGCCCCCTTGATAGAACCTATTGTTCACTGCTCTGTAAAGGGGCAGGAAGGCGTAGCGGTTGTTTAAGTAATTGTAACTTAGCAACATGCTCACCTTCTTGGTAGGGGAATGCTCAGCAGGGTCATTCTCTTTGGTTAGGAGGAAATTTGCCATCTCCATCTGCATAGTGCTGCGTTTGGGAATGTAGCGATCCCCCCCAGCCTTTGTGGGGGTGCTTTGAATTTTGGATCCAGATTTACCTGCATTCACATATGAAAATATTGTCTTACAGCTATTTAACAGCCTGTATTTGAGCTTTCACGGGAGCAAACCCAACACTCTTCCACATCACACCCACCAGACAAGTAGGACTCTGAGGTCTCATGCCACCCAGTCCCAACTAACTTATATTTTCCTCCCTGCCACCAAGTTGGTTAGGGACTGTGTGGTGCAACTCCTTGGGTCTAGTGCAACAATTCCAGAGTCCAGAGATAAGGGGAAGATACAAAAACGCTCACAGGATGTAAAGCTGTCAGCTGACAGTCCTGCCCACACTCGTCCTAGCATACAGCTGTGCCAGCAAGGCTCAGCTGGCCGAACAGCAGCTCGCCAGCCCCAGTGCTCAGAGCTCTGCCCCTCATGCTGGCAAGGAGGTGGGTGGCTGTCAGGAGCACAGCCCACCTCCTCCTGCCTGAGCAGCAGCCGGTAGGGCAGCGTGGCAGGGAGCCAGAGCCCCATGGCTACGGACAAGCAGCCTGGGCCAGGCTCCCGCACTCAACCTCTGCCGCCGGTGGCCGGCGCTCACCGGGTGTCTTGGACGGCGTCTTGCTGGGGCTGTGGGAGCGACATGCCGGCTTTATGGGGGACACGCCGACAGGGCTGGGCCCCGGGCCGCTCTCCTTGGCCTTGCGCTGCCATGGCGCAGGCAGCGCGTTCGGGATCAGCGTGTCCAGCTTCAGCAGCCCGTGCAGGTCCGCCTCCAACAGGAACTGCGCCGTGGTCCTGCAGGCGGGCGGGGTGAGCCGTGCCCACCGGCCGGGCTGAGCCTACTCCGACTGCCCCGCCGGCCTCCCCACCACCGGACCGTGCAAGCGCTCCAGCTGCTCCTCCCCACTAAGGGACACCCCCACTCTCCCCAGCCGCTCCTCAGGACACCCCATCAGCCGATACGCCCTCCCTCCGCTTCTCGGGGGTCCTTGATCAGGCAGCACCCCTTCCAGCTGCTCTTTGGGGCTTCTTCCGATAAGCAACATTCTCCCTTCCCCTGCCTTTCAAGGGCAATCTCGTCCCTGCTCTTTCTCCTCCCCACCGTGCTTTGCCTCTGCCCTGTGCCCCTGGGGCTGCTCTTGGCCAGGCAGCCTCAGTGGGAGCCAGCACTGGCTGCAGCCCCAGTGGGCCCCCAGGACAAGGCCCAGCAATTAGGAGGCCAATGAAAGCTCTGGGCAGCAGCAGAACCCTCAGCAGAGTTCTTTGGACAATCAAGGACCGGCCACCCCTACACTGCAACCTCACTGGGAATGTTTTCTGTCTGACGTAGACTTTCAAAAGCAGCTGTTTGAGGGAAAGGTGAACTAAACACTCACCCTTTTCTCTTCCAGCAAGTCCAACTTCGGACAGAGCATAAGATGAAGATCAGCTCCAAGACAAGCAGGCCTGCCAGTAACCCTAGCCAGAAGCCTGTTCCCTGACAGAAACCCCTTCCAAGGCCCTTCTGGGAATCAGGAACATGTGCTGTGGTTCCAGCTGCACCTGTGGGAGCGATGGGGATCGTCAGCCCGTGCTGTGCTGCACTGCTGAGCTGGCAGCACGGTGGATGCAGGCAGGACATTCTCCGTTTCCCCCAGAGCTGGGGCCTGCAGGGACCTTGCCACCCCGTGGCACAGGCTGTGCCACCCAACAAAGCCCAGCAGGCCGAGAGGAGAGCCCGGGGGCAGCGCAGCTTTTTGGGCAGTCGCTGCTTGGAGGGACACGGGCCACACCCATCCCTGAGCAGCCCCTGCCAGCCCTGGCCCTCCCTGCCCCGTGACAGCTCCCCCCGCCCCAGGGCACAGAGTCAGGCCCTGTCAGGGCCCAGTGCAGCCCCTGCCCAGTCAGGAGCCAAGGCTGGTTCTGGCCCTGGGCTCGCGGCAGGGCTCCCGCTCGGGGCTGCTCCTGTGCCTTGGGCCTCTGGGCACTCAGGGCCAGCTCCAGAGCAGCTGCAGCGGGAGGGACGTTGGTGCACGAGTCCCCTTTTCCCAGGGCTCTGAACGAGCTCCAAAGGCACCTCCAGCTTTGCCGGGCTGTGCAAGGGAGGCCCTGGTAGAAGAAGAAGAGCTGCAGCCACACAGCTCTGCCAATGGCTGAGCCCTGCTGAGCCTGGCACAGCAATTACCTTCTGTGCCTGTGCCCATGCCTGTGTTTGGCTCGGACTTCCTTCCTGCAGCAGGGGCTGCCAATCGGCCTCTGCTTTGTTGGGGAAACACCTCCTTCTGTCCTAACTTTTGGCCCATCACTTGAGAAACAAAAAGTACACCTTAAAAGATGGAGAAATTCTCCATTTCTTTAATGGCATGTTCAGAACGTCATGCTTATGCAAAATCGGATAAAATCAACAAATCATCTGGGCTTTTTCAGCTGGGCCATGGCCCACCGTCCTTCAAACACTAGCCAGTGCTGAGCAGAAGTTGTGAGTGGATCGTGCAGGGTGAGGGCACACACATGCATGGCTCTGTCCTGGCACCTGCAGCGATGCCCCCCTGGCCGAGCTTTGGGCTCTGAGCTGGCAGGTCTCACAGGGGAAAGGCCTTGGCGTACCCTCACCATCTCCCAGAGGCTCAATCCTGAACATGGGCTGGGAAGCCAGATCACCTTGAGCAACAGGCTCAGCTGCAAAGAAAGGCAGGACACAACAGCTCCAATGGCACTGCTGAAGATTCTCCTTCAGGCCCGAGTGGCAGTGAGGGCATCTGGGTGATTGGTGCCCTCCAAGGCACTCCCTTGGCTCTTCCTTCCACTCAGGAGTAGGGCCAGGGGGACCTCGTGCCTGCAGTGGCCCCACACTGGGATGGAAGGAGCCCCTTGCGGGGCAGTCGGGGCAGAAAGGACTCCCTGGAGCAGCCAGCAGCTTGAAACCCAGCCCCAGGCAGGGCCAGGGCTTAGCAGTGGCAGCAGAAGCAGCTCGGGCTCCCTGGGGGCTGCAAAGGAGCTGAGAAAGGCTCAGCCCCCAGGCACAGCCCTGGGCCCAGCCCCTTCCCTCTCTGCTCTTCTCTGTGGCTGCACAGAGCACACAGAAGGACACAGTGGCATTGCACACGGGAGGAGGATGGACAGCTAAATGCCCCTTCCTCCCACTGACAGTGATCCTGTGGGATCCCTCAGGGCTCCAGAAGGGAGCAGGGTAAGGTTTCCAGAACTGATCTACCTTCAGTGAAATTTAAGGGAACTGGCTCATGGTAAGCTCTTGGCATACTGACACAGATTATTCTGTCAGGAAAGGTACATTAAGAACATGCCTCCAACATCTGGCAAGGTCTTCAAAGCACCATTCACCAGCATTTCCAAGTAATCCAAGTCATGATCCCAGTCGAGGAGGGATCACAGATGCTACAGAACCATTTCCATGGTGTGTTGGGATCCCCTTCTCCCTTGGGGAATTGGGGACTGCAAGGGGGTGGGGTAAGGCTGTGGGAGCCTGTGGCTCCTGGTCACTCTGTACGCTCTTTGCAGGTCCTGTGCAACATGCCTGGAGGGGCAGCTGGAGCAGCCCAGGGCCCTGGGGCTCTCTCCCTGCCACACAGGAAACCCTCACTAAATGCTTGGGGAAATCTGCAGTGCCACAGCTGTCGCTCCCAACCTCCGTCCCTCCCTCCTGCTTGCCCACCTGCCCATGGAACAGCTCCCACATCACATGGGCACATAGCCAGGCCCTCTCAGGACACACTGGAGCCTTGCTCTCCCCCTCTGCCCTTTCCCCACCACGGGCACCCTGTGCAGCCGCTCCCAGGTTTCGGGACATGTCTCCCACGGAGGGAGCCCAGCAGGACAGCTCAGTACCCGAGTGCCCTGAGCCTGCTCGGGACAATTCCTCTGGGCTGTGCCCATCTTATCCGGGCTGTGCCCGCAGTGCCAAGCAGCAGAGAGGGCAGCTCAAGCGTCAGCAGGGCTCAGGCCCAGAAGCAGAGCAACTACCTCCTGTGGCTGTGTCTGGCATCGCCTCCCTTCCTGCAGGAAATGCCACCTTCAATAGAGCCCCTCTGTCCATCCCTTGAGAAAGGAAGAGGCACAGCTGGATCAGATGGAATCATTGCACATCCAGGAGGTGGCCTGTTCAGGAGGCAATACTTGTCCAAAACATGGATAAGGATCAGGAAAATTGATCTTGGAAGGGCATTAAACCAAGAAACAAGTACTTCAAAACCCCTGGAGGTGGCTGCCATGGTGAGTTCCCTGAGGTGTCAAAGGCCAAGCCACACCCATGGCTGCTTTCCCTGAGGTGTCATAGCTGCAGCCCCAGCCGCATGGCCGGGTTTCCTGAGGGCTGGCAGTCCCAGTCTCGCTCCATGGCCGGTTTCCTGAGGTGTCACAGTCCCAGTCCCACTCCATGGCCGGTTTCCCTGAGGGCTGACAGCCCCAGTCCCGCTCCATGGCCGGTTTCCCTGAGGGCTGACAGCCCCAGTCCCGCTCCATGGCCGGTTTCCTGAGGTGTCACAGCCCCAGCCCCGCCCCATGGCCGCTTTCCCTGAGGTGTCACAGTCCCAGTCCCGCTCCATGGCCGGTTTCCTGAGGTGTCACGGCCCCAGCCCCACTCCATGGCCAGTTTCCCTGAGGTGTCACAGCCCCAGTCCCGCTCCATTGCCGGTTTCCTGAGCTGTCACAGTCCCAGTCCCGCTCCATGGCCGGTTACCCTGAGGGCTGACAGCCCCAGTCCCACTCCATGGCCAGTTTCCCTGAGGTGTCACAGCCCCAGTCCCGCTCTATGGCCAGTTTCCCTGAGGTGTCACAGCCCCAGTCCCGCTCCGTGTCCGGTTTCCCTGAGGTGTCTCAGCCCCAGCCCCACTCCATGGCCAGTTTCCCTGAGGGCTGACAGCCCCAGTCCCGCTCCGTGTCCGGTTTCCCTGAGGTGTCACAGCCCCAGCCTCGCTCCATGGCCGGGTTTCCTGCTCACTTCGAGGTGCTGTTCCTCTCTCTCTGTGGAGAAAGTAGAGGCCAAGGAGGTTGCAGAGCAAGCCCAGAGCCACGAGGGCTCTACTGCCTGCTCAGCCCTGAGTGAGCTCTGCTCCTTCATGCCTTCTCCTCCCGTTGTCAGGTCGCACTGACACTCGGCCTGAGCCCAGTGTTCCCTTTTGGGGCCAAGGGAAATCTCTGCTCCTGCCTCTGGCACAGGGTGCTCTGCCAGCAGGTCAGCGAAGGAGACAGCCCTGGAGAGAGGCATGAGCAGTGGAGGAAAGCCAACATCACTGCAGTCTTGCAAAAGGGCACCAAGAAAGAGCCAGGAAACTGCAGGGCCATCAGCCTCAGCTCCATCCCCAGAAAGGTGACAGAACAGCTCCTCTTGGATGCCATCTCTAAGCCTGTGGAATAACAGGAATGGAAACCATGCTTGACCAATCCCATAGCCACCTGTGCTGCAGTGACTGGCTGGGCTTGTGAGGGGAGAGCAGTGGTTGTTGCCAGCTGGGACTTCAGCAAGGCTTTGTCCCTGCCTCCCATAACAGGCCCCTGAGGCAGCTCAGGGACAGTGGGGCAGAGAAGTGGACAGGGGAGCTCCAAACTCAGGTAGCTGTGAGCTCAGGGCGCCGTGCTGGGCCCAGCCTTGTTTGCCTTATTCCCCAGTGACCTGGCAGAAGGGACAGAGTGTTCCCTCAGTGTTTGCTGATGGGACAGAATTGGGAGCAGGGCCTGAGGCACCACAAGGCTCTGCTGCCCTTCAGTGAGACCTGGAGAGGCTCGAGAGTTGGGCAGAGAGGAACCTAATGAAGTTGCACTGGGAAAAGCCTCTAGAAGAGCTTCAGGCTTTGTAATTACCAGGCAACAGAAGTGTTTTAGTATAGTGGAGTCTATAACGTTGTCTTGTAATGTCCAGTCAGGGAAACCACTGCGTCTCTGTATGTCATAGGACCAGTCACTTGTATGTATGTCAAGAAAGTCTTTGGGAGAAACATGAATGAATTCAGAAACTTCCCCTGATATTATTTTGGATTTTCACGATTTTCTGGAATGCTGGGTGAAGTGTAAGGATGCCAAAAGGAAAGTGAAAGCAAACCAATAAATCTTTAAAAACTCAGAAGCCTCTCCTGTCTGTTCCTTGAAGAAGTTGCCAAACAATGTCACTTTTGCAATCCTTTGAAAGATCTTATAGGAAAAAGCATTGGCCAAAAGTGCTGCCCTGTGTTTCTGAACAGCAACATGCATTTTGTGTTGATGCAAGGTTTGTACCAGGGTTTGGGGTTTTTGTGTGTGCTTTGAATGTGAGTCTTTGCAGGACTATTAATAATTAGACCATGTACTGAAGAGAACATGTTACTGTGTTGTGCTGTTCAGTGCTGAAGAGGGTTGAGACAGAGCAGGTAGCTCTGTGTCTGTGTGTAATTGCATGAGCAGCACGGGAGCAGTGCCCAGGGCCTGGAGAAGCAAACGGGTTCCCGGTGCTGAGGACAAGGTGTCCAGAGCTCGGGATTGTCCGGCCAAGCTCTTCTGGCTCCTTGTGCTTCGAGACCTAGCCGGGAGCCCTGCAGAGCCCCGGGTGCAGCTTCCTAACTTCCCCCCTCTTCCTCTGCCTCCTCCCTGCCTCCAGGGTAAAGGCGCTCCCTGGCATTGCACTGGCTGTGCCTCCCTCCTAGACCAGTGAAGGGATCGTTTCCCAGCCAAGGTGGCTCTCCCATGGAGACAGGAAAATGGGCAAACTCCTGCTGCCCCAGCATCAGGCAGGTGCAGTGTGTCCTTGCCTGTCAGTCCCTGCCCTGCTTCCCAGAGATGCCACTGATTGTTCCACAAGTCATGGATCTGCATTTCCAGGAGCATGTTTGCAAAGACACGAAAGAGAAAAATTGACAAGAATTGTTTGTGCTTCTCTTCCTAATTTTTTCCAATGTATTTTCTAGTAGGAAAGCATGGACCAAACTGGCAAAGTTCCTATAATGTAGGAAAAGCATCCTCCTGTATTTGACTTGAGTTGAGGACAGTTGCAAGCTCTCCTGTCAAATGTACACAGAAAATTCTCAGTGAATTTTCTGTCTTTCTGCTGAGTCAGTATAAAAGATGACGCTTCTCAGAAGCTTAATACTAATTTTTCCATTTATATGGAAAGTCAAAGTTGTTAGTTCATATGATGGCAGGATAACGGAGGCAGCTGTGGTGGTGTCCAGGTTTATCTCCTGTACCCAATGGTGATCAGCAGCAGCATCAAATCAGGTTCATCTTAGTTTTCTGAACTTGATGAAAACATCAGTTCACCTAGAGCAGGGTTTGAATCCCTGTAGTGCAGCTGACTCCGCACGGGCTCTCTGGGCCACCGCCTGCCAGGGGCAGGAGCAGAAATTTCCCTTGGCCGGGGCCGGAGCCCTGGCGTGGCAGTGCCTGAACAGCACCTCCCTGCCTACAGTGCCACCCTGGCTGGCTGCCCCAGGGCCTGGCATTTGACCCTGCACTTGCTGCAGGAGTCCTGGCCCTGCTTCCACCCTGAGCAAACGCTCGGACCATTTTAGAAGCTCGGTGCCCAAGGGGGCCGCCACAAGTGGTTGCCAGGGACCTGGGGCCATGGCTGCCCCGATTTTGGGTACACGGTGCTGATGTCAGAGTGGCCATTGTGACCTGTGCCACCAAGGCCACAAAAGGGAACGCGGGGCTCAAGCCGAGTGTCAGTGCGACCTGACAACGGGAGGAGAAGGTAGGGCGGGGATGTGGCTGCCCAGGGACCAGAGGGGCCCCATACCTCGGGGCTCTGGGCCTGTGCTGCAGGCTCACCTGCCTCTCCCTTCCCAAAATCACAGAATCAGCAGAGGAACAGCCAGAGGACACTGCAGTGTTACTCAAGGCGACGACGGGAGGAGAAACAGACAGGAGCAGGGCTCACGCAGGGCTGAGCAGGGAGTAGAGCCTCGTGGTTCTGGGCCTGTTCTGCAAACTCCCCCGCCCCCCTTCTTTCTCCCATAGACAGAGAGGAACAGCACCTCGAAGTGACCACGTCCTTCGAGGAGATAGACTCAGCGTAGACAGCCGCCATGTCTGACAGAAAGCAGGAGGGTCCTGGTGCCAGGGAGCCAGGTGAAGGCAAAGCAGCTCTCTGATAGCTTGGCCCAGGGGCTCTTGTGGCAGCAGGCAGCGTGGGGATCAGAACAGAGGCAGGGGGAGGCAGGAGCTGCTCGGCCATGCCAGGGCTGGGAGCCTCCTTCCTGCCCAAGTGGGGCCCAGCTGGGCCAGGGGGCAGCTCCTGGGACAGCCGTGCCCGCAATGGCCCCTGCTCTGCAAGGCCTCCAGCGCTGCCCATCAGCCAGGCAGGGACAGAGCAGCCTTGGGGCTGATGCTGCTGCAGGCTCAGAGCCCCGCACAGCTGCTCATGCCCGGTGCCATTGGCTCTGTCCCCTGCAGCCTGCATGCTGTGTCGCCGTGCCGAGGCTGACCCGGACATGTGCGGTGACAAACTGCAGAAGGGTGGGCTCTGTGCCCACGTGTTCTGCATGGTGAGTGGCTCCGGGCGCTCCCTCCACCTTTGCAATGGGCAGCTCCTCCCGCCCCCTCCTCATCAGCTTCTCCCCTTGGCTGCAGTTCTTCGCCACTCTACTATTTCAGCAAGAGACGGACCGCGGGGGACTCATGGACTTTCTCCCTCGAGATCTCCTAATTGCAGTGCGGCGGGCGGCACAGAAGGTGAGAGCCTGACAAGAGCAGGGAGATTTGTGCCTGGCGAGGTTTGCCAGAGCTTAGCCCAGACTGCAGGAAAGAAAGGCCGGCCCAACAGTCGGGACAAAGTCTGGCTCCCAGCAGCTCTGGCACAGAGGCCCTGGCACAGCAGCCTCCCTCCTCCAGCTGGCGGCTCTGTGGGCTGGGAGCCGGCAGCGGCCACGTCCTGCGCCCTGCCCTTAGCCCTGGGGCTGCCTGGGGAGGCCTCGAGGCTGCTGCTGCTGCTGCTGCTGCTGATGCAGCTGCTTGGCTCTTTCCAGCGCTGCTGCGTCTGCGGCCAGAGCGGGGCAACCATCATGTGCTGCAGGGAGAACTGTGACAGATGGTTCCACTTGCCCTGTACCAAGGAGGGCGGCTGTGTCAATCTATACGTTACTCCGTTCAGGTACCTCATCTCTCTTTATGGCCACCCCTGGGGAATGATCCAGCATTTCTCACTTTCCCCATCCCTTTGCCCCCAGCTCTTTCTGCCCTGAGCACCGTCCAGAGCAGGAGGTGGATGCGACTCCTGAGCCGGACACCGTTTGCCCCATCTGCATGGAACCTGTGGAGGACAGAAAGACCTTCACAACATTGGTGTGCCCAGCGTGCAAAAAGGCCTGGTTCCACAGGGACTGCATCCAGGTAGGAGCCCTCCCCTGAGCCCTGGGGCACAGCAGGTGCTCAGCAGCAGCAGCAGCAGCAGCAGGGCCTCGCTCACCCTGCCTGTGTTTGCCCTGCAGGGACAGGCCTTGCGCGCTGGTGCTTTCTATTTCCAGTGCCCCCTGTGCAGAGACAGTGGGGAATTCCCTGTTGAAATGTTCATCTTGGGGATCCGAGTCCCCTTCAGGTTGGTGTCCTTCTGCCTGGCCCACCAGCCAGGAGGGTGCAAGTGCTGTGCTGTGCCAGGCCCTGCCCCAGGAGCCCTGGCCCTGCCCTGTCCTGTGAGTCTGGGCTTCAGCTTCACCCCCAACTTGGAAAAGTGCTGGAGAAAGAGCTGGGACACCCTGGACCTCCGTGAGGGAGAGCAGCAGAAATTCATCATCTCTTCCTTTCTCCATCAGACAGCCAACGTGGGAGGACAACGATGCCTTCGCAGATCTAGGAGTGAGGCACGGCCAATGCAATGCCAGGGATTGCCTTTACCCTGGGGGCAGGGAGGAGGCAGAGGAACAGGGGTAAGTTGGGAAGCTGCACCTGGGGCTCTGCAGGGAACCTGTGTCTCGACAAGGGCTCAAAGCAGGAAGAAGCAGAAGCGCTTGGCTAGACAACCACGTGCTGGTACACTTTTTGTTCTCAGTGCTATGAGCTTGTTTGCCTCCCCAGGCCCTGGCAATTGCTCCTGTGCTCCTCCTGTGCTGCTGAGGGCACCCACAGGCGCTGCTCTGGCCTGAGGAACAGCACACAGAGATGGGAGTGTGACAGCTGTGCTGGGCTCGGAACATGTATGAGTCAAAGTCCCCGGTGTCCCTGGGCTGGGGGGAGTGCCCAGGCCGGGCTTGGCAGAGCGCAGCATCCACTGCAGGAGGGCTGGAGGCACTGCTCTGGCCTGGCCTGGCCGGGGCCTGGGTGATCTTTGACATTCCTGCTTGCCCTTACAGCCTCCAGGGATGAGACAGAGCTCAATGGCCCCAGGCCAGACAGACAGTCAGGACTACAATCTGCTCGTGGCTGGTCAGAATCTGAGGCCATCAGCCCCAGCTCCCACAGCCCTGTGCCATTGGTGCTGGTTTCCCCACCTCCATCTCCAGAGACGGGCAGCCACAGCAGGCCCCAACACGCAGCATGGCAGCAGGCGCTGCCATCTTCCTCACTGGACACCAGCAGCATCAGCAGATCAAGGGCAACACGCAGCACGTCCCCTGACCCTGAGGACAGGGTCCATTCCAGACGTGCTGGGCCCAGCCGCAGGCAAAGCTCCTCTCGCCGGCAAAGTCGCGCCCAGAGTCCACCTGTCCGGTCCAGGAGTCACCGTGACAGGAACAGAGGGACAGGGCCAAGGGCTGAGAGGCCCAAGCAAAGGGAGACACCATCACGGACATCCCCCAGACGCAGGTGCTCCCACCAGCAAGGTCGTGCCCAGAGTCCACCTGTCCGCTCCAGGAGCTGCTGTGACAGGAGCAGTGGGACAGGGACAAGGGCTGAGAGGCCCAGGCGAAGGGAGACATGGTCAGGGCCATCCCCCAGACGCAGGCGCTCCCGCCAGCAAGGCTGGGCCCAGAGTCCACCTGTCCGCTCCAGGAGCTGCTGTGACAGGAGCAGTGGGACAGGGACAAGGGCTGAGAGGCCCAGGCGAAGGGAGACATGGTCCGGGCCATCCCCCAGACGCAGGCGCTCCCGCCAGCAAGGCTGGGCCCAGAGTCCACCTGTCCGCTCCAGGAGTCGCCGCGGCAGCAGCAGTGGGACAGGGACAAGGGCTGAGAGGCCCAGGCGAAGGGAGACATGGTCAGGGCCATCCCCCAGACGCAGGCGCTCCCGCCAGCAAGGCTGGGCCCAGAGTCCACCTGTCCGCTCCAGGAGTCGCCGCGGCAGCAGCAGTGGGACAGGGACAAGGGCTGAGAGGCCCAGGCGAAGGGAGACATGGTCCGGGCCATCCCCCAGATGCAGGCGCTCCCGCCAGCAAGGCTGGGCCCAGAGTCCACCTGTCCGCTCCAGGAGTCGCCGCGGCAGCAGCAGTGGCACAGGGACAAGGGCTGAGAGGCCCAGGCGAAGGGAGACATGGTCAGGGCCATCCCCCAGATGCAGCCGCTCCCGCCAGCAGCGCCGGGCCTCGACTCAAACTGTGCGGTCCAGGAGTCGCCAGGACAGGAGCAGGAGGACAGCAGCGAGTGCTGAGAGGCCCAGGCGTAGGGGGACATGGTCGGGGACATCGCGCAGGAGCAGCCGCTCCCACCAGCGACGTCGGACCTCAACTGGGACCTCCAACAGCAGCACGTAGCGCCGTCATCTTTTCTTTCTAGGCCGTGTGTTCCTTGCCAGAAGTGAAGGTGAGAACGGTCAGTGCAGGGACCCTGAGATGTGCAGCTCTGTGGGCAAACCCGATTAGCTCTTGATGTTTCTACTGGCAGGAAGAAGTCTGGGCTAAATACCTTGATTTCTGTGTAACTGTGTATTCAGTGAAAAGTCACTTAAGGATGTGGCTAATTAAAAAGGACTCTTGTTCCTGCCTTTAGACTTCAACCTCAGATGTTTCCCCACTGCTTACCCTTGATAATGAACCACTCCTTAATGGGCTTGGATATGCTTAGGGAGACATTCAGAGCAAGGTGGCTCTTAGGGAAGCTGTGTCCGAACAGGACGTGTGCTGTGTTGCTATCCTTGAACAATCTCATTTCAGTAAAGCCAAAAAAAGAAGAAAGAGATGAGACACTGCCTCACTGTCTGAAGACAAGTCCTACACCATTGCTGCGGATTTGAAAGAGGCCTTTCAAAGAACAAACCAGAATAGACGGTATTTCCTCCGTCTATTCTGGTTTATTCTTTGAAAGACCTTCAAAGAGCAAACCAGACTGAGGAAATACCCTGGGACAAAGAGGATGCACAGGACTCTGCCCCAGATGACCATTTGGGACCTTTGCCTGAGGATGATGCAGCTCAGGAGACGAGTTACTTCAAGTTTTCTTTCTTTGGAGGCACAGAGGAGTTGGGCATCAAAGAAGGTAACAGCAGAACCCTTCTAACAGTGCCATTGCTAAGGAAGAGCTTCTGGCAGGCACTGTAGGGCAATATGGTGTAATAAAGGTCAGGATGCAGGGGATTTTCAGCAACAGAAGTCAGTAATTAGGCAGAAGCATTTTGATCTTCATTTCTGCTTGCTAGGGTTGTGATTATTGAGAGGTGCCTCATGCTTGCATCTCAGGAATTCTGAAAGGCATGCTTTGAGAAGGCATTGGGGGTTTTTGCTGAGTGGTGAAAAAGCTTGTTCTCATGCCCTGAATTCCTCAAACAGGGAAAAAGGTGACACACCAGTCATATCAAGTTTCATAGGAACTCACAAGGCTTTTAAGGAAATGTGCGTTAATGTAGAGGGAGGAGCAAAGTCCGAGAGCTGGCCCCAAGATCCATGAACATTCTGTTTGTTACTGAATTCTACTCTTGGACCTTTAGAAAAAGGAAATGGAATGACACATGATCATTGGGGTGTCCTAACCTTAGATAAAACGAGGCCGTCTGAAATGAAGATGAAACAACATTAACTCAAGTCCCAGTCATGTAGGAGAGAAAAGAAACCCCGTGAAGTTACCCAAAATATTAAAAAACCCAACGCAACAGCACAAAGCAATGAGCCCCCCAGACTTGTGCTGAACTGAAAAGGTATTCAGTGTCTTCTGAATGCAATGAGAAATGTTTAAGAATACATAAGGGCTCCCTGGAACAAAGTGGAAAATACAAAGTGGAGCAGAAATGTAGCTTAGAAAATCTGGCAGGGTCAGATTCTGTCCTTCCTAAATCTCTCTTCTCCACTGTAAGTATTTCACGTGAAAGGAGGAATTCTTCCTGATGATTAGAGGAATAATCTGGTTTTGGCTTTTTTTCTCTATTGGTGCTGTCATTGCAGAGCCTCACGCGCTTGGGACAATAAAGCCAGTAAAAGCCACATGGCAAGAGGATCCACGTTTCCAGGACAGCAGTTCTGAGGGTGACGATGAGCCTGAGATGTCAGAAATTGAACAGGACCAAGAAATGCAAGTTCCATTTCTCTTTGTTGTCTACTTGGCTGTAGTAGTTGGATGCTGTGGGAATATTAATAGCAGCACTCAGGGAATGGGAAACTGACATTGCACACCTCTGAGCAATGAAAGTCATCTTAGAAAACCGTTTGTGCTGCACAGAGTCAAAACTCCCAGCAACCCATTGGATGTGAATGGGAATATGGAAAGAAAGAGCAGAGCACAGGAAATTAACTGGGTCATTTTGGTTTGACCAACTCCAAACTGAGTTTGGCCAAAAGCCAAAGACACAGTCAGTTTTCTCTTTAAAAGAGGATTTGGAAAATAAAAAGATTTATTTGGTTTCTAGGGAATAAAGCTTTTCAATGTATGGCATTTCTCTGAAGCACTACAGGATTAACTTGTGTTCATGAAATTTGATAGTACAATTTAGGATGCTCAAATCCCTTTGTCCTTTTCTAGGTTTCTTTCTTTACCATGCACAGGAAGTGCTAGAGTTTTTTTTTTTTGTTCTCCAAAGATGATGAACGCCTAAGAGGTATGATAGAATTTCTTTACGCTCTTTTATATTTTTTTTTCCTTTTAAACCCTTCCTGTAATTCAGTGAGGAGGAAAAAATGCTGCCTAGTTATCAAAGTTTTCTAGTCAAAATTTGCCACCCTCACTTGTGATCCAAGTTGTGGTAGAATCCCGTGAGAAAGTCCTGGCAAAATAAAGGTCAACCAGATTTTCTGGCTTTCTTTTCTTTCAGACAATTACCGAATAGGAATCTGGACTTTTAGAGTTTACCAAAAACTTAGTCACTTGACAGCTTATGTAGACATTTCGGATCCTTTCGGGTATTTAAATCATCTTTATCTTTTTCCTCTCTTTCTGGTGTTACCATTAGAAATGAGGAGTGTTCTTGTCAGCCACATATGTCCCTGTGGTTCTTTGTTCTAATGAATCTGGGGTTTTGCTTCTGAATCCAGTGAATTTTGTATTTAGAAACAAAGAAAACAACATCCAAAGGAAACATGCACAGTCCCCAAAACCTGCACAGGCCACCAAAACAATTGCTGGCTAGATTTTGTAGAATAGAGTCTTAAGCTTAAAGGATGTGCCTTCCATGAGACTGATTCCATAACTCTGCTGAAATGCACTGCTGTGTTCACACAGTTACCAGCCTGCAATCTTCCAGGCAGCCTGATTTACAGGGTGTGTTGAAATGGAGAGCTCAGGCCTCAGCAGGCCTCAGTTCTGGGGGAAGATGTGGGGTGCTGGTGCTGAGCTTCTAATGCAACAGCTGCAATTTCACTGCAATTCAGATTGCAGCATGTTGAGGAAAAGTGCTGCTGCCTTTGATTGTTCTTAGCACACCAGGCTGCAGTAGGGAACATTTCTGCTGGAGCCAAGGCGTGGTGGGGGCAGGAGAACAGGAAGGATGTGAAGAATTGATTTCTGATTTTAGTGCTGTGGTGGTCAAGATTGTTAGAAGTAGCAGCACATTCACAAGTGTTTAAGGCTATTAATTGGATGTTTCTTTTGTGCAGAGGGTCCAAGTTATTTTGTAGATTAGTAGAAGTCAGTGAAGAAAAAGAGGGTTAGGAAGACAGACGTAGATTATTGCTTGAGGTGAGTATGGAACATCTGTTCCCTGGTAAGTCTAGGTGAAAACTGAGCATGGGGAGGGATTGCAGGTATGAATGTGCATGTAAAATTAAGTCAGGACCTCGAGAAGAGCTTTAAATTTGTGATGAACAGGGAAGAGAAGTTTTTTAGTGTAGCGGTGTGTATAACATCCTGTTGTGTGGTCCAGTCAGGTAAACCACTACATCTTTGTGTGTTACAGGAGCAGCTACTTAAGTGTATGTAAGGATAGTGAATGTAGAGACTTCTCCTCATAGTGGATTCAAGAACTTCACTTTAGAATTTGTTAGATTTTCATTATTTTCTGGAACGCCAAAGGAAGCATTAGGATACCCTATAGGAAGTGCAAGCAAACCAATAAAGTTTTTACTGATTAGAAGCGAATCACGTTTGTTCCTTGAAGGAGTTGCCAAACAAGGTTACTTTCAACATGCTTTCAAAGGTCTAACAGGGATCAATATCAGCAAACCCTGTTAGGCCGTGTTTGGGAGCTGGGGCTGAGGCTCTCGTGCCCTGGGGAGCCATGGGAAGGCTCCAGGCCTGAGTGTGCGGCCAGGCCGGCGCCATTGAGCTGCAGCCCATCCCTGGTGGATGCAAGGGCAAGCAGGAATGCCAAGGGACCCCAGGGCCGGGCCAGGCCAGGCCAGAGCAGTGCCCCCAGCCCTCCAGGAGCGGACGGGCTCTGCCAAGCCCAGCCTGGGCACTGCCCCCAGCCCAGGGACAGGTGGGTGCTTTGCCCAAGGGCTGGGCCCAGAGCAGCAGAGCTGTCACAGCCCCAGCTGGTTCTGGTCTGCGTGCGGCCCGAGCAGGGCCCGTGGGTGCCCTGGGCAGTGCAGGAGCAGCACAGGAACAGTTGCCAGGGCCAGGGGAGGCACAGGGCTCAGCCTCTGCACGGTGACACAGCATGCAGGCTGCAGGGGACAGAGCCAATGGCACCGGGCATGAGCAGCTGTGCGGGGCTCTGAGCCTGCAGCAGCATCGGCCCCAAGGCTGCTCTGTCCCTGCCTGGCTGATGGGCAGCGCTGGAGGCCTTGCAGAGCAGGGGCCATTGCGGGCACGGCTGTCCCAGGAGCTGCCCCCTGGCCCAGCTGGGCCCCACTTGGGCAGGAAGGAGGCTCCCAGCCCTGGCATGGCCGAGCAGCTCCTGCCTCCCCCTGCCTCTGTTCTGATCCCCACGCTGCCTGCTGCCACAAGAGCCCCTGGGCCAGGCTGTCACAGGGCTGCTTTGCCCTCACTTGGCTCCCTGGCACCAGCGCCGTCCTGCTTGCTGCCAGACATCGCAACTGTAAGCAGATAGTCCCTTTCCAGGAATGACGCAGTCACCTCCAGGTGCTGATCCTCTCTTTCTGTGGGATAAACAAGAGCTTGGGGCGCTGCCATGGCAGGGCTTCCCTCAGCTGTCGGCACTTCCAGCCCGGCTCTGCCAGGGGTTCTGGCAGTGCCACGGCGCACGGCAGCTCTGGCATGGCAGCTCTGCACTGCAGCCTCGGCCAGCAGCCAGATCTGCGGGCTGGGACTCCGCAGCGGCCGCACGCTTCTCCCAGAGCCCGAGAAGCGGCGGCTCGCTCCCAACACCGAGCCGGGAAGGCGCCGAGGTACAGCGCGGGCTCGGCTCTAGGCACGAACCGCCCCGCCCCTCACACCCGCCCGCCCTTTCCCGCCCTCTGGCCCCGCCGCGCGGCGCCCGCGCTGTCGAGGCCACTCTTGCCCACAAGGAGGCGCCCTGAGCCCTGCAATGGCGCCGCGAACCTTCTGGCGCTCTGGAAGGCGCGGGCCTGGACCTGGTGCAAGCTGGGCCCTACGTCCCATTTCCTGAAGAAAACATATCCTGTCATGCCTGGGCTGTGCACACTTCCAAGCCTGATCAACAGGAAGAGACATTTAACCTGTGACACACATAGCAGCCTACAAGCTCGAAGTGATGGCCAGGTATTAGAAAAGCAAAGTAGTTGTTGCTAGAATTGTCTTTAAGACTCAGGGCTGGGCCCGTTTCACTGATCTCAGACCCAGAGGGAGGTTGACAAAGCTTGGGAAGAAGGATGCCCATTGATAGTGGACACAAAGGATGCAGAATTTAGGGGCCATAAGGACATCTGCTAGAACTGCCAAGTTAAGGAAAACAGTCCTAAAGTTGTCTCAGCAAATATGCTGAGCTGAGCACCAGCTGGGTAAAAAAGAGTGTGATGTTTGCAGGCAATGGGACTTTGGCACCCAAATTATCCTGGGCCTGGCCATGGGATGGTTCTGGTCACCAGAACACATGAAAAGACAGCATAATGCAAGCACTGGGCATTGTGCTTCATAGAACCCAGACAAAAAAGCTGGGAAGACTCTGCTGGATTCTTGTGTGGTATCTACCCCTTCTGTTCCTTCTTCTTCTCAAAATATATTGTAAGCCTGATTAAAAAAACTTACTTAGAGCCATGGTCAGTGCCATATTCTGAAAACTTACAGCTGACTTACAGGTTTAGTATCTCACAGAGCAGGTTTGAGGCCCTGGAATTGGAGGGACAGACAAGTGATGAAGTGGGCAAAAGTCCTTCTGGAATAGAGGAGCACCTAGGGCAGGTCAGGCAACACCATGCATGGTGACCACCTCTGTTCCAAGGAAAGGCAGGGTCCCTTCAGGCCTTCCTAAAAGCATCCCAAGGGAAGGTTTCCATCTCCCCTGCCCTCTTTCCTTGACTTTAGCTGAATCTTTCTCTCACTGAAAGACAGGAAGTTCAAGTGTGTTAGGAGAATACTGTGAGCATTGGCAGCGGTGAACAGTCAGTGTGAAAAACGCCAATCACTTGTTTTTAAAATGTTAAAAAGTTTCATAGTAATAAAATAGTTATAAAAATAGTAACACAATTAGAGTAATAACAATTTGGATAAATTGAATTAAGACAATATGAGACTATAAAAACAAAGAGTTACGGATGTCCGGGTACCTTTTTCTGGGCATCAGGAGCCTGAAAAAGGACACCCATTAACAAAGGATTAACCCTTAAGAACAATAGCCTGTTGCATATTCATATACTTCATACATGATGCATAAATTCCATTCAAATACAGGATTCTGTCTGGTCATTGTCAACTTCTTTCCTTCTAATCCTAACAGTGCCTCCAAGGTGAGAAGAAGTTCATTTTTTCTGATAAGAAGGCAATAAATTCCCTTTCTCTGTAAGATTTAGATGTCCTGTGGCTGCTATCTCGCTGCAAGCCCTTTCTGTTAAACAAAGCATCTTACATAGCATAGTTTCTATTTTTATAACCTAAAACTATATTTAACACAGTGCTTAAGAAAATTAATACAGCATTGCTTTCTCACACAACACATATAATATTCATTTTAATATTTGCGAAAAGCCAATCATAAAATACATGCATTTTTCACAATCCCCACTCTTATTCTTTGTAAATCATTTGGCTTGAGCAATATTTTTTTTCTACTTATATCTTCTGGACTATGCTGGTAAAATAAAACACGGGATTACACAAGAAAGAAATATAAAAACAGTTGTAACACAAATGAAAGATCTTAATTTCTTCTAATACATTACCCCACCAGCTAGATTTTAACATTGTTTTCTAATTTTTGGACTGGTACCTGGGTTGTTATATGCATATATATTTTTCTTTTTGATTTCTTTTGCTTTTGCTAGAATGACTTTTCTGTGGTCATCAATTTTCAACGATCTGATATATTGAACTTTCCACAAACACCCCCTTCTTTGGCCAATAAACAGTCTAAAGCGAACCTTTCTGATACCCTACAGTTTTTGTTTGGCTTAGCTGACTTAATGTTAACTCTAATGCCTGGGCAGCCTTATTTGCTATCATTTCTGTAACTGCTTGGAGTCTTGTAATACAATTCAACAGATAATTTGGAGTCAATACAGAGTTAGATTGCTGTGCTGGTTTTACCTTTTCCTTTATTATTTGGTTTTTTTTTTTCCAAATCTTGAACCGCATCTTCAAGATTAAATTTAAAACAAATCCATCTCTCTCCTTTTGGACATTCAGTTCTAAATCTATTGCCACTTTTTCTTAAGTTTCTTGTAATCTAATAATTTACTCTGTTTTGCCTACAAGTTCTTAATTTGGATGGGTTATAACAGTGGCTGTTGACATAGGTGTGTGTAATAAAGGAGGAACTTTGGTTTCTTTCTATGTGATGCTTTCTGTAGCATTTGTGACACAATCCTGCTGGTATCCCGAAAGGGAAAAGACAGCAAGTGAGTGCCAGAAACAGGAATAACAGAGGTCCAGTATGGCTTATACTCCCACCTCCCATGCCTGTGAGGTTGCAACCCACAGCAGGTTTATTTGATCTTCTTGGTGGTGAAATACAGAGGCCAATCTGGTCTTGCCCTCTATTTTCTTGTCACTTTCTCTTAACTAATTGCTAGGCAAATTGTTTTTGACACTCTTTAACTGTGGTCTCTGACTGTTCCTCAGGTAGCTCTCATTTAACAGGCACTAATAATTCCCATCCACAAAACCAAGTCAGTACTTTAACACTTTTTGCAATAAGAGCATAAATTTTGCGAATCACAACACTAATTACTCTTACAATTTAAGCATTTACTTATAACCCACCTAGCATGTCCAGTATTGGAATGAATCAAGTAAAGTTTACTAATGGAAATAGTAATTCCCCTTCTCCCTTGTACAATTCTAGGGCTAAGGTCAGAATACAAAAACGTTCTTGATCTTTCTATCTGAGGTATTCCTCCCCCAAGGAGATGTTTTATTCAGGCAGTGCTCAAATCCAGTGATATAAGCATTATCTTATTTCTTAATTCAGTGTTATTCTTTGTACCTTTCTTGGATCATTTGGGTTTTCTCAAACCATTACCACTCAGTCCCCATTGGAAAGTCAGTTCAGTATCACCCGGTTTAAATATGATAGTCCGTTCCTCAAGTTTCTTCACAAGTCCTTTGATTCTGCTGGCATGAATTCACTCTCTTTCCGTGATTTTGATTGTTGCTTCAGTAGTACCTGGAAAGGACTTCTTAATAGCATAGATAATAAAAGAAAGATAATACTGCATTAACTTTTACGATTCGCTTTCCTTCTAAACTTTCTGGGTTTAGCTAAAAGCTTTCTCTACAGCAGCCTCTTCTTCAGGAAAAAAGCCTTCTCGTTAACGGCAAACAAAACACACAAAAGAAAAAAAAACCAAAAAACTTCTTACTTAAGAAAAACAAACCGCTTTGTGAGGTTTGGAGAGTCAGCAATCTCTGCTTTGATTTTATCTTTTAGTGCTAGTCCCCCCTGCCCCTCTTTTCACAGCCCTGCTGTCAAGGCTGTTCTTGGCCCTTCCCCCGGTGCGGCCCCTTGGCTGCAGGGCCGGGGCAGGGGAGAGCAGCCCCGGGCATGGGGACCCTGGGGGCTGCCCTGGGTCTCTTTTGCCCTCTCCCTCTCTCTCTCTCTCTCTCTCTCTCTCTCCCCTTCTCTCTCTCGGCCTACTTCCAGGCTGACGCTGCCATCCTGGGCTCGGCACCCCGACAGTCTGGGAGCCCCCCGGCAGCTCTGCCCCGGAGCCAGCCCGCTCCTGGCCGCAAACCTGTGTCCTCTGCTGCCAGCCCCGCCCGGGGCACCTCCATGGATCGGTCCGTGCCGCAGCCCCCGAGACCCCGCCGCTCGCAGGGAGCGCTCAGACACCTCCCAGCCTTGACAACCCCAAACCTGGCGTGCCCAGGTGCTCCTGACATTCTTTCTCTTTCTCTCGTCAACTTATCCTCTTTTCTCTTCAAGGAGGGCCCGTTCTGCTAAGGCTTTTCTGGACCCCAGTGTGGCATTGAATAACCTCTTAACAACCGTGTGTTAAGATACTTCTCTGCCTTTCATGCAAAAAACTTGCATTCACACTTCTGCTCTCTTCTAGCACCAAGATGTCATCACTTCACATTCTAACATCTCAGAGTTTCCTAACTACTTCTCTACTTCAACTTCTCTCTTTCTCCTCTCTCAGTTGTAACCCTTATGGGGTCGATATTTATTCTTCCCCTATTTCTTTCTCCAGCCCAAACTTCTTTGTTGATTTTTTTTTCTTCATCCTCTTGGCTTAATTTCAAATCTCTAGCTGTCATTTTCTTATTTTCTGAAATAACTCTTACTCTTAATTGCACTTGTAAGACTCTTCCCAATAAATTGCTACCTGCCCCTGGGACCAATAACACATCTCCCATTTAAATTTTAGTTTCTTCCCTCAATTACCACATCTTTAATGACCAGAAATGTAAAACTTCCTCTTTTTGCCCCTGTTACTTTCACTATATGTTTGCTCACAATATAACCTTTTGGAACGTTTAACAGGCAGGTTTTCTCTGCCCCTGTGTCTATAACAAATTCCAATTCTTCTTCTTGGGGACCCACTTTTAAAGTTATCACAGGCTCCTGATGGTATTTGTTCCCCCCCAAAAAAATTAAAGCCTATGACTTTTTTTTTTTTTTAATGGGCCCATTTCTTTGAAGATTTTCAGATCTTCTGCTTACTTAGGACCATTTTCCTTTTTCTCTAAAGTTTGTTTATCTATTTAGTTGGAGTTTTTTCTTTCCCCTCTAAAAGCTGTCTCTCAAAAATCTTTTGTTTTCACATTTCGCCTTTGATATGCTGTCTCATTTATTCTCTTGGTTATGTAATTACAATAACTGTTCATGTGTTTACTCCCCTCCTCATTATTTTAACCCCATTCAGGAGGTACAGTTGGCATTTTGTCTTCTCTCGGGGTCCCTGCAGATTATCTTTTTCTGAAGCTTTTATTTCAGTTGCTCTGATTAATTGCTTTTCTTCCTGAGAAAAATATTATTTTCATTACCAACCACATCTGTTCTCAAGTATACATGTTTGGACCTAAAAGTTGGTCTAATTGTTCAGCTATGCCTATGGGATTCTCCAAATATCTCTTTTATTTATTTCTTAAAATTTCAGACCTCAGACAAAGTCAAAGAAGCATTTACAAACTCTGATCCATCACCCCCCTTTGAGAACCTCTCTTAATGGAAATAGACCAATCTCTTTATCCCATTCTTTTTGGATTTTTATCTTCTACAGCCTTTCTCACGTATTTTTAGGAAGAATCAGGAGAGGGCTTTCTTCTAACTGATTTTTTAGTGTTTCAATAAAGTGATTCCTTTAGAGAGTTTCCTTAAGCAGCCGGAGCTGTGGTTACCAAGGGACTGGAGCTCAGGGCAGGACGGGGAGGCTCGGCACAGCTCAGGGTCTGGGGGCTCCAGAGGCGGGGTCTGTGGTTGGGATGGCCCGAGGGGATCGGCACAGCTCAGGGTCTGGGGGCTCCAGAGGCGGGGTCTGCAGCCGGGATGGCCCGAGGGGATCGGCACAGCTCAGGGTCTGGGGGCTCCAGAGGCGGGGTCTGTGGCTGGGATCGCCCGAGGGGATCGGCACAGCTCAGGGTCTGGGGGCTCCAGAGGCGGGGTCTGCAGCCGGGATGGCCCGAGGGGATCGGCACAGCTCAGGGTCTGGGGGCTCCAGAGGCGGGGTCTGTGGCTGGGATGGCCCGAGGGGATCGGCCCAGCTCAGGGTCTGGGGGCTCCAGAGGCGGGGTCTGCAGCCGGGATGGCCCGAGGGGATCGGCACAGCTCAGGGTCTGGGGGCTCCAAAGGCGGGGTCTGCAGCCGGGATGGCCCGAGGGGATCGGCACAGCTCAGGGTCTGGGGGCTCCAAAGGCGGGGTCTGTGGTTGGGATGGCCCGAGGGGCTCGGCACAGCTCAGGGTCTGGGGGCTCCAGAGGCGGGGTCTGTGGCTGGGATGGCCCGAGGGGATCGGCACAGCTCAGGGTCTGGGGGCTCCAGAGGCGGGGTCTGTGGCTGGGATCGCCCGAGGGGCTGTTCCTGTGCAGACCGAGCTGGAGCGGGGATCGCCCTCACTCGGCTCACGGTGGCTGATCCGGCAGAGACAAAGCCGGGACTGACCCCGGCTGCAGCGGCGGGAGCCGACAGAGTCAGGGCAGCCGGGGATGGGACAGACGGGACCCCCTCGGTGCGATCAGCGCGGTGACCACGGTGCACACGGCAGGACAGACCCCCACCCCCGGCAAGAACGCGGGCCAGGCGGCCGGACCGGGACAGACGGACCGGGACAGACGGACCGGGACAGACGGACTGTGCCGGAGCCGGCACAGGGGCTGGGAGGGCTGGTGCGAACGAGTGGGGGAACGAACGGGAATGGATGAGGTAATTTGTTCTCAGCTCTGTACTTTCCCCGTTTTGCTTTTTGGATGCTTTGAAATGGTCGACGAGCTAACTGACGACCTTCTCATATTGTTTTTCTCATCACCCTTTTATTTATCTTTTGGCAAATTATACATGTTTCAGGTACTTGTTTTTTTACTCTAAAGGTCTCAATGCACCCATAGTTCTTTTAAAAAAATGATCACACCTAGCCTGTGTATCCCACCGGGCTTTTTGATACACGTCCTCTGCTATTCCCTCGTAAGCGTTTTATTATCTAATTGTCTTCCATATCAAGATGTTTCTATTTCCCCGATTTATCTTGTTCGCCACAATCTTGTTTTAATTCCCCCCCCCTTTTTTTTCTTCTTTTGGAGTTAATATTAACTCTTTCAGCTCTATTTTCTGCTGCATCTTTAGCTTCTTGATCTGCCAATTATTTATTTTATTTCTTCTTATTTCTAGGTCTTTACCTTTTGGTGTCCTTTAATATGTACTATTGCTATCTCTCTTAGGTAATTGTAATGCCTCTAAAACCTCGAAAATAAGTTTCTCATGTACTAATCTTTTTCTTCTTTAATTAAGCAATCTCCCTTTTAAAATTTTTCTTAAGGTATGTGCTACTCTAAAGGCATACCTTGAATCAATGTATAACTCTTTTGTGTTAAATTTTCTAATGCTGTTTTTAAGTATATAATTCACAAGTTTGCATGTTTTTTCTCATCAACTTCTGCATACCCTGTATTTTGCAATGTGTTGTATTTCTGTTTGTTAACATAACTCCCAAAGTGCTGTCTTGGGGTATTTCTGTTGGTATTTTTTTTCTGCTTTTCTTTTCCTGTATCCACCTTACTGAATTTCTGTCTCATTTTTCAGTTTTCTATCTATTCGTCCCCTGCTTCTGTTTTTCACTTTTTACTAACAACTTAAATACCACTTTTCTTTCAACTACTTACACCCAAAAAAACCCCTTTTTCTCACACTGCTTTTCAATACAATCCAACTCCCTCCAAGGAGATATGGTAAGGCTTAAAATGCACAATCGACATTACCTATACTTTCATTCGTCTACATTCACTCACTTTTATTTCTCATTCACTTTCACACATTCCTTCACACTCTCAAGACACAGAGTGGATCCTTATTGCTAGAAAATCACAGGTCCTTGTGGCCCCCTCTTTCGCTTTGGGGTTTACCTCCAGGTCTCAGTGTCACCAGGCCCCCTAGAAGGGCCCTGACTCTGGCTGCCTCTGGTGCCCGTTCCCCTGTGAGGCTGTCTGCGTGTCTTTCACACTCTTCAGCTACGGCCCCTCACACGCCCAGGGAACGCTAGCTTGGTTCGCAGGTCACTCGCTCCTCTTGGGCCCAGAAGCCCCCACCCAGCCGGGAGCTGCAGCCTGGTGTGCAGGTCACTCGCTCTTTCCACACCTCCCCCTTCCCACCTGCCCAGGAAGTTGAGGCTGGCTCTGTGTGTGTCTCACTCTCACACACCACAAAACAACAATAAGGTACCTTTTACTTTCACATCGCCTATTACAAGTTTAGGTGTTACTGGCCAGTCCCGGTGCTATTGGATATCCCTCAACCCAGCTGTGTTATCCAACCCCAAATGCTCTTGGGCAATTTTTCCCTCAATCCTGTCGTGTTGTCCAACCCCAGATGCTCTCGGGTAATTTTCCTTCAATCCAGCTGTGTTGTTCAACCTCAGATGCTCTTGGGCATTTTCTGTCCCTCAACCCAGCGGTGTGGTACAACTACAGATGCTCTTTGTCATTTCATTTGTTCTGCTGTGTTGTCCAACCCTGGATGTTCTTGGGCATTTTTTTATCCCCCAATCTAGCTGTGTTGTCCCACCCTGAGTGTTCTCGGGCATATCCTCACTCGGACAGAATTCTGCTCAACCCTGCTCTTGGATGCTCTTGGAATATAAATCCCTCAACCCAGCAGGTTTTAGGAGCCCCTCCTGTCCTGTTTCCTAGTGGATTGGGCTAGGAAACCTTGCTCCCCACCACCGAGGGGTCCAACCCCTCCCTGAGACCCAGTCCCAGTCACCCCCGGGGATTCTTTCACTCTCTTATGAGTCGCTTTGTCTCTTTACTGGCCGCTTTTCCAGCGCAAAGTCGGAAACGCAGCGTGGGAGACTCCGCACTCACTTGGCAGGTCTGGGACAACCAGCCCGCCTCTCATTCACACACATTCATCCCCCCGTACCTGCCCCCCGAGAAATACTTACCAATCCTTTTTCCTTCCCGGGTTCTTCGTGCGCACTACTACTCTTAGGGGGCAAATTACAGCAGTTGTAGGGACCCTTTTCCCGTTCTCTTTGTTTTATTGTCTCCTTTTGTCCACAGATCGTAACCTGCGTCTGTCGGTCACTTCAGGGGAAGCAGAGCGAGGCTGCCAAAGAGGGCAGGGCGCGCCTTCCCCACTCTGACTCTCCCAAAGCACCGGCAGCGAGGAGTTAGTAACCATCCTCTGCTACCAAATTGTGAAAAACGCCAATCACTTGTTTTTAAAATTTTTAAAGTTTAATAGTAATAAGATGGTTATATAGTAACACAATTAGAGTAATAACAATTTGGACAAATTGAATTAAGACAATATGAGACAATAAAAACAAAGAGTTATGGACGTCCAGGTACCTTTTTCTGGGCATCACGGGCCCAAAAAAGGACCCCTGGTAACAAAGGATTAACCCTTAAAAACAACAGCCCGTTGCATATTCATACACTTCATACATGATGCATAAATTCCATTCAAACACAGGATTCTGTCTGACCAGTGTCAACTTCTTCCCTCTAATCCTAATAGCACCTCCAAGGTGGGAAGAAGTTTGTTTCTTCTGATAAGAAGGCCATAAATTCTTTTTCTCTGAAAGATCTAGGTGTCCTGTGGCTGCAAGTTATCTCGCTGCAAGTCCTTTCTTTTAAACAAAGCATCTTACATAGCATAGTTCTATTTTAACAATTTTTATAACCTAAAACTATATTTAACACAGTACTTAAGAAAATTAATACAGCATTGCTTTCTAATACAACACATATAATATTCATTTTAATATTTGTGAAAAGCCAATCATAAAATACATGCATTTTTCACACCCCATTCCTGGACATCAGGGCTCTCTGCTCCCCTTTCCCCAGCCATCCCATGGCTCCCAGCCTCCAGACTGGCCTTTGGCTTGACCCTGGGATGCCCTGGAATGCCTTGGTCCCCCATTCCTGCCTTTCCCAGTCCCCAGCCCCAGCTGTGTGCAAAACCAGAGACCCCCTGAACTCCTCGTTCTCGAACATCCCTGCTGTCCCCACCCTTGTCCCCCCTTTTTGGGAAACCCTGGACTCCCCTTTCCTGGGCTCAAGGACCCCCTGGAACTCCCTTCTACCTCTCCTCGTCCCTGCCCCTGCCTCCTGTCCCTCAGCTGTCCCCTGTCCCTCGGCTCTGTGGGGCCCAGGGTGGCAGCAGGAGCCAGGGCAGCCCTGGGGGAGAACAACCCTGAGCCCCAGCCGGGCCAGTTCCCCCAGTTCCCCCCAGGTCACTCCCAGCATGGGCCCTGTGGCTCCCAGTCACCCCCAGGATGGTCCCAGTCACTTCCCGTTACACTCAGTGTGATCCCAGTATCATCCCAGTCACTCCCAGTATGATCCCAGGTGTTCCCATTCAGCCCTACTATAGTTCCAGACACTCCCAGTATGGTTCCAGTCCTTCCCAGTATGATTCCAGGATGAACCCAGTCACTCTCAGTACAGTGCCATTTGCCCCCAGTATGGTCCCAGTCACTCCAAGTCACCCAGTAGGATTCCAGTCACGCCCAGTAGGATTCCAGTCAATCCCAGATACTCCCAGTATTATTCCAGTGACTTCCTTTATGGTTCTTTTGTGATTCCAGTCACTCCTGGTCTCTCCCAGTACATCCCAGTTGTCCCTAATGTGTTTCCACTCACTCCCAGTTGCTCCCAGTAGCTTCCGGTATGATTCCATTTGCTCACAGCCACTCCCAGTCACCTCCAGCATGATTCCTGTCATTTCCTGTATATCCCAGTTGCCCCAACATGGTCCCAATTGCCCTCAGCCTGCCCCTAGTCACTTCCAGTATGATTCCAGAAGGATCCCAGTCACCCTCAGTGTGGTGCCAGTTGCTCCCAGTATGATCCCATTGGTCCCCAGCATGTCCCCATTTCCTCCCAGTGTGATCCCAGTTGCCTCTAGCACAGACCCAGTCCCTCCCAGTATGATCCTACTCTGATGCCATGATGATCCCAGTTGCTCCCAGCTTGGTCCTAGCTGCTCCCAGTTGCTCCCAGTCTGATCCCAGTTGTTCCCAGTGGCCCCTGTGTTACGTTTGGGAATGGGAGGAAATGTAGGGAAGTGATGCAAAGTTTTTTGTGTATCTGACAGTCTGTTGAGCTGCTGAAAAGCTAGACACGCTTTTGTGAAACACACATGGTAAAGACCAAAAAATTCAGAAACTTTTCTTTTCTTTGTTGGTCGGCAGGGAGGTGCTGGGTTTCGGTTTGGGCTTCAGCTCTGTGTCTGGGCTGGGCTGGGCCGTCTTGCTGCAGGCTGGGCTTCTTTTCTATTTCCTGGGCTGCTTGCTGGCTTCTCTCTCCATGGGCTCTGGTTTGGCCGGGCTGGGCTTCAGCAGCTGCCGGGCAAGGAGACAGGGGAGGCTGCGGAGCTTTAGCCAGAGCAGGGCTGGCTGTGGCTGCGAAGATCTCGCTGTCAGGCTGCTGCTTCTTCTTCTTCTTAGCCTGGCTGAGACCAGAGACTTCTGTGGCTGGCGTAGAAAACTAAACACTAACTACAAAGCTGATCTGAACACAACTGAGCCACAGCTTTCTGTTAGTAGTTATTGGTGGGTTAGGTAGGCTTCAGGCGTGATGTTAACTTTTTCAGTGCTTCAGTCTTCTTCTGAGTGAGAGAAAAGAACAACATGCACGTATATTAAAAACAAGATGGAGATATTAAAGGTAATAAAGAAGAAGGTAAGTAAGTCCCAGATGGGAGGGGGAGAAGATGCTTTGTTTTTAGAGCTGAAATCCTCTTGTAAGCTATAAAGAAAAGACTCTTTTCCCTTATAACACATAAAACTATAAGGAAATGAAAGTGTTTGAATTGATATTAGGTAAAGGCTTCTATGTTAAAGTAAGCAGATGTTGAAATAGCTGTAATCTCATGAGAAGTTTGCACAAAGAAAGAGCACAGTCTTGTGCTTCTAAAAATGAAGATCTGTGCTCCCAGAGATGAAGATGATTTTAGAGATAGATAATGAGAACTTTTGCCTTTTTCCTCAGGCTTCTCTCCTCAGGAGCTATCAGTGCTCTCCTGGGAACTCGTCGTAGATTGGAGCTGCCCTCTTGGCTCTTCAGCTCTTGAGCTTCAGCTTTTCAGGGCTGATCCCCTCCCGAAAGGGTTGGCGGGGAGTAGCCCACGCAGCGAACGCCACTTGTCGGTTTCTGGGCTGTTTAGGTGGCCTGGAAAGGCCCAGGGTGGCCTTGGACAGCCCGGCGCTTCAAAGGACGAGGAGAGACTTCTGATCTTGTTTCGGTCTCAGTGTTTATTAATTGTTTATCTAAAAGATTTTCTTTCAGCCCAACAGAGGTTTGCACAGCAAGCCAGCCATGAGCACACTGAGAGCCCCCGGGGCGGTCACTTATCTTTATACCCGAAGTTACGTATACAATATTTATAATTTTTCCCCAATACCTTCTACCCTTATTAACCGGTGCACTTCTAGTAATGACCAATCCCAAAGTGCCACCATCACCACAGAAGATGGAGGCCAAGAAAAAGAAGAAGAAGGAAAGGACACGCCCCAATTCCTCCATCTTACTTCTTTAGACCCCCCTGTACAGAAATCCTAAACCCTGTGTCTCACACTCTAATTAACTTATCCCTTCACCATTCACCCCAGCGAAATCCTCCCAGTCCTCATACAGGTGTCATCTCCTGTGTAGGATCAATGTCCAGCCACCAGACACTTCTGGCAACATTCCAGGACTCCCGAGCCCCCCAAGGGTGGTCTCGGCCGCTCTGCACCTCCATCCTGAGGTGCTGAGATCCCACAAAGGAAGGTAAATCAGCCGGGTATGAGGGTTCTTCCTAAGGAAAAAGCTGTGAAAGCAGCCATGTTGTGGCACTTTTGCACTCCATTTGGGATGCCTTTTGCAGCTGCATTAAGCCTGGAACTCAGGGCTTCCTGATTTTAAAAATCCTAGCCCTAGGCCTAAAACCAACCCTAAGACTCAAAGCCAAATCAGCCAGGAATTAGGGATGTTAAAAGGAAAAAGCTGTGGAGGCAGGCATGTTGTGGTACTTTTGCGCTCTTCTTGAGTAGTCCATTGCAGCTGCTGTGTTCTTGGAACTCAGGGCTTTCTGCTTAAAAAACTACTAAAAATCCACTATGTCTGGCAGGGAGAAACTCTGCCAGCACAGAAAACATGTCTCATCGTGTTCCAGAAGTTGCAGAGAGGTCTGCCAAGTGTTTGGATGGAAGTAAAGAAAAGATGTACAAAACGGCTTCCAATTGAATGTTCACGTGATTGGAAAAGTCAGGAGAGTGGTAAGGTACTGTTTTCTATCAGTTCGCAAGCAGCGCACACAATCCCAGTGTCGTACAGCTTCCTTCTTCACCTTTCCGAAGCTGCCGCTCTCTCCGGCTCCTGGAGGGGAAGAAGCGGCTTCTTCGCGCAAAGACGATTGTGCCGCTCACAGTGCTCTCCTCAGCGCGGCTTCTGCCGAAAGACGCCCGGGAGCGACCCTTAGCTCCGGAGAGCACCGTACCTTCCCATTCAATTTTTAGGCTCGACAAACGAAATGGTATACTTGCAGCAGTAGGGCGGGACATTGAACTGGACTTTCTCCTTTTAGAGAGAAGCTAATGGAAAAGTTTCACCGGAATCAGAGCAGGCTGTAAAAGAAGAAAAGTGTCATGAAAATAAGCCAGCCTTATCCTCTTAGTCTTGCTTGTTGTGATTGGCCAAGAATGAAATGTGTCAACTCTGTGTTTTTGGGTTTCACATCAGTAACAGGTACTTCAGCTGCTGTACTTCTCTCCTAAAGTTAAGAACAGAATCCAAGGAATTGTGATTCCATGGTTTCAATTCACCCTATGGTGCCGAAAAAGGAGTGGAAGGTGCACGGGTCAATTAACTTGAATGGCCTATGTAAATCAGCGGCCACTGATTTCCTGAAGGCTTCAACAGGTTAGTTGCCTATGTTTTTCTTGGAATTGTTTTAACCTTTGGTCATGTTTTTCTTGCGATTCTTTTACCCTTTCCCCATTAGTTCAGCCTTTGCTCTCAAGCCTTTGCTGACATTTCCAATATCTCGGTAGCCTGGAAAAATGTTGTCTTTATTGATCACATCATTATTCCCTTCCAAGGGTTGTTTGCCTCAAGTCTCAGTTTGGCTGGTTTTCTGCTAGTTGATTGTCAGAGGGCAGCAGGTGTTTTGTAAGAGCAAGTACACAATCCCATAGCTTGCTTTTCTTTGGATTTGGCCTGTCTAGAAAATGGAATGACTGAACATCTCTGAGAGGCTTTTCTCTCCTCATTAGGTTTCACTGGAAGGGCAGATGCAAATGGTCTACCTGAAGTCTTGGCACAGAAGAAAGTAGTGGTTTGCTGCTGCATAGAGCTAGAAGCTTACAAAAGGAAGGCCTTGGGCTGAGGCCCATTACTTTGGCTAAGTAGAAAAGGACTGTGGGAAGGTGAGGCAGCTGAATTCGAGGTAGATCAACAAGTTCTAGAACCATCGTGTGTTCACAGCGTGGCGCATGGTGGTTGGTTGAATTGTGTTTGTTATGGCTTAAAGCTATGGAACTGAGAAAGGCCTAAGTGTTTCAAAAGCCTGGTTTTTGTAAGAAAGCAGCTCTCCTTTGCGTCTGCCTGGAGACTCTGCATCACCACGGACCCTCACTGCCAGTTTGCCAAGGAGATGATCAGTAGGAATGTTGCAGAGCTGCTGTGTGCATCTGAATGGAATGGCAGAGAGCGAAGCGCTGGACATTTCTGGCTTTAGTTACAATGCTGCTGCATTGGTGCCAGTTTAGTTGGTTTTCCATCAGTGGCCTTTCTGTCTAGAAGTACACTGCCCAGAGTATTTGATGCCATTTCCTTCCTGTTGTTTTCATACCTTCCTTCAGTTGAAAGGATGATACAACCTTTCCATTTTGAAGATCCCTGTTAGGAAACACTATGCCAGAGGAGTCATCGCTCCCTTTTCTTCTGCCTCCTTTGCCATTTTCAGAGACTCATTTCAAATTTCTGCTCATGTCAAGAAGAATACTGAGACTACTTAGCAGGGTTGACGCTCTCAGCTGCTTTCTTTCCTCTTTCATACTGCTTCATACTGGATGTGACTTCAAGGCCTCGTTTTGTCATCTGCATTTTGCCGTGATCCAAAGCTTCCAGGCCTGTGATTCCAGGCCTGTGAACACAAAAAGAACTCTTAGTCTTTTGCAAGAACTACCCCTAGGAGGATTTGTGTTCACTTTGATCTCTACAGTGTTTCAGAAAAAAGGAGATTGTACTCTCTTCTTGTGTACTCTCTTCTTGTGGTCTCATTTCCCTCTCTCCGCCTTGCATGTCCTAGTTAATCTACCGGCGTGACTCATTTGGCATCATCTCACGGTGCAAATTCTGCATAGTTTCATGTCCTTACAAATGCCAGTTGCCAAGGAGCCTATCTAACCATTCAAGGGGCAAAGAATTGTAGGGCTGGCCAGTTCAGGTGCTGAAACTGTAAGTCATGCCATATCAAAGTGACAGAGCAAATCAATTGATCTAGGACTTTCAGCTGGACACCTCTGAGAATAGCAGCTTGTCAGCAATGACACAGCCATCTTCCTAGCTGTATTCCAGAAAGAGGAAAGGGATACCTTCAACGGTTAATATGTTTGGCATGAGAAAACAGCAAGAAATGTACCGCAAAATACTTGAGTCAGATCAAGTGCGTTTCTCTAGTGAGAATTTTGCTCTTGTTCTTTCTTGTCTGTGCCTTTACTTTTCACAGAAGACAGGGGAGCATTTCATTATTACTGTTCTTTTGTTTTCTCTTGTTGGCCTCCCTCTTTCCACCTGCAATTAACAAATTTGCCTTTCTTTACTGGCTTCTCTTTCTTTACTTCTACAAGTTGACATGAGGTCATCCAACCTTACCATCAATGTTCTCAGACAGTGGAGAGAAGTAGAAGGTACAGCTAAATGGATAAAAGAAACCCACAAAAATAGACAGGTTTTTACAGTCTTCTGTGAGAACATTAGGACACAAGATGTCTTTGAACTGAGTAATGCTCTATTGATTTAACTTTTAGTCCACTCTATTATTATTACTATTATTACATGTGTTTGGCCTTTAGTACAGAGCCTTGGAACTAATCCAGGCCAATACTTTGGCTAATTTTGTTTTATTTCTAGTGAGGACTTTGTTTCTTAAGGAATAGTCCAGAGAAAGAGCGTCCATGGTACAGTTACGGGTCATAAATTTCTGGTACAGTTTGTGCTGGTAATACATCTAGGAAAGAAAGGTTTGACATCTTGTTTGACTTTCAAATGGAACCATGATTTGAAAAACCTAAGAGTTGCGGTTCCCCCCCCACCCCACACCCCAAGTACTTCTCTTTGCACTGTTACTCAGGAATTACACATAAAAGCCCACCCTGTAAAATACGTTGCAGATACTTTGCAATAAGTGCAGCTTAGCAGCTAGAGATGATAACGCGGGTTAAATAACATTGCTTCTGCAGTGATGGAAACTCTGTCTACGCAGACATACTCAATAAAGGTTACGATGGCTTAGCTCCTGGGCTCAAGTGAACGTGCATTTTAGAACTTCCCAAGAAGGTGAATTCAACCTCCTTCATTGCTCTCTGCTGGAGTCCCAAGAGAATTTCAGTCTGCTTTTTGTCATTTACAGCTGTCACTGCCTAGCTCTTAAACATGAGACTCCCTCATGACTGATGAAAGTTGTCTAGTTAAGAGTGGGTGAAAGACATGCTCTTGCTCTAGAAGGAGATGAGAAGGTTTCTGCAGTCTTTGTCATCTCTACTGCTTGTGATTTCTATACAAAACCAGCGGGAAGTTTTCTGAAGGCAGTCCAGAAGCTGGCAATATGGACAGCTTACAGCCGAACACTTGCTGCAGTGCAACCATGGTGACACCAGAAAGGACTTCAAAAATTTAAAAGGGCAAACAAAGCAGTTGGAAGGAAAAGAACATGAACCATTATTCCATTTTTCTAATCTATCTTTCTTTCAATCATCATTTTCGTGCAGTTTCGCGGCTTGCGTTGGTATCCCTCCGAAGGAATCTGAGACAGAGTAAGCTTTTGAATGGAGTAGAGGTGAGAAACGCAGGCCAAGTTGCCTTTTTTGCCATCAAATACCAGTTACACTTGAACTACCCTTTGCTTAAGGTGCTTAGCTTACACTAAGAATTGATTAGCACATTTTGATGTGAGCAAATTTTACTGTCATGACTGAGTAAATTTTGCTGTCACTCAGAATTTTACTGTCGTCTGAATAGCAATGTTTGTGTCAAAATAGTATTTTGTCTCCTGTATCTGCAGCAGGTAAGCCTTTTCCTGTCAGCAGTGTTGCTTAACCTTTCATGTCATATCCCTCTTCACATCCATCTTCTGCTTAAGGCTTATTAATCTACTTTAGAATTGGCACGTGGAATAAGACTACTTTTCATTTTTGAAAGCTAATGTCATTTGACCTACTTACAGCAAATAATTCATTAATTGCAAGTCCCCAGCTAGCATCTTTTTGGCATATTCTAAACTTCTAAAGAAGTAACAAAAGCACTCTCCAATACTTGACTTTAATATCACAGTGGGAACGCTGGTCTTGTTTCCAATAAACAATCATGGGTATGGTAAAACAAAAGGAGGGGTTAGAGTTTTCTCTGTTAACCTATAGTGAGCTTAGATTTTGCAATATGCATGAAGTTAATTAACACTGTTATATAAAATGGCTAATTTAATCAATAAATTGGAGTCAATGCTGATCAACGACAAGGTGGATAGGCTTCCCTTCGCTTTCAACACAGTGCCAAGTCGGGCTGGTTTGATAGTACCAAGTGGCTGCTGCAATCTGCCATCCAGAAGCGGGGCAGGTGAGTTTTGTTTGCAAGGGAAAGGGGCTGTGGTTTTTGTTTGGGGGCCTGTGGATTGGAGTGGCCGGCTGGCTCCTGAAAATCCACGATACGCAGCATGGCTCCTAGACCCAAGGTGGCTCCAGTGCCAAGTCAGGCTGGTTTGATAGTACCAAGTGGCTCCAGCAATCTGCCATCCAGAAGCGGGGCAGGTGAGTTTTGTTTGCCAGGGAAAAGGGCTGAGGTTTGTGTCTGGGAGCCTATAGCCTGGAGTGGCCAGCTGGCTCCTGAAAATCTACGATACGCAGGATGGTTCCCAGACCCAAGGTGGCACCAGTGCCAAGTTGGGCTGGTTTGATAGTACCAAGTGGCTCCTGAAATCTGCCATCCAGAAGAGGGGCAGCTGAATTTTGTTTGCAAGGGAAAAGGGCTGTTGATTATGTTTGAGGGCCTGGGGCTGGAAGAGGCCGGCTGGCTCCTGAAAATCTACGATACGCAGGATGGTTCCCAGACCCAAGGTGGCACCAGTGCCAAGTCAGGCTGGTTTGACAGTAAGAGGTGGCTCCTGCAATCTGCCATCCAGAAGAGGGGCAGGTGAGTTTTGTTTGCCAGGGAAACGGGCGGAAGTTTGCGTCTGGGGGCCTATGGCTGGGAGTGGCCGGCTGGCTCCTGAAAATCCACGATACGCAGGATGGTTCCCAGACCCAAGATGGCACCAGTGCCAAATTGGGCTGGTTTTATAGTACCAAGTGGCTCCTGCAATCTGCCATCCAGAAGAGGGGCAGGTGAGTTTTGTTTGCCAGAGAAAAGGGCCGTGGTTTGTGTTTGGGGGCCTGTGGCTGGGAGTGACCGGCTGGCTCCTGAAAATCCACGATACGCAGGATGGTTCCCAGACCCAAGGCGGCACCAGTGCCAAGTCGGGCTGGTTTGATAGTACCAAGTGGCTCCTGCAATCTCCCATGATCACATGAAGAAATACTTTCTGGTGTCTGTACTGGCCCATATGCTCTTTCTTCTCTCCCTCAACTTCTCCATCACCTCTCATCTGTTTCACATGCACTATCTTCAAGGTCCACAGGCTACTTTTCACAGAATCTTCAGGCCTGATGCAGTAAGATGGATGAATAAAACAGAGCTGGGATCTATTTTCCAGTTTGGATAAAATGCATTCTGCACACAAATCCAAGGAGAAGGTGCTGCCCGATGCCCAGAAAAACTTTCACTACTGCTAGTGTTCTACGTCAACCGCAACTTAGTCTGAAAGAAAAGCTTTTTCTCTGAGAGCATCTGAGAGGTTTGCATGAAGCACTGATATCTGACATATGCCATTTTGAATTGGAGAGGAAAAAGAAAATGGCAAGAAGTTTTTAATTTTAGTGGTTTCAATTTTAATTTCCGTGCACTTTTTCAAAACTTGTCAGCTCAAATGCCCATCTACATCTTTTAGTCATCTGTAAGTCAGTATTCATATAAAATGTGCTTCAAATCAAAAGAATTTCAAATTTGCACTCCAAGTTTCTATGCCTAGATTTATGATTTCCTACACATATTAGATGAAAGGAAGGCCTTGTTTACTGTGGGAGTGCTGGAACACTGGAACAGGTTGCCCAGAGAAGTTGTGGATGTCCCATGCCTGAAAGTATTCAAGGTCAGCTTGGACGGGGCTTGGAGCAGCAACAAAGGAGAAGCTTGACGGTAGAGAAACAAAGTTGGACTATAGAAGAAACTCGGACTGAGGTATAGGAGCGAGTTTTCTCTCAGCTCTTGGGGTAAATTCAAAGTTGTACAAAATGACATTTATCTGTGATATTCACTACTGTAACAGAAAGGTTCATGAAAACTGTACAGAAGATAGCAAATTTTAAAAGAGATAAGAATTACAGCATAAAATCCACGGGATGGGTTACAACATGAGACACTCTCTAAGAGAAAATCTCTGTGTTTCAGCACTTCATCGGGGTAAGATTTCATGAAGTGCCAAAGAAGGCGGCAAAATATCATTCGGGACATTATTGACTGGAATTCAGCCTGGCCATTAGTAGGAACTGGCTTTGAACACATCATGTAGATATACCACACACACTTTCCCTTCACTGAAAAATGACTGTTTACAACGAATAAGCAATTGACGATCACAATTGATTGAAAGCATCTTAAACATGTCAAGTATTTCATTGTAGATGATCTGTGATCCAAATGCTTCTTCCACCTTAGAGAGGGACAGAACAATTCTTCCATATCATGATGGTTTAAAATTGTATCAACCAATGTTTTCTGCTGAAAAGATATCATCTATTTTTTTCTATTTTTGGAAGAAAATATTCCTAGACATACAACAGGTGAGAACTAAGTAATTTTAAAGAAACAAATGAAATGAAAGTATTCTGTAAATAGAATTAAATGAAAAGCTGTGTTTTAAATAGGAGCTAAATATTAAACAGAATTTTTGTACCAGGCATTTGAATTACTGCACCAGCTCTTTTGCCCATAAAGAGAGCATTTCAGTCTTTTCCTGCCTGCTGCCCCTTTGGAGACAGCTGTGGCCCTAGGATTTGCGTCTGAGGGAGAGCTCCATCCTTGGACCTCCTGATCTTTCCCAAGTGGCCAAATGGGGATGCACCAGCAGCACTGCTGGGAAGGTGCTGGCTCAGTGGCTGTTTGTTGAGACTGTGCCCCCCATATCAGCTTTATGTGTGTGTGTGTGTGGGGGGGGGTGCTCTGGTGGCTGTGGTTACACACTCACTGGCCTTGGCAGAGCACAAGTCGGAACCTTTGAAGGTTCCAGCTGCTGTGAGGCGCAGGAGGCAGAGCTGGTGCTAGGCACAGTGTGGTACTGTGCTGAGGGAAAGGTGAATACAGTTAATAATCCACCCTCAGCTAATCACTGAGGGCTGATGGGAGGCACAGGCTTGGTGGAGTGGCTCAGACACTGCGGCTCCGCCGTGCAAAGCAGCATGGCTGAGCTGGTTGTTGGTCAGGTAAGGGCTCAAATATATTTCCTGCAACTTGCTCCAGCACAGTTCAGCCTGGAAAAAAGGCATTTTTCCAAGTGTAGGGGAGTCAAGCTCCAATAAATGTCAGCTGAGCCCTGGTGCTTGCTCCCCTGCATGAAGCCTCAGTGAGGCACCAGGGCCTCCTGTCAGCAGGAGGGGAAGGGAGATCAGAGTTGTTGGAAGAATACATGACTGAAGGCTGAGCACAGGGTTGGTGGTGCTTTGCGTGGCTCTTGCATGACATCCAGGCTGGGTGTTGCAGTGTGAGCTAACCTTTTGTTTTGCATCAGGCGTTATGCCAGAGCCAGCCCCAGGCTGCACATTTTCACCCAAATCCATTTTTGTTGTTGCAAGACTGCTATACCTGCCACTGGGTTTCAACCAGTGTTACCAGCAACACAGGTCTGTTGGTGTGAGTGAAACACCCACACAAGCTCTTTACAGCTTCAGCACAAATTGCAATACAGGAAAGAGGCCTTCTCCTCACAGCCCCAACAGATAAGGCTGAGTAAGAATCCCAAGCCAGGACAAACTTCTCTGCCATCCCTAACCCATGCCACACATAGATTGAGGGATAGGAGTCTGCAACAACTGGAAACTGCCCTTGACCCACTGCTTTACCTGGAGAGGATGCAGCTGTTCCAGCTGAGGGTTCCCACACGGGCACAATGGCTGGTCATGGTTCGGAGACATTTCTGCTGCTCAACGTCCCATAGCTTATAGGGGCCTGAGTAAATATATGTATTGCAGTAAAAGATCTCTGTATTGTATAAGTGACCCTGCCCTGATTCTAGTTATTGTAAATGGGCTGCAGCTGCACTGTCCTTGATTGGGCAGTAGCCTGTGGAGGTAGCTGGGATAAAATGGGGTGGGGCATTCAGGGAGGGCTGTAGAGGAGCCCTGGCTGAGAAGGAACAACAGCACTGCTGTGAAGAGCTGCTGTGAGAAAACCACCCAGAAGGTATGAGACCCTAGAAATATGATATACAACAATGTAAATGCAACAATAGCTGGAGAGGCAAAGTAAAAAGTTCTTCAGAAGAAACCAAATCCTGTTTCTATGCCCTAGGAACCTCACTGCACAGGCTCTGGCATTCAGCTTTCTCAGTCAGGGAACAGAGAAAATGTGTATCTCATGACTATAGCACAGAAGGTAACGCTGCTTATCAGAAAACGCCCAAATCAAACCCTGCCTTGCACACTGGGCAGTTCCACCCCACACCAGGGAAGACAAGTCAGGTGCATGGCATCCTTCCTCTGCCAGCCAAGGTTTTGTCCCCAGGCCCCACAGTTCTGTCAATCCCTTGAAAACACCTCTAGTTTTACTCCTGCATTCACCTGAATCTCAGCACTACTTGTGCCAACAGCAAGGTAGTCTCCTTCTTTAATCCATGATGCAGAGGAAATGTAAACATCTGGATGCTCCATCTGCAGCAGGGGGATAATCTCCCTAGTAGCGTGATTCCACAGATAAACAGTGTCATCCAGAACCACTGCCAGGAAGTTCTGGGAGCTCCAGTCTATGACATTCAGTTCTACAATTTGAAAGAGCAATGCAGGTCACACCATGATGGCTAGAGAGCCCTGCCCTTCACCCGTGCTGCTGCAGCAGGTGTGGGTGCACACGTGCACACACACACGTGCAGGTGAGGGGCAGCCTTCTGAGTGTCACTATGCCCAGCTGCTGGGGCCAGGTACCCTGCTCCAAGGCATCTACACAGTGCCCTAGACCACTGTGCCTGTAAGGCCACACAGGGACACTCCAGAAGTGGTCTGTGCTAGCCTGGGTACACAAAATAATACAGACAGCCCAGTTACCCTGTCCTAGGAACAGCAATCCAGTGCAGAATGTTCTGGATGCCCAGCACTCAACCCTGTAGCCTACTTACAGTAGTCGTTGAACATCTCTGGTGCATCCAAGACCCGTTCTGGCTTTGAGGGAATATATCTGCTCTTCTTCCTGCTCAATCCAGGTGCCATTTTCTGACTGTAGAGCACTTTCAGGTTATTCTGATAGTCTGTGTGCAGGGGAACAGGTTTGTTAACCTGAGTTAGTTTCCTCCCAGCTGAGTGCTGCTCACCCAACTAGGAATCCCTTGGAGTGAAAATAAAGTCCTAAGAGAAACACTCACAAGCCTGCAGTGCACTAAAATCACTGGCAGAATGAACTGCTGAACAGGGGTGAGCTACAATTTCCTCATTCATGGAAACAAATTTAACAAACATTTGGGTTTTTGAATCCCATTATATTTAGTTGCAGTTTAAGCTAGAAAGTGCACAGCAGAGGCTTTGATGCTCTTACAGACTTCATGAACGTTTGGAACCTGCAGTACCGGTAACTGTCACCGACATCTTTCCATAAAAGTCCTTTCTTTAGGATTTTTCCCCCTTCTGAGAAGCTGTGGCCTCAGCAACAAAAGGTAAACAATGGTTATCTGCTGCTGGGGAATGCAACAGGTGGATGCGTGATCAGTCTTGGGTGAATGTTTGGATTTACTGACCACTCACAGCGGAGCTGGGTCTCACCCTCTGCTGAGAAACAGCCCTTTGTTTATTCATTCTTTTCCTATTCTTAGCTTAGGTAGCTTCTGAGAACTTTCCTTCTATTTCTTTTAGTATAGTAATAATGTAATATATATCATAAAATATTAAATCAAGCCTTCTGAACATGAGGTCAAGATTCTCATCTCTCTCTCCACCCTGAAGACCCTTGCAAGCCCTGTAACAGGTGACCAACTGGCAGTCATAGCAACTCTCCTAAATAAATTCACTGTAACTGTTATGCCCTCCCTCGACCTCAGGAACCTTAAGAAAGGAGACTCCAGCCTGTACAGCTCTCAGAAACCAGTTGATTTCTCCTGTGACCACACACAGAGCCTCTGTGTTGCTGTTCCCCTGACCTGATCCCTCCTGCTGATTCAGCTCACACGGAGCCTGTATCATACCTTCTGGAGCATTCTGTGGTTTTCCTCTGAGGTGGAGGATCTTTGCCTCTTCCACATCAAAACCATTCAGATTCACTGCCCAGGCTTTCTGTTGCTCCTACAGAGACAAATCACCCTCAGTGCAATGCATTTAAAACAATTCCCACACTACAATTTAAACAGACATCTAAGTCCCCTTCTCTTAGAATCTGAAGATGTTTGACTGTTCTGCAAGGGTCAGTCACACAGAGGCAGGTCAAAGCAGTTTTCCTCAGACTTTCATACATTGTCCTGCTCACATTTTCAAACAATGGCAAATTCAGTGTCATTGCCAGAGGGAAAAGCCACAGCCACAAAGCGACCAAATGCTTCATAAACAGATTTCAGAACACAGTGTAAAACATTCCAGAAGTGTTCCCTGTGGAGACCTTGTCCTAGAATAGCTACCACCAGCAGTTTCACTTTGCATAGGCTTACAGCTTTGTGTTTTTGTTGCCTGCTACATTTTAAAGCCTCGTTAGTCAAAAGCTAAATTTTGCTACCAGAAGCAGCATAGGCTTCGAGTGCATGGCAGTCTCTACAGCTTCAGTCTCATCCTAGGCTCCTGAAGCCCAGAGCTGCAAGTAGTGATGGCTGGGACTTGTCAGTGCCGTGTGCCCCCTTGATAGAACCTATTGTTCACTGCTCTGTAAAGGGGCAGGAAGGAGTAGCAGTTATTGAAGTAATTGTAACTTAGCAACATGCTCACCTTCTTGGTAGGGGAATCCTCAGCAGGGTCATTCTCTTTGGTTAGGAGGAAATTTGCCATCTCCATCTGCATAGTGCTGCATTTGGGAATGTAGCGATCCCCCCCAGCCTTTGTGGGGTGCTTTGAATTTTGGATCCAGATTTACCTGCATTCACATATGAAAATATTGTCTTACAGCTATTTAACAGCCTGTATTAGAGCTTTCACGGGAGCAAACCCAACACTCTTCCACATCACACCCACCAGACAAGTAGGACTCTGAGGTCTCATGCCACCCAGTCCCAACTAACTTATATTTTCCTCCCTGCCACCAAGTTGGTTAGGGACTGTGTGGTGCAACTCCTTGGGTCTAGTGCAACAATTCCAGAGTCCAGAGATAAGGGGAAGATACAAAAACGCTCACAGGATGTAAAGCTGTCAGCTGACAGTCCTGCCCACACTCGTCCTAGCATACAGCTGTGCCAGCAAGGCTCAGCTGGGCGAACAGCAGCTCGCCAGCCCCAGTGCTCAGAGCTCTGCCCCTCATGCTGGCAAGGAGGTGGGTGGCTGTCAGGAGCACAGCCCACCTCCTCCTGCCTGAGCAGCAGCCGGTAGGGCAGCGTGGCAGGGAGCCCAGGGCCCCATGGCTACGGACAAGCAGCCTCGGCCAGGCTCCCGCACTCAACCTCTGCCGCCGGTGGCCGGCGCTCACCGGGTGTCTTGGACGGCGTCTTGCTGGGGCTGTGGGAGCGACATGCCGGCTTTATGGGGGACACGCCGACAGGGCTGGGCCCCGGGCCGCTCTCTTTGGCCTTGCGCTGCCATGGCGCAGGCAGCGCGTTCGGGATCAGCGTGTCCAGCTTCAGCAGCCCGTGCAGGCCCGCCTCCAACAGGAACTGCACCGTGGTCCTGCGGGCGGGCGGGGTGAGCCGTGCCCACCGGCCGGGCTGAGCCTACTCCGACAGCCCCGCCGGCCTCCCCACCACCGGACCGTGCAAGCGCTCCAGCTGCTCCTCCCCACTAAGGGACACCCCCACTCTCCCCAGCCGCTCCTCGGGACACCCCATCAGCCGATACGCCCTCCCTCCGCTTCTCGGGGGTCCTTGATCAGGCAGCACCCCTTCCAGCCGCTCTTTGGGGCTTCTTCCGATAAGCAACATTCTCCCTTCCCCTGCCTTTCAAGGGCAATCTCGTCCCTGCTCTTTCTCCTCCCCACCGTGCTTTGCCTCTGCCCTGTGCCCCTGGGGCTGCTCTGGGCCAGGCAGCCTCAGTGGGAGCCAGCACTGGCTGCAGCCCCAGCGGGCCCCCCCAGGACAGGGCCCAGCAATTAGGAGGCCAATGAAAGCTCTGGGCAGCAGCAGAACCCTCAGCAGAGTTCTTTGGACAATCAAGGACCGGCCACCCCTACACTGCAACCTCACTGGGAATGTTTTCTGTCTGACGTAGACTTTCAAAAGAAGCTGTTAGAGGGAAAGGTGAACTAAACACTCACCCTTTTCTCTTCCAGCAAGTCCAACTTCGGACAGAGCATAAGATGAAGATCAGCTCCAAGACAAGCAGGCCTGCCAGTAACCCTAGCCAGAAGCCTGTTCCCTGATAGAAACCCCTTCCAAGGCCCTTCTGGGAATCAGGAACATGTGCTGTGGTTCCAGCTGCACCTGTGGGAGCGATGGGGATCGTCAGCCCGTGCTGTGCTGCACTGCTGAGCTGGCAGCACGGTGGATGCGGGCAGGACATTCTCCGTTTCCCCCAGAGCTGGGGCCTGCAGGCACCTTGCCACCCCGTGGCACAGGCTGTGCCACCCAACAAAGCCCTGCAGGCTGAGAGGAGAGCCCGGGGGCAGCGCAGCTTTTTGGGCAGTCGCTGCTTGGAGGGACACGGGCCACAGCCATCCCTGAGCAGCCCCTGCCAGCCCTGGCCCTCCCTGCCCCGTGACAGCTCCCCCCGCCCCAGGGCACAGAGTCAGGCCCTGTCAGGACCCAGTGCAGCCCCTGCCCAGTCAGGAGCCAAGGCTGGCTCTGGCCCTGGGCTCGCGGCAGGGCTCCCGCTCGGGGCTGCTCCTGTGCCTTGGGCCTCTGGGCACTCAGGGCCAGCTCCAGAGCAGCTGCAGCGGGAGGGACGTTGGTGCACGAGTCCCCTTTTCCCAGGGCTCTGAACGAGCTCCAAAGGCACCTCCAGCTTTGCCGGGCTGTGCAAGGGAGGCCCTGGTAGAAGAAGAAGAGCTGCAGCCACACAGCTCTGCCAATGGCTGAGCCCTGCTGAGCCTGGCACAGCAATTACCTTCTGTGCCTGTGCCCATGCCTGTGTTTGGCTTGGACTTCCTTCCTGCAGCAGGGGCTGCCAATCGGCCTCTGCTTTGTTGGGGAAACACCTCCTTCTGTCCTAACTTTTGGCCCATCACTTGAGAAACAAAAAGTACACCTTAAAAGATGGAGAAATTCTCCATTTCTTTAATGGCATGTTCAGAACGTCATGCTTATGCAAAATCGGATAAAATCAACAAATCATCTGGGCTTTTTCAGCTGGGCCATGGCCCACCGTCCTTCAAACACCTGCCAGTGCTGAGCAGAAGTTGTGAGTGGATCGTGCAGGGTGAGGGCACACACATGCATGGCTCTGTCCTGGCACCTGCAGCGATGCCCCCCTGGCCGAGCTTTGGGCTCTGAGCTGGCAGGTCTCACAGGGGAAAGGCCTTGGCGTACCCTCACCATCTCCCAGAGGCTCAATCCTGAACATGGGCTGGGAAGCCAGATCACCTTTAGCAACAGGCTCAGCTGCAAAGAAAGGCAGGACACAACAGCTCCAATGGCACTGCTGAAGATTCTCCTTCAGGCCCGAGTGGCAGTGAGGGCATCTGGGTGATTGGTGCCCTCCAAGGCACTCCCTTGGCTCTGCCTTCCACTCAGGAGCAGGGCCAGGGGGACCTCGTGCCTGCAGTGGCCCCACACTGGGATGGAAGGAGCCCCTTGCGGGGCAGTCGGGGCAGAAAGGACTCCCTGGAGCAGCCAGCAGCTTGAAACCCAGCCCCAGGCAGGGCCAGGGCTTAGCAGTGGAAGCAGAAGCAGCTCGGGCTCCCTGGGGGCTGCAAAGGAGCTGAGAAAGGCTCAGCCCCCAGGCACAGCCCTGGGCCCAGCCCCTTCCCTCTCTGCTCTTCTCTGTGGCTGCACAGAGCACACAGAAGGACACAGTGGCATTGCACACGGGAGGAGGATGGACAGCTAAATGCCCCTTCCTCCCACTGACAGCGATCCTGTGGGATCCCTCAGGGCTCCAGAAGGGAGCAGGGTGAGGTTTCCAGAACTGATCTACCTTCAGTGAAATTTAAGGGAACTGGCTCATGGTAAGCTCTTGGCATACTGACACAGATTATTCTGTCAGGAAAGGTACATTCAGAACATGCCTCCAACATCTGACAAGGTCTTCAAAGCACCATTCACCAGCATTTCCAAGTAATCCAAGTCATGATCCCAGTCGAGAAGGGAGCACAGATGCTACAGAACCATTTCCATGGTGTGTTGGGATCCCCTTCTCCCTTGGGGAATTGGGGACTGCAAGGGGGTGGGGTAAGGCTGCGGGAGCCTGTGGCTCCTGGTCACTCTGTACGCTCTTTGCAGGTCCTGTGCAACATGCCTGGAGGGGCAGCTGGAGCAGCCCAGGGCCCTGGGGCTCTCTCCCTGCCACACAGGAAACCCTCACTAAATGCTTGGGGAAATCTGCAGTGCCACAGCTGTCACTCCCAACCTCCGTCCCTCCCTCCTGCTTGCCCACCTGCCCATGGAACAGCTCCCACAGCCCACGGGCACATAGCCAGGCCCTCTCAGGACACACTGGAGCCTTGCTCTCCCCCTCTGCCCTTTCCCCACCATGGGCACCCCGTGCAGCCGCTCCCAGGTTTCGGGACATGTCTCCCATGGAGGGAGCCCAGCAGGACAGCTCAGTACCCGAGTGCCCTGAGCCTGCTCGGGACAATTCCTCTGGGCTGTGCCCATCTTATCCGGGCTGTGCCCGCAGTGCCAAGCAGCAGAGAGGGCAGCTCAAGCCTCAGCAGGGCTCAGGCCCAGAAGCAGAGCAACTACCTCCTGTGGCTGTGTCTGGCATCGCCTCCCTTCCTGCAGGAAATGCCACCTTCAATGCCACCCCTCTGTCCATCCCTTGAGAAAGGAAGAGGCACAGCTGGATCAGATGGAATCATTGCACATCCAGGAGGTGGCCTGTTCAGGAGGCAATACTTGTCCAAAACATGGATAAGGATCAGGAAAATTGATCTTGGAAGGGCATTAAACCAAGAAACAAGTACTTCAAAACCCCTGGAGGTGGCTGCCATGGTGAGTTCCCTGAGGTGTCAAAGGCCAAGCCACACCCATGGCTGCTTTCCCTGAGGTGTCACAGCTGCAGCCCCAGCCCCATGGCCGGGTTTCCTGAGGGCTGGCAGTCCCAGTCTCGCTCCATGGCCGGTTTCCTGAGGGCTGGCAGTCCCAGTCTCGCTCCATGGCCAGTTTCCCTGAGGTGTCACAGCCCCAGTCCCGCTCCATGGCCAGTTTCCCTGAGGTGTCTCAGCCCCAGCCCCGCTCCATTGCCGGTTTCCTGAGGTGTCACAGCCCCAGTCCCGCTCCATGGCCGGTTTCCCTGAGGGCTGACAGCCCCAGTCCCGCTCCGTGTCCGGTTTCCCTGAGGTGTCACAGCCCCAGCCTCGCTCCATGGCCGGGTTTCCTGGTCGCTTTGAGGTGCTGTTCCTCTCTCTCTGTGGAGAAAGTAGAGGCCAAGGAGCTTGCAGAGCAAGCCCAGAGCCATGAGGGCTCTACTGCCTGCTCAGCCCTGTGTGAGCTCTGCTCCTTCATGCCTTCTCCTCCCGTTGTCAGGTCGCACTGACACTCGGCCTGAGCCCAGTGTTCCCTTTTGGGGCCAAGGGAAATCTCTGCTCCTGCCTCTGGCACAGGGTGCTCTGCCAGCAGGTCAGGGAAGGAGACAGCCCTGGAGAGAGGCATGAGCAGTGGAGGAAAGCCAACATCACTGCAGTCTTGCAAAAGGGCACCAAGAAAGAGCCAGGAAACTGCAGGGCCATCAGCCTCAGCTCCATCCCCAGAAAGGTGACAGAACAGCTCCTCTTGGATGCCATCTCTAAGCCTGTGGAATAACAGGAATGGAAACCATGCTTGACCAATCCCATAGCCACCTGTGCTGCAGTGACTGGCTGGGCTTGTGAGGGGAGAGCAGTGGTTGTTGCCAGCTGGGACTTCAGCAAGGCTTTGTCCCTGCCTCCCATAACAGGCCCCTGAGGCAGCTCAGGGACAGTGGGGCAGAGAAGTGGACAGGGGAGCTCCAAACTCAGGTAGCTGTGAGCTCAGGGCGCCGTGCTGGGCCCAGCCTTGTTTGCCTTATTCCCCAGTGACCTGGCAGAAGGGACAGAGTGTTCCCTCAGTGTTTGCTGATGGGACAGAATTGGGAGCAGGGCCTGAGGCACCACAAGGCTCTGCTGCCCTTCAGTGAGACCTGGAGAGGCTCGAGAGTTGGGCAGAGAGGAACCTAATGAAGTTGCACTGGGAAAAGCCTCTAGAAGAGCTTCAGGCTTTGTAATTACCAGGCAACAGAAGTGTTTTAGTATAGTGGAGTCTATAACGTTGTCTTGTAATGTCCAGTCAGGGAAACCACTGCGTCTCTGTATGTCATAGGACCAGTCACTTGTATGTATGTCAAGAAAGTCTTTGGGAGAAACATGAATGAATTCAGAAACTTCCCCTGATATTATTTTGGATTTTCACGATTTTCTGGAATGCTGGGTGAAGTGTAAGGATGCCAAAAGGAAAGTGAAAGCAAACCAATAAATCTTTAAAAACTCAGAAGCCTCTCCTGTCTGTTCCTTGAAGAAGTTGCCAAACAATGTCACTTTTGCAATCCTTTGAAAGATCTTATAGGAAAAAGCATTGGCCAAAAGTGCTGCCCTGTGTTTCTGAACAGCAACATGCATTTTGTGTTGATGCAAGGTTTGTACCAGGGTTTGGGGTTTTTGTGTGTGCTTTGCATGTGAGTCTTTGCAGGACTATTAATAATTAGACCATGTACTGAAGAGAACATGTTACTGTGTTGTGCTGTTCAGTGCTGAAGAGGGTTGAGACAGAGCAGGTAGCTCTGTGCCTGTGTGTAATTGCATGAGCAGCACGGGAGCAGTGCCCAGGGCCTGGAGAAGCAAACGGGTTCCCGGTGCTGAGGACAAGGTGTCCAGAGCTCGGGATTGTCCGGCCAAGCTCTTCTGGCTCCTTGTGCTTCGAGACCTAGCCGGGAGCCCTGCAGAGCCCCGGGTGCAGCTTCCTAACTTCCCCCCTCTTCCTCTGCCTCCTCCCTGCCTCCAGGGTAAAGGCACTCCCTGGCATTGCACTGGCTGTGCCTCCCTCCTAGAGCAGTGAAGGGATCGTTTCCCAGCCAAGGTGGCTCTCCCATGGAGACAGGAAAATGGGCAAACTCCTGCTGCCCCAGCATCAGGCAGGTGCAGTGTGTCCTTGCCTGTCAGTCCCTGCCCTGCTTCCCAGAGATGCCACTGATTGTTCCACAAGTCATGGATCTGCATTTCCAGGAGCATGTTTGCAAAGACACGAAAGAGAAAAATTGACAAGAATTGTTTGTGCTTCTCTTCCTAATTTTTTCCAATGTATTTTCTAGTAGGAAAGCATGGACCAAACTGGCAAAGTTCCTATAATGTAGGAAAAGCATCCTCCTGTATTTGACTTGAGTTGAGGACAGTTGCAAGCTCTCCTGTCAAAGGTACACAGAACATTCTCAGTGAATTTTCTGTCTTTCTGCTGAGTCAGTATAAAAGATGACGTTTCTCAGAAGCTTAATACTAATTTTTCCATTTATATGGAAAGTCAAAGTTGTTAGTTCATATGATGGCAGGATAACGGAGGCAGCTGTGGTGGTGTCCAGGTTTATCTCCTGTACCCAATGGTGATCAGCAGCAGCATCAAATCAGGTTCATCTTAGTTTTCTGCAGACAGGTCTTGATGAAAACATCAGTTCACCTAGAGCAGGGTTTGAATCCCTGTAGTGCAGCTGACTCCGCACGGGCTCTCTGGGCCACCGCCTGCCAGGGGCAGGAGCAGAAATTTCCCTTGGCCGGGGCCGGAGCCCTAGTGTGGCAGTGCCTGAACAGCACCTCCCTGCCTACAGTGCCACCCTGGATGGCTGCCCCAGGGCCTGGCATTTGACCCTGCACTTGCTGCAGGAGTCCTGGCCCTGCTTCCACCCTGAGCAAACGCTCGGACCATTTTAGAAGCTCGGTGCCCAAGGGGGCCGCCACAAGTGGTTGCCAGGGACCTGGGGCCATGGCTGCCCCGATTTTGGGTACACGGTGCTGATGTCAGAGTGGCCATTGTGACCTGTGCCACCAAGGCCACAAAAGGGAACGCGGGGCTCAAGCCGAGTGTCAGTGCGACCTGACAATGGGAGGAGAAGGTAGGGCGGGGATGTGGCTGCCCAGAGACCAGAGGGGCCCCACACCTCGGGGCTCTAGGCCTGTGCTGCAGGCTCACCTGCCTCTCCCTTCCCAAAATCACAGAATCAGCAGAGGAACAGCCAGAGGACACTGCAGTGTTACTCAAGGCGACGACGGGAGGAGAAACAGACAGGAGCAGGGCTCACGCAGGGCTGAGCAGGGAGTAGAGCCTCGTGGTTCTGGGCCTGTTCTGCAAACTCCCCCCCCCCCCTTCTTTCTCCCATAGACAGAGAGGAACAGCACCTCGAAGTGACCACGTCCTTCGAGGAGATAGACTCAGCGTAGACAGCCGCCATGTCTGACAGAAAGCAGGAGGGTCCTGGTGCCAGGGAGCCAGGTGAAGGCAAAGCAGCTCTCTGATAGCTTGGCTCAGGGGCTCTTGTGGTAGCAGGCAGCGTGGGGATCAGAACAGAGGCAGGGGGAGGCAGGAGCTGCTCGGCCATGCCAGGGCTGGGAGCCTCCTTCCTGCCCAAGTGGGGCCCAGCTGGGCCAGGGGGCAGCTCCTGGGACAGCCGTGCCCACAATGGCCCCTGCTCTGCAAGGCCTCCAGCGCTGCCCATCAGCCAGGCAGGGACAGAGCAGCCTTGGGGCCGATGCTGCTGCAGGCTCAGAGCCCCGCACAGCTGCTCATGCCCGGTGCCATTGGCTCTGTCCCCTGCAGCCTGCATGCTGTGTCGCCGTGCCGAGGCTGACCCGGACATGTGCGGTGACAAACTGCAGAAGGGTGGGCTCTGTGCCCACGTGTTCTGCATGGTGAGTGGCTCCGGGCGCTCCCTCCACCTTTGCAATGGGCAGCTCCTCCCGCCCCCTCCTCATCAGCTTCTCCCCTTGGCTGCAGTTCTTCGCCACTCTACTATTTCAGCAAGAGACGGACCGCGGGGGACTCATGGACTTTCTCCCTCGAGATCTCCTAATTGCAGTGCGGCGGGCGGCACAGAAGGTGAGAGCCTGACAAGAGCAGGGAGCTTTGTGCCTGGCGAGGTTTGCCAGAGCTTAGCCCAGACTGCAGAAAAGAAAGGCCGGCCCAACAGTCGGGACAAAGTCTGGCTCCCAGCAGCTCTGGCACAGAGGCCCTGGCACAGCAGCCTCCCTCCTCCAGCTGGCGGCTCTGTGGGCTGGGAGCCGGCAGCGGCCACGTCCTGCGCCCTGCCCTTAGCCCTGGGGCTGCCTGGGGAGGCCTCGAGGCTGCTGCTGCTGCTGCTGCTGCTGATGCAGCTGCTTGGCTCTTTCCAGCGCTGCTGCGTCTGCGGCCAGAGCGGGGCAACCATCATGTGCTGCAGGGAGAACTGTGACAGATGGTTCCACTTGCCCTGTACCAAGGAGGGCGGCTGTGTCAATCTATACGTTACTCCGTTCAGGTACCTCATCTCTCTTTATGGCCACCCCTGGGGAATGATCCAGCATTTCTCACTTTCCCCATCCCTTTGCCCCCAGCTCTTTCTGCCCTGAGCACCGTCCAGAGCAGGAGGTGGATGCGACTCCTGAGCCGGACACCGTTTGCCTCATCTGCATGGAACCTGTGGAGGACAGAAAGACCTTCACAACATTGGTGTGCCCAGCGTGCAAAAAGGCCTGGTTCCACAGGGACTGCATCCAGGTAGGAGCCCTCCCCTGAGCCCTGGGGCACAGCAGGTGCTCAGCAGCAGCAGCAGCAGCAGCAGGGCTTTGCTCACCCTGCCTGTGTTTGCCCTGCAGGGACAGGCCTTGCGCGCTGGTGCTTTCTATTTCCAGTGCCCCCTGTGCAGAGACAGTGGGGAATTCCCTGTTGAAATGTTCATCTTGGGGATCCGAGTCCCCTTCAGGTTGGTGTCCTTCTGCCTGGCCCACCAGCCAGGAGGGTGCAAGTGCTGTGCTGTGCCAGGCCCTACCCCAGGAGCCCTGGCCCTGCCCTGTCCTGTGAGTCTGGGCTTCAGCTTCACCCCCAACTTGGAAAAGTGCTGGAGAAAGAGCTGGGACACCCTGGACCTCCATGAGGGAGAGCAGCAGAAATTCATCATCTCTTCCTTTCTCCATCAGACAGCCAACGTGGGAGGACAACGATGCCTTCGCAGATCTAGGAGTGAGGCACGGCCAATGCAATGCCAGGGATTGCCTTTACCCTGGGGGCAGGGAGGAGGCAGAGGAACAGGGGTAAGTTGGGAAGCTGCACCTGGGGCTCTGCAGGGAACCTGTGTCTCGACAAGGGCTCAAAGCAGGAAGAAGCAGAAGCGCTTGGCTAGACAACCACGTGCTGGTACACTTTTTGTTCTCAGTGCTATGAGCTTGTTTGCCTCCCCAGGCCCTGGCAATTGCTCCTGTGCTCCTCCTGTGCTGCTGAGGGCACCCACAGGCGCTGCTCTGGCCTGAGGAACAGCACACAGAGATGGGAGTGTGACAGCAGTGCTGGGCTCGGAACATGTATGAGTCAAAGTCCCCGGTGTCCCTGGGCTGGGGGCAGTGCCCAGGCCGGGCTTGGCAGAGCGCAGCATCCACTGCTGGAGGGCTGGGGGCACTGCTCTGGCCTGGCCTGGCCGGGGCCTGGGTGATCTTTGACATTCCTGCTTGCCCTTACAGCCTCCAGGGATGAGACTGAGCTCAATGGCCCCAGGCCGGCCAGACAGTCAGGACTACAATCTGCTCGTGGCTGGTCAGAATCTGAGGCCATCAGCCCCAGCTCCCACAGCCCTGTGCCATTGGTGCTGGTTTCCCCACCTCCATCTCCAGAGACGGGCAGCCACAGCAGGCCCCAACAAGCAGCATGGCAGCAGGCGCTGCCATCTTCCTCACTGGACACCAGCAGCATCAGCAGATCAAGGGCAACACGCAGCACGTCCCCTGACCCTGAGGACAGGGTCCATTCCAGACGTGCTGGGCCCAGCCGCAGGCGAAGCTCCTCTCGCCGGCAAAGTCGCGCCCAGAGTCCACCTGTCCGGTCCAGGAGTCGCCGTGACAGGAACAGTAGGACAGGGCCAAGGGCTGAGAGGCCCAAGCAAAGGGAGACACCATCACGGACATCCCCCAGACGCAGGTGCTCCCGCCAGCAAGGTCGTGCCCAGAGTCCACCTGTCCGCTCCAGGAGTTGCCATGACAGGAACAGAGGGACAGGGCCAAGGGCTGAGAGGCCCAGGCGAAGGGAGACATGGTCAGGGCCATCCCCCAGACGCAGGCGCTCCCGCCAGCAAGGCTGGGCCCGGAGTCCACCTGTCCGCTCCAGGAGCTGCTGTGACAGGAGCAGTGGGACAGGGACAAGGGCTGAGAGGCCCAGGCGAAGGGAGACATGGTCAGGGCCATCCCCCAGATGCAGGCGCTCCCGCCAGCAAGGCTGGGCCCAGAGTCCACCTGTCCGCTCCAGGAGCTGCTGTGACAGGAGCAGCGGGACAGGGACAAGGGCTGAGAGGCCCAGGCGAAGGGAGACATGGTCAGGGCCATTCCCCAGACGCAGGCGCTCCCGCCAGCAAGGCTGGGCCCAGAGTCCACCTGTCCGCTCCACGAGTCGCCGCGGCAGCAGCAGTGGGACAGGGACAAGGGCTGAGAGGCCCAGGCGAAGGGAGACATGGTCCGGGCCATCCCCCAGACGCAGGCGGTCCCGCCAGCAAGGCTGGGCCCAGAGTCCACCTGTCCGCTCCAGGAGTCGCCGCGGCAGCAGCAGTGGGACAGGGACAAGGGCTGAGAGGCCCAGGCGAAGGGAGACATGGTCAGGGCCATTCCCCAGACGCAGCCGCTCCCGCCAGCAGCGCCGGGCCTCGACTCAAACTGTGCGGTCCAGGAGTCGCCAGGACAGGAGCAGGACGACAGCAGCGAGTGCTGAGAGGCCCAGGCGTAGGGGAACATGGTCGGGGACATCCTGCAGGAGCAGCCGCTCCCACCAGCGACGTCGGACCTCAACTGGGACCTCCAACAGCAGCACGTAGTGCCGTCATCTTTTCTTTCTAGGCCGTGTGTTCCTTGCCAGAAGTGAAGGTGAGAACGGTCAGTGCAGGGACCCTGAGATGTGCAGCTCTGTGGGCAAACCCTATTAGCTCTTGATGTTTCTACTGGCAGGAAGAAGTCTGGGCTAAATACCTTGATTTCTGTGTAACTGTGTATTCAGTGAAAAGTCACTTAAGGATGTGGCTAATTAAAAAGGACTCTTGTTCCTGCCTTTAGACTTCAACCTCAGATGTTTCCCCACTGCTTACCCTTGATAATGAACCACTCCTTAATGGGCTTGGATATGCTTAGGGAGACATTCAGAGCAAGGTGGCTCTTAGGGAAGCTGTGTCCGAACAGGACGTGTGCTGTGTTGCTATCCTTGAACAATCTCATTTCAGTAAAGCCAAAAAAAGAAGAAAGAGATGAGACACTGCCTCACTGTCTGAAGACAACTCCTACACCATTGCTGCGGATTTGAAAGAGGCCTTTCAAAGAACAAACCAGAATAGACGGTATTTCCTCCGTCTATTCTGGTTTATTCTTTGAAAGAGCAAACCAGACTGAGGAAATACCCTGGGACAAAGAGGATGCACAGGACTCTGCCCCAGATGACCATTTGGGACCTTTGCCTGAGGATGATGCAGCTCAGGAGACGAGTTACTTCAAGTTTTCTTTCTTTGGAGGCACAGAGGAGTTGGGCATCAAAGAAGGTAACAGCAGAACCCTTCTAACAGTGCCATTGCTAAGGAAGAGCTTCTGGCAGGCACTGTAGGGCAATATGGTGTAAAAAAGGTCAGGATGCAGGGGATTTTCAGCAACAGAAGTCAGTAATTAGGCAGAAGCATTTTGATCTTCATTTCTGCTTGCTAGGGTTGTGGTAGATTATTGAGAGGTGCCTCATGCTTGCATCTCAGGAATTCTGAAAGGCATGCTTTGAGAAGGCATTGGGGGTTTTTGCTGAGTGGTGAAAAAGCTTGTTCTCATGCCCTGAATTCCTCAAACAGGGAAAAAGGTGACACACCAGTCATATCAAGTTTCATAGGAACTCACAAGGCTTTTAAGGAAATGTGCGTTAATGTAGAGGGAGGAGCAAAGTCCGAGAGCTGGCCCCAAGATCCATGAACATTCTGTTTGTTACTGAATTCTACTCTTGGACCTTTAGAAAAAGGAAATGGAATGACACATGATCATTGGGGTGTCCTAACCTTAGATAAAACGAGGCCGTCTGAAATGAAGATGAAACAACATTAACTCAAGTCCCAGTCATGTAGGAGAGAAAAGAAACCCCGTGAAGTTACCCAAAATATTAAAAAACCCAACGCAACAGCACAAAGCAACGAGCCCCCCAGACTTGCGCTGAACTGAAAAGGTATTCAGTGTCTTCTGAATGCAATGAGAAATGTTTAAGAATACATAAGGGCTCCCTGGAACAAAGTGGAAAATACAAAGTGGAGCAGAAATGTAGCTTAGAAAATCTGGCAGGGTCAGATTCTGTCCTTCCTAAATCTCTCTTCTCCACTGTAAGTATTTCACATGAAAGGAGGAATTCTTCCTGATGATTAGAGGAATAATCTGGTTTTGGCCTTTTTTCTCTATTGGTGCTGTCATTGCAGAGCCTCACGCGCTTGGGACAATAAAGCCAGTAAAAGCCACATGGCAAGAGGATCCACGTTTCCAGGACAGCAGTTCTGAGGGTGACGATGAGCCTGAGATGTCAGAAATTGAACAGGACCAAGAAATGCAAGTTCCATTTCTCTTTGTTGTCTACTTGGCTGTAGTAGTTGGATGCTGTGGGAATATTAATAGCAGCACTCAGGGAATGATAAACTGACATTGCACACCTCTGAGCAATGAAAGTCATCTTAGAAAACCGTTTGTGCTGCACAGAGTCAAAACTCCCAGCAACCCATTGGATGTGAATGTGAATATGGAAAGAAAGAGCAGAGCACAGGAAATTAACTGGGTCATTTTGGTTTGACCAACTCCAAACTGAGTTTGGCCAAAAGCCAAAGACACAGTCAGTTTTCTCTTTAAAAGAGGATTTGGAAAATAAAAAGATTTATTTGGTTTCTAGGGAATAAAGCTTTTCAATGTATGGCATTTCTCTGAAGCACTACAGGATTAACTCGTGTTCATGAAATTTGATAGTACAATTTAGGATGCTCAAATCCCTTTGTCCTTTTCTAGGTTTCTTTCTTTACCATGCACAGGAAGTGCTAGTTTTTTTTTTTTGTTCTCCAAAGATGATGAACGCCTAAGAGGTATGATAGAATTTCTTTACGCTCTTTTATATTTTTTTTTCCTTTTAAACCCTTCCTGTAATTCAGTGAGGAGGAAAAAATGCTGCCTAGTTATCAAAGTTTTCTAGTCAAAATTTGCCACCCTCACTTGTGATCCAAGTTGTGGTAGAATCCCGTGAGAAAGTCCTGGCAAAATAAAGGTCAACCAGATTTTCTGGCTTTCTTTTCTTTCAGACAATTACCGAATAGGAATCTGGACTTTTAGAGTTTACCAAAAACTTAGTCACTTGACAGCTTATGTAGACATTTCGGATCCTTTCGGGTATTTAAATCATCTTTATCTTTTTCCTCTCTTTCTGGTGTTACCATTAGAAATGAGGAGTGTTCTTGTCAGCCACATATGTCCCTGTGGTTCTTTGTTCTAATGAAGCTGGGATTTCGCTTCTGAATCCAGTGAATTTTGTATTTAGAAACAAAGAAAACAACATCCAAAGGAAACATGCACAGTCCCCAAAACCTGCACAGGCCACCAAAACAATTGCTGGCTAGATTTTGTAGAATAGAGTCTTAAGCTTAAAGGATGTGCCTTCCATGAGACTGATTCCATAACTCTGCTGAAATGCACTGTTGTGTTCACACAGTTACCAGCCTGCAATCTTCCAGGCAGCCTGATTTACAGGGTGTGTTGAAATGGAGAGCTCAGGCCTCAGCAGGCCTCAGTTCTGGGGGAAGATGTGGGGTGCTGGTGCTGAGCTTCTAATGCAACAGCTGCAATTTCACTGCAATTCAGATTGCAGCATGTTGAGGAAAAGTGCTGCTGCCTTTGATTGTTCTTAGCACACCAGGCTGCAGTAGGGAACATTTCTGCTGGAGCCAAGGCGTGGTGGGGGCAGGAGAACAGGAAGGATGTGAAGAATTGATTTCTGATTTTAGTGCTGTGGTGGTCAAGATTGTTAGAAGTAGCAGCACAATCACAAGTGTTTAAGGCTATTAATTGGATGTTTCTTTTGTGCAGAGGGTCCAAGTTATTTTGTAGATTAGTAGAAGTCAGTGAAGAAAAAGAGGGTTAGGAAGACAGACGTAGATTATTGCTTCAGGTGAGTATGGAACATCTGTTCCCTGGTAAGTCTAGGTGAAAACTGAGCATGGGGAGGGATTGCAGGTATGAATGTGCATGTAAAATTAAGTCAGGACCTCGAGAAGAGCTTTAAATTTGTGATGAACAGGGAAGAGAAGTTTTTTAGTGTAGCGGTGTGTATAACATCCTGTTGTGTGGTCCAGTCAGGTAAACCACTACATCTTTGTGTGTTACAGGAGCAGCTACTTAAGTGTATGTAAGGATAGTGAATGTAGAGACTTCTCCTCATAGTGGATTCAAGAACTTCTCTTTAGAATTTGTTAGATTTTCATTATTTTCTGGAACGCCAAAGGAAGCATTAGGATACCCTATAGGAAGTGCAAGCAAACCAATAAAGTTTTTACTGATTAGAAGCGAATCACGTTTGTTCCTTGAAGGAGTTGCCAAACAAGGTTACTTTCAAAATGCTTTCAAAGGTCTAACAGGGATCAATATCAGCAAACCCTGTTAGGTCGTGTTTGGGAGCTGGGGCTGAGGCTCTCGTGCCCTGGGGAGCCATGGGAAGGCTCCAGGCCTGAGTGTGCGGCCAGGCCGGGGCCATTGAGCTGCAGCCCATCCCTGGTGGATGCAAGGGTAAGCAGGAATGCCAAGGGACCCCAGGGCCGGGCCAGGCCAGGCCAGAGCAGTGCCCCCAGCCCTCCAGGAGCGGACGGGCTCTGCCAAGCCCAGCCTGGGCACTGCCCCCAGCCCAGGGACAGGCGGGTGCTTTGCCCAAGGGCTGGGCCCAGAGCAGCAGAGCTGTCACAGCCCCAGCTGGTTCTGGTCTGCGTGCGGCCCAAGCAGGGCCCGTGGGTGCCCTGGGCAGTGCAGGAGCAGCACAGGAACAGTTGCCAGGGCCAGGGGAGGCACAGGGCTCAGCCTCTGCACGGTGACACAGCATGCAGGCTGCAGGGGACAGAGCCAATGGCACCGGGCATGAGCAGCTGTGCGGGGCTCTGAGCCTGCAGCAGCATCGGCCCCAAGGCTGCTCTGTCCCTGCCTGGCTGATGGGCAGCGCTGGAGGCCTTGCAGAGCGGGGGCCATTGCGGGCACGGCTGTCCCAGGAGCTGCCCCCTGGCCCAGCTGGGCCCCACTTGGGCAGGAAGGAGACTCCCAGCCCTGGCATGGCCGAGCAGCTCCTGCCTCCCCCTGCCTCTGTTCTGATCCCCACGCTGCCTGCTGCCATAAGAGCCCCTGGGCCAGGCTGTCACAGGGCTGCTTTGCCCTCACTTGGCGCCCTGGCACCAGCGCCGTCCTGCTTGCTGCCAGACATCGCAACTGTAAGCAGATAGAGCCTTTCCAGGAATGACGCAGTCACCTCCAGGTGCTGATCCTCTCTTTCTGTGGGATAAGCAAGAGCTTGGGGCGCTGCCATGGCAGGGCTTCCCTCAGCTGTCGGCACTTCCAGCCCGGCTCTGCCAGGGGCTCTGGCAGTGCAACGGCGCACGGTAGCTCTGGCATGGCAGCTCTGCACTGCAGCCTCCGCCAGCAGCCAGATCTGCGGGCTGGGACTCCGCAGCGGCCGCACGCTTCTCCCAGAGCCCGAGCAGCGGCGGCTCGCTCCCAACACCGAGCCGGGAAGGCGCCCAGGTACAGCGCGGGCTCGGCTCTCGGCACGAACCGCCCCGCCCCTCACACCCGCCCGCCCTTTCCCGCCCTCTGGCCCCGCCGCGCGGCGCCCGCGCTGTCGAGGCGACTCTTGCCCACAAGGAGGCGCCCTGAGCCCTGCAATGGCGCCGCGAACCTTCTGGCGCTCTGGAAGGCGCGGGCCTGGACCTGGTGCAAGCTGGGCCCTACGTCCCATTTCCTGAAGAAAACATATCCTGTCATGCCTGGGCTGTCCACGCTTCCAAGCCTGATCAACAGGAAGAGACATTTAACCTGTGACACACATAGCAGCCTACAAGCTCAAAGTGATGGCCAGGTATTAGAAAAGCAAAGTAGTTGTTGCTAGAATTGTCTTTAAGACTCAGGGCTGGGCCCGTTTCACTGATCTCAGACCCAGAGGGAGGTTGACAAAGCTTGGGAAGAAGGATGCCCATTGATAGTGGACACAAAGGATGCAGAATTTAGGGGCCATAAGGACATCTGCTAGAACTGCCAAGTTAAGGAAAACAGTCCTAAAGTCGTCTCAGCAAATATGCTGAGCTGAGCACCAGCTGGGTAAAAAAGAGTGTGATGTTTGCCCGCAATGGGACTTTGGCACCCAAATTATCCTGGGCCTGGCCATGGGATGGTTCTGGTCACCAGAACACATGAAAAGACAGCATAATGCAAGCACTGGGCATTGTGCTTCATAGAACCCAGACAAAAAAGCTGGGAAGACTCTGCTGGATTCTTGTGTGGTATCTACCCCTTCTGTTCCTTCTTCTTCTCAAAATATATTGTAAGCCTGATTAAAAAAACTTACTTAGAGCCATGGTCAGTGCCATATTCTGAAAACTTACAGCTGACTTACAGGTTTAGTATCTCACAGAGCAGGTTTGAGGCCCTGGAATTGCAGGGACAGACAAGTGATGAAGTGGGCAAAAGTCCTTCTGGAATAGAGGAGCACCTAGGGCAGGTCAGGCAACACCATGCATGGTGACCACCTCTGTTCCAAGGAAAGGCAGGGTCCCTTCAGGCCTTCCTAAAAGCATCCCAAGGGAAGGTTTCCATCTTCCCTGCCCTCTTTCCTTGACTTTAGCTGAATCTTTCTCTCACTGAAAGACAGGAAGCTCAAGTGTGTTAGGAGAATACTGTGAGCATTGGCAGCGGTGAACAGTCAGTGTGAAAAACGCCAATCACTTGTTTTTAAAATTTTAAAAAGTTTGATAGTAATAAAATAGTTATAAAAATAGTAACACAATTAGAGTAATAACAATTTGGATAAATTGAATTAAGACAATATGAGACAATAAAAACAAAGAGTTACGGATGTCCGGGTACCTTTTTCTGGGCATCAGGAGCCTGAAAAAGGACACCCATTAACAAAGGATTAACCCTTAAGAACAATAGCCTGTTGCATATTCATATACTTCATACATGATGCATAAATTCCATTCAAATAGAGGATTCTGTCTGGTCATTGTCAACTTCTTTCCTTCTAATCCTAACAGTGCCTCCAAGGTGAGAAGAAGTTCATTTTTTCTGATAAGAAGGCAAGAAATTCCCTTTCTCTGAAAGATTTAGATGTCCTGTGGCTGCTATCTCGCTGCAAGCCCTTTCTGTTAAACAAAGCATCTTACATAGCATAGTTTCTATTTTTATAACCTAAAACTATATTTAACACAGTGCTTAAGAAAATTAATACAGCATTGCTTTCTCACACAACACATATAATATTCATTTTAATATTTGCGAAAAGCCAATCATAAAATACATGCATTTTTCACAATCCCCACTCTTATTCTTTGTAAATCATTTGGCTTGAGCAATATTTTTTTTCTACTTATATCTTCTGGACTATGCTGGTAAAATAAAACACGGGATTACACAAGAAAGAAATATAAAAACAGTTGTAACACAAATGAAAGATCTTAATTTCTTCAAATACATTACCCCACCAGCTAGATTTTAACATTGTTTTCTAATTTTTGGACTGGTACCTGGGTTGTTATATGCGTATATATTTTTCTTTTTGATTTCTTTTGCTTTTGCTAGAATGACTTTTCTGTGGTCATCAATTTTCAACGATCTGATATATTGAACTTTCCACAAACACCCCCTTCTTTGGCCAATAAATAGTCTAAAGTGAACCTTTCTGATACCCTACAGTTTTTGTTTGGCTTAGCTGACTTAATGTTAACTCTAATGCCTGGGCAGCCTTATTTGCTATCATTTCTGTAACTGCTTGGAGTCTTGTAATACAATTCAACAGATAATTTGGAGTCAATACAGAGTTAGATTGCTGTGCTGGTTTTACCTTTTCCTTTATTATTTGGGGTTTTTTTTCCAAATCTTGAACCGCATCTTCAAGATTAAATTTAAAACAAATCCATCTCTCTCCTTTTGGACATTCAGTTCTAAATCTATTGCCACTTTTTCTTAAGTTTCTTGTAATCTAATAATTTACTCTGTTTTGCCTACAAGTTCTTAATTTGGATGGGTTATAACAGTGGCTGTTGACATAGGTGTGTGTAATAAAGGAGGAACTTTGGTTTCTTTCTATGTGATGCTTTCTGTAGCATTTGTGACACAATCCTGCTGGTATCCCGAAAGGGAAAAGACAACAAGTGAGTGCCAGAAACAGGAATAACAGAGGTCCAGTATGGCTTATACTCCCACCTCCCATGCCTGTGAGGTTGCAACCCACAGCAGGTTTATTTGATCTTCTTGGTGGTGAAATACAGAGGCCAGTCTGGTCTTGCCCTCTATTTTCTTGTCACTTTCTCTTAACTAATTGCTAGGCAAATTGGTTTTGACACTCTTTAACTGTGGTCTCTTACTGTTCCTCAGGTAGCTCTCATTTAACAGGCACTAATAATTCCCATCCACAAAACCAAGTCAGTACTTTAACACTTTTTGCAATAAGAGCATAAATTTTGCGAATCACAACACTAATTACTCTTACAATTTAAGCATTTACTTATAACCCACCTAGCATGTCCAGTATTGGAATGAATCAAGTAAAGTTTACTAATGGGAATAGTAATTCCCCTTCTCCCTTGTACAATTCTAGGGCTAAGGTCAGAATACAAAAACGTTCTTGATCTTTCTATCTGAGGTATTCCTCCCCCAAGGAGATGTTTTATTCAGGCAGTGCTCAAATCCAGTGATATAAGCATTATCTTATTTCTTAATTCAGTGTTATTCTTTGTACATTTCTTGGATCATTTGGGTTTTCTCAAACCATTACCACTCAGTCCCCATTGGAAAGTCAGTTCAGTATCACCCGGTTTAAATATGATAGTCCGTTCCTCAAGTTTCTTCACAAGTCCTTTGATTCTGCTGGCATGAATTCACTCTCTTTCCGTGATTTTGATTGTTGCTTCAGTAGTACCTGGAAAGGACTTCTTAATAGCATAGATAATAAAAGAAAGATAATACTGCATTAACTTTTACGATTCGCTTTCCTTCTAAACTTTCTGGGTTTAGCTAAAAGCTTTCTCTACAGCAGCCTCTTCTTCAGGAAAAAAGCCTTCTCGTTAACGGCAAACAAAACACACAAAAGAAAAAAAAAAAAAAACAAAAAACCTCTTACTTAAGAAAAACAAACCGCTTTGTGAGGTTTGGAGAGTCAGCAATCTCTGCTTTGATTTTATCTTTTAGTGCTAGTCCCCCCTGCCCCTCTTTTCACAGCCCTGCTGTCAGTGCTGTTCTTGGCCCTTCCCCCGGTGCGGCCCCTTGGCCGCAGGGCCGGGGCAGGGGAGAGCAGCCCCGGGCATGGGGACCCTGGGGGCTGCCCTGGGTCTCTTTTGCCCTCTCCCTCTCCCTCTCTCTCTCTCCCCTTCTCTCTCTCGGCCTACTTCCAGGCTGACGCTGCCATCCTGGGCTCGGCACCCCGACAGTCTGGGAGCCCCCCGGCAGCTCTGCCCCGGAGCCAGCCCGCTCCTGGCCGCAAACCTGTGTCCTCTGCTGCCAGCCCCGCCCGGGGCACCTCCATGGATCGGTCCGTGCCGCAGCCCCCGAGACCCCGCCGATCGCAGGGAGCGCTCAGACACCTCCCAGCCTTGACAACCCCAAACCTGGCGTGCCCAGGTGCTCCTGACATTCTTTCTCTTTCTCTCGTCAACTTATCCTCTTTTCTCTTCAAGGAGGGCCCGTTCTGCTAAGGCTTTTCCGGACCCCAGTGTGGCATTGAATAACCTCTTAACAACCGTGTGTTAAGATACTTCTCTGCCTTTCATGCAAAAAACTTGCATTCACACTTCTGCTCTCTTCTAGCACCAAGATGTCATCACTTCACATTCTAACATCTCAGAGTTTCCTAACTACTTCTCTACTTCAACTTCTCTCTTTCTCCTCTCTCAGTTGTAACCCTTATGGGGTCGATATTTATTCTTCCCCTATTTCTTTCTCCAGCCCAAACTTCTTTGTTGATTTTTTTTTCTTCATCCTCTTGGCTTAATTTCAAATCTCTAGCTGTCATTTTCTTATTTTCTGAAATAACTCTTACTCTTAATTGCACTTGTAAGACTCTTCCCAATAAATTGCTACCTGCCCCTGGGACCAATAACACATCTCCCATTTAAATTTTAGTTTCTTCCCTCAATTACCACATCTTTAATGACCAGAAATGTAAAACTTCCTCTTTTTGCCCCTGTTACTTTCACTATATGTTTGCTCACACTATAACCTTTTGGAACGTTTAACAGGCAGGTTTTCTCTGCCCCTGTGTCTATAACAAATTCCAATTCTTCTTCTTGGGGACCCACTTTTAAAGTTATCACAGGCTCCTGATGGTATTTGTTCCCCCCCAAAAAAATTAAAGCCTATGACTTTTTTTTTTTTTTTTTATGGACCCATTTCTTTAAAGATTTTCAGATCTTCTGCTTACTTAGGACCATTTTCCTTTTTCTCTAAAGTTTGTTTATCTATTTAGTTGGAGTTTTTTCTTTCCCCTCTAAAAGCTGTCTCTCAAAAATCTTTTGTTTTCACATTTCGCCTTTGATATGCTGTCTCATTTATTCTCTTGGTTATGTAATTACAATAACTGTTCATGTGTTTACTCCCCTCCTCATTATTTTAACCCCATTCAGGAGGTACAGTTGGCATTTTGTCTTCTCTGGGGGTCCCTGCAGATTATCTTTTTCTTAAGCTTTTATTTCAGTTGCTCTGATTAATTGCTTTTCTTCCTGAGAAAAATATTATTTTCATTACCAACCACATCTGTTCTCAAGTATACATGTTTGGACCTAAAAGTTGGTCTAATTGTTCAGCTATGCCTATGGGATTCTCCAAATATCTCTTTTATTTATTTCTTAAAATTTCAGACCTCAGACAAAGTCAAAGAAGCATTTACAAACTCTGATCCATCACCCCCCTTTGAGAACCTCTCTTAATGGAAATAGACCAATCTCTTTATCCCATTCTTTTTGGATTTTTATCTTCTACAGCCTTTCTCACGTATTTTTAGGAAGAATCAGGAGAGGGCTTTCTTCTAACTGATTTTTTAGTGTTTCAATAAAGTGATTCCTTTAGAGAGTTTCCTTAAGCAGCCGGAGCTGTGGTTACCAAGGGAATGGAGCTCAGGGCAGGACGGGGAGGCTCGGCCCAGCTCAGGGTCTGGGGGCTCCAAAGGCGGGGTCTGTGGTTGGGATGGCCCGAGGGGATCGGCACAGCTCAGGGTCTGGGGGCTCCAGAGGCGGGGTCTGCAGCCGGGATGGCCCGAGGGGATCGGCCCAGCTCAGGGTCTGGGGGCTCCAGAGGCGGGGTCTGCAGCCGGGATGGCCCGAGGGGATCGGCACAGCTCAGGGTCTGGGGGCTCCAGAGGCGGGGTCTGCAGCCGGGATGGCCCGAGGGGATCGGCCCAGCTCAGGGTCTGGGGGCTCCAGAGGCGGGGTCTGTGGCTGGGATCGCCCGAGGGGATCGGCACAGCTCAGGGTCTGGGGGCTCCAGAGGCGGGGTCTGTGGCTGGGATGGCCCGAGGGGATCGGCACAGCTCAGGGTCTGGGGGCTCCAGAGGCGGGGTCTGTGGCTGGGATCGCCCGAGGGGATCGGCCCAGCTCAGGGTCTGGGGGCTCCAGAGGCGGGGTCTGCAGCTGGGATGGCCCGAGGGGATCGGCACAGCTCAGGGTCTGGGGGCTCCAAAGGCGGGGTCTGCAGCCGGGATGGCCCGAGGGGATCGGCACAGCTCAGGGTCTGGGGGCTCCAAAGGCGGGGTCTGTGGCTGGGATGGCCCGAGGGGATCGGCACAGCTCAGGGTCTGGGGGCTCCAGAGGCGGGGTCTGTGGCTGGGATCGCCCGAGGGGCTGTTCCTGTGCAGACCGAGCTGGAGTGGGGATCGCCCTCACTCGGCTCACGGGGGCTGATCCGGCAGAGACAAAGCCGGGACTGACCCCGGCTGCAGCGGCGGGAGCCGACAGAGTCAGGGCAGCCGGGGATGGGACAGACGGGACCCCCTCGGTGCGATCAGCGCGGTAACCACGGTGCACACGGCAGGACAGACCCCCACCCCCGGCAAGAACGCGGGCCAGGCGGCCGGACTGGGACAGACGGACCGGGACAGACGGACCGGGACAGACGGACTGTGCCCGAGCCGGCACAGGGGCTGGGAGGGCTGGTGCGAACGAGTGGGGGAACGAACGGGAATGGATGAGGTAATTTGTTCTCAGCTCTGTACTTTCCCCGTTTTGCTTTTTGGATGCTTTGAAATGGTCGACGAGCTAACTGACGACCTTCTCATATTGTTTTTCTCATCACCCTTTTATTTATCTTTTGGCAAATTATACATGTTTCAGGTACTTGTTTTTTTACTCTAAAGGTCTCAATGCACCCATAGTTCTTTTAAAAAAATGATCACACCTAGCCTGTGTATCCCACCGGGCTTTTTGATACACGTCCTCTGCTATTCCCTCGTAAGCGTTTTATTATCTAATTGTCTTCCATATCAAGATGTTTCTATTTCCCCGATTTATCTTGTTCGCCACAATCTTGTTTTAATTCCCCCCCTTTTTTTTTCTTCATTTGGAGTTAATATTAACTCTTTCAGCTCTATTTTCTGCTGCATCTTTAGCTTCTTGATCTGCCAATTATTTATTTTATTTCTTCTTATTTCTAGGTCTTTACCTTTTGGTGTCCTTTAATATGTACTATTGCTATCTCTCTTAGGTAATTGTAATGCCTCTAAAACCTCGAAAATAAGTTTCTCATGTACTAATCTTTTTCTTCTTTAATTAAGCAATCTCCCTTTTAAAATTTTTCTTAAGGTATGTGCTACTCTAAAGGCATACCTTGAATCAATATATAACTCTTTTGTGTTAAATTTTCTAATGCTGTTTTTAGGTATATAATTCACAAGTTTGCATGTTTTTTCTCATCAACTTCTGCATACCCTGTATTTTGCAATGAGTTGTATTTCTGTTTGTTAACATAACTCCCAAAGTGCTGTCTTGGGGTATTTCTGTTGGTATTTTTTTTCTGCTTTTCTTTTCCTGTATCCACCTTACTGAATTTCTGTCTCATTTTTCAGTTTTCTATCTATTCGTCCCCTGCTTCTGTTTTTCACTTTTTACTAACAACTTAAATACCACTTTTCTTTCAACTACTTACACCCAAAAAAACCCCTTTTTCTCACACTGCTTTTCAATACAATCCAACTCCCTCCAAGGAGATACGGTAAGGCTTAAAATGCACAATCGACATTACCTATACTTTCATTCGTCTACATTCACTCACTTTTATTTCTCATTCACTTTCACACATTCCTTCACACTCTCAAGACACAGAGTGGATCCTTATTGCTAGAAAATCACAGGTCCTTGTGGCCCCCTCTTTCGCTTTGGGGTTTACCTCCAGGTCTCAGTGTCACCAGGCCCCCTAGAAGGGCCCTGACTCTGGCTGCCTCTGGTGCCCGTTCCCCTGTGAGGCTGTCTGCGTGTCTTTCACACTCTTCAGCTACGGCCCCTCACACGCCCAGGGAACGCTAGCTTGGTTCGCAGGTCACTCGCTCCTCTTGGGCCCAGAAGCCCCCACCCAGCCGGGAGCTGCAGCCTGGTGTGCAGGTCACTCGCTCTTTCCACACCTCCCCCTTCCCACCTGCCCAGGAAGTTGAGGCTGGCTCTGTGTGTGTGTCACTCTCACACACCACAAAACAACAATAAGGTACCTTTTACTTTCACATCGCCTATTACAAGTTTAGGTGTTACTGGCCAGTCCCGGTGCCATTGGATATCCCTCAACCCAGCTGTGTTATCCAACCCCAAATGCTCTTGGGCAATTTCTCCCTCAATCCTGTCGTGTTGTCCAACCCCAGATGCTCTCGGGTAATTTTCCTTCAATCCAGCTGTGTTGTTCAACCTCAGATGCTCTTGGGCATTTTCTGTCCCTCAACCCAGCGGTGTGGTACAACTACAGATGCTCTTTGTCATTTCATTTGTTCTGCTGTGTTGTCCAACCCTGGATGTTCTTGGGCATTTTTTTATCCCCCAATCTAGCTGTGTTGTCCCACCCTGAGTGTTCTCGGGCATATCCTCACTCGGACAGAATTCTGCTCAACCCTGCTCTTGGATGCTCTTGGAATATAAATCCCTCAACCCAGCAGGTTTTAGGAGCCCCTCCTGTCCTGTTTCCTAGTGGATTGGGCTAGGAAACCTTGCTCCCCACCACCGAGGGGTCCAACCCCTCCCTGAGACCCAGTCCCAGTCACCCCCGGGGATTCTTTCACTCTCTTATGAGTCGCTTTGTCTCTTTACTGGCCGCTTTTCCAGCGCAAAGTCGGAAACGCAGCGTGGGAGACTCCGCACTCACTTGGCAGGTCTGGGACAACCAGCCCGCCTCTCATTCACACACATTCATCCCCCCGTACCTGCCCCCCGAGAAATACTTACCAATCCTTTTTCCTTCCCGGGTTCTTCGTGCGCACTACTACTCTTAGGGGGCAAATTACAGCAGTTGTAGGGACCCTTTTCCCGTTCTCTTTGTTTTATTGTCTCCTTTTGTCCACAGATCGTAACCTGCGTCTGTCGGTCACTTCAGGGGAAGCAGAGCGAGGCTGCCAAAGAGGGCAGGGCGCGCCTTCCCCACTCTGACTCTCCCAAAGCACCGGCAGCGAGGAGTTAGTAACCATCCTCTGCTACCAAATTGTGAAAAACGCCAATCACTTGTTTTTAAAATTTTTACAGTTTAATAGTAATAAGATGGTTATATAGTAACACAATTAGAGTAATAACAATTTGGACAAATTGAATTAAGACAATATGAGACAATAAAAACAAAGAGTTATGGACGTCCAGGTACCTTTTTCTGGGCATCACGGGCCCAAAAAAGGACCCCTGGTAACAAAGGATTAACCCTTAAAAACAACAGCCCGTTGCATATTCATACACTTCATACATGATGCATAAATTCCATTCAAACACAGGATTCTGTCTGACCAGTGTCAACTTCTTCCCTCTAATCCTAATAGCACCTCCAAGGTGGGAAGAAGTTTGTTTCTTCTGATAAGAAGGCCGTAAATTCTTTTTCTCTGAAAGATCTAGGTGTCCTGTGGCTGCAAGTTATCTCGCTGCAAGTGTCCTTTCTTTTAAACAAAGCATCTTACATAGCATAGTTCTATTTTAACAATTTTTATAACCTAAAACTATATTTAACACAGTACTTAAGAAAATTAATACAGCATTGCTTTCTAATACAACACATATAATATTCATTTTAATATTTGTGAAAAGCCAATCATAAAATACATGCATTTTTCACACCCCATTCCTGGACATCAGGGCTCTCTGCTCCCCTTTTCCCGGCCATCCCATGGCTCCCAGCCTCCAGACTGGCCATTGGCTTGACCCTGGGATGCCCTGGAATGCCTTGGTCCCCCATTCCTGCCTTTCCCAGTCCCCAGCCCCAGCTGTGTGCAAAACCAGAGACCCCCTGAACTCCTCGTTCTCGAGCATCCCTGCTGTCCCCACGCTTGTCCCCCCTTTTTGGGAAACCCTGGACTCCCCTTTCCTGGGCTCAAGGACCCCCTGGAACTCCCTTCTACCTCTCCACGTCCCTGCCCCTGTCTCCTGTCCCTCAGCTGTCCCCTGTCCCTCGGCTCTGTGGGCCCAGGGTGGCAGCAGGAGCCAGGGCAGCCCTGGGGGAGAACAACCCTGAGCCCCAGCCGGGCCAGTTCCCCCAGTTCCCCCCAGGTCACTCCCAGCATGGGCCCTGTGGCTCCCAGTCACCCCCAGGATGGTCCCAGTCACTTCCAGTTACACTCAGTGTGATCCCAGTATCATCCCAGTCACTCCCAGTATGATCCCAGGTGTTCCCATTCAGCCCTACTATAGTTCCAGACACTCCCAGTATGGTTCCAGTCCTTCCCAGTATGATTCCAGGATGAACCCAGTCACTCTCAGTACAGTGCCATTTGCCCCCAGTATGGTCCCAGTCACTCCAAGTCACCCAGTAGGATTCCAGTCAATCCCAGATACTCCCAGTATTATTCCAGTGACTTCCTTTATGGTTCTTTTGTGATTCCAGTCACTCCTGGTCTCTCCCAGTACATCCCAGTTGTCCCTAATGTGTTTCCACTCACTCCCAGTTGCTCCCAGTAGCTTCCGGTATGATTCCATTTGCTCACAGCCACTCCCAGTCACCTCCAGCATGATTCCTGTCATTTCCTGTATATCCCAGTTGCCCCAACATGGTCCCAATTGCCCTCAGCCTGCCCCTAGTCACTTCCAGTATGATTCCAGAAGGATCCCAGTCACCCTCAGTGTGGTGCCAGTTGTTCCCAGTATGATCCCATTGGTCCCCAGCATGTCCCCATTTCCTCCCAGTGTGATCCCAGTTGCCTCTAGCACAGACCCAGTCCCTCCCAGTATGATCCTACTCTGATGCCATGATGATCCCAGTTGCTCCCAGCTTGGTCCTAGCTGCTCCCAGTTGCTCCCAGTCTGATCCCAGTTGTTCCCAGTGGCCCCTGTGTTATGTTTGGGAATGGGAGGAAATGCAGGGAAGTGATGCAAAGTTTTTTGTGTATCTGACAGTCTGTTGAGCTGCTGAAAAGCTAGACACGCTTTTGTGAAACACACATGGTAAAGACCAAAAAATTCAGAAACTTTTCTTTTCTTTGTTGGTCGGCAGGGAGGTGCTGGGTTTCGGTTTGGGCTTCAGCTCTGTGTCTGGGCTGGGCTGGGCCGTCTTGCTGCAGGCTGGGCTTCTTTTCTATTTCCTGGGCTGCTTGCTGGCTTCTCTCTCCATGGGCTCTGGTTTGGCCGGGCTGGGCTTCAGCAGCTGCCGGGCAAGGAGACAGGGGAGGCTGCGGAGCTTTAGCCAGAGCAGGGCTGGCTGTGGCTGCGAAGATCTCGCTGTCAGGCTGCTGCTTCTTCTTCTTAGCCTGGCTGAGACCAGAGACTTCTGTGGCTGGTGTAGAAAACTAAACACTAACTACAAAGCTGATCTGAACACAACTGAGCCACAGCTTTCTGTTAGTAGTTATTGGTGGGTTAGGTAGGCTTCAGGCGTGATGTTAACTTTTTCAGTGCTTCAGTCTTCTTCTGAGTGAGAGAAAAGAACAACATGCACGTATATTAAAAACAAGATGAAGATATTAAAGGTAATAAAGAAGAAGGTAAGTAAGTCCCAGATGGGAGGGGGAGAAGATGCTTTGTTTTTAGAGCTGAAATCCTCTTGTAAGCTATAAAGAAAAGACTCTTTTCCCTTATAACACATAAAACTATAAGGAAATGAAAGTGTTTGAATTGATATTAGGTAAAGGCTTCTATGTTAAAGTAAGCAGATGTTGAAATAGCTGTAATCTCATGAGAAGTTTGCACAAAGAAAGAGCACAGTCTTGTGCTTCTAAAAATGAAGATCTGTGCTCCCAGAGATGAAGATGATTTTAGAGATAGATAATGAGAACTTTTGCCTTTTTCCTCAGGCTTCTCTCCTCAGGAGCTATCAGTGCTCTCCTGGGAACTCGTCGTAGATTGGAGCTGCCCTCTTGGCTCTTCAGCTCTTGAGCTTCAGCTCTTCAGGGCTGATCCCCCCCCAAAAGGGTTGGCGGGGAGTAGCCCACGCAGCGAACGCCACGTGTCAGTTTCTCGGCTGTTTAGGTGGCCTGGAAAGGCCCAGAGTGGCCTTGGACAGCCCGGCGCTTCAAAGGACGAGGAGAGACTTCTGATCTTGTTTCGGTCTCAGTGTTTATTAATTGTTTATCTAAAAGATTTTCTTTCAGCCCAACAGAGGTTTGCACAGCAAGCCAGCCATGAGCACACTGAGAGCCCCCGGGGCGGTCACTTATCTTTATACCCGAAGTTACGTGTACAATATTTATAATTTTTCTCCAATACCTTCTACTCTTATTAACCGGTGAACTTCTAGTAATGACCAATCCCAAAGTGCCAACATCACCACAGAAGATGGAGGCCAAGAAAAAGAAGAAGAAGGACAGGACACGCCCAAATTCCTCCATCTTACTTCTTTAGACCCCCCTGTACAGAAATCCTAAACCCTGTGTCTCACACTCTAATTAAATTATCCCTTCACCATTCACCCCAGTGAAATCCTCCCAGTCCTCATACAGGTGTCATCTCCTGTGTAGGATCAATGTCCAGCCACCAGACACTTCTGGCAACATTCCAGGACTCCCGAGCCCCCCAAGGGTGTTCTTGGCCACTCTGCACCTCCATCCTGAGGTGCTGAGATCCCACAAAGGAAGGTAAATCAGCCGGGTATGAGGGTTCTTCCTAAGGAAAAAGCCGTGAAAGCTGCCATGTCGTGGCACTTTTGCACTCCTTTTTGGACGCCTTTCACAGCTCCAGTGTGCCTGGAGGTCTGGGCTTCCTGATTTTAAAAATCCTAGCCCTAGGCCTAACCCCAACCCTAAGACGAGAAAGGCAAATCAGCCCGGAATTAGGGATGTCCCCAAGGAAAAAGCTGTGGAGGCAGGCATGTTGTGGTGCTTTTGCTCTCTTCTTGGGTAGTCCTTGGCAGCTGCTGTGTTCTTGGAACTCAGGGCTTTCTGGTTAAAAAACACTAACCCTAGGCGTAACTCAACCCTTAAGCCTAGGAAGGAAAATCAGCCTATGGTTGGGCATGGTCTCATGGAAATAGCAGTGGAGGCAGCCAAGTTGTGTCACTTTTGCGCTCCCCTTGGGATGCCTTTGACAGCTGCAGTGTGCCTGGAGCACAGGGCTTCCTGGTTTTAAAAGTCCTAGGCCTAAGCCTAACAGTAACCCTAGGAAGGTAAATCAGCCGGGTATTGGGGTTCTTCCTAAGGAAAAAGCTGTGAAAGCAGCCATGTTGTGGCACTTCTGTGCTCCCTTTGGGATGCCTTTGGCAGCTGCAATAAGCCTGGAACTCAGGGCTTCCTGGTTAAAAAAACCCTATCCCTAGGGTGAACCTCACCCTAGCCCTAGGCAGATAAATCAGCCTCGGTATAGGGATGGAGCCAAGGAAAAAGCGCTGTGAAAGCAGGCATGTTGTGGCACTTTTGCACTCCCTTTGGGATGCCTTTGGCAGCTGCAGTAAGCCTGGAACTCAGGGCTTCCTGTTTAAAAAAATCCTAGCCCTAGGCTGAACCCCAACCCTAACCCTAGTCAGATACATCAGCCTAGGTCTAGGGATGGTGCCAAGGAAAAAGCGCTGTGAAAGCAGGCATGTTGTGGCACTTTTGAGCTCCCCTTGGGATGACTTTCGCAGCTCCAGTGGGCCTGGAGATTAGGGCTTCTTCATTATAAAAATCAAAATCCTACGACTATCCCTAAGGCTAACCCTAGGAAGAAAAATCAGGCTTGGATTAGGCATGTTCCCTAGGAAAAAGCTGTGGAGGCAGCCATGATGTGGCACTTTTGCACTCCCTTTGGAATGTGTTTCACAGTTCCAGTGTGCCTGGAGCTCTGGGCTTCCTAGTTTTACAAATCCTAGCCCTAGACCAAAACCCAACCGTAAGATGAGAAAGGAAAATCAGCCAGGAATAAGGGATGCTCCCAAGGAAAAAGCTGTGGAGACAGCCATGTTGTGGTATTTTTGCGCTCTTCTTGGGTAGTCCTTGGCAGCTACTGTGTTCTTGGAACTCAGGGCGTCCTGGTTAAAAAAGCCCTAACCCTAGGCATAACTCTAACCCTAAGCCTAGGAAGGAAAATCAGCCTATGGTTCGGGATGGACTCATGAGAAGAGCAGCAGAGGCAGCCCAGTTGTGTCACTTTTGTGGCCCTCTTGGGATGCCTTTAACAGCTGCAGTGTGCCTGGAGCACAGGGCTTCCGAGTTTTAGAAATCCTAGCCCTAGGCCTAAGCCTAACAGTAACCCTGGGAAGGTAAATCAGCCTGGTGTCAGGCTTCTTCCCAAGGAAAAAGCTGTGAAAGCAGCCATGTTGTGGCACTTTTGCACTCCTTTTTGGACGCCTTTCACAGCTCCAGTGTGCCTGGAGGTCTGGGCTTTCTGATTTTAAAAATCCTAGCCCTAGGCCTAACCCCAACCCTAAGACGAGAAAGGCAAATCAGCCCGGAATTAGGGATGTCCCCAAGGAAAAAGCTGTGGAGGCAGGCATGTTGTGGTGCTTTTGCTCTCTTCTTGGGTAGTCCTTCGCAGCTGCTGTGTTCTTGGAACTCAGGGCTTTCTGGTTCAAAGAACACTAACCCTAGGCCTAACTCAACCCTTAAGCCTAGGAAGGAAAATCAGCCTATGGTTGGGCATGGTCTCATGGAAATAGCAGTGGAGGCAGCCAAGTTGTGTCCCTTTTGCGCTGTCCTAGGGATGCCTTTGACAGCTGCAGTGTGCCTGGAGCACAGGGCTTCCTGGTTTTAAAAGTCCTAGGCCTAAGCCTAACAGTAACCCTAGGAAGGTAAATCAGCCGGGTATGAGGGTTCTTCCTAAGGAAAAAGCTGTGAAAGCAGCCATGTCGTGGCACTTTTGCACTCCTTTTTGGACGCCTTTCACAGCTCCAGTGTGCCTGGAGGTCTGGGCTTCCTGATTTTAAAAATCCTAGCCCTAGGCCTAACCCCAACCCTAAGACGAGAAAGGCAAATCAGCCCGGAATTAGGGATATCCCCAAGGAAAAAGCTGTGGAGGCAGGCATGTGGTGGTACTTTTGTGCTCTTCTTGGGTAGTCCTTCGCAGCTGCTGTGTTCTTGGAACTCAGGGCTTTCTGGTTAAAAGAACACTAACCCTAGGCCTAACTCAAACCTCAAGCCTAGGAAGGAAAATCAGCCTATGATTCGGGATGGTCTCATGGAAATAGCAGTGGAGGCAGCCAAGTTGTGTCACTTTTGCGCTCCCCTTGGGATGCCTTTGACAGCTGCAGTGTGCCTGGAGCACAGGGCTTCCTGGTTTTAAAATCCTAGGCCTAAGCCTAACAGTAACCCAAGGAGGTAAATCAGCCTGGTATTAGGGTTCTTCCTAAGGAAAAAGCTGTGAAAGCAGCCATGTCGTGGCACTTTTGCGCTCCCTTTGGGATGCCTTTGGCAGCTGCAGTAAGCCTGGAACTCTGGGCTTCCTGATTTTAAAAATCCTAGCCCTAGGCCTAAAACCAACCCTAAGACTCAAAGCCAAATCAGCCAGGAATTAGGGATGTTAAAAGGAAATAGCTGGGGAGGCAGCCATGTTGTGGTACTTTTGCGCTCCTCTTGGGTAGTCCTTGGCAGCTGCTGTGTTCTTGGAACTCAGGGCTTTCTGGTTAAAAAACTACTAAAAATCCAGTATGTCTGGCAGGGAGAAACTCTGCCAGCACAGAAAACATCTCCCATCGTGTTCTAGAGTTTGCACGGAGATCTGCCAAGTGTTTGGCAGGGAGAAAAGGAAAGTTGTCCAAAACGGCTTCCAATTGAATGTTCACGTGATTGGAAAAGTCGGGAGAGTGGTAAGGTACTGTTTTCTATCAGTTGGCAAGCTGCGCACACAATCCCAGTGTCGTACAGCTTCCTTCTTCACCTTCCCGAAGCTGCCGCTCTCTCCGGCTCCTGGAGGGGAAGAAGCGGCTTCTTCGCGCAAAGACGATTGTGCCGCTCACAGTGCTCTCCTTAGCGCGGCTTCTGCCGAAAGACGCCCGGGAGCGACCCTTAGCTCCAGAGAGCACCGTACCTTCCCATTCAATTTTTAGGCTCGACAAACGAAATGGTATACTTGCAGCAGTAGGGCGGGACATTGAACTGGACTTTCTCCTTTTAGAGAGAAGCTAATGGAAAAGTTTCACCGGAATCAGAGCAGGCTGTAAAAGAAGAAAAGTGTCATGAAAATAAGCCAGCCTTATCCTCTTAGGCTTGCTTGTTGTGATTGGCCAAGAATGAAATGTGTCAACTCTGTGTTTTTGGGTTTCACATCAGTAACAGGTACTTCAGCTGCTGTACTTCTCTCCTAAAGTTAAGAACAGAATCCAAGGAATTGTGATTCCATGGTCTCAATTCACCCTATGGTGCCGAAAAAGGAGTGGAAGGTGCATGGGTCAATTAACTTGAATGGCCTATGTAAATCAGCGGCCACTGATTTCCTGAAGGCTTCAACAGGTTAGTTGCCTATGTTTTTCTTGGAATTGTTTTAACCTTTGGTCATGTTTTTCTTGCGATTCTTTTACCCTTTCCCCATTAGTTCAGCCTTTGCTCTCAAGCCTTTGCTGACATTTCCAATATCTCGGTAGCCTGGAAAAGTGTTGTCTTTATTGATCACATCATTATTCCCTTCCAAGGGTTGTTTGCCTCAAGTCTCAGTTTGGCTGGTTTTCTGCTAGTTGATTGTCAGAGGGCAGCAGGTGTTTTGTAAGAGCAAGTACACAATCCCATAGCTTGCTTTTCTTTGGATTTGGCCTGTCTAGAAAATGGAATGACTGAACATCTCTGAGAGGCTTTTCTCTCCTCATTAGGTTTCACTGGAAGGGCAGATGCAAATGGTCTACCTGAAGTCTTGGCACAGAAGATAGTAGTGGTTTGCTGCTGCATAGAGCTAGAAGCTTACAAAAGGAAGGCCTTGGGCTGAGGCCCATTACTTTGGCTAAGCAGAAAAGGACTGTGGGAAGGTGAGGCAGCTGAATTCGAGGTAGATCAACAAGTTCTAGAACCATCGTGTGTTCACAGCGTGGCGCATGGTGGTTGGTTGAATTGTGTTTGTTATGGCTTAAAGCTATGGAACTGAGAAAGGCCTAAGTGTTTCAAAAGCCTGGTTTTTGTAAGAAAGCAGCTCTCCTTTGCGTCTGCCTGGAGACTCTGCATCACCACGGACCCTCACTGCCAGTTTGCCAAGGAGATGATCAGTAGGAATGTTGCAGAGCTGCTGTGTGCATCTGAATGGAATGGCAGAGAGCGAAGCGCTGGACATTTCTGGCTTTAGTTACAATGCTGCTGCATTGGTGCCAGTTGAGTTGGTTTTCCATCAGTGGCCTTTCTGTCTAGAAGTACACTGCCCAGAGTATTTGATGCCATTTCCTTCCTGTTGTTTTCATACCTTCCTTCAGTTGAAAGGATGATACAACCTTTCCATTTTGAAGATCCCTGTTAGGAAACACTATGCCAGAGGAGTCATCGCTCCCTTTTCTTCTGCCTCCTTTGCCATTTTCCGAGACTCATTTCAAATTTCTGCTCATGTCAAGAAGAATACTGAGACTACTTAGCAGGGTTGACGCTCTCAGCTGCTTTCTTTCCTCTTTCATACTGCTTCATACTGGATGTGACTTCAAGGCCTCGTTTTGTCATCTGCATTTTGCCGTGATCCAAAGCTTCCAGGCCTGTGATTCCAGGCCTGTGAACACAAAAAGAACTCTTAGTCTTTTGCAAGAACTACCCCTAGGAGGATTTGTGTTCACTTTGATCTCTACAGTGTTTCAGAAAAAAGGAGATTGTACTCTCTTCTTGTGTACTCTCTTCTTGTGCTCTCATTTCCCTCTCTCCGCCTTGCATGCCCTAGTTAATGTACCGGCGTGACTCATTTGGCATCATCTCACGGTGCAAATTCTGCATAGTTTCATGTCCTTACAAATGCCAGTTGCCAAGGAGCCTATCTAACCATTCAAGGGGCAAAGAATTGTAGGGCTGGCAAGTTCAGGTGCTGAAACTGTAAGTCATGCCATATCAAAGTGACAGAGCAAATCAGTTGATCTAGGACTTTCAGCTGGACACCTCTGAGAACAGCAGCTTGTCAGCAATGACACAGCCATCTTCCTAGCTGTATTCCAGAAAGAGGAAAGGGATACCTTCAGCGGTTAATATGTTTGGCATGAGAAAACAGCAAGAAATGTACCGCAAAATACTTGAGTCAGATCAAGTGCGTTTCTCTAGTGAGAATTTTGCTCTTGTTCTTTCTTGTCTGTGCCTTTACTTTTCACAGAAGACAGGGGAGCATTTCATTATTACTGTTCTTTTGTTTTCTCTTGTTGGCCTCCCTCTTTCCACCTGCAATTAACAAATTTGCCTTTCTTTACTGGCTTCTCTTTCTTTACTTCTACAAGTTGACATGAGGTCATCCAACCTTACCATCAATGTTCGCAGACAGTGGAGGGAAGTAGAAGGTACAGCTAAATGGATAAAAGAAACCCACAAAAATAGACAGGTTTTTACAGTCTTCTGTGAGAACATTAGGACACAAGATGTCTTTGAACTGAGTAATGCTCTATTGATTTAACTTTTAGTCCACTCTATTATTATTACTATTATTACATGTGTTTGGCCTTTAGTACAGAGCCTTGGAACTAATCCAGGCCAATACTTTGGCTAATTTTGTTTTATTTCTAGTGAGGACTTTGTTTCTTAAGGAATAGTCCAGAGAAAGAGCGTCCATGGTACAGTTACGGGTCATAAATTTCTGGTACAGTTTGTGCTGGTAATACATCTAGGAAAGAAAGGTTTGACATCTTGTTTGACTTTCAAATGGAACCATGATTTGAAAAACCTAAGAGTTGCGGTTCCCCCCCCACCCCACACCCCAAGTACTTCTCTTTGCACTGTTACTCAGGAATTACACATAAAAGCCCACCCTGTAAAATACGTTGCAGATACTTTGCAATAAGTGCAGCTTAGCAGCTAGAGATGATAACGTGGGTTAAATAACATTGCTTCTGCAGTGATGGAAACTCTGTCTACGCAGACATACTCAACAAAGGTTACGATGGCTTAGCTCCTGGGCTCAAGTGAACGTGCATTTTAGAACTTCCCAAGAAGGTGAATTCAACCTCCTTCATTGCTCTCTGCTGGAGTCCCAAGAGAATTTCAGTCTGCTTTTTGTCATTTACAGCTGTCACTGCCTAGCTCTTGAACATGAGACTCCCTCATGACTGATGAAAGTTGTCTAGTTAAGAGTGGGTGAAAGACATGGTCTTGCTCTAGAAGGAGATGAGAAGGTTTCTGCAGTCTTTGTCATCTCTACTGCTTGTGATTTCTATACAAAACCAGTGGGAAGTTTTCTGAAGGCAGTCCAGAAGCTGGCAATATGGACAGCTTACAGCCGAACACTTGCTGCAGTGCAACCATGGTGACACCAGAAAGGACTTCAAAAATTTAAAAGGGCAAACAAAGCAGTTGGAAGGAAAAGAACATGAACCATTATTCCATTTTTCTAATCTATCTTTCTTTCAATCATCATTTTCGTGCAGTTTCGCGGCTTGCGTTGCTATCCCTCCGAAGGAATCTGAGACAGAGTAAGCTTTTGAATGGAGTAGAGGTGAGAAACGCAGGCCAAGTTGCCTTTTTTGCCATCAAATACCAGTTACGCTTGAACTACCCTTTGCTTAAGGTGCTTAGCTTACACTAAGAATTGATTAGCACATTTTGATGTGAGCAAATTTTACTGTCATGACTGAGTAAATTTTGCTGTCGTCTGAATAGCAATGTTTGTGTCAAAATAGTATTTTGTATCCTGTATCTGCAGCAGGTAAGCCTTTTGCTGTCAGCAGTGTTGCTTAACCTTTCATGTCATATCCCTCTTCACATCCATCTTCTGCTTAAGGCTTATTAATCTACTTTAGAATTGGCACGTGGAATAAGACTACTTTTCATTTTTGAAAGCTAATGTCATTTGACCTACTTACAGCAAATAATTCATTAATTGCAAGTCCCCAGCTAGCATCTTTTTGGCATATTCTAAACTTCTAAAGAAGTAACAAAAGCACTCTCCAATACTTGACTTTAATATCACAGTGGGAACGCTGGTCTTGTTTCCAATAAACAATCATGGGTATGGTAAAACAAAAGGAGGGGTTAGAGTTTTCTCTGTTAACCTATAGTGAGCTTGGATTTTGCAATATGCATGAAGTTAATTAACACTGTTATATAAAATGGCTAATTTAATCAATAAATTGGAGTCAATGCTGATCAACGACAAGGTGGATAGGCTTCCCTTCGCTTTCAACACAGTGCCAAGTCGGGCTGGTTTGATAGTACCAAGTGGCTGCTGCAATCTGCCATCCAGAAGCGGGGCAAGTGAGTTTTGTTTGCAAGGGAAAGGGGCCGTGGTTTTTGTTTGGGGGCCTGTGGATTGGAGTGGCCGGCTGGCTCCTGAAAATCCACGATACGCAGCATGGCTCCTAGACCCAAGGTGGCACCAGTGCCAAGTCGGGCTGGTTTGATAGTACCAAGTGGCTCCAGCAATCTGCCATCCAGAAGCGGGGCAGGTGAGTTTTGTTTGCCAGGGAAAAGGGCCGAGGTTTGTGTCTGGGAGCCTATAGCCTGGAGTGGCCAGCTGGCTCCTGAAAATCTACGATACGCAGGATGGTTCCCAGACCCAAGGTGGCTCCAGTGCCAAGTTGGGCTGGTTTGATAGTACCAAGTGGCTCCTGCAATCTGCCATCCAGAAGAGGGGCAGCTGAATTTTGTTTGCAAGGGAAAAGGGCTGTTGATTATGTTTGAGGGCCTGGGGCTGGAAGAGGCCGGCTGGCCCCTGAAAATCCACGATACGCAGGACGGTTCCCAGACCCAAGGTGGCACCAGTGCCAAGTCAGGCTGGTTTGACAGTAAGAGGTGGCTCCTGCAATCTGCCATCCAGAAGAGGGGCAGGTGAGTTTTGTTTGCCAGGGAAACGGGCGGAAGTTTGCGTCTGGGGGCCTATGGCTGGGAGTGGCCGGCTGGCTCCTGAAAATCCACGATACGCAGGACGGTTCCCAGACCCAAGGTGGCACCAGTGCCAAACTGGGCTGGTTTGATAGTACCAAGTGGCTCCTGCAATCTGCCATCCAGAAGAGGGGCAGGTGAGTTTTGTTTGCCAGAGAAAAGGGCCGTGGTTTGTGTTTGGGGGCCTGTGGCTGGGAGTGACCGGCTGGCTCCTGAAAATCCACGATACGCAGGATGGTTCCCAGACCCAAGGCGGCACCAGTGCCAAGTCGGGCTGGTTTGATAGTACCAAGTGGCTCCTGCAATCTCCCATGATCACATGAAGAAATACTTTCTGGTGTCTGTACTGGCCCATATGCTCTTTCTTCTCTCCCTCAACTTCTCCATCACCTCTCATCTGTTTCACATGCGCTATCTTCAAGGTCCACAGGCTACTTTTCACAGAATCTTCAGGCCTGATGCAGTAAGATCGATGAATAAAACAGAGCTGGGATCTATTTTCCAGTTTGGATAAAATGCATTCTGCACACAAATCCAAGGAGAAGGTGCTGCCCGATGCCCAGAAAAACTTTCACTACTGCTAGTGTTCTACGTCAACCGCAACTTAGTCTGAAAGAAAAGCTTTTTCTCTGAGAGCATCTGAGAGGTTTGCATGAAGCACTGATATCTGACATATGCAATTTTGAATTGGAGAGGAAAAAGAAAATGTCAAGAAGTTTTTAATTTTAGTGGTTTCAATTTTAATTTCCGTGCACTTTTTCAAAACTTGTCAGCTCAAATGCCCATCTACATCTTTTAGTCATCTGTAAGTCAGTATTCATATAAAATGTGCTTCAAATCAAAAGAATTTCAAATTTGCACTCCAAGTTTCTATGCCTAGATTTATGATTTCCTACACATATTAGATGAAAGGAAGGCCTTTTTTACTGTGGGAGTGCTGGAACACTGGAACAGGTTGCCCAGAGAAGTTGTGGATGTCCCATGCCTGAAAGTATTCAAGGTCAGCTTGGACGGGACTTGGAGCAGCAACAAAGGAGAAGCTTGATGGTAGAGAAACAAAGTTGGACTATAGAAGAAACTCGGATTGAAGTATAGGAGCAAGTTTTCTCTCAGCTCTTGGGGTAAATTCAAAGTTGTACAAAATGACATTTATCTGTGATATTCACTACTGTAACAGAAAGGTTCATGAAAACTGTACAGAAGATAGCAAATTTTAAAAGAGATAAGAATTACAGCATAAAATCCACGGGATGGGTTACAACATGAGACACTCTCTAAGAGAAAATCTCTGTGTTTCAGCACTTCATCATGGTAAGATTTCATGAAGTGCCAAAGAAGGCGGCAAAATATCATTCGGGACATTATTTACTGGAATTCAGCCTGGCCATTAGTAGGAACTGGCTTTGAACACATCATGTAGATACACCACACACACTTTCCCTTCACTGAAAAATGACTGTTTACAACGAATAAGCAATTGACGATCACAATTGATTGAAAGCATCTTAAACATGTCAAGTATTTCATTGTAGATGATCTGTGATCCAAATGCTTCTTCCACCTTAGAGAGGGACAGAACAATTCTTCCATATCATGATGGTTTAAAATTGTATCAACCAATGTTTTCTGCTGAAAAGATATCATCTATTTTTTTCTATTTTTGGAAGAAAATATTCCTAGACATACAACAGGTGAGAACTAAGTAATTTTAAAGAAACAAATGAAATGAAAGTATTCTGTAAATAGAATGAAATGAAAAGCTGTGTTTTAAATAGGAGCTAAATATTAAACAGAATTTTTGTACCAGGCATTTGAATTACTGCACCAGCTCTTTTGCCCATAAAGAGAGCATTTCAGTCTTTTCCTGCCTGCTGCCCCTTTGGAGACAGCTGTGGCCCTAGGATTTGCGTCTGAGGGAGAGCTCCATCCTTGGACCTCCTGATCTTTCCCAAGTGGCCAAATGGGGATGCACCAGCAGCACTGCTGGGAAGGTGCTGGCTCAGTGGCTGTTTTTTGAGACTGTGCCCCCCATATCAGCTTTATGTGTGTGTGTGTGGGGGGGGGGGTGCTCTGGTGGCTGTGGTTACACACTCACTGGCCTTGGCAGAGCACAAGTCGGAACCTTTGAAGGTTCCAGCTGCTGTGAGGCGCAGGAGGCAGAGCTGGTGCTAGGCACAGTGTGGTACTGTGCTGAGGGAAAGGTGAATACAGTTAATAATCCACCCTCAGCTAATCACTGAGGGCTGATGGGAGGCACAGGCTTGGTGGAGTTGCTCAGACACTGCGGCTCCGCCGTGCAAAGCAGCGTGGCTGAGCTGGTTGTTGGTCAGGTAAGGGCTCAAATATATTTCCTGCAACTTGCTCCAGCACAGTTCAGCCTGGAAAAAAGGCATTTTTCCAAGTGTAGGGGAGTCAAGCTCCAATAAATGTCAGCTGAGCCCTGGTGCTTGCTCCCCTGCATGAAGCCTCAGTGAGGCACCAGGGCCTCCTGTCAGCAGGAGGGGAAGGGAGATCAGAGTTGTTGGAAGAATACATGACTGAAGGCTGAGCACAGGGTTGGTGGTGCTTTGCGTGGCTCTTGCATGACATCCAGGCTGGGTGTTGCAGTGTGAGCTAACCTTTTGTTTTGCATCAGGCGTTATGCCAGAGCCAGCCCCAGGCTGCACATTTTCACCCAAATCCATTTTTGTTGTTGCAAGACTGCTATACCTGCCACTGGGTTTCAACCAGTGTTACCAGCAACACAGGTCTGTTGGTGTGAGTGAAACACCCACACAAGCTCTTTACAGCTTCAGCACAAATTGCAATACAGGAAAGAGGCCTTCTCCTCACAGCCCCAACAGATAAGGCTGAGTAAGAATCCCAAGCCAGGACAAACTTCTCTGCCATCCCTAACCCATGCCACACATAGATTGAGGGATAGGAGTTTGCAACAACTGGAAACTGCCCTTGACCCACTGCTTTACCTGGAGAGGATGCAGCTGTTCCAGCCGAGGGTTCCCACATGGGCGCAATGGCTGGTCATGGTTCGGAGACGTTTCTGCTGCTCAACGTCCCATAGCTTATAGGGGCCTGAGTAAATATATGTATTGCAGTAAAAGATCTCTGTATTGTATAAGTGACCCTGCCCTGATTCTAGTTATTGTAAATGGGCTGCAGCTGCAATGTCCTTGATTGGGCAGTAGCCTGTGGAGGTAGCTGGGATAAAAGGGGGTGGGGCATTCAGGGAGGGCTGTAGAGGAGCCCTGGCTGAGAAGGAACAACAGCACTGCTGTGAAGAGCTGCTGTGAGAAAACCACCCAGAAGGTATGAGACCCTAGAAATATTATATACAACAATGTAAATGCAACAATAGCTGGAGAGGCAAAGTAAAAAGTTCTTCAGAAGAAACCAAATCCTGTTTCTATGCCCTAGGAACCTCACTGCACAGGCTCTGGCATTCAGCTTTCTCAGTCAGGGAACAGAGAAAATATGTATCTCATGACCATAGCACAGAAGGTAACGCTGCTTATCAGAAAACGCCCAAATCAAACCCTGCCTTGCACACTGGGCAGTTCCACCCCACACCAGGGAAGACAAGTCAGGTGCATGGCATCCTTCCTCTGCCAGCCAAGGTTTTGTCCCCAGGCCCCACAGTTCTGTCAATCCCTTGAAAACACCTCTAGTTTTACTCCTGCATTCACCTGAATCTCAGCACTACTTGGGCCAACAGCAAGGTAGTCTCCTTCTTTAATCCATGATGCAGAGGAAATGTAAACATCTGGATGCTCCATCTGCAGCAGGGGGATAATCTCCCTAGTAGCGTGATTCCACAGATAAACAGTGTCATCCAGAACCACTGCCAGGAAGTTCTGGGAGCTCCAGTCTATGACATTCAGTTCTACACTTTGAAAGAGCAATGCAGGTCACACCATGCTTGGCTAGAGAGCCCTGCCCTTCACCCGTGCTGCTGCAGCAGGTGTGGGTGCACACGTGCACACACACACGTGCAGGTGAGGGGCAGCCTTCTGAGTGTCACTATGCCCAGCTGCTGGGGCCAGGTACCCTGCTCCAAGGCATCTACACTGTGCCCTAGACCACTGTCCCTGTAAGGCCACACAGGGACACTCCAGAAGTGGTCTGTGCTAGCCTGGGTACACCAAATAATACAGACAGCCCAGTTACCCTGTCCTAGGAACAGCAATCCAGTGCAGAATGTTCTGGATGCCCAGCACTCAACCCTGTAGCCTACTTACAGTAGTCGTTGAATATCTCTGGTGCATCCAAGACCCGTTCTGGCTTTGAGGGAATATATCTGCTCTTCTTCCTGCTCAATCCAGGTGCCATTTTCTGACTGTAGAGCACTTTCAGGTTATTCTGATAGTCTGTGTGCAGGGGAACAGGTTTGTTAACCTGAGTTAGTTTCCTCCCAGCTGAGTGCTGCTCACCCAACTAGGAATCCCTTGGAGTGAAAATAAAGTCCTAAGAGAAACACTCACAAGCCTGCAGTGCACTAAAATCACTGGCAGAATGAACTGCTGAGCAGGGGTGAGCTACAATTTCCTCATTCATGGAAACAAATTTAACAAACACTTGGGTTTTTGAATCCCATTATATTTAGTTGCAGTTTAAGCTAGAAAGTGCACAGCAGAGGCTTTGATGCTCTTACAGACTTCATGAACGTTTGGAACCTGCAGTACCGGTAACTGTCACCGACATCTTTCCATAAAAATCCTTTCTTTAGGATTTTTCCCCCTTCTGAGAAGCTGTGGCCTCAGCAACAAAAGGTAAACAATGGTTATCTGCTGCTGGGGAATGCAACAGGTGGATGCGTGATCAGTCTTGGGTGAATGTTTGGATTTACTGACCACTCACAGCGGAGCTGGGTCTCACCCTCTGCTGAGAAACAGCCCTTTGTTTATTCATTCTTTTCCTATTCTTAGCTTAGCTAGCTTCTGAGAACTTTCCTTCTATTTCTTTTAGTATAGTAATAATGTAATATATATCATAAAATATTAAATCAAGCCTTCTGAACATGAGGTCAAGATTCTCATCTCTCTCTCCACCCTGAAGACCCTTGCAAGCCCTGTGACAGGTGACCAACTGGCAGTCATAGCAACTCTCCTAAATAAATTCACTTTAACTGTTATGCCCTCCCTCGACCTCAGGAACCTTAAGAAAGGAGACTCCAGCCTGTACAGCTCTCAGAAACCAGTTGATTTCTCCTGTGACCACACACAGAGCCTCTGTGTTGCTGTTCCCCTGACCTGATCCCTCCTGCTGATTCAGCTCACACGGAGCCTGTATCATACCTTCTGGAGCATTCTGTGGTTTTCCTCTGAGGTGGAGGATCTTTGCCTCTTCCACATCAAAACCATTCAGATTCACTGCCCAGGCTTTCTGTTGCTCCTACAGAGACAAATCACCCTCAGTGCAATGCATTTAAAACAATTCCCACACTACAATTTAAACAGACATCTAAGTCCCCTTCTCTTAGAATCTGAAGATGTTTGACTGTGCTGCAAGGGTCAGTCACACAGAGGCAGGTCAAAGCAGTTTTCCTCAGACTTTCATACATTGTCCTGCTCACATTTTCAAACAATGGCAAATTCAGTGTCATTGCCAGAGGGAAAAGCCACAGCCACAAAGCGACCAAATGCTTCACAAACAGATTTCAGAACACAGTGTAAAACATTCCAGAAGTGTTCCCGGTGGAGACCTTGTCCTAGAATAGCTACCACCAGCAGTTTCACTTTGCATAGGCTTACAGCTTTGTGTTTTTGTTGCCTGCTACATTTTAAAGCCTCGTTAGTCAAAAGCTAAATTTTGCTACCAGAAGCAGCATAGGCTTCGAGTGCATGGCAGTCTCTACAGCTTCAGTCTCATCCTAGGCTCCTGAAGCCCAGAGCTGCAAGTAGTGATGGCTGGGACTTGTCAGTGCCGTGTGCCCCCTTGATAGAACCTATTGTTCACTGCTCTGCAAAGGGGCAGGAAGGCGTAGCAGTTATTGAAGTAATTGTAACTTAGCAACATGCTCACCTTCTTGGTAGGGGAATCCTCAGCAGGGTCATTCTCTTTGGTTAGGAGGAAATTTGCCATCTCCATCTGCATAGTGCTGCGTTTGGGAATGTAGCGATCCCCCCCAGCCTTTGCTGGGGTGCTTTGAATTTTGGATCCAGATTTACCTGCATTCACATATGAAAATATTGTCTTACAGCTATTTAACAGCCTGTATTAGAGCTTTCACGGGAGCAAACCCAACACTCTTCCACATCACACCCACCAGACAAGTAGGACTCTGAGGTCTCATGCCACCCAGTCCCAACTAACTTATATTTTCCTCCCTGCCACCAAGTTGGTTAGGGACTGTGTGGTGCAACTCCTTGGGTCTAGTGCAACAATTCCAGAGTCCAGAGATAAGGGGAAGATACAAAAACGCTCACAGGATGTAAAGCTGTCAGCTGACAGTCCTGCCCACACTTGTCCTAGCATACAGCTGTGCCAGCAAGGCTCAGCTGGGCGAACAGCAGCTGGCCAGCCCCAGTGCTCAGAGCTCTGCCCCTCATGCTGGCAAGGAGGTGGGTGGCTGTCAGGAGCACAGCCCACCTCCTCCTGCCTGAGCAGCAGCCGGTATGGCAGCGTGGCAGGGAGCCCAGGGCCCCATGGCTACGGACAAGCAGCCTGGGCCAGGCTCCCGCACTCAACCTCTGCCGCCCGTGGCCGGCGCTCACCGGGTGTCTTGGATGGCGTCTTGCTGGGGCTGTGGGAGCGACATGCCGGCTTTATGGGGGACACGCCGACAGGGCTGGGCCCGGGGCCGCTCTCCTTGGCCTTGCGCTGCCATGGCGCAGGCGGCGCGTTCGGGATCAGCGTGTCCAGCTTCAGCAGCCCGTGCAGGTCCGCCTCCAACAGGAACTGCACCGTGGTCCTGCGGGCGGGCAGGGTGAGCCGTGCCCACCGGCCGGGCTGAGCCTACTCCGACTGCCCCGCCGGCCTCCCCACCACTGGACTGTGCAAGCGCTCCAGCTGCTCCTCCCCACTAAGGGACACCCCCACTCTCCCCAACCGCTCCTCGGGACACCCCATCAGCCGATACGCCCTCCCTCCGCTTCTCGGGGGTCCTTGATCAGGCAGCACCCCTTCCAGCCGCTCTTTGGGGCTTCTTCCGATAAGCAACATTCTCCCTTCCCCTGCCTTTCAAGGGCAATCTCGTCCCTGCTCTTTCTCCTCCCCACCGTGCTTTGCCTCTGCCCAGTGCCCCTGGGGCTGCTCTTGGCCAGGCAGCCTCAGTGGGAGCCAGCACTGGCTGCAGGCCCAGCAGGGCCCCGGGACAAGGCCCAGCATTTAGGAGGCCAATGAAAGCTCTGGGCAGCAGCAGAACCCTCAGCAGAGTTCTTTGGACAATCAAGGACTGGCCACCCCTACACTGCAACCTCACTGGGAATGTTTTCTGTCTGACGTAGACTTTCAAAAGAAGCTGTTTGAGGGAAAGGTGAACTAAACACTCACCCTTTTCTCTTCCAGCAAGTCCAACTTCGGACAGAGCATAAGATGAAGATCAGCTCCAAGACAAGCAGGCCTGCCAGTAACCCTAGCCAGAAGCCTGTTCCCTGACAGAAACCCCTTCCAAGGCCCTTCTGGGAATCAGGAACATGTGCTGTGGTTCCAGCTGCACCTGTGGGAGCGATGGGGATCGTCAGCCCGTGCTGTGCTGCACTGCTGAGCTGGCAGCACGGTGGATGCGGGCAGGACATTCTCCGTTTCCCCCAGAGCTGGGGCCTGCAGGCACCTTGCCACCCCGTGGCACAGGCTGTGCCACCCAACAAAGCCCAGCAGGCCGAGAGGAGAGCCCGGGGGCAGCGCAGCTTTTTGGGCAGTCGCTGCTTGGAGGGACACGGGCCACAGCCATCCCTGAGCAGCCCCTGCCAGCCCTGGCCCTCCCTGCCCCGTGACAGCTCCCCCCGCCCCAGGGCACAGAGTCAGGCCCTGTCAGGACCCAGTGCAGCCCCTGCCCAAACGGGAGCCAAGGCTGGCTCTGGCCCTGGGCTCGCGGCAGGGCTCCCGCTCGGGGCTGCTCCTGTGCCTTGGGCCTCTGGGCACTCAGGGCCAGCTCCAGAGCAGCTGCAGTGGGAGGGACGTTGGTGCACGAGTCCCCTTTCCCCGGGCTGTGAACGAGCTCCAAAGGCACCTCCAGCTTTGCCGGGCTGTGCAAGGGAGGCCCTGGTAGAAGAAGAAGAGCTGCAGCCACACAGCTCTGCCAATGGCTGAGCCCTGCTGAGCCTGGCACAGCAATTACCTTCTGTGCCTGTGCCCATGCCTGTGTTTGGCTCGGACTTCCTTCCTGCAGCAGGGGCTGCCAATCGGCCTCTGCTTTGTTGGGGAAACACCTCCTTCTGTCCTAACTTTTGGCCCATCACTTGAGAAACAAAAAGTACACCTTAAAAGATGGAGAAATTCTCCATTTCTTTAATGGCATGTTCAGAACGTCATGCTTATGCAAAATCGGATAAAATCAACAAATCATCTGGGCTTTTTCAGCTGGGCCATGGCCCACCGTCCTTCAAACACTAGCCAGTGCTGAGCAGAAGTTGTGAGTGGATCGTGCAGGGTGAGGGCACACACATGCATGGCTCTGTCCTGGCACCTGCAGCGATGCCCCCCTGGCCGAGCTTTGGGCTCTGAGCTGGCAGGTCTCCCAGGGGAAAGGCCTTGGCCTACCCTCACCATCTCCCAGAGGCTCAATCCTGAACATGGGCTGGGAAGCCAGATCACCTTGAGCAACAGGCTCAGCTGCAAAGAAAGGCAGGACACAACAGCTCCAATGGCACTGCTGAAGATTCTCCTTCAGGCCCGAGTGGCAGTGAGGGCACCTGGGTGATTGGTGCCCTCCAAGGCACTCCCTTGGCTCTGCCTTCCACTCAGGAGCAGGGCCAGGGGGACCTCGTGCCTGCAGTGGCCCCACACTGGGATGGAAGGAGCCCCTTGCGGGGCAGTCGGGGCAGAAAGGACTCCCTGGAGCAGCCAGCAGCTTGAAACCCAGCCCCAGGCAGGGCCAGGGCTTAGCAGTGGCAGCAGAAGCAGCTCGGGCTCCCTGGGGGCTGCAAAGGAGCTGAGAAAGGCTCAGCCCCCAGGCACAGCCCTGGGCCCAGCCCCTTCCCTCTCTGCTCTTCTCTGTGGCTGCACAGAGCACACAGAAGGACACAGTGGCATTGCACACGGGAGGAGGATGGACAGCTAAATGCCCCTTCCTCCCACTGACAGTGATCCTGTGGGATCCCTCAGGGCTCCAGAAGGGAGCAGGGTAAGGTTTCCAGAACTGATCTACCTTCAGTGAAATTTAAGGGAACTGGCTCATGGTAAGCTCTTGGCATACTGACACAGATTATTCTGTCAGGAAAGGTACATTCAGAACATGCCTCCAACATCTGACAAGGTCTTCAAAGCACCATTCACCAGCATTTCCAAGTAATCCAAGTCATGATCCCAGTCGAGGAGGGATCACAGATGCTACAGAACCATTTCCATGGTGTGTTGGGATCCCCTTCTCCCTTGGGGAATTGGGGACTGCAAGGGGGTGGGGTAAGGCTGTGGGAGCCTGTGGCTCCTGGTCACTCTCCACGCTCTTTGCAGGTCCTGTGCAACATGCCTGGAGGGGCAGCTGGAGCAGCCCAGGGCCCTGGGGCTCTCTCCCTGCCACACAGGAAACCCTCACTAAATGCTTGGGGAAATCTGCAGTGCCACAGCTGTCACTCCCAACCTCCGTCCCTCCCTCCTGCTTGCCCACCTGCCCATGGAACAGCTCCCACAGCCCACGGGCACATAGCCAGGCCCTCTCAGGACACACTGGAGCCTTGCTCTTCCCCTCTGCCCTTTCCCCACCACGGGCACCCTGTGCAGCCGCTCCCAGGTTTCGGGACATGTCTCCCACGGAGGGAGCCCAGCAGGACAGCTCAGTACCCGAGTGCCCTGAGCCTGCTCGGGACAATTCCTCTGGGCTGTGCCCATCTTATCCGGGCTGTGCCCGCAGTGCCAAGCAGCAGAGAGGGCAGCTCAAGCCTCAGCAGGGCTCAGGCCCAGAAGCACAGCAACTACCTCCTGTGGCTGTGTCTGGCATCGCCTCCCTTCCTGCAGGAAATGCCACCTTCAATAGAGCCCCTCTGTCCATCCCTTGAGAAAGGAAGAGGCACAGCTGGATCAGATGGAATCATTGCACATCCAGGAGGTGGCCTGTTCAGGAGGCAATACTTGTCCAAAACATGGCTAAGGATCAGGAAAATTGATCTTGGAAGGGCATTAAACCAAGAAACAAGTACTTCAAAACCCCTGGAGGTGGCTGCCATGGTGAGTTCCCTGAGGTGTCAAAGGCCAAGCCACACCCATGGCTGCTTTCCCTGAGGTGTCACAGCTGCAGCCCCAGCCCCATGGCCGGGTTTCCTGAGGGCTGGCAGTCCCAGTCTCGCTCCATGGCCGGTTTCCTGAGGTGTCACAGCCCCAGTCCCACTCCATGGCCGGTTTCCCTGAGGGCTGACAGCCCCAGTCCCACTCCATGGCCAGTTTCCCTGAGGGCTGACAGCCCCAGTCCCGCTCCATGGCCAGTTTCCCTGAGGTGTCACAGTCCCAGTCCCGCTCCATGGCCGGTTTCCCTGAGGTGTCACAGTCCCAGTCCCGCTCCATGGCCGCTTTCCCTGAGGTGTCACAGTCCCAGCCCCGCTCCATTGCCAGTTTCCCTGAGGTGTCTCAGCCCCAGCCTCGCTCCATGGCCGGTTTCCCTGAGGTGTCACAGTCCCAGCCCCACTCCATGGCCGCTTTCCCTGAGGTGTCTCAGCCCCAGCCTCGCTCCATGGCCGCTTTCCCTGAGGTGTCTCAGCCCCAGCCTCGCTCCATGGCCGGTTTCCTGAGGTGTCACAGCCCCAGTCCCACTCCATGGCTGGTTTCCCTGAGGTGTCACAGTCCCAGCCCCACTCCATGGCCAGTTTCCCTGAGGTGTCACAGTCCCAGTTCCGCTCCATGGCCGGTTTCCTGAGGTGTCACAGCCCCAGTCCCGCTCCATGGCCGCTTTCCCTGAGGTGTCTCAGCCCCAGCCCCGCTCCATTGCCAATTTCCCTGAGGGCTGACAGCCCCAGTCCCGCTCCATTGCCAGTTTCCCTGAGGTGTCAGAGCCCCAGCCTCGCTCCATGGCCGGGTTTCCTGGTCGCTTTGAGGTGCTGTTCCTCTCTCTCTGTGGAGAAAGTAGAGGCCAAGGAGCTTGCAGAGCAAGCCCAGAGCCACGAGGGCTCTACTGCCTGCTCAGCCCTGAGTGAGCTCTGCTCCTTCATGCCTTCTCCTCCCGTTGTCAGGTCGCACTGACACTCGGCCTGAGCCCAGTGTTCCCTTTTGGGGCCAAGGGAAATCTCTGCTCCTGCCTCTGGCACAGGGTGCTCTGCCAGCAGGTCAGGGAAGGAGACAGCCCTGGAGAGAGGCATGAGCAGTGGAGGAAAGCCAACATCACTGCAGTCTTGCAAAAGGGCACCAAGAAAGAGCCAGGAAACTGCAGGGCCATCAGCCTCAGCTCCATCCCCAGAAAGGTGACAGAACAGCTCCTCTTGGATGCCATCTCTAAGCCTGTGGAATAACAGGAATGGAAACCATGCTTGACCAATCCCATAGCCACCTGTGCTGCAGTGACTGGCTGGGCTTGTGAGGGGAGAGCAGTGGTTGTTGCCAGCTGGGACTTCAGCAAGGCTTTGTCCCTGCCTCCCATAACAGGCCCCTGAGGCAGCTCAGGGACAGTGGGGCAGAGAAGTGGACAGGGGAGCTCCAAACTCAGGTAGCTGTGAGCTCAGGGCGCCGTGCTGGGCCCAGCCTTGTTTGCCTTATTCCCCAGTGACCTGGCAGAAGGGACAGAGTGTTCCCTCAGTGTTTGCTGATGGGACAGAATTGGGAGCAGGCCCTGAGGCACCACAAGGCTCTGCTGCCCTTCAGTGAGACCTGGAGAGGCTCGAGAGTTGGGCAGAGAGGAACCTAATGAAGTTGCACTGGGAAAAGCCTCTAGAAGAGCTTCAGGCTTTGTAATCACCAGGCAACAGAAGTGTTTTAGTATAGTGGAGTCTATAACGTTGTCTTGTAATGTCCAGTCAGGGAAACCACTGCGTCTCTGTATGTCATAGGACCAGTCACTTGTATGTATGTCAAGAAAGTCTTTGGGAGAAACATGAATGAATTCAGAAACTTCCCCTGATATTATTTTGGATTTTCACGATTTTCTGGAATGCTGGGTGAAGTGTAAGGATGCCAAAAGGAAAGCGAAAGCAAACCAATAAATCTTTAAAAACTCAGAAGCCTCTCCTGTCTGTTCCTTGAAGAAGTTGCCAAACAATGTCACTTTTGCAATCCTTTGAAAGATCTTATAGGAAAAAGCATTGGCCAAAAGTGCTGCCCTGTGTTTCTGAACAGCAACATGCATTTTGTGTTGATGCAAGGTTTGTACCAGGGTTTGGGGTTTTTGTGTGTGCTTTGAATGTGAGTCTTTGCAGGACTATTAATAATTAGACCATGTACTGAAGAGAACATGTTACTGTGTTGTGCTGTTCAGTGCTGAAGAGGGTTGAGACAGAGCAGGTAGCTCTGTGTATGTGTGTAATTTGCATGAGCAGCACGGGAGCAGTGCCCAGGGCCTGGAGAAGCAAACGGGTTCCCGGTGCTGAGGACAAGGTGTCCAGAGCTCGGGATTGTCCGGCCAAGCTCTTCTGGCTCCTTGTGCTTCGAGACCTAGCCGGGAGCCCTGCAGAGCCCCGGGTGCAGCTTCCTAACTTCCCCCCTCTTCCTCTGCCTCCTCCCTGCCTCCAGGGTAAAGGCGCTCCCTGGCATTGCACTGGCTGTGCCTCCCTCCTAGACCAGTGAAGGGATCGTTTCCCAGCCAAGGTGGCTCTCCCATGGAGACAGGAAAATGGGCAAACTCCTGCTGCCCCAGCATCAGGCAGGTGCAGTGTGTCCTTGCCTGTCAGTCCCTGCCCTGCTTCCCAGAGATGCCACTGATTGTTCCAGAAGTCATGGATCTGCATTTCCAGGAGCATGTTTGCAAAGACACGAAAGAGAAAAATTGACAAGAATTGTTTGTGCTTCTCTTCCTAATTTTTTCCAATGTATTTTCTAGTAGGAAAGCATGGACCAAACTGGCAAAGTTCCTATAATGTAGGAAAAGCATCCTCCTGTATTTGACTTGAGTTGAGGACAGTTGCAAGCTCTCCTGTCAAATGTACACAGAAAATTCTCAGTGAATTTTCTGTCTTTCTGCTGAGTCAGTATAAAAGATGACGCTTCTCAGAAGCTTAATACTAATTTTTCCATTTATATGGAAAGTCAAAGTTGTTAGTTCATATGATGGCAGGATAACGGAGGCAGCTGTGGTGGTGTCCAGGTTTATCTCCTGTACCCAATGGTGATCAGCAGCAGCATCAAATCAGGTTCATCTTAGTTTTCTGCAGGCAGGTCTTGATGAAAACATCAGTTCACCTAGAGCAGGGTTTGAATCCCTGTAGTGCAGCTGACTCCGCACGGGCTCTCTGGGCCACCGCCTGCCAGGGGCAGGAGCAGAAATTTCCCTTGGCCGGGGCCGGAGCCCCAGTGTGGCAGTGCCTGAACAGCACCTCCGTGCCTACAGTGCCACCCTGGATGGCTGCCCCAGGGCCTGGCATTTGACCCTGCACTTGCTGCAGGAGTCCCGGCCGTGCTTCCACCCTGAGCAAACGCTCGGACCATTTTAGAAGCTCGGTGCCCAAGGGGGCCGCCACAAGTGGTTGCCAGGGACCTGGGGCCATGGCTGCCCCGATTTTGGGTACACGGTGCTGATGTCAGAGTGGCCATTGTGACCTGTGCCACCAAGGCCACAAAAGGGAACGCGGGGCTCAAGCCGAGTGTCAGTGCGACCTGACAACGGGAGGAGAAGGTAGGGCGGGGATGTGGCTGCCCAGGGACCAGAGGGGCCCCACACCTCGGGGCTCTGGGCCTGTGCTGCAGGCTCACCTGCCTCTCCCTTCCCAAAATCACAGAATCAGCAGAGGAACAGCCAGAGGACACTGCAGTGTTACTCAAGGCGACGACGGGAGGAGAAACAGACAGGAGCAGGGCTCACGCAGGGCTGAGCAGGGAGTAGAGCCTCGTGGCTCTGGGCCTGTTCTGCAAACTCCCCCCCCCCTTCTTTCTCCCATAGACAGAGAGGAACAGCACCTCGAAGTGACCACGTCCCTCGAGGAGATAGACTCAGCGTAGACAGCCGCCATGTCTGACAGAAAGCAGGAGGGTCCTGGTGCCAGGGAGCCAGGTGAAGGCAAAGCAGCTCTCTGATAGCTTGGCCTAGGGGCTCTTGTGGTGGCAGGCAGCGTGGGGATCAGAACAGAGGCAGGGGGAGGCAGGAGCTGCTCGGCCATGCCAGGGCTGGGAGCCTCCTTCCTGCCCAAGTGGGGCCCAGCTGGGCCAGGGGGCAGCTCCTGGGACAGCCGTGCCCGCAATGGCCCCTGCTCTGCAAGGCCTCCAGCGCTGCCCATCAGCCAGGCAGGGACAGAGCAGCCTTGGGGCCGATGCTGCTGCAGGCTCAGAGCCCCGCACAGCTGCTCATGCCCGGTGCCATTGGCTCTGTCCCCTGCAGCCTGCATGCTGTGTCGCCGTGCCGAGGCTGACCCGGACATGTGCGGTGACAAACTGCAGAAGGGTGGGCTCTGTGCCCACGTGTTCTGCATGGTGAGTGGCTCCGGGCGCTCCCTCCACCTTTGCAATGGGCAGCTCCTCCCGCCCCCTCCTCATCAGCTTCTCCCCTTGGCTGCAGTTCTTCGCCACTCTACTATTTCGGCAAGAGACGGACCGCGGGGGACTCATGGACTTTCTCCCTCGAGATCTCCTAATTGCAGTGCGGCGGGCGGCACAGAAGGTGAGAGCCTGACAAGAGCAGGGAGATTTGTGCCTGGCGAGGTTTGCCAGAGCTTAGCCCAGACTGCAGGAAAGAAAGGCCGGCCCAACAGTCGGGACAAAGTCTGGCTCCCAGCAGCTCTGGCACAGAGGCCCTTGCACAGCAGCCTCCCTCCTCCAGCTGGCGGCTCTGTGGGCTGGGAGCCGGCAGCGGCCACGTCCTGCGCCCTGCCCTTAGCCCTGGGGCTGCCTGGGGAGGCCTCGAGGCTGCTGCTGCTGCTGCTGCTGCTGATGCAGCTGCTTGGCTCTTTCCAGCGCTGCTGCGTCTGCGGCCAGAGCGGGGCAACCATCATGTGCTGCAGGGAGAACTGTGACAGATGGTTCCACTTGCCCTGTACCAAGGAGGGCGGCTGTGTCAATCTATACGTTACTCCGTTCAGGTACCTCATCTCTCTTTATGGCCACCCCTGGGGAATGATCCAGCATTTCTCACTTTCCCCATCCCTTTGCCCCCAGCTCTTTCTGCCCTGAGCACCGTCCAGAGCAGGAGGTGGATGTGACTCCTGAGCCGGACACCGTTTGCCTCATCTGCATGGAACCTGTGGAGGACAGAAAGACCTTCACAACATTGGTGTGCCCAGCGTGCAAAAAGGCCTGGTTCCACAGGGACTGCATCCAGGTAGGAGCCCTCCCCTGAGCCCTGGGGCACAGCAGGTGCTCAGCAGCAGCAGCAGCAGCAGCAGGGCCTCGCTCACCCTGCCTGTGTTTGCCCTGCAGGGACAGGCCTTGCGCGCTGGTGCTTTCTATTTCCAGTGCCCCCTGTGCAGAGACAGTGGGGAATTCCCTGTTGAAATGTTCATCTTGGGGATCCGAGTCCCCTTCAGGTTGGTGTCCTTCTGCCTGGCCCACCAGCCAGGAGGGTGCAAGTGCTGTGCTGTGCCAGGCCCTGCCCCAGGAGCCCTGGCCCTGCCCTGTCCTGTGAGTCTGGGCTTCAGCTTCACCCCCAACTTGGAAAAGTGCTGGAGAAAGAGCTGGGACACCCTGGACCTCCGTGAGGGAGAGCAGCAGAAATTCATCATCTCTTCCTTTCTCCATCAGACAGCCAACGTGGGAGGACAACGATGCCTTCGCAGATCTAGGAGTGAGGCACGGCCAATGCAATGCCAGGGAGTGCCTTTACCCTGGGGGCAGGGAGGAGGCAGAGGAACAGGGGTAAGTTGGGAAGCTGCACCTGGGGCTCTGCAGGGAACCTGTGTCTCGACAAGGGCTCAAAGCAGGAAGAAGCAGAAGCGCTTGGCTAGACAACCACGTGCTGGTACACTTTTTGTTCTCAGTGCTATGAGCTTGTTTGCCTCCCCAGGCCCTGGCAATTGCTCCTGTGCTCCTCCTGTGCTGCTGAGGGCACCCACAGGCGCTGCTCTGGCCTGAGGAACAGCACACAGAGATGGGAGTGTGACAGCTGTGCTGGGCTCGGAACATGTATGAGTCAAAGTCCCCGGTGTCCCTGGGCTGGGGGCAGTGCCCAGGCCAGGCTTGGCAGAGCGCAGCATCCACTGCTGGAGGGCTGGGGGCACTGCTCTGGCCTGGCTTGGCCGGGGCCTGGGTGATCTTTGACATTCCTGCTTGCCCTTACAGCCTCCAGGGATGAGACAGAGCTCAATGGCCCCAGGCCGGCCAGACAGTCAGGACTACAATCTGCTCGTGGCTGGTCAGAATCTGAGGCCATCAGCCCCAGCTCCCACAGCCCTGTGCCATTGGTGCTGGTTTCCCCACCTCCATCTCCAGAGATGGGCAGCCACAGCAGGCCCCAACACGGAGCATGGCAGCAGGCGCTGCCATCTTCCTCACTGGACACCAGCAGCATCAGCAGATCAAGGGCAACACGCAGCACGTCCCCTGACCCTGAGGACAGGGTCCATTCCAGACATGCTGGGCCCAGCCGCAGGCGAAGCTCCTCTCGCCGGCAAAGTCGCGCCCAGAGTCCACCTGTCCGGTCCAGGAGTCACCGTGACAGGAACAGTAGGACAGGGCCAAGGGCTGAGAGGCCCAAGCAAAGGGAGACACCATCACGGACATCCCCCAGACGCAGGTGCTCCCGCCAGCAAGGTCGTGCCCAGAGTCCACCTGTCCGCTCCAGGAGTTGCCATGACAGGAACAGAGGGACAGGGCCAAGGGCTGAGAGGCCCAGGCGAAGGGAGACATGGTCAGGGCCATCCCCCAGACGCAGGCGCTCCCGCCAGCAAGGCTGGGCCCGGAGTCCACCTGTCCGCTCCAGGAGCTGCTGTGACAGGAGCAGTGGGACAGGGACAAGGGCTGAGAGGCCCAGGCGAAGGGAGACATGGTCAGGGCCATCCCCCAGACGCAGGCGCTCAAGCCAGCAAGGCTGGGCCCGGAGTCCACCTGTCCGCTCCAGGAGCTGCTGTGACAGGAGCAGTGGGACAGGGACAAGGGCTGAGAGGCCCAGGCGAAGGGAGACATGGTCCGGGCCATCCCCCAGACGCAGCCGCTCCCGCCAGCAAGGCTGGGCCCAGAGTCCACCTGTCCGCTCCAGGAGTCGCCGCGGCAGCAGCAGTGGCACAGGGACAAGGGCTGAGAGGCCCAGGCGAAGGGAGACATGGTCAGGGCCATTCCCCAGACGCAGCCGCTCCCGCCAGCAGCGCCGGGCCTCGACTCAAACTGTGCGGTCCAGGAGTCAGCAGGACAGGAGCCGGAGGACAGCAGCGAGTGCTGAGAGGCCCAGGCGTAGGGGGACATGGTCGGGGACATCCCGCAGGAGCAGCCGCTCCCACCAGCGACGTCGGACCTCAACTGGGACCTCCAACAGCAGCACGTAGTGCCGTCATCTTTTCTTTCTAGGCCGTGTGTTCCTTGCCAGAAGTGAAGGTGAGAACGGTCAGTGCAGGGACCCTGAGATGTGCAGCTCTGTGGGCAAACCCTATTAGCTCTTGATGTTTCTACTGGCAGGAAGAAGTCTGGGCTAAATACCTTGATTTCTGTGTAACTGTGTATTCAGTGAAAAGTCACTTAAGGATGTGGCTAATTAAAAAGGACTCTTGTTCCGGCCTTTAGACTTCAACCTCAGATGTTTCCCCACTGCTTACCCTTGATAATGAAGCACTCCTTAATGGGCTTGGATATGCTTAGGGAGACATTCAGAGCAAGGTGGCTCTTAGGGAAGCTGTGTCCGAAAAGGACGTGTGCTGTGTTGCTATCCTTGAACAATCTCATTTCAGTAAAGCCAAAAAAAGAAGAAAGAGATGAGACACTGCCTCACTGTCTGAAGACAACTCCTACACCATTGCTGCGGATTTGAAAGAGGCCTTTCAAAGAACAAACCAGAATAGACGGTATTTCCTCCGTCTATTCTGGTTTATTCTTTGAAAGACCTTCAAAGAGCAAACCAGACTGAGGAAATACCCTGGGACAAAGAGGATGCACAGGACTCTGCCCCAGATGACCATTTGGGACCTTTGCCTGAGGATGATGCAGCTCAGGAGACGAGTTACTTCAAGTTTTCTTTCTTTGGAGGCACAGAGGAGTTGGGCATCAAAGAAGGTAACAGCAGAACCCTTCTAACAGTGCCATTGCTAAGGAAGAGCTTCTGGCAGGCACTGTAGGGCAATATGGTGTAAAAAAGGTCAGGATGCAGGGGATTTTCAGCAACAGAAGTCAGTAATTAGGCAGAAGCATTTTGATCTTCATTTCTGCTTGCTAGGGTTGTGGTAGATTATTGAGAGGTGCCTCATGCTTGCATCTCAGGAATTCTGAAAGGCATGCTTTGAGAAGGCATTGGGGGTTTTTGCTGAGTGGTGAAAAAGCTTGTTCTCATGCCCTGAATTCCTCAAACAGGGAAAAAGGTGACACACCAGTCATATCAAGTTTCATAGGAACTCACAAGGCTTTTAAGGAAATGTGCGTTAATGTAGAGGGAGGAGCAAAGTCCGAGAGCTGGCCCCAAGATCCATGATCATTCTGTTTGTTACTGAATTCTACTCTTGGACCTTTAGAAAAAGGAAATGGAATGACACATGATCATTGGGGTGTCCTAACCTTAGATAAAACGAGGCCGTCTGAAATGAAGATGAAACAACATTAACTCAAGTCCCAGTCATGTAGGAGAGAAAAGAAACCCCGTGAAGTTACCCAAAATATTAAAAAACCCAACGCAACAGCACAAAGCAATGAGCCCCCCAGACTTGTGCTGAACTGAAAAGGTATTCAGTGTCTTCTGAATGCAATGAGAAATGTTTAAGAATACATAAGGGATCCCTGGAACAAAGTGGAAAATACAAAGTGGAGCAGAAATGTAGCTTAGAAAATCTGGCAGGGTCAGATTCTGTCCTTCCTAAATCTCTCTTCTCCACTGTAAGTATTTCACGTGAAAGGAGGAATTCTTCCTGATGATTAGAGGAATAATCTGGTTTTGGCTTTTTTTCTCTATTGGTGCTGTCATTGCAGAGCCTCACGCGCTTGGGACAATAAAGCCAGTAAAAGCCACATGGCAAGAGGATCCACGTTTCCAGGACAGCAGTTCTGAGGGTGACGATGAGCCTGAGATGTCAGAAATTGAACAGGACCAAGAAATGCAAGTTCCATTTCTCTTTGTTGTCTACTTGGCTGTAGTAGTTGGATGCTGTGGGAATATTAATAGCAGCACTCAGGGAATGGGAAACTGACATTGCACACCTCTGAGCAATGAAAGTCATCTTAGAAAACCATTTGTGCTGCACAGAGTCAAAACTCCCAGCAACCCATTGGATGTGAATGGGAATATGGAAAGAAAGAGCAGAGCACAGGAAATTAACTGGGTCATTTTGGTTTGACCAACTCCAAACTGAGTTTGGCCAAAAGCCAAAGACACAGTCAGTTTTCTCTTTAAAAGAGGATTTGGAAAATAAAAAGATTTATTTGGTTCCTAGGGAATAAAGCTTTTCAATGTATGGCATTTCTCTGAAGCACTACAGGATTAACTTGTGTTCATGAAATTTGATAGTACAATTTAGGATGCTCAAATCCCTTTGTCCTTTTCTAGGTTTCTTTCTTTACCATGCACAGGAAGTGCTAGAGTTTTTTTTTTGTTCTCCAAAGATGATGAACGCCTAAGAGGTATGATAGAATTTCTTTACGCTCTTTTATATTTTTTTTTCCTTTTAAACCCTTCCTGTAATTCAGTGAGGAGGAAAAAATGCTGCCTAGTTATCAAAGTTTTCTAGTCAAAATTTGCCACCCTCACTTGTGATCCAAGTTGTGGTAGAATCCCGTGAGAAAGTCCTGGCAAAATAAAGGTCAACCAGATTTTCTGGCTTTCTTTTCTTTCAGACAATTACCGAATAGGAATCTGGACTTTTAGAGTTTACCAAAAACTTAGTCACTTGACAGCTTATGTAGACATTTCGGATCCTTTCGGGTATTTAAATCATCTTTATCTTTTTCCTCTCTTTCTGGTGTTACTATTAGAAATGAGGAGTGTTCTTGTCAGTCACATATTTCCCTGTGGTTCTTTGTTCTAATGAAGCTGGGGTTTCGCTTCTGAATCCATTGAATTTTGTATTTAGAAACAAAGAAAACAACATCCAAAGGAAACATGCACAGTCCCCAAAACCTGCACAGGCCACCAAAACAATTGCTGGCTAGATTTTGTAGAATAGAGTCTTAAGCTTAAAGGATGTGCCTTCCATGAGACTGATTCCATAACTCTGCTGAAATGCACTGCTGTGTTCACACAGTTACCAGCCTGCAATCTTCCAGGCAGCCTGATTTACAGGGTGTGTTGAAATGGAGAGCTCAGGCCTCAGCAGGCCTCAGTTCTGGGGGAAGATGTGGGGTGCTGGTGCTGAGCTTCTAATGCAACAGCTGCAATTTCACTGCAATTCAGATTGCAGCATGTTGAGGAAAAGTGCTGCTGCCTTTGATTGTTCTTAGCACACCAGGCTGCAGTAGGGAACATTTCTGCTGGAGCCAAGGCGTGGTGGGGGCAGGAGAACAGGAAGGATGTGAAGAATTGATTTCTGATTTTAGTGCTGTGGTGGTGAAGATTGTTAGAAGTAGCAGCACAATCACAAGTGTTTAAGGCTATTAATTGGATGTTTCTTTTGTGCAGAGGGTCCAAGTTATTTTGTAGATTAGTAGAAGTCAGTGAAGAAAAAGAGGGTTAGGAAGACAGACGTAGATTATTGCTTGAGGTGAGTATGGAACATCTGTTCCCTGGTAAGTCTAGGTGAAAACTGAGCATGGGGAGGGATTGCAGGTATGAATGTGCATGTAAAATTAAGTCAGGACCTCGAGAAGAGCTTTAAATTTGTGATGAACAGGGAAGAGAAGTTTTTTAGTGTAGCGGTGTGTATAACATCCTGTTGTGTGGTCCAGTCAGGTAAACCACTACATCTTTGTGTGTTACAGGAGCAGCTACTTAAGTGTATGTAAGGATAGTGAATGTAGAGACTTCTCCTCATAGTGGATTCAAGAACTTCTCTTTAGAATTTGTTAGATTTTCATTATTTTCTGGAACGCCAAAGGAAGCATTAGGATACCCTATAGGAAGTGCAAGCAAACCAATAAAGTTTTTACTGATTAGAAGCGAATCACGTTTGTTCCTTGAAGGAGTTGCCAAACAAGGTTACTTTCAAAATGCTTTCAAAGGTCTAACAGGGATCAATATCAGCAAACCCTGTTAGGTCGTGTTTGGGAGCTGGGGCTGAAGCTCTCATGCCCTGGGGAGCCATGGGAAGGCTCCAGGCCTGAGTGTGCAGCCAGGCCGGGGCCATTGAGCTGCAGCCCATCCCTGGTGGATGCAAGGGCAAGCAGGAATGCCAAGGGACCCCAGGGCCGGGCCAGGCCAGGCCAGAGCAGTGCCCACAGCCCTCCAGGAGCGGACGGGCTCTGCCAAGCCCAGCCTGGGCACTGCCCCCAGCCCAGGGACAGGCGGGTGCTTTGCCCAAGGGCTGGGCCCAGAGCAGCAGAGCTGTCACAGCCCCAGCTGGTTCTGGTCTGCGTGCGGCCCAAGCAGGGCCCGTGGGTGCCCTGGGCAGTGCAGGAGCAGCACAGGAACAGTTGCCAGGGCCAGGGGAGGCACAGGGCTCAGCCTCTGCACGGTGACACAGCATGCAGGCTGCAGGGGACAGAGCCAATGGCACCGGGCATGAGCAGCTGTGCGGGGCTCTGAGCCTGCAGCAGCATCGGCCCCAAGGCTGCTCTGTCCCTGCCTGGCTGATGGGCAGCGCTGGAGGCCTTGCAGAGCAGGGGCCATTGCGGGCACGGCTGTCCCAGGAGCTGCCCCCTGGCCCAGCTGGGCCCCACTTGGGCAGGAAGGAGGCTCCCAGCCCTGGCATGGCCGAGCAGCTCCTGCCTCCCCCTGCCTCTGTTCTGATCCCCACGCTGCCTGCTGCCACAAGAGCCCCTGGGCCAGGCTGTCACAGGGCTGCTTTGCCCTCACTTGGCTCCCTGGCACCAGCGCCGTCCTGCTTGCTGCCAGACATCGCAACTGTAAGCAGATAGTCCCTTTCCAGGAATGACGCAGTCACCTCCAGGTGCTGATCCTCTCTTTCTGTGGGATAAACAAGAGCTTGGGGCGCTGCCATGGCAGGGCTTCCCTCAGCTGTCGGCACTTCCAGCCCGGCTCTGCCAGGGGCTCTGGCAGTGCCACGGCGCACGGCAGCTCTGGCATGGCAGCTCTGCACTGCAGCCTCCGCCAGCAGCCAGATCTGCGGGCTGGGACTCCGCAGCGGCCGCACGCTTCTCCCAGAGCCCGAGCAGCGGCGGCTCGCTCCCAACACCGAGCCGGGAAGGCGCCGAGGTACAGCGCGGGCTCGGCTCTAGGCACGAACCGCCCCGCCCCTCACACCCGCCCGCCCTTTCCCGCCCTCTGGCCCCGCCGCGCGGCGCCCGCGCTGTCGAGGCGACTCTTGCCCACAAGGAGGCGCCCTGAGCCCTGCAATGGCGCCGCGAACCTTCTGGCGCTCTGGAAGGCGCGGGCCTGGACCTGGTGCAAGCTGGGCCCTACGTCCCATTTCCTGAAGAAAACCTATCCTGTCATGCCTGGGCTGTCCACGCTTCCAAGCCTGATCAACAGGAAGAGACATTTAACCTGTGACACACATAGCAGCCTACAAGCTCGAAGTGATGGCCAGGTATTAGAAAAGCAAAGTAGTTGTTGCTAGAATTGTCTTTAAGACTCAGGGCTGGGCCCGTTTCACTGATCTCAGACCCAGAGGGAGGTTGACAAAGCTTGGGAAGAAGGATGCCCATTGATAGTGGACACAAAGGATGCAGAATTTAGGGGCCATAAGGACATCTGCTAGAACTGCCAAGTTAAGGAAAACAGTCCTAAAGTTGTCTCAGCAAATATGCTGAGCTGAGCACCAGCTGGGTAAAAAAGAGTGTGATGTTTGCAGGCAATGGGACTTTGGCACCCAAATTATCCTGGGCCTGGCCATGGGATGGTTCTGGTCACCAGAACACATGAAAAGACAGCATAATGCAAGCACTGGGCATTGTGCTTCATAGAACCCAGACAAAAAAGCTGGGAAGACTCTGCTGGATTCTTGTGTGGTATCTACCCCTTCTGTTCCTTCTTCTTCTCAAAATATATTGTAAGCCTGATTAAAAAAACTTACTTAGAGCCATGGTCAGTGCCATATTCTGAAAACTTACAGCTGACTTACAGGTTTAGTATCTCACAGAGCAGGCCCTGGAATTGGAGGGACAGACAAGTGATGAAGTGGGCAAAAGTCCTTCTGGAATAGAGGAGCACCTAGGGCAGGTCAGGCAACACCATGCATGGTGACCACCTCTGTTCCAAGGAAAGGCAGGGTCCCTTCAGGCCTTCCTAAAAGCATCCCAAGGGAAGGTTTCCATCTCCCCTGCCCTCTTTCCTTGACTTTAGCTGAATCTTTCTCTCACTGAAAGACAGGAAGCTCAAGTGTGTTAGGAGAATACTGTGAGCATTGGCAGCGGTGAACAGTCAGTGTGAAAAACGCCAATCACTTGTTTTTAAAATGTTAAAAAGTTTCATAGTAATAAAATAGTTATAAAAATAGTAACACAATTAGAGTAATAACAATTTGGATAAATTGAATTAAGACAATATGAGACAATAAAAACAAAGAGTTACGGATGTCCGGGTACCTTTTTCTGGGCATCAGGAGCCTGAAAAAGGACACCCATTAACAAAGGATTAACCCTTAAGAACAATAGCCTGTTGCATATTCATATACTTCATACATGATGCATAAATTCCATTCAAATACAGGATTCTGTCTGGTCATTGTCAACTTCTTTCCTTCTAATCCTAACAGTGCCTCCAAGGTGAGAAGAAGTTCATTTTTTCTGATAAGAAGGCAAGAAATTCCCTTTCTCTGAAAGACTTAGATGTCCTGTGGCTGCTATCTCGCTGCAAGCCCTTTCTGTTAAACAAAGCATCTTACATAGCATAGTTTCTATTTTTATAACCTAAAACTATATTTAACACAGTGCTTAAGAAAATTAATACAGCATTGCTTTCTAACACAACACATATAATATTCATTTTAATATTTGCGAAAAGCCAATCATAAAATACATGCATTTTTCACAATCCCCACTCTTATTCTTTGTAAATCATTTGGCTTGAGCAATATTTTTTTTCTACTTATATCTTCTGGACTATGCTGGTAAAATAAAACACGGGATTACACAAGAAAGAAATATAAAAACAGTTGTAACACAAATGAAAGATCTTAATTTCTTCTAATACATTACCCCACCAGCTAGATTTTAACATTGTTTTCTAATTTTTGGACTGGTACCTGGGTTGTTATATGCGTATATATTTTTCTTTTTGATTTCTTTTGCTTTTGCTAGAATGACTTTTCTGTGGTCATCAATTTTCAACGATCTGATATATTGAACTTTCCACAAACACCCCCTTCTTTGGCCAATAAACAGTCTAAAGCGAACCTTTCTGATACCCTACAGTTTTTGTTTGGCTTAGCTGACTTAATGTTAACTCTAATGCCTGGGCAGCCTTATTTGCTATCATTTCTGTAACTGCTTGGAGTCTTGTAATACAATTCAACAGATAATTTGGAGTCAATACAGAGTAAGATTGCTGTGCTGGTTTTACCTTTTCCTTTATTATTTGGGGTTTTTTTTCCGAATCTTGAACCGCATCTTCAAGATTAAATTTAAAACAAATCCATCTCTCTCCTTTTGGACATTCAGTTCTAAATCTATTGCCACTTTTTCTTAAGTTTCTTGTAATCTAATAATTTACTCTGTTTTGCCTACAAGTTCTTAATTTGGATGGGTTATAACAGTGGCTGTTGACATAGGTGTGTGTAATAAAGGAGGAACTTTGGTTTCTTTCTATGTGATGCTTTCTGTAGCATTTGTGACGCAATCCTGCTGGTATCCCGAAAGGGAAAAGACAACAAGTGAGTGCCAGAAACAGGAATAACAGAGGTCCAGTATGGCTTATACTCCCACCTCCCATGCCTGTGAGGTTGCAACCCACAGCAGGTTTATTTGATCTTCTTGGTGGTGAAATACAGAGGCCAATCTGGTCTTGCCCTCTATTTTCTTGTCACTTTCTCTTAACTAATTGCTAGGCAAATTGGTTTTGACACTCTTTAACTGTGGTCTCTTACTGTTCCTCAGGTATCTCTCATTTAACAGGCACTAATAATTCCCATCCACAAAACCAAGTCAGTACTTTAACACTTTTTGCAATAAGAGCATAAATTTTGCGAATCACAACACTAATTACTCTTACAATTTAAGCATTTACTTATAACCCACCTAGCATGTCCAGTATTGGAATGAATCAAGTAAAGTTTACTAATGGAAATAGTAATTCCCCTTCTCCCTTGTACAATTCTAGGGCTAAGGTCAGAATACAAAAACGTTCTTGATCTTTCTATCTGAGGTATTCCTCCCCCAAGGAGATGTTTTATTCAGGCAGTGCTCAAATCCAGTGATATAAGCATTATCTTATTTCTTAATTCAGTGTTATTCTTTGTACATTTCTTGGATCATTTGGGTTTTCTCAAACCATTACCACTCAGTCCCCATTGGAAAGTCAGTTCAGTATCACCCGGTTTAAATATGATAGTCCGTTCCTCAAGTTTCTTCACAAGTCCTTTGATTCTGCTGGCATGAATTCACTCTCTTTCCGTGATTTTGGTTGTTGCTTCAGTAGTACCTGGAAAGGACTTCTTAATAGCATAGATAATAAAAGAAAGATAATACTGCATTAACTTTTACGATTCGCTTTCCTTCTAAACTTTCTGGGTTTAGCTAAAAGCTTTCTCTACAGCAGCCTCTTCTTCAGGAAAAAAGCCTTCTCGTTAACGGCAAACAAAACACACAAAAGAAAAAAAACCAAAAAACCTCTTACTTCAGAAAAACAAACCGCTTTGTGAGGTTTGGAGAGTCAGCAATCTCTGCTTTGATTTTATCTTTTAGTGCTAGTCCCCCCTGCCCCTCTTTTCACAGCCCTGCTGTCAGTGCTGTTCTTGGCCCTTCCCCCGGTGCGGCCCCTTGGCCGCAGGGCCGGGGCAGGGGAGAGCAGCCCCGGGCATGGGGACCCTGGGGGCTGCCCTGGGTCTCTTTTGCCCTCTCTCTCTCTCTCTCTCTCTCTCTCTCCCCTTCTCTCTCTCGGCCTACTTCCAGGCTGACGCTGCCATCCTGGGCTCGGCACCCCGACAGTCTGGGAGCCCCCCGGCAGCTCTGCCCCGGAGCCAGCCCGCTCCTGGCCGCAAACCTGTGTCCTCTGCTGCCAGCCCCGCCCGGGGCACCTCCATGGATCGGTCCGTGCCGCAGCCCCCGAGACCCCGCCGATCGCAGGGAGCGCTCAGACACCTCCCAGCCTTGACAACCCCAAACCTGGCGTGCCCAGGTGCTCCTGACATTCTTTCTCTTTCTCTCGTCAACTTATCCTCTTTTCTCTTCAAGGAGGGCCCGTTCTGCTAAGGCTTTTCTGGACCCCAGTGTGGCATTGAATAACCTCTTAACAACCGTGTGTTAAGATACTTCTCTGCCTTTCATGCAAAAAACTTGCATTCACACTTCTGCTCTCTTCTAGCACCAAGATGTCATCACTTCACATTCTAACATCTCAGAGTTTCCTAACTACTTCTCTACTTCAACTTCTCTCTTTCTCCTCTCTCAGTTGTAACCCTTATGGGGTCGATATTTATTCTTCCCCTATTTCTTTCTCCAGCCCAAACTTCTTTGTTGATTTTTTTTTCTTCATCCTCTTGGCTTAATTTCAAAACTCTAGCTGTCATTTTCTTATTTTCTGATATAACTCTTACTCTTAATTGCACTTGTAAGACTCTTCCCAATAAATTGCTACCTGCCCCTGGGACCAATAACACATCTCCCACCTAAATTTTAGTTTCTTCCCTCAATTACCACATCTTTAATGACCAGAAATGTAAAACTTCCTCTTTTTGCCCCTGTTACTTTCACTATATGTTTGCTCACACTATAACCTTTTGGAACGTTTAACAGGCAGGTTTTCTCTGCCCCTGTGTCTATAACAAATTCCAATTCTTCTTCTTGGGGACCCACTTTTAAAGTTATCACAGGCTCCTGATGGTATTTGTTCCCCCCCAAAAAAATTAAAGCCTATGACTTTTTTTTTTTTTTTTTAATGGGCCCATTTCTTTAAAGATTTTCAGATCTTCTGCTTACTTAGGACCATTTTCCTTTTTCTCTAAAGTTTGTTTATCTATTTAGTTGGAGTTTTTTCTTTCCCCTCTAAAAGCTGTCTCTCAAAAATCTTTTGTTTTCACATTTCGCCTTTGATATGCTGTCTCATTTATTCTCTTGGTTATGTAATTACAATAACTGTTCATGTGTTTACTCCCCTCCTCATTATTTTAACCCCATTCAGGAGGTACAGTTGGCATTTTGTCTTCTCTGGGGGTCCCTGCAGATTATCTTTTTCTTAAGCTTTTATTTCAGTTGCTCTGATTAATTGCTTTTCTTCCTGAGAAAAATATTATTTTCATTACCAACCACATCTGTTCTCAAGTATACATGTTTGGACCTAAAAGTTGGTCTAATTGTTCAGCTATGCCTATGGGATTCTCCAAATATCTCTTTTATTTATTTCTTAAAATTACAGACCTCAGACAAAGTCAAAGAAGCATTTACAAACTCTGATCCATCACCCCCCTTTGAGAACCTCTCTTAATGGAAATAGACCAATCTCTTTATCCCATTCTTTTTGGATTTTTATCTTCTACAGCCTTTCTCACGTATTTTTAGGAAGAATCAGGAGAGGGCTTTGTTCTAACTGATTTTTTAGTGTTTCAATAAAGTGATTCCTTTAGAGAGTTTCCTTAAGCAGCCGGAGCTGTGGTTACCAAGGGAATGGAGCTCAGGGCAGGACGGGGAGGCTCGGCACAGCTCAGGGTCTGGGGGCTCCAGAGGCGGGGTCTGTGGCTGGGATGGCCCGAGGGGATCGGCACAGCTCAGGGTCTGGGGGCTCCAAAGGCGGGGTCTGCAGCCGGGATGGCCCGAGGGGATCGGCACAGCTCAGGGTCTGGGGGCTCCAGAGGCGGGGTCTGCAGCCGGGATGGCCCGAGGGGATCGGCACAGCTCAGGGTCTGGGGGCTCCAAAGGCGGGGTCTGTGGCTGGGATCGCCCGAGGGGATCGGCACAGCTCAGGGTCTGGGGGCTCCAGAGGCGGGGTCTGTGGCTGGGATCGCCCGAGGGGCTGTTCCTGTGCAGACCGAGCTGGAGCGGGGATCGCCCTCACTCGGCTCACGGTGGCTGATCCGGCAGAGACAAAGCCGGGACTGACCCCGGCTGCAGCGGCGGGAGCCGACAGAGTCAGGGCAGCCGGGGATGGGACAGACGGGACCCCCTCGGTGCGATCAGCGCGGTAACCGCGGTGCACACGGCAGGACAGACCCCCACCCCCGGCAAGAACGCGGGCCAGGCGGCCGGACCGGGACAGACGGACCGGGACAGACGGACCGGGACAGACGGACTGTGCCGGAGCCGGCACAGGGGCTGGGAGGGCTGGTGCGAACGAGTGGGGGAACGAACGGGAATGGATGAGGTAATTTGTTCTCAGCTCTATACTTTCCCCGTTTTGCTTTTTGGATGCTTTGAAATGGTCGACGAGCTAACTGACGACCTTCTCATATTGTTTTTCTCATCACACTTTTATTTATCTTTTGGCAAATTATACATGTTTCAGGTACTTGTTTTTTACTCTAAAGGTCTCAATGCACCCATAGTTCTTTTAAAAAAATGATCACACCTAGCCTGTGTATCCCACCGGGCTTTTTGATACACGTCCTCTGCTATTCCCTCGTAAGCGTTTTATTATCTAATTGTCTTCCATATCAAGATGTTTCTATTTCCCCGATTTATCTTGTTCGCCACAATCTTGTTTTAATCCCCCTCCTTTTTTTTTCTTCATTTGGAGTTAATATTAACTCTTTCAGCTCTATTTTCTGCTGCATCTTTAGCTTCTTGATCTGCCAGTTATTTATTTTATTTCTTCTTATTTCTAGGTCTTTACCTTTTGGTGTCCTTTAATATGTACTATTGCTATCTCTCTTAGGTAATTGTAATGCCTCTAAAACCTCGGAAATAAGTTTCTCATGTACTAATCTTTTTCTTCTTTAATTAAGCAATCTCCCTTTTAAAATTTTTCTTAAGGTATGTGCTACTCTAAAGGCATACCTTGAATCAATATATAACTCTTTTGTGTTAAATTTTCTAATGCTGTTTTTAAGTATATAATTCACAAGTTTGCATGTTTTTTCTCATCAACTTCTGCATACCCTGTATTTTGCAATGAGTTGTATTTCTGTTTGTTAACATAACTCCCAAAGTGCTGTCTTGGGGTATTTCTGTTGGTATTTTTTTTCTGCTTTTCTTTTCCTGTATCCACCTTACTGAATTTCTGTCTCATTTTTCAGTTTTCTATCTATTCGTCCCCTGCTTCTGTTTTTCACTTTTTACTAACAACTTAAATACCACTTTTCTTTCAACTACTTACACCCAAAAAAACCCCTTTTTCTCACACTGCTTTTCAATACAATCCAACTCCCTCCAAGGAGATATGGTAAGGCTTAAAATGCACAATCGACATTACCTATACTTTCATTCATCTACATTCACTCACTTTTATTTCTCATTCACTTTCACACATTCCTTCACACTCTCAAGACACAAAGGGGATCCTTATTGCTAGAAAATCACAGGTCCTTGTGGCCCCCTCTTTCGCTTTGGGGTTTACCTCCAGGTCTCAGTGTCACCAGGCCCCCTAGAAGGGCCCTGACTCTGGCTGCCTCTGGTGCCCGTTCCCCTGTGAGGCTGTCTGCGTGTCTTTCACACTCTTCAGCTACGGCCCCTCACACGCCCAGGGAACGCTAGCTTGGTTCGCAGGTCACTCGCTCCTCTTGGGCCCAGAAGCCCCCACCCAGCCGGGAGCTGCAGCCTGGTGTGCAGGTCACTCGCTCTTTCAACACCTCCCCCTTCCCACCTGCCCAGGAAGCTGAGGCTGGCTCTGTGTGTGTGTCACTCTCACACACCACAAAACAACAATAAGGTACCTTTTACTTTCACATCGCCTATTACAAGTTTAGGTGTTACTGGCCAGTCCCGGTGCTATTGGATATCCCTCAACCCAGCTGTGTTATCCAACCCCAAATGCTCTTGGGCAATTTCTCCCTCAATCCTGTCGTGTTGTCCAACCCCAGATGCTCTCGGGTAATTTTCCTTCAATCCAGCTCTGTTGTTCAACCTCAGATGCTCTTGGGCATTTTCTGTCCCTCAACCCAGCGGTGTGGTACAACTACAGATGCTCTTTGGCATTTCATTTGTTCTGCTGTGTTGTCCAACCCTGGATGTTCTTGGGCATTTTTTTATCCCCCAATCTAGCTGTGTTGTCCCACCCTGAGTGTTCTCGGGCATATCCTCACTCGGACAGAATTCTGCTCAACCCTGCTCTTGGATGCTCTTGGAATATAAATCCCTCAACCCAGCAGGTTTTAGGAGCCCCTCCTGTCCTGTTTCCTAGTGGATTGGGCTAGGAAACCTTGCTCCCCACCACCGAGGGGTCCAACCCCTCCCTGAGACCCAGTCCCAGTCACCCCCGGGGATTCTTTCACTCTCTTATGAGTCGCTTTGTCTCTTTACTGGCCGCTTTTCCAGCGAAAAGTCGGAAACGCAGCGTGGGAGACTCCGCACTCACTTGGCAGGTCTGGGACAACCAGCCCGCCTCTCATTCACACACATTCATCCCCCCGTACCTGCCCCCCGAGAAATACTTACCAATCCTTTTTCCTTCCCGGGTTCTTCGTGCGCACTACTACTCTTAGGGGGCAAATTACAGCAGTTGTAGGGACCCTTTTCCCGTTCTCTTTGTTTTATTGTCTCCTTTTGTCCACAGATCGTAACCTGCGTCTGTCGGTCACTTCAGGGGAAGCAGAGCGAGGCTGCCAAAGAGGGCAGGGCGCGCCTTCCCCACTCTGACTCTCCCAAAGCACCGGCAGCGAGGAGTTAGTAACCATCCTCTGCTACCAAATTGTGAAAAACGCCAATCACTTGTTTTTAAAATTTTTAAAGTTTAATAGTAATAAGATGGTTATATAGTAACACAATTAGAGTAATAACAATTTGGACAAATTGAATTAAGACAATATGAGACAATAAAAACAAAGAGTTATGGACGTCCAGGTACCTTTTTCTGGGCATCACGGGCCCAAAAAAGGACCCCTGGTAACAAAGGATTAACCCTTAAAAACAACAGCCCGTTGCATATTCATACACTTCATACACGATGCATAAATTCCATTGAAACACAGGATTCTGTCTGACCAGTGTCAACTTCTTCCCTCTAATCCTAATAGCACCTCCAAGGTGGGAAGAAGTTTGTTTCTTCCGATAAGAAGGCCATAAATTCTTTTTCTCTGAAAGATCTAGGTGTCCTGTGGCTGCAAGTTATCTCGCTGCAAGTCCTTTCTTTTAAACAAAGCATCTTACATAGCATAGTTCTATTTTAACAATTTTTATAACCTAAAACTATATTTAACACAGTACTTAAGAAAATTAATACAGCATTGCTTTCTAATACAACACATATAATATTCATTTTAATATTTGTGAAAAGCCAATCATAAAATACATGCATTTTTCACACCCCATTCCTGGACATCAGGGCTCTCTGCTCCCCTTTTCCCGGCCATCCCATGGCTCCCAGCCTCCAGACTGGCCATTGGCTTGACCCTGGGATGCCCTGGAATGCCTTGGTCCCCCATTCCTGCCTTTCCCAGTCCCCAGCCCCAGCTGTGTGCAAAACCAGAGACCCCCTGAACTCCTCGTTCTCGAACATCCCTGGTGTCCCCACGCTTGTCCCCCCTTTTTGGGAAACCCTGGACTCCCCTTTCCTGGGCTCAAGGACCCCCTGGAACTCCCTTCTACCTCTCCTCGTCCCTGCCCCTGTCTCCTGTCCCTCAGCTGTCCCCTGTCCCTCGGCTCTGTGGGGCCCAGGGTGGCAGCAGGAGCCAGGGCAGCCCTGGGGGAGAACAACCCTGAGCCCCAGCCGGGCCAGTTCCCCCAGTTCCCCCCAGGTCACTCCCAGCATGGGCCCTGTGGCTCCCAGTCACCCCCAGGATGGTCCCAGTCACTTCCCGTTACACTCAGTGTGATCCCAGTATCATCCCAGTCACTCCCAGTATGATCCCAGGTGTTCCCATTCAGCCCTACTATAGTTCCAGACAGTCCCAGTATGGTTCCAGTCCTTCCCAGTATGATTCCAGGATGAACCCAGTCACTCTCAGTACAGTGCCATTTGCCCCCAGTATGGTCCCAGTCACTCCAAGTCACCCAGTAGGATTCCAGTCACGCCCAGTAGGATTCCAGTCAATCCCAGATACTCCCAGTATTATTCCAGTGACTTCCTTTATGGTTCTTTTGTGATTCCAGTCACTCCTGGTCTCTCCCAGTACATCCCAGTTGTCCCTAATGTGTTTCCACTCACTCCCAGTTGCTCCCAGTAGCTTCCGGTATGATTCCATTTGCTCACAGCCACTCCCAGTCACCTCCAGCATGATTCCTGTCATTTCCTGTATATCCCAGTTGCCCCAACATGGTCCCAATTGCCCTCAGCCTGCCCCTAGTCACTTCCAGTATGATTCCAGAAGGATCCCAGTCACCCTCAGTGTGGTGCCAGTTGTTCCCAGTATGATCCCATTGGTCCCCAGCATGTCCCCATTTCCTCCCAGTGTGATCCCAGTTGCCTCTAGCACAGACCCAGTCCCTCCCAGTATGATCCTACTCTGATGCCATGATGATCCCAGTTGCTCCCAGCTTGGTCCTAGCTGCTCCCAGTTGCTCCCAGTCTGATCCCAGTTGTTCCCAGTGGCCCCTGTGTTATGTTTGGGAATGGGAGGAAATGTAGGGAAGTGATGCAAAGTTTTTTGTGTATCTGACAGTCTGTTGAGCTGCTGAAAAGCTAGACACGCTTTTGTGAAACACACATGGTAAAGACCAAAAAATTCAGAAACTTTTCTTTTCTTTGTTGGTCGGCAGGGAGGTGCTGGGTTTCGGTTTGGGCTTCAGCTCTGTGTCTGGGCTGGGCTGGGCCGTCTTGCTGCAGGCTGGGCTTCTTTTCTATTTCCTGGGCTGCTTGCTGGCTTCTCTCTCCATGGGCTCTGGTTTGGCCGGGCTGGGCTTCAGCAGCTGCCGGGCAAGGAGACAGGGGAGGCTGCGGAGCTTTAGCCAGAGCAGGGCTGGCTGTGGCTGCGAAGATCTCGCTGTCAGGCTGCTGCTGCTTCTTCTTAGCGTGGCTGAGACCAGAGACTTCTGTGGCTGGTGTAGAAAACTAAACACTAACTACAAAGCTGATCTGAACACAACTGAGCCACAGCTTTCTGTTAGTAGTTATTGGTGGGTTAGGTAGGCTTCAGGCGTGATGTTAACTTTTTCAGTGCTTCAGTCTTCTTCTGAGTGAGAGAAAAGAACAACATGCACGTATATTAAAAACAAGATGAAGATATTAAAGGTAATAAAGAAGAAGGTAAGTAAGTCCCAGATGGGAGGGGGAGAAGATGCTTTGTTTTTAGAGCTGAAATCCTCTTGTAAGCTATAAAGAAAAGACTCTTTTCCCTTATAACACATAAAACTATAAGGAAATGAAAGTGTTTGAATTGATATTAGGTAAAGGCTTCTATGTTAAAGTAAGCAGATGTTGAAATAGCTGTAATCTCATGAGAAGTTTGCACAAAGAAAGAGCACAGTCTTGTGCTTCTAAAAATGAAGATCTGTGCTCCCAGAGATGAAGATGATTTTAGAGATAGATAATGAGAACTTTTGCCTTTGAACAGCTCATCTTTAAAACAATACCCCATCAATCAACATAGCCCATCTCCAAGCTGTGGGAAGGTTTGTAGAAATAAGAAAGATTTTACGATAGCAAGGTTCCCCTGGCAGTTGTTATTCATGACAAAATTGAGAACCACGAGAAAACTGTTTTTTTCCTTTTGTAGAAAAGTCTCCATAACTTTATCAAGAGGGACTTCTCTCCCTAAGTGAACTAAAAAAAGACTCTTTGAGAGGTAGTAAACTGACTAGAAATCTTAAGTTTAGTTTCTTTACATTGTCAGTGAGAAAGAAAAAGTTGTGGGGAGAAGTATTCTAAAAAGTTTGCTTTGATTCTTACTACCTTTTTTTTTCTTTTTACTTACTATTATTAAAATTTTTCTTTCTACCCTTTTAAAGTTTTGAGCCTGCTTTACCTTTCTCCTAATCCTATCTCACAACCAAAAATAAGTGTATTAGTAATTAACCAACACCAAACCCACCACATTCTTTAGTGCATTAGCCAAAAAAAATCTCAAAATTAAAGAGATCTTATATTAGCAAACCAAAACCACGACACCCTAGCACAGACCCAGTCACTCCCAGTATGACCCCGGTAGGAATCCACTGTGATCCCAGTCTTCCCAGTTGCCCCCAATGTAGACTCAGTGACTCCAGTCACTCTCAGTGTGTTCCCAGTCATCCCCAGTATGGTTGCAGTCACTCCCAGTATATCCCAGTGGGTCCCACTATGATCCCTTTTGCCCCAGTTCTGGCCCTGCTGAGTCCCAGTGTGCTCTGATCCTGCTCCCAGTGGGTCCCAGTGCTGGGCACGGTGAATCCCAGGGTGTCCTGGTGTATCCTGGAGTATCCTGGTGTGTCTTGGTATGTCCCGGTGTATCCCAGTATATCCCAGTGTGTCCCAGTGTATCCCAGTGTGTCCCGGTGTATCCCAGTGTATCCCAGTTTATCCCGGTGTATCCCAGTGTATCCTGCCTGGTGTATCCCGGTGTCCCAGTCCATCCCAGCCTGTCCCAGTCCATCCCGGTCCGTTCCCTTCACTGGGAGTGACTGGGATCATACTGGTGGAAAGTGGAATCTTACTGGGCCAAGTGGATGTGACTGGGAATGACCGTGAGTATGCTGAAGGCAACTGGGATATACTGGGAGCGTCTGTAACCATGCTGGGGGTGTCTGGGAACACACTGAGAGTCCCAGCAGGTCCAAGGACACCGTGGTGGCACTATGGAACCTCATGGAACCAAGGGGATCATTGTGGCACCCCTGGAGCCCATGGAACCAAGGGGCCTTGGTGACACAGCGGGGCTTCATGGACTCAGAGACCATTATGGTTCTGTGGGGCCTGATGGAACCATGGAGACCATTGGGACCCTTCAGGGCCTCGTGTCACCAAGGGGGCATTATGGCACCTCAGGGACACATGGAAGCAAGGGACCATTGGGTCTCATGGAACTGAGGGAACATGGAACAGGCCTGGCTGGCTTGGCCTCCCAGGGGCCACCGGACAGCTCTGGCTGATGTTGGAATGTCAAAGGCTGCCTTTCATCAGCTCCTGGAGCACTGCGGCTCTGTGCTTTCCTTGCTAGGAAAGGAACTGTCAATCTCTTCTAATTACTCATGGCCAGAACTGGGATTTCAACTCCAAATTTTTCCCATAGGAATATTGCCAGGACAAGTGTGGCAGGCAATGTTTTCAGGAGAGTCACCTCCCATCTGTCCCCAAAACACTGGGGAAGGCTCCGTGCTTTCCTCCCTATGAGAAAGAACTGTCCTACTTCTCCAGGCATGCATGGCTGAGATTGGTCTTCCACCTCCAGAATTCCCTAAATCCAAAGACTGCTCCCAAAAAAAATCTGCCATTCCTGACAAGTCTGGCTGGCCTTGGCCTAGTGAGACTCTCACCTGCCTTCCAAACACTGAGGCTCTGTGCTTTCCTTCCTATGGAACAAAACTGTCCTTCTCAGCCAGGTGCCCATGGCCACAACTGGGATTTCACTTCCAGCATTCCCTGTTGTGACAGACTGGAGGAGATTGTTGGCTCTAAACATTTTGTGTGGGGGGGAGGAAGGGGCAGGTCCAGCCTTGCCCTGCCCTGGAGCCCCAATCCCCCCAGAGCCTCTGTCCCAGCCCAGCAGTGGCTGCCAGTCCCTGGCACAGCACAGGCAATGCTCCACAGCCACCTCTGCAGCCCCAGCCCAGCTCCTGAGGGACCAAATGAGCCCAAGGCCCACCTGGGGGAAGGGCCCAGGGAGACCAAGGGGTACTGAAGGCTGACCACAAGGCAAGCACACATCTTGACCCTGCCTCCTGTTGTAATTTCTATCTGAACACTGCTGGAATCCAGGAGTTGGTAACTCTGTGTGTGCTCCTCTGTATCTTTTCAGCCAACAAAGCCAAGGGAAGGCACAGCTCCATCAAATGCAAAAGTCATTCCTCTGCTGGATATTAAATCCACTTTCCACAGCAGACAGCCTCAGAGAAATGGAAAGCACCTTCTGTGCCCAGCACAGATCCCAAGGTCCCCCCAAACCCTCCCTGCCCCAATTCTGCCCAGATTTGCTCTTTGCACACACGAGTCACACACTGAAGTCAGGAGCTCCCTCCATGCCCAGAGGGAGGAAAAGAGAGAAAGGGGATGAAGAGCTCTCCTGTGCAGAGCCAAGGTCCAAGTGCTCTGGGATGTCCCAGCAGCATCTGACATGTCCACCATCCCCCAGAGATTTCCGCACAGGAACAGTTTTAGACAAAGGCAAAAGAAAAGGCAATTCTGTGAGATATAAACACAATTAAGATGTTGACTAATATGATATTTATTTCAGCTTCAGAAAGATTGGGCAATTCCCTGAAGCTCAAAGCATGAAACCAGTCAGCTGAAGGGCACTTGAATGACCAGAAAGCACCGGGAGGATTGCTGAGGATTTTTTGGAGGACAATGGACATATGCAACATGTTCACAATCCAGCCTTCATAGAACCTGAGTGAGGTCACCATGCCCTTGAAGGACACAAAAGAAGGAGAACACGCTCAGCAGCAGACGGTTCAGGATGCAAAGGCAGACAAGAAAACCACAGCGAGATGCATGAAGAAGAAAGACTAACTAAAATTAACTGAAATATCAAAATGCGTGCGTAAAAAGGATTTAACCAATCATGTATCAGCTTGAGGTGTGAACAATAGAGAACAATATAAATATGGCTTGCTTTTTGTAATAAATTGGTTTCCCTTATCATATTAATCATGGTGTGATGTCCCATTAATGATCCTCTGCACCTGGGGACCAGAAATGCATGCAAGCCTCCACCCCAAGAGACATTATGAATTCAAAAAACATGGCCATTAACTGCTTTATACCAACACAGAGTAATGGCAACCAAATTGCAGTCAGAACAGGGTTTTTTCCACTCTCTCTCAAGCCCCACACGTTGGGCACCAAATTTTGTCCTGGTTTAGGGCAAATTTGGGAGAAAACCTCCAAAGGGGCTCCTCCAGAAAGCAAACGCACATTGCCCCTCCCCACAACTGGGTCAGGAAGGATTCCCTGGAGAGAAGTGGAAAGAACCTGTTTATTTAACAGGCAAAGCACCCCCAGCACACAAAATGAACAATACCAGGTGACAACACTCTTTCACCACTCTGAAAAAGATGACAAATTCAGAAAGTCTCTCTTGGGAGTGGTCGCTCTGTTATCAGTCCCTCTGGTGCTGGGGCAGCTGCTGCAGCCACAAGGTGCAAACTCTCAGTGTTTCCCAGGTCCCAGTCCGGAGCAGGTTTGAGTGGTTCCAAAAAAGAGAAAGGAAAAACAGTCCAGGGAAAAATTCGGAGTGCTTAGCTAAACTAAGTAATGAGCAGAAACAAAAGCAAGAGCAAAGCAAAAAGCCAAGCAAAAAGCAAAAGCAGCACCATGCACTGCCCTGTCTCTGTGTCCCGCCAGCCGTGGGGGAGCGGCTGATAACAAAACCAAAACAAAACTTCGCTCTTCAGAGCCAGTCTTGAAGGCACAGAACATAATATCCAGCATAAACAGAACACATGGATGGGGATACAAGCATCATAACGTCACCATAGGACAGTCCTGCACCCAAAATTCTGTCCTGCACCCACTGCTGCATCCTGAGTCCTGTCCTGCACCCCGAGCCCCGTCCTGTACCCAAATTCTGTACTGTCCCATACCCCAAACTCAAAGCTGCCCCCAAACCCCAACCCCACCCCTCATTTATCACCACATTCCTGTTCCACACCTTCTCTTCAACTCCTCCCCCTCTCCCACCCCTGTCCCACCCCCAAATTTATCCCATGTCCCTGATCCCCTCCCTGTTCCCTCCCCAACCCAGCCCTTGCCCGCAGGCCAAGTGGGCGGCAGCAGCAGTGGCAGCTGGTGGGGGCCGGTGGAGTTGGAGGAGCTGCAGCCCCTGAGCCTCCTCACCCTGGACACGCTCCAGAAGTGCATCTTCAGCTATGAGACCCACGGCCAGGAGTGATTGACACCTGTCCCCACTGATCATCTGTAAGAGACACTCTGAGGTTTCCCTCAGCTGCCTCACGACCGCTGTGACGGAGACTGAAGCCCCCTCCCAAGGGCTGAGACTGAGACCCCTATAACTCTAACACAGGGGGCTGGCCGAACTGAAGCCAGATGTTTGCCAAGTGTTGCCTGCAGGTGTGTTCCCTGGACCAAGAAAACAATTGGTCTCACTCACTGCTGAGAACATGGACTGTCTGTAAACTCACCTGTTCCCTCTCGGTGCTTTCAATAGACTTACCTGCTCCCCCCCTTGGTGGAGGACTATAACAGAACCAAGACTTTGAGATTCTCCCTGACGTGACAAGACGGATCTATTGGCTGGACCACGAGGGTTTCATCTCTCCATTGGCAGCTATTCCTCCCCTCTTTCTCTCTCTCTCTCTCTCTCTCTCTCCTTTATTCTCCTTTCTAATCCTTCCATCACATCTGCTGTGGGCACTCAACAAGAGGTGCATTTGTTTTGATTAATACCAAAATCCCCTTCCGTGTTGCTTTTGCACTCAGATCAGTTAACAAACCATCATGACCCTCGCTTGTACGAGCGGATCATGACACCATCCTGGTGGCCCTACCATTGTCCCTGCTGGCCATCCTGGTGGCTGTGCTGGCTCTGCCATGGTCCCCACTGGCCATCCTGTCCAATCACTGTCCCTGCTGGCCATTCTGGTGGCCCCAATGGTCCTGCTATCATCCATGCTGGTGGCCACAGTGTCCCCACATCGTCCCTGGTACAGGCAGCCCAGCGAGTACATCCTGCTGCTCACCAAGGTGGGGCTGGGGTGGTGGCCATGGGGCATGAAAGTGGTCAAGAGAGTGGTGGTGGCCATGGAAGGATTGACCATAGAGGCCAGTAGGATGCTGGTGGCCATGGGAGGCTTGGACATAGACTGGTGGCCACAGGGGAACAGTGGTGGCCATGGGCAGCATTGACCATAGAGCTGGTGGCCAGTGGGATGGTGGTGCCATAGGGTGGTGGCCATGGATGGGATTTGGCCCCAGGTGGCCCACAGACTGGTGGCCCCAGTGGCCCGTGGCTCATCTTGCCTCTGCAGGATGAGAATGGCCGCACCCTGTCGGACGAGGACATCGCGGCTGAGGCTGACACCTTCATGTTTGAGGGTGAGCACGAGCTCCCAGGTGCCACTGGGGAGGAGCCACTCCAGTGTCCCCTCACTCACCCAGTGTCCCCACAGGCCATGACACCACGGCCAGTGGCCTGGCATGGCTCTTCTACAACCTGGCCGGCCATCCTGAGCACCAGGAGCGATGCCGCCAGCAGGTACAGGAGCTCCTGGCTGGCCGGGACACTGCAGACATTGAATGGTGAGATGTCCCCAGGGCCACCCCGGTCATGTGGCTTGGGGACACGATGCCAGCCCCGCTTGTCCCCAGGGATGACCTGTCCCAGCTGCCCTTCACCACCATATGCATCAAGGAGAGCCTGCGGCTGCACCCTCCTGTCACTGCTGTGTCCTGGCGCTGCACCGAGGACATCCCCCTGTGTGACGGCCGTGTCATCCCCAAGGGTATGGCATGGCCAGGGTGTCCCCAGTGTCACCACCCATCCTCATCTGCTGTCCCTAAAGTGGCCATTCCCATCCCAGCAGGGGTCATCTGCCTGATGAGCATCTATGGGACCCACCACAACCCAGACCTCTGGCCCAAGCGTGAGGTAGGGCCACCCTATGAGGTGTCCCTGTCACCATGGTGGTGACAGCTGTGTCCCCTCGGTGTGACTGTGTTGGTGTCACCCCAGGTGTTCAGTCCTCTGAGGTTCAGTCTGGAAAACAGCAAGGAACGGTCCCCGTCGTCCTTCATCCCCTTCTCTGCTGGCCCCAGGTATGTGCTGGAGTGGGGACAGCAGTGTCCCCAAATGTCACCCCTGTCCCTGGCTGGGTTCACAGTGGGGTGACAATGGGGAGGAGCAGGGAATAGATGGCAGCATGAAAGGGACAGTATCATGGTGGTGGTGGGGATGTGTTGTCCTTGGCCATGGGACACCCCATGGCATGGACATGTCAACCCATGGACTTGTCTCTAGGCCACTTGTGTCACCATCCATGGCCATGTCCCCCATTTCCTCATCCATGGCCATAGAGCCCCATGTCACCATCTCTATCTGTGACACCTCCCATGCCCAATATCGCCATCCACAGCCATGTCCTTGTCCCCATCCCCACCATATCCCCACCCACGTCCTTGTCCCCATCCCCACCATATCCCCACCCAGGTCCTTGTCCCCATCCCCACCACATCCCCACCCAGGTCCTTGTCCACATCCCCACCATATCCCCACCCACGTCCTTGTCCCCATCCCTACCATGTCCCCACCCAAGTCCCACAATGTCACCATCCATGTCTTAGTTGAATGTCTTTATATTTACCCCAATGTTGGGTGAAGGATAATGAAAAATGAAAGAAAATAAAGGCCAAAATAAAAGCATTTATGTGTCCATGCTGGCTGAGTATCCGTGTGCCTGGGCGGGTAGAAAGGACCTTTTCTAGAAAGATTTCCACTCCATTGTCTCCAAAATCCTGGGTTTTGCCCCAGTCAATCACCATTTGGCTGTGGAAGATGCTGGTGGGCCAGAGAGAATTAGACTCATGGAATGATTCAGGTTGGAAAAGACCTCCAACACCATTTGGAATTCTGGATGCCACTCGAAGCAATGACTGGATGCAAAAGGTGAGACTGTTTTGGGGTCGAAAGTAAAAAACTGTGCTGTCCACTATGAAATTCTGATGTCTGTTTGCATCCCAATGGATTTTTCTCTGGCCGTGTCCAAGTGCCCAAGGAGAGCCAGGAAGATGTGGGGACCACCAGACAGGTGTCTTCCCAACATGGATCACCAGGATCATGGATGACCAAGTCTCCGCCCAGCGAGGGTCACTGTGGACCATCCAGTGGGGGTCCCCAATGGGGGATGGAGTTGAAGCAGCACTCAAAGCTCTTCCTGTCACTGTAGGACACAAAACAACACGAGCGCACACACTGCTGCTCTCAAGGGGAAGAAAAGGGAAGTTTATTTCCTGACTCCAACATTTACAGTTTTCTAAAAGCGACCGTGGATTGGAGGGTGAAAGTGCCACCTCTCCAATGACACTGGACAAACTAACAGTCCATCATATTTTTCTTCTTCTATAAAAGAATGCCAAACAAGAAGTTATTTACAGAAAGTGTTTGAGAAAGTTTGCTACAAGAATGTAAACATTAGAAGGCTCAGAAAATCTTTAAAAATCAAGGCAACACTCTTCCTGCACACAGGGCACTTGTTGGGCATCCCTTACTGCTGCCTCCCTTGGTGTTGGGTCACGGCAGAGTTCTGGGAGAAGTTCTTCCCACACTTGGGACACTGTCAGGGCCTCTCCCCAGTGTGGATCCACTGGTGGGTGACGAGAGTGCAGTTTTTCTAAAAGCCCTTCCTGCAGTCAGGGCAGCAGAAGGGCCTCTATTCTGTGTGAATCTGCTGATGCTTGAGGAGACGGTATCGGCTCTGAAACCTCTCCCCACACTCAGAACACTCATCGGATCTCTCCCCAGTGTGGATTCTCTGGTGGGCAATCAGCCTAGAGTTCTGCCTGAAGCATTTCCCACATTCCCCACACCTGTAAGGCCTCTCCCTGGTGTGGATCGTCTGGTGCAGAATCAGCCTAGTGCTCTGACTGAAGCTTTTCCCACATTCCCCACACCTGTAAGGCCTCTCCCCAGTGTGGATCCTCTGGTGGACACTCAGGCCGGAGGGGTCGATGAAGCTTTTCCCACATTCCCTGCACTTATAGGGCCTCTCCCCAGTGTGGATCCTCTGGTGGGCATTCAGATGGCAGCTCTGCCTAAAGCTTTTCCCACATTCCCTGCACTTGTAGGGCCTCTCCCCAGTGTGGATCCTCTGGTGCAGAATCAGGCTGGAGTTCTCAATGAAGCTCTTCCCACACTCTGAGCACGTGTAGGGGCACTCCCCAGTGTGCATTGTCTGGTGGATGATCAGGCGGGAGCTGTCACGGAAGCCCTTCCCACACTCCCCACACACAAAGGGTCGTATCCCAGTGTGGATCATCTGGTGGAGTTTCAAGCTGGAGCTCCTCCTGAAGCCCTTCCCACATTCTCCACATTTATAGGGCCGTTCATTGGTGTGGATCCTCTGGTGGGCGATCAGGTTGGAGTTGATCCGGAAGCTCTTCCCACATTCCCCACACTTGTGGGGCCGTTCATTGGTGTGGATCCTCTGGTGGACAGTCAGGTGGGAGCTGATCCTGAAGCTCTTCCCACATTCCCTACACTCATAGGGCCGTTCCCCGGTGTGGGTCCTCTGGTGGATGAGCAGGTGGTCGCTCCTGCCGAAACTCTTCCCACATTCCAAGCACTGGTGGGGCTTCTTGCCATCATCAAGCTGCTGATGGACCACCACTTCAGCGCTCTGGCCAGATCTCTGGCTGCCTTCCAGGCACAGGCTGAGTCTCTCCTCCTCGGAGCACCCTGGGCTGGGTTTGCAGCCCCTCCTCTTGAGGGATCTCCGGGGCTTTTCCTCCCCAGTGGATTCCTGTGCCCTGGAGCCGCTCAAAATGGCCTCTTCCACCAGGTTCTGCTGTGAGGATTTGTCCTCCCTGGTCTCCATCCTCAGCTCCTTCCCTGGGGGAGGAAGGACAAGGAGAGGCTGGGATTTGCCTCCGTGCCACAGGGAAGGGGAAGGAGATCCCCCAGAGCATCCCTGGCTGGACAGCATCAGCAGTGGGGCTGTGCTGCAGCTGGGGCCGTGCTGGGCTGGGAGACGGAGCAGGACAGAGGGGAAAAGGGGCACTGACTTCCTTCTCACCTGCCTCAGTGCCCTGGGGCATCTTCCTCTTCCTCACAGCCTTCTCCATCCAGATGAGATTTGGGAATGGGAAATCCTGATTTGGGGGAAAAACAAGATGTGAGTGCATTGCCTTCGGAGGTCCCACTGGCCAAGTCCATCTCTAGAAGTCACCGGACATCTGGTGGCCAGAAATACCTCCAAAAATCAAGGAGTCCAAAAACCTCTCCCAGGAGTTCCCTGTTTCCAGTGTCCTCACTTTGGGCTTATGGGGGTCCCTCTTCTCAGAGCTGCTGGGGGGGCTGTGGGGCCTGGGCATTCCCCCTCTCCCAGGTCCTGCTTACACAGGCTGAGGGTCTTTTGGGGGTCCCAGGGGTGAAATTATGATGCTCGTATCCCCATTTGTCTGAAATAAGCTTTGCACCTTTAATACTGGTTCTGAGAGCAGAGAGGGAGGAAGAAGAAGCACGGAGTTTGTTTTCAGAACCTCTCTCACTCCTCCACATTCCTGCTCCTCTCTTGTCTGCAGATGGACAGACAGCGGGACAGAGCCCTCCTTTGCTGTTAGTCAGTTTGAGCTAGCAGAGGAAGAGAAGCTCCCTGGACTGTGGTTTTTGGTTTATCCTTTTCTTTGGACCTGTCTAAACCTGCTCTGGATTGAACACCCAGAAGAGCACCAGGTGCTCACACCTGTGCCCCACCGGGGCTGGGCCACAGCATTTCCAGCACCAGAGAGACTGATAAGAGACTGATAAGAGACTGAGCAAGCCATGCTACAGCTCACGGAGGGACTTTGTGAGTTTGTCATCTCTTTTGGAGCAGCAAGAGATTTTATTGTTTAATACTGTTCATTTTTGGGGCTGGTGAGTGCTTTGCCTGTTCAATAAACAGTTTTTTCCACTTCTCTCAAAGAAAATACTTTTCCAGAACCAGCTGGAGGAGGGGCCACTTGACTTTGCTCTTCTACAGGAAACACCTTTAGAGTTTTTCCTCCCAAAATTGCCCTAAGCCAGGACATTGGCTTTGAAGGTCCCACTGGCCAAGTCCATCTCTAGAAGTCACTGAGTGTCTGGTGGCCAGAAATACCTCCAAAAATCAGGAATTCCAAAAACCTCTCCCAGGAGTGCCTGGTTTCCAGTGTCCTTATTTTGGGCTTATGGGGGTCCCTCTTCTCACAGCTGATGGGGGGCCTGTGGGTCCTGGGCATTCCCCCTCTCCCGGGTCCTGCTCAGGCATGCTGAGGGGGTTTTGGGGGTCCCAGGGCTCACCCTCCCCTGATTCTGTGGAAATTGTTTTTGTGACACGTGCCAATTGGGAATGGAATCAGCAAATGCTTCTATCTGCTGTGTCCAAAACAAGACACAAAGAAAGGTTTTGAAACTTTCTGACCAAATAGACAAATAAAGCATCAAAATCAAAGAAGTATAGTAGAGCAAAAGAGATGAGGCAGCAAGACGACTGATGCTTAGAATAAAATAGAGGAAGTTGGGGTAAAGCTAAGAGATATTGTAACAAAGCAATTAAAAGCTTATGTATAATAAAAAGCTTGATGCACTTGACAAATCATGTAGCAGACACCAGTGCAAGGCCTCCCTCCAGACAATCACAAGAAGGATAGCAATCAATGACCACCTAGAAATATTGTGAAATTACTGCTCCCAGCTTATTGATATTTGCTAATTTGGACTAACCAAGCATATTGGAAAATGCTTTGTAGGCTTAAAAACAGTATATATAATTTACTGAACTGTGTGTGCTATGAGTGGAGCAGTGACTCCCCAGCCACCCAGCGCTGCGTGCTTGCTTTAAAATAAAAGGTATAGAAGTAAAATTCACATTCGCTATTGAAATTTTACATCAGGTGTTCCAGGGTCCCCTTTCTCCAGCATCCCCCCACTCTAGGCACTCAGCGCTTCCCCTGCTCCCCTTTGCACTCCTGAGAGATCCAAAAGTACCCCCTTCATCAAATAAATTAAAAATACCTCTCTCAGCGACACCAAAATATATTTGGGACTCAACTCCTGTGAAAAACGCCAATCACTTGTTTTTAAAATTTTAAAAGTTTAATAGTAATAAAATGGTTCTAAAAACAGTAATACAATTAGAGTAATAATAATTTGGACAATTTGAATTAGAACAATACGAGACAACAAATACAAAGAATTATGGATGTCCGGGTACCTTTTTCTGGGCAGCACGAGCCTGAAAAAGGGCACCGGTTAACAAAGATTAACCCTTAAAAACAATAACCCGTTGCACATTCATACACCTCATACATGATGCATAAATTCCATTCAAACACAGGATTCTGTCTGGCCATCATCAACTTCTTCCTTCTAATCCTAAGAGCCCCTTTGAGGTGGGAAGAAGTTCGTTTCTTCTGGTAAGAGAGCAAAAAATTCTTTTTTCTGAAAGATTCAGGTGTCCTGTGGCTGCTATCTGATGCGAGTGCCTCATTCCTTCCTTTAAAAAAACCTCACTGACATAGTTCTTCTTTTAACTACAAAAGTTACCTTTTAATTACAAGACTACATTTATTATTAAACTGTTAATACAGCACTACTAATCAATACACCAAAATACATATGGTAAATGTGAAAATGCCTGTATTTTATGATTGGCTTTTCGCAAATATTAAATGAATATTATATGTGTTGTGTTAGAAAGTAATGCTGTATTAATTCTCTTAAGTACCATGTTAAATATAGTTTTAGGTTATAAAAATTGTTAAAATAGAAACGATGCCACGTAGGATACTTTTTTAAAGAAAGGACTTCCAGCGAGATAGCAGCCACAGGACACCTGAATCTTTCAGAGAAAAATAATTTATTGCTCTCTTACCAGAAGAAACGAACTTCTTCCTGCCTCGAAGGTGCTGTTAGGATTCAGAGGAAGAAGCTGACACTGACCAGACAGAATCCTGTGTTTGAATGGAATTTATGCATCATGTATGAAGTGCATGAATATGCAATGGGCTATTGTTTTTAAGGGTTAATCTTTGTTAGCGGGGGTCCTTTTTCGGGCTCATGCTGCCCAGAAAAAGGTACCCAGAGGTCCGTAACTCTTTGTATTTGTTGTCTTGTATTGTCCTAATTCAAATTGTCCAAATTATTATTACTCTAATTGTATTACTGTTTTTAGAACCATTTTATTACTACTAAACTTTTACAATTTTTCACACACCATAAGCACACGTACCTTTGCTTAAAACAATGCTTGCTTATTTCGAATACAATACCTGCTTGTAAGCCTTAAAACACAACACACAGAGCTCCATTCTTAGGCTTTAACCTTCCTAAAATCTTGCTTGTCGGCGGAAGGGAACCAGGACATCAATTTGATCATCACAGGCTCGATTTTATTGATCAGTACGGTGGGTTAAATACAGTTAATAATGAGCTTCATACATATTGCAAAAGTTGAGCTCAGGATTGGTCAGTTACATATCAGCACCTACGCCTACTTCTACATTCCTATGGTTCTACTTTTGATACTTTCTACATATTCTTAGGATATATTCAGGACTAATCTCAACTCCCTATCCTCATGTTGCAGCAAGGTCACTGCTGACTCTTCCTTTCAGCTTGCTGACTGCTGACTTTTCTCCTTCAGTTTAACCAGTGGCATTATATCAGTGTGGCCTTTCTCAGCTAACCAATTATTAATAATGCTCTCCACATTTCCCCCGTTTTCTTCTTGTGCAAGGAGATTAGTTTGCCATGTTTTTGCTATTGTACGGCTGACCATGTTTTGAATACAGTTAAAGATACAAGGCAAAATAAGCAAAAACAGTAAGATTACACCCAGCAGTCCTATAGCATAGATCACAAGGTTCCTCAGCCACGGTCCGAGTCCCAAGCCTTTAAGCCATTCGTCAATTCCTAAACCGTCTTCTTCCTTAAGTTTGTGAAGTCCCTGTTGTAATTCTTTTATCTTAGTGTGAATGGACACCGAATGATCAGACAGATTCATGCAACACATTCCCTCAAACTCTTCACATCCATGTCCTTGTGCTAAGAGCAAAAAATCTACAGCAGCTCTATTTTGCAAAACAGCATGGTTAACACTTTGCACATCTGCAGTTAACATGTCTAGAATTTGTGATGTCTTGTTCAGCTCATCCCTTGCCCAGCATCCTAATTGTTTTGCTAAATTCATGGCTTTATTGGCAGATCCTCCTGGTAAGATAGTTGAAACCACCACCTGTTTGAATGTGCCCCAAAACCATGGATCTCCTATCTTGCTGCAGTCTAAGTCATGTATGCTACGTTTTTTCCTGTTTGAATTTTGACTCAGCTGCATTAGCAAGGACACATTAGGATGAAACAGTGACAATTTTCCCAAAAAACAGGGTCCACCCTGTGGTTTAGCTGGTATACCATTCCATGCCCTGTCTCCACAAATCAAAAATATTCCTGTGGGTAATTTCATTGGTGCTGTGATATTTGTGCCGTTACATTGACTGTAATGCTGTGGAGAGAATTCACTCACATTCAGGGATGAATCTAGGGTGGCCCATGTTTCTTTAGGTTGGTTTAAATTCTGAGCACCCAAAAGTTTGAAGCTAAACCATCCACCAGCTGTAGTGTTAGATATGCTGGCATTTGTACTTCCAAAAAGATCCAGTTCTTCAGGAGGAGAATGCAAAGAGGTGTTAAGTGATTGGATTAGTAAGCATTGACGATAGCCATCACTCTGACCTGCAGTATACCCTTGTTGCACCGGCAATGTGATGTCTGACATGTTAGACATACATAAGGTTTGATTGTTTATCAAACTACAAAATTCTCCAGGAGACCACACCGGAAGTCCCACCAGGCATGTTCGAAATGGGTTAGTGACTCCTCCAAGACTAAGACAAAGTGATGATTGGTTAGTTTGATTAGCAAGTGTTACCCATAAATTTTCCCTTGGTTGACTAAAGTGTGTTACTCCTACTGCTTCACTTGCTACAGCATTGAGCAGTATTACAAAAACAAACCTCATTTTTCTTTCTGCTTGCTTTGCTTCTCCTTTTCTTCCTTCTGCTTACATTGTTTTTCCTTTCTTCGCTGTCTTTTCCCTGGTTTGCTAGATTGTCTATTGTAAGGCTGAGTCAATTCTTGAATATACTGATCTAATTCTAAATCAGCATCCTTGCTCACAGGTATAGCATGAGGTAAGTTTGAAGGCAAATCAGCTTTGCGGCGAGCTGCTATGATGCGTGAGGCTTTAGTAATTTCAAATATTCTAAGGTTTTCCTGTATCTTCCACCTAAGATATGCTATAACCACTTGTTCTGCACTCTCAAAGAGCTGTAATCCTGTCCGTCCTGGCAGGCCAGTACTTTGTTCAAGAGCTCTAACCCAGATATGATTTCGAATCCACTTTCCAAAACAAGATGTACACCATAAATATCCCAATGACCTCTGTGGATACCAATAAACCTGATTACAATCTGCACAATGCAAAGCTACCCATGCATAGCATTTATCTTTATCCTTTTTGCAAACATAACAAGGAAGCGAATGTAAGTAAGGACCAGTATAAAATTCTGGTTCTTCAACCCAAAGCAACCAATTCAATGGTGGTGATCGCAAAGCCTCTTCAGCCTTTTTACTATATGAGGCTAACAGCTCAAGGTCTTTCTTTAACACAAGATGTATCTTATTTCGTAATCGTAGTTCTTGTTCGTTATCCTCCTCAACAACTATATCTTCCTGAGGGTCCCACAACTGTAAAAGTGTTCTAATCATAGAAAATTAATTAGCAATCACTGATACCCCTATTCAAATGAGACCGTTCTCTTTTTTGCCTTCTTTTTCTTATCTGTCTTCAATCTTGCTGCTCCTAATTTCACTGGTCCTGCCACTTTCAAACTTAATTTTTGCAACTTATCAATGCAGCAATCTAATGGTCCATCAGGATCCCCTTGGAAGGGTCCTACAACTGAATGCTGTGTTAAAGGCACTAATTTCCTACACCTTATAGAAACTATACGTGATTTACTTTGAACCTTAATTCTATTTACAATACATTGTATTTCCCATCGATAATAAGCAAGAACCTTCTGTTCAGGAGACTCATAAAGATTTAAAGCTATATATGCGTTTTGCCCTGTTTGTCTCCTTAATTCATCTTGCCAGCTTTTTCCCCACGTATGCTCGTGTTCACAAGTATGACACCACAAATCCCGTAATAATGATTGTTCTATCCAAAAAGTTCTTTTACAACCCCCACAACGTAGAGCTATCCAGGCAGCACAATGTGGATTGTGACAGTCAAGGCAATGTAGTTTCGCTGGATCTGTTAAGTGAAAAGTTGATATTGAGTCAATGAAACCAATCAACTCCTGGGCCGTCCGGTAGTGACGTGTCAGTGCTCTGTCCACCGCTTCCGAGTACCCCTTCAATTGTAACAGTAGTGGTTGTAGGACTAGAAGCAGTTTCTTCCCCAGTCGCTCCTTGTCCTCCTCCGTAAGGTGACTCACCAGAGGCTGCATCAAAAACAGGTTTAGTCCACTTAGCAGGCACCCACAAAGGCCCTGTAGGTGAGGAAACACAAAGATACCCCCGACCCCAATATAATACTTTTGCAGGTTTTTCCCATAATCCTGTACTTGGGTTCTTATACTTAACCCAGACCTCTGTTTCCTTAGTATTTTCCTGACCTGACCTCGGATGATGTTTCATTGCAGGGGGGGTATCATCTTCCCCAAAAATGCATAAATGGTTAATCACATACAAAACCTTAGCCAAACATGCTTGTGGATCTGCCAAATCTTGATGTTTTTCAATATACTGCTTAAGGGTACCGTTTGCTCTTTCCCGTAAAGCTTTCCTTAACTGTATCAGTAACTCATACAATCGTTTATTATTCACTTCCTTAATTGCTGCTTCCTCTATACGTTTGACTACTCCTGCAACATACATAGAGTCTGTGACCACATTTAAAGTCTCCTGTGAGTTGGACACCGCCCATACTACTGCTAACAATTCCAAAGTTTGTAAGCTATCTGCAGGGTCTGCTGTGAGGAGTTGATGCTTCCATTGTCCCTTTTCTTGCCAGGTAACAGCAGCACGCCTTGATTTCTTTCCTGCATCTGTAAAAGCTGTAATAGCTCCTTCTATGGGGTTTTCTTCTCTCAAAGGTCGAGTAATCCAGTTCCATTCTGTCATCCATTGCAAAACTCTAGGCACTAATTTACTAGTCTCTACTTTAGCAGGTGACATCAATAATGCTTCTTGTAAATTCTTTGAATTTATCAAGTACCAGTCCAAGGTTTCTTTTTCCATAGGCAATCTAATATTAGCAGGTTCTCTACCATCCACTTCAAGAATTCTGAGACGCCCCTTTTTGATTAATGCAGCCAATTGTTCAATTTTTGAAGATATTGTTTTCTTGTGCTGTAGCGGTGGTGACAACCATTCCAACACCCGTATCTCCCCTGTTTTCTTTTGCAACTGAGAGAGAGCACCAAGCAAGTGGCAAGGGCTATTCCAGATAGTAAGGTCAATGGGGTGGTCGAATTGTCGACGAGACACATACCCTTACTGTACACAGTTACTGATTTGCTGCAAGGCAAGACAATGCTCCTTTGTCAGGTGTACAGGAGTAGTAGGGTCCACGCCTTTTAACAAAGGTCGTAGGGCTTCTAATAAGTGATTTGGTATTCCCACAATAGGCTTCAGCCACTGTAAGTCTCCCAGCAACTTCTGTGCATCATGTAGAGTTTTAATGTTCAATTGTAATTCCAATTTTTGTGGTATCACTATTTGATCCGTCAAAGTCCATCCCAAATATTTCCAGGGCTTTGTAGTCTGAATTTTCTCTGCAGCAATAACAAGTGAATATGCAGCAAGAGTATTTTTAATGGTGTTAATCTGTAAAGAGGAGAATGGCTGTTGCTGTGCAAACAAAATATCGTCCATGTAATGATATATTATAGTTGCTGGCCATTTACGACGTAGTGGCTGTAATGCAGCATCAACATAAAGCTGACATAAAGTGGGAGAGTTGCGTATGCCCTGCGGAAGAGATGTCCATTCAAATCTTTTATCTGGTTCCCCACGATTTATTGCTGGTAAAGTAAATGCAAATCTCTTCATGTCATCAGGATGCAGGCCAATAGTGAAAAAACAATCCTTTAGGTCAATAATTAAAAGTGGCCAGTGTTCTGGAATCATAGCTGGATTTGGAAGACCAGGCTGTAAGGCCCCCATTGGTTCCATTTGGTCATTTACAGCCCTCAAATCATGTATCAAATGATATTTCCCTGATTTCTTTTTGATTACAAAAATAGGTGTATTCCAAGGGCTTGTGGACAGTCGTAGGTGTCCCTTTGTATATTGTTCCTGTACCAATTCATGGGCATGCATAAGACTCTCCCCTTTTAATGGCCATTGCTTAACCATCACCGGTGTATCCGTTTTCCAGGTGAGTGGAATGGGGAAAGTCCAAGCAATGGCAATTACCACGAAGGGTGCTGATTAGTTAACACCACTCCCAATTGTGTTAAAATGTCCCTTCCAATTAAGCAGGAAACTGTAGGAGGCAGTTGAACAATTGAAAACACAGCAGATATTTGTTGATTCTCAATGCACACAGACAAAGACGGCGACCTGCTTGCCAATGTAAATCCTCCCACTCCTGTGAGCATGTTTGATGAGGGAAATAGAGGCCAATGTTGTGGCCAGGCTTCTGGAGAAATGATGCTAGTATCTGCTCCTGTATCCAATAATCCATAAAGGGTTATGCTTTGATGCCCATAAGTAATTTCAACCTTTTGTTTTGGTCTATTTTGTAAATCCACAGTTAAAAGGGTAACACCAGTAGAGCCAAAACCTTTTTCATCCCGTGCTTGCCCAGTAAATGATTGTATTCCCGATGTCATTTGTGACAGTGGTACCAATTGTGCAATGCGTTGTCCTTTTGTAATTTTAATCGGAGGATAAAGGGTGTAAGCCATAATTTGTATTTCCCCTGTAAAGTCCGCATCGATAACACCAGGCAAAACAAATAATCCCAACATAGTTATAGAGGAACGTCCCAGCAATAATGCTCCACATGTTTGTCCATTTAATATAAGAGGACCCTTTATTCCAGTGGGTATCCTCTCAGGCCGGTTCGTCATTAGTGTGACGTCTACTGCTGCTGATAAGTCCAAGCCGAGGCTCCCGGTTGTTGCGGGTTGCAGACAGGAGGTGGCAGCGATGTCACGGCAGCAGCTGGTGTCTCAGATGTCAGGGCGGCAACTTGTGTCTGTCCCTCATTGCTGTATTGGTAACACTTGATGAATGGTCTCGAGCCTCTTTACGTGAATGCCAGTGAGCCGCTTTGGAGAGGAGCAAGAGCAGCTAACACCTGATTTTGAGTAGACTATGCTTTTGCAACCCTAATCCTAATTCCTTTAAGGCTTCTGCTATAAATGCCTGTGAAGCTGTTGGCATTAATGCCATTCGCTCTAATGCTTCCTCAATAGTCCAGTTTGCCCCTAAAGTAGCTAACACTCTTTGGGTTGCTGGATTGCTATTTTGCAAGGCACACGTTTTCAATAGCGCTCTGCAACACCAGCCCGATCTATAGCAGTAGCTGCTCTATCGATAAAATTTCCAAATGATTCTTCTCTACCTTGTTTAATGCCCATATAAGCCGGTAACCCTCCTGGCTCTTTAACCATGTCTATTGCAGCACGCACTAACTGCATAGACTCTCTAAGTTTATCTTCTCCCGATATCATCTGTGCCTCTGAATGTAAAAATGCCCCTAAGCCAATCAGCTCCTTTACTATTACTCCATGTAATGGGTCATGTGCATTAAACAATAACTGCTGATGCTGAGTGAATATCAACCGAACTATTCCTCTTAAATCATTAAGACATAAAACCTGAGTATTAAAAAGATAATCTAACATTTGCTTAACAGGTTCACTTTTTACTCCAAACTGACTAACCGTAGAACGTAGCTGAGTTAACAGCTTCCAATCTAAGGGAGTATATTCTGCTATATTATGCGTAAGGTTCCCCTGTGCATCATACTGTGGTGTGTATGTAACTGGACATGCAAGACTAGAAGCTATTTCCACCGCCTCACCATCCCCCATTTGCATTACTTCTTTCGCCAAAGCAGCCCAAGCTTCCCTCCTCTGTTTAGCCATCTCCCCCCATGGATCACGGTGTGCCCCTGGGATGGGATCTGGCCCTTTAAGGGTGCTATGCTGCTGGAGCTTTGGTACAGACCCCGAGCTTTCGCACAGGGAAGGCAGTGGAGCAGAGGCTGGCTCGCGCGGGGGAAGCGGCCCCCCCGCTGGAGCTGACAGTGAAACCGGAGCCGGCTCACCCAGGGGAAGTGGCGGAGGCAAAGCTGGCGGCGGAGGCGAAGTTGGCTTGCTCCAACCCCCACCATCCGACCCACCTGAAGCTGGTGGCGGAGGCAAAGCTGGCTTGCTCTTACCCCCACCATCCGACCCACCTGAAGCTGGTGGCGGAGGCAAAGCTGGCTTGCTCTTACCCCCACCATCCGACTCGCCCTCCCCCTCTGACGAGAAAGGTGCAGACGGTTCCACTGCGCCTATAGGAAAATCCTCCACACCACTTTGCTGGGGACTCTTAGGCATAAGTACCTTAGTTACAGAAGGTGCCAGGGGATCATCTTCACGACCATACCCTATATTCCTCTTATGAGCTTCTGTTGCCCTTTCTGCTGCCTTTCTCTCAGAGACCTGCTGAAGTAACGTGTTATACACCACCCGCCATAACTTCCCGAATTTCTTTGCTGACTTATCATCGTCTAGTATTGTATCCCACAATATTTCCCCAAACTTCTTCCACTCTGCTAGCTCATGAACTGTATGAGGATTAGAAAAGATACCCTTAGCATGGCCATAAGCTAATAACTCTGGTAGCTCCTTTTTTAAATCTATCCCTTTTATCCCACGCCGCTCTAAATAGGCGGTAAATAAATCATATGCCGCTTGCCTATCCATACCTATTAATCAGCGCGCGCTGTTGCAGCTCTCCAGGCTCCGGCGGACAGGTATTGGCTAAGTCACAGTTGTGAACCTTAAGGGTGCTTCAAATTCCGGCACCGTCCCAGCTGCAATGACCCAAACCCAACTTCCTCGACCGTGGCGTAATCCCTTTTTCTTTTAATCCGAGAAAAAGGGCAGAGATTCAGTTATGGCCGCATTCTCCACCATTTGTCGGCGGAAGGGAACCAGGACATCAGTTTGATCATCACAGGCTCGATTTTATTGATCAGTACGGCGGGTTAAATACAGTTCATAATGAGCTTCATACATATTGCAAAAGTTGAGCTCAGGATAGGTCAGCTTACATATCTGTGATTCCACAGATAAACAGTGTCATCCAGAACCACTGCCAGGAAGTTCTGGGAGCTCCAGTCTATGAGATTCAGTTCTACACTTTGAAAGAGATATGCAGGTCACACCATGCTTGGCTAGAGAGCCCTGCCCTTCACCCGTGCTGCTGCAGCAGGTGTGGGTGCACACGTGCACACACACACGTGCAGGTGAGGGGCAGCCTTCTGAGTGTCACTATGCCCAGCTGCTGGGGCCAGGTACCCTGCTCCAAGGCACCTACACAGTGCCCTAGACCACTGTGCCTGTAAGGCCACACAGGGACACTCCAGAAGTGGTCTGTGCTAGCCTGGGTACACCAAATAATACAGACAGCCCAGTTACCCTGTCCTAGGAACAGCAATCCAGTACAGAATGTTCTGGATGCCCAGCACTCAACCCTGTAGCCTACTTACAGTAGTCGTTGAATATCTCTGGTGCATCCAAGACCCGTTCTGGCTTTGAGGGAATATATCTGCTCTTCTTCCTGCTCAATCCAGGTGCCATTTTCTGACTGTAGAGCACTTTCAGGTTATTCTGATAGTCTGTGTGCAGGGGAACAGGTTTGTTAACCTGAGTTAGTTTCCTCCCAGCTGAGTGCTGCTCACCCAACTAGGAATCCCTTGGAGTGAAAATAAAGTCCTAAGAGAAACACTCACAAGCCTGCAGTGCACTAAAATCACTGGCAGAATGAACTGCTGAGCAGGGGTGAGCTACAATTTCCTCATTCATGGAAACAAATTTAACAAATACTTGGGTTTTTGAATCCCATTATATTTAGTTGCAGTTTAAGCTAGAAAGTGCACAGCAGAGGCTTTGATGCTCTTACAGACTTCATGAACGTTTGGAACCTGCAGTACCGGTAACTGTCACCGACATCTTTCCATAAAAATCCTTTCTTTAGGATTTTTCCCCCTTCTGAGAAGCTGTGGCCTCAGCAACAAAAGGTAAACAATGGTTATCTGCTGCTGGGGAATGCAACAGGTGGATGCGTGATCAGTCTTGGGTGAATGTTTGGATTTACTGACCACTCACAGCGGAGCTGGGTCTCACCCTCTGCTGAGAAACAGCCCTTTGTTTATTCATTCATTTCCTATTCTTAGCTTAGCTAGCTTCTGAGAACTTTCCTTCTATTTCTTTTAGTATAGTAATAATGTAATATATATCATAAAATATTAAATCAAGCCTTCTGAACATGAGGTCAAGATTCTCATCTCTCTCTCCACCCTGAAGACCCTTGCAAGCCCTGTAACAGGTGACCAACTGGCAGTCATAGCAACTCTCCTAAATAAATTCACTTTAACTGTTATGCCCTCCCTCGACCTCAGGAACCTTAAGAAAGGAGACTCCAGCCTGTACAGCTCTCAGAAACCAGTTGATTTCTCCTGTGACCACACACAGAGCCTCTGTGTTGCTGTTCCCCTGACCTGATCCCTCCTGCTGATTCAGCTCACACGGAGCCTGTATCATACCTTCTGGAGCATTCTGTGGTTTTCCGCTGAGGTGGAGGATCTTTGCCTCTTCCACATCAAAACCATTCAGATTCACTGCCCAGGCTTTCTGTTGCTCCTACAGAGACAAATCACCCTCAGTGCAATGCATTTAAAACAATTCCCACACTACAATTTAAACAGACACCTAAGTCCCCTTCTCTTAGAATCTGAAGATGTTTGACTGTGCTGCAAGGATCAGTCACACAGAGGCAGGTCAAAGCAGTTTTCCTCAGACTTTCATACATTGTCCTGCTCACATTTTCAAACAATGGCAAATTCAGTGTCATTGCCAGAGGGAAAAGCCACAGCCACAAAGCGACCAAATGCTTCACAAACAGATTTCAGAACACAGTGTAAAACATTCCAGAAGTGTTCCCTGTGGAGACCTTGTCCTAGAATAGCTACCACCAGCAGTTTCACTTTGCATAGGCTTACAGCTTTGTGTTTTTGCTGCCTGCTACATTTTAAAGCCTCGTTAGTCAAAAGCTAAATTTTGCTACCAGAAGCAGCATAGGCTTCGAGTGCATGGCAGTCTCTACAGCTTCAGTCTCATCCTAGGCTCCTGAAGCCCAGAGCTGCAAGTACTGATGGCTGGGACTTAGTGCCGTGTGCCCCCTTGATAGAACCTATTGTTCACTGCTCTGTAAAGGGGCAGGAAGGCGTAGCAGTTATTGAAGTAATTGTAACTTAGCAACATGCTCACCTTCTTGGTAGGGGAATCCTCAGCAGGGTCATTCTCTTTGGTTAGGAGGAAATTTGCCATCTCCATCTGCATAGTGCTGCGTTTGGGAATGTAGCGATCCCCCCCAGCCTTTGTGGGGGTGCTTTGAATTTTGGATCCAGATTTACCTGCATTCACATATGAAAATATTGTCTTACAGCTATTTAACAGCCTGTATTAGAGTTTTCACGGGAGCAAACCCAACACTCTTCCACATCACACCCACCAGACAAGTAGGACTCTGAGGTCTCATGCCACCCAGTCCCAACTAACTTATATTTTCCTCCCTGCCACCAAGTTGGTTAGGGACTGTGTGGTGCAACTCCTTGGGTCTAGTGCAACAATTCCAGAGTCCAGAGATAAGGGGAAGATACAAAAACGCTCACAGGATGTAAAGCTGTCAGCTGACAGTCCTGCCCACACTTGTCCTAGCATCCAGCTGTGCCAGCAAGGCTCAGCTGGCCGAACAGCAGCTCGCCAGCCCCAGTGCTCAGAGCTCTGCCCCTCATGCTGGCAAGGAGGTGGGTGGCTGTCAGGAGCACAGCCCACCTCCTCCTGCCTGAGCAGCAGCCGGTATGGCAGCGTGGCAGGGAGCCCAGAGCCCCGTGGCTACGGACAAGCAGCCTGGGCCAGGCTCCCGCACTCAACCTCTGCCGCCGGTGGCCGGCGCTCACGGGGTGTCTTGGACGGCGTCTTGCTGGGGCTGTGGGAGCGACATGCCGGCTTTATGGGGGACACGCCGACAGGGCTGGGCCCGGGGCCGCTCTCCTTGGCCTTGCGCTGCCATGGCGCAGGCGGCGCGTTCGGGATCAGCGTGTCCAGCTTCAGCAGCCCGTGCAGGTCCGCCTCCAACAGGAACTGCGCCGTGGTCCTGCGGGCGGGCAGGGTGAGCCGTGCCCACCGGCCGGGCTGAGCCTACTCCAACAGGCCCCGCCGGCCTCCCCACCACCGGACCGTGCAAGCGCTCCGGCTGCTCCTCCCCACTAAGGGACACCCCCACTCTCCCCAGCCGCTCCTCGGGACACCCCATCAGCCGATACGCCCTCCCTCCGCTTCTCGGGGGTCCTTGATCAGGCAGCACCCCTTCCAGCCGCTCTTTGGGGCTTCTTCCGATAAGCAACATTCTCCCTTCCCCTGCCTTTCAAGGGCAATCTCGTCCCTGCTCTTTTTCCTCCCCACCGTGCTTTGCCTCTGCCCTGTGCCCCTGGGGCTGCTCTTGGCCAGGCAGCCTCAGTGGGAGCCAGCACTGGCTGCAGCCCCAGCGGGCCCCGGGACAAGGCCCAGCATTTAGGAGGCCAATGAAAGCTCTGGGCAGCAGCAGAACCCTCAGCAGAGTTCTTTGGACAATCAAGGACTGGCCACCCCTACACTGCAACCTCACTGGGAATGTTTTCTGTCTGACGTAGACTTTCAAAAGAAGCTGTTTGAGGGAAAGGTGAACTAAACACTCACCCTTTTCTCTTCCAGCAAGTCCAACTTCGGACAGAGCATAAGATGAAGATCAGCTCCAAGACAAGCAGGCCTGCCAGTAACCCTAGCCAGAAGCCTGTTCCCTGACAGAAACCCCTTCCAAGGCCCTTCTGGGAATCAGGAACATGTGCTGTGGTTCCAGCTGCACCTGTGGGAGCGATGGGGATCGTCAGCCCCTGCTGTGCTGCACTGCTGAGCTGGCAGCACGGTGGATGCGGGCAGGATATTCTCCGCTTCCCCCAGAGCTGGGGCCTGCAGGCACCTTGCCACCCCGTGGCACAGGCTGTGCCACCCAACAAAGCCCAGCAGGCCGGGAGGAGAGCCCGGGCGCAGCGCAGCTTTTTGGGCAGTCGCTGCTTGGAGGGACACGGGCCACACCCATCCCTGAGCAGCCCCTGCCAGCCCTGGCCCTCCCTGCCCTGTGACAGCTCCCCCCGCCCCAGGGCACAGAGTCAGGCCCTGTCAGGACCCAGTGCAGCCCCTGCCCAGTCAGGAGCCAAGGCTGGCTCTGGCCCTGGGCTCGCGGCAGGGCTCCCGCTCGGGGCTGCTCCTGTGCCTTGGGCCTCTGGGCACTCAGGGCCAGCTCCGGAGCAGCTGCAGCGGGAGGGACGTTGGTGCACGAGTCCCCTTTTCCCAGGGCTCTGAACGAGCTCCAAAGGCACCTCCAGCTTTGCCGGGCTGTGCAAGGGAGGCCCTGGTAGAAGAAGAAGAGCTGCAGCCACACAGCTCTGCCAATGGCTGAGCCCTGCTGAGCCTGGCACAGCAATTACCTTCTGTGCCTGTGCCCATGCCTGTGTTTGGCTCGGACTTCCTTCCTGCAGCAGGGGCTGCCAATCGGCCTCTGCTTTGTTGGGGAAACACCTCCTTCTGTCCTAACTTTTGGCCCATCACTTGAGAAACAAAAAGTACACCTTAAAAGATGGAGAAATTCTCCATTTCTTTAATGGCATGTTCAGAACGTCATGCTTATGCAAAATCGGATAAAATCAACAAATCATCTGGGCTTTTTCAGCTGGGCCATGGCCCACCGTCCTTCAAACACCTGCCAGTGCTGAGCAGAAGTTGTGAGTGGATCGTGCAGGGTGAGGGCACACACATGCATGGCTCTGTCCTGGCACCTGCAGCGATGCCCCCCTGGCCGAGCTTTGGGCTCTGAGCTGGCAGGTCTCACAGGGAAAAGGCCTTGGCGTACCCTCACCATCTCCCAGAGGCTCAATCCTGAACATGGGCTGGGAAGCCAGATCACCTTTAGCAACAGGCTCAGCTGCAAAGAAAGGCAGGACACAACAGCTCCAATGGCACTGCTGAAGATTCTCCTTCAGGCCCGAGTGGCAGTGAGGGCATCTGGGTGATTGGTGCCCTCCAAGGCACTCCCTTGGCTCTGCCTTCCACTCAGGAGCAGGGCCAGGGGGACCTCGTGCCTGCAGTGGCCCCACACTGGGATGGAAGGAGCCCCTTGTGGGGCAGTCGGGGCAGAAAGGACTCCCTGGAGCTGCCAGCAGCTTGAAACCCAGCCCCAGGCAGGGCCAGGGCTTAGCAGTGGCAGCAGAAGCAGCTCGGGCTCCCTGGGGGCTGCAAAGGAGCTGAGAAAGGCTCAGCCCCCAGGCACAGTCCTGGGCCCAGCCCCTTCCCTCTCTGCTCTTCTCTGTGGCTGCACAGAGCACACAGAAGGACACAGTGCCATTGCACACGGGAGGAGGATGGACAGCCAAATGCCCCTTCCTCCCACTGACAGCGATCCTGTGGGATCCCTCAGGGCTCCAGAAGGGAGCAGGGTAAGGTTTCCAGAACTGATCTACCTTCAGTGAAATTTAAGGGAACTGGCTCATGGTAAGCTCTTGGCATACTGACACAGATTATTCTGTCAGGAAAGGTACATTCAGAACATGCCTCCAACATCTGGCAAGGTCTTCAAAGCACCATTCACCAGCATTTCCAAGTAATCCAAGTCATGATCCCAGTCGAGGAGGGATCACAGATGCTACAGAACCATTTCCATGGTGTGTTGGGATCCCCTTCTCCCTTGGGGAATTGGGGACTGCAAGGGGGTGGGGTAAGGCTGTGGGAGCCTGTGGCTCCTGGTCACTCTCCACGCTCTTTGCCGGTCCTGTGCAACATGCCTGGAGGGGCAGCTGGAGCAGCCCAGGGCCCTGGGGCTCTCTCCCTGCCACACAGGAAACCCTCACTAAATGCTTGGGGAAATCTGCAGTGCCACAGCTGTCACTCCCAACCTCCGTCCCTCCCTCCTGCTTGCCCACCTGCCCATGGAACAGCTCCCACAGCCCACGGGCACATAGCCAGGCCCTCTCAGGACACACTGGAACCTTGCTCTCCCCCTCTGCCCTTTCCCCACCACGGGCACCCTGTGCAGCCGCTCCCAGGTTTCGGGACATGTCTCCCACGGAGGGAGCCCAGCAGGACAGCTCAGTACCCGAGTGCCCTGAGCCTGCTCGGGACAATTCCTCTGGGCTGTGCCCATCTTATCCGGGCTGTGCCTGCAGTGCCAAGCAGCAGAGAGGGCAGCTCAAGCCTCAGCAGGGCTCAGGCCCAGAAGCACAGCAACTACCTCCTGTGGCTGTGTCTGGCATCGCCTCCCTTCCTGCAGGAAATGCCACCTTCAATAGAGCCCCTCTGTCCATCGCTTGAGAAAGGAAGAGGCACAGCTGGATCAGATGGAATCATTGCACATCCAGGAGGTGGCCTGTTCAGGAGGCAATACTTGTCCAAAACATGGATAAGGATCAGGAAAATTGATCTTGGAAGGGCATTAAACCAAGAAACAAGTACTTCAAAACCCCTGGAGGTGGCTGCCATGGTGAGTTCCCTGAGGTGTCAAAGGCCAAGCCACACCCATGGCTGCTTTCCCTGAGGTGTCACAGCTGCAGCCCCAGCCCCATGGCCGGGTTTCCTGAGGGCTGGCAGTCCCAGTCTCGCTCCATGGCCGGTTTCCTGAGGTGTCACAGTCCCAGTCCCACTCCATGACCGGTTTCCCTGAGGTGTCACAGTCCCAGTCTCGCTCCATGGCCAGTTTCCCTGAGGTGTCACAGTCCCAGTCCCACTCCATGGCCGCTTTCCCTGAGGTGTCACAGCCCCAGCCCCGCTCCATGGCCGCTTTCCCTGAGGTGTCACAGCCCCAGCCCCGCTCCATGGCCAGTTTCCCTGAGGTGTCACAGCCCCAGTCCCACTCCATGGCCGGTTTCCTGAGGTGTCACAGCCCCAGTCCCGCTCCATGGCCAGTTTCCCTGAGGTGTCTCAGCCCCAGCCCCGCTCCATTGCCAGTTTCCCTGAGGGCTGACAGCCCCAGTCCCGCTCCGTGTCCGGTTTCCCTGAGGTGTCACAGCCCCAGCCTCGCTCCATGGCCGGGTTTCCTGGTCGCTTTGAGGTGCTGTTCCTCTCTCTCTGTGGAGAAAGTAGAGGCCAAGGAGCTTGCAGAGCAAGCCCAGAGCCACGAGGGCTCTACTGCCTGCTCAGCCCTGTGTGAGCTCTGCTCCTTCATGCCTTCTCCTCCCGTTGTCAGGTCACACTGACACTCGGCCTGAGCCCAGTGTTCCCTTTTGGGGCCAAGGGAAATCTCTGCTCCTGCCTCTGGCACAGGGTGCTCTGCCAGCAGGTCAGGGAAGGAGACAGCCCTGGAGAGAGGCATGAGCAGTGGAGGAAAGCCAACATCACTGCAGTCTTGCAAAAGGGCACCAAGAAAGAGCCAGGAAACTGCAGGGCCATCAGCCTCAGCTCCATCCCCAGAAAGGTGACAGAACAGCTCCTCTTGGATGCCATCTCTAAACCTGTGGAATAACAGGAATGGAAACCATGCTTGACCAATCCCATAGCCACCTGTGCTGCAGTGACTGGCTGGGCTTGTGAGGGGAGAGCAGTGGTTGTTGCCAGCTGGGACTTCAGCAAGGCTTTGTCCCTGCCTCCCATAACAGGCCCCTGAGGCAGCTCAGGGACAGTGGGGCAGAGAAGTGGACAGGGGAGCTCCAAACTCAGGTAGCTGTGAGCTCAGGGCGCCGTGCTGGGCCCAGCCTTGTTTGCCTTATTCCCCAGTGACCTGGCAGAAGGGACAGAGTGTTCCCTCAGTGTTTGCTGATGGGACAGAATTGGGAGCAGGGCCTGAGGCACCACAAGGCTCTGCTGCCCTTCAGTGAGACCTGGAGAGGCTCGAGAGTTGGGCAGAGAGGAACCTAATGAAGTTGCACTGGGAAAAGCCTCTAGAAGAGCTTCAGGCTTTGTAATTACCAGGCAACAGAAGTGTTTTAGTATAGTGGAGTCTATAACGTTGTCTTGTAATGTCCAGTCAGGGAAACCACTGCGTCTCTGTATGTCATAGGACCAGTCACTTGTATGTATGTCAAGAAAGTCTTTGGGAGAAACATGAATGAATTCAGAAACTTCCCCTGATATTATTTTGGATTTTCACGATTTTCTGGAATGCTGGGTGAAGTGTAAGGATGCCAAAAGGAAAGCGAAAGCAAACCAATAAATCTTTAAAAACTCAGAAGCCTCTCCTGTCTGTTCCTTGAAGAAGTTGCCAAACAATGTCACTTTTGCAATCCTTTGATAGATCTTATAGGAAAAAGCATTGGCCAAAAGTGCTGCCCTGTGTTTCTGAACAGCAACATGCATTTTGTGTTGATGCAAGGTTTGTACCAGGGTTTGGGGTTTTTGTGTGTGCTTTGAATGTGAGTCTTTGCAGGACTATTAATAATTAGACCATGTACTGAAGAGAACATGTTACTGTGTTGTGCTGTTCAGTGCTGAAGAGGGTTGAGACAGAGCAGGTAGCTCTGTGTCTGTGTGTAATTGCATGAGCAGCACGGGAGCAGTGCCCAGGGCCTGGAGAAGCAAACGGGTTCCCGGTGCTGAGGACAAGGTGTCCAGAGCTCGGGATTGTCCGGCCAAGCTCTTCTGGCTATTTGTGCTTCGAGACCTAGCCGGGAGCCCTGCAGAGCCCCGGGTGCAGCTTCCTAACTTCCCCCCTCTTCCTCTGCCTCCTCCCTGCCTCCAGGGTAAAGGCGCTCCCTGGCATTGCACTGGCTGTGCCTCCCTCCTAGACCAGTGAAGGGATCGTTTCCCAGCCAAGGTGGCTCTCCCATGGAGACAGGAAAATGGGCAAACTCCTGCTGCCCCAGCATCAGGCAGGTGCAGTGTGTCCTTGCCTGTCAGTCCCTGCCCTGCTTCCCAGAGATGCCACTGATTGTTCCACAAGTCATGGATCTGCATTTCCAGGAGCATGTTTGCAAAGACACGAAAGAGAAAAATTGACAAGAATTGTTTGTGCTTCTCTTCCTAATTTTTTCCAATGTATTTTCTAGTAGGAAAGCATGGACCAAACTGGCAAAGTTCCTATAATGTAGGAAAAGCATCCTCCTGTATTTGACTTGAGTTGAGGACAGTTGCAAGCTCTCCTGTCAAATGTACACAGAAAATTCTCAGTGAATTTTCTGTCTTTCTGCTGAGTCAGTATAAAAGATGACGCTTCTCAGAAGCTTAATACTAATTTTTCCATTTATATGGGAAGTCAAAGTTGTTAGTTCATATGATGGCAGGATAACGGAGGCAGCTGTGGTGGTGTCCAGGTTTATCTCCTGTACCCAATGGTGATCAGCAGCAGCATCAAATCAGGTTCATCTTAGTTTTCTGCAGACAGGTCTTGATGAAAACATCAGTTCACCTAGAGCAGGGTTTGAATCCCTGTAGTGCAGCTGACTCCGCACGGGCTCTCTGGGCCACCGCCTGCCAGGGGCAGGAGCAGAAATTTCCCTTGGCCGGGGCCGGAGCCCTGGCGTGGCAGTGCCTGAACAGCACCTCCCTGCCTACAGTGCCACCCTGGATGGCTGCCCCAGGGCCTGGCATTTGACCCTGCACTTGCTGCAGGAGTCCTGGCCCTGCTTCCACCCTGAGCAAACGCTCGGACCATTTTAGAAGCTCGGTGCCCAAGGGGGCCGCCACAAGTGGTTTGCCAGGGACCTGGGGCCATGGCTGCCCCGATTTTGGGTACACGGTGCTGATGTCAGAGTGGCCATTGTGACCTGTGCCACCAAGGCCACAAAAGGGAACGCGGGGCTCAAGCCGAGTGTCAGTGCGACCTGACAACGGGAGGAGAAGGTAGGGCGGGGATGTGGCTGCCCAGGGACCAGAGGGGCCCCACACCTCGGGGCTCTGGGCCTGTGCTGCAGGCTCACCTGCCTCTCCCTTCCCAAAATCACAGAATCAGCAGAGGAACAGCCAGAGGACACTGCAGTGTTACTCAAGGCGACGACGGGAGGAGAAACAGACAGGAGCAGGGCTCACGCAGGGCTGAGCAGGGAGTAGAGCCTCGTGGTTCTGGGCCTGTTCTGCAAACTCCCCCCCCCCCCTTCTTTCTCCCATAGACAGAGAGGAACAGCACCTCGAAGTGACCACGTCCCTCGAGGACATAGACTCAGCGTAGACAGCCGCCATGTCTGACAGAAAGCAGGAGGGTCCTGGTGCCAGGGAGCCAGGTGAAGGCAAAGCAGCTCTCTGATAGCTTGGCCCAGGGGCTCTTGTGGTAGCAGGCAGCGTGGGGATCAGAACAGAGGCAGGGGGAGGCAGGAGCTGCTCGGCCATGCCAGGGCTGGGAGCCTCCTTCCTGCCCAAGTGGGGCCCAGCTGGGCCAGGGGGCAGCTCCTGGGACAGCCGTGCCCGCAATGGCCCCTGCTCTGCAAGGCCTCCAGCGCTGCCCATCAGCCAGGCAGGGACAGAGCAGCCTTGGGGCCGATGCTGCTGCAGGCTCAGAGCCCCGCACAGCTGCTCATGCCCAGTGCCATTGGCTCTGTCCCCTGCAGCCTGCATGCTGTGTCGCCGTGCCGAGGCTGACCCGGACATGTGCGGTGACAAACTGCAGAAGGGTGGGCTCTGTGCCCACGTGTTCTGCATGGTGAGTGGCTCCAGGCGCTCCCTCCACCTTTGCAATGGGCAGCTCTTCCCGCCCCCTCCTCATCAGCTTCTCCCCTTGGCTGCAGTTCTTCGCCACTCTACTATTTCGGCAAGAGACGGACCGCGGGGGACTCATGAACTTTCTCCCTCGAGATCTCCTAATTGCAGTGCGGCGGGCGGCACAGAAGGTGAGAGCCTGACAAGAGCAGGGAGATTTGTGCCTGGCGAGGTTTGCCAGAGCTTAGCCCAGACTGCAGGAAAGAAAGGCCGGCCCAGCAGTCGGGACAAAGTCTGGCTCCCAGCAGCTCTGGCACAGAGGCCCTGGCACAGCAGCCTCCCTCCTCCAGCTGGCGGCTCTGTGGGCTGGGAGCCGGCAGCGGCCACGTCCTGCGCCCTGCCCTTAGCCCTGGGGCTGCCTGGGGAGGCCTCGAGGCTGCTGCTGCTGCTGCTGCTGCTGATGCAGCTGCTTGGCTCTTTCCAGCGCTGCTGCGTCTGCGGCCAGAGCGGGGCAACCATCATGTGCTGCAGGGAGAACTGTGACAGATGGTTCCACTTGCCCTGTACCAAGGAGGGCGGCTGTGTCAATCTATACGTTACTCCGTTCAGGTACCTCATCTCTCTTTATGGCCACCCCTGGGGAATGATCCAGCATTTCTCACTTTCCCCATCCCTTTGCCCCCAGCTCTTTCTGCCCTGAGCACCGTCCAGAGCAGGAGGTGGATGCGACTCCTGAGCCGGACACCGTTTGCCCCATCTGCATGGAACCTGTGGAGGACAGAAAGACCTTCACAACATTGGTGTGCCCAGCGTGCAAAAAGGCCTGGTTCCACAGGGACTGCATCCAGGTAGGAGCCCTCCCCTGAGCCCTGGGGCACAGCAGGTGCTCAGCAGCAGCAGCAGCAGCAGCAGGGCCTCGCTCACCCTGCCTGTGTTTGCCCTGCAGGGACAGGCCTTGCGCGCTGGTGCTTTCTATTTCCAGTGCCCCCTGTGCAGAGACAGTGGGGAATTCCCTGTTGAAATGTTCATCTTGGGGATCCGAGTCCCCTTCAGGTTGGTGTCCTTCTGCCTGGCCCACCAGCCAGGAGGGTGCAAGTGCTGTGCTGTGCCAGGCCCTACCCCAGGAGCCCTGGCCCTGCCCTGTCCTGTGAGTCTGGGCTTCAGCTTCACCCCCAACTTGGAAAAGTGCTGGAGAAAGAGCTGGGACACCCTGGACCTCCATGAGGGAGAGCAGCAGAAATTCATCATCTCTTCCTTTCTCCATCAGACAGCCAACGTGGGAGGACAACGATGCCTTCGCAGATCTAGGAGTGAGGCACGGCCAATGCAATGCCAGGGATTGCCTTTACCCTGGGGGCAGGGAGGAGGCAGAGGAACAGGGGTAAGTTGGGAAGCTGCACCTGGGGCTCTGCAGGGAACCTGTGTCTCGACAAGGGCTCAAAGCAGGAAGAAGCAGAAGCGCTTGGCTAGACAACCACGTGCTGGTACACTTTTTGTTCTCAGTGCTATGAGCTTGTTTGCCTCCCCAGGCCCTGGCAATTGCTCCTGTGCTCCTCCTGTGCTGCTGAGGGCACCCACAGGCGCTGCTCTGGCCTGAGGAACAGCACACAGAGATGGGAGTGTGACAGCTGTGCTGGGCTCGGAACATGTATGAGTCAAAGTCCCCGGTGTCCCTGGGCTGGGGGCAGTGCCCAGGCCGGGCTTGGCAGAGCGCAGCATCCACTGCTGGAGGGCTGGAGGCACTGCTCTGGCCTGGCCTGGCCGGGGCCTGGGTGATCTTTGACATTCCTGCTTGCCCTTACAGCCTCCAGGGATGAGACAGAGCTCAATGGCCCCAGGCCGGCCAGACAGTCAGGACTACAATCTGCTCGTGGCTGGTCAGAATCTGAGGCCATCAGCCCCAGCTCCCACAGCCCTGTGCCATTGGTGCTGGTTTCCCCACCTCCATCTCCAGAGACGGGCAGCCACAGCAGGCCCCAACACACAGCATGGCAGCAGGCGCTGCCATCTTCCTCACTGGACACCAGCAGCATCAGCAGATCAAGGGCAACACGCAGCACGTCCCCTGACCCTGAGGACAGGGTCCATTCCAGACGTGCTGGGCCCAGCCGCAGGCGAAGCTCCTCTCGCCTGCAAAGTCGCGCCCAGAGTCCACCTGTCCGGTCCAGGAGTCGCCGTGACAGGAACAGTAGGACAGGGCCAAGGGCTGAGAGGCCCAATCAAAGGGAGACACCATCACGGACATCCCCCAGACGCAGGTGCTCCCGCCAGCAAGGTCGTGCCCAGAGTCCACCTGTCCGCTCCAGGAGTTGCCATGACAGGAGCAGTGGGACAGGGCCAAGGGCTGAGAGGCCCAGGCGAAGGGAGACATGGTCAGGGCCATCCCCCAGACGCAGGTGCTCCCGCCAGCAAGGTCGTGCCCAGAGTCCACCTGTCCGCTCCAGGAGTTGCCATGACAGGAGCAGTGGGACAGGGCCAAGGGCTGAGAGGCCCAGGCGAAGGGAGACATGGTCAGGGGCATCCCCCAGACGCAGGTGCTCCCGCCAGCAAGGCTGGGCCCGGAGTCCACCTGTCCGCTCCAGGAGTCGCCGCGGCAGCAGCAGTGGCACAGGGACAAGGGCTGAGAGGCCCAGGCGAAGGGAGACATGGTCAGGGCCATCCCCCAGACGCAGGCGCTCCCGCCAGCAAGGCTGGGCCCAGAGTCCACCTGTCCGCTCCAGGAGTCGCCGCGGCAGCAGCAGTGGGACAGGGACAAGGGCTGAGAGGCCCAGGCGAAGGGAGACATGGTCAGGGCCATTCCCCAGACGCAGCCGCTCCCGCCAGCAGCGCCGGGCCTCGACTCAAACTGTGCGGTCCAGGAGTCGCCAGGACAGGAGCAGGACGACAGCAGCGAGTGCTGAGAGGCCCAGGCGTAGGGGGACATGGTCGGGGACATCCCGCAGGAGCAGCCGCTCCCACCAGCGACGTCGGACCTCAACTGGGACCTCCAACAGCAGCACGTAGCGCCGTCATCTTTTCCTTCTAGGCTGTGTGTTCCTTGCCAGAAGTGAAGGTGAGAACGGTCAGTGCAGGGACCCTGAGATGTGCAGCTCTGTGGGCAAACCCTATTAGCTCTTGATGTTTCTACTGGCAGGAAGAAGTCTGGGCTAAATACCTTGATTTCTGTGTAACTGTGTATTCAGTGAAAAGTCACTTAAGGATGTGGCTAATTAAAAAGGACTCTTGTTCCTGCCTTTAGACTTCAACCTCAGGTGTTTCCCCACTGCTTACCCTTGATAATGAACCACTCCTTAATGGGCTTGGATATGCTTAGGGAGACATTCAGAGCAAGGTGGCTCTTAGGGAAGCTGTGTCCGAAAAGGACGTGTGCTGTGTTGCTATCCTTGAACAATCTCATTTCAGTAAAGCCAAAAAAAGAAGAAAGAGATGAGACACTGCCTCACTGTCTGAAGACAACTCCTACACCATTGCTGCGGATTTGAAAGAGGCCTTTCAAAGAACAAACCAGAATAGACGGTATTTCCTCCGTCTATTCTGGTTTATTCTTTGAAAGACCTTCAAAGAGCAAACCAGACTGAGGAAATACCCTGGGACAAAGAGGATGCACAGGACTCTGCCCCAGATGACCATTTGGGACCTTTGCCTGAGGATGATGCAGCTCAGGAGACGAGTTACTTCAAGTTTTCTTTCTTTGGAGGCACAGAGGAGTTGGGCATCAAAGAAGGTAACAGCAGAACCCTTCTAACAGTGCCATTGCTAAGGAAGAGCTTCTGGCAGGCACTGTAGGGCAATATGGTGTAATAAAGGTCAGGATGCAGGGGATTTTCAGCAACAGAAGTCAGTAATTAGGCAGAAGCATTTTGATCTTCATTTCTGCTTGCTAGGGTTGTGGTAGATTATTGAGAGGTGCCTCATGCTTGCATCTCAGGAATTCTGAAAGGCATGCTTTGAGAAGGCATTGGGGGTTTTTGCTGAGTGGTGAAAAAGCTTGTTCTCATGCCCTGAATTCCTCAAACAGGGAAAAAGGTGACACACCAGTCATATCAAGTTTCATAGGAACTCACAAGGCTTTTAAGGAAATGTGCGTTAATGTAGAGGGAGGAGCAAAGTCCGAGAGCTGGCCCCAAGATCCATGAACATTCTGTTTGTTACTGAATTCTACTCTTGGACCTTTAGAAAAAGGAAATGGAATGACACATGATCATTGGGGTGTCCTAACCTTAGATAAAACGAGGCCGTCTGAAATGAAGATGAAACAACATTAACTCAAGTCCCAGTCATGTAGGAGAGAAAAGAAACCCCGTGAAGTTACCCAAAATATTAAAAAACCCAATGCAACAGCACAAAGCAATGAGCCCCCCAGACTTGCGCTGAACTGAAAAGGTATTCAGTGTCTTCTGAATGCAATGAGAAATGTTTAAGAATACATAAGGGATCCCTGGAACAAAGTGGAAAATACAAAGTGGAGCAGAAATGTAGCTTAGAAAATCTGGCAGGGTCAGATTCTGTCCTTCCTAAATCTCTCTTCTCCACTGTAAGTATTTCACGTGAAAGGAGGAATTCTTCCTGATGATTAGAGGAATAATCTGGTTTTGGCTTTTTTTCTCTATTGGTGCTGTCATTGCAGAGCCTCACGCGCTTGGGACAATAAAGCCAGTAAAAGCCACATGGCAAGAGGATCCACATTTCCAGGACTGCAGTTCTGAGGGTGACGATGAGCCTGAGATGTCAGAAATTGAACAGGACCAAGAAATGCAAGTTCCATTTCTCTTTGTTGTCTACTTGGCTGTAGTAGTTGGATGCTGTGGGAATATTAATAGCAGCACTCAGGGAATGGGAAACTGACATTGCACACCTCTGAGCAATGAAAGTCATCTTAGAAAACCGTTTGTGCTGCACAGAGTCAAAACTCCCAGCAACCCATTGGATGTGAATGGGAATATGGAAAGAAAGAGCAGAGCACAGGAAATTAACTGGGTCATTTTGGTTTGACCAACTCCAAACTGAGTTTGGCCAAAAGCCAAAGACACAGTCAGTTTTCTCTTTAAAAGAGGATTTGGAAAATAAAAAGATTTATTTGGTTTCTAGGGAATAAAGCTTTTCAATGTATGGCATTTCTCTGAAGCACTACAGGATTAACTTGTGTTCATGAAATTTGATAGTACAATTTAGGATGCTCAAATCCCTTTGTCCTTTTCTAGGTTTCTTTCTTTACCATGCACAGGAAGTGCTAGAGTTTTTTTTTTTTGTTCTCCAAAGATGATGAACGCCTAAGAGGTATGATAGAATTTCTTTACGCTCTTTTATATTTTTTTTCCTTTTAAACCCTTCCTGTAATTCAGTGAGGAGGAAAAAATGCTGCCTAGTTATCAAAGTTTTCTAGTCAAAATTTGCCACCCTCACTTGTGATCCAAGTTGTGGTAGAATCCCGTGAGAAAGTCCTGGCAAAATAAAGGTCAACCAGATTTTCTGGCTTTCTTTTCTTTCAGACAATTACCGAATAGGAATCTGGACTTTTAGAGTTTACCAAAATCTTAGTCACTTGACAGCTTATGTAGACATTTCGGATCCTTTCGGGCATTTAAATCATCTTTATCTTTTTCCTCTCTTTCTGGTGTTACCATTAGAAATGAGGAGTGTTCTTGTCAGCCACATATGTCCCCGTGGTTCTTTGTTCTAATGAATCTGGGGTTTCGCTTCTGAATCCAGTGAATTTTGTATTTAGAAACAAAGAAAACAACATCCAAAGGAAACATGCACAGTCCCCAAAACCTGCACAGGCCACCAAAACAATTGCTGGCTAGATTTTGTAGAATAGAGTCTTAAGCTTAAAGGATGTGCCTTCCATGAGACTGATTCCATAACTCTGCTGAAATGCACTGCTGTGTTCACACAGTTACCAGCCTGCAATCTTCCAGGCAGCCTGATTTACAGGGTGTGTTGAAATGGAGAGCTCAGGCCTCAGCAGGCCTCAGTTCTGGGGGAAGATGTGGGGTGCTGGTGCTGAGCTTCTAATGCAACAGCTGCAATTTCACTGCAATTCAGATTGCAGCATGTTGAGGAAAAGTGCTGCTGCCTTTGATTGTTCTTAGCACACCAGGCTGCAGTAGGGAACATTTCTGCTGGAGCCAAGGCGTGGTGGGGGCAGGAGAACAGGAAGGATGTGAAGAATTGATTTCTGATTTTAGTGCTGTGGTGGTCAAGATTGTTAGAAGTAGCAGCACATTCACAAGTGTTTAAGGCTATTAATTGGATGTTTCTTTTGTGCAGAGGGTCCAAGTTATTTTGTAGATTAGTAGAAGTCAGTGAAGAAAAAGAGGGTTAGGAAGACAGACGTAGATTATTGCTTGAGGTAAGTATGGAACATCTGTTCCCTGGTAAGTCTAGGTGAAAACTGAGCATGGGGAGGGATTGCAGGTATGAATGTGCATGTAAAATTAAGTCAGGACCTCGAGAAGAGCTTTAAATTTGTGATGAACGGGGAAGAGAAGTTTTTTAGTGTAGCGGTGTGTATAACATCCTGTTGTGTGGTCCAGTCAGGTAAACCACTACATCTTTGTGTGTTACAGGAGCAGCTACTTAAGTGTATGTAAGGATAGTGAATGTAGAGACTTCTCCTCATAGTGGATTCAAGAACTTCTCTTTAGAATTTGTTAGATTTTCATTATTTTCTGGAACGCCAAAGGAAGCATTAGGATACCCTATAGGAAGTGCAAGCAAACCAATAAAGTTTTTACTGATTAGAAGCGAATCACGTTTGTTCCTTGAAGGAGTTGCCAAACAAGGTTACTTTCAAAATGCTTTCAAAGGTCTAACAGGGATCAATATCAGCAAACCCTGTTAGGCCGTGTTTGGGAGCTGGGGCTGAGGCTCTCGTGCCCTGGGGAGCCATGGGAAGGCTCCAGGCCTGAGTGTGCGGCCAGGCCGGGGCCATTGAGCTGCAGCCCATCCCTGGTGGATGCAAGGGCAAGCAGGAATGCCAAGGGACCCCAGGGCCGGGCCAGGCCAGGCCAGAGCAGTGCCCCCAGCCCTCCAGGAGCGGACGGGCTCTGCCAAGCCCAGCCTGGGCACTGCCCCCAGCCCAGGGACAGGCGGGTGCTTTGCCCAAGGGCTGGGCCCAGAGCAGCAGAGCTGTCACAGCCCCAGCTGGTTCTGGTCTGCGTGCGGCCCAAGCAGGGCCCGTGGGTGCCCTGGGCAGTGCAGGAGCAGCACAGGAGCAGTTGCCAGGGCCAGGGGAGGCACAGGGCTCAGCCTCTGCACGGTGACACAGCATGCAGGCTGCAGGGGACAGAGCCAATGGCACCGGGCATGAGCAGCTGTGCGGGGCTCTGAGCCTGCAGCAGCATCGGCCCCAAGGCTGCTCTGTCTCTGCCTGGCTGATGGGCAGCGCTGGAGGCCTTGCAGAGCAGGGGCCATTGCGGGCACTGCTGTCCCAGGAGCTGCCCCCTGGCCCAGCTGGGCCCCACTTGGGCAGGAAGGAGGCTCCCAGCCCTGGCATGGCCGAGCAGCTCCTGCCTCCCCCTGCCTCTGTTCTGATCCCCACGCTGCCTGCTGCCACAAGAGCCCCTGGGCCAGGCTGTCACAGGGCTGCTTTGCCCTCACTTGGCTCCCTGGCACCAGCGCCGTCCTGCTTGCTGCCAGACATCGCAACTGTAAGCAGATAGTCCCTTTCCAGGAATGACGCAGTCACCTCCAGGTGCTGATCCTCTCTTTCTGTGGGATAAACAAGAGCTTGGGGCGCTGCCATGGCAGGGCTTCCCTCAGCTGTCGGCACTTCCAGCCCGGCTCTGCCAGGGGCTCTGGCAGTGCCACGGCGCACGGCGGCTCTGGCATGGCAGCTCTGCACTGCAGCCTCGGCCAGCAGCCAGATCTGCGGGCTGGGACTCCACAGCGGCCGCACGCTTCTCCCAGAGCCCGAGCAGCGGCGGCTCGCTCCCAACACCGAGCCGGGAAGGCGCCGAGGCCCAGCGCGGGCTCGGCTCTCGGCACGAACCGCCCCGCCCCTCACACCCGCCCGCCCTTTCCCGCCCTCTGGCCCCGCCGCGCGGCGCCCGCGCTGTCGAGGCGACTCTTGCCCACAAGGAGGCGCCCTGAGCCCTGCAATGGCGCCGCGAACCTTCTGGCGCTCTGGAAGGCGCGGGCCTGGACCTGTTGCAAGCTGGGCCCTACGTCCCATTTCCTGAAGAAAACATATCCTGTCATGCCTGGGCTGTCCGCACTTCCAAGCCTGATCAACAGGAAGAGACATTTAACCTGTGACACACATAGCAGCCTACAAGCTCGAAGTGATGGCCAGGTATTAGAAAAGCAAAGTAGTTGTTGCTAGAATTGTCTTTAAGACTCAGGGCTGGGCCCGTTTCACTGATCTCAGACCCAGAGGGAGGTTGACAAAGCTTGGGAAGAAGGATGCCCATTGATAGTGGACACAAAGGATGCAGAATTTAGGGGCCATAAGGACATCTGCTAGAACTGCCAAGTAAAGGAAAACAGTCCTAAAGTTGTCTCAGCAAATATGCTGAGCTGAGCACCAGCTGGGTAAAAAAGAGTGTGATGTTTGCAGGCAATGGGACTTTGGCACCCAAATTATCCTGGGCCTGGCCATGGGATGGTTCTGGTCACCAGAACACATGAAAAGACAGCATAATGCAAGCACTGGGCATTGTGCTTCATAGAACCCAGACAAAAAAGCTGGGAAGACTCTGCTGGATTCTTGTGTGGTATCTACCCCTTCTGTTCCTTCTTCTTCTCAAAATATATTGTAAGCCTGATTAAAAAAACTTACTTAGAGCCATGGTCAGTGCCATATTCTGAAAACTTACAGCTGACTTACAGGTTTAGTATCTCACAGAGCAGGTTTGAGGCCCTGGAATTGGAGGGACAGACAAGTGATGAAGTGGGCAAAAGTCCTTCTGGACAGAGGAGCACCTAGGGCAGGTCAGGCAACACCATGCATGGTGACCACCTCTGTTCCAAGGAAAGGCAGGGTCCCTTCAGGCCTTCCTAAAAGCATCCCAAGGGAAGGTTTCCATCTCCCCTGCCCTCTTTCCTTGACTTTAGCTGAATCTTTCTCTCACTGAAAGACAGGAAGCTCAAGTGTGTTAGGAGAATACTGTGAGCATTGGCAGCGGTGAACAGTCAGTGTGAAAAACGCCAATCACTTGTTTTTAAAATGTTAAAAAGTTTCATAGTAATAAAATAGTTATAAAAATAGTAACACAATTAGAGTAATAACAATTTGGACAAATTGAATTAAGACAATATGAGACAATAAAAACAAAGAGTTACGGATGTCCGGGTACCTTTTTCTGGGCATCAGGAGCCTGAAAAAGGACACCCATTAACAAAGGATTAACCCTTAAGAACAATAGCCTGTTGCATATTCATATACTTCATACATGATGCATAAATTCCATTCAAATACAGGATTGTGTCTGGTCATTGTCAACTTCTTTCCTTCTAATCCTAACAGTGCCTCCAAGGTGAGAAGAAGTTCATTTTTTCTGATAAGAAGGCAAGAAATTCCCTTTCTCTGAAAGATTTAGATGTCCTGTGGCTGCTATCTCGCTGCAAGCCCTTTCTGTTAAACAAAGCATCTTACATAGCATAGTTTCTATTTTTATAACCTAAAACTATATTTAACACAGTGCTTAAGAAAATTAATACAGCATTGCTTTCTCACACAACACATATAATATTCATTTTAATATTTGCGAAAAGCCAATCATAAAATACATGCATTTTTCACAATCCCCACTCTTATTCTTTGTAAATCATTTGGCTTGAGCAATATTTTTTTTCTACTTATATCTTCTGGACTATGCTGGTAAAATAAAACACGGGATTACACAAGAAAGAAATATAAAAACAGTTGTAACACAAATGAAAGATCTTAATTTCTTCTAATACATTACCCCACCAGCTAGATTTTAACATTGTTTTCTAATTTTTGGACTGGTACCTGGGTTGTTATATGCGTATATATTTTTCTTTTTGATTTCTTTTGCTTTTGCTAGAATGACTTTTCTGTGGTCATCAATTTTCAACGATCTGATATATTGAACTTTCCACAAACACCCCCTTCTTTGGCCAATAAACAGTCTAAAGCGAACCTTTCTGATACCCTACAGTTTTTGTTTGGCTTAGCTGACTTAATGTTAACTCTAATGCCTGGGCAGCCTTATTTGCTATCATTTCTATAACTGCTTGGAGTCTTGTAATACAATTCAACAGATAATTTGGAGTCAATACAGAGTTAGATTGCTGTGCTGGTTTTACCTTTTCCTTTATTATTTGGGGTTTTTTTTCCAAATCTTGAACCGCATCTTCAAGATTAAATTTAAAACAAATCCATCTCTCTCCTTTTGGACATTCAGTTCTAAATCTATTGCCACTTTTTCTTAAGTTTCTTGTAATCTAATAATTTACTCTGTTTTGCCTACAAGTTCTTAATTTGGCTGGGTTATAACAGTGGCTGTTGACATAGGTGTGTGTAATAAAGGAGGAACTTTGGTTTCTTTCTATGTGATGCTTTCTGTAGCATTTGTGACACAATCCTGCTGGTATCCCGAAAGGGAAAAGACAACAAGTGAGTGCCAGAAACAGGAATAACAGAGGTCCAGTATGGCTTATACTCCCACCTCCCATGCCTGTGAGGTTGCAACCCACAGCAGGTTTATTTGATCTTCTTGGTGGTGAAATACAGAGGCCAATCTGGTCTTGCCCTCTATTTTCTTGTCACTTTCTCTTAACTAATTGCTAGGCAAATTGTTTTTGACACTCTTTAACTGTGGTCTCTGACTGTTCCTCAGGTATCTCTCATTTAACAGGCACTAATAATTCCCATCCACAAAACCAAGTCAGTACTTTAACACTTTTTGCAATAAGAGCATAAATTTTGTGAATCACAACACTAATTACTCTTACAATTTAAGCATTTACTTATAACCCACCTAGCATGTCCAGTATTGGAATGAATCAAGTAAAGTTTACTAATGGAAATAGTAATTCCCCTTCTCCCTTGTACAATTCTAGGGCTAAGGTCAGAATACAAAAACATTCTTGATCTTTCTATCTGAGGTATTCCTCCCCCAAGGAGATGTTTTATTCAGGCAGTGCTCAAATCCAGTGATATAAGCATTATCTTATTTCTTAATTCAGTGTTATTCTTTGTACATTTCTTGGATCATTTGGGTTTTCTCAAACCATTACCACTCAGTCCCCATTGGAAAGTCAGTTCACTATCACCCGGTTTAAATATGATAGTCCGTTCCTCAAGTTTCTTCACAAGTCCTTTGATTCTGCTGGCATGAATTCACTCTCTTTCCGTGATTTTGATTGTTGCTTCAGTAGTACCTGGAAAGGACTTCTTAATAGCATAGATAATAAAAGAAAGATAATACTGCATTAACTTTTACGATTCGCTTTCCTTCTAAACTTTCTGGGTTTAGCTAAAAGCTTTCTCTACAGCAGCCTCTTCTTCAGGAAAAAAGCCTTCTCGTTAACGGCAAACAAAACACACAAAAGAAAAACAAACCAAAAAACTTCTTACTTCAGAAAAACAAACCGCTTTGTGAGGTTTGGAGAGTCAGCAATCTCTGCTTTGATTTTATCTTTTAGTGCTAGTCCCCCCTGCCCCTCTTTTCATAGCCCTGCTGTCAGTGCTGTTCTTGGCCCTTCCCCCGGTGTGGCCCCTTGGCCGCAGGGCCGGGGCAGGGGAGAGCAGCCCCGGGCATGGGGACCCTGGGGGCTGCCCTGGGTCTCTTTTGCCCTCTCCCTCTCTCTCTCTCTCTCTCTCTCTCCCCTTCTCTCTCTCGGCCTACTTCCAGGCTGACGCTGCCATCCTGGGCTCGGCACCCCGACAGTCTGGGAGCCCCCCGGCAGCTCTGCCCCGGAGCCAGCCCGCTCCTGGCCGCAAACCTGTGTCCTCTGCTGCCAGCCCCGCCCGGGGCACCTCCATGGATCGGTCCCTGCCGCAGCCCCCGAGACCCCGCCGATCGCAGGGAGCGCTCAGACACCTCCCAGCCTTGACAACCCCAAACCTGGCGTGCCCAGGTGCTCCTGACATTCTTTCTCTTTCTCTCGTCAACTTATCCTCTTTTCTCTTCAAGGAGGGCCCGTTCTGCTAAGGCTTTTCCGGACCCCAGTGTGGCATTGAATAACCTCTTAACAACCGTGTGTTAAGATACTTCTCTGCCTTTCATGCAAAAAACTTGCATTCACACTTCTGCTCTCTTCTAGCACCAAGATGTCATCACTTCACATTCTAACATCTCAGAGTTTCCTAACTACTTCTCTACTTCAACTTCTCTCTTTCTCCTCTCTCAGTTGTAACCCTTATGGGGTCGATATTTATTCTTCCCCTATTTCTTTCTCCAGCCCAAACTTCTTTGTTGATTTTTTTTTCTTCATCCTCTTGGCTTAATTTCAAAACTCTAGCTGTCATTTTCTTATTTTCTGATATAACTCTTACTCTTAATTGCACTTGTAAGACTCTTCCCAATAAATTGCTACCTGCCCCTGGGACCAATAACACATCTCCCACCTAAATTTTAGTTTCTTCCCTCAATTACCACATCTTTAATGACCAGAAATGTAAAACTTCCTCTTTTTGCCCCTGTTACTTTCACTGTATGTTTGCTCACACTATAACCTTTTGGAACGTTTAACAGGCAGGTTTTCTCTGCCCCTGTGTCTATAACAAATTCCAATTCTTCTTCTTGGGGACCCACTTTTAAAGTTATCACAGGCTCCTGATGGTATTTGTTCCCCCCCAAAAAAATTAAAGCCTATGACTTTTTTTTTTTTTTTAATGGGCCCATTTCTTTAAAGATTTTCAGATCTTCTGCTTACTTAGGACCATTTTCCTTTTTCTCTAAAGTTTGTTTATCTATTTATTTGGAGTTTTTTCTTTCCCCTCTAAAAGCTGTCTCTCAAAAATCTTTTGTTTTCACATTTCGCCTTTGATATGCTGTCTCATTTATTCTCTTGGTTATGTAATTACAATAACTGTTCATGTGTTTACTCCCCTCCTCATTATTTTAACCCCATTCAGGAGGTACAGTTGGCATTTTGTCTTCTCTGGGGGTCCCTGCAGATTATCTTTTTCTTAAGCTTTTATTTCAGTTGCTCTGATTAATTGCTTTTCTTCCTGAGAAAAATATTATTTTCATTACCAACCACATCTGTTCTCAAGTATACATGTTTGGACCTAAAAGTTGGTCTAATTGTACAGCTATGCCTATGGGATTCTCCAAATATCTCTTTTATTTATTTCTTAAAATTTCAGACCTCAGACAAAGTCAAAGAAGCATTTACAAACTCTGATCCATCACCCCCCTTTGAGAACCTCTCTTAATGGAAATAGACCAATCTCTTTATCCCATTCTTTTTGGATTTTTATCTTCTACAGCCTTTCTCACGTATTTTTAGGAAGAATCAGAAGAGGGCTTTCTTCTAACTGATTTTTTAGTGTTTCAATAAAGTGATTCCTTTAGAGAGTTTCCTTAAGCAGCCGGAGCTGTGGTTACCAAGGGAATGGAGCTCAGGGCAGGACGGGGAGGCTCGGCACAGCTCAGGGTCTGGGGGCTCCAGAGGCGGGGTCTGTGGCCGGGATGGCCCGAGGGGATCGGCACAGCTCAGGGTCTGGGGGCTCCAGAGGCGGGGTCTGCGGCCGGGATGGCCCGAGGGGATCGGCCCAGCTCAGGGTCTGGGGGCTCCAAAGGCGGGGTCTGCAGCCGGGATGGCCCGAGGGGATCGGCACAGCTCAGGGTCTGGGGGCTCCAGAGGCGGGGTCTGCAGCCGGGATGGCCCGAGGGGATCGGCACAGCTCAGGGTCTGGGGGCTCCAGAGGCGGGGTCTGTGGCTGGGATCGCCCGAGGGGCTGTTCCTGTGCAGACCGAGCTGGAGCGGGGATCGCCCTCACTCGGCTCACGGTGGCTGATCCGGCAGAGACAAAGCCGGGACTGACCCCGGCTGCAGCGGCGGGAGCCGACAGAGTCAGGGCAGCCGGGGATGGGACAGACGGGACCCCCCTCGGTGCGATCAGCGCGGTAACCACGGTGCACACGGCAGGACAGACCCCCACCCCCGGCAAGAACGCGGGCCAGGCGGCCGGACCGGGACAGACGGACCGGGACAGACGGACCGGGACAGACGGACTGTGCCGGAGCCGGCACAGGGGCTGGGAGGGCTGGTGCGAACGAGTGGGGGAACGAACGGGAATGGATGAGGTAATTTGTTCTCAGCTCTATACTTTCCCCGTTTTGCTTTTTGGATGCTTTGAAATGGTCGACGAGCTAACTGACGACCTTCTCATATTGTTTTTCTCATCACCCTTTTATTTATCTTTTGGCAAATTATACATGTTTCAGGTACTTGTTTTTTTACTCTAAAGGTCTCAATGCACCCATAGTTCTTTTAAAAAAATGATCACACCTAGCCTGTGTATCCCACCGGGCTTTTTGATACACGTCCTCTGCTATTCCCTCGTAAGCGTTTTATTATCTAATTGTCTTCCATATCAAGATGTTTCTATTTCCCCGATTTATCTTGTTCCCCACAATCTTGTTTTAATTCCCCCCCCTTTTTTTTTTCTTCATTTGGAGTTAATATTAACTCTTTCAGCTCTATTTTCTGCTGCATCTTTAGCTTCTTGATCTGCCAATTATTTATTTTATTTCTTCTTATTTCTAGGTCTTTACCTTTTGGTGTCCTTTAATACGTACTATTGCTATCTCTCTTAGGTAATTGTAATGCCTCTAAAACCTCGAAAATAAGTTTCTCATGTACTAATCTTTTTCTTCTTTAATTAAGCAATCTCCCTTTTAAAATTTTTCTTAAGGTATGTGCTACTCTAAAGGCATACCTTGAATCAATATATAACTCTTTTGTGTTAAATTTTCTAATGCTGTTTTTAGGTATATAATTCACAAGTTTGCATGTTTTTTCTCATCAACTTCTGCATACCCTGTATTTTGCAATGAGTTGTATTTCTGTTTGTTAACATAACTCCCAAAGTGCTGTCTTGGGGTATTTCTGTTGGTATTTTTTTTCTGCTTTTCTTTTCCTGTATCCACCTTACTGAATTTCTGTCTCATTTTTCAGTTTTCTATCTATTCGTCCCCTGCTTCTGTTTTTCACTTTTTACTAACAACTTAAATACCACTTTTCTTTCAACTACTTACACCCAAAAAAACCCCTTTTTCTCACACTGCTTTTCAATACAATCCAACTCCCTCCAAGGAGATATGGTAAGGCTTAAAATGCACATTCGACATTACCTATACTTTCATTCGTCTACATTCACTCACTTTTATTTCTCATTCACTTTCACACATTCCTTCACACTCTCAAGACACAGAGTGGATCCTTATTGCTGGGAAATCACAGGTCCTTGTGGCCCCCTCTTTCGCTTTGGGGTTTACCTCCAGGTCTCAGTGTCACCAGGCCCCCTAGAAGGGCCCTGACTCTGGCTGCCTCTGGTGCCCGTTCCCCTGTGAGGCTGTCTGCGTGTCTTTCACACTCTTCAGCTACGGCCCCTCACACGCCCAGGGAACGCTAGCTTGGTTCGCAGGTCACTCGCTCCTCTTGGGCCCAGAAGCCCCCACCCAGCCGGGAGCTGCAGCCTGGTGTGCAGGTCACTCGCTCTTTCCACACCTCCCCCTTCCCACCTGCCCAGGAAGCTGAGGCTGGCTCTGTGTGTGTCTCACTCTCACACACCACAAAACAACAATAAGGTACCTTTTACTTTCACATCGCCTATTACAAGTTTAGGTGTTACTGGCCAGTCCCTGTGCTATTGGATATCCCTCAACCCAGCTGTGTTATCCAACCCCAAATGCTCTTGGGCAATTTCTCCCTCAATCCTGTCGTGTTGTCCAACCCCAGATGCTCTCGGGTAATTTTCCTTCAATCCAGCTGTGTTGTTCAACCTCAGATGCTCTTGGGCATTTTCTGTCCCTCAACCCAGCGGTGTGGTACAACTACAGATGCTCTTTGGCATTTAATTTGTTCTGCTGTGTTGTCCAACCCTGGATGTTCTTGGGCATTTTTTTATCCCCCAATCTAGCTGTGTTGTCCCACCCTGAGTGTTCTCGGGCATATCCTCACTCGGACAGAATTCTGCTCAACCCTGCTCTTGGATGCTCTTGGAATATAAATCCCTCAACCCAGCAGGTTTTAGGAGCCCCTCCTGTACTGTTTCCTAGTGGATTGGGCTAGGAAACCTTGCTCCCCACCACCGAGGGGTCCAACCCCTCCCTGAGACCCAGTCCCAGTCACCCCTGGGGATTCTTTCACTCTCTTATGAGTCGCTTTGTCTCTTTACTGGCCGCTTTTCCAGCGCAAAGTCGGAAACGCAGCGTGGGAGACTCCGCACTCACTTGGCAGGTCTGGGACAACCAGCCCGCCTCTCATTCACACACATTCATCCCCCCGTACCTGCCCCCCGAGAAATACTTACCAATCCTTTTTCCTTCCCGGGTTCTTCGTGCGCACTACTACTCTTAGGGGGCAAATTACAGCAGTTGTAGGGACCCTTTTCCCGTTCTCTTTGTTTTATTGTCTCCTTTTGTCCACAGATCGTAACCTGCGTCTGTCGGTCACTTCAGGGGAAGCAGAGCGAGGCTGCCAAAGAGGGCAGGGCGCGCCTTCCCCACTCTGACTCTCCCAAAGCACCGGCAGCGAGGAGTTAGTAACCATCCTCTGCTACCAAATTGTGAAAAACGCCTATCACTTGTTTTTAAAATTTTTAAAGTTTAATAGTAATAAGATGGTTATATAGTAACACAATTAGAGTAATAACAATTTGGACAAATTGAATTAAGACAATATGAGACAATAAAAACAAAGAGTTATGGACGTCCAGGTACCTTTTTCTGGGCATCACGGGCCCAAAAAAGGACCCCTGGTAACAAAGGATTAACCCTTAAAAACAACAGCCCGTTGCATATTCATACACTTCATACATGATGCATAAATTCCATTCAAACACAGGATTCTGTCTGACCAGTGTCAACTTCTTCCCTCTAATCCTAATAGCACCTCCAAGGTGGGAAGAAGTTTGTTTCTTCCGATAAGAAGGCCGTAAATTCTTTTTCTCTGAAAGATCTAGGTGTCCTGTGGCTGCAAGTTATCTCGCTGCAAGTCCTTTCTTTTAAACAAAGCATCTTACATAGCATAGTTCTATTTTAACAATTTTTATAACCTAAAACTATATTTAACACAGTACTTAAGAAAATTAATACAGCATTGCTTTCTAATACAACACATATAATATTCATTTTAATATTTGTGAAAAGCCAATCATAAAATACATGCATTTTTCACACCCCATTCCTGGACATCAGGGCTCTCTGCTCCCCTTTTCCCGGCCATCCCATGGCTCCCAGCCTCCAGACTGGCCATTGGCTTGACCCTGGGATGCCCTGGAATGCCTTGGTCCCCCATTCCTGCCTTTCCCAGTCCCCAGCCCCAGCTGTGTGCAAAACCAGAGACCCCCTGAACTCCTCGTTCTCGAACATCCCTGCTGTCCCCACCCTTGTCCCCCCTTTTTGGGAAACCCTGGACTCCCCTTTCCTGGGCTCAAGGACCCCCTGGAACTCCCTTCTACCTCTCCACGTCCCTGCCCCTGTCTCCTGTCCCTCAGCTGTCCCCTGTCCCTCGGCTCTGTGGGGCCCAGGGTGGCAGCAGGAGCCAGGGCAGCCCTGGGGGAGAACAACCCTGAGCCCCAGCCGGGCCAGTTCCCCCAGTTCCCCCCAGGTCACTCCCAGCATGGGCCCTGTGGCTCCCAGTCACCCCCAGGATGGTCCCAGTCACTTCCAGTTACACTCAGTGTGATCCCAGTATCATCCCAGTCACTCCCAGTATGATCCCAGGTGTTCCCATTCAGCCCTACTATAGTTCCAGACACTCCCAGTATGGTTCCAGTCCTTCCCAGTATGATTCCAGGATGAACCCAGTCACTCTCAGTACAGTGCCATTTGCCCCCAGTATGGTCCCAGTCACTCCAAGTCACCCAGTAGGATTCCAGTCACGCCCAGTAGGATTCCAGTCAATCCCAGATACTCCCAGTATTATTCCAGTGACTTCCTTTATGGTTCTTTTGTGATTCCAGTCACTCCTGGTCTCTCCCAGTACATCCCAGTTGTCCCTAATGTGTTTCCACTCACTCCCAGTTGCTCCCAGTAGCTTCCGGTATGATTCCATTTGCTCACAGCCACTCCCAGTCACCTCCAGCATGATTCCTGTCATTTCCTGTATATCCCAGTTGCCCCAACATGGTCCCAATTGCCCTCAGCCTGCCCCTAGTCACTTCCAGTATGATTCCAGAAGGATCCCAGTCACCCTCAGTGTGGTGCCAGTTGCTCCCAGTATGATCCCATTGGTCCCCAGCATGTCCCCATTTCCTCCCAGTGTGATCCCAGTTGCCTCTAGCACAGACCCAGTCCCTCCCAGTATGATCCTACTCTGATGCCATGATGATCCCAGTTGCTCCCAGCTTGGTCCTAGCTGCTCCCAGTTGCTCCCAGTCTGATCCCAGTTGTTCCCAGCGGCCCCTGTGTTACGTTTGGGAATGGGAGGAAATGTAGGGAAGTGATGCAAAGTTTTTTGTGTATCTGACAGTCTGTTGAGCTGCTGAAAAGCTAGACACGCTTTTGTGAAACACACATGGTAAAGACCAAAAAATTCAGAAACTTTTCTTTTCTTTGTTGGTCGGCAGGGAGGTGCTGGGTTTCGGTTTGGGCTTCAGCTCTATGTCTGGGCTGGGCTGGGCCGTCTTGCTGCAGGCTGGGCTTCTTCTCTATTTCCTGGGCTGCTTGCTGGCTTCTCTCTCCATGGGCTCTGGTTTGGCCGGGCTGGGCTTCAGCAGCTGCCGGGCAAGGAGACAGGGGAGGCTGCGGAGCTTTAGCCAGAGCAGGGCTGGCTGTGGCTGCGAAGATCTCGCTGTCAGGCTGCTGCTTCTTCTTCTTCTTAGCCTGGCTGAGACCAGAGACTTCTGTGGCTGGTGTAGAAAACTAAACACTAACTACAAAGCTGATCTGAACACAACTGAGCCACAGCTTTCTGTTAGTAGTTATTGGTGGGTTAGGTAGGCTTCAGGCGTGATGTTAACTTTTTCAGTGCTTCAGTCTTCTTCTGAGTGAGAGAAAAGAACAACATGCACGTATATTAAAAACAAGATGAAGATATTAAAGGTAATAAAGAAGAAGGTAAGTAAGGCCCAGATGGGAGGGGGAGAAGATGCTTTGTTTTCAGAGCTGAAATCCTCTTGTAAGCTATAAAGAAAAGACTCTTTTCCCTTATAACACATAAAACTATAAGGAAATGAAAGTGTTTGAATTGATATTAGGTAAAGGCTTCTATGTTAAAGTAAGCAGATGTTGAAATAGCTGTAATCTCATGAGAAGTTTGCACAAAGAAAGAGCACAGTCTTGTGCTTCTAAAAATGAAGATCTGTGCTCCCAGAGATGAAGATGATTTTAGAGATAGATAATGAGAACTTTTGCCTTTGAACAGTTCATCTTTAAAACAATACCCCATCAATCAACATAGCCCGTCTCCAAGCTGTGGGAAGGTTTGTAGAAATAAGAAAGATTTTACGATAGCAAGGTTCCCCTGGCAGTTGTTATTCATGACAAAATTGAGAACCACGAGAAAACTGTTTTTTTCCTTTTGTAGAAAAGTCTCCATAACTTTATCAAGAGGGACTTCTCTCCCTAAGTGAACTAAAAAAAGACTCTTTGAGAGGTAGTAAACTGACTAGAAATCTTAAGTTTAGTTTCTTTACATTGTCAGTGAGAAAGAAAAAGTTGTGGGGAGAAGTATTCTAAAAAGTTTGCTTTGATTCTTACTACCTTTTTTTTTCTTTTTACTTACTATTATTAAAATTTTTCTTTCTACCCTTTTAAAGTTTTGAGCCTGCTTTACCTTTCTCCTAATCCTATCTCACAACCAAAAATAAGTGTATTAGTAATTAACCAACACCAAACCCACCACATTCTTTAGTGCATTAGCCAAAAAAACCTCAAAATTAAAGAGATCTTATATTAGCAAACCAAAACCACGACACCCTAGCACAGACCCAGTCACTCCCAGTATGACCCCGGTAGGAATCCACTGTGATCCCAGTCTTCCCAGTTGCCCCCAATGTAGACTCAGTGACTCCAGTCACTCTCAGTGTGTTCCCAGTCATCCCCAGTATGGTTGCAGTCACTCCCAGTATATCCCAGTGGGTCCCACTGTGATCCCTTTTGCCCCAGTTCTGGCCCTGCTGAGTCCCAGTGTGCTCTGATCCTGCTCCCAGTGGGTCCCAGTGCTGGGCACGGTAAATCCCAGGGTGTCCTGGTGTATCCTGGAGTATCCTGGTGTGTCTTGGTATGTCCCGGTGTATCCCAGTATATCCCAGTGTGTCCCAGTGTATCCCAGTGTGTCCCAGTGTATCCTGCCTGGTGTATCCCGGTGTCCCAGTCCATCCCAGCCTGTCCCAGTCTATCCCGGTCCGTTCCCTTCACTGGGAGTGACTGGGATCATACTGGTGGAAAGTGGAATCTTACTGGGCCAAGTGGATGTGACTGGGAATGACTGTGAGCATGCTGAAGGCAACTGGGATATACTGGGAGTGTCTGTAACCATGCTGGGGGTGTCTGGGAACACACTGAGAGTCCCAGCAGGTCCAAGGACACCGTGGTGGCACTATGGAACCTCATGGAACCAAGGGGATCATTGTGGCACCCCTGGAGCCCATGGAACCAAGGGGCCTTGGTGACACAGCGGGGCTTCATGGACTCAGAGACCATTATGGTTCTGTGGGGCCTGATGGAACCATGGAGACCTTTGGGACCCTTCAGGGCCTCGTGTCACCAAGGGGGCATTATGGCACCTCAGGGACACATGGAAGCAAGGGACCATTGGGTCTCATGGAACTGAGGGAACATGGAACAGGCCTGGCTGGCTTGGCCTCCCAGGGGCCACTGGACAGCTCTGGCTGATGTTGGAATGTCAAAGGCTGCCTTTCATCAGCTCCTGGAGCACTGCGGCTCTGTGCTTTCCTTGCTAGGAAAGGAACTGTCAATCTCTTCTAATTACTCATGGCCAGAACTGGGATTTCAACTCCAAATTTTTCCCATAGGAATATTGCCAGGACAAGTGTGGCAGGCAATGTTTTCAGGAGAGTCACCTCCCATCTGTCCCCAAAACACTGGGGAAGGCTCCGTGCTTTCCTCCCTATGAGAAAGAACTGTCCTACTTCTCCAGGCATGCATGGCTGAGATTGGTCTTCCACCTCCAGAATTCCCTAAATCCAAAGACTGCTCCCAAAAATATCTGCCATTCCTGACAAGTCTGGCTGGCCTTGGCCTAGCGAGACTCTCACCTGCCTTCCAAACACTGAGGCTCTGTGCTTTCCTTCCTATGGAACAAAACTGTCCTTCTCAGCCAGGTGCCCATGGCCACAACTGGGATTTCACTTCCAGCATTCCCTGTTGTGACAGACTGGAGGAGATTGTTGGCTCTAAACATTTTGTGTGGGAGGGAGGAAGGGGCAGGTCCAGCCTTGCCCTGCCCTGGAGCCCCAATCCCCCCAGAGCCTCCATCCCTGCCCAGCAGTGGCTGCCAGTCCCTGGCACAGCACAGGCAATGCTCCACAGCCACCTCTGCAGCCCCAGCCCAGCTCCTGAGGGACCAAATGAGCCCAAGCCCCACCTGGGGGAAGGGCCCAGAGAGACCAAGGGGTATTGAAGGCTGACCACAAGGCAAGCACACATCTTGACCCTGCCTCCTTTTGTAATTTCTATCTGAACACTGCTGGAATCCAGCAGTTGGTAACTGTGTGTGTGCTTCTCTGTATCTTTTCAGCCAACAAAGCCAAGGGAAGGCACAGTTCCATCAAATGCAAAAGTCATTCCTCTGCTGGATATTAAATCCACTTTCCACAGCAGACAGCCTCAGAGAAATGGAAAGCACCTTCTGTGCCCAGCACAGATCCCAAGGTCCTCCCAAACCCTCCCTGCCCCAATTCTGCCCAGATTTGCTCTTTGCACACACGAGTCACACACTGAAGTCAGGAGCTCCCTCCATGCCCAGAGGGAGGAAAAGAGAGAAAGGGGATGAAGAGCTCTCCTGTGCAGAGCCAAGGTCCAAGTGCTCTGGGATGTCCCAGCAGCATCTGACATGTCCACCATCCCCCAGAGATTTCCGCACAGGAACAGTTTTAGACAAAGGCAAAAGAAAAGGCAATTCTGTGAGATATAAACACAATTAAGATGTTGACTAATATGATATTTATTTCAGCTTCAGAAAGATTGGGCAATTCCCTGAAGCTCAAAGCATGAAACCAGTCAGCTGAAGGGCACTTGAATGACCAGAAAGCACCGGGAGGATTGCTGAGGATTTTTTGGAGGACAATGGACATATGCAACATGTTCACAATCCAGCCTTCATAGAACCTGAGTGAGGTCACCATGCCCTTGAAGGACACAAAAGAAGGAGAACACGCTCAGCAGCAGACGGTTCAGGATGCAAAGGCAGACAAGAAAACCACAGCGAGATGCATGAAGAAGAAAGACTAACTAAAATTAACTGAAATATCAAAATGCGTGCGTAAAAAGGATTTAACCAATCATGTATCAGCTTGAGGTGTGAACAATAGAGAACAATATAAATATGGCTTGCTTTTTGTAATAAATTGGTTTCCCTTATCATATTAATCATGGTGTCATGTCCCATTAATGATCCTCTGCACCTGGGGACCAGAAATGCATGCAAGCCTCCACCCCAAGAGACATTATGAATTCAAAAAACATGGCCATTAACTGCTTTATACCAACACAGAGTAATGGCAACCAAAATGCAGTCAGAACAGGGTTTTTTCCACTCTCTCTCAAGCCCCACACGTTGGGCACCAAATTTTGTCCTGGTTTAGGGCAAATTTGGGAGAAAACCTCCAAAGGGGCTCCTCCAGAAAGCAAACGCACATTGCCCCTCCCCACAACTGGGTCAGGAAGGATTCCCTGGAGAGAAGTGGAAAGAACCTGTTTATTTAACAGGCAAAGCACCCCCAGCACACAAAATGAACAATACCAGGTGACAACACTCTTTCACCACTCTGAAAAAGATGACAAATTCAGAAAGTCTCTCTTGGGAGTGGTCGCTCTGTTATCAGTCCCTCTGGTGCTGGGGCAGCTGCTGCAGCCACAAGGTGCAAACTCTCAGTGTTTCCCAGGTCCCAGTCTGGAGCAGGTTTGAGTGGTTCCAAAAAAGAGAAAGGAAAAACAGTCCAGGGAAAAATTCGGAGTGCTTAGCTAAACTAATTAATGAGCAGAAACAAAAGCAAGAGCAAAGCAAAAAGCCAAGCAAAAAGCAAAAGCAGCACCCTGCACTGCCCTGTCTCTGTGTCCCGCCAGCCGTGGGGGAGCGGCTGATAACAAAACCAAAACAAAACTTCGCTCTTCAGAGCCAGTCTTGAAGGCACAGAACATAATATCCAGCATAAACAGAACACATGGATGGGGATACAGGCATCATAACGTCACCATAGGACAGTCCTGCACCCAAAATTCTGTCCTGCACCCACTGCTGCATCCTGAGTCCTGTCCTGCACCCCAAGCCCCATCCTGTACCCAAATTCTGTACTGTCCCATACCCCAAACTCAAAGCTGCCCCCAAACCCCAACCCCACCCCTCATTTATCACCACATTCCTGTTCCACACCTTCTCTTCAACTCCTCCCCCTCTCCCACCCCTGTCCCACCGCCAAATTTATCCCATGTCCCTGATCCCCTCCCTGTTCCCTCCCCAACCCAGCCCTTCCCCGCAGGCCAAGTGGGCGGCAGCAGCAGTGGCAGCTGGTGGGGGCCGGTGGAGTTGGAGGAGCTGCAGCCCCTGAGCCTCCTCACCCTGGACACGCTCCAGAAGTGCATCTTCAGCTATGAGACCCACGGCCAGGAGTGATTGACACCTGTCCCCACTGATCATCTGTAAGAGACACTCTGAGGTTTCCCTCAGCTGCCTCACGACCGCTGTGACGGAGACTGAAGCCCCCTCCCAAGGGCTGAGACTGAGACCCCTATAACTCTAACACAGGGGGCTGGCCGAACTGAAGCCAGATGTTTGCCAAGTGTTGCCTGCAGGTGTGTTCCCTGGACCAAGAAAACAATTGGTCTCACTCACTGCTGAGAACATGGACTGTCTGTAAACTCACCTGTTCCCTCTCGGTGGTTTCAATAGACTTACCTGCTCCCCCCCTTGGTGGAGGACTATAACAGAACCAAGACTTTGAGATTCTCCCTGACGTGACAAGACGGATCTATTGGCTGGACCACGAGGGTTTCATCTCTCCACTGGCAGCTATTCCTCCCCTCTTTCTCTCTCTCTCTCTCTCTCTCTCTCTCCTTTATTCTCCTTTCTAATCCTTCCATCACATCTGCTGTGGGCACTCAACAAGAGGTGCATTTGTTTTGATTAATACCAAAATCCCCTTCCGTGTTGCTTTTGCACTCAGATCAGTTAACAAACCATCATGACCCTCGCTTGTACGAGCGGATCATGACACCATCCTGGTGGCCCTACCATTGTCCCTGCTGGCCATCCTGGTGGCTGTGCTGGCTCTGCCATGGTCCCCACTGGCCATCCTGTCCAATCACTGTCCCTGTTGGCCATTCTGGTGGCCCCAATGGTCCTGCTATCATCCATGCTGGTGGCCACAGTGTCCCCACATGGTCCCTGGTACAGGCAGCCCAGCGAGTACATCCTGCTGCTCACCAAGGTGGGGCTGGGGTGGTGGCCATGGGGCATGAAAGTGGTCAAGAGAGTGGTGGTGGCCATGGAAGGATTGACCATAGAGGCCAGTAGGATGCTGGTGGCCATGGGAGGCTTGGACATAGACTGGTGGCTACAGGGGAACAGTGGTGGCCATGGGCAGCATTGACCATAGAGCTGGTGGCCAGTGGGATGGTGGTGCCATAGGGTGGTGGCCATGGATGGGATTTGGCCCCAGGTGGCCCACAGACTGGTGGCCCCAGTGGCCCGTGGCTCATCTTGCCTCTGCAGGACGAGAATGGCCGCACCCTGTCGGACGAGGACATCGCGGCTGAGGCTGACACCTTCATGTTTGAGGGTGAGCACGAGCTCCCAGGTGCCACTGGGGAGGAGCCACTCCAGTGTCCCCTCACTCACCCAGTGTCCCCACAGGCCATGACACCACGGCCAGTGGCTTGGCATGGCTCTTCTACAACCTGGCCGGCCATCCTGAGCACCAGGAGCGATGCCGCCAGCAGGTACAGGAGCTCCTGGCTGGCCGGGACACTGCAGACATTGAATGGTGAGATGTCCCCAGGGCCACCCCGGTCATGTGGCTTGGGGACACGATGCCACCCCCGCTTGTCCCCAGGGACGACCTGTCCCAGCTGCCCTTCACCACCATGTGCATCAAGGAGAGCCTGTGGCTGCACCCTCCTGTCACTGCTGTGTCCTGGCGCTGCACCGAGGACATCCCCCTGTGTGATGGCTGTGTCATCCCCAAGGGTATGGCATGGCCAGGGTGTCCCCAGTGTCACCACCCATCCTCATCTGCTGTCCCTAAAGTGGCCATTCCCATCCCACCAGGGGTCATCTGCCTGATGAGCATCTATGGGACCCACCACAACCCAGACCTCTGGCCCAAGCGTGAGGTAGGGCCACCCTATGAGGTGTCCCTGTCACCATGGTGGTGACAGCTGTGTCCCCTCGGTGTGACTGTGTTGGTGTCACCCCAGGTGTTCAGTCCTCTGAGGTTCAGTCTGGAAAACAGCAAGGAACGGTCCCCGTCGTCCTTCATCCCCTTCTCTGCTGGCCCCAGGTATGTGCTGGAGTGGGGACAGGAGTGTCCCCAAATGTCACCCCTGTCCCTGGCTGGGTTCACAGTGGGGTGACAATGGGGAGGAGCAGGGAATAAATGGCAGCATGAAAGGGACAGTATCATGGTGGTGGTGGGGATGTGTTGTCCTTGGCCATGGGACACCCCATGGCATGGACATGTCAACCCATGGACTTGTCTCTAGGCCACTTGTGTCACCATCCATGGCCATGTCCCCCATTTCCTCATCCATGGCCATAGAGCCCCATGTCACCATCTCTATCTGTGACACCCCCCATGCCCAATATCGCCATCCACAGCCATGTCCTTGTCCCCATCCCCACCATATCCCCACCCGGGTCCTTGTCCACATCCCCACCACATCCCCACCCAGGTCCTTGTCCCCATCCCCACCATATCCCCACCCACGTCCTTGTCCCCATCCCTACCATGTCCCCACCCAAGTCCCACAATGTCACCATCCATGTCTTAGTTGAATGTCTTTATATTTACCCCAATGTTGGGTGAAGGATAATGAAAAATGAAAGAAAATAAAGGCCAAAATAAAACCATTTATGTGTCCATGCTGGCTGAGTATCCGTGTGCCTGGGCAGGTAGAAAGGACCTTTTCTAGAAAGATTTCCACTCCATTGTCTCCAAAATCCTGGGTTTTGCCCCAGTCAATCACCATTTGGCTGTGGAAGATGCTGGTGGGCCAGAGAGAATTAGAATCATGGAATGATTCAGGTTGGAAAAGACCTCCAACACCATTTGGAATTCTGGATGCCACTCGAAGCAATGACTGGATGCAAAAGGTGAGACTGTTTTGGGGTCGAAAGTAAAAAACTGTGCTGTCCACTATGAAATTCTGATGTCTGTTTGCATCCCAATGGATTTTTCTCTGGCCGTGTCCAAGTGCCCAAGGAGAGCCAGGAAGATGTGGGGACCACCAGCCAGGTGTCTTCCCAACATGGATCACCAGGATCATGGATGACCAAGTCTCCGCCCAGCGAGGGTCACTGTGGACCATCCAGTGGGGGTCCCCAATGGGCGATGGAGTTGAAGCAGCACTCAAAGCTCTTCCTGTCACTGTAGGACACAAAACAACACGAGCGCACACACTGCTGCTCTCAAGGGGAAGAAAAGGGAAGTTTATTTCCTGACTCCAACATTTACAGTTTTCTAAAAGCGACCGTGGATTGGAGGGTGAAAGTGCCACCTCTCCAATGACACTGGACAAACTAACAGTCCATCATATTTTTCTTCTTCTATAAAAGAATGCCAAACAAGAAGTTATTTACAGAAAGTGTTTGAGAAAGTTTGCTACAAGAATGTAAACATTAGAAGGCTCAGAAAATCTTTAAAAATCAAGGCAACACTCTTCCTGCACACAGGGCACTTGTTGGGCATCCCTTACTGCTGCCTCCCTTGGTGTTGGGTCATGGCAGAGTTCTGGGAGAAGTTCTTCCCACACTTGGGACACTGTCAGGGCCTCTCCCCAGTGTGGATCCACTGGTGGGTGACGAGAGTGCAGTTTTTCTAAAAGCCCTTCCTGCAGTCAGGGCAGCAGAAGGGCCTCTATTCTGTGTGAATCTGCTGATGCTTGAGGAGACGGTATCGGCTCTGAAACCTCTCCCCACACTCAGAACACTCATAGGATCTCTCCCCAGTGTGGATTCTCTGGTGGGCAATCAGCCTAGAGTTCTGACTGAAGCTTTTCCCACATTCCCCACACCTGTAAGGCCTCTCCCTGGTGTGGATCGTCTGGTGCAGAATCAGCCTAGTGCTCTGACTGAAGCTTTTCCCACATTCCCCACACCTGTAAGGCCTCTCCCCAGTGTGGATCCTCTGGTGGACACTCAGGCCGGAGGGGTCGATGAAGCTTTTCCCACATTCCCTGCACTTATAGGGCCTCTCCCCAGTGTGGATCCTCTGGTGGGCATTCAGATGGCAGCTCTGCCTAAAGCTTTTCCCACATTCCCTGCACTTGTAGGGCCTCTCCCCAGTGTGGATCCTCTGGTGCAGAATCAGGCTGGAGTTCTCAATGAAGCTCTTCCCACACTCTGAGCACGTGTAGGGGCACTCCCCAGTGTGCATTGTCTGGTGGATGATCAGGCGGGAGCTGTCACGGAAGCCCTTCCCACACTCCCCACACACAAAGGGTCGTATCCCAGTGTGGATCATCTGGTGGAGTTTCAAGCTGGAGCTCCTCCTGAAGCCCTTCCCACATTCTCCACATTTATAGGGCCGTTCATTGGTGTGGATCCTCTGGTGGGCGATCAGGTTGGAGTTGATCCTGAAGCTCTTCCCACATTCCCCACACTTGTGGGGCCGTTCATTGGTGTGGATCCTCTGGTGGACAGTCAGGTGGGAGCTGATCCTGAAGCTCTTCCCACATTCCCTACACTCATAGGGCCGTTCCCCGGTGTGGGTCCTCTGGTGGATGAGCAGGTGGTCGCTCCTGCCGAAACTCTTCCCACATTCCAAGCACTGGTGGGGCTTCTTGCCATCATCAAGCTGCTGATGGACCACCACTTCAGCGCTCTGGCCAGATCTCTGGCTGCCTTCCAGGCACAGGCTGAGTCTCTCCTCCTCGGAGCACCCTGGGCTGGGTTTGCAGCCCCTCCTCTTGAGGGATCTCCGGGGCTTTTCCTCCCCAGTGGATTCCTGTGCCCTGGAGCCGCTCAAAATGGCCTCTTCCACCAGGTTCTGCTGTGAGGATTTGTCCTCCCTGGTCTCCATCCTCAGCTCCTTCCCTGGGGGAGGAAGGACAAGGAGAGGCTGGGATTTGCCTCCGTGCCACAGGGAAGGGGAAGGAGATCCCCCCAGTGCATCCCTGGCTAGACAGCATCAGCAGTGGGGCTGTGCTGCAGCTGGGGCCGTGCTGGGCTGGGAGACGGAGCAGGACAGAGGGGAAAAGGGGCACTGACTTCCTTCTCACCTGCCTCAGTGCCCTGGGGCATCTTCCTCTTCCTCACAGCCTTCTCCATCCAGATGAGGTTTGGGAATGGGAAATCCTGATTTGGGGGAAAAACAAGATGTGAGTGCATTGCCTTCGGAGGTCCCACTGGCCAAGTCCATCTCTAGAAGTCACCGGACGTCTGGTGGCCAGAAATACCTCCAAAAATCAAGGAGTCCAAAAACCTCTCCCAGGAGTTCCCTGTTTCCAGTGTCCTCACTTTGGGCTTATGGGGGTCCCTCTTCTCAGAGCTGCTGGGGGGGCTGTGGGGCCTGGGCATTCCCCCTCTCCCGGGTCCTGCTTACACAGGCTGAGGGTCTTTTGGGGGTCCCAGGGGTGAAATTATGATGCTCGTATCCCCATTTGTCTGAAATAAGCTTTGCACCTTTAACACTGGTTCTGAGAGCAGAGAGGGAGGAAGAAGAAGCACGGAGTTTGTTTTCAGAACCTCTCTCACTCCTCCACATTCCTGCTCCTCTCTTGTCTGCAGATGGACAGACAGCGGGACAGAGCCCTCCTTTGCTGTTAGTCAGTTTGAGCTAGCAGAGGAAGAGAAGCTCCCTGGACTGTGGTTTTTGGTTTATCCTTTTCTTTGGACCTGTCTAAACCTGCTCTGGATTGAACACCCAGAAGAGCACCAGGTGCTCACACCTGTGCCCCACCGGGGCTGGGCCACGGCATTTCCAGCACCAGAGAGACTGATAAGAGACTGATAAGAGACTGAGCAAGCCATGCTACAGCTCACGGAGGGACTTTGTGAGTTTGTCATCTCTTTTGGAGCAGCAAGAGATTTTATTGTTTAATACTGTTCATTTTTGGGGCTGGTGAGTGCTTTGCCTGTTCAATAAACAGTTTTTTTCCACTTCTCTCAAAGAAAATACTTTTCCAGAACCAGCTGGAGGAGGGGCCACTTGACTTTGCTCTTCTACAGGAAACACCTTTAGAGTTTTTCCTCCCAAAATTGCCCTAAGCCAGGACATTGGCTTTGAAGGTCCCACTGGCCAAGTCCATCTCTAGAAGTCACTGAGTGTCTGGTGGCCAGAAATACCTCCAAAAATCAGGAATTCCAAAAACCTCTCCCAGGAGTGCCCCGTTTCCAGTGTCCTTATTTTGGGCTTATGGGGGTCCCTCTTCTCACAGCTGATGGGGGGCCTGTGGGTCCTGGGCATTCCCCCTCTCCCGGGTCCTGCTCAGGCATGCTGAGGGGGTTTTGGGGGTCCCAGGGCTCACCCTCCCCTGATTCTGTGGAAATTGTTTTTGTGACACGTGCCAATTGGGAATGGAATCAGCAAATGCTTCTATCTGCTGTGTCCAAAACAAGACACAAAGAAAGGTTTTGAAACTTTCTGACCAAATAGACAAATAAAGCATCAAAATCAAAGAAGTATAGTAGAGCAAAAGAGATGAGGCAGCAAGACGACTGATGCTTAGAATAACATAGAGGAAGTTGGGGTAAAGCTAAGAGATATTGTAACAAAGCAATTAAAAGCTTATGTATAATAAAAAGCTTGATGCACTTGACAAATCATGTAGCAGACACCAGTGCAAGGCCTCCCTCCAGACAATCACAAGAAGGATAGCAATCAATGACCACCTAGAAATATTGTGAAATTACTGCTCCCAGCTTATTGATATTTGCTAATTTGGACTAACCAAGCATATTGGAAAATGCTTTGTAGGCTTAAAAACGGTATATATAATTTACTGAACTGTGTGTGCCATGAGTGGAGCAGTGACTCCCCAGCCACCCAGCGCTGCGTGCTTGCTTTAAAATAAAAGGTATAGAAGTAAAATTCACATTCGCTATTGAAATTTTACATCAGGTGTTCCAGGGTCCCCTTTCTCCAGCATCCCCCCACTCTAGGCACTCAGCGCTTCCCCTGCTCCCCTTTGCACTCCTGAGAGATCCAAAAGTACCCCCTTCATCAAATAAATTAAAAATACCTCTCTCAGCGACACCAAAATATATTTGGGACTCAACTCCTGTGAAAAACGCCAATCACTTGTTTTTAAAATTTTAAAAGTTTAATAGTAATAAAATGGTTCTAAAAACAGTAATACAATTAGAGTAATAATAATTTGGACAATTTGAATTAGGACAATACGAGACAACAAATACAAAGAATTATGGATGTCCGGGTACCTTTTTCTGGGCAGCACGAGCCTGAAAAAGGGCACCGGTTAACAAAGATTAACCCTTAAAAACAATAACCCGTTGCATATTCATACACCTCATACATGATGCATAAATTCCATTCAAACACAGGATTCTGTCTGGCCATCATCAACTTCTTCCTTCTAATCCTAACAGCCCCTTTGAGGCGGGAAGAAGTTCGTTTCTTCTGGTAAGAGAGCAAAAAATTCTTTTTTCTGAAAGATTCAGGTGTCCTGTGGCTGCTATCTGATGCGAGTGCCTCATTCCTTTCTTTAAAAAAACCTCACTGACATAGTTCTTCTTTTAACTACAAAAGTTACCTTTTAATTACAAGACTACATTTATTATTAAACTGTTAATACAGCACTACTAATCAATACACCAAAATACATATGGTAAATGTGAAAATGCCTGTATTTTATGATTGGCTTCTCGCAAATATTAAATGAATATTTTATGTGTTGTGTTAGAAAGTAATGCTGTATTAATTCTCTTAAGTACCATGTTAAATATAGTTTTAGGTTATAAAAATTGTTAAAATAGAAACAATGCCACGTAGGATACTTTTTTAAAGAAAGGACTTCCAGCGAGATAGCAGCCACAGGACACCTGAATCTTTCAGAGAAAAATAATTTATTGCTCTCTTACCAGAAGAAACAAACTTCTTCCTGCCTCGAAGGTGCTGTTAGGATTCAGAGGAAGAAGCTGACACTGACCAGACAGAATCCTGTGTTTGAATGGAATTTATGCATCATGTATGAAGTGCATGAATATGCAATGGGCTATTGTTTTTAAGGGTTAATCTTTGTTAGCGGGGGTCCTTTTTCGGGCTCATGCTGCCCAGAAAAAGGTACCCAGAGGTCCGTAACTCTTTGTATTTGTTGTCTCGTATTGTCCTAATTCAAATTGTCCAAATTATTATTACTCTAATTGTATTACTATTTTTAGAACCATTTTATTACTACTAAACTTTTACAATTTTTCACACACCATAAGCACACGTACCTTTGCTTAAAACAATGCTTGCTTATTTCGAATACAATACCTGCTTGTAAGCCTTAAAACACAACACACAGAGCTCCATTCTTAAGCTTTAACCTTCCTAATATCTTGCTAGATAAACTTTCTGCAGCTTAGAGAGCTATTCAGACAAGCATTAATACACAGGGCATTGTTCTATTTGCCCTTGCTTTTTCTACAGTTTAAACAATTTTTCTGATGATCTATCTCATGGCGGCGCTCTACTCACAGTTCTGCTGTCTCTGAGGCCTGCCTTTTGCAGCTTTCCCAAACCCCTCTGATTTTATGGATTCCCACAGTAAATATCTGCATAGAGCCATATAATACGCACTTTTCATAACTCCGGAATCGGCAAGGTCCAAATCCCAGCCAAATCCCCCTCTTCCCCCAAAAAACCCTCCCGGAGCTGCCGCTTCCCCTCGGCGCTCACCTGCGGGACGCGGGGCAATGCGATGCTGCCGGGCCCCGCCGATCTGCGGGCTCGCCGTGGAACCCCGCAATGCTCCTTCCCCGGCTGCTGCTCCTCCTCGGGCTGCTCCCTCCGTGCTGCTCCTGTTCCTGCTCCTCCCCTTCCCCTCTCCCTGCCCTTCCTCCCGCTCCAAGCCCGGATCCCCCTTTCGCTCCCCCTCTGTCCCACAGCCGCAGCGGCGCCGGCTCTGGGGTGTTGGAGAAGATTAAACAGGAAAGCCTTACAAATATGATTGTCTGGCAAAAGATTTTGAGAATATGGAAACTATAAGCGAGATTGAAATGAAAGCAAGCTATGAGATCCCTTAGTTACTGAACAACGGGAAAACAACGGTGTGGCCGCTGAAAGTAATCCCCTTTTGATGGAACAATTCCTTCTGCTTGCAGGCAGGTCCCAGGGTCAGAGCAGCCCCTACTGAAGGGGACCACAGAGGAGTTTTTAGGGTTTAAAATGTAGCACAGTATGGTAATGTAATGATTCTTATAGGTGGTATGAAAATGCTGTAGGATTTGTATCTTGTACTAGATTGGTTAGTGAGAATCAGAATATTCAACACAGAAGAAGATTTATTATATTGTAATGGGAACTTTGCTGTTTTAGCTCTTACCTCTCTTACTCTTGCTCTTACCTCTTGTCTCCTAGCTCTTGCCTTTGATGCTCTTACCCCTTTTACTCTCTTACGCTTTTACTCTCTTACCTTCTCATCCTCTCTCCCCCTCTCTTCTCTCGGGCCTGCTCCGAGCTGTGGCTGCAGCTCCAAGCAGGGCCCTGCACCCAGGCCCTTTGCAATAAACCCCAAATCCCAGCAGGGCCCTGCACCCAGGCCCTTTGCAATAAACCCCAATCCCAGCAGGGCCCTGCACCCAGGCCTTTGCAATAAACCCCAAATCCCAGCAGGGCCCTGCACCCAGGCCCTTTGCAATAAACCCCAATCCCAGCAGGGCCCTGCACCCAGGCCTTTGCAATAAACCCCAATCCCAGCAGGGCCCTGCACCCAGGCCCTTTGCAATAAACCCCAATCCCAGCAGGGCCCTGCACCCAGGCCTTTGCAATAAACCCCAATCCCAGCAGGGCCCTGCACCCAGGCCTTTGCAATAAACCCCAATCCCAGCAGGGCCCTGCACCCAGGCCCTTTGCAATAAACCCCAAGTTCCACGACCTGGCTGCAGAGATCTCTCATCTCCGTCCATCCCGACCGTGCTACCCCCATCAATCCTGCACTGGGGCAGGGGGGGAAACCCCCAGAGTCCCCAGCGATGGGCAGGGGGCTCAGGGCTCGAGGATTAAGATGTACTTGTGTGATAAATAGGTATGATTCGTGCTGATAAAAATTGAAACAGTAATCAATATTGATACGGTAATTAATATTTGAGAATAATAAAATAGTTAATAGCTAAAAGTTGTAATGCCGAAGAAGAGAGGGAAAGGAGGGGCTCCACCCACCCCCCCTTCCCCAGCAGATGTTCTCAAGGACCACAGGAAAGAAGCTGAAGATACAGTTGCTAAAAATGACCAAGAACCTGGTTGGGTCCAAGAAAATGCTAATTATAAGGGACTTATTGCTTTGATATGTAGATGCACTGATACGTTAGTCTTGGCTTACATTGTACTGGCTTGGTGCGCATGTGTAACCCAAAGGTGAATTAAAGGACAACGAAGAAGACTACAGGGCCTTCATCAGCGACGACCCCCAAAGACTTGTGTGACCACCAAACCGAGTGGTGGCGCATGCGTGGCAAAGGTGGTAATGAAGGCGGAGACAGAAAAGTGACGAACCGAAAATAGGAGGAGATGGCGTTTGCACATGGCATATAAGGGGTGACTTTCACTTGGCAAGCTTGTACGTGAAGTGGCAAGGGTCATTGAACCCTGCCCTCCGTACCCCGTGGTTGTTTTTGCTTATGCGATATTATTTGAACCAAATTATCCCTTGTTTATACATTTTTAAACTATTTAATTAAAATTGTTACTATTTTTTGGCCTTTTTATGATGGGATAATTGGGCAAACATAACACTTGTAATTTTGTTGTTATGTCTAGGCTCTGAAGAAGGATTTGTCATTTTTGTGGAACCAAGATTTGTCAGGACCCAGGACATCCCTCTGGCTGTCCTGAGCAGCCCAGACCCCTGCCAGGGGGCTCAGAGACCCTGGCACAGAGCCCAAAATGCCCCTGTGGTTTTGATTATGACCCATGGAGCATATTACCAATCCGGTATGAAGATCAGCAAGCCACAACACTTTAGGTAGCATATTGGTGAAGCTATTACAGGATGGAAAAGTAGATTCTAGGGTTTTTGGTATGGGGGTTCAGTAGGGAAGGTGGTGGGAACTGGATGTGTCCAGCTTTCTCCTTCTTCTTCTTGGCCTCCATCTTCTGCTGTGGTGTTGGCACTTACAGATTGGTTTAGAGTAGAAGCTCACTGTCTAACATAGGTGATGGGTATTGGAAAGTAATTGTAAACATTGTATATGTCGTTTTTAGTATAAAGACATAACACAGCCCTGGGGGAGGCAGAGTGCCTGGAACTGTCTTGCTGAGCTCACCTTGGCAGGACAGGAGAAAATTTTTTATAGATAAGATAAAATAAACAACCTTGAGACTGAGAAATGAAGAGCCCTGACTCCTTCTTCAAGCACCAGACTGGGAAAAGAGACTTTGGAACTTTTCTCAGGGTCACTCTGACCAGCCAGAGATCCTGACAAAGATTAACCAAGGATTAATACAGAAATAGATGTTCTAATCTATCCTTGCAGTTCTGCTGGTCCCTAGGAAGGCTGGTGGGTGATTTATGTCCGTGTTCAAATATTTAAAGCAACAACAAATAGTCCCACACTTTATACTTCAGATAAACAATTTAATGGCATCTTCACATTGGTTTCACAATCTTATAACGTGCATATTTTACTCCTTGTGAAGCTGAAATCTTTTTAAATACAAGTAATTCTACTGAAATTTTAGAAGTTTCGAAACCATTTTAACATACTGAAAACAAAACAGTCTAAAAAGACAGGTCTAACAGCCATTAAAATGCAGGAAAAAGCAAGAGGACTTCAGGTAAAAGAACATTCATTTAACAGCTACATTTCTTCCACTAAGTAGTTATATGTTAAGGAAAACAGAGTAAATGTAAAAGAACAGAAGTTCTTTGAAACCAGAATTTCTAATTTCTAAGCCAGAAGCAGCTTTGAAACAACTTTCTGTGTAGTTCTATTTATTTCCAAATTTAAAATTGGCTAATTTGTGTCCCAACATTTTGAAGCACAAGGGAGGAAAGGTGGAAGATGCTCTGCAGGGGTTGCAGTTATAGATCTATAAAGTTTATATGTGTAAAGGAATGAACACAGTATTATACACACTGAGTATGACAGAAAAATGCAACAAAGCACCAACTCTGAGAGAAAAACAGCCCTGCAAGCAATGCCAGGGCACTGGGCATTTCTGGATTTTAAGCAAAGAGCATCTTTACAGCATCTTTACAGCATCTTTAATTTTCCTTTTCCTGTCCATTTTGGAGAGCGCAGTCCAGCCCGCCTCGCGCATCCTCCTCATGGTTTTGAGTTTCAGAGCAGAGCCTGGAGATTTCACACTGCATGGAGCTGGGCTCTAGGAAGGAAAATAAAGCCATCCTTTCGTTTCTGTAAACAATCTGATTAACTGCTTGGTTTAATCTTAGGAAAGGCTAACATACCTTTTTTGATGCTGTGGAATGTAACTGTGAAGCTTGTGGATAATCTTTGTACAAATTTTTAAACATTTCTTCTTCCGAGACTATGCTCTAATAAATTAAAAAGTTACTTAGTCACACTATATTAAAAATACTTTTTCTTTCCCCCTAAGGATATTAGACTATGAAAAAAAAGATGTCATTATGAGGCATAACAGTTCAATAAAAAGAATGTTAATTATATACATACAATGACAATTCCAGAAAGAACCAATAAATTAAAAATATACACATAAATATTGGCTGGAATGTGGAAGCCCAAACTCTTTATTTCCATTCTCAGCCCCAGCAGTGAGAGCTGCTCAGAGCTGCTCAGCACATGATTTGTTCTCTGGCTCTTACCAGGAGGTCAGTGTGCTCAGAGCTGTCTGACTCAGTGTCCAGCTGCACAAGCACTTTCTGCTTTTTCCTGCTGCTCTGCCCTGCAGGCAGCTTTGTGCTTCTTCCATTCTTCCACTCTGCATTTTATCCATTGGAGGAGTCTTTATAACACATGTCTGGGAAAGAAAATGTTTCTCTTTTTAGATTATATTTTATGGGGTAAGTATGGAATCTAAAGCCAAACTCAGGACCCAGTTGACAGTCTGAGTGTCCCAGAATTCACCTGAGAGAAATGGTGGAACTCTGATCTTTCCATCCAAACATGAAGCAAAGACCCAAACAAAGTGGGGTGGGGTGGAAATATCATTTTTTATATTATTTTTGTTGCCAAATGAGGAGAATGAAGGGGAAGCTATGGAAGAGCTGAGTTTCATGGCACATGGTATTTAAGTTCTCTGTGCTTATCTGCAGAAATTCAGGTTATTCTGAACTGTAGCCACTACATTGGACTCTATCAAACATCAAAGAAAATGGGAACAAAACTGCAGGAAAAGGCTTTCAGAGAAAGATTGATAGCTACATCAAGATTGGTGTTATTTAAAATAGTCTTTTCACTAGAAGTGAAACTGAGAAGCATTGAATGGTCCAGTGCAGTCCTTTTTTAGACAGATAACATCAAAATGGTGCTGGATTCCATTGTTCCAATGTGAAAACCACAAGTGAACTCCTGACAGGGAAGAAGGGTGAGTTCTGCAATCAGGACTACTTTGATACTTTGACCATTTTTACAGCTGTATCAGCTTTTTTTTCTTTCATAGAGGAAAAGTGCCTTTACAAATGGACACTTTTAAAGACTAAGTAAATCAGTTCTAGAGACATTAAAAAATCAACAACTGAGCAAGAAAAATTACACACTGGGAGAGCCCTTCCAGAAACTGCTGTCTAATATCTCCATGGAATGGTGTGACCCTTTAAAATCCCTTCTTATCCCAGGGGGAAAAAATTCATCTACAGAGAAGTAAGAAATATAGGCAGAAAAATGCAACAAGAAAAATTCACTGTTAGGAGTTACAAAACTTCAATGTTGGACTGCCCAAGAGGCTTCCTGTACTGAAGGAGGCATTTTTTATTTTTATTTTAATTTTTGTTTATTTCAGGAATATAATTTGGAGATTTTCTATTTTTACATGAATAGATTCACTGTATAGATCTAAACAAGGTTTAGGAGTCAGGAACATAAATTTGTATTTTCTATAATTTAAAAAGATTGAAGTCAAAAGCATTCCAATGTCTTTTGTTGAATGCAAATAAATTCTCATGGCACTTCAATTGATTCTACAAATGTAAATATTACCAAATTGTAGAAGCAATTAAAAAGTTAAAGTTACCTTGTGTTTCTTTTCACTGTCAGGAATCACACTGCCAGAGTGCTCTTTTACAAGATTCTCCTACAAAAGAGTTATGTGACAGCAAGGAAATATTGATTTGAATTCAGTTGCTAAAAATCTTCTTGGTGTAATTACAGAGCACAGTCTACAATCGCAGACTGCTACAAAGTTCACACAAAAATATGACCAGGTTTGGTACAACCCCAGCAATCAAAAGTCACTGAAAAACTTTACAGTTTAGGGAATGTTTTTGCTTTAGCTAGTTAAAATTAACTAAAATAAAGGAGAGTTTTGCTTTGTTGTTTGTTTATTTGTATGTAATCTATAATCACAGACTGTTACAAAGTTCACACAAATACATGACCAGATTTAGCACAACCCCAGCATTCCAAAGTCACTGTTTTTCTGTTCAGTTTCATTTCTTACCCAGCTCCTCCCACAGCACAAGCCCAGGCCACACCTCTCACCCCCGCTGCTCAGTGAAAAAAAAACTCCACCTTTTCTTCCATTTCTGCTCTCAGCTGTTCCTTAAGAGATGACAGTTCCCGTTTCAAACATGACAGCTCATTTTCCTACAAACCATTAAATAAAGGACAGGGTTAACTCTGCACAGCCCAGAAAAAGGAAAACAGTCCCAAGTGAGGCAGTAATTAACAGGGACACTCAATAGATACACAGGATAATTCTATTTGCTTTTCAGCCCTATACTTGAAGCTTTGCTTTAGCTTGTTTAACAAAGACTGAAGCACTGTAAGAAACAGGTACTTGATCAGAAGTGTTCAAGGTAATACCTTAAAACCCTTGGGAGAGCAGGGGTGAGAGGGCACAATCTAAATATTTAAAACAAAAGTTTCCTATTCAAACATGACACACTACCTGGAGGAGCAGACAAAAACACACTGCTACTGCAATTTATTTTTAGAAACATTTTGAGTTTTTAGTGCCCAGAATAAGATCTGTTGCAGCAGGTTGGGTGGGACTGCTACTGGTAACAATTAAAAGCACACTGGAAGAGTTCCCAGAGAATGTCTCTGGTGGGAAGACCCCAGAGCACAGCAGGAAAAGAAACTCTCTAAGCAAACTGAAAAAAGATCTTTAGAAGTCACAAACTGACTGAAGATCATATCTTTTGTCTCTCTGTGCTGTTGGTGGGCAAGAGGGAGGGATTGGAAAAAAGGTGTTTTAAGGATTTTTTAAAATTCTTATTACTCACTTTTAATTCTATTAATAATTTTTTATACTATTTATTTTGAATTTGCTTTACGCTCAAAGTGTTTTTCTTCTAATCCTTATCTCAACTCAGTCCTTGAATTTTTCTTTCCCCTCCTCTGCTCAACAATAGCAGAGAAAAATGAGTAAATGTTTTTTTTGTGTGTGCCTGCACTTAGCCAGTATAAAACCCCTACACAAGGACATCAGCCCCTTCACTGAATTATTGACTGGTATAAATTGAACTCCGCAACGAGTTAAGTTGCCCAATTGGAATTTATTAATTACAGCAAGCATAGGTAATAAGCAAAGCAGCGCTGGGCGACAGGGGAGTTGTGGGGAGTCCAACTCCACCAACTGCCGCACCCAGTATCTCACAAGTTCCCTTTTTATACTGGTCCATTTCCGTAGACGTGTTCTTCCCTTGGCGCATGCTCCAATTGTTGCTAGGGGGTCGTCTTCTACCCTCTGGTGGTCGCTGGATGAAGGCTTGAAGTCTTCCTCAGGCCTGTACTCTTGACCTCAGAGCTCTTGCCTTCCTTATATGGGGTGGTGTTTGGCTGGTTTCTGTTTCTCGGCTAGCTCTTCTTAGTTCCCAAAACCTTAGCCTTTTGCATGGTTAGTGTTTGCGCAATACATGGTTGAATTTAGCAAACAATAGTAACTTGATATATATTATTTTTAGGTTATGCAGTTATGTATTTCTTAATCATATGGTTGACCATGTATCTCTTAATCACAATCATACGGGGCTGACCATGTATTTCTCAATCACATGATTGTCTATATTGGGGTTTAGTGAACAGGGGTATCCGTTACAATCCCCCCTTTTTCTATTTATCATTCTGTTCACTAAACCTTTGAAGTTCTTTCCTATTTAAGTCCAAATAGTCCTCTCCTTCTACGGCACCTAGAGATTTATACTCTGTTTTCATCATCTTCAAATGGGCTGCTTCAGATTGGGAGTTCACTAAGCTAATTATTTTATTGAATATTCATGGCCCAAAGGGCAACCCTAACAACAGCAAGATTACCGGTCCGGCAATGGTGGACAACAAGGTGGTAAGCCATGGAGAATAGTTGAATAAAGATTAATACCTAATTTTGTTGGGATTTTCTCTCTTTCTCTCTCTTTTCTATTTGTTTGCATAATTCGGCCATAGTGTCTACTGCTATTCCAGTAGTATCTACATATGTGCAGCATTCCTCCCGAAGGGCTACACAAAGGCCACCTTGTTGTAAAAACAGTAAGTCTAACCCCCTTCGGTTTTGTAAAACTACTTCCGAAAGTGATCAGAGCGAGTTTACCAATTCATTAATAGATTTATCAATTTTCTCAAGATCCTCATCTACAGCGGCTCTTAAAGCCTTAAACCTCTGTTGTTGATGTACAAGAGTTGCCGCGCCTGTTCCTATCCCAGCTCCCCCAATGGTTAATAATGCCGCAACCGTGCGGGCTGCAAAGGGTTCTCGTTTTTGCAAATGATGTTTTGAAATATGGCTTTGGGAGTACACGTATTCCCTGGGATGATAGATAATCCGGGGGACTATTATTACCTGTATGCAAAATTCATGGCTTTCATTAAAGGCTGTTATAGAGATACAGGGGGTCACGCCTAGGGTATTATATACCCATTTGGTATTAGCTGCCAGAATTAACCATTCAGCTGGTCTTAAGGTATCCTGCACCAATTTAGTTATTTGACACAAATGTTTCTTATTCCCTGGAACAGTTCCAATACATCTCCCTTTTCCAGTTACTTGTGATAGGGTAATTCCCGGAGTCCTATCCTGCCCTTTTTCCACAAACATCGTGCAAGATTAATCCCATTTTCAAAGTATGTTACCTCCCTCGTCAGCCGAAGTCACTTCTACCTGTTCTACCTGCGTCTTGTTATTTTCTATTTCATTCTCTACCCTTCCTAAGCTATTACCTGAGTTTGCTATCACATGGTTGGGTCCAACAGGTTCGGGGTCATAGGGAACAACTTCCTTTTTAATGAGTATCATCCCTCCTTGATCTCTCCCTGGTTGCCATATTTGGATTCCCCAGGTTTTTCCTATTAGCCAGCCTGGGTAATCTGGCTGAGTGACATTCATATATATATATAAACTTGCATGATCCTGAGTATCCCCTCCCAAAATTGATCTGTCATATGCATATTGTGGAGGGGTACACCCCGGAGGGCCTCTTCCAACCTGTAAAAATCTGTCAGGTCCTTCCCCTGGGGTGAATCCCTGAGCTATTGTTTCACAGCCCCAATATCTGCAATAATTATACCCTGGGTAATTGCAATAGACTTTTCCAGGGTTAGAGGCTGGGCACATGTAAAAACCGATGTAGGAACCGACACTTGGGAGCGTAGTTCCCCAGGAGGTGATTAACTGCGTTAGGTTTACTTTAAATGAAGGGGGTCCCGTTAGTGTGATGTTACTGATCACAACCTGATCTTCCCACCTAATTAATGACCATTTAAAGGGCTCGTGTGTTTGAGAGTTACAATTCCCAATAGTTAACATTATTAAAAGTATTCTAAAAATTCCAAGGTAGTTTTTCCAATTGTCATAGCGGCTGCCATAATTTCCCTGTTCCAAATTTTGTCGTTTCTGATATTGTTGCTTTTGCTTAGAGTGGTCCCGAGTTTGTTCAGGTCTTATTCTAGGGCCCTCTCCCCCACAGTTATCAGCCCCTCTGCCTCGCCCATCAACTCGGTTGCTGCGAGCTATGGGGTGATCTGTCTTCTCGGCAGCAAGGGTAGTCTTCAGGAGGAGGTTTGTGCCCCTTTCTCCTAATTCGTTGGAGGTATCTAGACCACTTTGTGTCTTTCACCTGAGGAGCTAGACAGCTCAGATCAAGGATCCACCTCAGGCAAACCCCTGCAACAATTCTCGTTACGAATGGTGTTGGTTCGTTTGAGTGGTAACAATAATACTGGGGGTTTATTCCTTTAGCATAAATGCTCCACCAATTCTTGGAGCCTATTTTAAGGGTCCCAGATATTATTCGAAGTGCCAATGTCTGTTCAGTTAATTTTTGCTGTGTGTAATAACAGTTATAACATGTTCCCCTAGGGGGATAGCCGCTGCGACAATGGGTTCACCACCTTTCATTACATATTATACAAATAATACAGACAAATGGATTACAATTTCTCCAACACCCTTGAGCATTACATATAACCCTTATTTTGAGTTCGGTAATCCTTCCCCTTCTTCGATTATTTCTCCCGACTTCCTATCTACCAACAGAAAAGTCCGATATACCCAATCCCAATATTCATACATACACCCAAGGTCACTTATTACTTCTGAATTTGTTACAGGTATTCCTCCTTCTCATCACAGGGATCGTCTTTCTTGACTTCTGGACAATCTGTATTGCTTAAAGGGGAATTTATATCAAAGTCTCCATCCTCATGTTTTCCATTTACCAGTTTCACTTCCGTTGTCTTCAACAACTCCTCTTTAAAGACAGCTTTAAGTTGTTGCCGATCACTTACTCTCAGGGTTTTTCGTGCTTTAAAGATTTTTTCTGAGGTTCCTCTCTGCTATTCATCTTAGCCCTTGAGGTCTCTCGGTATTTCACTCACTTCCTACTCATAGTTCTTTGTGTTTTTGGTCCACTGGTCGGGGTGGTTCTATTGGTCCTTTTATTTGGCTCACATGGATCCAGCCTTTTTCTATGGTTCTAATTGCAGTGTCCGTTGTTAGTAAGGCTTAGCGTTGTTAGTAAGGCTTGGTAGGGTCCCTCCCACTTTGGTGTGAGGGGGCTCTCCCTCCAGCTACGGACCAGGTCCCAATCTCCACGCTCTACCTGATGTAATGCAAGATCCAAAGGAGGTCTTTGAGCAGTCATTCCCTTTTCCCATAGGGCTCTCCTGATTTCATTAATGTTATTATTATGAGTTGCTCCTTCTTTTATTTGTGCTATAGCCAATATAGCAGGAATCAATTGCTCTAAGTTCCCCACTAGTTCAATTGCTGCCGGAAGGGTCCTGTCTCCCAATCTCAAAGGTATCACCAAAAATCCTAGCAATATGTTCTATAATTAGCTGGCTAAATACATAATCATAGCAAGGCAAGTGAATCAATTGTCTCTCTTTCTCTTCTCCCTTAGTTATTCTCTGTCATGAGTTTTAACAACAAGTGTCAGGTGTTATCAATTCCAGTTTCTGGAATTGCAATTTTATAGTCAGCTGCTGGAAAAATTTTTTTTTTTTTTTTTTTTTTTAGGCTGTTTCCATCGATTTGGAAATTCACAGCCACTCCACGGTGCTTAGTTCCTTCTTAATAAATCAGGGTTAATATAAATCGTGTTTTAACAAAAATTTAGCTACTATTTGAACTGTAGCTCAAGCTGCTGGAAATGCTTCTAACTTACTGAGGTAATTGATCTATTATTACTAACAAATATTTTTACCGGTTTACTTTTTAAACAATTCTATAAAATCAACTTGGGTCTTTTCAAATAGCCAGTAGGCTTTTTGCATCCTCCAAAGGGAGGGCTTCTTAACACTTTCTTATTTACCTTTTAACAGGTAAGATACTCCTGGGTAATTTATTTTCCAATTCCAAATATCCCTACACATGATCACAAAAAAGTCTTTGTTTCCCAGTGTGTCTGTCTATACAAGTTATCTAAAATCTAATGTGCCACTGGTTTTTGGCATCATAATCCTGCCATCAGGAAAAACCCACTTTTCCTCCTTAAATGTTGCTCTTAATTTCCTTATAGCTGCCAATTAAGGTCGCTCTTTTTGCTTCTTTATCAGCCAAATTATTTCTCTAACTTTAATATCCCTCCCTCTCTGGTGTTCTTTTACATGAACTACTGCTATTTTCTTTGAGCCTTTTAAAGCTTCAAGTATCTGAATTATCAATCTCCCGTGTATTAATCCTTTCCTTTCAATTTTTATAAGTCCCCTTCCAAGTTTTTCTAAAAGTATGTACTACACTAAAAGCATATTTGGAGTCTGTATAAGTAGTCCCTTCTCGCCTTTTTAGTATTAATAATGCACAGAGTAATATATAAAATTCACAGGCTTGTGCTGACCAGGAGGGACTAAGGGGACCAGACTCCTCTATCCTAAACTTTTCCCACTTCACCTGAATGCCCACCTGTGTCATTAATTTCTAGATTATCTTCTTCAGTTAAAGAATGAATTTTAAGTTTTCCTTCACAGGGTGTTATCTGTAATTTTAAGACTATTATTAGATCTCTGCCTAACATATTATTCCCGGCCTCTGGCATTAACAACAAATCATTTACTTCAAATTTGTTATCTGTTTCAATTTGCACTCCTTTTATTACAGGAACAGGGAAAGCCTCTCCCGTAATTCCGATTATTGAAACTCGCTCACTACTTATCTCACATCCCTGGGGTAATTTTGCCACTGACAACTGAGAAACTCCTGTATTTACCAAAAATGCAAGTTTTTCGCTCTGAGGACCTACTCTTAGCTTTATCATCAAGGCCTCTTTTGGGTGTAATTCGGTCCTCTTCGTTAGCTCCCGCCCTCTCTGATTCTCCTGAGAAGTTTTCTCATCCCGGATCCTGACCCTACACACTCATTTGAAATGTCCCTTCCTTCCGCAGTAAAAGCAGGCTTTAGGCTCCTTCGTCTCAGTTTCCTGACCATTCCCTTTCATCCCAGTGTCCTGACTATTCCCCTGTCTTCGCTTTCCAAACTCATTCCTTCCTAACTCCTTGTTTGTCTCCCTTATGGTTGCAACCAAGTTGTTGCTTCTGGGCACCCTTATCTCTCCGTACGAACACGCGCTGTACCTCCCGCAGCAATTTATCCTCCATCTTGCCAATTATCTACCCTTTTCCAACCTTCGTCTACTTTCTTCAACTTCCATCTAATATAGAATCCTTCCCATGCCTATGCTATAGAATGCATCCGCAGCAGTGCCTGCCTAAGCTGTGAGTCTGGGTCTAGTGGGAGAGGGGGAGCCTGAGGGGGGGGTAGAGGTATTAGGGGGTCCTCCTCAGGAGAGTCCCTCTTCTTCTTCTCCTGTTTCTTTCGTTCCGCCAATTTAAACACCAATGTATCTGGTTGCTTGACCCATATTGCTAATCATTTTCTTCTTGACTAAAGGGATTTTTACTGATGGGCCAATATACACTTCTAAAAATTTCTTTTCTCCCCAAATTTCAACACAATAGTGAATCGTCTTAGCTTTATTCTTCTCCTTAGTGCCCGGAAAATGTCTCCAATTTTCTAATGTCTCCAATTTTCTAACATAAACCCCAACGAACCATCTTTTGGCACCGGAGAAACCTAATGAAAATAGGGGGCTTGCTTTTCCCCTGTCCCATCCTTTCGGAGTGCCTCTCACACACAAATCACCACTCGCTTCCCCTTGTTCGTGGCCCACGTCCTCGCGGACTAATGGGAACCGCACTACTGAGGGTCCACACTCACTTGGGGAATCCGACTGTCGGTTCCCCTCTCATGCACACCTCACTTGCTCGCACTCCAGGATCCCTCGCCCTCCACGGGCTCATCTGGAGCATTCTTCTGTCCATCCTTTAACCGGACGGATCTCGTTTCTTCCGGAGTGCCTTTGCATTCCAGGACCCAAACTTACATGTCCTGCATCTTCGTCCGAACCCTGTGCACAGAAGATTAACGGGGTTCACCGGTGTCTCCCTTTGCTTATTACCTAAAGTTTTAGGTTCGTCGGTGGACGTATGGTAGGAAGGTCAGATGTTGGGCCACCTGAAAATGGGGTCGGGCGCCTCCCAAACACCGTCGCTCCCTCACCTATGACCATCCGAGTCATGGCACCAAATTGTTATAAATGGAACTCTGCAACGAGTTAAGTTGCCAAATTGGAATTTATTAATTACAGCAAGCATAGGTAATAAGCAAAGCAGCGCTGGGCGACAGGGGAGTTGTGGGGAGTCCAACTCCACCAACTGCCGCACCCAGTATCTCACAAGTTCCCTTTTTATACTAGTCCATTTCCGTAGACGTGTTCTTCCCTTGGCGCATGCTCCAATTGTTGCTAGGGGGTCGTCTTCTACCCTCTGGTGGTCACTGGATGAAGGCTTGAAGTCTTCCTCAGGCCTGTACTCTTGACCTCGGAGCTCTTGCCTTCCTTATATGGGGTGGTGTTTGGCTGGTTTCTGTTTCTCGGCTAGCTCTTCTTAGTTCCCAAAACCTTAGCCTTTCGCATGGTTAGTGTTTGCGCAATACATGGTTGAATTTAGCAAACAATAGTAACTTGATATATATTATTTTTAGGTTATGCGGTTATGTATTTCTTAATCACATGGTTGACTATGTATCTCTTATTCACAATCATAAGGCTGACCAGGCTGACCATGTATTTCTTATTCACAATCATATGGCTTTCTATATCGGGGTTTAGTGAACAGGGCTATCCATTACAATGGTGAACTCAGTGTTTTTGTCACAGGCATCATGATTAGCAGAGACTGAAATGCTCACAAGTCCTTGAGCACCAAGTCCAGAGGAATGAAAGACTCACAGACCACATTTGCAGCAGTCAAACACCACCCTGCTGCTGGTGCTGTTGAAATAGAATCAACTTACAGACCCCATCACAGAACTTGCCTCTGAAGTAGCAAATCAAATGAAAAAATCCACCAGGAGAACAAAAATACAGAACTTGGCTGGCTTCATTGCTTCCTCGGAGCAGCAGAAAATGGAGATGCCCAGAGGTATTTTGCACTGCTGCTGATCCCACTTGGAGCCCAGCCCTCTGCAGAGTCCCAGCGGGAGCCCAGCCCAGCCCAGGGAGCTCCCAGAGTGTACTGGAGATTCTCTTGGCATTCGGTCAGGCTTGCATTCCCCAGCAAGTCCCCAACAAAACCTCCTGTTTTCTTGGGTTAGAACAGGCACAATGAAAAACTCAGCAATGGCACAACTTCCCAGGCCACAGGGAAAAGAAAGGACAAGTTGTCAAGGAATCCAAACATTTGTCTTGCTTTGCTGCAGAAGTTGTGCTGCACTCACGGTGTGGAAAGCCAAGAGAAGCTGCAGTTGGGGGCACATCTTGTGACAGAAGCTGCACCTCGTTCTGCAGGAAAGGTTCTTGAAAAGGGCAGACAGGACCAGCAAGAACATTTCTGGAAAAGTGAAACAGCTTTCCAGAAGCGAAATGAAAATGGAAAGGAACAATCCGAGACGTTTTCCTCTATTTCTGTGATCCCCCTTTCCATGTTGCACTGCTTCTCCATGCCATGAATTCCAAATGCATCTCACCTCTCAGATCGATGACTTAGCGAGTTTTAGACACTCTGTAAAATACCATGAGCTACACACAGTTTGCCTTGCCCTGGTTTTTTTGGAAAGCAATGCTGGAGCAAAAAGTGCAGTGCTTGGGTTGGGCACAAAACCTGCAGGCAGGGTATGTGCCCCGCCAGTGTCTGAGCCTCAGCAGGGACAATGCACAGCAGCGAGCAGGGGATTTGCTGTGCCCTGTGCAGGATTCAGGACTCTGGATCTGGGCTCAACACAGTGCAGTTCCCGTGTTTGGACAGACTCAGGGGCTGCCCCGAGGGCAGCGAACTGGAGAGTTCCTGGCTGGGAGAGGCCCCAGCAGAGGAGGGGATCTTGTCCCTCCTCGAGGCCCTTTATGGGTCTCCAGGCCCCTTTGAAGTGGAGGTTTTCTCTTTTTAGTGTTTTTTTTGGGGGGATCCCACCACTCCAAGGGTGTTTTTCCCTTCCCATTTTAGCGTGTTTGTGGGGCTGCAGCCACACAAGCCCCTTTCAAGGGGGGATCATGATGGCTTTAAGTGACATTTTTATGGGGCCCCCACTCCAAGCCCCTGTAGGGGATGTTTTGCCTCCCAGGGTGATTTTTGGGGTTCTCTCTTCCATCGCCCTTTAAGGGCCACCACCATGGTTGGGTCCCACTATAAGTCCCCTTAAAAGGGCAACACCACTCCCGTTGATTCCTGGGGCAGGGCTGTCTGTGCAGCCCCACAGGTGCCAGGGGCTCTGCAGGAGCTGGCAGAGGCTGCCCAGCAGGGAGGCCATGGGGCACAGAGCCCCAAGGCTGCTGTGGGCACCACGGCACAGGGGCCGTTCCCAGCCGCAATGCTCCTGGCCTGGGCTGGGCCTGCACAGGGGCTGGGCCACCATGGCCGGGCCAGCACAGGGCCACAAAGGGGCCACGCAGCCGCTGCCGGGGCTGACAGCAAGGCCAGGCACACACAGGGAATTGCTGAGCATGGCCTGCGCTGGTGTTAAGAATAAGAAGCTTGACTAGGCCAATATTCAAGCAGCAATCAATTTATTATTTAATATGGTAAAGTGTGAGCAATACAGCGCTGGGTACAGTGGGGGAAGTTTTCCCTCCAACTGCACGCTGATAATTGAGGGTTACAGGTATTTATAGGGGTAGTCATCAGCTTTTTTCAGCAGTTTCTATTTCCAATCTTTTACTCATCAGCAATTTTTATTCCAAATTATTACATCACAATTCTATACACAATTTTGATTTTAATTTCTCAGGATGTATGTCAAAGGAGTATCCCCAGATGGTGACGGTCCAGTTTCCGAAAGAAGAAAGACGAATCCCATCTGCTGGGGTCCAGCTCCCCAGGTGTTTGTCCACATTTTAATTGCAGAGACTATAAATCTCGTAACAGTGATGTCCAGCTTCCCTTTGGTCAAAACCATAAACCCTTGAGGTGATGTTCATCTTCCTTTCTCAAGCTGTTTTTCTCTGCTTCAATAAGGTGTGAGATAGGCATATTTCCTTTATATATATTCCAAAGCTACAGTTTCAAAGATACAAGTAATATTCTAAAATTATACTTCAAAAGGTTATTATTGCAGAACTCTTTATGGATTACACAAGCAAAAAGCAACATCTTTAACACCTTAATTCCAATGTTCCTGAATCAACCAGGGTTAATTGCAAACAAAAGATAGGTTCAAAGGCCTTTTTCCATGCTTTATTTTTCTCAGTTATTATTAGAATTCGCAACTATCCCATTGTCAGTGTCCACACATTTTGCATTCACAAGTACACACGTCAGCTGTTTGTACCTGACATGAAACACAGCTTTGCATCTCACAGTCCCCCCTCTGCTTGTATAAATTTTCATTTATCTTACTCATTCGTGTCTGGGCTTCAAATCTGGCCAAAACTTTGGAAGCTTTCTCTTTTTGGTCTTTTTTCTTTAATTTCATTATTTTGGTTATCTTAGCTCTTTTCTCAAATCTACCAACTTCTCCGGTAGCCAATTCCGAGTCGGTTACTGCAATCTGCATGCTTTGAATAACTGAATGGATTAATCAGATAAAACATGGAATAAGGCAAGGTAGAAACAATAACCCAGCTAATGAGCACAATATCAGGAACCCTATTTTCTTCCACCAAGTTCCTCCTCCAAGCATCTGGTCCCACCATGAGGCTTGAAGAATGGAATTCCGTTTTTGGACAGGGACATGAGCCACTCCTTTGATCTCTCCTGCCAAACCCCAGATGGTTTCTCCGTAATGATCAATCTCCACCTTTCCATCTACGGGACAGTTCGCTGTAAGCTTTTTGTCCACAAATCCAATATATACAATTTGGGGCTTTCCATGGGTCATTTACACCCTCAGGTTTTAAATTTTCTCCAACCCAGTATAATTTGCCACCCATAGTGCACATCTTTAATTGGTTATGGTCATAGCACACTTCACTAACATGGGAATGTGACATGAACATTGATTCCATTTTTGCCCCGATCTAGACAGTATTATTGCATTTCTCACAGACAGCTGGAGCAATAGGCTCTGATCCTGCAGCTCGCTCGTGGATTATGTGGAGTTCAGGAGTGAGGCTAAGGCCCATTGCCTGGGATGCAATGATCAATACAGTGAAATAATCCTCAAAGGGTTTAACTCTCTACCTCTCTCAAGGCCCCTTGGGTTGCATCCAAGGGCTGAGATGTAGATCTTCTCGGTAGCAGAGTTTATACCTTGGGATTTAGTCACTGATATCTTTTGTTTCATTTTTGCCTTTTGCCTCATGAGCCTTCAGATCTCTATTTATCGTGGTTGTGGCCCGATTCTTTTTAATTTAGGCCAATTGGCCCCTGAGTTCGGGGCATGTGCAAGTACAATAGGGTTGGTGTATGTGCCTCCCCCTCTTCCGGCAATACTTGGCTTCCTGCTATCTTATGCTTTAATTTGATTCTCTATTTTTGCATTTTTTCCATCAATTACAGCAGAGAGCATTAGAGATCTGTCCCCTTGGTAGGTTTGTATACCAAAATTCTTCACACTCTATACACTTAAAACAATCCCATGGATAACACTTACAGTTTAGAGTAGTACATTCTACCTCTCGTGAATACAAATGGTTTTGCAGCTTAAGGTAGGAGCGTTTTTGTGACATACATCAGTCTTTTTTTACCTTGATTTTCAGTTCTCTGGGGGTAGATGCAGTTCTCCACTGGGATTCAACAGACGTCTCGTTGGTGGTTCCATCTCTGTCGGTGGTTCCGCTGGTCCTTTGACCCGCGACGCCTGGGTCCAGCCTTTTACCACAGTTCGGACAGCTGTATCAGTGGTCAGCAGAGTTAAATATGGACCTTCTCACCTGGGAGATAAACTTTCTTTCTTCTAGCTTTTATTCAGCACCCAGTCACCTGATTTTATTTGATGTATGCTAAATCCGAGAGGGGCTGATTGAGCAATTACCCCTTTCTCCCTTAGTTCTAGGACATGTTGTCCCATCTTCTGGATGCATTTTGAATAGTCATATCGGCAATCACTACTGATGTTTGGGGTACTTCCTGGGAATAAGGCATTCTATAAAGAATCTCATATGCAGAAAGTCCCGTATCTGCATTTGGAAGTGTCCTTATATTAAGCAATGCTAAAGGTAAACACTTTACCTATGACATTTGGGTCTCAATCATTAATTTTGTTAACTACTGTTTTATAGTTTGGTTCATTCTTTCCACCCTCCCAGAGCTCTGGGGGTGCCAAGGGGTGTGATATTCCCAGGAAATCCCCATGGCTTGTGTTACTCCTTTTTATGATGCTGGAAGTAAAGTGGAAGCCTTGATCAGAATCAATGGCCCTGATAACCTTAAATTGAGGAATTATTTGTTCCAACAATATTTTAACCACAAACTTCGCTGTGGCTCAGGCAGCTGGGTAGGCCTCCACCCAATGAGTCAGTTGATTTACTAATACTAACAAGTATTTCCTCTGCCCCCCCTTGGTAATTCAGTATAATCCACCTGAACCCTTTCAAATGGTCAGTAGGCTATTTTTCTACCGCCGGCTGGAGCTTGTCTCATTACCTTTTTGTTAACCTTTTGACATGTCAAACACCCCTGTGTTATTTGTTTTGCTATCTCAAAAATTCCAATACATCCATAATATTTTAAAAAATGATCACATAAGGCTCTTGTTCCCCAATGAGTATGTTGGTGCAACTGGCTTAAAATCCTTCTAGCATAAGCTTTAGGTAAAATCTCTCTCTCATCTGATAGTATCTATTTTCCCAGCTCTTTCTTAGCTTCTAATTTTTTTATAGCTTCTTCCTCTTGAGTACTATAACTTTTTGGCAGCTTCTCTTGAATTTCCACTATAGTGTTCAGCTGGATAGTCTCTTTTAGTTTACAAGCTGCCTCTTTTTCTTCTTACTAAGCAGCTTGACCCTCGTTTATGACCTCATACATGTACTACAGCTATTCTCTTAGGTCTTTTCAGGGCTTCAAGCACTCTGATTTTTAACTGATCCTGATGGATCAGTTTCTTCCCTTGAGTGTTTATCAAACTTCTTTCTATCTAGATGTTTGCACAATTCCAAAAGCATATTTTGAGTCTGTGTAAATTGTCCTCACCTTATCTTTTCTTAATGAAATAATCAGGTCCCTTCCCAAAAGATTGCATTCTGCTTCTGAAACTAGTAATAGATCACTAATATCCACTTTTCCTTTTGCTTCAATTAGTGCTTGTTCAATAATGGGAACCTTAAAGGCCTCTCCTTTTGCTTTAATTACTTGAGCAGTTTTCCGGCTGATTTTGCATCTTTTTGGTAATCTTTGCACTGTTGATTGTTCAGCAGCCGTATCTACTAAAAGGGCGACTTCTTCACCTTCGGGAACTGCTCTTAATTTTCCTCTACAAACAGTTTTTGATCTGCCTCTCACTTCCTGCAAACCCTTTTAACATGTCCTTCCATACCACAGTAAGAGCAGGTAGGTCTTTTAGAACCCTCACCAGTAATTTTTCTCATGCTTTTAGCATTACTTGAAGATGCACTAATGTTCTGAACCTCTTTTACTGCAGCCATGAAAACCTTAGCTTTAGCTTTCGCCTTTTCTTCATCTCTCTCTCTGTGCTTCCCTTAACAATTCTTGCAAACCTCTCTCCTGCCAGCTGTCTAACTTTCTAAGTTTCCTTCTAATATCCTCCCATGATTTTGCCACAAACTGAGTTTTGATTAATGCTTCTCTCACTGCTGTATCAGGATCTAATCCCAAATACATTTGTATACTCTTCCTTACTCTTTCTAACCAATCTATGGGTGACTCATCTTTCCCCTGACGTTCATTCAGGGCCTTGCTAATATTCTGCCCTCCAGGAACTGCTTCTCGAATTCCCTGAATAATTATATTCCTGAGATCTACCATATTCTGCCTATCTTGGTCATTGTTATGGTTCCAGTTAGGGGCTGCCAGGGGCCATTTCATTTCTCCTAAAGGTCCCTGCTGGTGGTCCCTATCCCAAATTCTCATGCCAGCCTGTCTTATCAACTGCCTCTCCTCTGCTGTAAATAAAATACTTAAAATTGACTGAATCTCCGTCTGGGTCTTAGAAACTGATCTAGCCTTTCAGACACCCCCAGAGGATCTTCAAGTAACCTTCTCATCTCTTTTTTTAAAAGCCCTTACATCCCTGGTGTTTAGGGCTACTGACACATACCCAATGACTGGTCTCCCTTGATTTCCTACTAATGGTACTTCTCTCAATGGGTACAGCTGCCCCCCCTTCTCTTCTTTATTGCTATCCCCACTGCTTTCTGCTCGTGCCCTTTCCTGGCTTCTCGTTCTGTGTGCTAGTGGTGAATCACGTACCGGGAGCAGAGCCACCGGGGCTTGTGGCAGCGGGAGTGGAGCCACCGGGGCTGGTGGCAGCAGTAGTGGAACCACCGGGGCTTGTGGCAATGGGAGCGGAGCCATCGGGGCTGGTGGCAATTGGAGCATAGCTACCGAGACTTGTGGCAGTGGGAGTGGAAGCACCGGGGCTTGTGGTGCGGGGGGTGCTGGAATGGGTGCAAAGGGTGCCGGGTTAGGTGCTGGATGAGGCACCTCTGCCAGTGCAGCTGGCTGTGGTAGATAAAGGGGGGGAAGGTTATCTAAGGGGTCCCACTGATCCCTTTCCTTTTTGGTTTTTAATGCATACAGGGGACTAGGCCAGGACCCATGCCATAAAGCAGCATAATCTCTTTCTTCTTGGTTAATAGAGTCCTTTTTATTTACATAGGCATTCAAGGCCTTATAGATCCATCCTTCAGATGACCCGTACATTGGCCAGTATAAATTATCAGGTCGTATCATTTCCTTAGTCCATTCTACCACACAATATTGTATCATTTTCTCTTTACTTTTTCCTCTCCTGGATTCATATTTATTCCACAATTTTAACATTACCTAAAGGGGGCTGTCCTTGGGTATATCTGGCAAAATGTTCCCTCTTTTTCCAGTACTTTCAGTACCTTTATTTTCCTGCTGGTTTATACCAGCTCCTGGGTTTTGCTTTGGCATTTACCCATTTTTCCCGAATAGGTGTTCCCTCACTCATCTTGAGCTCATTTGTTCAGACTTTAGTCCCTTCTTGTCAGGAATTTCCTTAATATAAAGTCCCTTCAAACGCCTCCTACCTCTGATTTTCTAAAAGGAATAAAAAAATCCTCTCCATAACTATTATCTTATCACAGCCCCCCCCACTCCGACCTTTTATATACAGAAAATCCTCTTCCACACGCTTTGTTCCTTCACGTGCTGCCCCCGTTGCAGGGTAGCGAAACCGAGGTTAGAAGAACGCCTCACTTGTGTCGTGACTAGGTCACGTCTCATACACACACCATTCACATTTTACACACCTACACCCGTTCTTATCCCACCAAACCAAGCGATACTTACAGCCTCCTTTTCTCGCCTGGGTCTTTGTGCACGAGTTTATTACAGGTGAATTTACTGCAGTCTACTCCGGGAACTCAAAATTCTTTGCTCATAATTTACCTTATGGATTTCCTCTTCCCTGAGAGATTCCTCTGTCACTCAGGGTAACCGGAGGCAGAAGCCTCCAAGGTGGGGCACCTCCCTGATATCAGGAGTCTCCCTCAATGAATTTGGAAATTCCCGGCCAATGCACCAAATCTGTTGTGAATAAGAAGCTTGACTAGGCCAATGTTCAAGCAGCAATCAATTTAATATTTAATATGGTAAAGTATGAGCAATACAGCGCTGGGTACAGTGGGGGAAGTTTTCCCTCCAGTTGGACACTGATAATTGAGGGTTACAGGTATTTATAGGGGTACTCATCAGTTTTTTTTAGCAGTTTCTATTTCCAATTTTTACTCATCAGCAATTTTTATTCCAAATTATTACATCACAATTCTATACACTACTGTGATTTAAATTTCTCAGGATGTATGTCAAAGGAGTATCCCCAGATGGTGACGGTCCAGTTTCCGAAAGAAGAAAGACGAATCCCATCTGCTGGGGTCCAGCTTCCCAGATGTGTGTCCACCTTTTAATTGCAGAGAGTATAAATCTTATAATAGTGATGTCCAGCTTCCCTTTGGTCAAAACCATAAACCCTTGAGGTGATGTTCATCTTCCTTTCTCAAGCTGTTTTTCTCTGTTTCAATAAGGTGTGAGATAAACGTATTTCCTTTATATATGTTCCAAAGCTATAGTTTCAAGGATACAAGTAATATTCTAAAATTATACTTCAAAAGGTTATTATTGAAGAGCTTTTTATGGATTAAATGCAAGCAAAAAGCAACATCTTTAACACCTTAATTCCAATCAGGCTCCTAAATCAACCAGGGTTAATTGCAAACAAAAGATAGGTTCAAAGGCCTTTTTCCATGCTTTATTTTACTCAGATATTATTAGAATTTGCAACTATCCCATTGTCCATGTCCACACATTTGCATTTACAAGTACACACATCACCTGTTTATACCTGACACGAAACACAGCTTTGCATCTCACAAAAATGCTATTGGTTTAAGCATTAATCCTTTGATAACAGGTGTCCTTTTTCGGGCTCGTGCTGCCCATAAAAAGGTACCTGGACGTCTGTAACTCTTTGTCTTTATTCTCTCATATTGTCCTAATTCAATTTGTCCAAATTATTATTACTCTAATTGTATTACTATTTTTATAACCATTTTATTTCCATTAAACTTTTAAAATTTTAAAAACAAGTGATTGGCGATTTTCACACCTTCATTAATTTATTAAGCTCTAGTAGCTATTTATTTATTCCTCTTTCTGGTAATTAGATATATTTATAGACTTTTTATCATCTTTTAACAATACAGGGTCGGGGGACGGGGGGCACTTTGGGTTCCCAGGAGACATTTCTTGGGCACATTTGGGGAATTTTTGGGTCTGGGGAGGGAATTCTGACAGAACTTGAGGGTCTGGAGGACACTTGGGGAAGACGGGTGGGCACTTGGAGGGGCACTCAGGGAATCTGAGAGACAGTTCGGGGTCCGGGGCAGCACCTGGGGCTCCACGGGGGCGCCTGGAGGTCGGGGACGGGAATTAGGGGCCCTTCAGAGTCCGGGCGGGCCCTTGGGGGACTCGAACGGGGCTCCCTGGGGCGCGGGGGATGACGGGAGTTGTAGGCGCAGATATCATACGGTTTAACGGGGCCGCGGAGCTTCACGGGAGTTCGATGCGCAGCAGCAATGGCTCTCGGTAGGACGTGGGGCATGATGGGAGAGGAAGTCCGGACTAAAATAGCGCTGACATGCGCTGCGGAGCATTATGGGGGCTGTAGTCCCGGAAGTGGCTCGAACACGATGTTTGGGCGTCCGGGAAGGCACTTGGGGGATACTTCTGCATCCGAGCCGCGACTTGAGATCCTCTGGGGGAACGTAAACGCTTTGGGAGCCCTTGGAAGTAGCTCGGGGAGCTGTAACCGGGCTCTATAGTGCGCGGGGCACGGCAGGAGTTTTAGGCGCGGGACTGTTCTGAGGGGCTCTGGGGCCGCGGGGGATGAGAGGAGATGAAATCCCAGAAGTGGCTGTAGCGGGCATCTGTAGGGTTGGGAGCACTCAGGGGGCCCGGGAACTCCTTGGTGGGGGGGCCGAATAGGCGCTGAGGGGGCACTGAGGGATCCTGGAGGGTCTGGGGGACACTTATGGGACAGATGGGGGCGGACGTCGGGCGTTCTGTGGAGCACAGGGCATGACGGGAGTCTTAATTCCAGCTCTAATCGGGCTCAATTAGGGCCGCGGGGCATGACGGGAGTTGTAGGCAAAAAGAAAAGATGGCGCCTACCCTAGGCACTTCCCCCAGGCCTGGATCCCTGGCGCTGATTGGCTACAGGCAGTGATGGGCGGGAGCCTCGGCAAATGGGATGCGGTGGAGGTGGGAACAGCCCATTCACCCTACTCCAGTCCCTCCCAGTAAAGACCAGTTCATCCTCAGTACAGCCCAGTCACTCCCAATACACCTGAGATTATTCCCAGTCCCTTCCAGTTCACCCCAATTTCATCCAGAGGATGCGCCAGTGTCCCCAGTCTTTCCTGCAATGTCCCAAGTGTGCCCCGCTTGCCCCACTATCACTCCCAGTCTGTCTCAGTGTACCCCACAGTCCATTCCAGTCCACCCACATTCCCCCTCAGCATTCCTCATGTTCCCAGGTTGTCCCAGTCCTCCCCAGTGTCACTCCCAGTATGTCCCAGTGTCTCCCACAGCGTTCCCAGTGTTCCCCAGTATGTCCCATTCCTCCCCAGTGTTTCCAAGGACAGTTTCATTTCTCACGGTGGCCGTGGCAGCCAAACCCAGCAGTGGGGTCAGTGCAGTGCCCATGGCCACAGCCCCTTGCAGGGCCCAGTGCAGCTTGGGCTGATGATCCACCCTCACAGCTGGCCCAGGGCAGCTCTGCAGTGCCTTTGGTGGCACCTGGGGCTGGCACACACCTGAGCAGTGTGTCTGTTTGCAGTGGGAAACTCAGCAGTTTGAGATTGCTGCAAAAAGTACAAAAAGGGAAAACCCCTCTTAGGCTGAGTGCAGCCAGCTCTGCAAGCACAGCAGGGCCCAGGGCAGTGAGGACAGACAGGATGGGGCTGGGCAATGTGGAGCAAGGTTGTCCACACTGGGTCAGAGCTCCAGGCACAGCTTCTGTGAGCAGGCCAGAGCTGCTGAGGAGAGACTCTGGGTAAAGATCAATCACAGAATGCTGCAACACCTCTGCTCTAAAGAGAAATAAAATAAAATACATCCTTTAAAATAAGAATGTGTATTTTTTTACAAGGTGTTTGAAATCTTTCTCCATAACCTGACTTGGAAAATTTTAATGAACCTCTCAGGGCTTTAATGTTGTTTACATCAGACTCAGTCCCCGAGAGTGTCTTGAAAAAACTTCTCAAGAACTCAAAGTTAAATTTAGACTCCAAAGTTTCATGAAATTTTAATGTGTTCCACTGAGGGATACGACTGGGAAAGTGTCCCCAGGTTCCAGTCAGAGCAGAACACTGAAAGCAGTGATGACAGCTGGGGACAAGCAAGGCAAAGGTGTCTCTGGTGCTGAGCACACCTGGATGTGTTTGAGGAATGCAAAGGGCCAAGGCCTGAGCCCCAGCCCCTGGCCAGGCAGATCCTGTCCCTCCCTCCTTGCTCAGGGCTCTTCCCGGGATGGGCACTGGCATGTGGGGATGTGCAATGGCAAGGGCAGGAGCATGGGGCGGCCCCTGCCAGGCTGCTGAGCAGGGACAAGGAGGCAATGAGGCCCCAGCCCTGCAAGGGTCACTTGTCTCCTGCTCCTGCCTCAGGCCCAGGCCCAGCAGCCATGGCCAAAGTGCTGCCCAAGTTGGCTCTGGCAGGGCTGTCTTGCAGCTGCTGCCCATCCCTGTGCCCTGTGCAGCCCAGGCTGTCCCACGGTGTCCCTGCCCTGCACCTCTGTCCCTGCAGGCTGTCGGCATCCCCCGGCTGCCCCACCTGGCTGGGCCCTTCCTTTGCTGCCAGCTCTGCCTCCTGCCTGCCTCTGCCTGCCCACACAAAGCCTGGGGCTGATACCAGAAGGGTTCATTCCATTTTTACCCTGCCTGTGAACTTTCAGCACAGGAACAAGGCATGCAGGGGCTGCTTTCTCATAAAGGATGTTTGGAAGAGAAGAAGAAGTCATCTGGCTCAAGGGTACAGGGATAGAGAAAACAAGGACTGAATCTGGGAACTTGGAGTGGGTTTTATGGAAATGGAAAATTATCACATTTTGTGACTGTGTATAAGCAACATACGGGTAGAATCACATGTCTATGTAAGGTTAGCAGTTATCCCTCACTAGACCGCAGGCCTGAATAAATTATACCCTCTTAAGTAGCAAATCAGTGTTAAGGAGCCTTATTCTGATATTTCAGAGATTTGGTGTCAGTGGTTTCTCACAGAACCAAGGAGTCAATTGTGACACCGTGCAAACTCATGCAACAAAGGGTCCATTGTGACACAGCAGAACACCATGGAACCAAAATCCATTTTGGCACATTGGGGCCACATTGAACCAATGCTCCATTGTGATACTGCGGATCCAAGGAGAACATTGTGATCTGAGAAACCTCTTGGAACCAAGGGGCCATTGTGACACAGCACGGCCTGGTGGAACCATGGGTCCATGGTGACACTGCAGAACCTCACGGAACGAACCAAGGTGACCGTGTTCTACTGCAGAACCTCATGGAACAAAGGGTCCATGGTGACACTGCAGAACCAAGGAGACTGCTGCTGGCAGTGTGAGAGCTCATGGAACCAGAAGTCCACTGTGAAACAGCAAGGCCTGATGGAAGCAAGGGTCCCTTGTTAAACTGTGTGGCCTCATGGAACCATAAGCCATTGTGACATAGTGTGGGAACACGGAGCATAGGGACCACTGTGACACTGCGGATCCAAGGAGACCATTGGGACTGAGGAACCTCATGGAACCAAGAGTCCATAGTTCAACTGTGGGGCCCTGTGGAACCAAGGGGAGCACAGTGACATTGTGGGGCCTCATGGAACAATGGAGACTGTTGTGACACTTTGGGACCCACTGAAACCAAGGAGCCATTAGAGCATGGCAGGGCCTGGTGGAATCAAGGGGACTGCAGTGAACACTGTGGGTGTCCATGGGATGAAGGGTCCATTCTGACACCACGGAACCAAGGATACCATTGTGACACTGGGGGCATCATAGAACAAAAGGTCCATTGTGACACAGCAGGGCCTCATGGAACCATGGAGGCAATTTTTACACTTGGAGGCCTTGTGAAACCAAAGGGCCATTGTGGCACTTCTGGGCCTTGTGGAGCCAAGGGGACCATAGTGACACTGTGGGGCTCCATGAAAGCAATGGTCTGCTGTGACACTGCAAGGCCTTATGGGGTCATGGAGACCATTGTGACACTACAAGGCCTCATGGAAGCAAGGAACCATTGTGACACTGTGGAGTCTTGGCAGGCCAAGGGGCAGTTGTCACACTGTGCGGCACCATTGAATCAAGGAGTCCATTGTGACACTCCAGGGCCCCATGGAACTAAGGATCCATGGAACAGTTCAGGACCCCATGGAACCAGTGGTCCATTGTGACATTGTGGGGCCTCATGGAATCCTGGAGGCCATGATGACACTTGGAGGCCTCGTTTGGTTTAGGAGGCCCTGCAGGGCCTCATGGCACCAGGGAGACCCTTCTGACACTGTGAGTCCCCATGTAACCAAGGGTCCATTGTGACACTGCAGCACCAGGGAGACCCCTGTTGCACTGCCAGGCCTCATGGAAGCCAGGGACCATTGTGACACTGTGGAGCCCCATGGAAACAAGAGGCCAGTGTGACACATCTGGGGCCTGATGGAACCAAGGATCCGATGTGACACCACCAGTGTGACACTGCAGGGCCCCATGAATCCAAGGGAACAGGGAACAGCTCTGGTTGGCTTGGCCTGACTGGTCCAACTGCCCTTGGCATGTCAAGGGTCTCTTCTCATGTATCCCTGAAACCCTGGGGCTCTGGGCTTTCCTTCAAATGGAAAAGAACTGCTCTTCTCATTCAAGCACCCATGGCCAAAAGGGGATTTCCCCTCCAAAATTCCTAATATTCAGGGTTTGCTCCCAGAAAATAGCTGCCATTAGGCAGCCAAAAGTCTGGCTGGCCTTGTCTTCCTGAGGGCTGGGTCTCACCTGCCTTCAAACACTGTAAGGCTCAGTGCTTTCCTTCCTATGGAAAAGAGCTGTCCCTCCTGCACAAGTACCCATGGCCAAAACTGGTACTTGTCCTCCAAAATTCCTACATTCAATGGTTTCTTCTCCCAGACAAGATCTCCGAGTACAGACAGGTCTGGCTCGCCTTGGCTTCTGGTGGTTGCCTTAAATCTGCCTGAAAGCCTGGGGTTCTGCCCTTTCCTTCCTAAGGGAAAAGAACCATCCTTCCTCTCCAGGTGCCCATGGCTGATATTGGGATTCCACCACCAAAAGTCCTATATCCAATTATTGCTCCTACACAAAAGCTGCCATTACAGACAGGTCTGGCTGGCCTTGGTCTCTGGTGCCTGCAGTTCATCAGCCCCTGAAGCACTGGGGTTCTGTGCTTTCCTTCCTATGGAAAAGAATCTTCTTATTCCTCCATGACCAAATTGCTACTCCTCCCAAAATATTCACTACATGAAGGGTTTCTCCCAGACAAAACTTGCCAGCTCTCACTGGCACTGTGGGCTCTGATGGCCACCTGTCATCTACCCCTGAAACACTGTGGCTCTCTGCCTTCCTTGTGATGGAAATAGAACAGTCTCCTCATCCAGGGGCCGTGGCCAAATTTGAGATCTGGCCTTAAATTTCATATATGCAAGGATAGCTCCCAATCAAAAGCTGCCAGGAGAGACAAATTTGGTGGCTTGGCCTCCCAGGGGCTGCTTCTCATCTACCATCAAACCCTGGGGCTCTCTGCTCTCCTTCAGATGGAAAAGAAAGGGCCTTTTCATCAAGAGACCAGTGGCCAAAACTTGTATTCCACCTCCCAAATTCTGTGTATCCAAGGATTTCTCTCAGGTACAAGCTGCAATTCCAGAAAGGTCTGGCTCGCCTTGGCCCTTGGTGGCTGCTGCTCATCTGCCTCTGAAACACTGGGCCTCTGCTTTCCTTCCAATGGAAGAGAATCGTTGTTCACATCAAAGTGCCCATGGGCAAAACTGAAATTTGGCCTAAAAAATTCTATCTATTCAAGGATTGCTCCAAGGTAAAAGTAGCCAGGACACACAGGTCTGACTGGTCTTGTCCTGAGGTGATTTTCTTACACTATGAGCAGAATGTTTTTATTTGCCAGTATCTTGGAGAGGGCTGAGAGATCTCCCAAGGTGGGGTTTGGAGGCCTGAAGCACATGAGCACAATATAGGGACAGTGGGGCTCTGTGCTCAGTGGGGTGGAGACTGAGGACAGCAGAGGAGAGCCCTGGGAGGGAGTGAAGGGTGGTTTCAGAGATGGTGGCTCCTTTTGACATAGTAGAGAACAGCCAGAGAAAGAAAGAATAATGCAAAGGGCAGGTAGGGAGGGCCAGACAGGACGCAAAGAGAAAGGAATTTCCCTCCCAGGGCAGGGCTGTGGTGCAACACATCCCCCAGCAGGCGCCTGGAGCAGCCCAGGGCTCTGTGTGGGCGGGCAGGGGCAGGCAGGAGGCAGAGCTGTCAGCAAAGGAAGGGCCCAGCCAGGTGGGGCAGCCGGGGGATGCCGACAGCCTGCAGGGACAGAGGCGCAGGGCAGGGACACCGCGAGACAGCCTGGGCTGCACAGGGCACAGGGATGGGCAGCAGCTGCAAGACAGCCCTGCCAGAGCCAACTTGGGCAGCACTTTGGCCATGGCTGCTGGGCCTGGGCCTGAGGCAGGAGCAGGAGACAAGTGACCCTTGCAGGGCTGGGGCCTCATTGCCTCCTTGTCCCTGCTCAGCAGCCTGGCAGGGGCCGCCCCATGCTCCTGCCCTTGCCATTGCACATCCCCACATGCCAGTGCCCATCCCGGGAAGAGCCCTGAGCAAGGAGGGAGGGACAGGATCTGCCTGGCCAGGGGCTGGGGCTCAGGCCTTGGCCCTTTGCATTCCTCAAACACATCCAGGTGTGCTCAGCACCAGAGACACCTTTGCCTTGCTTGTCCCCAGCAGTCATCACTGTCTGTAGGGTTCTGCTCTAACTGGAACCTGGGGACATTTTCTGAGTTGAGTTTCTCAGTGGGACCCATAAAAACTTCATGAAACTTCAGAGTTTCAATTTAACTTTGAGTTCTTGAGAGGTTTTTTGAACACTCCTTCAGGGACTGAGTCTGATGTAAACAACACGGAAGCCCCGAGAGGGTCATTAAAGTCCTTGTCCTGTGTCTGTGCTGCTGAGTTGGGCTGGGCGCCTGGCACAGAAGCAGCTCCTGGCAAACCAAGAAGAGCTTCAAAAAGACATTTCTCCTGAGGAGCAGCTCCTCTCCCAGCCCAGCGGGGCTGGGGCACTGCCTGAAGCCACCCCGGGCACAGCACAGAGGCACAGAGAGCTTCAATCAGTCAGGACTGGGAAGTGCTGAGAAGTGCCTGGGGCAGAATCTCTGCCAGCCCTTGGCACAGGAACCTCTGGCTGCAGGACAATGCAGCTGCAGCTCCTGGAGCCATCTCCTACAGCTGGAACATCCCAATGCCTACAGACCCTGTGAGTAAAACTCTGAATATTTCTGGTGCAGGGGAGGTGAAATGCTCATGAAGCTTTGACATGCAGAGGAATGCTGGTCAGTCATAAAATTTTTCCAATACAAGGATTTCATTAAATTAGGACATTTCCAAAGACTTTGTATTCAGTTTCCTAATATTGGAGAATGGCAGGGACCGGGGGGATTAATATTAAAGATTGATTGTGAATTATTAATTATGAAATTTTAAAAGTTCCTGAGACATTGGAACTGTTATTTTAGTTTTCCGTAGATTCACAGGAGATCGCTAATGTACTTTCAGCCACTCTGCCCATGGGCGGCACCAGAATCCCCTCTGCTGGACGCATCAGGCTCAGTCTGAGCTGTTCTTTGTCCCACGTGCAAACAGAACCTGCCCCCAGCCAGTGCCCTGCAAACAGGCAGGGTTCTGTAGGGCCAAGGAGAGTGCACAGAGATTTGGGGTCTGTGAGTGCTGGCAGGGAGAGATCAGGCACAGGGAAACACCTGCAGGAGGGAAATCTCCAGGAAGCAGAGAGAAGATCAGGAAATGAGAGTAAACACACCCCAGAAATATTGTGGCAGGGAGAGTTTAGAGATGCCCACAGGATCCCCTCCAGTGCAGCCCCTCCCTCTGAACAAGCCCCCTCCCTCCTGTGCCCCCAGCCAAGCCTCTGCCCTCAGGGCCGGGGCTCCAAGGCGTGCAGCCCCTCCTGTGCAGGCAGAGCTGCAGCAGAGCTGTGGGGCAGCTCTGCAGCCCCGGGCCCAGTTCCCTCTGCAGAGCACAGGGCTGGGAGCAGCTGCCCGGCACTGGGGGCTCTGGCAGGGGGCACAGCTGGCTCAGGGTGACGCTGCCCCCAGGGCCCGGCTCTGGGCAATGCTGTCAGTGCAGCCAGGGAAGGAGCTGCATCTCCCTTCATCCAATGCCATCATAAGGACACTTGGAAGTCTCTGAGATTTCAGTCCAAGCTGGGAGCTTCAATCCAGAGTGCAAACCTGTCCTAGAGCATCTCTGAGTTGTAAGATTGATGGGGAAAGGCAGAGGTGTTGTGACACTGAAAATGCTGCTGGGTTAATGAAATGAGCAACATGAGTCCTTGCCTACAAATGTGGAGCTGGGCTGTGGTGGATCCATCTCTTCTCAGCAGTACCTGGTGACATTTTAGGGAAAACATGGGAAGAAGATCACTCTCCACCTGAGAAAGGTTAAAGCCCAGAGAAACTCTGTTTCGGTCAGAATGAGAGACCGTCTCCCCTTACTCTCCTCTCATTACTTTGTCTCACAGAACTTGCTCTGTTCTCCCTGAGTGCAGAAACAATGTAGAGGGTTTCTGATATCCAAGAATAACAGGAGACAAATGGGGGGAGCTCAATCAGAAAACCTCAGAACTCTTAAACACAAAAGCCTGTTATTTAATAATTAAAATAATCCATGTGTGTTACAGAGGAGGGTGTACGGGAAATGGCTTTGATTTTGGTTACAAATATCTCCTCTAACACTTCACTGTCCTTTTCTCCATGAAGAGATCCCCATGTGTAGCCACAGCAAATGTCCAACAGCAGCTCCATCAGGCACTTCCTCCTGCTGGCATTGGCCGACACGCGGCAGCTGCAGCTCCTGCACTTCTGCCTCTTGCTGGGCATCTCCCTGGCTGCCCTCCTGGGCAACGGCCTCATCATCAGCACCGTAGCCTGTGGCCACCACCTGCACACGCCCATGTTCTTCTTCCTGCTCAACCTGGCCCTCAGCGACCTGGGCTCCATCTGCACCACTGTCCCCAAAGCCATGCACAATTCCCTCTGGGACACAAGGACTATCTCCTACACAGGATGTGCTGCTCAGCTCTTTTTCTTTCTGTTCTTCATCTCAGCAGAGTATTTCCTCCTGACCATCATGTGCTATGACCGCTACGTGTCCATCTGCAAACCCCTGCACTACGGGATCCTCCTGGGCAGCAGAGCTTGTGCCCACATGGCAGCAGCTGCCTGGGCCAGTGCCTTTCTCAATTCACTGCTGCACATGGCCAATACATTTTCCCTGCCTCTGTGCAAGGGCAATGCCCTGGGCCAGTTCTTCTGTGAAATCCCACAGATCCTCAAGCTCTCCTGCTCCAAATCCTACCTCAGGGAACTTGGGCTTCTTGTTGTTACTGTCTGTGTAGCCTCAAGCTGCTTTGTGTTCATTGTTTTCTCCTATGTGCAGAGATCTTCAGGGCTGTGCTGAGGATCCCCTCTGAGCAGGGACAGCACAAAGTCTTTTCCACCTGCCTCCCTCACCTGGCAGTGGTCTCCTTGTTTTTCAGCACTGGCTTTTTTGCCTACCTGAAGCCCTCCTCCATCTCCTCCCCATCCCTGGATCTGGCAGTGTCAGTCCTCTACTCGGTGGTGCCTCCAGCCCTGAACCTCTTCATCTACAGCCTGAGGAACCAGGAGCTCAAGGCTGCAGTGTGGAGACTGATGACTGGATGGTTTCAGAAGCATTAAACTGCTGGCCGTTTTCTGCAAGTCATTGTAATAAAAGTGAACTTTGATAGTTCTTGTTGAGTTTGGAGGTTGGTTAATTCCTTTCATTCCTTTATTTTTTTAATAGGGTTCACAAAGAAATGCCATTGTTTGTGCCATCTTTCGTTTTGTTTCTTTCCACCTTTGCTGTGGCCCCAGACTGTGTCAATGAGGAGCTCTGCCCCTTGGTGGTTTCAAGTGAACTAAAGGGTCTCCCAGAAGAGATCCTCTCATCAGAGACTTTTCACCACAGATCCCACTTCTGTTGCCTTCTCTGGAGCTGCAGCAGCAATGTCTGTGTACAGAGCTGGGGGCAGATCAATGCTGGCACAGCAGCTGTGCCCAGCAGCAGCAGCAGCACTTGGTGTTGCCAGTGCTGCTGCCGTGGCCCTGCCCCGCTGCCCTGGTGGCCCTGGTGTTGCTGCAGGGCCTGAGTGCTCTCGGGGCCGGGCAGAGCCCTGGGGGTGGCAGTGCCGGGGCTGCAGCAGGGACAGGCCATGGGCACTGCTGGGGCAGCGCTGACGCCTCAGCCCAGGGCCTGGGGGCTCCAGGCTCCTTGCCCAGGCTCTCTCAAGAACACACCCAGGCCAATGCTCAGCACAGAAAAGACCCGTGGGCAGCCCCAGGCTGGCCGTGGGCCGGCTGGGGGCAAACAGCATGGCTGGGGCTCTGCAAGGGCCCTGGGGCAGACGGGAAGGAGCAGCAGAGCAGGGGCTGATCCATCCCCAGTGCGCTGCACAGCCCAGGGCAGCGTCCCAGAGCGTCCTGATGGAGCTGCCAACAACATCCCCCCTCTGCAGCCCTGGCCTCTCCCCCAGCTCACACAGGTGCCCCATCCTTGCAGGCACACACACAGCAGCACTGGCTCAGGCAGCCCCTGTTTGCATTGCACAGAGCAGGGGGAGCACCCCCATGCTGTTGGTGTGGGGACATGAACCTGAGGGGGCACAAATGCCATCAGCCCCTGGGGCCAGCAAGGGCTGGGGGACACCAGGGAAACCACTCAGCTTTGTCCTGGCCTCTGCAGTCAGCCAGTAAGTTTGTTCCCATCAGCTGGGAGTTTCCTGTGCCACTGCAGACGCTGTTGCTCAGAGCCAGGGCTGCCTGGCAGCCACCCCCAAACTGACCTGAGCATTTCCTTGGCTTAACCTTGGATTTCTTTCCTCGTCCCTGATCCAGATTCCTTCCTATTGCCCTTTGCTGTTCCCTCCCCTGCAAACAGCCCATCCCTGTTGGCCCTTTCCTCTCTGGCCCCACTCCCATTGCAGTTCCTGACTTGGCGCCATGGGAACGTCTCTTGGGCGAGCAGGATCATCCTACAAGTGCTGCAGGAATTGTCTGCAGGCTCCTGCAGTGCCTGGTGCTGCTCCCTTGCCAGAGGCACCCCAGGCCAGGGGGGCACATCTGGGCTGCTGTGTCTGGCTCTGGGGCTCCCTGTTCTGGGCAGTGAGGAGGAGCTGCAGAGGCTCTGCAGGACTGACAGGATGGGCTTTGGGGCTGGCAGCAGAAGCTGAGGGACGTGGGCTGCTGGAGCTTCTGAAGAGGAGGCCCAGGGCTCATCCTGCAATTGCTCCAAGGGTGGTTTCAGAGAATCACAGAATCAGCAAGGGTGGAAAAGACCTTTGAGATCATCAAGTCCAACCTGTGCCCTGACACCACCTTATCTCCCTGAGCCTCCTCTTCTCCCTGATAAACAACTCCAGCTCCCTCAGCTGCTCCTCACAGGACTTGTGTTCCTGACCCCTCCCCAGCCTTGTTGCCCTTCTCTGGACGTGCTCCAGCCCTTCCATGTCCTTCATAAATATGAGGGACCCAGAACTGGAGACAGCACTCGAGATGTGGCCTCACCAGTGCTGAGCACAGGGGAAGAATCACTGCCCTGCCCCTGCTGGCCACACCATTCCTGATCCAGCCCAGGAGCCATTGGCCTTCTTGCCCACCTGGGCACACTGCTGCCTCATGCCCAGCCTGCTGTCCATCAGTCCCTGCAGGTCCCTTTCTGCCTGGCTGCTCTCCAGCCACTCTGTCCCCAGCCTGTAGCACTGCAGGGGTTGTTGTGGCCAACATGCAGGGCCCAGCACTTGGACTTGTTAAACCTCACCTTGTTGGATTTGGTTCCTGGATCCAGCCTGTCCAGGGCCCTCTGCAGAGCCCACCTACCCTCCAGCAGATCCACACTCACACCCAGCTTGGTGTCATCTGCAAATTTGCTGATGCTGGACTCAGTCCCCTCATGCAGATCATCAGTGCAGACATTGAAATCCACGCTGGCTGGCTCTGATCCCTTGGCCATCCTGTGGGTGCCCTGTGATGGCACTCAAGGTGATCTGTTCCATAACCTTGCTGGGCACCCAGGTCAGGCTGACAGGCCTGGAGTTCCCCAGATCCTCCTTCCAGCCCTTCTTGGGGATGGGCTCACACTGGCACCTCCAGTCCTCTGGGCCCTCCCTGCTGAGCCAGCACTGATGGTGAATGATGGAGAGCAGCTTGGGGAGCTCATCCACAGCTCCCTCATCCCCCTGGGATGGATCCCATCTGATCCCACACACCTGTGAGCATCTGAGGGGCTCAGCAGGTCACCAACTGCTCCCCCCTGGATTACGGGGGTCTGTTCTCTTCCCTGTGCCCATCTACCAGCTCAGCAGAGCACTTGTCCTGAGGACAGCCTGCCCTAATATCGAAAATTGAGAGAAACGAAATGTTAAGTAGCTCTGCCTTCTCCTTATCTTTAGTTTCTATATTCCCCACTGCATCCAATAAAGGGTAGAGGTTCTCCTAATCCCATGTTTTGCTATTAATTTAATTGTGGAAACTTTGTCTATTTTTTTTTTTACAGAAGTGGTCAGGTTAAACTCTAATTGAGCTTTCACCTCTTGACTTTTTTTCTGCATGACTTCACAACATCCTTAAACATTTCCTAAGCTGCTTGACCTTCTGTCCAAAGTTGATGCACCTCTTGTTACCCTTGAGTTCCCACAAAAGCTCCATGGCCAGCCAGGCCAGTCATTTTCCGCACTAGCTCATCTTTTGCCACATTGAGACAGGCTGCTCCTTCCCCTTAAGATTACTTCTGTGAAACATGTCCATCCTTCCTGGACCCCTTTGTTTTTAAGGGATGTTTTTCTTCAAAAAATCAGGACCTGATTTGGTACTCCCAAAATCAGCATCCTAAACAGGTCAAAGTCTGCCCTTCCTAATTCCAGTGTAGAAGTTTTGTTGCTGCCCCTCCTTCTTTCCCAGAACATTGAAAACTTATTTATTTCATGGTCACTGTGCCCCAGGCAACCTCTGAGCCCAACATCTGCCACCAGCCCTTCTGTGTTTGTGAACAGCAGCAGACAGAACTTTCCTTGGCAGTGGGAGTG